>NW_028318025.1:3688753-4918338 GCF_062004578.1 Staurois parvus
AAGCAAGTGGTAATGATGCACAGTAATCAATAGCATTTAATCAGTGAGCCGTAATTATATGCAGTAACTTCTAGCAACCAGTCTGTGAACAGTAGTGACCTACTGTAATCTCTAGCAACCAAGCAGTGAGCAATAATGATCTGCAGTAACCTCTAGCAACCAATCAGTGACCAGCAATGATGTGCAGTAACCTCTAGCAACCAATCAGTGAGCAGGAATGATGTGCAGTAACCTCTAGCAACCACTCAGCAAGAAGAAATCATGTGCTGTAACCTCTAACAATGAATCAGTGAGCCGTAATGTGTGCTGTAATCTCTACCAACCAGTCAGTGATTTGTAATGATATGCCAATCAATATTAAAAACGGCCCTGTGTACAGGGGATTTCAAGAGGCTATTCAAAGCCATCTTAATGAATTATATTTTTGTAGCCTATTCTTCAACACATTTAACATATTTATATTAATTGAGAAATTGTTTTCAAAGCTCCAGTCTTTGCTTGCCATTTGCTAAAACATGAAGAAATCATGGGCAGTATAACAAAACCAAATTGGATGAATCTTGCTTGTGGCTGAAATCTGAAAAAAAGTTTGCTTAACTATACACTAGTGGTTGTTATCACCTTCAAAGTAACCCCCTTGTTTTTATTATTTTTTTAATTTTGGAAACAGCCAAAAGTCACAGGGTGCTAAGTTTGGGGAATAAGGTGGTTGGTAAATTTTTTGAATGTTTTCTGGGCCAGGAACTCGCATCATGTGCAGGAGCATTGTTGTGGTAGAGAATCCACTAATCAGGCCAGAGTTAAGGTCTTTTTCTCCAAACAGATTTGGTTCACACTATGTCCACATTTGCATCCATCCTTTGCATTTTTGGCATCATTGTAGATATCTTCCCACCCCTCCTTAAACTGGCTATGTCATTCAAAAACTCTTGATTTCTTCATGGAATATTTACCATAAGCCTGTTGTAACAGAGCCCAAGTTTCATTTGCATTTTTGCCAATTTTCACAGAAAATTTTATATTAATCCGCTGCTCTAGATTCATGTCACTCATTGTCCGTCAACAGTGCAACACACACACACACATACACGTTATTTATTCTTCTACTCAATAAAGACTGAGTCAGCGGGTCTCATTCACCCAAGTGGGTGCAAGTTAGAACATTTCAGAACACGCTCGAGTGAGAATGTCTATGTAACTCACCACCTTCGTGCTAAGCCCAGGCATTCCGGGAATTAACTTTTCACACCTTATAGGTGGAAATCATCTTATGTCTAAACCTTGAAAATTAATTAGTTTAAGGGGGCAATAGTGTGCTGAGTCAGGCTGTGAATTTTTTGGAAATCCATTCATGAAATTTGCCTGCAGAAAGTTGTACCTCCCCCTGCATTCATAGGCATAATAAAATTGTCATATTTTCTCAAAGGGATATTCTGGAGAACCAACCCATCACGACATGGCACTGTTGTTTGGAAATGTTTTTCCTGATGTTCTAGGAGGTAAGAGAATTCAGATTGTGATTCAACTTGCAGGTGATCACACAAAACTGAGCAATCTTTCTGAGTTGAGTTAGTCTTTCATGCAATCTCATGTGTGAATATTACCAGTTATTCCGGTACAGTTAGCTATGTGCAGAAACAAAAAACACCATCACTGCTAAAACACCATGTTCAGTTTTGATAATATTCTATCTGTTTGTGTTTTTTAAATAAAAGTGATGATAAACATATTGATATAGGCAAATGTTCACCTTTTGTTTACCATACCTGTATTAATGATTATAATAATAATATAAAAAAAAACATCAAGTTTCAGTTATATCTCTTTTGTGATTTTTTTTGTCTTTTCAAATGCCCATATGGTCACATAAGAAGCTAAGAACTTGGAGTAGGTGTGGTTTACAAGTCTCTGGACTTCAAATAAAAATGTATATCCTCAGGGCTCTTATTATAGAAGATTTCAAAGATTATGATCTGAAAGTGGGAAGCCTGACAATATGGAGGTCATATATGAATATCAGCAAAAGTGTGTGGTGTACACATGAAAGTCACTAAGATGAATTCATTCTTTGGAGCAGTCACACAGACCATATCTAATTCTGATAAAATAAAATCTATAGTAAATATCAGGGAAGTGCTTAGCTGGGAGTTTAATTGAAAAAATTCAACCAAATATCAGGATATGTTTTCAGTTCCTAAAGAAAACTGTGCAGTAGTGTAAGAGGAAGCCAGTAGACACTATAAGGCAAATTCTATAGAGGTAAAAGAAGTAGAAAACACAGCCAATTATTTCTAAGAAGTGGGAAATCATCTGTCTGGGTTTTAAAGGAGAAGTATAGCCAAAGTTTTTTTGGCTATACGTCTCTCATGGATCACAGGAGCGCAGTTAGTTCTGCACTCCTGTGTTCCATTCTCAGCCAACAGTGGGCTGATACCCGCTGTTGGCTCAAGTCACAGAGCCATTCCAGGCTCTGAAAAGATCTCAACCATATAGTTGGGATCCACCTAGATGCCTGGACCGACACCTGGCTCAGCCTCTCAGTGAGCCACTTAGAGCCTGGGTCAGCCACTCCCACTCCCCACAACCCAACACTCCAATGAGCGCCAGAGGGGGTCTGTCAGTCACCGGCACTCTGCTCACAGAATGCTGAGAACTGAGCAATCAGTGGTTTTTCATCACTCAGTTCTCAGTGCAGAGCTGATGGGTGACAGATGCAGCAACGAACTGATGCTGCATCTACCTAGGTGAGTTTAAATTCCTTTTTCTAAATCCCATACTTCTCTTTTAATTAAATACTGCAAAGACTCACAAATCTATATTGCATTCATGAGCATACAAAGTGAGGAAAATGTATTTACAACAAACATTTGTAAATCCTTATTAATTATGGAAATATGTTTACACTTTCACAAAATAAACTGGAGCCAAAGTAGAGGGAGGTTGATTTCTCATGTGTTAATGTGTCATCGATGAGCAAGCAGCACAAATGTTGGGTTATTATTGTAATGTTTACCGGAAAGAATTATTCAGCCATCACATGTTTATTTACCTGCGGTACCATAATTTAATAATGTTCCTTCATATTATATTCTACCCCTTTATTGGCTATTCATATGTCAAGCAGTAAGCACAGGATTTTGCTGAATAACTGCTCAGACAAAACCAAAAACAGGATAAGCCACCTAGAAATTGTACTTTGTTCAACTAAGCAATAATTCACATGGGTAGCAAAAGAAGGAGCTTGACAAGCAGTTGGGACCCATGGCAATGGCATGGCATGACTCTTAAACGCTATTGGCAAAGTGGAAAACTGAGCCAGTTGGCTGGGTGCAGCCAACTGGGTTAAATGCACACAGCTGCTACTCTAGGATGCACAGCTCACCTCAGGAATGATAGAGTATTGGCTTTGTTCCAGAAGGAGAAACATGTGGAAGTATACAGGGCATCCAATGGTCTTTAAAGTGATATTAAAGGCATTTTATTCTAAATAACAAACATGTTATACCTGATCTGTGTAATGGTTTTGTACAGAGCAGTCCCAATCCTCCTCCTCTCGGGTCCCCCACTAGTGCTCCTAGCCCCTGACTCCTGCCAAGTGCCCCCAGAGAAAGCACCAAAGCAGACTCGTTACCGAGCTGGTGCTCTGCGTGTTCATTCACACACAGATCCATGGCTCAGACCCCCCCTCACTGGCTCACTGGATGTGATTGACAATGGCTCCCGCTGCTGTCACAAAAAAGGAGAAGGTAGAGTCCCCGGATAGCCGAGACTCTTGTGCACTGGATCATGATTGGGCTCAGGTATGTATTGGGGGGGGGGGGGCTGCTGCACATAGAATGCATGAAGGTAAAAAACCTTCAGCCTTTACAACCACTTTAACTCTTTTCACAAGTGCATTTGATCTGTTTATAATATAGAGATCATATATTTCTGGTAACAAGCTGGCACTTTTGGTGGTTTGAAAAGTTGGGAGCACCGAATATTTGACTTCAATGCACAAGTGCTATATTATGTTTATTATTATGGTCTTCTTTTTCTCCTATTACACCTGAGGAGAGCTGTGCATTCTAGGATATTGGCTGTATTCCAGAAGGAGAAATATGTGGAAACATACAGTGTGTCCAGTGGGATTTAACCCTTTTCATGATCATATCTGATCTCTATAAGAAATCACATACTACCGGTAAGAAGCTGGCCCTTTCGGTGGGCTGGAATGTTGGGAGCACTGAATAATTGATTTCATCGCACAAGTTCGCAGCCCTTTGGACTATTTGTGGACACTGGGTATGGGCTTTATTTTTCACATACGTTTCATGAACAATTGAGTTAATTTTTGATTGTACTTTATATATGCACACTCAGTAAATTGTTTGCTTTTATTGATGTAAAGACAGTAGAAATAAGTTTTGTTGTGCATAGGTATATTCAGTCACAGACTGGTTTTCACTTGGTTTTGCACACTGTTTTGGTTTTATAGCTAATGTTTCTGTATCTGGATATATGTAATGCTACAATTTTGTGGTACACGAAGTGCATTAGATTTTCTTTTTTTTTATTCGCATATTATTTACCTACAAAATCCTCCCTTATGCGGACATTCAAAGGACCTGAGACTGCTGCTTGATGCCACCATTTGGAAGTGATGCCAGCAGGCTAAAGTGACACAAATAGTATTCTCCCTCCCTCCTCCCTGGCAGCTACATAAAAAGTAATGTAGCCAGGGGAAGGTAGCGGTAGAGATGCCGGGCCAGTAGAGACAGTAATTAGACACTCCCATATTAGGAGAGGGCTATACTGCACAAAGAGGGAGGACGATGGTGCTAGGAAATTGACTCTCTATGGGGTAGTCAAATTTTCTAGCAAGTTCAAAGGCAGATTGCAAGTGAATAAAAAATAATTTATGATCTCACAATCTAAAAATAAAACAAAAGTCTATAAATTGCTTCTGTGTTTATTTCATTTGAGAAATCAACCCTAAAATCTTTTAGTTTACCAAAGAAAATGTATGAATGTAATGGAGGTTCACTAAGCCTAATAAGGAACTAGCATTGCATAGCATCCAGAAAATGCTCATAAACAGCAGATGGGTCAGCTCAATAGAATAAAGCAAAGGCACCACTATCACTACATGAACTTCCTTAACAAAATGTACAAAGAAGGTTTTTATAATTTTGATGGTGGAGCTTTTAAGGAGGGTAAGCAGAGATAATCAGCTGTGGAAGAAGGCTGAACTTTGCACTCTCTGTGTAGCGCCCACCTGAACTCTGCACTCTGTACATAGCGCACCACCAAACTCTGCACATAGTGAATCCCTGAAAGCTACACTCTGTGTGTAACCCTCCCCAACTCTGCACTTGGTATGTAATGCACACCTGATACTTAATGCCCCTTCAAGACCCTCCCACTATTAGTAAAATGTGACCACACCCACTATTTGATGCAGCTTTTGGGGTTTGTGTGTGTGGGAGAGAGGGGAGTTTTGGGGAGTCCTTGTTGAGTTCCTGCACCTATTTCCTGAGAAAAAAAGCCCTGTTAACAACTACATTATCAGAACAAGCTTTCACATTGTTCCCTTCTGTACTGCTTGAAACAAGAAGAAGGGAACATGACCAAAGCTTGTTTTGCAAATGTAACTGTAAAGCCTGCCATACATGGATCAAAATTCAGCTGGTTCAGCAGCGACTGTCTAAAATTTGATGCATGTATGGGCAGGCTTTTTGTGCCCAAGTAGATTGACCTGGGTACAACCAGCCTATCTGAGTTTTTTACATGCGATTACTTCCATCTGCTATAGGTGCTAGCAGTAATAGTTGTATTTTGCCAACCCCCCCCCCCCCCCCCACCTCCAGCAGAACAAAATAGCGCTGCGGGAAGCATTTTTCCATCACCACTGACTTGAGCCTGTGGTGGTGGAAGGAAAGAAAATACAGTCAACTATGGGCTGCTTTAGTGCAAAAAAAAAAAGTTTAATGGGCAGTATTACATTGTTTTTGTTGCAAGTGCACTAATATGGCTACAGTCACCTCAAGTGTGAATTAAACCATGAAAAGGACTTGAGCAGAATAAAAAGGGAAATTTACAAAATGGTAGGTGCTTCTCAGTTTTTTTTTAACCAAATGGGAAAGTGCTGAATGTGAAGAAACATTAGCTAAGGACAAATGAAAAAAAACAGAATTCTATCCTTTTAGCCAACAAAAGAAACATGTTTCAAATCTTTAATTAAAACCAGAGGACCCACTTTGGATACATTTGCAAATATATAGGAAAGCCATACTTTTTATATATATATATATATATATATATATATATATATATATATACATATACTGTATATATATATATATACAATATCTCACAGAAGTGAGTACACCCCTCACATTTTTGTAAATATTTTATTAGGAGAAATTACACTTTGTTACAATGTAAACTAGTGAGTGTACAGCTTATATAATAGTGAAAATTTTCTGTCCCCTCAAAATAACTCAGCACAGAGCAATTAATGTCTAAACCACTGGCAACAAAAGTGAGTACACCCCTAAGTGAAAATGTCCAAATTGGGCACAGTTAGCCATTTTCACTCCCCAGTGTCATGTGACTTATTAGTGTTACGAGGTCTTAGGTGTGAATGGGGAGCAGGTGTTTTAAATTTTTGTACTATCGCTCTCATACTGGTCACTGGAAGTTCAACATGGCACCTCATGGCAAAGAACTCTCTGAGGATCTGAAAAAAAAGAACTGTTGCTCTACATAAAAATGGCCTAGGCTATAAGAAGACCCTGAAACTGAGCTGCAGCACTGTGGCCAAGACCATACAGCGGTTTAACAGGACAGGTTCCACTCAGAACAGGCCTCGCCATGGTCGACCAAAGAAGTTGAGTGCATGTTCTCAGCATCATATACAGAGGTTGTCTTTGGGAAATAGACGTATGAGTGCTGCAGAGGTTGAAGGGGTGGGGGGTCAGCCTGTCTGTGCTCAGACCATACACCGCACACTGCATGAAATTGGTGTGCATGGCTGTCATCCCAGAAGGAAGCCTCTTCTAAAGATGATGCAGAAAATAGCTCGCAAACAATTTGCTGAAGACAAGCAGACTAAGGACATGGATTACTGCAACCATGTTCTGTGGTCTGATGAGACCAAGATAAACTTATTTGGTTCAGATGGTGTCAAGCGTGTGTGGCGGCAACTAGGTGAGGAGTACAAAGACAAGTGTGTCTTGCCTACAGTCAAGCATGGTGGTGGGTGTGTCATGGTCTGGAACTGCATGAGTGCTGCCAGCACTGGGGAGCTACAGTTCATTGAGGGAACCATGAATACCAACATGTACTGTGACATACTGAAGCAGAGCATGATCCCCTCCCTTCGGAGACTGGGCCACAGGGCAGTATTCCAACATGATAATGACCCCAAACACACCTCCAAGATGACCACTGCTAAAGAAGCTGAGGGTAAAGGTGATGGACTGGCCAAGCATGTGTCCAGACCTAAACCCTATTGAGCATCTGTGGGGCATCCTCAAATGGAAGGTGGAGGAGCGCAAGGTCTCTAACATCCACCTGCTCCGTGATGTCGTCATGGAGGAGTGAAAGAGGACTCCAGTGGCTACCTGTGAAGCTCTGGTGAACTCCATGCCCAAGAGGGTTAAAGCAGTACTAGAAAATAATGATGGCCACACAAAATATTGACACTTTGGGCCCAATTTGGACATTTTCACTTAGAGGTGTACTCACTTTTTTGCCAGCGGTTTAGACATTAATAGCTGTGTGCTGAGTTATTTTGAGGGGACAGCAATTTACACTGTTATACAAGCTGTACACTCACTACTTTACATTGTAGCAAAGCATCATATCTTCAGTGTTGTCACATGAAAAAATATAATAAAATATTTACAAAAATGTGAAGGGTGTACTCACTACTGTGAGATAGTGTTTATATATATATATATATATATATATATATATATATACAAATATAGCAGTGAAAATCTGAGAGCAAACATACCTGTGGGTTAACCCTATCACTTAAAGGTTTGGCAAAAATCATCAGATTCTTGCAACTGGAAGCATCAATTTCTGCTTGTTGTGACTAAATGACAAGCTAACATTGGCTGGATATGTTCGTTTAGTAAACACACATGCAGCAGTTACCTACATTTAGGAATAGATGATCGCCCCTGGGCACTGACATATCGTGCTGCTGTCATCTTGTCATTTATTCACATGGGTGGAGCTCCAGCAGCTCATTGTCCACATCGGTGATTATAGTCGCAAGAATCTGCTGATCCTTGCTGCCAGAATTTGCTGACTTGCTCTAATCATCTGTGTGAATGAGGCCCTGCTCAAGTCAGCTGTAGATCTTACACATGCATGGGCACAGTATAATTGGAGCCAGATCATCTACAAAGGAATCTGAGCAGAAGCCTATTGCCTAGTAGATGTCTTGGGGCCCAGCTATAACCTTCACTCTCCTTCTTTAAACAAGGGATATAACATAGTTAGACCAAGGTAGCATGCACTTGCAGGCATTTGGTGTTTGATGGGATAGACAATGCCAGTGGGACTTTTCTATGCCTACTGCAACCCTTACCAATGTCAAATGATGGTAGGCCAAAGCTGCTATCTTGCACAGGATCCCATTATGCCCTAATTTTTCTTTGAGTACACTGATAAATAAATGTCCAATATGTGTGCAAAAAGATCACACAACAGCTTTTGATACTGTTTTGTGGCTTTACTATTGGTTTCTTCCAGCTCTGGACAGAATTCAGTTTTGCTAGATTATAAAAATAAGGCAAATATGCAGCAACTTAATAGAGATCCTGTCAACCATTCATTTCAACAATGATATTGTCTAAAGATTTTATGTATATTTAATTATTATATTATGTATTTTATGCATGTTATTAATCTGTACATTCCTCCCTTGTGTGACATCCAGAAGGCCTGGGACTGCTGCTGGGTGCCACCATCTTGTATGTGATGTCAACAACCCCAGTACAATCAGTTCTGTCACTCAAATGACACTCTATAGCAGGGGTCTCCAAACTGCGGTCCGGGGGCCAGGTGTGGCCCTTTGCTTTCCTTATCTTGCTTTGAGGTACTGTTCCATCCACGAACACAAGCAATGGGGCATAATTCCTGTTGCTGACACCAACAATAGAGCATTATTCCTCCCACTGATACCATCAAAAGGACACAATTCCTTCCACTGATACCAACAATGGGGCACAATGCCTTCCATTGACACCAAGGATGGGGCACAATTCCTTACATTGACACCAACAATGGGGCACAATTCCTTACATTGATACCAACAATGGGGCACAATTCCTTACATTGACACCAACAATGGGGCACAATTACTTCCACTGACACCAACAATTGGGACAATCCTTCCATGGACACTAACGATGGGGCAAAATTCCTTCCATTGATACCAAAGATGAGCCACTATTTCTTCCACTGACACCAACAATGGGGCACTATTCTCTCGACTGACAACAACAAAATGGCACAATTCCTTATGCTGACACCAACAATTGGGCAGAATTCCTTCCATTGACACCAACAATTCCTCCACTGACACCAAAGATAGGACATTGATTACTCCCAATGGACTCCAGGACATTTTCTACTCCCACTGGCCCTAGCCCACCCCCACAAAGTCTGAAGGACAGTAAACTGGCCCTTTGTTTAGAATGTTTGGAGACTCCTGCTCTATAGAATTCCCATTAGCTACTCACCAACAGCTACATAAAAGGTTATGTAGAGAAGTGAGGTAAAGGACAGAGGAAGTGGGCTAGCACAGACAGTGGACTCTCCCAGAAGGAGAGAGGGCTATGACATGTCAGGAGGGAAGGGGAATTGTGTCTGTGCTAAGGAATGAACTCTTCCAGGAATGGTCAAATTGTTTTGCAAGTTCAAAGGTACATTGCAAGTGAATAAAAAATGTTAATTAAAAAAAAAATTGCAGCAAGTAAACATTTAAAATATGTATTTTTCTCTGCTTTTGTTAGCAATTTGTTATTAGAGACTCATTATTGGCTATTCTGTTAAATGCTGCAGTATAACAACTGCCAGAGTATTTAGTTTATTCTGGAATCCACCCTTTGGCTCTAATCATGCTGTGCAACAGTATGGAAATATGGAAAATCCTTATTTGGGGTATATCTGTTGTTGCATTGTGATATCAGAATTAACCATCAGGTGGAGGTGGAGGTGGCGGTGGTGGAAGTAGCACTCAGTCAAGGCAAAGCTTTAAAGCGGTAGTAAACACTGCTTGATTACTTGTACCTACAGGTAAGCTGATATATAACACTTACCTGTAGGTACAAGGAATATCTCCCAAAAGTGCTCTGTTTAGGAGGTATTTACTATTTCTGCAGACGGTGATTTCACAGGTGTATGCCTTTGAATGGATGGCATACTGAACATGCAGTCCATGTAGAGTGCTTTGCCGTGATCATGGCTGTCCTGAGAATGCACAGGAGTGACATTATTGCGGCTTGGCCATTCAAATGGCCGAAGCCTGCAAACCCTGAGGGAAGACTGGGTGAAGAGATATGTGGTGCATACTAGCACATTATGCCATTGACTCGCAGGGGGAATTTTTATTATTTATTTATTTACAGCCTTTACTACTGCTTTAAAAGGAACTGGGTACGTTTGTATGCTACAAAAAAGAGATGTAAAAAGCAGATAATATACTCTGCTGTTGGGGATATGACATCACAGGTGGAGGGCAAAGCAGCCCATGATCCATCGTGGTCTCCACCAATCAATAAATCATTGGATTTCACTTACTCACTAACCAGAGAACACTTAGTGAGTAGTGGGGTGCCCACATTTCCAGATGAAGTGTGGATTCTCTTGATGAACATGTAAGGAGCCCCAAAGGACCCATTCACTAGCTTACTACATGCTGAACAGATTCAAAATATATGCTTGACAAAGTGAATGTCGAAGGACTGACTGGGATTTTATTAGTGATTGCTCTATTTTGCTCTATGTGAAATAGGGTTAGCCATCATGAGTAGCAAGAAAAATAAATAAAGAAGTGACAGCTTTTTTTAAACCTTTCTGTAATCAATTGAAATATATGAGAATATAAAGTTCTTTTGATCCTATGTCCAATAAATAAGACAAAGTTTTCTAAGCATCAATAAAATATATTTTTTATATTTTACATTTTTGATGGATACTGTTATTTTTGTGAACATTATTGAGCCATATGGCTCTGGGATGTTTGTGAGTGGCTTTTTATGTAAAACTTTTTATATTTTAATAAAATACTGCACTATGGCAAGTTTTCAATCTGTTCCTTTAAGCCCTTATATCGATGACCCTGGGAGGATTTATTGTATCCACAAAAGCCTTAACCAAGGAGAAGGTCATCTGACCCATTAGGGTCTTTTCTGGAGGTGAGCGTGCATGCTGGCTAGTGGAGGATCACTATCACAACATATCAGTTAAAGAGCACGTGTATGATAAGAAGAGGCACTGTGGTCTTCATTGGAGACTTTTTATACATTTATGGACACTTTGTACACTGACTGATTATTTGATGCATTGCATTCATTTATTATCATATTGGCTTCACATTTGTGGCATATTTTACAATTTTAGTGCTGGCACCCCTGGAGGGTGTTTACTGTCATTTTTTCAACATTTTGATGGTTACTTGTCACTGATAGATTTACACTCATGGCAGGTGTTTTACTAATCGTTTTTGTCCATTTAGCACATTGCACTTTGTTTTATTTTACTTACTGCTTTTTGCTCTTATATTTTACACCCCTGGCAGGTGTTTATTTCTCTACTCATGTGATATTAGTTATTTGTATTTTGTTATTGCACTGCATATTGGTTGTGAGCCATATTTATGTCTTTTATACATTTGAGTTATTCACCTTGGAGGTTATTACCTCTGTGCCATGTTTCTTGAGTTAGTGAGCAACGCAGCATACTTTACTTTTTTGTTATTTTTTTTAACCATCATTATTTGGTAAATGTTTTAGTCATGCTGAAGTTATAGAATTCATATTTTATATTACTATAAAGAAAAGAAAGTTTGTGTTTATATTTTGGGTTTACTGTAAGAAAGTGTCCCTTTCTGGCATACTCAACAAAGCTACTTCACCTGTGTTGATACTAGATCAAAGTAATTGAAGGTATCAGCATAACTCTTGTTTAGTTTCAGATTAACTGTGTTTTATTTTTTAGCTAAGCATTAATTACTAATCTACAAAAAAAAAAGATCACTGATGGTCCTGGCCTTATTGTGTTGAGCCCTAATGTTAAATTGTGTTCCAGGGAAATTAAATGGTGTAACTTAAAGGAGAAGTAGTTTTTTTGGTCCTATATCTCCTGTGGGTCAAAGGAGTGCATTTAGTTCTGCACTCCTGTGATATGTATTCAGCTGACAGCGAGCTAAAAGCCAACGTCGACTAATGTTACTCCAGAGGAATCCTGACTTTAATGTTGGGATCCACCAAGATGCTTGGACTGGCAACTGGCTCAGCCTCACAGCACGCTGCCCAGAGCCTGAGCCAGTTGCTCCCACCCCCTCCACAGCCCAGTGCTCTAGTGAGCACTGGAGGGGCACAGCAGAGAGCCAATGATTGACAGTGAAACAGTGACAGTGATCAGCAGGTTTGAGGCTTTTATTTAACTTTCCACCACCTTTGCAGAAAGTGGTCTTAGAGCTTGTTTATGTATTTTGCAGTGACCTGCGTTTTTCTGCACCAGATAAATGCAGATCACCACTAGGGCACATAGCTTTCTATGTGTCCCATTCACAACATAATGGGGTTGATTTACTAAAGGCAAATAGACTGTGCACTTTGCAAAGTGCAGTTGCACTCTGTGAGAGCAGTTGCTCCCGAGCTTAAAAAATGAACAGAAACTCTGCTGACTTCCATCATCCAATCATGTGCAAGCAAAAGTGCTTTTTTTAAAATTTCCTTGCACATGATTGGGTATTCCTTGCAAAGTGAATCTTTATTTCATATACAAAACTCTGAAGCAATTGTACTTGCAGAGTACAACTGCACCTTCTATGGTGCAAAGTCTATTTGCCTTTAGTAAATCAACCCCAATGTTGGCATGATGTGTAGTGCAATGCAGTGTGGAAAAAAGCACCATGCAGTAGCACAATGTACCACGCTGCTGTGCATTGACATGTATGAAGCTGAAGGAAAAAATAAACGGTACAGTACACTAAAATGTTCATCGCACTGCTCCCTACTAGAGCTGGCATTGCACTAGCCTGCATGGTAAAACCCAGCATTTTTATGTGCAGACTAGTGTGAATGTATCCTTAGCCCTGGTTCACACCAATGCAACTTGCCATGCGAATTGACAGTTCAAAGTCGCTTGACAAGTCACACCCCACTTGCGGCAATTGATCTGTTCAAATTGCTGCAACTCAAGTCGCATCGACTTTGAACAAGATTCCTGCACTATTTGTGTACGACTTAATTGCAACTTGCATTGACATTTGTTAGATGAAGTCGCATGGATGTCAGCAAGCCGCCCATGAAATTGCACTGATAGTCTGCACAGCAAGCTGTGATCCAGGGTTTAGGGTCAAAGCTCTTGAGACTGTTGTGCACCCCAAAACAATAATTATATTATAAATAATTAAGTCATATAAAATATAAATAATACCCAGAGAAAATATGTGCTGCATTAAACCAATAATAAGAGAGATAAATTGATGTTTATTTGCTAAATACAAAAAAAAAAGTTCACTTTGCAAGGAAATTTTGCGGGGGGAATTTTCCTTTAGCTTAGTGAATGAGTTGAAGCTCTGCTGATTTCAATCATCCTATCATGTGCAAGCAAATATATATTTTGTTTTAATTAAATTTTTTATTAAATTCTGCCAGTTTGCTTGGCTAAGCCTATCACGACTAAGTTACTATAGCTTGTCCCACAGAGAACAATTGATCCAAGCCACCCATGAAAAATGCCACTTGGCTCCACTAGATGGCATTAATTCTCTATGTCAGCACTGCAATACCTGTGGGTATCAACATCATAGTAATCAGCTTATACTACACATCATCTTGATTTGATTTAAATGAGATCCAGTCATGTACAATGCTTTATTTTTCAAAATCATTTTGCTTTAATTTATCATTACCATATAAGTGAATAGCCAATACTATTTCTGCTATTTAAACACAACACAATTACATCACAAATGGAGGAACGCTGCCATTTTAATTTTTAAGTTGCCCTTTTTTCTATTTTTTTTTTGTATGTAGGAAGAGTTTCTTCTCTCGCGTCTTACATAAAAGGTCTCTCCAACACACAGGTTTATGAATTAGTGCTTGGGTAGGGCTGCTAACATACTGTACATACATCTGAAGTTTGCAGATTCCTAAGCGCACCTCTCAACTCCCCCTATTTTTCATCAAAAATTCTCTTTGTCTGTTGGCAGTCTGGTGATGCTCCTCATTAAGAGACAGAATATGAAAGCAGATAAAATAATTCTGTCTTTCAAACTGCTAGTTGATCATCCTTTTCTTTATGTTCTTATTATTCCAGAACAGTCAAGTGTTTGACTTCCAAATTTGTTATTACATTCCTCAGAAGCTTATCCTTCCATCCTAATTTCCGCCTGCTATTCTATATTTCTCTGCCATCCTTAAATTTGTTTATAAATATATTTATACGGCTAGCTATGCTTTTGTGGCTGAGGGCACTTTCCCAGTATGAGACAATATCACATTCCACCCTATTTATTGGGTTCTGCCCCTGACAAAACATCAATAAAAATGACTATTTAATTCCTAGTCAAGTGAGCACATATAAAACAATAGCAAAAAGGGGTAAAATTAAACCTGTATGCTCAGCAGTGCATGAATAATAAATCACTGGTTGCTTTGGTTATGTTTTAAAAGACTGCTTTCAAGCCTCTTACAGCAAATTTGCATATGCTTAGAAGAGATATTACATATTGACCAAGTCGTCTGAGTCATTTGTTTCTCACAGTAGAGATACTGTAGCATTTATTTGCTTACCACAGACAGTAAATAACTGGTTCATTTGTTATGACAATTTTTTAATGTATAAAATTCTGTGTGCATAAAGCTACCAATCTCTTTGAATAATCTATATATATTAACAATATGGATGGATATATATACATTCAATTATATATATCTTTGATTTAGTATATATTAGCAATATGGAGATCTATCAATCTATCTATCTATCTATCTATCTATCTATCTATCTATCTATCTATCTATCTATATATATATTAGCAGTAGGGATATGTTTATTAGCAATATGGACATAGATTCATTTTATTTACATAAAGAAGATTTTTGTTTATGTGCTGATAGAACAATTTTTTTTATGTTACTTTGCTACCTTACTGTATATTTGTACATGTGAATGTGCAGAATGAATATATATATATATATATATATATATAGAGAGAGAGAGAGAGAGAGAGAGAGAGAGATAATATATACCTGTGAAAGTAATATTTGGCTGTATGTATTGAAAATAGTAATGTGCTTAGTTCAGCAATAAATTAGCAATATGTAGACTTTGTTCATGAGAAATATTGTAGATGTGCAAAGAACCCTGAAATAGAAAAATATCTATCTATCTATCTATCTATCTATCTATCTATCTATCTATCTATCTATCAATCTATATATAAATAAAGTAAATAATGTAAATTAATGGGTAGATGGTTGTCCAGTTAATTACACAAGTACCCAACTGATATTCTCTCTCTCTTTATACTGCAATCCTGCAAGCCTTAAGGTGCGGAATATAGAATCGTTGATAATGAAGAGATTAAAATCGCAGTTCTTCCCATTTGCATTCTTAGTCATGTGTTGTATCCCTCTGCAATCACTCTTTTAGAATAATGAGAGCGAGTGCTTGAATAGCTACAGTAGCCCATTGGCAAAATGATAATTTAAAGAGACCAAGGCCAAAAAAGGTGGATGTTTTTTTTAAGCGTCTAAATGAATGCTTGTCTTTTAGAAACAGTACAAGCTTTCTTGACATAAAAAGGAATAAAGCAAGAAGGGGAAATATTAGATGCTGAATTTAGCTCATGCAAATGTAATGAAGTCTAAATTGGATGTCACATCAAGCTGGGGTTAACTGTTTAAATATTTCCTGCATATTAAGCTTCATTTTCCTATTGAATTGTGCTGACAAATATATAACTATAATGAATGCGAGGAACATGACATCATGAAACAAGACAGAAAACAATTTCTTTTCCTGCACCTCTAGTTTCCTTGTGTCTACTGGAATTAATTCTAAAAATATACATATATTAACAATGCATTATGATTGCTTTAGTTAGTTTTTTTTTCTTAGTATCATATTACATCACTTTTCCTAATGTATTCATGTTCCTGTTAGATCCTTCAGGTTAACTACAGACATCATTTGCCTGAGAAGGAAGTTTTAATTGTCTTACAACTTCTCCTGTGCAGTACAATAGGAAACACAAGTACCCATTGATTATACTATTGGCTGGAATAAGGGACTGTTATCCCAGCATTTTCTTTCAGTTTTTTTTTCCTTTGCATTCTCTTTGAAAGAGACCAAATGGGTCCCAGCAGGTGAAAGCAAAGAAATCTGAAAGGTTTTCTTTGGGAAATGACAATAACACAGTTGCCTCCCCCAATACATTTTGGAAGATTATAAAACCTTATTAAATCCTGCCCTGCTAGATATTGATTGAGAAGGGGCTAAACTAAAATCAACAATAGCAGCATGGCTTGAGTAAAGAATACTTCTATTCACACAAGCCAAACACAGCTAAGATCTGAAGATTTTCTTTAACACTTAGACTTGTAAACTTTTGTTGGAGAAAAATGTCTGCATCGTACCCAAAAGGCAGCACAATTCGAGCGAACAATTTCTATACTGGTTAATTCCACACATAGAAACGACTGCATGTTCTGTGTCATTATTATAAACGACACCGCAGGAAACTGCCAATTATTTTTTGCCACAATTATTATGTTCGTACACTTGGCAATTTCTGCAAAATGAGGAATTTTATGATAATTATTTTTTAATTGTTTGTAAGGAGGAGTTATGATTTCAAATAGAATGAAGTTTTATTAGGTTATTTACTTTTTTACCTTCAGTAGTATTTTTTTTTTAAGCTGAACTTTTGTGTTGAATAACTAATGTATGCTGAAACAGGGAGGGAATGAAAAATAGATTGTATTCTTTCCCTGGAATTTTTTTAAATGTTTATAAATACTTTATATAGTGAGTGAGTAAATATAAAGCTATTGTTCAGATACAGAATTTCATACAGATGCTTTGAACATACTCAACAGAGAGTATACTGTAATTGTGGGTGGAGCTGGAGGATAAATTAAAATGGAACTCTTTTTCTTAAATTGTAGTTTCTCTTTCAATATTATCCAGGCCCTCAGGGACAGTCCTGGCAGGTTCACGGGGCTTGTCTGCTTATTACTTCAGATTCAGAATCATATTTTAAATTGTTAGCAAATCCTAAGTTAAATCCTTAAATTAAAAAATATAGAAGATATTTGTCATTGATTAAAAACATAATGGGAATGCTTCAATGACTTGAAGACTCATTTGGAGGGGACTGGCAAAACAACTGAACTGTTTTGAGGGTACTTGAAGTACGTCAACATGCACAAAGGGTATCTAGTAAATTAATGCTATAAAGGGATGTATAAGACAATTAGAAAGATATCAGCTGTACTACACATTAACATAAAAAAAATTCAGTTAATGGTAAACCTATTAGAATAGCCTACTCATTTACCTATATGTGACAGCAATAATATGTGTATGTTATAAACAAGTTTCTTGAAATGAAAATAGGGCAGTTTGAGAACAGATTGTGTGAATGTTTTACTAGTAAAAGCAATGAGGAAGAATTTATGAAGATGGTGGACTGCAACAAGGAGCTTGTTAACTAATGTGCAGAAATACCACTATAGACTATTTTTAAGCTTAGTAACAGTCAGAAATAAACTAATCACTTTGACCAACAATGGTCAAACTGATAGATTTCAGACCCCTAAATATGGCTTTATACAGTGATAAGAATGATATGCCTAGTGATAAAAGTACAAGATGCTCAGCAGAAATATATTCTATCTAGCCTTGCATAAATTCCTTAACTAAACATAAAAAATATGAATTTAAAGTAAATGTAAACCCAACTATCTTGAAATTCACTATTCCCAGCACATTTCCCTATTTAAACCAATCCTAGTTTAAAGCGGTAGTAAACCGGATAAAACAAAAAAGAGAAAAAACACCCCCTGCAAGGTAAAGGAATAATGTGCTAGTATGCATTACATACTAGCACATTATGAAAGACTTACCTTGAAATGAAGCCCTCTGGGGGAGAGCTGTTGCGGCTCCCCAGTGCTTCCATCTTCACTCAGTCTGGGTTCACGAGCTCTGGCTGGCTGATTGGCCTAGCCACAATGACGTCATTCCAGAGCATGCGCACGGGAGTCCCGGACTACAGCACAGTGCTCTGGCACGAGTATGCTGTTCCTTCAATGCGCATGCACTGGCTATCAGAAAGGACTAATATCTCCTAAATGGTTCACATTTAGGAGATATTAATTTTACCTACAGCTAAGCTTTATTATAAGCTTACCTGTAGGTAAAATTATGAAAGAAGAGTTTACTACCACTTTAAGCACAAAAAAATAGGCAAAGAGGGAGCAGGGTTAGACTATGAAGGCCACATACGATAGGCAAGGAGGGCTAGAGGAATAAAGTAGGCCAGGCCACAGAGGAAGATCTTGAGTGCAACAGGAGTAGGCAACATGGACCACAGGAAACAGGCAAGTAGGGCCACAGTGGCAGATCATGGGGACCATACAGTAGGTGTCAATTATAAATTGCAAACTTAAAGCATATGTACAGCTAAAACTTTTTAGTTTTCAATAGAATGTGGAAAAGGTTAAACCCCTAGCAAGGAATAATGTGACCAGTACTCCAAAAATTTGGTCTTCAAAATTTGTTTACAAGTAATGCCACAATGTTTTGTGACCTCACAGAGTTCCCTATCTCAGAGCTACTCTACATCACTATGTGGGAATAGATTTTAAAAACACGTTTTTGGAGTCCCGTTGACCTTGCCATTGGTGTCATCTGTCTCAGTCATTAAACGGGATATTTCCACACATAAGTCTGTGGACAACCAGCTGAACTATTGACCAGAGTTTTTACAGAAAAAGAAGGTGAAAGGAACCTTCCAAAAGACACACCTGTTTTGATGCCAGCTGTCTAAATGCCTGTGTCAACACACTTTTGTTCATTTTAAGTAGATTTTGCATTCTCATACAAGTTGATAGGAAGGCAAACCCCACTTGAAGCAGGTCCAAAAAAGGTCAACTGAGGGTAAAATGCACCTATCATTGAATTCTGAATGAGAAGCGTCTCAAACTTATGTCAAACTAATGTCATTGGCAGATGCCCTACAGCAGCTTGGTAAGAAGACATAGAAAGGTCAGTAGGAGGTCAGAAGATCAGGTGAAGGAAATTATAAGATTCTCAGATTTATTTCAAATGCAAGATAAATGCACCACAAAGTGTGCTGCATTTACTCATCTGCAAAAACCTCTAAAGCAGGGGTCCCCAACCCCTGCCCTGCGGACTGGTACTAGTCTATGGCCTGTCATGAGCCACACTGCCTCCGGGAGCAGAGAGGCTGTTTATTTACATAGAAGTACTCGCATGTTGGATCCTGTAAGCCAGGTCCGCCTTCTGTGAGATCATCGGCACATTCGAATTCTCATAGGAGGTGAACCCTACTGTCAACTGCTCATGTGTCAGTTTTAGGTTTCCGGATCCTTGAAAATCTAATGCTGGATGCCTGCTGTACTGCTGGGGAGAGGCTGCATAGCTATTTACTGTATAGACATAGAGAGGTTTTCCTTACTGCATAGAGAAAACCATGACAAGCTGCATCTAGTGGCAGGCTACAGTGACAAGCTGCATCTGGTGGAAGGCTACAGTGGCAAGTGACAAGCTGCATTTGGTGGCAGGCTGCAATAGCAAGTGACAAGCTGCATCTGGTGGCAGGCTACACTGGCAAGTGACAAGCTGCATCTGGTGGAAGGCTACAGTGGCAAGCTGCATCTGGTGGAAGGCTACAGTAGCAAGTGACAAGCTGCATTTAGTGGCAGGCTACACTGGCAAGTGACAAGCTGCATCTGGTGGAAGGATACAGTGGCAAGTGGCAAGCTGCATCTGGTGGAAGGCTACAGTGGCAAGTGACAAGATGCATTTAGTGGCAGGCTACAATGGCAAGCGCCAAGTTGCATCTAGTGGTAAGCTACACTGGCAAGTGACAAGCTGCATCTGGTGACAGGCTACAATGGCAAGTGACATGCTGCATCTGGTGGTAGGCTACAGTGGCAAGTGACAAGCTCCATCTGATAACAGGCTATGGTGGCAAATGACAAGCTGCATCTGGTGGCAGGCTACAGTGGCAAGTGACAAACTCCATCTGATAACAGGCTACAGTGGCGAGTGACAAGCGGCATCTGGTGGTAGTCTACAGTGGCAAGAGACAAGCGGTATCTGGTGGTAATCTACAGTGGCAAGTGACAAGCAGCATCTGGTGGTAGTCTACAGTGGCAAGTAACAAGCTGCATCTGGTGGTAGTCTACAGTGGCAAGTGACAAGCGGCATCTGGTGGTAGTCTACAGTGGCAAGTGACAAGCTGCATCTGGTGGTAGTCTACAGTGACAAGTAACAAGCTGCATCTGGTGGTAGTCTACAGTGGCAAGTGACAAGCGGCATCTGGTGGTAGTCTACAGTGGCAAGTGACAAGCTGCATCTGATTACAGGCTATGGTGGCAAGTGACAAGCTGCATCTGGTGTCAGTCTACAGTGGCAAGTGAAAAGCAGCATCTAGTGATAGGCTACAGTGACAAGTGACAAGCTGCATCTGATGGCAGACTACAGTGATAGGTGACAAGCTACGTCTGGTGTCAGGGTACAGGACAAGCTGTATCTGGTGGCAGACTACAGTGGTAAGTGACTGCATCTGGTGACAGGCTTTATTGGCAAGTGACAAATAAGCTGCATCTGGTAACAGGCTTTATAGTGGCATCATGCAGTATATTTCAATGTGATAATAGAATAATGCGCTTCAATAACCCTGACGCCTTATCACAATGGTGTCGGGATGATTGAAGCACTAGCATCCCCACTCTCCACAGTCCTTGGAAAAATCTTCCTCCACAAAACTGGTCCCTGGTACTAAAAAGGTTGGGGATCTCTGCTCTAAAAGAGCACTTTAATGAAACTCGAGAGCAGGAGTCATGTCCTTCTGGTTCCAGAATGTCCCATTCTGAAGTTCCTTTCACCAGAGCTTCTGGATCTAGATCTTCTCTTTTGTACTGCTTGTTTATATACAATAAAGCATATTTCCACATATAAGTCTCCTGATATATGGACCATCGTAGCCTACCCAATGTTCCACAAGCCAGAAGTTCTGACGGGGAACTTTTAAATGAAACAAAACATGATGGAAACCACATAGATAAGTTTGCACTGCACTGTTGGCTCCCCATATTTTTCTCTAGTCTCGTTTTATATATACTTTCTGGTCACCTATAGCTGAGGATACCTCACTGGGCATAGCCAGGTCATAATAGATGATACCTCTACAAGACTTGAATGTTGCCTTGACGGAGCTATGGGTACTCTGTGGCTCTTTGATCAGTCAGCTCTGAGTACATTTCTTAACAAACCCCAAACTACTCTCTGGGGAGGACACCCACTAATTTTAACTCATGCCTAATGGACTTAAACACACCCCACATGTGCAGAACCACCTGGCACTGGCAGCAAAAGTGGTTTATAAGTAGCAAGATGCTGATACTAAATATCAGGATGAAAAAAAGAGGCATTCAGCAAGTATGCTGTTCCTCTTGCATGACATTAAAGGAGAATTATAGAGGCTGCCATTGCTTGTCTACTTCAAAAATGCTAGTTGCCTGCCAACTATACTAACCATATGGCTTCAAAACTCATAGAGGTCAGCAACAGCCTACATACTGTATAGGTTTTCTTTCAGTGAAAAATGTTCATGTTTAATTGGAGTGTACAGTTTTCTGTTCAGTGTATGAATATTAAATGAAGCTATGTATTTGAAAAAGTGTCTTAACGACTATTTTGAATTAATATTGCAAATGAATAATAATTATAGGTAAAGTGATTAGTCTAGATAATATTCTGAACTGTATTTCCTACCAGTTAATGGGACTAGGAAGCTTCCCCAGAGCTCAGCAGGGAAGTGAAAACAACAAAAGCATGTTCATCCTTTAACTGTTTCATCAAAGAGAATGTACTGTAGAGAAGTGTCTTGTGCAGTCCTATGTCTGATAATTGCATATATGCAGCTCAACTACTTCACGTGCTCCTCATTGCTTTTTCAATGGCATGCCATCATTTTAAATATCAATATATTCCCTACTGTTTGTCATGCAGTGTATAATATGCCTTACATTTTATCACTAGCTCTAATGAAAAGAATGTGACCTTCTGTAGTGTTTTTTTCCTTTTTTTTACTACACTTTCTGTTTCACACAGAAATGGACTAGACATTGACTGATCTATTCTACTATGAACACATCAGAATACTATATCATATTTTAAAAGCCTAATACAGCAAAGATGGGCAGTATAGTGGCTAAGTTGTTAGTTCTCTTTCTTTTAATTGCTTGTTCCTGAATTTAATTCTCACCAGAAACAGGGAATCTGCTTCTGGTTTGAATGTTCTCCCCCTGACTGCCTTGGCCTCTATGGTGCTTCAGTTTCTTTGCTTCAATTCAAACTTATAGTACTAACTTAATTGACATCTGACCATATTAGTCCTAGAGCACAGCAGTCGATTGCAGAACTGGTAACTGGTACAGGTAGTGTTTGGTATGGGGCTGCTTGCATTTTGTGCCAGTACTGTATGTCCATGTTGAATGTACAAAATTAGGTTAGGGTTTGTCTTGATGTTAGTTTTAAGCCTAAAGGTTAAGAACAAATGTGGGTTATCTTTGGACTTTACAGGACAATACCAAAAATTAAAAAAAAAGTTCCAACTAGTAAGGACAGGAAACCTAACTTAACAGCTTTTATAGTGACTGTAAAGGTACATTTTTAAAAAATTTAATTTAAAATGATGTTATACTTACCTTCTCTGTGCAATGGTATTGCACATAGTGGTCCCTTACCTCCTCTTCTGAAGTTTCCCACTAGTGTTCTCTGCTCCTCCTTTCCTGTGGGTGCTGCCACAGCAAACCATGTGCTAAGGAGGCACCCATGCGGGCATGCTCCTGAGCTGAGCTGTATGCGCCCATAGACACACTCAGAGCGGCTCGGCCATATCCCCCGCTCCCTCCTCACAGGATCTGACTGACAGCAGAAGGAGCCAATGGGGGAGAATTACTAAAAACTCGAATACTCTGGTGCAACTGTGCATAGTAGCCAATCAGCTTCTAACTGCAGCTTGTTCAATTAAACCTTGACAGCAAAACCTGGAAGCTGATTGGTTTCTGTGCAGAGCTGCATCAGATTTTGCGCTCTCCAGTTTTAATACATCTCCCCCAATGGCTCCCACTGCTTTCAGAGTCTCCTGTGAGACCAACAAGAGATAGCAGCCCTACTGTAGACAGGACAGCACTGGATTGTTAGAGGACTCGGGTAAGTGTCTTGGGATTGGGGTGGTGGGGAGTTTTTTTACCTTAATGAACATAATGCATTAAGTTAAAAAAATATATTTTTTGATTTTTTAGAACCATTTTAAAATGTTGAATAAAAACATAGATTTTTGCCACATACAGTCATGGCCAAAAAATATTGGCACCCCTGCATTTATGTCAGATAATGTACTGCTTCACCCAGAGCATTGTTGCAATTACAAATGTTTGGGCGTTCTCATGTTTATTTCTCTTGTTTGTATTGGTATGACACAAAAAAGTGGAGAAACAAAAAGCCAAATCTGACACATTCCACACAAAACCCCAAAAATGGAGTGGACAAAATTATTGGCACCTTAATTATTAAGAAATAATTGCATTACACGTTTGTGGTGCACCTGTAATTTGTAATTAAACACACCGGTATTGATTAACAAGTGCTGACAATATAGAAATCACACGGGCAACCAGCTAAAATGGTGAAAAAATGACTCAACCTTTCTGTTGTGTGTCTCTGTGTGCCACATGAAGCACGGAGAAGAGAAAAATAATTGTCTGAGGATGTGAGAACAAAAATTGTGGAAAAACATGAACAATCTCAAGGTTACAAGTCCATCGCCAGAGATCTTAATGTTCCTGTGTCCACTGTTTGGAACATTGTCAAGATGTTTACAGCCAATGGCACTGTATCAAATTTCCCTGGATGTGGACAAAAGTGAAAAATTGATCAAAGATTGCAATGTAAGATTGTTTGAATGGTGGCTAAAGAACCTAGATCAACTTCCATACAAATTCAAGCTGACCTTCAGGCACAGGGTAAAATTGTGTCAGCTTGTACTATACATCGTGATTTGAATGAAAAGGGTTGCAATGATAGGAAACCCAGGAGGACCCCACTTACCTGAGGAACCCAAAATCCTTTTGGGAGAATGTGATGTGGACAAACAAAACAAAATTATAGCTTTTTGGTAAAGCCCATCAGTCTTCTGTTTTCAGAAAAAGAAATGAGGCCTTTAAAGAAAAGAATACAGTCCTTTCATTCAAACATGGTGGAGGGTCACTGATGTTTTGGGGCTGCTTTGCTGCTTCAAGCACTGGATGTTTTGACTGTGTGCATGGCATTATAAAACCTGAAGACTACCAAAGAATGCTGGGGTGCAATATAGGGCCCAGTGTCAGAAAGTTGGGTTTCTGTCAGAGGTCATGGGTCTTACAGCAGGACAATGACCCAAAGCACATGTCAAAAAGCCCCCAGAAATGGTTTTAGACAAAGCGCTGGAGAGTACTGAACTGGCCAGCAATAAGTCCAGATCTCAATCATAAAGCAGTGGTTCTCAACCTGTGGAACCCCAGGACCCACATTTGTCCTTGGTCATTAAGTAGCTTCCTAAAAATAATTTAATTTCCAAAACATAAATATAAATTATTCCACAAAACAACTTGTGCAGTATTCTAGAACGTGTATGCACTTTTTAAACAGTAAACAAATGGCTTCCTTCCAAAATGGATAGTGCAGTAATCACAGCGCTGGTGAAAATGAAAGTGCTGTTGAGGTAAAAAAAAAATATATGATTTTGATGCATTTACTTTTTTTTTTTCTTTTTGCTAAATTATGAAATTTAAAAAAAAAAGGTAAGAGTGTTCACCGGGTTAGAGAGGTGGCATATCATGTGCATATGCATTGACAGACTCTTAGCAGCGTACTTTGTACATCACTGTTATGAGGGGGTTAAAACAGGGGCTGGCTGGCAACTTTTGACCTAGGGGGCGAGTAACACACATAGTTCCCATGGTGCAGCAACTCTTCTCCCTCCCTTCCCATTTAAAAAAAAAACACGGCAGGAAATGACATAATAAAACACTTTTTTAGACTTTTAAAATAAATAATTATTTTAAGCATACATAAAATAACAAAATCCACCAATACCCCTTAACTTTAAGCAATATCCCCTCGACCTCACACTAATAGCCCATTAAGCTGAGCAATGCCTCCTCTACCTCTCACTCTCTCAAATGCACACTAAGTTAAGAATATTAATGTCTTTAGTGGCTTTTTAAATAAACAAAATATATTGTGCAATATTCGTCTGAGGGTTTTCAATCCCCCCTATTTCATGCACTTCTTTAAGCCCCCCTTCCATGCCCTTTCATGTCCCCCCTTCCATTCCCCTTTAAAGATCTTTCTTTATCCCCCTTTCACACACTCCTTTAATACCCACCTTGAACCCCTTTTCATGCCCTCCCCTTTCATGGTTTCCTTCAGTACTCCCCTTTCATGCACACTTTAGGTCCCCCCCCCATCCCCATCGATTACCTGTTTGCTTTCACTCCTTTCAATATGTGCTTTTCATCAGCCACAACCCGGGAAAAGTACCTAGCACAGTCATTCTCTGGCCTTCAGTGGTGCTTTTCTTCCCTCCTGCATAGCTGGCTGACTGGAAGGAAGTGTAGCTATATGTCACTTCCTCCCAGCGCTGCTGCAGAAGAAGGAGGAATGAGCACAAGGGCCGTGGGACCGCTTTGTAAGTGCACCATGCACACCACCTTAATGGGACCGGCTGGCCGCAAAATATACAAATATTAAAGCCTGCTGTAGTTGTAGTCCTGGCCATCTTAACATTTATATTAGTGCGGCCGGCAGTTTTTTATTAAGCTATGTTGTTAGGTTGTGACGTTTTATTGGGGCATTAGAGAGGCCTGGGAGGCACTTGCCCCATGGCCCAGTCCGCCCCTGGTCGTGACCCAATTTTCGGTAGCGACCTATTACTTGAGAAACATGACCACAGAGCACCTGTGCAGAGATCTCAAAACAGCAGTTGGAAAAAGGAACCCTTTTAATCTGAGAGACCTGGAGCACTTGGGGAAAGAGTGGTCCAAAATTCCAGCAGAGAGGTATAAGAAACTCATTGATGATTACAGAAAGTGATTGATTTCACTTATTTTTTCCAAGGGGTGTAGTACCAAATATTAAATTGAGGGTGCCAATAATTTTGTCCACTCCATTTTTGGAGTTTTGGGTGGAATGTGTCCAATTTGGCTTTTTGTTTCTCCATGTTTTTGTGTCATACCAATACAAACAAAAGAAATAACCTAGAGAATGCCTAAACATTTGTAATTGCATCACTTTTCTGGGTGAAGTGGTGCATTATCTGACAGAAATTCAGGGGTACCAATATTTTTGACCATGACTGTATCACTCTGCAAAGTGTGGTCCCTAAATGTAAACTACTGTATGTGAGTGACCAAGCGTTAAAGTCCAACTCCAAGCTATTCTTTTTTTAACAGGTCCCACAGCAGCTTAAACAAAAATCTGGTTGCAATACACACCTCTTTACTGGTGCTGTCCTCGCAGTAATGCATGTTGTAAAACAGGATGCTTTAAAAAGAATGAATGGAATAGTTCTTATTTATCAATTATTAACTTATACAATGCATAAACAGAAAAGAAAACTTAAAGTGTTACTAAACCCTGGACCCTGCATTCATTATATCTGGTCTCCCACAGTCCACAGAACATGGAAACGCATAAACAGAAAAGAAAACTTAAAGTGTTACTAAACCCTGGACCCTGCATTCATTATATCTGGTCTCCCACAGTAAACAGAACATGGAAACGCAATTATTTTAGTAAATATAAACTGCTAAATACTTTTTCTCATTAGCAGTTAGAGCAGTCTTGTGACTTCTATCAGTGTCCAGCAGAGCACTGGATAAAGCATGTAGGAGTTTTAATTCTGCTCTAGGAGGATGCAGAACCCCTGACTTCTGTCTGGACAGTGCTGATTGGCCCTGTGCTGATCACATGCCCCCCCCCCCGAAGAAAAAAAACCCTCTCTAGCAATACACACAAAACTGATCATGTGCAGAGTGACTCCACACGATGTCTTATCAGAAGATAAGAGGGGGACACTGGAAGAAGGGGAGGATCAGAGAAGTCAGGATCAAACAGCTTTTTTACACAGTGCAGAGGATTAACCCCTTAGGTTCCACAGTGAGCATAACAAGCATGATTTACTGCATATACAGACTGATTTTACTGTTGTTGGTTTAGTAACACTTTAAATCAATTAAATATTTGGTGTGTTTACCTTTGGCTTTTAAAACAGCATTAATTCTCCTAGGTATACCTACCCATCAGCTTAGCAGCTACTGTAAGTTGTTCCAAGCACCTAGCAGAGCTAATCACAGTTCTTCTGTGGATTTTAGGCTGTCTTAGTTTTTGTCTCTTCATGTAGTTTCAGACAGACTCAGTGATGTTAAGCTGAGGGCTATGTGGGGGCCATATCATCTCTTCCAGGACTCTTTTTTTCCTTCTTTTTGCTGAAGATAGTTTATTATAAGATTGGGCTCAATTCACTATGAGTTAAATACAGCTTGTGACAAAATAAATACATAAAAATAAAGTAGTAAACTAAATCTGTGTTTTCAATTATTTATTTGCTTATGAGTTTACTCTTGAATGACCATAATGTTATTATAAAGCAATCACAATACATATACAATCCCAGTGCTGCAATAAAATTAGGTTAGTGCATCCACAATTTCAGTGCTGCAAATCATTCCATAGTTTAAACTAAATATATATACAAAAGTACAATGCATAAAGTACATTCTTTTGTGCACAGACACATGTCCAGAGTTCCAATGTTATACATTGTTCCCATAATCAATTGTTTTTCTTAAATGAAAAATAATACCCTTGTTCATATACTTTCATGAAGTGAATATGCATGCATCATATCATGTTCCCTGAGGAAGTCATATGATTGGTGGCACAACACATTGGGTGGAGCCGGTGCCATAATTTCCTGGTCACAGCTGAGACCAGAAGTGCGCACAATTTGTCTGTATATGTGCTGTACACTTTTGTTGGGTGTTTTTTTATTATGTGAGTGGTATTTTAATGAATAATTAAAGGATTTTTATCATGATGGTAATACACTATCGGCAGTTATCCTTTGTGCTTCTATGAGAGTTACTGGGACAAGTGGGACCCCTTAAAGGTACCTGCACCTATGTGGACCGAGATTTCACAAACAGAAGGGAAGATTGCCTTTGTGGGAGTATAACAAGTGCTGTATGACCTATATGAGAATATGGGTCAATTCTAGAAGTGAGCAGGCTCTCTGCGTGGAGGTGGAGCACTAGTGTATGAGGCTGTTTCAACACAGTATGAATCATGAATATTCAATTCATGAAAAATTATGAACATGGGTATTATTTTTCATTTAAGGAAGAAGATTGATTATCGGCTCACTGCATAACATTGGGACTTATGTGTTCGTGCATGTACACAAAATAATTTATTTTATGAATTGTAATTTTGTATATATATTTGGTTTAAACTATGGAATGATTTGCAGCACTGGGATTATGGTCGAACTAACCTAATTTTATTTCAGCACTAGGATTATATATGTATTGTGCTTGATTTATAATAACATTATGGTAATTCAAGAGTAGACTCATACGTAAATAGATAATTGAAAACCCTTCCTCCAACACTGCTTACATCTGCATCCGCTGCCACCTTCCTTCATAACTGTTCAGCTCTGCATTCCGTGCCACACTCTTGCAACTCTGTTCACCTTTGCAAAGCTGCCATCATTTATCAAGGCTGCTCACCTCTGCTTCTCCTGACACCTACTTCCAACACTGTTCACCACTTAAAGTACATGTGAACCCTTACTTCGTACAACAACCCATTCAGTTTAAAATATAAAGGAAAGCAAAACATATATATATATATCTATATATATATATATAATTATAACTACCTGTTTTTTCTTTTTTTTTCTTCATAACTGATCACAAGTTTGATTGTGCTGTCCTGCTAACGGTTAGCCACAGCTAGCTAGCAAAACTGATAGAAGCAGCGTTTCATTCCAAAACTGAATTTACTTCTGTAAATAGTTATGTAAAACTGCAAAACAATCACGTAAATTACAATATGCTTGTATACTTGTCTCTCACAAATGCATAAAATGAAAACATTTCTTACAAACAGCTACCTGCAAACCACATTGAATACAGTGAAATGCAATCTAGCTATGTATATGACTTTACCAAAACCAATGAAAAAAATTACAGGCATACAGTATGCATATCAAAGGGAGAATGAAGAAAACCTTCACTGGTGTTCTTCTAGAAAAAGGCAGCATGGGGACTCTTTATTCTTAACAAACATGAGACACTTCCTGTTCTTGTTGAAGGAAATGATAAAAACAGGTGCAGTTGCAGTGAACACCCAATAGATGGCTCCCTACTCAACACAATGATGATCTACAAAACAATGATCATTGGAGGACAGACAGGCTGTATCCAAGCACAGGCAGAAATCTGACCATGCTGGGATGGATGTGCTTCTATGCCTGGCGTGGTCAGTTTGAAATAGGAAAGCAGGAGAGGAACTGGCAGGAACCCCATGCATTTCATACAAAGGAAGTGATGCAAAAAGAACAGGATATGTTTTAATATAAGTACATGGTAGAACAGACACATATCAGAAAAATGAAATGTTGAGATAATATATTCTTTAACTCTACCCTCTTTCAACCACTTCCATGCAACCACTGTCCTCTGTCTTCCTACAGTGTTCAGCCTTGCACCTCCTGCCACCTTCTTCCAATGTTCGTGACATGTGCACTCTATGCCACCCTCTTCCAACACTGCTCATCTCTGCAACCCCTACCAAACTCTTATGAAGCTGTTCACCTTTGCACTCCCTGCCACCCACTTTCAAAGCTGCTCACCTCTGCTTCTTAGGAGACTGCGCCCCTCTGAACCAATACCACTATCTTCCTCTCTGCATTTCCTTGTAATCTTCTTCCAACACTGTTCATCTCTGAAACACTGCTCACCTCTACATCCCCTGCCACCATCTTCCAGCAGTTCTCACCTCTACAACCTCTGCCACACTCTTCCAGCACTGTTCCCCTATGCACCATTTGCCACCCTCTTCCAAGACTGCATACCTCTGCTTACCCTAACACCCTCTTCCAACAATGCTCTCCTCTGAACCCCTGCCTCCCTTTTCCAACTTTGCTCACCTCTGCTCAACTACTGTATGCTCAAAAATGTTCACTCCTGCAACCTCTGTCATCTTCTTCCAATGCTGCTTACCTCTGCATCCCCTGCCAACTGCCACCCTCTTTCAAAGCTGTTTACCTCTTCTCCCCATGCCACCCTCTTCCCACTCTACTGACCTCTGCATCTCATGCTACTTTCTTCCAATGCTACGTACCTCTACATACTCTGACACCCTCTTCCAACAATGCTTACCTCTTCATCCTCTGCCTCCTTTTCCAACACTGTTCACATTTGCACCCCCTGACACCCTGACATCTTCTTCTATTACTGATTATCTATCTCCTATTATTGTGTCTGTCTTTAAAGTGTAAACAGACAAACACAGTTTTTAATGATGTACTTCCATTGTCCAGTGATGTAGGTCAACGTCAATCATAATGCCCACACCCACTGACTCAAAGGAAGAGAAAAAATAAACCGCAAACCAAAGACACATGTATGGTACTGACGCATGACAGGTTAATCGGGTGACAGCTGATATAAACAAAGAACATACTGTATGATGGCATTTAGAGATGAGCGAATTATTCAAAAATTCGATTCGGCTGATTCGCCGAATTTGCGGGAGAAATTCGATTCGATGCGAATTTATTCGCTGCGAATTTAACTTATTAAAAGGGTTTCTAGGCTTCAGAGAGCCTTTATATTAGTGCAGAACACTGTACCTTTAATTTAAATGCCCTTGGAGTCTGCTGGGGAAGAGAAATAATACCGTCAGTCAGTATGACAGGCAGATGAGTGCCGTCGATCTTAGAATCACCGCACACTTCACTCATTTGGGCAGTCACGGGACGACGAAGAAGAAGAAGAAGAAGAATGAAAAGAAGAATGAAAAGAAGAAGAATGAAAAGAAGAAGAAGAAGAATGAAAAGAAGAATGAAAAGAAGAAGAATGAAAAGAAGAAGAAGAAGAATGAAAAGAAGAAGAAGATGAATGAAAAGAAGAATGAGAAGAAGAATGAAAAGAAGAATGAAAAGAAGAATGAGAAGAATGAAAAGAAGAATGAAAAGAAGAAGAAGAAGAATGAAAAGAAGAAGAAGAAGAATGAAAAGAAGAATGAAAAGAAGAATGAAAAGAAGAAGAATGAAAAGAAGAAGAAGAAGAATGAAAAGAAGAATGAAAAGAAGAAGAATGAAAAGAAGAAGAAGAAGAATGAAAAGAAGAATGAAAAGAAGAAGAAGAAGAATGAAAAGAAGAAGAAGAAGAAGAATGAAAAGAAGAATGAAAATAAGAAGAAGAAGAATGAAAATAAGAAGAAGAAGAATGAAAAGAAGAAGAAGAATGAGAAGAAGAATGAAAAGAAGAATGAAAAGAAGAATGAAAAGAAGAATGAGAAGAATGAAAAGAAGAAGAAGAAGAATGAAAAGAAGAATGAAAAGAAGAAGAAGAAGAATGAAAAGAAGAAGAAGAAGAATGAGAAGAAGAATGAAAAGAAGAATGAGAAGAATGAAAAGAAGAATGAAAAGAAGAAGAAGAAGAATGAAAAGAAGAAGAAGAAGAATGAAAAGAAGAATGAGAAGAATGAAAAGAAGAAGAAGAAGAATGAAAAGAAGAATGAAAAGAAGAAGAAGAAGAATGAAAAGAAGAAGAAGAAGAAGAATGAAAAGAAGAATGAAAAGAAGAAGAATGAAAAGAAGAAGAAGAAGAATGAAAAGAAGAATGAGAAGAAGAATGAAAAGAAGAATGAAAAGAAGAATGAAAAGAAGAAGAAGAAGAATGAAAAGAAGAATGAAAAGAAGAAGAAGAAGAATGAAAAGAAGAATGAAAAGAAGAAGAAGAAGAATGAAAAGAAGAATGAGAAGAAGAATGAAAAGAAGAATGAAAAGAAGAATGAGAAGAATGAAAAGAAGAATGAAAAGAAGAAGAAGAAGAATGAAAAGAAGAAGAAGAAGAATGAAAAGAAGAATGAAAAGAAGAAGAAGAAGAAGAATGAAAAGAAGAATGAAAAGAAGAAGAAGAAGAATGAAAAGAAGAAGAATGAAAAGAAGAATGAGAAGAAGAATGAAAAGAAGAATGAAAAGAAGAATGAGAAGAATGAAAAGAAGAATGAAAAGAAGAAGAAGAAGAATGAAAAGAAGAAGAATGAAAAGAAGAATGAAAAGAAGAAGAATGAAAAGAAGAAGAAGAAGAATGAAAAGAAGAATGAGAAGAAGAATGAAAAGAAGAATGAAAAGAAGAATGAGAAGAATGAAAAGAAGAAGAAGAGGAATGAAAAGAAGAAGAAGAAGAAGAATGAAAAGAAGAATGAAAAGAAGAAGAATGAAAAGAAGAAGAATAAGAAGAAGAATGAAAAGAAGAATGAAAAGAAGAAGAAGAAGAATGAAAAGAAGAAGAATGAAAAGAAGAATGAAAAGAAGAAGAAGAAGAATGAAAAGAAGAAGAAGAAGAATGAAAAGAAGAATGAAAAGAAGAAGAAGAAGAATGAAAAGAAGAAGAAGAAGAATGAAAAGAAGAATGAAAAGAAGAAGAAGAATGAAAAGAAGAAGAAGAATGAAAAGAAGAAGAAGAAGAATGAAAAGAAGAAGAAGAATGAAAAGAAGAATGAAAAGAAGAAGAAGAAGAATGAAAAGAAGAAGAAGAATGAAAAGAAGAATGAGAAGAAGAATGAAAAGAAGAATGAAAAGAAGAATGAGAAGAATGAAAAGAAGAATGAAAAGAAGAAGAAGAAGAATGAAAAGAAGAAGAAGAAGAATGAAAAGAAGAATGAAAAGAAGAAGAAGAAGAATGAAAAGAAGAATGAAAAGAAGAATGAAAAGAAGAAGAAGAAGAATGAAAAGAAGAAGAAGAAGAATGAAAAGAAGAATGAGAAGCAGAATGAAAAGAAGAATGAAAAGAAGAATGAGAAGAATGAAAAGAAGAATGAAAAGAAGAAGAAGAAGAATGAAAAGAAGAAGAAGAAGAATGAAAAGAAGAACGAAAAGAAGAAGAAGAAGAATGAAAAGAAGAAGAATGAAAAAAAGAAGAAGAAGAATGAAAAGAAGAATGAAAAGAAGAAGAAGAATGAAAAGAAGAAGAAGAAGAATGAAAAGAAGAAGAAGAAGAAGAATGAAAAGAAGAAGAAGAATGAAAAGAAGAAGAAGAATGAAAAGAAGAAGAATTCCAGTACAGCAAAAAGTGTATCTGCAGAGAGCTCCGCTATTTCTGACAGTTCTCTGACAGTTCCTTCACATTTACAGCGGTTGAAACATTGTATCTATTTGTTTCCGAATAAAAACATCTGTATCCTAAATGGAAACAAATAGATACAATGTTTCAACCGCTGTAAATGTGAAGGAACTGTCAGAGAACTGTCAGAAATAGCGGAGCTCTCTGCAGTGACACTTTTTGCCGGCTGATCGGGGAAAATTCGATTCGTGCATCCGAAGTTTGCTAAAATTCGGATTCGGTGCGAATCAAATTTTTCCTAATATTCGAAACGAATTCCACTTCGCCAAGTTCGATTCGCTCATCTCTAATGGCATTGATGATACTATGTATGGACATGACCATATATGGTCAATGATATCATGGGGATCCCTGATTTTTTTTTTTTTTTACTTTTGTATGAAGGTCTTTCATCTTAACATCTGCATCAGGCACTCATCTAGGTTAAGGGTTTTAAATGAAGGAAATCTTAATTTTTCTTTGTAAATGTCAGTTTTGCCATAATAGGTTGTATACATTTTAAGATGTGCCAGTTCACTGGCAGGGTCAGGACTTCCTTTAGACATGTTTTTTAAAAGAATTTAGCATTTTTCTTAATCTTTTTAATAAGTTTTAAAAAAGATAACAATACAGAAAAGTACAAAAACATTAACTATTGTAGGTTATACATTGTATCCATAGTGCAATAGAAGATGCGTTTCAGAAAGGTTTACATCCAGACAACCAAGTAAAAAACAAAACAAAAGACTATGAACAGTGACCTACATAATACTCCCAGCTGGGAGAGGATAGTACAAGGATATAAATCACATCCACATATAAAAATATATCGCAACCCTGCAATTCTAAATCATAATAGAAGGTAAATGATACAGAGGTTTAAATCAAGAAGAATATACAGCTTACAAATTACCAGTCTAGATTATCACACCTAGATCTATCACACTAAACAGAATGCAAGTTGAAGACTAAAAACCCAGTTTCACACCAGAAAACCCTAGGGGGGCATGCAGTCTGAATATTTAACAGTGATGTCAGGAAAAACTAGCCTACATAGGTAGAAGGCCAAAAGAAGAGTGGTCCCATCGGTCCTATATTTGGTTAAAGGAGGTCAAGGTGTCCCTTAAGTTAGCCGTGAGGTGTTCCATCCTTTATATAACTGTTATGGTATCTATGAGGTGTAATTGGGGCAGAGTGTGACTGGCTCCTCAGTGTAAAGAATAATCCATTAAGCAGCAGTCAAAATATAGGTAGCCAATATTTTAGAGTATTTTGAGACTGCTAAGAAAGGGGAGCCGAGAAAGCAATGGATGGGGATCTAATAGCAAGGAGACCCTTAATGCTTGTCTTAATTTTCTGCCAGAAAGGTTTTATCAAAGGGCATTGCCAGAAAAAAATGAAATTGTGTACTTTTCTCCTGCCCGCATCTCCAGCACAATTCAGGCACCTCTGGATTTTAAGTATGCAACACTTCAGGGGTGTTGTACCAGAACATTAAGAGCTTGTAAATATTCTCCTTATATACCACAAAAAGAGATTATTTATCCACTGTTGCCCAAATTTTGTCCCAATATGTGAAGAGAATAGAACATTGAAGGATCGTTTCCCCTTTCTGCATATGTAAATGGAAATCTCCAGTTGTCGGAGAATCTTCATGGAGTATTTTTGCTGATATCAAATGAGGCTGGGTAGGTCCTTGGACACACAACATATTCAATTTTAGAGGGAAAAAGTTTGCATTTTTATTGTTTCATTTTAAGCATTACTAAAATTGCTTCACCCTGACAGTTTTATTTTCTCCTTAGTACATGTCCCCCAAAGGTCCAGCTCCCCATGCAATTGTTTGATCATCCATAGCATATTAGCCTAATACATATTCAATTTTAGAGGGGAAAAGTTTGCATTTTTATTGTTTCATTTTAAGCATTATTAAAATTGCTGCACCCTGACAGTTTTATTTTCTCCTTAGTACATGTCCCCCAAAGGCCCAGCTCCCCATGCAATTGTTTGATAGTCCATAGCATATTAGCCTAAAAAATGGTCATTACAGCATTTTTAACATTCACCTCCCATTGACTTCAATGTGGTTTTGTTTTGGCAACTGAACTTTAGTAATATTCTCTAAACCTGCCGTGAACTGAATCCAGGTATGTTCGGCTCATCACCTGGAGGGTCACAGAGAATTTTGTAAGTTGTATCTGGGAGAAGGTGGGTCACTCCCTCTGGTAACTTTTGTGCATTCACCCAGCTGAGTTGCTAGATTCCCGAACCTCCTTGTCTGTCTTAGTTTCTGTGGTACGGTAAGCATGCACAGTGCGCACTCAGCACAGTAGCCAGGGAAAGACTGGCTCAGCTCTGTTCATTAATAGTGACTGAATGTCTCAGAGGCTCAAAGTCTTAGCGGCATAAGACTCCGTTCACATCAAATCCGATTTTGAAATCGTGCAACTTACAGTGAAGTGGCACGATTTCAAAGCCGATTTCCGTGCGATTTGCAAGACATCTGACACAGATGTTTATTCAAATCGCAACAAAAGTAGTGCATGTACTACTTTTGAAATCGGTGCGGCTTCGACCAAATCAGAACCGCACCAATATGACCGATCTGATAGCGAACAATAGAGTGTGACTTGGCATGTGATTTGCATGTCACAAGGCATGCAAATCGCATGCCAAGTCGCATCCAGTGTGAACCAGCCCTAAACATGCTCACTTCCTGCAAGTCTGGCTGTGACTACTATGAAGTGGCCCCAGTTGTTATTCAGTACAGATGAGCAGGACATGAGCTGTTCATCTGTACTAATGAAGGGATAGGCCACAGCAGGCAAGCTTAGATATCTCACAACCAACATGCCACTCTCCATGTAACAAAATGAGGCACCTCCTGAAGCAAAATTCTCAGGTTGGGGCGACACACTATTTGTTCTAGCTCAGGTTAAGCCCTCATGCACACTTGACATTTTGATAACACTGGTAATGTTAGCTGTGTAAAGTCACATTAAAGTGTGAGTTTTTCAGCTTTTTTGTAGCATTTATGCATTAGCATTTAGCTACGTTTTACTGCGATTAGCGGCGTTTTTCAGCGTTAGAGCGTTTTTACAGCTAAAAAACTCTTCAAGAAACCCACTAGTTTGAGTTTTTTGTTTGCTACCAAAAAATGTTGATTACAGCCTATGTGTGCATGGACACATAGGATAACATGCTGGAGAGTTTATTGACTGTAGAAAAAAACATCAAACGCCAAAAACAGCAGCTGTAAAAACGTCAAGTGTGAATGAGGGATAACAGTTAGAGCCCTTGTTGATTCAGTAGGATCATCCTAAGTTTTGCTGCTTTACTCTATCTAGCCTTTGTGTAAGTTGTTTTTACATTGAACTTTAATTACCTCAACTACCTAGTACACTGTGTTCCAAATTATTATGCAAATTATATTTTTCTCATTTACCTAAATAATTGATGTAAATAACAGTCAGCATAATTCTCATGTTACAACTATTAAGAGTACAATTCAAATTTTATTGAACAAACCTCCTAATGATAACAGTATTTTTGTGAAACATAAAAAACTTACAATGCACTGTTCCAAAGTAAGTTTCAAAACACTTTATAGTTTGTAAAGAACTGAAAATTGTCATTTGTTGTGTTTGCAGCATATTTACTGAAATCAAAAGCTATTTCAATCAAACTTTTAACAACATTTTAACTTTTTAAACATTTTAACATAGGACCCCTTATTTAATAGCAGCTTCACAAGTCTTGCATCCATTGAACTTGTGAGTTTCTGGACAGTTTTTGCTTGAATTTGTTTGCAAGATGTCAGAATAGTCTCCCAGAGCTGCTGTTTGGATGTAAACTTCCTCCCACCCTCATAGATCTTTTGCTTGAGGATGCGCCAAAGGTTCTCAATAGGATTGAGGTCAGGGGAGGATGGAGGCCACACCATGAGTTTCTCTCCATTTATCCCCATAGCAGCCATTGATGCAGAGGTATTCTTTGCAGCATGAGATGGTGTACTGTCATGCATGAAGATGATTTTATTACAGAAAGCATAGTTCTTCCTTTTGTACCAGGGAAGAAAGTGGTCAGTCATAAACTTCACATACTTTGCAGAGGTCATCTTTACACTTTCGGGGACCCTAAAGGGGCCGACCAGCTTTGTTCCCATGATTCCAGCCCAAAACATGACTCCACCACCGCCTTGCTGACATCGCAGCCTTGTTGGAACAGGGTGGCCGTCCACCAACCATCCACTACTCTATCCATCTGGACCATCCAGGGTTGCACAGCACTCATCAGTGAACAGGACTGTTTGAAAATTAGTCTTCATGCATTTTTCTGCCCAATTCAGCCGTTTCTGCTTGTGAGCATTGGTTATTGGTGGCCGAATAGAAGGTTTATGCACAGTTGCAAGACTCTGGAGGACTCTACACCTTGATGTCCGTGGGACTCCAGAGGCACCAGCAGCTTCAAATATCTGTTTGTTGCTATGTAATGGTATTTTAGCAGCTGCTCTCTTGATCCGATGCATGGATCTGGCAGAAATCTTCCTCAATGTGCCTTTATCTGCCCGAACCTGTCTATGCTCTGAATCAGCCACAAATCTCTTAATAGTGCGATGATCACGCTTACGTTTTTGTGAAATATCCAATGTTTTCATACCTCGTCCAAGGCATTGAACTATTTCAATCTTTTTGGCAGCAGAGAGATCCTTTTTCTTCCCCATATTGCTTGAAAATGGTGCTCTGCTTAATAATGTTAAACACCCTCCTTTAGTAGTTTTTCCTTAAATTGGGCTCACCAGCCAATCTAATTATCACAGGTGTCCAAGATTGTTTTCAGTGATCAAAAGAGCCCTGAGACACAATGCCATCCATGAGTTAAACTGAAAAACAAAATATTTAATCTTTGTGACACTTAAATAGAATTTGCATAATAATTTGGAACACGGTATAGAACATGGCTTTTCCTCGACCATTTTCATTCCTCCTACACAGCTGATTAGGTTTAATTTAAAAAAGAACTCCAGAAAAAAATAATTGTTAAAAATCTGGAAAAGAAGTTAAAGTGTAACTAAAGGCAAAATCTTTTTTTTTTTAGTTTTGGATAAAGAGGAAAGAGATTAGAACACCTGTCCATTTTTATTGCTGTCTGTTCCCCTGTTAGGGAGATTCACCCTCTCTATTTGTTCTGTTTGCACCATTATCATTGAAAGAGAAAATAAAAGAAAATCCCAAGTATTGGGCTGACATCAGAACAGAAATAGAGGGTTCTGGCTACACACTGGGATTCCCTCATTTTGAAGGGATTTCTTCTATTTTCCTATTTTGGCTATCTGAAAAGAAATGAAGGAAAATATCCCATATGGGACACAGATGGCAAAAAACTGAGAGGGTTATAACCCTCCCTTACCCTATCTAATATGAAAAAAAGTTTTTTTTTAAGCAGCACAGTGGCTAAATAGTTAGTACTTCTGCCTGGCAGTATTAGGGTCATTAGTTTGAATCCCAACCATGGCACCACCTGCCTGGAGTTTGTATGTTCTCCCTGTGCTTGTATGAGTTTCCTCCAGGTACTGTGGCTTCCTCCCACACTCCAAAGACATGCTGGTAGGTTAATTGGATCCTGTCTAAATTGGCCCTAGTAATGTATGTGTATGTACGAATGTAAGTTAGGGACCTTAGATTGCATGCCACTTGAGGGTTAGGGACTGATGTGAATGTACAATATATTTGTGCAAAGCATTGTGTAAATTGACAGTGCAATATAAGTACCTGTAATAAATAAAAAAAATAATAATTTACTGTTTCACTGAGCACTAGTAGTACAGGTAACACTTTAATTCCAGCACTCAGACACTTCAACTACAGGTGTCCTACATAGCAGCTGTAGAGTAATTTCCTGTCTCCTTGGGCAATTACAGAACACGTTCTGTGAACCCATTTGCAAAATGTGAAACTTTCCATGAATAGGTGGATAGAGGAGGGGCAGGAAGTATAACTGCTATGTAAGGGATCCATATTTCTCTTCTCAGAGCACAGTAGTATAGCAAAAGCGCACAGTGAACCAGTACATTGTAAACAAAAGAGAGGGATCCAAGAAGAGGCAAACACCTCCTTGCACTCCCTGTATGCCAGGAATTTATAAATGCCAAATTTTCCTGGAGTTATTCTTCAATTATTGAATTTTAATTTAAATACCTTGTTAATCATTAGCACATGTTTGGTATAATTGTTTAATCATGCACTGGACTATATGCCTGCCAAATCCTTAAAGCGGAGCTCCACCCAAAAAGGGTAAGTTCTGCCTTAAGGCCTGCCCCCCACTACTGGTAAGAAATGGGAGCTTTTGGGGACCAGAGGGAACAAGAACCCAATTTTAACAGGTACCTACTTCCACTCACTAGATGGTTGGAAGAGGAATTTCTATCCCCCCCCCTCCATGCAGCCTTCTGGAACAAATGACCACAGACCATTCATAATGCACAGTGCTACCCGCTCATACACAGTGGGCACCTGGCTGTGAAGATGCAAGCTGTCACAGCCAGGTGCCCACAGTTGAGATGGCAGCGCCTGGGACAGGTCAACCCTGGAAAGAACTGCTGGATCATGGGAGAGGTGAGTGGCTGTTTTTTAAAAGTTTTTGTAGCTGCTGACTTTTATTTTTTTCCAGGAAGCTGGAGAACTGCTTTAACTATGTGCAAGTGTACTTGGGAGAATTGGTGATATTCTAAAGGCAAAAGGTTGGACACAACAAATTTTTATGCCCAAAGGAACCACTGATGTATGGGTCTGATTCTGGATGACAGTGACCCTTCTGACACCCTCTGACACACCAAGGTTAAAAAAGAGGATTTACTTGGACTATACACTCAATGAGGCAACAACAACAAAGAACGCCAACATCAAAGAACAGATACAAGATAAAAAAGTTTTGTAAAATACAGCAAAACAAGTATTTCGGTACTTGAATACTAAATCTAGGGGGAGGGTCTTAACTAAGATGATTCTAGAGTGGAAGGTCCTCGAGTTTCTCCAAAAACTCTTCCCACTGGCCAGCAAGGTAATAAAAGTTGGGGATTAAAAACCTGCATTGGAGCATTTACATATATTTGTAGCCCACGATAAAGGGTGTAAATCCCCAAACTAAGTCCTGGTTAAGGTGACGCTGTCCCTTCAAGAGGAGAATAGGGAGTTTGTGGCCTACTGCCTCTCACTACTATGCAGTCTGTTGTGAATCTTCCTCCCACTTTCTGGTACTCAGAACTCTGTGGTGTCAGCAGCAACTCTGAACTCTGTAGTGGCAACACAAGTAATGCCCCCTCCTCCAGCTCACTGAATCTCTCTGTCAGCTGTGACCTCCGTGTGAATGCAGCAGCTCATTTCCACTGACACCATGATGAACTCTGGCAATAGCATCATGTCCAAGTCAGTGGCACCTTCCAACAGCCACCTCTCACTCCCCAAGTGAGACTGCCCTGACATCTTCCATTTCTTCTTGTCTGCTGCACACCATCCTCCTGGCACTTGTAGTTCCAAACAACTCTCCACTTAATAGAGGCTGTCTTCTGGGGACTACATACCCCTCAGATCCAAGAGGCTCTCAACAGTCTCTTCTCTCTCCATGGGCAGAGCTTTCCTATGATGTCTTTGGCTGCAATTGCAGTTCTGTTAAAGTGTTTGTGTCCTTTTTATTCTCCTGTTCATAAATGGCCACTCCTCTGTTTGCTGGCAGCAGGGGAGAGGTGACAGCTGTAGTGTGTGTGCTGCTTTTAGAGTTTTCACAGCCTGGTCTGGGTGGCTGCAGCCCTGACAACACTGTGGACCAGGATTCATACCCCCCCCACCAAAAGTCTTTGCACCCCAAAAAAGCAATAGGGATACAACAGCAAATAGAAAACATTACCTTGATATAAAGTGATACAATGCTTTACAACCATATAAACCATACACAAACCATATAAAGTCTACTTGGAAATGAACTTATCTTGTGACACATTTTCTATGAAACATTGCAGCCATTCAGTAATTTCCAGCTTCCAGGGACATTGTCCAGGTATGGTATATATTGGGGATTCCTGGTGCCATCAGTGGTTCCTAGGGACATGAACCAGTGACAGTGGGAGCTGTCATATATAGAAACCTAAAACTAAAACTTTTGCACAGTCACTAAGTCAATCCAGTCAATCAAATTTTGTGTCAGAATCCTCCCTATGTAACTATAACCAGACAAAAACCGTATACAAATAGTTTAATTACACCCAAAGAAGGAAAAAGCTGTATATAAGATTTCCTCACATATATTTATAAATGTTATACCAAAATTGTGCAGACTATCAACTCTAGTAAAAAGTCCTGAGACCCCATTCTCAATATTTTCTTGGACTGTCCATTCTACAGTCATGATCTAAAAATATTGTTGGTCAGCAATAAGCGTGCCGTATGTCACCATATCACTTTAAACCTCAATGATTTCACAGCTAAATAAATCAGCCAAATTCATATTTTCCTTTTCATACCCAATAAAATTTCTTCAAAGTGCACTTATTGTATATACATATTTATATATCTAAATAACAGAAATCTGTGCTAAGAAAATAAAGTGCTAATAAATAGCAGCTGAACACTGTACCTTGACACCAGGAAACTCATAAGTAGTGTACAAATAAAGTGCAGCGCTTACATGAAAATATAAAGTACATGAAAGTAATAATAATTCAAAATGTTCATAATGAAATAACAAATCAAAGAGGACAGTCCCCAAATGCCACGATAAGACAGGAAAACTTTCAAGGATAGCTAATGTGTCACCAACCACTTACATGCAAGGCTTAACGGAAAAATATGACCCCCTGTTAGCAGTAGTCAATCATGCTTTTGTTATGTAACAACCAGAAAGGCAGGCAGGCGGAATATTCCTCTGGATCCACAAAAGAAAGATGTTGATGGTCCTCCTATGCCAATCCCTAAATAAAGTGGATTTAAAACTCCAGATAAATTGTATGAGGCCAAAGCTCCTGGCATTAAACATGAAAAAAAAGATTGCTCCACATAGTGCAAAATCCTTAATAAAGAAATTTAATATAGGTAAAATTGCAGTCAAATGGTACTGTACATGAGTCAGCATGTACAAACTAAAGATCATGTCTTTTCAGTATCCAAGATGACCAGTAGCCAGTCGCGCATGCATGGTAGCCTGTGTATGTGGCTCCGTCCTACGCATATAATCACAAATGACTTCATCGGGGGCACACACACATGGCCCACCGCTCTTTATATAGGACCCAAAGACCCAGAGGATCACAACCATTGGTTACAAATTGCAGGGGGAACATGAAGACACACCTGCAAACTAGTCAGTCAATTAATTAATTTAAAGATGGAAATATAGTGTGGCTAATGTTGAAAAAGCAAATGGCATGCAACATAATATGGCTGTGTTATATAAAAGAGGCGATGGCACCCCTACTGACTAGTCAGCCAGACTAATTAAATTAACCACGTGAGTGCAATTTTACCTATAATACATTTCTTTATTGAGGATTTTACATTATGTGGAGCAGTCTTTTTTTGCATGTTTATTGCCATGAGTTTTGGTCTCATACAATTTATCTGGAGCGGTTAAGCCACCGTATTTAGAGATTGGCATACGAGGACCATCAACATCTTTCTTTTTGGGATCCAGAGGAAAATTACGCCTGCCTGCCTTTCTGGTTGTTACTAGAGATGAGCGAATCGAAAATGACGAAGTGAAATTCGTTCCGAAGATTTGGAAAAATTCTATTCGCGACGAATCCGAAGATTAGCAAACTTCGGATGCACGAATCGAATTTTCCCAAAAATGGCGGCGACATGTGTGGCGACAGGAGAAAATGGACAGAGAAGATGGGGCGGGGATCTCTGGGAAGGCGCGCAGACAAGGCGCGCTGACCCATAATGCATTCATGAGTCATGAATCATGACATGTGATCGCATTAGCCAATCAGCAGCCAGCCAGCCAGCACTGTGTAATGGTGGAGCTATAAATCGCGGCCATCTTAGAATTCTCCATTAGCCTCCGGTCATTCAAGAGAGACAGACCTCTGTGTATTGAGGGACAGAGTTAGGGCCACAGAGACTTTAGGGCCACAGAATCGTTACTCAGGGACACAGAATTGTTACTCAGGGACACAGAATTGTTACTCAGGGACACAGAATCGTTACTCAGGGACACAGAATTGTTACTCAGGGACACAGAATTGTTACTCAGGGACACAGAATCGTTACTCAGGGACAGAGAATCGTTACTCTGGGACACAGAATCGTTACTCAGGGACACAGAATCGTTACTCAGGGACACAGAATCGTTACTTAGGGCCACAGCTATCAAAGAATCGAAAATTTAAAGTGACATACACCATTTTTTTTTTTGGTGGCTGTCGTGCACAGTTGGTGCTGCAGTTTGCCGATTGTGTACAATAAACTGACTTTCTGCTTCACAACCACTATTGTACGTTCAAAGAGTTAAATCCATTTACACGCCGGCTGGCGGTAATATTTTTTGGGTGATTAGTGCATTCCAGTGACAGAAACGTACAGTTTCCAGCCAACGGCAAGCTGCAATTGACCGATTGTGTACAATAAACTGACTTTCTGCTTCACAACCACTATTGTACGTTCAAAGAGTTAAATCCATTTACACGCCGGCTGGCGGTAATATTTTTTGGGTGATTAGTGCATTCCAGTGACACAAACGTACAGTTTCCAGCCAACGGCAAGCTGCAATTGACCGATTGTGTACAATAAACTGACTTTCTGCTTCACAACCACTATTGTACGTTCAAAGAGTTAGATCCATTTACACGCCGGGTGGCGGTAATATTTTTTGGGTGATTAGTGCATTCCAGTGACATAAACGTACAGTTTCCAGCCAACGGCAAGCTGCAATTGACCGATTGTGCTAAATAAACGGACTTTCTGCTTCACAACCACTATTGTACGTTCAAAGAGTTAGATCCATTTACACGCCGGGTGGCGGTAATATTTTTTGGGTGATTAGTGCATTCCAGTGACATAAACGTACAGTTTCCAGCCAACGGCAAGCTGCAATTGACCGATTGTGTACAATAAACTGACTTTCTGCTTCACAACCACTATTGCACGTTCAAAGAGTTAAATCCGTTTTTATTTTTGGGGTGCTTATTGAATTAAAGAGTATGTCAGACAACACGCAGAGGAGTGGCAGAGGAGGCAATGTTTCTGGAGCGAGCAGACGTGGCAGCAGAGGAAGGGGTCGAGGCAGCACTAGTCGCAGCCAGAGGCCAGTGCTCCCGGTGTCATCCAGCGGTCGTGTCTCCACCGACAACCCTGCCGTCATCGATTGGTTGACTCGGTCGTCTTCCTCTTCCCAGGTCACCTCTGACACCTACAGCCAACGGTCGGTGGGTACGTCAGACACAACCGTTAGTTGGCATGGCCCGGGAGCAAGCCCACTGAAATCACGTGTCCTCGACCTGCCCCTGTCCTTTGGTGTTCCCTCACCAAGCGAAGTATCGCATGCTGTGGGCTCAGCCCCACTGTACAGTGAGGAAGAGCTAACAGAGGGTGGTCAGGAACAGGGGGAGACATCCGCCTCTTCAGCAGCCAGGCGAAGAAGTACTGGTGAGGAGAGTGGCTCGGTAGCCGGTCTAGAGACAGGTCTGTCTCCTGACCCACACGCAGCCGAGGGGGCTAGTAGTGACGCGGAGACCCTAATTGATGATGATGAGGCTGATCGCACTTGGCAGCCTCGTCGTCATCAGGCTATTGCTTCCGCATCATCAGGAGAAGAGGGTGCCAGCTTGCCAGCAAGCAAAACAGTCGGTGGGTTGCCCAGGAGGCAGCAGGGTCGCAGCAGTGTCAGTGGAGCCAAACAGCCACGGAGTAGAGCACCAGCTCCACTGCAGCCTACCACCACGGCCAGTAGTGGTGCCGGTGTGCACGGAGGAAGTAGCAGTCAGCCAGTGAGGAGTAGCGGGGGCAAAGTTTCCTACTCGGCGGTGTGGCAATTTTTCGTCAATCCGCCCGAGGAAGTAAATGTAGCCGTATGTCGACTATGTGGCCAGAAAGTCAAGCGTGGCCAGGGGGCCAATGTTGGGACTACAGCGTTACGTCAGCATATGCAGCGTCGCCATTCGGTGGCCTGGGAAAACCGTGATAAAGATACGGCGGTTCTGCCTGCCCCAGCCCCCGCTCCATCACCTGCTCCATTACTTGCTCCGTCACCCGACGTCAATCGCCCTCTATCAGCCAGTCAAGGCTCCAACACCTCTGCTGAGGGGAGTTGTCGCTCGTTGGCATCTTCCGCTCGTTCAGATGCTCCTTCTCCTGCTACTCCTCTTCACGGATTCCGTCAGCAGTCTTTCTTGGAATCCGTTTCCAAGAGACAACAGTTTGCGAGCACGCACCCGACGGTGCAGAAGCTGAACGTCCTCCTGTCCAAGTTGCTGGTGCTGCAGTCCCTCCCTTTCCAAGTGGTGGACTCAGCACCTTTCCGAGAAATGATGGCTTGTGCTGAGCCGCGGTGGAGAGTGCCAAGCCGGCATTTCTTCGCCAAAAAGGCAGTGCCAGCCCTGCATTCACATGTAGAAGAGATGGTGGGCCAGTCTTTGAGCATGTCGGTCTCTGCCAAAGTGCACGGCAGCGCTGACGTGTGGAGCTGTAACTACGGTCAGGGACAGTACATGTCATTTACGGCCCACTGGGTGAACGTGGTGCCGGCACAGCCGCACCAGGAACTTGGACAGGTCAGGCCGCTTTTGCCTCCACGTTTGCACGTCCTTGGTCCAGCAAAGATGTCCGCCTCTACCACCTCTTCTTCCGCCGTGTCCTCAGCCGCCACCCCCGTGCCAAGTCCCATTACCCGACCAGCATATCACATGTGCAGGGCGCAACGGTGTCACGCTGTGCTGCACCTGGTATGCCTTGGCGAATGTAGTCACACAGGGGAGGAACTTCTGAGTGTAATGAACAGAGAAATCGACAGATGGCTGTCTCCGCGCAAACTGAAAATCGGAACCATGTTGACCGACAACGGAAAGAACATGGTGTCTGCTCTGCGTCAAGGAAGGTTGTGCCATGCGCCATGCATGGCTCACGTGTTCAATCTGGTTGTCAAGCGGTTCCTAAAATCCACCATCCCACTGCAAGTCATCCTTAAAATGTCACGTAAACTTTGCATGCATTTCAGCCATTCCTACACCGCAAAGCACACCCTCCTTGAGCTGCAGCGGCAGAACGGAATTCCACAGCATCGCCTGATCTGCGACGTTGCAACAAGGTGGAATTCAACCCTACATATGTTAGACCGCCTTTACGAACAGCGAAAGGCCATCACCGATTTCCTGATGTTACAAGCGGATAAAGGTACTCCCCTGTGTAACTTCGATGTCAGCCATTGGCAGCTCATGCGTGACACCTGCCGCTTGCTCAGGCCCTTTGAGGAGGCCACGCTATTCGTGAGTCGGCAGGACTATGGGATGAACGACGTCATTCCTCTGTTGCACGTCCTGGAACAAATGCTGTTAACAATGGCTGGTCAGGGTGCGGCAGACGTGGCGCACAGATCTCAACGCCACATGACCCCTGTGGGGGCAGGACAGGAAGAAGAGGAGGAGGTAGAGGAGGACATTGGTGCTCAGGAATTATTGAGTGAAATGGGTGGTTTTTCCACTCAGCGGACAGGAGTGGAGGAGCAGGAGCATCTGGTAGAGGAGGAGGAGGAGACAGAGGACCCAGACGCACCGTGGCAGTATGCTGTGGAGATGGAGGCAGGGAGTCCCTCGCATTCCTTGGCACAAATGGCCCATAGCATGCTCGGTTGCTTGCGTAGCGACAGCCGAATAATAACCATCAGACAGAGGGATGACTTTTGGCTGTCCACCTTGTTGGACCCTGGCTACCGTTCAAAAATGGTGGCCTTTTTCACACCTGCTGAGAGGGAGGCCAAAATAAAGTACTATAAAAACCACCTATGTAGTCATGCAGTATATAGCCCTATCGGCCACTTTCTGGCATCCAGTTGCTGTAGCCCCCATCACCACACTGTGCCACGGGCCCCTGTACCGCCTTCTCACACTGCTGCCAGATCCATCCTCTGCCATGTGCGTCTTTGTCGTCTGCTCACGCTGCTGGGTTCCAGTTTTAAACCTAGGCCTGTGTATGGCTTCCGAATTCTGCTGCCTCCACCGCCACCCTGCGCCATGTGCCTCTGTCGTCTGCTCACGCTGCTGACGGCTTCCGCTTTTTAACCTAGGCCTGTGTATGGCTTCCGAATACTGCTGCCTCCACCGCCACCCTGCTCCATGTGCCTCTGTCGTCTGCTCACGCTGCTGACGGCTTCCGCTTTTTAAACTAGTCCTGTGTATGTCTTCCGAATACTGCTGCCTCCACCGCCACCCTGCGTCATGTGCCACTTTCAGGTCTCCTTACACTGTTGGTGGGTTCCATTTTGTGATAGGGTGCTCTATGGCCTTCCATTGCTGCTGCCTCCACCGCCACCCTGCGCCATGTGTCTCTGTCGTCTGCTCACGCTGCTGACGGCTTCCGCTTTTTAACCTAGGCCTGTGTATGGCTTCCGAATACTGCTGCCTCCACCGCCACCCTGCGCCATGTGCCACTTTCAGGTCTCCTTACACTGTTGGTGGGTTCCATTTTGTGATAGGGTGCTGTATGGCCTTCCATTGCTGCTGCCTCCACCGCCACCCTGCGCCATGTGCCTCTGTCGTCTGCTCACGCTGCTGACGGCTTCCGCTTTTTAACCGAGGCCTGTGTTTGGCTTCCGAATACTGCTGCATCCACCGCCACCCTGCGCCATGTGTCTCTGTCGTCTGCTCACGCTGCTGACGGCTTCCGCTTTTTAACCTAGGCCTGTGTATGGCTTCCGAATACTGCTGCCTCCACCGCCACCCTGCGCCATGTGCCTCTGTCGTCTGCTCACGCTGCTGACGGCTTCCGCTTTTTAACCGAGGCCTGTGTTTGGCTTCCGAATACTGCTGCATCCACCGCCACCCTGCGCCATGTGCCTCTGTCGTCTGCTCACGCTGCTGACGGCTTCCGCTTTTTAACCTAGGCCTGTGTATGGCTTCCGAATACTGCTGCCTCCACCGCCACCCTGCGCCATGTGCCACTTTCAGGTCTCCTTACACTGTTGGTGGGTTCCATTTTGTGATAGGGTGCTGTATGGCCTTCCATTGCTGCTGCCTCCACCGCCACCCTGCGCCATGTGCCTCTGTCGTCTGCTCACGCTGCTGACGGCTTCCGCTTTTTAACCGAGGCCTGTGTTTGGCTTCCGAATACTGCTGCATCCACCGCCACCCTGCGCCATGTGTCTCTGTCGTCTGCTCACGCTGCTGACGGCTTCCGCTTTTTAACCTAGGCCTGTGTATGGCTTCCAAATACTGCTGCCTCCACAGCCACCCTGCGCCATGTGCCACTTTCAGGTCTCCTTACACTGTTGGTGGGTTCCATTTTGTGATAGGGTGCTGTATGGCCTTCCATTGCTGCTGCCTCCACCGCCACCCTGCGCCATGTGCCTCTGTCGTCTGCTCACGCTGCTGACGGCTTCCGCTTTTTAACCGAGGCCTGTGTTTGGCTTCCGAATACTGCTGCATCCACCGCCACCCTGCGCCATGTGTCTCTGTCGTCTGCTCACGCTGCTGACGGCTTCCGCTTTTTAACCTAGGCCTGTGTATGGCTTCCGAATACTGCTGCCTCCACCGCCACCCTGCGCCATGTGCCTCTGTCGTCTGCTCACGCTGCTGACGGCTTCCGCTTTTTAACCGAGGCCTGTGTTTGGCTTCCGAATACTGCTGCATCCACCGCCACCCTGCGCCATGTGTCTCTGTCGTCTGCTCACGCTGCTGACGGCTTCCGCTTTTTAACCTAGGCCTGTGTATGGCTTCCGAATACTGCTGCCTCCACCGCCACCCTGCGCCATGTGCCACTTTCAGGTCTCCTTACACTGTTGGTGGGTTCCATTTTGTGATAGGGTGTTGTATGGCCTTCCATTGCTGCTGCCTCCACCGCCACCCTGCGCCATGTGCCTCTGTTGTCTGCTCACGCTGCTGACGGCTTCCGCTTTTTAACCGAGGCCTGTGTTTGGCTTCCGAATACTGCTGCATCCACCGCCACCCTGCGCCATGTGTCTCTGTCGTCTGCTCACGCTGCTGACGGCTTCCGCTTTTTAACCTAGGCCTATGTATGGCTTCCGAATACTGCTGCCTCCACCGCCACCCTGCGCCATGTGCCACTTTCAGGTCTCCTTACACTGTTGGTGGGTTCCATTTTGTGATAGGGTGCTGTATGGCCTTCCATTGCTGCTGCCTCCACCGCCACCCTGCGCCATGTGCCTCTGTCGTCTGCTCACGCTGCTGACGGCTTCCGCTTTTTAACCGAGGCCTGTGTTTGGCTTCCGAATACTGCTGCATCCACCGCCACCCTGCGCCATGTGTCTCTGTCGTCTGCTCACGCTGCTGACGGCTTCCGCTTTTTAACCTAGGCCTGTGTATGGCTTCCGAATACTGCTGCCTCCACCGCCACCCTGCGCCATGTGCCACTTTCAGGTCTCCTTACACTGTTGGTGGGTTCCATTTTATGATAGGGTGCTGTATGGCCTTCCATTGCTGCTGCCTCCACCGCCACCCTGCGCCATGTGTCTCTGTCGTCTGCTCACGCTGCTGACGGCTTCCGCTTTTTAACCGAGGCCTGTGTTTGGCTTCCGAATACTGCTGCATCCACCGCCACCCTGCGCCATGTGTCTCTGTCGTCTGCTCACGCTGCTGACGGCTTCCGCTTTTTAACCTAGGCCTGTGTATGGCTTCCGAATACTGCTGCCTCCACCGCCACCCTGCGCCATGTGCCACTTTCAGGTCTCCTTACACTGTTGGTGGGTTCCATTTTATGATAGGGTGCTGTATGGCCTTCCATTGCTGCTGCCTCCGCCGCCACCCTGCGCCATGTGCCTCTGTCGTCTGCTCACGCTGCTGACGGCTTCCGCTTTTTAACCGAGGCCTGTGTTTGGCTTCCGAATACTGCTGCATCCACCGCCACCCTGCGCCATGTGTCTCTGTCGTCTGCTCACGCTGCTGACGGCTTCCGCTTTTTAACCTAGGCCTGTGTATGGCTTCCGAATACTGCTGCCTCCACCGCCACCCTGCGCCATGTGCCACTTTCAGGTCTCCTTACACTGTTGGAGGGTTCCATTTTGTGATAGGGTGCTGTATGGCCTTCCATTGCTGCTGCCTCCACCGCCACCCTGCGCCATGTGCCTCTGTCGTCTGCTCACGCTGCTGACGGCTTCCGCTTTTTAACCGAGGCCTGTGTTTGGCTTCCGAATACTGCTGCATCCACCGCCACCCTGCGCCATGTGTCTCTGTCGTCTGCTCACGCTGCTGACGGCTTCCGCTTTTTAACCTAGGCCTGTGTATGGCTTCCGAATACTGCTGCCTCCACCGCCACCCTGCGCCATGTGCCTCTGTCGTCTGCTCACGCTGCTGACGGCTTCCGCTTTTTAAACTAGTCCTGTGTATGTCTTCCGAATACTGCTGCCTCCACCGCCACCCTGCGCCATGTGCCACTTTCAGGTCTCCTTACACTGTTGGTGGGTTCCATTTTGTGATAGGGTGCTGTATGGCCTTCCATTGCTGCTGCCTCCACCGCCACCCTGCGCCATGTGCCTCTGTCGTCTGCTCACGCTGCTGACGGCTTCCGCTTTTTAACCGAGGCCTGTGTTTGGCTTCCGAATACTGCTGCATCCACCGCCACCCTGCGCCATGTGTCTCTGTCGTCTGCTCACGCTGCTGACGGCTTCCGCTTTTTAACCTAGGCCTGTGTATGGCCTTCAATTGAAGCTTCTTCTGCTCTGCCACTCTGCCATTGGACTCTTGATAGTCGTCTCCCCACGCTGCTGCTGGGGGGACTTTTTATCATAGGCCTCTGTATGGCCTTCAATTTTAGCTGCTTACGCTCCGCCACTCTGCCATGGGCCCCTGTACCGCCTCCTCATGCTGCTGCCAGGCCCGTAATCTGCCATGGGCCCCCGTACCGACTCCTCATGCTGCTGCCAGGCCCGTAATCTGTCATGGGCCCCTGTACCGCCTCCTCATGCTGCTGCCAGGTCCAGAGTGTGTCATGGGTCCCTGTACGGCCTCCCATTGCTGCTGTCTCCATCGCCACACTCTGCCATGTGCCACTTTCAGGTCTCCTCACACTGCTGGTGGGTTCCATTTTGTCATAGGGTGCTGTATGGCCTCCCATTGCTGCTGCCTCCACCGCCACACTGTGGCTCCACACTCTGGTTTTGGCCCCGTGACTGCCCAAATGAGTGAAGTGTGCGGTGATTCTAAGATCGACGGCACTCATCTGCATGTCATACTGACTGACAGTATTATTTCTCTTCCCCAGCAGACTCCAAGGGCATTTAAATTAAAGGTACAGTGTTCTGCACTAATATAAAGGCTCTCTGAAGCCTAGAAACACCCTTTTTATAAGTTAAATTTGCAGCGAATATATTCGGCACGAAGCGAATTTAATTGGCGAATTCGGCGAATCAGCCGAACCGAATTTTTGAATAATTCGCTCATCTCTAGTTGTTACATAACAAAAGTGTGATTGACCACTTTTAACAGGGGGGGTCATATGTTTCCGGTAAGCCTTGCATGCAAGTGGCTGGTGACACATCAGCTATCCTTGGAAGTTTTCCTGCCTCATCGCGGCATTTGGGGACTGTCCTCTTTTGATTTGTTATTTCAATATGAACATTTTGAATTGTTATTACTTTCATGTACTTTATATTTTCAAGTAAGCGCGGTACTTTATTTGTACAATATTTATATATCTGTAATACTGGCTGTACAATATCAAGGAGAACTGTGCTTAGAATAGTCAGTGGGCAACAGGGATGCAATTATTTACAAATTCCAATACTACAGCCACTCTCCCTTTTTCTCAGAAGAGAGTCTGCCAGTAGTATGGTTTGTAGATGTCTGAAAGATGCAAAGTTTGTAGCCGATGTATCTTAATTGATTGGATGGAACACAGCATTAGTAGTACCTTATCAGTCCACAATAAACTAGCAAGTCAACTTTTACACTCTACCATAAGGCAGGCACACCACCTTTCCATAAATGGGAGTCTGCCAGTAGTATGGGTTATAGTTATCTATATCAAAGTTTGTTGTAGATGTTATTCAATAAGTTAGATGGAATGCAGCATTAACAATATCACATTAATCTACCCCCTATTAGCCCATTACTACTGGAAGTATATGTATTCTAAAATAACAAAATTTGAAACTCAGTTCAAAGAGTGGCAGTTATTCACTGCACTTAGCAAAAACTTTGAATAATAAATCTCCCTATGAACAGGGTTCTTACAAACACCAAATTTTTGCAGATGAAAGAATGTCGAGGTATCTATGCCTGGCATTAACCCCTTTTACCCCCTTCCTGCCCAGGCCAATTTTCAACTTTCAGCACTGTTGCACTTTGAATAACAATTGTGTGGTCATGCAATACTGCACCCATATGACATTTTTATCATATTTTTTATATAAATAAAGCTTTCATTTGGTGGTATTTGCAAACCACTGGGTGTTTAATTTTTTGCTAAACAAATAAAAAAAGACCGAAAATTTGGAAAAAAAAGTTTTTCTTTGTTTCTATTATAAAATTTTGCAAACAGGTCATTTTTCTCCTTCACTGATGTGCGTTGATGAGGCGGCATTGATAGCCAGCATTGATGGGCACTGATAGGCTGCACTGATGACATGGCACTGATGGGCATTGATGAGGAGGCACTTATGAGGCTGCACTGATATGCGTCACTGATGGGTGATAATGATGGGCATTGATAGGCAGCACCGATGGGTACTAATATGCATCACTGAAGGGCACTGATAGGTGACACTGACTGGGGGCACTGATATGGGGCACTGACTGGCGGCACTGATAGGCACAGATTGGCAGCACTGATGAGCACAGATTGACAGTACTGTTGGGCACTGATTATCAATGTAGATGTCTCCTTTTACAGTTGCCGGTTATCGGCAGTACTTTCCTCACGCTGTGACAGTGTGAGGAAAGTACTGCCAATAACCAGAAAATGTATTTACATAGTGATCACCTGTGATTGGACACAGCTGATCACATGGTAAAAAGCCACTGTAATTGGCCCTTTACCATGTCATGTGATCAGCTGTGTGCAAAAGACACAGTGATCACAGTGAGCCCTCCCAGAACTGGATGACCACGCTCTAGCTGTCATTCGGCTATAGAGCGGTCAAAAATTGGTTAAAAAAAGTGAAGTTAAGTTAAAAAGTGGTACAGATCTATTGACGACCTATTGATTTTTCTTTTATGGATGAGGATTGAAAGGGGGCTAGGAGAGTTCATCCATGCTAAAAACTCTATACATTCTCTGTAAATGTAATGCTTCTGTCAAGTAAATAGCTGTTGTTGCCTTCTTAAAATTTATGAACGTTAAAGTGAAGCTCCAATCTCGCACCAAAAAAAATTAAAATTCACCAGCTACAAATACTGTAGCTGCTGACTTTTAATATAAAAACACTTGCCTGTCGAGGGATCCAGTGATGTCCTCGCCAGAGTCAATTCTTCAATCACCTTCGGGTGCAGGAGCCGGCATCTTGGGTAAGGGAAACCAGTTTCCTACTGCGCATATGCGAGCCAAGCTGCGCTGTGTGATTGGTCCCACAGTCTTCTAGAACCTGTGTGTGTCACAGAAGGGGGAAGGAAGAGGGACCAAAAGATTGCCACAGCGATCTTACCCAGAAATGGGAGTGGTTACCTTTCAAAACTAGGTACCTGCTGCCCCCTCTCCCCCAAAAAGTGCCAAATGTGGCAGTGGAGGGGGGGAAGAATGCAAATGACTTTAAAATGTAATGTCACATTAGATTTAAAAAATTCCTCCATATCTGAGTACACTATATCTAGACTAGAACTTTGTGCTGCAGTATTAGCTTTTGAGCTAGTTGATCTTGTCACCTCAGAAATGGACATTGAGCTTAAAGATACTGAGTTGTAGACTGACAGCGAAGTAGTGTTAGGTTACATCTACAATGAGACCAGACAATTTAATGTTTATGTTAACAATAAAGTGCTATGGATTAGGACAGTGGTTTCAAAACTGCAGCCTTTTCCTTGTCCTTACCCAGCCTTTGGGGCACTAATCCTCCTACTGGTACCAATGATGAGGCACTATTACTTCCAATGACACCAACGTTGGAGCACTATTCTTCCTACTGTGGGGCACTTTTCCTTCTAGTGAAACAACTATTCCTCCCACTGATATCAACGATAGGGCACTACTCCAACTGAAGGCACTATTCCTTCCACTGACACCAATGATGGAGCACTATTCCTTCCTTTGACACCAATGATGGGGCACTATTTCTCCCACTGACACCAAAGATGGAATAATATTCCTTCCACTGACACCAACAATGGGGTACTATTCCTCCCACTACTGACCACAGAAGCTGTGTAATTGTTTATACTCCCAGTGACACTGTGGTATTTTGCACTCCCACTGGCCACATTCTAGCCCCCCCTAAGTCTGAGGGACAGCAAACTGGCCCTTTGCTTAAAAAGTCTGGAGACCCCTGTTTAGGAGATACACTTGTCCAACACAATGGCATTACATTTCTACTGACCAGAATCTTGCAGGCCATGCTTCAAGAACTGTTCCTGCAAGCCACCTTAAAGGCACAACATGGCAAACAGTGTCTAATTTCTTTTAACAGAGTATCCCTCAGATTGACAATTTCAGTTGGTAAATGCAGACTCAGATGCTGAAATCTGTCCTGAGCTGTCTACATTACATACAGTAACCTTGCAGAATCAACTTAAGTCTTGTAGATTCAATAGATTTTTCAACCTGGAATTCGCTTATACTTTACCAATCCACATAGCTTATTCCTTTAAAGGTGTCAAACACTCAATTGACAGTAACTGTAAATACTGGCATCATTGCCCAGTGTCTGTTGTGCAGCAGAACATCGCAATCACAATATGTTGTGTCATAATTTGAAATGTATGCAATGGAGATTGCATGGAACTGGAGTACCTATCTCTGGAGACAATACCCTAGGAATGCTTGATCCATTGTTTTACCAGGATTGCCTGCTGAGAATAAACAACGATCTTATAGAAAGCAAACTGTCCTTCAGACCTGTCTAAACGGTTGTATTGATGTCTCTAGAGAACACAAATAGTGGTATCAGTTGATACCAGTTGGAAATGTTGTTATTCTTTATTTTTGCCAAAATGCACATGCATCTCATATAGGTACATAAAGTTGCACACCAGTGTTGTGAACCCTGAAAGGCTTCCATCCTCTCATGAACCCTCACATTGAGAATGAGGAAACATCCTGGGAAGCTCAGACTCCATTGTAAGGATTGCATGTTAGGGAGAAACATCTGCCAAATCCCAGCAACCAAAATTTGCACATGTTCGGTTGAGGACTACATTTATGATTCTTCTTAGCGACCTCATCCCTGTAATGATGGGTACACACCATCAGTTTATTTTTTCAACCCAGTGGCTAAACTACAAGACTGAAGAGCTTGAGAGGAGCTCACTGTTCGAACTATCCAATGTTAGTGCAGTGACCCCACCGCTGACCTACTGTGTTCTGATAAGGGGACTGCCCCCCCACCAGAAGACAACAGTAAGCACACACTCCTTTCGCTGCCAGAACTGAACGAATGCCAATCGGACACTGGTTTTCCAGCATGCCCTTTCAGCAGAAGTCAGCCAGCTTCTGTTGGACAGGTTGGTGTACACACAGGCTGGATGTCGGCCGGTTTCTATTGAACCAGTCGATAATGGCTGATATTCGGCCATATGTATAGGACTTAAGGCTTGGACTAGTACTATGAATCTGTCACACCCTTTAGCAGTCACTGTATGTTTGTATATGATATCTGTTCTTACTTTTATGTTTTATTTTTTTTCAGTTTCACCCCACTTTGTTCTTTTTAAAAAAGCCTTAAGATTTGTTCCTAGAATCTGGTTTATTGAAGGATAGGATTATTTAGCTGCATGTCAAGATGCACATAGGCCACAAGCTAATATGTAACAGAATATGGATCACAGATATAATTGTACAGTCTAGGAATGCACAGCATCAGGTTCATTCTTCTTTTATGGGTATTGGTTGTGACCTATATTGGTGTTGAAGTGTATCTTAGCCTATTAATCTGTGTATTTTTTTTTCTTTTTATTTCTAACTTCTACTTTTCCTCATATTTGGTTGAGTAGCCTTCATGCACATGTGAAGATTAGTGAAGCAATAGAAATAATAGGTTTCTTTATATACAATACAAACTTCGTCTTCCATTCCAGCCATTTTTCATTCAACTACATATCCGTGGACCGTAAAGGTCCAGGAATGTTCAAACACAGTCTAGTTATTGGCAGATTACAGTATATCTAAATTAACCTAATTTTCTTAAAAAACTATGGTGTAAGGATTCATTAAGGCAGTGTTTTTCAACCTTTTTTGTGCAAAGGCACACTTTTTTCATGAAACAAATCACGAGGCACACCACCATTAGAAAATGTTAAAAAAATTTATTGAAAAACTTTTTGACTTGAGGGCCGCAATGGGTTCATATATTGGACCCGGGGGCCGGACCGAGAGTAGATGAATGATGTGTATGTGTCATCCATAGTAAGTATAGTAATATTCCCCCATAGTAAGCATAGTAATTAATCCCCCATATAGTAATTCATCCCCCATAGTAATTCATCCCCCATAGTAATTAATCCCCCATATAGTAATTCATCCCCCATAGTAATTAATCCCCCATATAGTAATTCATCCCCCATAGTAATTCATCCCCCATATAGTAAATCATCCCCCATAGTAATTAATCCCCCATATAGTAATTCATCCCCCATAGTAATTAATCCCCCATATAGTAATTCATCCCCCATAGTAATTCATCCCCCATATAGTAATTCATCCCCATAGTAATTCATCCCCCATATAGTAATTAATCCCCCATAGTAATTCATCCCCCATATAGTAATTCATCCCCCATAGTAATTCATCCCCCATAGTAATTCACCCCCCATATAGTAATTCACCCCCCCTATAGTAATTCATCCCCCATATAGTAATTCATCCCCCATATAGTAATTCATCCCCCATAGTAATTCATCCCCCCTATAGTAATTCATCCCCCATAGTAATTAATCCCCCATATAGAAATTCATCCCCCATAGTAATTCATCCCCCATAGTAATTAATCCCCCATATAGTAATTCATCCCCCATAGTAATTCATCCCCCATATAGTAATTCATCCCCCATAGTAATTCATCCCCCATAGTAATTAATCCCCCATATAGTAATTCATCCCCCATAGTCATTAATCCCCCATATAGTAATTCATCCCCCATATAGTAATTCATCCCCCATAGTAATTCATCCCCCATATAGTAATTCATCCCCCATAGTAATTCATCCCCCATAGTAATTCACCCCCCATATAGTAATTCATCCCCCATATAGTAATTCAACCCCCATATAGTAATTCATCCCCCATATAGTAATTCATCCCCCGTAGTAATTCATCCCCCCTATAGTAATTAATCCCCCATAGAGTAATTCATCCCCCATAGAGTAATTCATCCCCCCTATAGTAATTCATCCCCCATAGTAATTCATCCCCCATATAGTAATTCATCCCCCATAGTAATTCATCCCCCATATTAAGTCCCCAAGCCCCCCCTGTGTCAATTCACTTACCTTTGCTCCGCGCGTTCCTCTCGCCGTTCATGTAGCATGAAAATCTGTCTCCTATGAGGATCTGTCCCCCTCGACGTATCTGCGCATGTGCCAGTTTCAGGCATTAGCAGCCGATCGGCGATCTCCGGCACATGCGCAGATACGTCGAGGGGGACAGATCATCCTGACAGTATCACGCTCCGCGGGCCGGATTAAAAGGTCCGCTGGGCCATAGTTTGCCCATTGCTGTTCTAATGATTGGTCTATTTGTGAGCCGAGGCCACATGTTACAGATGAATTTGCAATTTTTCCCATGGCACACCAGACAATATCTCACGGCACACTAGTGTGCCGCGGCACAGTGGTTGAAAAACGCTGCATTAAGGGATTAGGTTATTTTAAAGTTAAGATTAGGGCTTTAGAGAGTTTAATATAAGTATTAAGCCAGCCATAGATGGTTTGAATCAAACTATTCATGGGCAGGCTGATTGTATCCAAGTGCATTGTTGTATGACTTGGGTACAACCAATCTGTCAGAATTTTTCATGCAATTATTGCCAAAATCAACACTTGCTTTTTAGTTTTGTATAGATTAGTGAGTGGTTTCAAACCCTTGACCCACTAGGGATAGAGATTCAGCTGTTCTATTTGTCCTGGAAACCACTGTCACTGAAACTGAGAGTGACAGAAAATCTAAAATTTGTTGCAATAGAACAAGAATAGAGGAAGATTTGTTCTGGTAACAACTGTCTAACAGGGGCTTCCTTTGCTTTAGTGAGATTCGGACAGTAATTGGGTTTTGAGCAAATATAATAAAGGTAGGCACTAACCCTTTAACAAATGCAAATGATTAAACGTGTAAATAAAATAAAAATAAAATCTGAGCAGATAGTGAAATATTACGCACAATTAAAACAAACTGAAATCAATATAAAGTCCAAAAATGCATATAAAAGTCCCAGTCACCGTGTTCTTGTAATATAATTATGTGACAGAATCTTCTTGAAAACAACGTGCTCCAGAACGTGCAGATAAACTCCTCACTCACCAGATACCAGATCCTGGCCAACAAAGCAGCCTACAAGCATTAGCTGTTAAATCCAATCTGTGGGATAGCTGGGACCAATCTGTTCATAGATGCCACTATCAGTTCTCATACACCAGGGACAAGTCAGCCAAAAATACATAGTGTATACATGTTATTAAATAAGAGAGTATTAAAGGACAAACTGAATGCACACACATTTATAGGTGCCAAAGAAGGGCACCAACACAGACAGCTCACTAGGGGGGGGGGACCTCTCCTTTTCACTGCCGTTCATAACCACAGAACTGGTGTGCATTCCACAAAACTGGAAATTAAGTAGGACATTGGATCAGAAGTGATGTCAGCTGCTCAGCCTCAATGCATTTCACGCACAGCGCTTCCTCAGGAAACTCTGCTGCCGCCATCTTACAGAAGACTTAAATACTGGTAGATAAGTTATGATTGGACAAGATTATTTATTAACCCCAGGACCATAAAAAGAATGACGTAAAATACTAAATGTTAGCTGCATATGTCAGAACCTTTCCTCGTCGCTCAAAATGCAAAATACATTAGTGTACAAAGTAAAAGAAGTAAAGCTTCACTTTTTAAAAAAATTTAAATAACAAACATGTCATACTTACCTGCTCTGTGCAATGGTTTTGTACAGAACAGCTCCAATTCTCTTCTTCTCGGGTCCTCCGCTGGAGATTCTGGCCTCTCCCCCCTGCCAAGTGCCCAGGGCAAGCTTCTTGCTCTGGAAGCTCTCCTGTGTGCTTGCTCCCGAACTGGCTCTGTATATCCGGCAGACTTACAGAGTGCTATTTGGCCCTGCCCCCCGCTCTCTCCTCACTGGCTGTGATTGCTAGCAGCAGGAGCCAATGGTTTCCGCTGCTGTGTCTCAGTCAATGAGGAGAGCGAGACCCAGGAGAGCTGAGGCTCTTGTGCACAGCGCTGGATAGCGATCAGGCTCAGTTAAGTGTTAGGGGGGACTGAGGGGGGAGCTTCACACAGAAGGTTTTTTATCTTCATGCATAGAATATATGAAGGTAAAAAACCTTCAGCCTTAACAACCACTTTAATATGATTATGTGCATATTTATTCCATTCAATTTGGCTCACCATTGTCTTTGAGTTTGACATGCCTGGGCTAATGCCTTTGTTCTTCCTTGTTAAAGGAAACCTATGCTAAAAGAATGTTCAGGCCAGACATCTGGTTACAATGCCAATGCATTTGCTTTAATGCTTTAAGGCTGGCAATAGATGGTTCAAATCTCGGCCGGTTCACCAGGATAGGCAGGATGAATATACCAAGTTACACAACCAGTCTGCCGGATTTACTTGCGATTATCGCTAGCAGCTGCTATAGGCCCTATCCCTGGTGGGGACGGCTTCCCACACCCACCACTGCAGGGAGAATACAATGTCTCGGCAGGAGGGAATCCCCAGTCAGCACTACCTGTGTTAATAGGGGGAATTGTGAAAATGTATTTCCTGCAACCCGTGCAATGTCTATGGCCTGCTTAAGCCCCTGACTAGTATGTAGGAAAACAGAGCAAAAGAAAAGTCAGGATTCCTTAACTACAGTCCTATATCAGGTCAGTGTTTAAAAGTTATGAATGAAGAAGGTTAGCATGGTAGCCAAGCAACTGGCATCCTCAGAAAGACAGATCAGCAATGGTCGCTTAAATCTTTATTTCACTACAGATTTAGTTTAATGTACAAACATAAGCAAAGTGCCATATTCATATTACATAGCACAATGATTGGATATGTTGGGCATATTTGTGCATTTGTTAAAAGAAAGAAATTGGATCAGTCCAATTGCTTTGTTGACTAATTGCTATCTAATGCTCATGAGTACATATAGGACAACTGTAACATATCCAACTAGAAAGGCAAGCAGACAAAATTGTATTTACCCTTAAACCGATGTATACATTTTGAAATCATCTAAAAATATGTTGCGCCAAACCCATAATGGTTTTTTTTAGAGACACAAAGCAAATTTCAAGCCCAAGCTGAAAAACCATATCAGTTTTTCACTCTTGAGTTATCACAAAAAAGGAAAAAACAATATACTATCAAGTAGATAAGGTTATTTTATTATATGTGCAGTTGCTGAAACTTCCATTCCCCAAACCTCTTTGAAGAGGCTGTTTAGAGAAGACAATGTCTGAAGTGTTCAGGGAAGAAAAGACTGATGATTAGCCTAGCAAGTGGAAAACTAGTAAGATGAGACAGCTGTGACTAAGTAAGAATGAAGGCAATAAATACAGAATAGATTACAGAATCTGTACTAAGTGTTCTTGTTATATATCTGGAGAATTAATAACGGTGACTTTTAAAGAAACCAGAATAAGAACAAAGTTGTTTGTTACATTTATCATTGGCAGTGGAATAGAACTGTCCACCTTTTCATGTATATTTACCCTCTTTCATAAAGTAATACATTTCAAATATAAACCACAGTATAAAGTCAGTGGTAGATGACATCTTGCAACATCTTTCTAAAGTTCTCATTACCATATGTTGATTGAGGGTGATGCTCGGTGAATGTTCTGAATATATTGCATCGTCAATACCTGGATTACTCATTCTCTCTTCATCACTATTGAGTAGTAAAGCTGAAAATATTGGATCCAATGTCATAACCCAGTGTGCCAACTTTACGGTTGATGACACCTTTTAGCTAGGGGATAGAGTAGCAAAAATATACCTATTATGAACCTATTACAATAGTGCAAGGAACAGTGGTGTGCAGCTGCCAACAGTAACCAAGCACCAATATACCAAGCACCGTTTTATATTAGTCCGACTGCACTATACCCTTTCATGGATTATTGCACATCATACCTTGTTATTTTTAAAAAGTATATTCAAAATTTACATAATAAGATAACCCCACATTCCGGACTAATATCAAACAAGTACCTATATACAATAACATAAATTGCTAAGAACTCAAAAGTTAATAATAATAATAAAAATAATAATAACAATAATAATGTTAATAGTACTCCTTCTCCACTATATTCAAATTAAGTTATGTACAACAAAAAAATTATATATATATGCAGTCAAAAAATATACAAAATAAAAAAAGAAAGTCTAATAAATAAATGATGCGATCACCACTGTAATCCAAATAATAAGCGTGCTCCATGTCACGCCCATCCAATAAGTGAGCTGCTCACCTCAAAGCCATGACCCCCTGCATTACCAGAAAGGTCAAAGCTAGCTGTGTTCCCCTCAGGGACAATGACTCTGATAGATGCTTGTCAAATCCTCACTCTTTTCTCCTCAAGATGGGATACACAAGTCCTCAGAAACTCAGGAACACCAGATATACTGTATGTTGGAGGGATAGGGAAGCACACAAGATCTAATGCTGTCCATTTAAAATATTTAACAATATAATATAAAGTATTGCACTTACAAAACTGAGCACTGCCGCCAGTGCTAATACATGTCAAACTCAATGCCTAGCATACAGCTCTGTAGTAAAATGGCCACAGGATGATGTCCCACCCAAAACTCCGCTCCCCTATAGGTGTTAGATCCATGGCTGGACTTCTCCAGTAGGAGTGGAGCTGCACCATCTACCCTCTCACTAAATAACTACAATGCTACTTGATGCCTAGCAACAAGCCTCTGGGAAGGATCATTCAATTAGTACAGCCAAGGATATTGTAAAGGACCTGCAGCCTGCAGGTCCCAGGAGGGTGTGGGTCCATTCACAACATGTAGGATAACTTGCACATGCACAGTTGGAATCTGGCTGTGCAGCTGCAAGGAGTCACAGCCAGTTTCTCTTACTAGACATGGAGGTGCCAGAGACCCAAGAAACTGGTGAAGAACCGGTCTGGGTGAGGACAGCACTGGATCCCTGAATTGGTAGGTGTCCTTTAATTAAAGGTCAACAGCTACTTTTTTTTGGAGGAGGGGGGGCTGAAGAGCCTCTTTAAGAATTAATATTACAAGCACGATAATATATCATTTAGAATAAATAAAATGTAAATCCATTGATATGGTATTCATTGTCACCAATCAAAATGAAGCTGCCATTTTTCTATTGCAGTTTAATTGTTTAAGCAAACCTATGCTCACTGACTGAGAAAAACAGTACTAATTTCACAATGTTGGTTTTCTTTTATGTAATGAGCACACAGGATTTTTTGGCATGTTGACCTGAAATTTACAGAGACAAATCAAGCGTGTAAAGCAGGGGTGCCCAACCCAATGGGCTGCTATGAATGTGGCCCAACTCAAAATCTTAAACTTGCTTAAAAATGTTGATTTTTAAATATTTTTTGTAAACATGCATTTACACTTAGCAAACACATGCGGCTGAAGGAAAATATCCCACTCTTCACAGTCACACCTTATTCATGTCCTCATGGCACCTATATTTGTGAGCAACTATTTTTCAAGGATGAAGCACACGAAGGGCAAATTTAGAATCAAAATATATGATGAGCACCTTGAGAATGCATAGAGAATTGCTACTACGTCCATTGAACCAGATATTAATATGTTAGTATATTAAAAACAGTGTCAAATATCGCACTAGTTTTATGTTGTCCTGTTTTACATTTATAATGAAAAAGATTACAAAAAATTAGGTTTTATTACTTGGATAGGTACATTATCTAAAGTCAGTGATCTGCCCAATTTTGTCTTCTCATCAGCTATCCTTATTGTTTGTTTATTTTATGTGTGGCCCAAGGCAATTCCTCTTCTTCAAGTGGCCCAGGAAAGTCGAAAGGTTGGACACCCCCAGTGTAAAGGATTGCTTTCAGCAAAGAAGACCTTCATTAGAAAAGGACTTTTCATAAGGCTAAAATTCCAGCAAACAGTTACGCATTTGAAAAACAAATATCTATGTGAGCTGAATCGCTTGCCAAAAGGTTTGTTATTTTCTTCGACCTTGTCTTGTCATCCAGGATTCCCTTTCCAAACACTATTGGCAACTTCTTCCACTGCAGTTAAACATAACACGGCTTTGTCATGGTTCTTGCCCTCTCTCACTGCGACATGCAGGTATAACAGAATAGGCCATCAGCTGAATTATCAGACAGGGAATGACTGTAACTTGCAGTTTAGCAAACAGGTGCAAAGTTGGAAATAATGCAAAAAAACAGGTTCAGGATGGTAAAAATATGGTTACAATGCAGAAAAATTAAAGCTGCACTGTGACTAACCCAACTAGGACAGGAGCTTTTGGAGGGGACTAGGGGCTAGCCTTCTACCCACTGATTATGGCCCAAGGAGCAGCCACTCCAGAAGGGTAGCGGTATTGTCTTTACTTAAAGAATTAATCCAAGCCTTGCTCTCAGCATTCATCACATTGTTGTCCATCATTAGGGAATGATCTGCTCTCTCCATGGGCTATAATCATTGTGTAGAAGGCTGGTCTCTAGTCCCCTCCAAAAGCCCCTGTCCTGGTTTGGGCTGTCACATGCACAAACTTGGACTCTTCACAGCAATACTGTATCTCTGTGACTCAATCAGGGTAACATTTGGCTGCACAGCATAGACTCTATAATAACAGAGAGTCTACCTAAAAATCACTAATTCAGGAAAACAATTCTGAACACAAGCAGCTACCCATGATTATCCTTAACAACAGCATTGAAGAGAGAGCTGGAGTCTGATACAGTCCTTCACAGAATATCTGGAAAAAGATAAGCAATCTTGGACATCCAAACAAACTCAGCAGAATGCAAAGGCTTCAACTGAAACGTTTTAGAGATCTGCTGAGTTTGTGTGGATACCACAGATCACTTATCTTTTACCAAAAAGGTATTGTGATGGACCGTTATCAGACTCCATCTCTCTTCAAATTTGTACTTACAAGGTGTGCTGGAACCTGAGCTGTTGTGTCTGACATCCCTGATGTGTATACTGGCACAGAGGTGGAGACACTTCTGTTATATTTTTATAAATACCATTCCTCACAGTGAAGTTCAAGGTGGCTCTGGTAACACAGGTGAACAGCTGGAGGGATCCAAGGTCCAAGGACCAAGGTCCACTGCACTGGGACTGAAGTGCTCTAGTAGTAATCAAGGAAAGACTTCCCACAGTAACCGCGTGTTCTCGATTGTATTTGGCTCTGGCCTGGCTGCCAACATGCCAGTTCTGACAGTGGGGATTCTCTAACCTGGCTTCAGATCATTTTCCCTTTTACCTTTGCCTCATCAGGTGTGGCCTCTTTGAGCTACTGATGGAAGGAAGCTGATGTGAGTGATGTGAGTTCAGAAACCTGGGAAGTTGTGGGAAATTGAGTTAAATGGGCCTGGGGATGCATCTGACCATGGTGAGAAAATAGGCATTCTAGTACACAGGTAGTTAACGATAATATAGAGACATATTCAGGTACTTAGATTAGCTGTATTTACGATACATTTAGGCTCCATGGACACTGGTTTTAAAAAAACGCCACTCCTAGAGGAGCTAATGTTATCCTATGTGTCCATGTACATTAGGTAGTCTAGAGATGTTTTTTAAGTTCAGCATTTAGAGGCAGAAAAAAACCTGTTTTGCATTTTTAGAGCATTTTTCTGGCAGAAAAAAATGCTAAATGCTCCTAAATGCTAGTACAAAATATGCTCAAAATTATTTTTAAAATCATTATTTTTTCTGCCAAGAGCACTGGTGTTTTTTTAAGCCAGTGTGCATGGAGCCTTAAAGTGTTACTAAACCCATAACAGTAAAATCAGTTTGTATATGTAGTAAAGCATACTTGTTATACTCACTGTGGAACCTAGTGGGATAATCCTTCGCATTGTGTAAAAAGGCTTTTTGATCCTGTCTTTGCTAATCCTCCCCTTTTCTTGCTGTCCCCAATCCATCTGCCAAAGTACAGAGCAGCAGTGGCAAGTCTGCACATGCTCTCTTCGTTGTGCATTGCAGAGAATCTTTTGGGAGGAGAGTTCATGTGATCAGCACAGGGCAAATCAGCACAGGGCAAATCAGCACTGTCCAGACAGAGGGTCAGGGGTCATGCAGCCTCATAGGACAGTCAGGGGAGAATGAAAATTCAAGCTTTAACCAGTGCTGGGCCGGGAACTAAAAGAAGTCACAAGACTGCTATACACTGCTGATAAGAAAAGGTATTTAGTTTATTTTTACTAAAATAATTGCATTTCCATGTTCTGTGTACTGTGAAAGACTAGATATAGTGAATGCAGGGGTTTAGTATCTCTTTAACTGTTATTCAAAAAAGAATACATAACTAAATGAATTGTAATATTTTTATCTGTCTGGAGTTCGGCTTTAAGTTTCTACCTCCATTGGGGCATGTACTTCTTTATGGTACTTTCAACTCTTTGAACTACTGGGAAGCCAATTGTTGGAAAATATTTGTAAAAATATAGAAATATTCAACTCGGATATCCAGTCTATTTATAGAGGGACCTTAGCAGAAACTTCACTGCCATCAAATATTTAATTTATTTATTGTAGGTTTAGTTTTCCAACACCTCTCCCTGCATTATAAAAAAGACAAGAGCACAGCATCCAAGAGGTAAAGAATAAGTTTATTATTTCTTAAGCATTTTATATTGTCACAAAACTTTATAATTCTAATAACTACACGATACCTATAAATTATTTCCAAAGAAATGTATCCATTTTATAGTTTTATTTATCTCATACATGAATTCTGTTTTTGTTATCAGTGCTCGATGGCAACCAAAAAATGGCAGTGTTACCGTGACTGTGGCTGCCTCTTTGTAACAATAGTCCCAGGTGGTTGCTTCATATTTACACTCAGGTCACAAAGTTTATTTTCAAAATCTGAAGTGTAAAACAGAAGACATAAAGTTATATAGGTTCCCATAATAAAAATAGAATTCAGAGCTGTGGTGACTTGTGTGGTAGGTCATTTTCATTTGACTAGTCACAGTACCTTAGTTAGACCAGAACCGAGAAGCTTTCTGATCTGGTGAAGATTCAGAACCTGCTGAAGCTTATCAGAAATAAAGAGAACATATAGAGGAGGATTCGGTAAAGCATTAGCAACACTTTTCTGGTCGTATGGTCCCCTTAAAATGCCCTGCACAAAACTAAGGAAATTGTGACAATTTCCTTCAAAGTTCTGCCTTGTACAAATTCATGTAGTACTTATATGTGTTACTTTTACAATGTATTGTTATGATTGTGACTCATTCAAAAAAAATACCTTCAGTTCATAGATAAGGAAACTGGAGGTAATTAATTCACATGTAGCATGCAGACAGATCAGAGTTATTGTGTATGTTTGATTGTAGTGTGTTTAACTTTATTAATCTCTTCATGCTAAGAATATGCAAATATGCAGCCTCTTGGTGGTTGGGCCTTGATGCCGAGAAGCTGCATATTTGCATACCAAATTGTAAATAAACCTGGGCCAAGAGCGCATGTGCCCCGTGTGCTCCAATCACAGTTATCAGCACCTAACGGCAAGTAGCGATTGGGAGCTTTGCGATCATGTGACAGCTGTGACAGCTATTCATGACGGTCACATGATCATAAAGCCACCCCCATGTCCTGGCATCAGAAACTTCTTAAGGGGCCGGGAGGCACTGACATTAAGAGATTAATGTGTTTTGTATTTACAAACAAGAAGGACCTGTTGTGGAACTGGGCTTAGAGTTCCCCATCAGGTTCTGCCTACCCAACAATTCAGTTCAATGGCTGCTATGCATGTTAGGTGAGTTAAGCCTGATAGGGAATCCTGAAGCCTTGCACACATGGGCCGTGAATTGCCCAAAATTGGTAGGTTCTGCAGGAACTGACTGACTTTTGGCTTGTGTGTACAGCTGTCTGTTCTACAGAAGCCAGTCTCATGACCAGCTTCTGTTGAATGGGCATTCTAGAAATCCAGCATCCGATCAGTGTTGGCAGCTAATGGCTGCAAGCTCTGATCAGTGTGTTCTGACAGGGGGGCAGTCCCTCTGTCAGAACACAAAGGTACATTGCTTGTGTTAATAAGTCAATCATTCGGTTTTTTATTTCACTTAGCCTGCTGGGTTGAATGAAAGAAAAAACATTTAGAGTGTACCCAGCTTTTGAGGCCAGTTTGGGTGCTTGACAAAATTCTACAGAGTGTCTATGACAATCTTTCAGGAGCAATGTATAGCAAGGGTTACTTAAAATATATTACCTTACTATAAAATGGACAAATCAAAGCACACGCATAGACACAGCAATCCACCAATCTAACTTTGTTTATTAGCATATATTCACAGATCTCCGTCCAGATTGGGCACACCTGTAATAAGTGTACCTGTTATTTCACAATTGTAACCACCACAGAACACTCCACTGTAAGCGGTAGACAAGGTCAGTCATTTCTCACTGACACATTTCTGACCACTTTAAGCACCCAGTAAAGTGCCAATGGATATTTAAATCCACAAACAAATGTCTACTGAATAAATCTGGAAACATTATATTAGAGATGATGGAGATGTACAGTGGCAGATGACTATCTGTTGTAAACATTTGAACACTTTATTTAATATTTCACTTTTCCTTATCTGAAAATAATTTTGAAATGTATGTCAATTAAATAATATCATATCACAACCAGCACAATGGCTAAGTTGTTAGCATTTCTGCCTAGCAGCTAGGGGCATTGGTTCAAATCCCAACCACGGCACTACCTGCGCAGAGTTTGCATGTTCTCTGTCTGCCTGTGTGGGTTTCCGCCCACACTCCAAAGACATGCTGGTAGGTAAATTGGCCCTATTGTATATGAATGTGAGTTAGAGACCTTAGATTGTATGCTCCTTGAAGGTTAGAGACTGATGTGAACGAACAGTGTAAAGTGTTGCATAAATTGATGGTGCTATATATGTACTTATAATAAATAAATAAAATCAGATGCTTTCAGGAAAACAGTGCAAAGAGTAATGAGGCTGCACAAAAACCAGTAACCTATAGCAACTAATCAGAAACCATCTCTTAACTGAACTGACTGCAGTATGCAGTATTAAAAGCAATATATACAGAACATAGCATTTGAGGAGATGCATTATAATCTTGTCTGAGTCTGTGAAGTTTCTCATTCATCCAGGTCATAGCAAAGCTAATAGGTATTAATAACATTCAACTGGACTTTTTTTGTGCTGTTAAACACATTTCACTAGAAATCTGAGTCCAGAAATGAGGATGCCACTTGAACAAGTAGCAAAATTCCTTCAACAGCAAGTCAAGTTGAAGGTGGCTAACTACTTCTAGAGATTAGATTTGAAATATGATGAGGGCATGGACGGATGGAATGAGCAGTGTCGCAATATGACAATAAGTGCAGAAACATCTATAGTTATGGTTCACATCAAATTGGCCACAGGCATTTTCTTCCTATGTTTTAGTTATCTTCCTCATACCATTCCCTGTGAACACTCCCCATCATCACAGTAGGAATGGAACACATTTGGCAGTGCATGTATAGTTTATGTTAAACACAAGATTTTTTTTTTTACTCAAGCTATCATTGTGAAAGCTGAGACATGTCACTTGAATGTAGTCATTCACAGTACATTTAGAGTTCAATAAAAATACCTGTGTCCACTACCTTCCTTGTGGAGATCCAGGGATCCTGAATTGGAGTAAGAGTAAAATGGTGGGCAAATTCACAGTTTCAGGTATATTCAGTTTACATGTGAGATCACTTTGAGATGCTTCTGAAATCCAAAACTGTATCGAGCTACCTTGAGCAAATACCTGTGCATACAAACCCTAAGTCTCTTCATCCGGTTGTTTGTTATTCTGAGGTGCTGTGGAACCTGAATTATAAGGTGAGTCACATACTTCTTATGATAAGGAATCACAGCTATATGATCATTCAGACCTTCTGTGGTTACTCTTATTGGTTATATTAATAAAACACTCAAATTAATATTATTTATCATCTGTAAATGGCAGTCAATGTGATTGGAGAAGAGGACTTGAGGAGAGCGACATGACAAGATCTTGACTGACCCATAGAAGATGTTCCCCTTTTTAAGTGCTTTGGTAATCAATATATGTTCATTAAACAAGTTAAAGGCAAAGGTCTTGACAGCTTGTTCCTATCAATACACATATTTAATAGAATTATCAATACAGTAATAGAGGTACAAGTGATCAGTTAACTGTTACACATTAACGTTTATGTGCCAGTATAGTTAAAAGAGAAGCATAAATTATGACATCCTGAAAAAATATTGTGCTACCCCCACAGGAGCTGCTTGGTAATTTGGGTTCTCTGTTCTGCACATCGACTCCAAGGACAATCTCAGCCCCTCTGGGACACCTGATTGAATGAAAGTTACTGCAAGCACTTACAAGAACACATGAACAGATACTGTACCTTTAACTTGAATGTGCACCAGGAAATAAACATGTTCAGTGGTAAATGAACTCAATGGTACGGGTTAGAATAAATGGTGGTTTGAGCATAAATGAACACACAGTAGGTAGGTTCAGACACAGTCCATTAGACCATATAATCACTATATTATCAATTAACCTAGAATAGAGTTCTGTACCACTAAACTGGGATTAACTCATGAATCAGCAATGTCAGCAATAAACAGTGCATGCAAGCATTAACTGTAATATAAAAATAAATACTATAAGTAGTCTAGAGTGCACTCTAGGAGAATGGGTAGGATATGGTGTAATGTTCCCTGAGAGGTACTGTACCTCTTAGCATAGGCAATAGGTGAAGGTCTCTGTAGCAGCTGTAAAGGAACAGTCTTTAGTCTTAACTCTTCAGCCGGCTAGTTTTGGGGACCAATTGTACCTTTGGTGCACATGAGAATAGTCCCAGTCAAGCCTGTAGGCAGCAATAAGTCTACTAGATGACTATATGGGGCTCAGTGTCTCTAGCAGCAGATAGTAAATCCCCACAGTAGCAGCTCACCATCCAGCCAAACACAGTGATTAGTCCATTTTCAGCTCTGCACCCAGGTGACTCTGGCTGTCAGCATTTCTGAGTTCAGCACTCTGGATCCTGCTCAGGCCACCATTAAGCAGTAGTGAGGGTGCATAATGGACAGCGATGTGCATTCTCTGAACTCCCTCAAAAAGAAGATTTGTTCTCTGCAGCCTGAGAAAATATGGATCTTTCTTCTCCTCTTGGCAATCTCCCTCTGGGAAATGCAATTCAATGGTCGATAAAGTCCAAAGTATGGCTCTCTTTCTGAACTTAATTTCCCATGTTCAGCATAAAACAAAAAGACAGAAAATAAAAAATAGTAATCTATGCATATACGAGTATAAACACAGTTAAACGTCAGCATTCATGTATAAATTTAAACAATGGCACCTAAAAGTAGATGAAGAATTTTACGTGTGCAAACACACCTGTGTTCGGGTTTTTAGATGAGGTCTTTATGTAGCATAATTTGTGTTTTTTACACAGGATTTTTCTGCCAACAAAATTCTCTGTATAAACATCAGTTAAAAATTCTGTCCATATGCCAGAGGCCTTTGTTGTTTTTTTGTGTCCTCGTCATTGAGCTTTCCCTCACTTTTTGTCACAGAAACACAACAGGAATGAAGGTACATCTCCCTAAAGTGATCTGAAATCCCTTACCCTTGTAACCGTAACATGTGTCCTAGGAGAAGATGTTTATTCTACTCCCTCAATCAAAAATTCTCACCCTTCCTTACTCCATGTCAGCACTAAGGAGAAAGTAAGACATGATCATTCTAATGCACTATTATGCAGAAAGCACAGCATGTAAAGTGAATGTAACTGTGGTCAGTCTAGTCATTAGAGAACCAATTTTATGCTTAGGGCTTCTAAGGAAAGCCATAGATGATGCGATTCTCTTTCTTTTTTTTTCCATAAAAGTCAGCGTTTGTAGATAGCCTAAAACGTAACTGTTAACATTCTAATCATGACCTTCAAGCAGTTGTAAAGGTTCCTTTTTTTCTAAAGGTAATAAAAATGTTATACTTACTTGCTCTGTGCAATGGTTTTGCACACAGCAGCCCTGATTTTCCTCTTCTGGGGTCCCCTGCTGGCGCTCTTGACTCCTCCTCCCTTCCTAGTGCCCCCATATCAGGCAGCTTGCTATGGGGACATTCCTGCAGGCTCGATCCTATAGACACTCACAGCACCGCTGCCCACTCCGTGCTCCCTTCTCAGAGGATGTGCTTGACATCATCAGGAGCCATTGTCTCTTGCTGCTGCCTCTGAATATTGTGAAGAGAGAGAGAGCACTGGATTGAGATAGGGCTCAATGGTGAGTATTGGGGGGGGGGGCAGGATAGGGGGAGCTGATCATGGACTGTTTTTTACCTTAATGCAGAGAATACATTAAAAAAAACCTTAGCCTTTACAACCAATTTAACCCTAACATACAAAGCCCAATCAAAGTCACAGGAATATTAATTCAGATAGACATCTGATAACAACATTCATTTTGTTTGTCTTACATCCACTTTCCTGTTATAGCAGTCTTACAGTGTGTCCAAATATGACCACACAGTCAAAAAGTACCAATGTCTGGGCACGCTGTCCTGTACATGTTATATTCCAACAGACCTGGTCAGACATACCTCAGGTATTCCTCAGCACTACAAATGCTTGTAATGAGAGTCATGAGTGTTACGCATCTATACCAGCAGAGACCACTGGAGTGTTAAGAGTTCTTCCAGCCAGTATTAGCACTCCCTGTTGCAGGTTGACAACACTAAACCATTGACTCTAAATTAGCAGCAAAGTTGTCGGCCTGCTATACATGCTCCTTAAGTTGACTTCTGGGCTGCCTATCAGGCTGTGCATGCCTTCTGTAGAGCGGATAATGCTGCTGCAGATTGAGAGGCAGCAGTTTAGTACTGTCAGCTATGCTGCTTAAAAATTTGTTTGCTTCTATTCAACCTTGGACAACATTTTGCTGCTTTCTTTTGTGTACCTTGTTTCAAAACTAATACAAAACTTTGAATTGAAAAAAAAAAGCTTGCTTACTTTAAGGGCTCGTTCACACTAGGCTGTTTTGCCAACGCTTGCCAAACGCCCCTATAGCATTTGGCAAGCGTTGGTCCGGTGTTTGCGGAGCGTTTTCAACGCTCGGCAAACGCTCCGCAAACGCCGCATGCGCGGTTTAGCGGCGGTTGCTAGGCGTTTGCCGAGCGTTAATAACGCCCCACAAACGCCTATAATGCATTTGAGTGGTGTTACCGCTCCGCAAACGCCCCGCAACCGCGTCGCAACCGCACCGCAAACGCCGGCCGGGCGTTTGCGGAGCGGCACCATAGACGAGAATAGGAGGCTTCAAAGCCTCCTGACTCGACCAGAGGCGTCCGTTTTGCCGCGACGCAACGCGACGCGACACAAACGCTCCTGTTAGAACAGCACCATGTGCTATAATGTGCAGAGTTGGCAGAGGCGTTTGGGAAGCGGTAAAAACGCTTCCCAAACGCCTCTCTGCCGCCTGCACACAAGGCTAGTGTGAACGTAGCCTAAGTGATACTAAACATACTCTGTTTAATTTACATTATACCTTCTCTTTCTGTATATAAATGATGCCAGTGTAATTATTAAAAAAAAAAAAAAATCTAAGTACCTTTTTTTCTTATCGATATACAGATGTCATTTGACCCAGCTCTTTTCCAGCCTGTCTTCAGGGAAACATAAGCACGAGGAGCTTCTAGTCCACTGTTGCTGGTCAAATGGTAAAAAAAATCAAATCTTTATTATTTTTTGGCAATAACATGGTGTGGGCGAATTTCTGCCATTCACAGGCTGTGTCACACCCTTCCTGCCTGGGTCTTACAATAACAGGGAGGTGAAGCCTCCATCAATCAAGATGTAATATCTTACCCCTGTTATGTTTATCTGGTTAGTGGACATAAGAGGAGGAATGAGGGAGTGGACTGTCATTTACCACTGTATATATGCCCACATATGTGACTCTATAGTCCTTTGGGCTACTCATATGTGATAAGGAGGAAATGCTCAGCATAGAAATTCACTAAAAACTTAGTATTTGCAGTAGCTGTCAACATTCCTCTGCAAAATCCCTATCTGCATTGGGGACATGGAAAGAAGGGGGAGATAGCGAACAGCAGGATCAACCAGGTTTTTGTACAATGCAGAAAGCAAATCCCATAGTGACTTAGTGACTATGAACAGCATGTAATACAGCATTTATTGATAGTTTTTCATGATGTAAGTGTAGTGATAATTTATGAAAAAAAGTTAGGGTTTACATACACTTTACTCACTGAAATGTTGTTCTTGCCTTTCTACCCCTTATACATTAATTGCTAGAGTTTGTCAATCTCACGCAAAATGCTGCCACACTGAATCCTTAGCAGCCTCTCCACCCTGTGCAATTCTATAACCATTAAGTGGAACTGTGATTTATTTGACCAAACCAAAAAATGTATTTAAAATAAATGACAAAAATGCTCTACCATGAGGGATCACTGATGACTCTGTAAATGCATACTGTATTTTCTTATTACTCATGTAGACTTCCGGTTGAATACAAAGGACAGTCCAATCTGATGCTGAAAGGACTCTAACACATTTTGGGTACTAACTGACCACAAGAGAACAGTTTCTAACCACCATAATCAGTAGCTTCTCTCAGCTTCTACAATAAGGTATGAAACTGATAAGTAACCCACATTTAGCAGCTTTGTCCATGGCACATAAATGGGGCATGATTCCAGTAGATTAGCAAACAATTATATGCTCTAAGTTGATCAATTCAGTCAATTTACTGTGCAGAGTACATTGATTCTATGGAACAAAGCCGTGAATCGGCAGGGTGTTACCTGAGAAAACAGCATGTCTGTGTACACCGAACTGTCCCCGCTCCTGTGCAGAGTGGCCCCTCACCATATGGTGCCTCTATGAACTTATTAGCTGACAGATTAACTGATCCCAGCATTTGGGATCCCCAGTTTCCAACTGTGAGAATGATTGATGTTCTAACCACTGTTCCAGTCTTGAAAGTTATTTCTTCCATTTAACAGAGTCAAGAAGACAGAAAATTGCCATCTATTGTAAATGCTAATCTCACCCCCCCTGTAAAATCCAACATAGCAATTTATTCAAGCCATAGTCTTAAAATTGGTATAGTGAACATCAAATGCATACTAATTAGGTATTTCTTTTGAAGACCTCCCCACCCCTTCTTGAGGTTCTCCACATCCATATGTTCATCATGCCCTACTTCACCCTTTGATTACTAAACAGCACTTTTCCCCTAATTATGGAAAGGTATATGGAGCTTAGAAATATAATTAAGAAGCTGTACTTTCTGGAGGATAATTTAATAAGAGAAAATAAGAGAAAACGGAATGTTACTGTGATGAGAATGTTTCAGAGTTAAGAATAGAATGTCCATTTAGACTATGATATTTGATTGCATTTCAAGTTTCTGAGTATAGCTCACATACAGAGATAGAATTAGTTTTCTGCGTCAGTGTATGATGTATGTGTCCTTCATAATTAAAGTACAAGGCTGCATAAATAGTCATAGAAGCTTACAACAAAACTAATCAACTAGTTTGTTCTTTCTGTCAGTCATATAGATGGATATGGATAGCCCTGAAACTGTAAAAGTGCACGTTATAAATCTTTCATATCTGTATTCTCCATATAGATACCAGTGTGATAGTTAATAAGATAAAGAAAAAACAATGCAATAACCCACAGCAACGAATCCAAAATTAAAATTCCTTGGACTATTTGCTCTAAATCACAGAAAGCTGACTTTTGTATTGTGAATACACTCTAATAATATGCTATTATTGAGTTTGATCAATCATAAAATGATAACACATTCACATAATACTGCTGTTTTCATAGTAGTTAGTTATTAAAGCTTTGCCATGTTAGGCAATCCAGTAGGAGCAAAGCATAAGCTAAGTACCTTGCTGCATTTAATGCAAAGATAGTCAATTAAACAAATATCCTGTTTCAACACTTTTTTCTCTGTTCAATAATAATCATGCAAAGAATCAAATAATGGCCAGAAAAAAATGCAGTCAGTGCAGCAGTTATGAGCATGTAATATACAGCACAGCTTACAGAGAGCAGAGGTCAGAAGTATGTAAAGTATGGCAGAGCTTACAAAGTGTATTGGCCTTAAGTGTGTGGAAGCATGTAAAGTATAGTGCAGCAGTCAGGCAGCGAATCACTGAACCAGAAAAAGAATGTACTCATCATGACTCAAGTTTTAACCAATTTAAGACCAGGCCTATGCTGACACATCTCACTTGTGTAAAAATCAGCATTTTTTTTGCTAGAAAATTACTTAGAACCCCCAAACATATGTTTTAAGGAGAGGCCATAGTGAATAAAATGGTGGGTGTTGCAATTTTTTATATCACAAGGTATTTGCGCAGCAATTTTTCAAATATAAATGTTTTTGGGGAAAATACACATCAATGAATTTTAGTGCACACACACAATATAATGCCCATTTTTGAAAAAATATAAAAGATGATGTTATTTCGAATAAATAGATACCAAATGCTCACAAGTACAAGTGCTCAGGATGAACTTCTATGAAAAGCACAGGGCGACAGTTACGGACCTGCACATTCTGGTGTTCAATGGCAAATGCCAATGGAGCTCTATGGTGCCGGGCAGTAAGCCCAGGGTCCACTAGAGGATGTCAGGCCCTCAGGCCACCCTCGTGAAGTCTGCTTCTGATTGTTTGGTCAGAGACATTCACACCAGTGGCCTTCTGGAGGTCATATTGTAGGGCTCTGGCAGTGCTCATGCTGTTACTCCTTGCACAAAGGAGCAGATACCGGTCCTGCTGATGGGTTAAGAACCTTCTACAGCTCTGTCCAGGAGATTCCAGGAGTAATTTTCTGTCTCCTGGAATCTCCTCCATGCTCCTGAGACTGTGCTGGGAGACACAGCAAAACTTCTGGCAATGGCAAGTATTGATGTGCCATCCTGGAGGAGATGGACTGCCTGTGCAACCTCTGTAGGGTCCAGATATCCCCTCATGCTACCAGTAGTGACACTGACTCGTGAAAACCAGTCAGAAAAGATGAGTAGGGAAAAAAATGTCAGTGAGGTTATCTAATGCACCTGTTAATTTCATTAACATCAAAGCAGCTCAAACTGATTAACAACCCCCTCTGCTACTTAACTGACCAGATCAATATCCCAGGAGTTTAATTGACTTGATGCTATACTCTGATTAAAAAGTTTTCCTTTAATTTTTTGGAGCAGTGCATATGAAAAATAGATTTCTCATGATGTCATGACCCAAACATTTTCCCTCTGAAATGCTTCTCTTATGTCTAAGAGGGACTATACTTAACTTAGCTACACTTTGTAAAGGAATTGTAAAATACAAATACCTCACTACATTTTAAATTTTCGATATGGCTATTGCTGATATGACAGAGCAGCTCAGCATAGGAACAGCAGATTCATGACTGTGGTTAGGAATGTGCTTGCAGCTTCCAAAAATGAACCAGTTAGGTAATAAAAGTCAACTTTTTGAACCCAAGTTGCTTTGCAAGCATATTACTTTTCAAGCTAATTGAAAGCTTTGTAATTAGGCTGCGTTTGCTGTGGCGACCTGAGATGGAAGTTTGGCACCCCTCCCCCCTGCATGCGCAGTAGGAACCCCAGTAGGAAAGGCTTCACTGCTGATTTCCCTTAGTCAAGATGGCAGCGCCAGCACCAGACAGCCAATTGAATAATCAGCTCCTGGTGAGGACACTGCTGGATGCATGGACAGGTAAGTGTCCTACAATTAAAAGTCAGCAGCCACAGCCATTTGTAGCTGCTGAATATTAATTTTTTTGGGGAAGTGGCAGAGGCTGGCACTCCTCTATAAGCTTCCTTATGAGATTAGCCTATGTATTAATTCATTCTTTATATTAATTATGTATATTTTTTTTTGCACTGTGGTATTGATTATTTTATATTAATTTATTCTGGATGCATTTGCAGCTTAAACTCCTTTGTTAAACAAACACCAATCTTAGGTAATATTTTTCCTTCACTCCAGCATTAGTTATGTTGGAAGTGGGCATAATATTATATTTATGGTTTTAAGGCTGTTAACATGTTGCAATATCCTTTTTTCTCATTCCATAAATTAGTTCTGCCATAACTGAGCCAGCAGGAGTTAATTGAAATAAAGTTGTGGCAGCACCGCAGAATCCTTGCCCATGAACAAAGGCTGGTAATGAAGCCTCCTGACCTCAATTTTATGTTTTGTTTTCTTTATTAATGTAATATTTTAACAATATTATCTTAAAAAATAAAATGTATTCAGAACTGGCTGGAGCACCAGCAACTGTCATTTTTCTTTTCTTTGTCCCGTAAGGATTCTCTGACCAGTGATCTTGACACCTTTGAGTCCCTTCTCTTGCAAGGCCCATACCTGATCACGTTATCCTAGTTGTATATAAGGCCATGCTGGCTAAAATACACCCCAATCTTCCTGAGTACATGGTTAAATGAGCACAGGATCTCTATTCAACCTACCATGGAGGACCAGGAGAAATTGTTTGCTCTCACTCATCGCCTGTCTCTGACCACTAACGTTCAAGTGATGAATTTCAAGCTTCTCTAAAGGTGGTATAGGTGCCTGACTTTACTGCATCAGATTTATCCATCTTTATCGGACTCATGCTGGCATTGCCACACCCATAGGTGGGAATTCCCTCTTATCCATGCTTTCTAGGATCAGATGTTAAGTCTACGCTCCACTGTACTTGGGATATCTGTCCCCAATACCCCATATATCACGTAACTTTCTATGCTTCCATTCTCTTTCAAATGGGTCAAAGTCTTCTGTGGCATTGTCTGACTGGCAAAAATAGTAATTTCACGTCATTGGCGGACAACTCATTTTCCATCCCTTGTTGAGTGGGTCTCGATCACATTAAGAGGATGAAGCCTCTCAAGAACAATAACACAGAACATTGCTCTCTTTGAAGATGTTCAGGGAGTACTCTGAACTGCGAGATCCTCTGGCTGGACAGGGGTAGGCTGTGCTTCAGGAATCATGTGGTAAGCTGCCCTTTGGGGTTGACCATCCCTGGTTATGTTCTCGTCTTTCTCCTCTTTCTTTTTCTTCCACTTTCTTTGCCTCGCATTCTCATGTTCTCTTTCTCTCCCTCCTTCTAATTCCCCAACCCCCCCTTTTTTTCCCTCCCCTCCATGACCCATCTGTATGACACCGACTGCTTGGAGGCTGGTGCTTTTCAACTCTGAGCTACCCCTCTGAGACCCATGCCTAGCCTGGGTTTTCCACGTTGGTGTTATTGGAAGGCATCCCCCTCTGTGTTGATCTTATACTTAAGTGTCACTGTATAATACACTCGGTCCCCTTTATTCCGTTTGTATGTTTTATGTGGAAGTTGTCCTAACACCTATAGAGTTAGTGTTTGTATTTGTTGCTCTCACATTTTCTTTTTCTTTCTTTTTTGTTATGTATTTGTTTTTGTAAGCTTTTGATACCTTTTTGGTACATTTGTATTTTTCTGCACTATTTGCATATTTTTTCAGTAAACTCAACAAAACAAATAATACATTTAGTGTTAGATTTTTGTATTTAAAAAAATATGTATGTAAAACATTTTACAATTTACCACTTGTCTGTTGCTTTCCTCATATTTCACTTTTAGTAAGCTGTATCTTTTGTAATACAGAAGGGTTGGTTAAATAGAGTGGAGCATGTTCTCCTTGCAAGTTGATTATTTTGTTTTGAATAATGCTTTTTGTCTACGTTTCATCTCATTTCACTTCACCAACTTCAGGAGTAGGGCACTTAGTTTACTGAATAAAACAAAGCTGTGCTGACTAATATCATTCAGTCATGTGCAAGTAAAAATCCTTTTTTTCAATTGTTCATGCACATGCTTGAATATTCTATACAAACACAGTCTGACTTCATTCAAAAAAGCTAAGTGAAAAAAAATTGTTTTCAGGTGAACATGCTCTACTCCAGTAGTAATTCTCCTCTAAGCCTGTACTTTTATTAAATTGTTTACTTGTTCCTGTTCACCCCAGTAGTGTAACTACATTTATAGCAGCAAACACAACTCTTGTATTTAGACAATATTCGCTTATTCCAGAGTTCCACCCTAAAGGGATAGAGGGATTGAAACACCTGTTGATTTATTTTTGTTGTCTGTGCCCTCGCCAGGGAAATTCACCCTGTTTGTCCTTTATTACCATTTTTACCATTATCAGAAAAAGTGAAAGTGAAAGAAAATCCCAAATGTTAGATTGTCCCCAGAACAGGCAAGTACTTTATTCATCTAAATTCCTTTCTGTTATCTCTTTGCTGTGCTATTGCTTTCTGTATAATTATATATATATATTAGCTACATCTTTTTCCCTGAATATTTTTATTGCACCCTTTTGACCTTTTAGTAATAAATCTTACTTTCTGAAAGTGTTGAACTGTTTCTAAAGCTCTTTAATGCAAACTCAGAATCCCTGCCTCTGAAAAGCGCTACTGTGCGTGTGTTTTAAACTTCAGTATATTGCTGCCTGCGGTGACAGTGGTATACCGACGATTATTCAACCATCATAGTTTTATTGCTGATATTGCCAAGTTTCCTCTTTCTCTGTACAAAAAGGAGGTGGTGGCAGTGTGAAGGGTTAATTGCGTAATTAACCATACCCAGTAACAATCGCTCTCAGGCTGGAGGTACATCGATTGTGGTCCATTAGCTGGAAAATCATTGTGCAGGGTGCAGCTGGACGTGGCATTGTTACGCACGTGACAGCCCAGTTTTAGATTAGCTAGTCCTTTGGTCACAGGTTTGGTGAGAAGGGCTGGGGTCTGATGCCACGATCGTCACAGGCAGTATTAACACTTACCTTTCAGGAGTACCGGCAACAGGCCGGTACACAGATCAGTCCATCGCAGACAGCTGGCGACAGATCTCTCCACAGCGCGTCGGCAGTCCGAAAGGTAGTCATATGACACCAACACAGATGGGTGAAAGTCCCGCTCAGCCGTCAATTTGTTATTGGATGGGCAGGACTTTCGTCGATCCGGGTTGATGTCATCTGAAGACCTTCTGAATTGCCGCAGCGCTGCAGCGAGATCTGTCACCGGCTGTGTCCAATGGATAATTTGTGTACCAGCCCATTGCCAGTACCATGTGACCTGCTGTGACCAATCACAGCAGGTTACATGACAATTGTAGACAATGGATGGCTTCCTTTCACGCCATTCATTGTATACAATTGTGTTGCTAGCTGTGATTGGTCACAGTGATCACATGGTACAAACTGGACCAATCGCAGCCCATCTGTATCATGTGATTAGCTGTGCCCAATCACAGCTGATCACAACAAAAAAAACGTAATAAATTGATTTCTTTCAGTTAAATGCTTGCCTAAAGCAGTGCAATTTACAACGATAAGCAATCATAATGTGTAAAAAAAAAATACTGATCACTTCCACAGAGTAGTACAATGCTACTATGGTAACATTATATTAATTTGGTCACAGTGTTTTTAAAAAAATATCTTAAAAAAAAAGAAAACAAATGTAATAAAAAATAAAAAAATGAGTGTGAACAAAATGATAAATATTTAGTTTGGGTACAGTGTTGCATGACCTCACACTTGTCATTCAAACTATGGGAGCAATGAAAGCTGAAAATTGGTCTGGGCAGGAAGGGGGTAAAAGTGCCAGGAATTGAAGTGGTTAAAAACAATACAGCATTTTTACAAACATAAGAACAAATTACCACTCAGTGCAACACATCACACTATAAATATCCACAAGCAGGAAGAGTGGCTGCTCACCATATCATCTGCATTCCAAACACCGGAACTGACACATATGCTGGAACCTGATGTCAGTGCAGCCAAACCAACTGAAATGGCCAAAATACTTAGTAAATAAAACAAGAAGGCATACCACCAACCACTTATTATAGGGACCATGCTGTAACCAAAAAATAATAAAAATGATGACTAAAAAAGGATTTGCAAACAATGGTAAGATATAGATAAAAGTATATTAGACTCAACATTCGACACCCTAAAAATAAGAGAGTCATTAATCATACCACTGCCATCTTGTGGGTGGAGCTACAGGATGTGTGGCGTCATCACGCTACATTGCTGGGACCATGGCCATCTTGTTTGTGATCTATTTAATAAATATAAATAAACATTTGTTGTTATTCAGTGCTAGTCATATAGTATTTTAAAATGTGAGGGCATTCTAGTTTTTATTTAATTCTTGAACTTTTGTTCAATACTACACCATGAGGCTGTTGTGCTTACCTTCTATGTTGCATTCTATAAGTATCACCTTCCTAGTATAAGAACTAAGATGCACATAATTAGAATAGTGTAGTTTGCTCCTCTGCCTAACAGGAGGAGTTAGTAGGTAAATTTAACTTGGCATTCTGAGTATAGAGTGCTACAATCTGTTAGTCAGGACTTCTCATGATGCTCTGGTGCTAAGGTTGCTTTGAACTCTTCCTGTCTTCTGGAAACCACTAGAGCTTTCCAGAATATAGGTGAGAGCTAGTAAGAGCTAGTAAAATGGACAGCATGAATATGAATACAGTTCTGGCTAATTATAGAAGAGGGTGGCTCCACTGCATGCTAGGAGCTGGTATTCAGTTATAAATGGTTTTATATGTGATTGGTAATGTTTTGAATTTGATCCGTTGCGCAATCGGAAGCCAGTGGAGGGATTGGCAGAGGGGGGTGGCAGAGATGGAGCGGTTGGAAAGGTGAATGAGTCTGGCAGCCGTATTCAGGATCGACTGAAGCGGGGATAGCCAGCGGCGAGGCAGGCCAGTGAGGAGGGAGTTGCAGTAGTCGAGTCGTGATATGATGAGGGAGTGGATGAGCTGTTTAGTGTTTTCTGGGGTTAGGAACGTGCGTATTTTGGTGATGTTGCGGAGGAGGAGTCTGCACGAGTTTGTTAAAGATTGGACTTGGGGCTGGAAGGATAGGTTGGAGTCCAGAATGACACCAAGTACTCTGGCCTGCGGGGCGGATTTGATGGTGGCGTTGTTGGATGTGATGGAGAAGTCAATGGGGGGTGGTGTCCGGGCTGGGGGGAAGACCAGAAACTCGGTTTTGGAGAGGTTCAGTTTAAGGAAGTGGAGCGACATCCAATCTGATATGTCGCTCAGTAGGTTTGTGATTCGGGCGGAGACTGAGGTGGTGAGGTGGGGGGTTGAGAGATAGATTTGTGTGTCATCGGCATATAGGTGGTAGTTGAAGCCGTGAGAGTGTATGAGTTGGCCAAGGGAGGAGGTGTAGATGGAGAAGAGAAGGGGCCCGAGGACAGAGCCTTGAGGGACCCCAACAGAGAGGGGGAGTGAGGGGGAGGTGGTAGCATTATAGGTAACGCTGAAAGAGCATTGTGACAGGTAGGATGAGAGCCAGGAGAGAGCAGAATCTCTGAGGCCGAGGGAGTGTAGTTTATTGAGGAGGAGGGGGTGATCGACTGTGTCGAAGGCTGCAGAGAGGTCAAGGAGTTGGAGCACTGAATACTGGCCATTAGCTTTGGCAGTAAGCAGGTTGTTGGAGAGTTTGAGTAAGGCTGTTTTGGTGGAGTGTAGGGGACGGAAGCCGGACTGTAGGGGATCAAAGAGGTTGTTGTCATTGAGGTGAGAGCTTAGGCGGGTGTAGACTAGGCGCTCCAGGAGTTTGGATGTAAATGGGAGCAGGGAGATGGGTCTGAGGTTGTTCGGGTCATTGGGGTCCAGGGAGGGCTTTTTAAGTATGGGGGTGATGTGTGCATGTTTCAGAGGGGAGGGGAAAGTGCCGGAGGAGAGGGAGAGATTAAAGATGTGGGTGAGGGAGCGAAGGATGGAGGGGAAGGGAGGTCATAGGAGTTGTGAGGGGATAGGGTCGAGGGGGCAGGTGGTGAGGCGGGCATCAGAGAGGATCTTGTAGACTTCCTCGATGGTAGTAAGGTCAAAGGTGTGAAGTGTTGGGGGGGCTTCAGTATGAGGAATGTAGGGTGGGGTGGAAGTGGAGGTCAGAGCAGCGGTGTGGCCGTGGGAGAGGGGTGATGAGGGGGTAGCTGAGTGAGGGGGAATGGAGTTGGAGGGAGTTTGAGCAACGACGAAGTCCCTGCGGGTTATGCCAAGGGAGAGGGGGGATGAGGGGGTAGCTGTGTGAGAGGGGACAGGTTGAGAGGGCGTGTGAGTTGCGGCGATGTCCTTGAGAATTGTGTCAATCTTGTTTTTGAAGTGATTGGCAATCTCAAGGGCAGTGAGTGAGGTGCTGGGTGGAGGTGGGGGTGGCGAGAGTAGAGAGTTGAAGGTGGAGAAGAGTCGGCGAGGATTGGAGGAGAGGGCCTTGATGAGGGTCAGGAAGTAGGCTTGTTTGGCTGCGTGGAGGGAGGAGGTGTAGGTGTGGAAGGCAGATTTGTAGCGGGTGAAGGCTACAACATAAAAACAACACTGCCAGACTGATCACTGACTCCAATGAGCTAGAAGTATATGCACCTTACTGAGGAGAAATACCTTGTGCCTGGTTGTCAGCATAGTAGTGGGGAATATTCGGGCAATACTCAAGCAGCTCCCACAGGGGTAGTGCTACATATTTAGTATAAGTGGTATGTTTGGAAGTTGGAAAACTTTTGGGATTATGTGGAGTGATTGTTGGGACAGCAAGTGGGGTGTCCCAGAAGAGCCTGTGGTGGATTCCTGCTGGAAGCTGCATAATCCTGGATGCATATTTCAGCGCTGTCTGATCACTTTATAATTGGAGGGTCAATATGCTCTTGTAAGAGGCTCTGTGTACTCATGTGTGATGGTGTGGAGGATCTATATTCACGTCTATCTTCTTGAGCACAGTTGAGGTGTCCACAATTAACTCTGGATCTAAGTATTGGGACTTTTTTAAATTTTGATTGTTTACTTTTGTTATTATTCCTTTTTCAACAATTACTTGTCTTTTAGACTTGAAAATGGCAAACCTAAAATTTAATAGATTTGCTCATCCCTAGTTAAGAAAAGCACAGTCACATGACCTATACAAGTCATTTGATGAACTGTTCTCAAACCAAGGAGTAATAAATACTCTGCCAATGAGAGAAAAAGTTGTGGGAATGTGCATATGACAAACTCAGTCCCTTTAAAAAAATAACATAAAAAAGAGCATGCTCTCTATTTTTGGGATAAATAAAACATTTACAAACATTCCAAGCACCATTTGTATCAACTGGAGATGTTCCATGCACATCATTGTACTGGTAAGAAATCTTGGTGCATACTATTGTTATTATTATTTCTGGTACTTACAGTATATATCACTATCACAAAATATGAAATAAATGAAAGACTTCCACATTTATGATTAGCTTATACACTTGTGTCTCACTACTAGTGGTTGTGCACACCTGTAGAGTCTCACAGCACCAGCACTTTTATTTTCAAACATGGCCATTATACGCCACTATTTTAATTCAGGATATACACTATATTGACAAAGTATTGGTACACTTGCTTTTACATGCACATGAAATTTAATGCCATCCCAGTCTTAGTCCGTAGGATTCAATATTGAGTTGGCTCACCCTTTGCAGCTATAACAAATTCAATTCTTCTGGGAAGGCTGTCCACAAGGTGTAACAGTATATCTATGGGAATGTTTGACCATTCTTCCAGAAGCGCATTTGTGAGGTCAGGCACTGATGTCGGACGAGAAGGCCTGGCTCGCAGTCTCCGCTCTAATTCATCCCAAAGGTGTTCTATCAGGTTGAGGTCAGGACTTTGTGCAGACCAGTCAAGTTCCTCCACCCCAAACTCGCTCATCCATGTCTTTATGGACCATGCTTTGTGCACTGGTGTACAGTCATGTTGGAACAGGAAGGGGCCATCCCCAAACTGTTCCCACAAAGATGGGAGCATGAAATTGTCCAGAATATGGTATGCTGACACCTTAAGAGTTCCCTTTACTGGAAGTAAGGGGCCAAACCCAACCCCTGAAAAACAGCCCCACACCATAATCCCCCTCCACCAAACTTCACACTTGGCACAATACTGTAAGGAAAGTACCGTTCTCCTATCAACTGCCAAAGCCAGACGTGTCCATCGGATTGCCAGAGAGAGAAGCATGACTGGTCACTCCAGAGAACACATCTCCACTGCTCTAGAGTCCAGTGGCAGTGTGCTTGTACCACTGCATCCAACGCTATGCATTGCACTTGGTTATGTAAGGCTTGGATGCAGCTGCTTGGGCATGGAAACCCATTGCATGAAGCTCTCTATGCACTGTCGTTATGCTAATCTGAAGGCCACATGAAGTTTGGAGGTCTTTAGCTATTAACTCTGCAGACAGTTGGCGACTTCTGTGCGCTGTGCGCTTCAGCATGTGCTGACCCCATTCTGTTATTTTAAGTGTTTTTCTGTTGTTCCCAGTTTTTTCCACTTTGTTATAATACCACTAACAGTTGACCGTGGAATATTTAGTAGCAAGGAAATTTCACAGATGGACTTATTGCACAGGTGGCAACCTATCATGGTACCACACTTAAATTCACTGAGCTCCTGAGAGTAACCCATTCTTTCACAAATGTTTGTAGAAGCAGTCTGCATACCTAGGTGCTTGATTTTATACACCTGTGGCCATGGAGGTCAGTGCTTCAGAGGGGCAACCCAATCATTTTGGCAATATAGTGTGTGTGTATATATATATATATATACACCATTACACTACTAGCCTGAACCGTTGATACAAGGCAGGCTGGATCTATGCTTTCATGTTGTTTATGCCAAATTCTGACCCTACCATGTGAATGTCGAAGCAACCAGTCTGCCCATTCTCCTCTGACATCAATAAGGCATTTTAATTTTTTGGACAATTCTCTGTAAACCCTAGAGATGGTTGTGCGTGCAGATTCCAGTAGATAAGCAGTTTTTTTTTAAATAATCAGACCAGCTCATCTGGCACCAACAACCATGCCACGTTAAAAGTCACTTAAATTCCCTTTCTTCCCCATTCTGATGCTGGGTTTGAACTTCAGCAAGTCATCTTCACCACATCTACATGCCCGAATGCATAACTTAAGTGCTGACGTGATTGTGTGATTGGCTGATTAGCAATTTGTGTTATCAAACAGGTGGACCCAATAAAGTGGCTGTTTGTATATATATATATATATATATATATATACAGTATATATATATATATATATATATATATATATATATATATATAAATATACCCCCTCTACATTTGAGGGGGATCCTAAATATCAAGGCAGTCAAGAAAAAGAGAAATAAAAGTCCAATGGTTGATTTACTAGAAGATCAGGTTTCCTTTCCCACTCTCAACTTTGAAGATCATTTTGTGCATCTCTATTGCAAATGGATGTAAGAGAATAGAAGAAATAATTGCAGTGACAGACCAAATGCATTGTTCACAGTGTGAAGAAATGTCATTAACTGACATGGATGGCATGCATATGTGTTTGGTGTATTGTATATTTGGTATATTGATATCTTTGATGAGAAGTGCTGTAAGGGATTGGCAAGAAGCACAGTTTTTTTTATTATCTGGATATTGCTTTATGTAAAATTTCAGTTTTGTTTTGTTTCTGATTGCAGGCTTTGTAAATAACAGCAATAAATAATCAGGAGTCAAAGGGGCCACTCATCATGAACTTTGTGTCATCTGGTATTTATGTGGGTCCCTTTGACTGATGAAGCCAATCACATTCATGCCAATTAGTTAAAGAATTTTTAATGAGCTGGTGGACAGTAGCAACAATGCTTGGATAGACATCATAAAAAAACAACCACAAGCTTACCTGTGTAGTGAAGCTGAAAAGCTGACTAAAGACATTATATGCAAATAAGACATAAAGATAGGACTCATACGGTTATTAATGGCTTTGTTTTGTTTTTGTTTTGTTTACAATTGGTGTACAAATATGCATGTTTGTATTATCTGAGCATGTATGTTCATGAATTGCATATAAACTGTGCAGACTACCCCCTGGCTAGTTTTAACTCAGGAAATAATGGGAATCATACGGAAGCTGTCTATGAGAAGGGTGATTCAAGGTACCTATAAACACCATGATCATTTCTAATGACATTTTCCAAATTAAGAAACAATCATCTTCCAGCTATGGGTACTCTATAGCTACATTTTAAAGCTGTTTATATCAATACTCAAAATTACCACATAAAACAAAGACCATACATAAATCTCATAACTTTTTGCTGTGATGAAATGAAAACTGCCCCTTTCATTTCAGCCATATGAATCATCTTCTCATCCTGGAAGCTTACATCAGCTTTTGGAAAATAATTAATGATTTCATAGAAGTATGACAGCAGATGACATTCAGAGAATGAAGAATTCCTGTTAACCTATATGACACTTGCAAAACTTTTCTTATGAATTAAAGTTCATGGATGACATTTAAATTGTCTGTTAAATTTATCTATATGCTAAAGAAATAAATTAAGGTTTGTAGTAGTAGTAAGTGTCGGTTTGTTCACTTGTAATACTTAGACTGTGCTACTGTTCTCTTTTTAAATGTCCACTATGACAAAGAATTATAAAATGTGGTGATCTATGAAAGTATTCCTTATACTTTTTGATTATTTTAATATTTTCAGTATTTCTACAGTACTGATATACTGATGAACTGATATACTACACACTGTGGTGCACTGCATTGTATTTTGAACCTAAAAAGCTTACAATCTAATATCTTTAACAAATACAAAAGGGTTAGAAGAATTCGCATCAAATGTATCCAAGCAATAAACAAATAAATAAATAATGTGGAAAAAAATAAGTTTCAGTCACTAAAATACAAAAATCCATAAAAATAAATTTAAAGCACTGTGACCATATTAAAACTATCCCCTTGTGTTAATTACACTTTGTGAATGAAAAAGTGCAAAAGATAGTCAAATGAGTTTCTGATCCCTTATGGCCATATCCTATACATCTTGTGAACCGTCTAAAGCAATGTAAACTTGTAAACAGTGAGTTACAATTAAATCCTTAAAAAATATAAATACAAAAAATTCAAAATGAATAAATAAATGTCCTCAATTAATCCAATAAACATCCACCGCTGCGTAGTCATATCAAAGTAAGTTTGTGCAGTCTTGCAAATAAGCATGCAAAAGTGTCCGTGTCACACAATCCCATGTGACCTCTCCCTGGGAAATTCAGTACTCACCAAAATAAATCAAATACATATAAAGTGAAATAAACTTGAATCCAACATGTACGTAAAAAGAGTCTTTTTTACTTTTCCACTATGAGCTTTATTTGATGATAAATGTATCAATTTTTTTTAAATATTTACTGATCAACTTTCTAAATTATTTACGGATAACTTCAGCTCTCACACATGTATACCCCCTTCATGGACCACAGCAATATTTACATTTCTGCTATGGACCTGTTTATGCGATAATAACTTAGGTGATATTTTCTTATGGAAAAAAAAAAAAATTCTTTTTAGTCTTTAAATAAGCGCAAAAATGCATTTTTTTCTTTAATATTACCAGTGTAATTTTTCAAACAACTAGAACTGCTGTAGAAAAAAGTTTACATTTTATTTCTAGATGATTTTTCTAGGAGAAAACTATTAAATATTATTGGGACAAAAATAGATATTAAAAAAAAAACCAGCAGAAAAAATAATAGCTAAGGTGAGTGAGTGAGGAATTGATTAGGACTGATGAGGGTAACTAAGTAGCACATTCCTTCTATTTATTTTTTGAAAATTTGTAATAATTTATGGTGGGGGTTGTGATCTTGGCATGACGGCATGAGGACACTTTTGTGAGAGTTCACAGCCAGTGGCTCCTCTGCAGCTTACTGACTCAGTTTTACCTTGCATTTTTGGCATCCGTTGGATGACCAGGAAGCCAGACCGCCATCCCTCGGCAGCCTGCTCCAGCATGGCTACCTGAAGCCGCAGGACCACCCCGGCGCTTCACAAGATGATGCCCGCCTGCCATGCAACTCCAGGATTAGAAGCAGCTCCTGCTGCTGAGAGAAGACCACACTATGCTGCCCTTTTCTCCACCTAGTGATCTCTCCCTAGGTCTCTAGTGGCCTCTATGTGGAAGAAGATCTGCTCAGCCAGAGTTGTCTTGCTTCTCCACTGGCTTCTACCTTACACAGTGGACTGTGCTTCATCCCAATGCTTTCTTCAGATGGGATGGGACCTGCATCCTCCTCATAGGGCACAGTGAGTAATCCCCATGCCTCCCTTCACCACCGGGGATTTACCCACACCTCTGATGCTGAGCAAACACTTTGGGCATTCCTGCAGCAATTGCCCAAGAGAGCTGACTTTGCACCCCTTTTTGCCAGGAATATTTCCTTGAATATCTTACAGGGAATATGAGAGACCAAGAATGACTCTTTCTAGCTACTTGCTTACTTAGTGTATATTCTTCTCTCTCTCCTTACTGTCCCTGTTGATACTTTAGCAAGCTCCCTTTAACAATATGCGCTATTATCACTGTTTATTGCATGACTATACCAGTTACTATTGTTATGCCAGTTTTTTGACATTCCCTTTGGATGAGTGCTGAGCCCTACTGGGGGGATCACTGGGTGACTGGACCTTTGGCCAACATTGGAAGGGAGACTGACCCATTCCCTCAAAGCTATGTCTCCTACCTCCCCTGCCTCCAACCAGCAAACAGTTGCCTGCAGAAACCTCCACCACCTCAGCCCTGACCTTCTTCACTCTGCTACAGAGTGCCTTTATGATAAAATTGTGCCCCTGTCCTGCCCAGACCTGGCCTCACCTGCTTACAACAACTATCTATCATCCTCCCTGGATGCACTTGCTCCTCTCTCTATACGCAGAACCAGGCTTTGGCTGTCACAACCCTGGGAAACAGATGACACCAGAAGTCTCAAGAGACACAGCCATGTTCTTGAGCGAGCATTTAGTAAAACTAAATCCCTACAAGACTTCACCCTCTACAAATCTGCCCTTCTCAAATACAACTCCGGCCTCCACGCGGCTAAACTAACCTACTACAACACTCTCATCAAGACCCTCTCATCCAATCCTCGTCAACTCTTTTCTACCCTTAATTCACTACTCCACCCCTACTTCCTCCGCCCACCAACTTACTGCATAGGAGATTGCCAGTCATTTCAAGAGCAAGATCAACACAATTCGTGATGAGATCTCCAGGGTCAAGCTTCCTCCTCCAACCAACATACCAGGCCCAACACCACACTCAACATTCCTCCTTCAACCCTGTTACCACCAAGGAAGTTACCGAACTCCTTTCCAAGGCTCACTTCACCATCTGCCCCTGGACCCTGTCCCCTCACGATTATTGCAGCCTCCTTCCTGCTCTATCCTAAACTCTCTAACCGGAATCTTCAACCACTTACTTTCCACAGGCACTTTTCCCTCCCCGGTCAAATAAGCACTGGTTACCCCCATACTTAAAAAACCCTTGCTGGACCCCACCTGTTTGAATAACTTAAGACCCATCTCCCTGCTTCTGTTTGCCTCCAAGCTTCTTGAGTGCCTTGTTCACAAACGTATGAACCGCTAACTCACTGATAACAACCTTCTCGATCCTCTACAGTCTGGCTTCCGCCCACAACATTCCACTGAATCTGCCCTACTAAAACTCACTAACGACCTACTAACTGCTAAAACCAATGGCAATTACTCCATATTCCTAGACCTTTCCGCTGCCTTTGACACCGTTGACCACCTGCTCTTCCTCAGTAAACGCCACTCCATTGGCCTCCGTGACTCTGCTCTCTCTTGGTTCTCCTCATACCTTTCTCAGTGCACTTTCAGCATCACATACAACTCCTACTCTGCTCCTCTTCCTCTTTCCATTGGGGTACCCCAAGGCTCTGTCCTTGGGCCCCTCCTTTTCTCTCTCTACACCTCTTCCCTGTGCCAACTGATAACCTCCCATGGCTTCCCACACCACCTCTATGCTGATGACACCCAGATCTATCTCTCCACTCCCCAGCTCACCCCCTCAATCTCCTCACGTATCACAAATCTGCTAATCGACATATGAGTATGGATGTCACACCACTACCTTAAACTCAGTCTTTCCAAAACTGAGCTTGTAATATTTCCTGCTCCTCGATCCCCTACTCATAACTTTACCTTTAAGATTGACAGCACAACCATTGGTCCTTCCCCTCATGCCAGGGTGCTAGGTGTAATCCTAGACTATGACTCCTCCTTTGAGCCTCACATCCAATCACTGGCTAAATCTTGCTGCCTCAACCTCTACAACATTTCCAAAATCCTTTCCTTGCTGACCAATGACACAGCAAAACAACTTATCCTTGGTTATATCCCGCCTTGATGACTGCAACTCCCTCCTCACTGGTCTCTCTGGTCGTTACATAAGTTATCCTCCCTTCAGTCTATTATGAATGCTGCTGCTAAACTCATGCACCTTAACAACTGATCAGCGACTGCTGCCCCTCTCTGCCAATCCTTCATTGGCTTCCATTAACCCAACGTATAAAATTCAAAATACTAACCACAACATACAAAGCCATCCACAAAACTGCTCCTAGCGGCATCACCAACCTCATCCGCAGATATCGTTCAAATTGCCTGCTCCGCTCTTCCCAATACATCTTGCTCTTTACCTCCCTTGCCATCTCCTTCCACACTCACCTCCAGGACTTCTCCAGAGCCTTTCCCATTCTCTGGAATTCCCTACCGCAATATGTCCAGTCAGCCCCCACCCTGTCTGCCTTTAGGCGAACTTTGAAAACTTACTTATTCAGGGAAGTCTACCCCACACCCACCTAAAAACTGCACTTGAGCCTCCTCCATCAGATTATCCCCCGCATCTATCACCTTTTGTACCTCCTCCCCCTTCCTTTAGATTGTAAGCTCCGTGCAGGGCCCTCCTATTCCTTCTGTACTGAAATGTATTGTAAAGAGCTGCACAAACTGTTGGTGCTAAATAAATCCTGTATAATAATAATAATTTTGGCAGGGAGGTCACTTGTTTGCACTGATCTACCTCCTCTACTGTTCGGCTATGACTCTCTTGAGCCAATTGATGCTCCTAGCCCGATCACCCTGTGTTCTCTTGGGGAACTGCTGCTCCCTGCGTACTGCTGCACAGTCTCAGTGCAGGCCCAAGGGTCATGGATCTTTACACTCGGTCCTTATTAACTGCCTGATCTGAGCAAAGCTACACTGGGCTGTTATTAATAACCACCCTTACAATGAGGTGGCAAAAATGTGATTAGTTTGTATGCTTTACATCTGTTTATGGTTGTTTCCTTGGTCCAATTGTGTTATTTTTACTCGTTACACTAGTACTCTGGATTGTCCTTGTTACTGCTTTAGAGAAATAGGGTACAAATTTCCTTTCTCCAGGAGACTCACTTTAGAGCAGACAGGGTCCCCAAACTTTCTAACAAACATTACCCGATAGCCTATCATAGTCCGTCCTCAGCTTCTAAATCTGAAGGGACAAGTATTCTTATATCAAGTCCCTTCCTTGGCAATTCTTCTATTAGTACCGAGATCAGGAGGGCAGATTTCTTCTAGGGGCAAACTTTATTTGGACACATTCACCTTTGTGAACCTTTACTTTCCTAACTCTAACCAGCTTCTGGCTCTGAAGGCCTTTTTGGCCACCCTTGACTCCTTCCCAGAAGGAACCCTCGTCTTGAGGGAGACTTCAATTTAACCTTGACCCTTATAGAGACTCTTCTACAAACTCTCTAATTGCACGCGACAGGACTGCCCCTTGCTTTCCTTGCTATTTGTTCTCTCCCTAGGACCCTTCCTTCAACACGTCCGATGCTAACTGACAATCAGAAGTATCCATGCCAAACAATACCAGCATAAAGTGGCAGCTTATGCTAATGACCTTCTCTTTTCTTTGCCTTCTTTACTGTGGAATTTGAAACTTAACGGCAACTGTCTAAGTTCAAGAGTAACCTCCAAAAATCGGAGGCCTTAAATATTTATGTATCTGATTCTAGGCTTACTCCCTTTGTTTCCATCCAAATTTGCTACTCCCTCGATCCAGTATCTGGGAACTAGAATTCCTGTGAATCTCAGTGATAGTTTTCCTCTTAATTTCCAGCCCCTCTAACAACACTAACTGCTGACCTCAAGAAGTGGGACACCCTGGCCTGGTTCGGCCGCTGTAATGTGCTGAAGATGAACGCAATGCCCAGACTGTTGTACTTGTTACAGGTCCTACCTGTCAAAATCCCTCTGACTTTTTTTTTTGCGCAGTGCCTTCTGCTTTCATCAAATTTGTATGGCGGGGGTAAATACCCACATTTTGGCAGAGCACTGTTAACTTAGGGACGTCATAGGTTTCCCAGATCCAGCCCTGTACTGCACGGAGACATACTTGACCCTGGACATTGACTGGTGTCGCCATGGTGACCTGAAACTCTGGGTGGCACTGCAGCATGATGCTGCACAGACTCCTCTTGCTGGCTTTCCTTGGGTGGGAAACATTCAGGATACCTACTTGAGTATGCATCCATGGATTGGTCCTACCCTCGCAGAAACTGCTATTTTTTTTGCATATCCTCAGTGATCTGATTTTTTACTCACAGGCTCCACAGGGATTACTATGGGCTTCTCTTTTCCTGCAACCTTCTGGCTGGATCTCCACCAAGACCCTTCATACTGGATGCACCCCTTTTGCAATAGATCACTGGAGGGTTATCCAGCTTTTTATTTTATTAGCTCGCTGTCCAAACTGGTGCTCTTCCCTCAGAAACTTCATTCTTATGTGAAGCTCTGTTTGGGTGAAGGTCCAATTTGGAGGTCCCTTTCTACCACTCAGATATTTTTGTTGGCTCTCCATGCCACCTCAGTCCCACCTTTTTTGGTGATGTGGGAGAGAGACATGTGTGTTACTTTTAGTGAACTCCAAAAGGAGCACATACTTTTCTTCGCGCAGAAGTCCTCTCTCTGTAGTAAGTATCAGGAGACTACCTATAAAATAGTCACGCTCTGGTATATGTAGAACCCCTTTGGTTTTGACCAAATTATTTTCTAATAAGTCAGATCGCTGTTGGCACTGTACACAGGCACCATCTTACATATCTTTTGGGAATGCCCCAAGCTCCAAACTTTTTGGCAGCCAGTTCTTCAACTCATACACAAATTTACAAACATTTCCCTGCAAGATGATCCAGCTGCGGTTCTACTCAACCTTATCCCTTTACCCAGGAAGCAGTATCATAAGTCCCTTTTTAAACATCTTAATGCAGCATGGGCATGCATTCCGTGGCAGAGGAAGCAACAGTCTCTGCAAACAGTAGCCCAATGGCTTGCAAGGGTGGATGACATTGAACGGATGGAAGATCTATCCACTGCTCTTGTGATAAATCAGAGGAACATAAGACCAGATGCTTTCACTGGGATCTTTCTTGCTTCCCCGATGAATTCTTCCAATGCAGATAACTTTCAGTACCTACCTGCAATTTTCACTGCCTGATTGGTAATGAGGTTTCCTGCTCCTTGGGGATCCCCCCGCTTCCCTTCCCTGTTTTTTTGTTTTTTTCTTCTTTCCCCCTTTTCCTCTTTCATTCTTATTCTTTCCCTTTCTTTAGTTTCTCTTCCTCTTTAACCAAAAATTGGTGTGCATGGACCTCAGTTGGACACCCCGCATCAGACTTCTCCCTTGTGATTCGCTATACTTCATGATTAGCTAATTAATGGCCTTATCAGATGGCTCTTTCAACCTATGCAACACATCATGTTATAAATACTGCTACTTGTTTCTTCCTTTCATTCCCTGGGAAGGGTATGGCTATCTTTTTATTATTCCTAAAGCAATTTCTATTACTTGCATATTCTGTGATGTTACCATTTCATTGTCTCTGAAACACACCTTTAAATAAAAAATGTAAAACAAAATAAATTATGTTGTATGTAAGTATTCTTAAAAGTTATTGTATCATATTTCTTTAATGAAGTTTCTTAACACTACTGCTGCCGCTGCTGTGATATAGAGCAAGTCCTGATTGCCATTTTGACAGACAGGATTTGGTGACAAAAGTAGCTGAGGAGTGGTGGTGGTAGAAGAGGTGCAAAGAATAGGAGATATGCCTAAGGATCTTTTTGAATGTTTTTTGGCATTTCTCCTATGCCCAAGGTCCAAACTTGGTGAAAGGATAACTGTACTTAAAAAAAACTCATTTAAAGCAGAGCTCCACCCAAAAGCAAAATTTCTGCATTAAGTATTGGTCCCCCCGCTCTCCATGAGGAAATGGCACCTTTGGGGAGTGGATACCAGATTTTGACAGGTACCTGCTCCCACTTCCTCTGTGGTCGCCTAGGTGATCAGAAGCAAAATTTGTCCTCCCTCTCTGTAGTCTTCTGGGACACGTGACAGGTCCCAGAAGACTATGGAACCATTCACAAGGTGCAGTGCTACTCGTGCATGCCGGGTGCCCACACTTAAGATGCCTGCAATAGGGAGTGAGGACAGCTGATGAAACCGGCTGCGGTGAGTGGGACAGGTGAGTGGCTTTTTTTAAAATATCAGTAGCTACAGGTTTTTAGCTGCTGACTTTTATTTTTTTTTTTAAGGTTTGACTGGAGATCCTCCTCCACCCTGTGCAACATCTACTCCACCTCCGTCAGAGTCACAATGATTTTGAAAGTAGTTCCTGCACTATTTTTATGATTTCAGGTGCAGCTTGCTTAGACATCTGTGCATGAAGTCACAAAGATGTCTGCCAAGTCGTACCTGAAGTCACACTGACATGTGGCTTTGAAATCGTGCGACATCAATTGAAGTCGCGAGATTTTGAAGTAGGATCCAGCTTGAACCAGAGCTGAAAATAATCTATTGTTGGTTGCTAAATGATATGTAGATAATAGTGGTGCACAGAGCTTTTTTTGCTTATTACATGTCAGTAGTAAGTAAAGCAAAGTGCAGCGGCTAGTAGTAACTAAAGCCGAGAGCATGACGCACTACAGGTAGCAGCATGTCCTTCCCACTGTCTGTCCCTGGTACTGACCACTTGCAAAATAAAGTTAGTAAACCCTGTCTATTTATTACCCTGGTCACCTTGTGTATCTCTCTTACCACCCAGATTCTCCACTGTGCTGCAGCAGCAAGGTAGCATCTCCTCCCCCTTCTCACCTTCAGCTCATAAGACTGCACAAGTTGGGAGGGAAGATGCGGATGACATCTTCAAACCAGATGCAGAGAGGACTCTGGAGCTAGTGCATACCCACCCCAATCCTCCCTCCACCAGGTACATGCAGGACCTCTTACTTGTTAAGCAGGGCAAACACTAAAGCAATTCCTATGGCTCTGGGAGTGGAAAGTGCTTAGACGAGAAACAAATTATCTTTACAACACATGGCACCATTTAAGTCAATACAAACAGCATCCCTGGAGATAAAATGGCAATACGATCAATATCCCTAAATCAGATTTTGTTTGGTTTTATAGTATTTATTCTTTTTCTACCTGTATGTTTTCTTTAACTGCTCCACTGGTTAGATGCAGCTATAGTACAGTAGTATGTATTGCATTTGAGGAACAAAGCCAGTAGTTCTTCCATTTCACTTACTAAGATGGGCATTGTAAACTTACAGTAGAGGATGTAATTTCATCTCAGAAAGTATTGAAGATCAGCATGGCAGCTAAGCAAATTTCATTTTCATAATAAAAGTTTCATAACGGCAGCCTGCATATTCTACTTGGCATGTTTCTTTTGACCTACTAGAGATGCTGTGTTAAAAGAAAAGTATAGTCAAAGCTCTTATGGCCCCACTTTTCCTGTGGGTCACAGGACTGCACGTCATTCTGCACTCCTGTATCCCAGATTTAGCCAACAGTGGACTAAAGTCCACTGTCTGTTGACGTCACTCAACCGGTTCAGACTCACGACGGATCCCCACTTTAATGTCCCTGTGGAGTGATCCCAAACTGCAGCTAGCTCAGCCTCTCAGCACACTGGTCTTTGCTCAGTTCTCAGTCTTAGAGGTGGCGGGGGACAGATGCAGAGTTGGACCAAAGCTACATTCACCTAGCTGAGTATGATTGTTTATTGTTTTTTAAACCCGCACTTCTCTTTTGCATGTACCAAAGGGATTTATTGACACAAGTAGGTTATTATCACTATTTCGGTACAGATATCTTGCTATGGAAGATGGGCCTTGACCTTGAAAGACAGAGTCATTATTTACATAGAATTGTTCACTCTATGTCCATGAAGCTGTGTTTTTTTGCACACCACCGCAAATATATGGAGAAGGGGCGGACTGACCATTTGGCAACTCGGGCACTGCCCGAGGGCCCGGGGTCAGTAGGTGGCCCCATGAGATGCCCCTGGTACCTTTTTCATAGGCTATTTTGAGTTTGGGCAAGGACACAGGGGCCCCATGATCCCCTATTGCCCAGGGGCCCCATGAGTTGTCAGTCCGCCTCTGATATGGAGTGAACAGGACACAACGGAAACTAAAAAGAGAACCCACTGGTTTGCTTTAACCAGACCTTTACATTTATATCTAAATGACAGCAGTCTCATTTTAGGTACATAAAGTTTTAAACATTTATCTTTTGAATATCATAAACCTTTTCTACACTCCTTCCCACAAAACTCAAATTCTTTACTACAAATTCCCCAAATAAGTTCAAAAAAATGTCCACATTATAAAGTCCACAGAATGTCCACACTATTCAATCTTCCAAACGTGATAAGTATCCAATTCACCACTTCAAGTCCAAGATTATCCAAAAAAATATAAACTGAATATAGTGCATTATCTTTCAAATAATAAATTATTCTGTGATGTCATGCAAAAACCACTCATGACAAAAATAATTATTTCATATAAATAAAATAAATAAATCCCAAATTATACAGTATTATAAACAATGTGTATGAGGTGAGCCCACCTATATACCCCACTCCTGAGGTTGATATGGTTCACAAAACCCAACTCGTGATATAATGTGTAAATCACTCCAACAGGTGGAATCACAGCAAATCCAACAATACAACTAGTGATTAAGTGCACTCATCCAAAATAGTGCCACCACTCTGGTAGGATAACATGCTATAACCCTCTTGCAGCTTGCACAGGCGTTTCACACAATCCAAAATAATAAGTAACTTTCCTCTTAAGGGAATGCGTAATGGAATCCTCCCCGCTCATTTGGTGATCCAAATTCTGAGTTTAAACCTGGGGTCAGATCAGGGAAATGTTGATAACCATGTCCAGAAATTGCAGGCAGTGGGCTATCTGCAGGGAGGGAAATCAAGTCTCCAAGAGATCACAGGAACAAGATCAGACCATACGGCCCATCTTACCATTATACTTACCAGACCATACTTAATCACTAGTTGTATTGTTGGATTTGCTGTGATTCCACCTGTTGGAGTGATTTACACATTATATCACGAGTTGGGTTTTGTGAACCATATCAACCTCAGGAGTGGGGTATATAGGTGGGCTCACCTCATACACATTGTTTATAATACTGTATAATTTGGGATTTATTTATTTTATTTATATGAAATAATTATTTTTGTCACGAGTGGTTTTTGCATGACATCACAGAATAATATATTATTTGAAAGATAATGCACTATATTCAGTTTATATTTTTTTGAGGTATCTTGGACTTGAAGTGGTGAATTGGATACTTATCACGTTTGGAAGATTGAATAGTGCGGACATTCTGTGGACTTTATAATGTGGACATTTTTTTGAACTTATTTGGGGAATTTGTAGTAAAGAATTTGAGTTTTGTGGGAAGGAGTGTAGAAAAGGTTTATGATACTTGTACTTTCAAGGGTGAAAGATTTACTTTTCTTTGGGGATACACAGAGATTTTGGTTTGATTATCTTTTGAATACCACAGAACTTTTACCCATGTTTAAAATAAAAAAAAATGAAAGAATGTACCTTGCTACAGTATTATTTTAATTGAATATACAGCTTACAGAAATTATCCATCAAACAATTAGTTCAGTTTTATGAGACTGCTATTGCTGATTATTATTATCATGCCACATGGTGACTAGTCTGTTGAAGAATGGCTCTCTAGGAAGGGTCAGCCCAGGGCTACAATATAGCAATATTCATGTGGAGCCAGATCTGTCATTCACTGATACATGTTTGCGCTTTCCCACGGCTGCCTATACCATGACTGCCATTTCCCTGGTTAAGCAATAAGTACAGTAAGTACCAAGTATCCTCCACGAATTACAAATATAAGCTTAGGTAATGACAAAATATTCACAGTTTTTAGATCTTTGTCATCAGTGTCTCTTCTGTTACTTATGAATATTTTCCATTGAGATAATAAAGTATATGCACAAGGACATCATAAGGATCCATGAATATGGGCATTGCTTTATTGCATTTGATGTGCATTTAAACTACTCCTTAAAACTGCTCTCCAGTATTCCCGCAAAAAACAATAATCCTCCACCTCTCTATAGCTAATCACTGCCATAATTAAATCATCTGGACAAGGGTGCCATTGGCCCCCCACTGCTGTCAATCTCAGCCAGTGAGCGGGGGGCAGGGCCGAGCCACACTCTGTGTGTCATATAGACACAGAAACAGATAGGGTGCCGACACGCACGAGTGTCCCCAGAGCAAGCAGCTTGGTATGGGGGCACTCAACCAGGGTGAGGAGCCAGGAGCACCAGCGGGGGACCCAAAAAGAGGAGAATCAGTGCTGCTCTGTGCAAAACCATCTGAACTTTTAGTATCACTTTAAAGTATTGAAACCAGAAGATCAAAATGACTGTCAGGCATTTACAAGAGAAGGACGGAAACAGCAACTTAATAATATATAATGTATACTGCATTTACCCTTTTGTACAGTGTTCAGTCCATACTTTTGTAAGTGAGCAGTTAGATGTTACAGTTAATGGGGGTTCCTGTATTTTACAAATGTTTAGAAACTTATTTAGCTAAGTGGAGTTCTGGAGCGTGGGAATAATGACATTGTTTCCCACATGTTTTACAGCTTTGTCAACCAAACCTATTATGTGATTATTGTGAAAATGAAGATCAGTCTGCAGTATCAGAAGCAGCATGCTGTTCTATTACATATGCAAAGTTTAAGTGTTACTAAACCCAGGACCCTGCATTCACTATATCTGGTCCCCCAATTATTTTTCTTAATAAAAATTGCTAAATACCTTTTCTCATCAGCAGTATATAACAGACTGGTGACTTCATCAGTGTCCGACCGAGCATTGGTTAATCTTGTAGAAGGAGTTTTCATTCTCCTGTGACAATCCTATAAGGCTGCAGGACCCTTAGCCCTCTGTCTGGACAGTGCTGATTGGCTCTGTGCTGATCGCATGCACGCCCCCCCCAAACAAAACTCTCTAGCAATACACACCAAACTGAACGTGTGCAGAGATCCTCGTTGGGCTCTGTACTATCAGCAGATGGTTTGGGGACTGTAGAAGAAGGGTGGATCAGAGAAGACAGGATCAAACAGCCTTTTTAAACAATTCAGAGGATTAAGCCCTTAGGTTCCACAGTGAGTATAACAAGCATGCTTTACTGCATATACAGACTGAATTTACTGTTGTGAGTTTAGTAACACTTTAACAATGGAATGTACAGAGCCAGCTCTGAAGGTAGCATTTACCAAGGATTCCAAATATGCCTCCTAGAAGATGCAGTTTGGTCATCTGCTCCGATTCTTACCTCTGATGTGTACTCTGTAACAAGAACTATCAGTGTTTTTATCCAGCCTTGAAACAAGCACAAGTTGCAAACTCTAGTGTTGTGTCTTAGGTTTAAGTCATATTAACTAATCTGTTAATATAGATATAGGTTATAGGTAATATGTTGTGTTACAGGTATTCTGTGGCCAGAGGGTGATAGCACTTCCATCTCTCTCTGTTCCTCTAAAGCGTACATTGACCCTGATCTGGTAGATGCAGCTATCAATCATAATCTGGGGGCATAGCCAAAGCAGGCTTTAGAGGAAGAGAGAAATGTAAAGATGATATACTTTGCCCACAGAATATTTTATATATTAATAAACCCAGGAATATCTGTCTTGTCAAATAGAGTACAACCATGAACTAAAGTGCTAGGTGTAATGAAATCTGACATGCACTCACAAAAATAATACTGGGGTTTATTTACTAAAGCCAAAGAATGCAAAATCAGGCTCACTTCTGCATAGAAACCAGCTTCCAGGTTGTATTGCCAAAGCTTAATTGAACAAGCAGAGGTTAGAAGCTGATTGGTTTCTATGCATAAGTGAGCCTGATATTGCACTCTCCAGCTTTAGTAAATAAACCCCATATAGACTAGGACAGCCGCCCTCACTGATATTTATACACCACCAAATATCAATAAAAATCTATTACATTAACATATAGCGCTGTCCCTTTAAATAAATAAATTCATATTTGAAAATTCATATAAACAAGTGATTACACATATAAATATATAAATAAATATTTTAAAAAATCTGTGTATATTTTTGGATTATGAGTTGATTTAAAGACTTTTATATACAGTAATTTTTAGGACGTTATACGTGGTGGACTTTTTCTATTCAGTGGTTTCACTTTATATACACTTACAGATTTTTTAGAGTTATTTATTTATATTTTTATATGCATACTTGCTGGTTTATAGATATATGAATTTTTCACATATGAATTTATTTCTTTAAAGGGACAGCGCTACATGTTAACATAATAAATATCTGACTTGTGCCTACTCCAAAATCAGTAATACTAACTAGCTTTGTTACAAATACACTCATGTTAGCAATGAAAAATGAGCTGGAGGAGCATCTATATTACAGCTAATACTGATTTCCAGGCCCAGAAATATTCATAATTGTGAACACTGGAAAAAATATTGGAAAATGTAAGTATAAATTTCCTTCTGTGTTTATAATGAGTTGTAAAGAAGTTTTCAATTTAAAAATGGTGTTTGTAAAATCCAAACCACAGGAAGACTCTGTAACAGTTTTTAACAATGAGCCTAACTGTTTGAATTCTAACATTGTGTTATGGTATATATGTTGTCCTTAAAAAATATTCAGTGTACTAAAAAAAATTGTGATAATTCTAACTACAGTGCACTACAATTCCTTGTGAGCATATTGTTAAAGTAAAATTAAGATCTCCTATTAAATAGTTAATAATAATAATTAATATATAATTTTTAGTGCATCTGCACTTGCAGTTTTCTCTTAGTCTCCCGAATACCTGTTGATTGCCTCCCAGTGGAGTCATCCTAATGAGCTTGAGAAAGGAGTGCGGATGTCCTTTTGAAACCTTGCGCATGCTTAGAAACACGTTGCAACCCCCTGATGACATCACAATGCTGATGCTTGTGGTCCACAGTGTTCTGGCTTCCAGCGGCAGAGATGCCGGCCAGCTCCCTCAGCACTTGCCGGATACAAGCACCTCTTCACCCCCGTGTCTGATTGCAGAGCATGGCAGACCAGTCACCTTGGCTTATGACAAGCCTATCACATTTTAGACGCATGTGAGTTGCCTAATTTATATTTATTTAATTTTATCAGAAGTCTGCACTTAGAGGTGCTGTGTTCCTTCCTTTTTTGTAGTCACTCTAATGCTGCCTCCTGTGATAGGGTGACAAAAATGCTGCACTGCTCCTGTTTTCAGAGCAGATTTGCCACTCTAATGTAGGCTATGACTATTTGTACTACAGTAGCTTTAAAAAAATGTTGCAGGGGGCATGGCTATCTGCATTGCCACTGCTGACTGACAAACTTGCAGCTTGTCAATCAGCACCTGGCCACATCATTACGGTCAAAGTTGAATCTGGTCCAGTGTTAGGTGAAGATTTGTTTTAGAAGATTTTATTCTCTGGGAGAAATACTTTCTTTTTGGGTTTTGATTATATGGTAGATACTAGATACTGTTTTGTTGCTTTTGGGATCAGACCTGCATATTCCATATTACAGTTAAGGAATTTTTTAAGCCTTTTTGAGATACCCTGTACTACAGGGGGCTTCTTTTGTTTGTTATTGGCTAGTCAGGTATAAGATCCCTATGTTTGGCATCTTAGTAGAGGATTGGATACCATATTTGTTCATAAGCCATATAATTATACCCATCATACATTATTTGACAGGTTAAATATCTTGCCGGGGGGACCCCTAAATATTCCATAATTTATGGGGAGCTACATTGTGAGTAATATAAGACATTCATTGTTCTGATATCTGAATTGGTCCCTCTTCTATAGAGGTACTTCGGCCTCTCCCTTTTTGGCATATGTTCTTTTTTATTTGTGTTTTAAAAAGTTTGAATGTATGTCTGTTCAGGTATTCTTGTAAGAACTGGTATATATTTCTGTTTATTACATGAATATTTTCTATGTCAAGTGTATTTATTTTGTAGATTAATCTCTTCCCCTGAAGATTTTGAAATTGAAAAGTGTCAGGTTTCATATGGATAACTGTGCCAAAATGTGATTACTGTGACATTTCTTTTGTATACATACAGTATGTGGGGTGGTTTGACTGTAACAGTAAATAGTGGACCAGTTGTGATCATACTGGTTTGTCAGCCTTAATGTTTTGTTTTTTGGGGGCATAAGCTTTTAGTTATGTTTTAATTTTAAAAAAATATAACTTTTTAATTATTGTAGTTTTTGGTGTCTAAAAAAAGCCCAGTCCATGTTTTGCAATTTTTTTTACTATACGTATGTATGGATGTGGCACCCTGACAATCATTTGACTGTATTGACCTGGCCAAACATCGTCCTGTCCACTGCTTTCTGGATTGTCAACACTGCTCTGTTGCTGAAACCTTTTTCCAATGTAACCTGCAGTGTCTGGGTGAAGCAATGTGTCAAGCACAAAAAAAGGAGAATCAGTGAAGGAAAACGTTTTTTGTTTTGTCTGCATGGACACATAGTCTAACATAGAGGTGCTTTTACAGGCTGAAAAAAAAGCCAAATGCTTGTAACATAAGCATTTTTTAAGCTCAGTGTGCATGGGGCCTTAGAGGCATGTCTAGAAAGAATGGGATAAGATCCTAGTGCTGAGTTTAAATAGGAGATGATTAACCACTGCCAATAAAATGTCTAGCGAAGAGAGCCCACAATTATTTATTTTGCCTAAAACTGGCATTGGTACACTCCATCCTCCTAAACTCTGCTGTAAGATTAGTCAAGATTAGTCAACTAGTGACATATAAAGCAATAATTAAATAGGAATTGTGTTTTTCTATCATCCTTACTCTCACCATGGCCTAGGAGTGACTTGGTACAGCTGTGCCCTATTTGTCCCTACAGGGGTAGAGGGTTGCCTTTGCCTTAATGGGATTGATTAGATTTCTTCATTCAAAACAATTATGATTCTTCTGCTAGTCTTCCTGCTTAGTTTTTCTCTGGGCTGCAGCCCTTCACTGGTGGAATTGGTGTATTACTGTTTTATTCCTTTTTTTCTACTTTTTACGGTATCTATTATGTGCACCACTAAAAACAACTTTTTTTTACTATTATTATTATTAGTCATATACTGTACAAGGCAAACATAAAAACATTGAACAGTAACAACAGAACAAGACCAGGTGGTCCATTGAGTCTGCCCGGTTATTTTAAACTTGTGCAGATTTCTTTTTTGTTTTTTTTTTCTCTTTTTTTAACCCTTTTTGTATGTAGATAGATAGATCTATTTATGTTTGTCCCAAGCATGTTTAAGTTCCCCTACTCTTGACTGATTCACTACCTTTGCTGGGCATCTGTTCCAAACATCTCCTCCTCTGTCTCCTCATCTCCACTTCCTCTTTCTTTAGGGGTCCTTCAAGGTTCTGTCCTTGGACCCCTTCTCTTCTCCATTTACACCTCCTCCCTTGGTCACTTGATAAACTCCCATGGCTTTAAGTACCATCTCTATGCTGATAACACACAAATCTATTTTTCTACCTCAACCCTTCAGTCTCCTCTCAAATTACTAACCTACTAAGTGACATATCGGCATGGATGTTACTCCCCTTCCTCAAACTCAATCTTTCAAAAACTGAGCTCATACTATTCCCTCCAGCCTGTGCCCCCTTCCCTGACTTCTCCATCAAGATCAATAATACAACCATCACTCCCTCCCCTCATGCCAGAGTACTAGGTTTAATCTTAGACTCCCATCTGTCCTTTCAGCCCAAAATCCAATCACTGTTCAAATCTTGAAGACTTCACCTCTACAACATCTCCAAGATATGCCCGTTCTTAACCTCTGAAACTACGAAGCAACCTATTCACTCGCTGGTTCTCGCTCGCCTTGACTATTGTAACTCCCTCCTCATTGGCCTACCTAATTGCAGGCTATCCCCTCTTCATTCTATCATGAATGCTGCTGCCAGACTCATCCACCTTACTAATCGTTCCAAATCTGCCATCCCTCTCTGCCAATCCCTCCACTGGCTTCCCATTGCCCAACGAATAAAATTCAAAACATTACCAATCACATATAAAACCATTTATAACTCTGTCCCAAATTACATCACCAAACTTGTCTCCAAATATCACCCAAACTGTCCTCTCTGCTCCTCCTACGACCTCCTGCTCTCTAGCTCCCATGTCTCCTCCTCCCATGCTCATCTCCAGGACTTCTCCAGAGCTTCCCCCATCCTCTGGAACTCTCTACCCCATCTATCAGACTATTGCCTACTCTGTCCACTTTTAGACGATCTCTGAAAACCTATCTCTTCAGGAAAGTCTATCCTGCCTTCAGCTAATAATGGAATCTTCTATTCCTTCTATCAGTCCATCCCCCACAGTTGTTATCTTTTGTACCACCAACCCATTCCTCTTAGATTGTAAACTCCAAGGAGCAGGGCCCTCCTAATCCTCTTGTATTGAACTATATTGTTGCTGTATTGTCTCACTTATTTTGTAAAGCGCTGAGCAAACTGTTGGCGGTATATAAATCCTGTTTAATAATAATAATGAACTACTCTTTCAGTAAACAGTATTTCCTATGGTTACTCAAGATACAGTAGAGAAGGTTGTGGGACTTTAAAGGCACTAAAAACCATATAATACAATTAAAATAAGTTATTTTATTACATAAATAATGTTAACAGGGTCACGATATATGTTACACAAGCAGTTAACTGCAATGTGTTTCGAGTTAGCTTTATATGGTAGGTAAACTATATGAAAACACTATATCATAGAGAAAACAACTGGATGCAAAAAATAATAAAATATTAGAACACTCAAAAATATTGACAAATTGAAATCTCATATGTGTAATAGGGTGAACTCACATGCCATGCCTCCCTGAGACAGGCTACTGGACACCAATGGTATCTCCCACAGTAGTGGGCCCAACCACTACCCGGTTCTGGGTTGTCGATCGTAGCTTCATATAAAATACTGTCCTCCTAAACCTTATTCACACCCTTAACATATTCAAAGATTACAGAAATCCCCCCTTTTCCTTTTTTATTAAGTTCCTGTAGTCTCCCTGATATGCTTATCCCCCAGACCCTTTACCATTGTGTTGCCTACCTCTGGACTTGTTCTGTTTGTCAATATGGATTTACATAACAATATTCATATTTGTCTCTTTGCAGCATTAACTTTCTGCAGATTTAGATAATAGCTACCCTGTGAAAATAATCCAGAAAAACAGAGAGATCAGATTACAGATGTTGAAGAGGGACCATCTGAGCGAAGAACATGATGCTTCAAATAATGCTTTGCAAATTGCACATTATAATAAAAGTTAGTCTAAACTATAAAATGATATTTTAAAATGAACAAATCATTAATTTGTAAACATTCAAAATAGGTCAAATTGAAAAGATTGAAAACTATTATAATGTACATTCCTTTAAAGGTTGTAATAATCTCTAAATCTTGTTTTAAAGTTAACCACTCCAGGGCAAAATTAATGATTTACTTTAATAAATATATTTCTAGCTTTGCTTCTAAAAAATATAATAAATAGCATTGCCTAAAAACAACAAAATGTATCAAACATATGCAAACATGTTTCTCTGTTTTTGTCTGATAACTACTTGGAGAACTAGCAATAAAGGCTCGGTCCTCGGGCCCCTTCTCTGGCTTGGTCCTCGGCCCCTTCTCTTCTCCATCTACACCTCCTCCCTCGGCAAACTGATACACTCCCACGGCTTCAACTATCACCTCTATGTCGATGACATGCAAATTTACCTCTCCACCCCTCACCTCACCCCTTCAGTCTCTGCCTGTATCACCCACCTACTGAACGACATATCAGACTGGATGTCGCTCCATTTCCTCAAATTGAACCTTTCCAAAACCGAGCTCCTGATTTCCCCCCCAGCCCATGCCCCCTCCCACCCTCTCCATCACGACCAACAATGCCACCATCAATCCCACCCCGCAAGCCAAAGTCCTAGGTGTCACTCTAGACTCAAACCTGTCCTTCCAACCCCATGTCCAATCGCTGGCAAACTCATACAGGCTCCACCTACACAACATCTCCAAAATACGTACGTTCCTAATCCCAGACACTACTAAACAACTTATTCACTCCCCTATTATCTCATGTCATGACATTCATAATGCTGCCCCAAACTACCTCACCGACCTGATACCCAAATACCACCCTAACCGTAATCTTCGCTCCTCACAAGACCTCCTACTTTCTAGCTCCCTGGTCTCCACCTCCCACGCCCAACTGCAGGACTTCTCCAGGACTTCCCCCATCCTCTGGAACTCACTACCCCAATCCATCAGACTGTCACCTACCCTCCTCACCTTTAGGCGCACCCTGAAAACCCATCTCTTCAGGGAAGCCTACCCCACCCTCATCTAACAGCCGATCTCCTCCACTCCTCCTACCACTCCATTACCCACAGCCACTTCCTCCTGTACCACTATCCCCTCCCTCCTAGATTGTAAGCCCGAAAGAGCAGGGCCCTTGAATCCCTCGTGTTTTGTTTTGTTACTGTATTGTCTCATGTTCTGTCCCCCACTATAATGTACAGCACTGAGCAAACCTTTTAGCACTATATAAATACTGAATAACAATAATAATAAAGGACAAAGATTTGTTTCTGTTGGAAGATCAACAAATCCCTTGTACTTGACACAAAGAAAACTTTGAAGTGCTTCAATATACAGTATGTCAAGACATATCACCTGGGAAGAAATTGAAGTGGCATCTCCTTCATACCGTCACTCTAATAATAATGTAATATTGCTGCCGATGTCATTTTTGAGGTAAATCTCCTTTACATCATGTTATGTCTGACACCTGTCCAATGGACAGGAGGTGGGAAGATTTTCCCTCACTTCCTGTTCTTACACCTGTCAAATAGAGAGGAAATAAAGATCATAAATTCCCCAACAGCAAGAAAAAGATTTTAGCCTCCCCCTCTGCACCAAAAACACACATTTGGCAGATGCTGACCTTTAATTTAGAACTGATTAATAAATGCTATTGATGTGTGGAAAGTCATTCTGATTCAGGATCAAATACTTAATTGAGTAAGCTAAATTGTATATCTTATTTCCAGCTATCATTGCTAAAAATATTGGTTGTTGTGACAAATAATGATCATTACAGCTTTGTAAATTTGTCTAGTATGCTGACTGTCATTCAGACACGTCTGTTCCTGGGATGCTATAGTAAACAGCACTATTCTTTATACACTTTTGGAGGTTCCTTTATTAATAAATGAAATTTGAACAGGAGAGGTTTGTATATTTATCTACTAATGTTCAGCAATTAAGTTGTCCTTACATTGCATCATTACTTTGGAAATGATTCAGGGAACCTTCTTTTTTTGCTTTTTTTTTCTACAGTTGCACAGCAACTGTTGCCTGTTTTTCAGCTAGACTTTTTTCTTTGCTCTGAAGAATAAGCTTTGTAATGTGTGAGATCTCTCTGTGCAGCCGATAAAGAGCTCCGAGCCTTTTCAATAGGCAATTTTTCATTTCTCAGTTATGAATATTGATTTGCTACATAATCTTTGTTTTTTGAATTAATATTTACATAAAAGATATTCACAGCCTACCCCCTAAGTCCAGAGGTCCTACACCAGTGTCAGGGAGCTGTCTGGGTATTTTTTCCCACGATTTGCTCTGCTATTCTACCAACAATAGAGGCTCATTAACGTTTGGCCCTCCAACTTAGAGCAGCCCAAGCCTGAGTCGCAGGACGTCTGCCCAATATGTAAAATAACAGATTGAATGGCCTTCTTGGAAACAATGATAACAAGGGCTGGTTGAGCTAACTTTGACAGCGTGTGGTAATTTTCCAGCCCACTGACCCTGTAAAGAGTACTGGCACTCAAAGCAAAGACTACCAGGCGGAGTGCTGTGAATAGCTACAAACAAGTGTAGACTATCTGATGATGTCATACCCACAACTTGACAGATTGAGCTTCCTTCTTTTCATGTGATTTGAGGCCCACATTTAACTCTTTCTCGGTAGAGTTTAAAAAAAAAAGACTGGCTCGGGAATATTCCATTAATTAGAGAAGAGAGTGGCAGGGAAATCCCAGGTGAGGGCTCATTACAGGACTTCTGGTAACGTGCTTAATCAATCATTTTGCTTGAAGGATCACAACTAATCCCACGGCACACGTCTGGCACCCGAGATGGTTCATTTACAGATTTTTCTCTTTTGATGCTATGTCAAGTTTGAAGAAGTCTGAGCAAACAAAATATAGAAGCAGCCAGCATTTTCATTTTCTTATTTAAGGAAGGCATGGAACAAGTATTTATACTAAAACTTTCTAAGGTTGGCAAGGTTGCTAGTGAAAATGTGTATTTGTTTAGTTCATTGGGTATGGTAGTTGGTTTTAGAAGAAAAAATAATATTGTAAAGTTACAGTATTTGTTGCTACATGTTATTGAAGAAAGGCACATGCTAGCAGATGAATTTAACAGCATCTGAAGGCTAATTGGGGCTTACATACAGCAGATAATTTTGTGTATCAAATCCCAGTGATATTAAACCAAAACCGGAAACTGAGTTTGAATTATTTTTACTTGCCCCAAATGAGAGTTTGAATATACTGGGCACTACAGGACCTCCCAACAAATTTATAGATTCATAAAAGATTACTGGTACGTGTATTTCAAAGCAGACCTCAACGCAATCACTCAAATCTCATATTAGCTTTAACATCCTTTATTAAAGGGTAACTAATGATCTTGCAATGAGTGTCCTAGCTCAGTCACTTTTTGTTATAGGCTGACAATTTGTGCTCGTGTGTTCTTTCTCTTTCACATGCACTTCTAGTGGAGGCTAAAAGTGGCCATACTGATGCTCAATGTGTAGGCATGTTCCACATTTGTAATTATCGGGAAACTGGTCCAGAGCAATGATGTGCAGCCAACAAAGGAGTAAGTGTATGTAGATGGGAAGTAGCTGTATGAGGCTGGACTATTAGTAGCACTCAGATGCATAAAAGGATGGATACAATATTCTTATAATAGGTAATCTCTGGCTGTGAAAACAGTCACACATAGCTATGGCTGCCGTCAGTGTATTGTATAGACTGAGAGGCTGCAGCTATTTCCACACACCTGTCATCACAGATGCAGGAATCTGCAAATTCTTGCTGCCGGGAATCATGGGGTGTGCTATTTGCCTGTTTGAATGGACCCTAATGGTCAGTAAGTGCTTCCATTTAACTATGCACCATTTATTTATTTATTACAGGTATTTATATAGTGCTGACAATTTAAGCAGCACTTTACATATATTTTGTACGTTCACATCAGTACCTGTCCTTAGGAAATATACAATCTAAGGTCTCTAACTCACATTCATACATACATACTGTCTTTGGAGTGCGGGAGGAAAACAGAGTACCCATAGGACACCCACACAGGCACAGGGAGAACAAGCAAACTCCAGGCAGGTAGTGCTGTGATTGGGATTCATACTGATGACCCTAGTGCTGCCAGGTGGAAGGACTAATCACTTAGCCACTGTGCTGCCCAGGGGCCTGACAACTCATGGGGCCCCCGGGCAATAGGGGATCATGGGGCCCCTGTGTCCTTGCCCAAACTCAAAAAAGCCTATGAAAAAGGTACCAGGGGCATCTCATGGGGCCCTCTACTGAATCCGGGCCCTCGGGCAGTGCCCAAGTTTCCAAATGGTCAGTCCGCCCCTGATGCTGCCCATTGAAGCAGGTTTTTCAATTCGGATTTTATGAATTGCTGCGCAGTGCAATTTTACTAATGTAAACATAGCTGTATACATGGGCCCATACAATACATAAAATGGTGTTTAGAACTGTACAAAAACTACATGATCTCCAGATCTGAAAAAAAGCTTTTTTTTTACATTCATGTGCATGAGCTTTGTAGGTGGTAAAAAAAAACCCCAAAAAACAAATTTCTTTTTACTGCATCCACCACAAAAATATTCAATGAGTGAATAAGACTTTCCAGAATCCCCATTGTTCTGCTTTTGTAAATGGCTCATGGGGTACATTCATGAAAACTGGTGTACTCAGAATTTGGTGCAGCTGTGCATGCTAGCCAATTATCTTCTAACTTCAGCTTGTTTAATTAATCTTTGGCAAAAAACCTGGAAGATGATTGGTTTTTATGCAGAGTTGCACCAGATTTTGCAGTCTCCAGTTTTAGTAAACAAAAACCCACTGTCTTTTCCAAATGACTGCACAGAGCTTAAAGTCCAACTTGCCCTTGCAGTGGGACCCTCCCAAACTGGAAGAATGAAATAGGGTGTTCCAGAAAGGACTCTGTTACTTACCTTCTTCTCACTCCAAGAGGCTCCATTGATACATGAAACCAGTTTGCCGCAGCTTTTTTCTGTAAGCTTCTCCCAGCCACAGCTGCGCTCCTGATCCTACCACTTTCAATACAGAGTTAATAGCCCTGTAGTATACATAACAATTTTGTCAACAGACCAGACCTTCAAGGAGAGGACAGTGCTGGATTGGAGAGTCAGGTAAGTAATACAGTTTTTTTTCTGCAACTCTCTGGACCTTACGAGCATTTACAGGACAAGTTCAGGCTTAGATAAAGTCTTTCAAACCCTCCATAAAGCACCCCACACCATTGACACCTATATCGGGTGTTAATTATCTTCCTTTTTCAGATGGAGGCTGCCTCCATGGTGTTTACATCCTGCATTCAGGACCATTCAGGACTATGCAGCACAGAGAAATTTACTGAATGGAGGATGTAATCAGCACCATTACCATTGGGGAGAGGTAAGTGGGCACTTGGGGGTAGCTTAAAACAGATTAGTGGGTAGGGAGTGGGGGGTAGGGACTTATCTTTACAGTCTGTACTGCTCTTACAATACATTAAAAGTGCATTTCCACTTACCAAAAAAGCCACTGGGTTTAAAACCTAACTTTTATTGTGTTTTGTGTTAGAAAGGGGCTATTCCCAACATTATATGAGATGGGGGACATTTAATGTACCCCTGACGAAGTTAATGAAACATGTTGTCATGTTAGCGAAACATGCCATTTAGTGAAGTCCAGAGAAGGGAGTCCCTGTAAACAGGCACCAGCACCCATCCATCCCTTAAAGGGACCTCTGGCCAGTTGGATCCTTTCGTATTCCCGTGTGTCCCTGACTACACCACCTCGAGGGAGGATTATACTCAGACCCAGACCAGATCCATTAAAGGAGACCTCTACTGATACATTTAATGTGTATTTTAATTACGCATCTGGTGAGTGGGTAATTTTACCACACCATTTGGAGCACCGCCACTGGATTTTACTGTGATATCGCACCTTTATCTGCACAGACTGTCACCATTATTTATATACCCTAAATTATTTTATGTGATTTAATTCTATTGATTACCTATTTATGGACGGATTATTTTGTACCTACTTTTAGCGCTGCACTTATTTATATATGTTTCTGAGAAGGTTTTATATTGGTTACCTTGAATGTTTCAGCTGCTGATTAGAGAGCGCTCACTTCTGCACACATTTTTTATTGGAGTTTTCTTTCTGCTCTAGGAGGATGCTGAACCCCTGACCTCTGTCTGGACAGTGCTGATTGGTCCTGTGCTCATCACATGCACTCTTCCAAGAAAAAAAAAATAACCTGTCTAGCAATACAGACTAAACTGAGCATGCGCAGAATTGTTACGGTTCAGTCTGTCTTATCAGGAGATAAGACGTGGACATTTGAACAAGAGGAAGAGCAGAGAAGTCAGGATTAAATGGCCTTTTTACACAATGCAGAGGATTAACCCCTTAGGTTCCACAGTGAGTATTACAAGCATGCTTTGCTGCATATACAGACTGATTTTACTGTTATGGATTTAGTAACACTTTAATGAGCTAATGCTGTTGGAATACTCCAATCTCTACATATAAGTTTACACATCTCATATACTGTCGGAAATGGTCTCTTTTTAATGCAAACCCTGTCGGGATTTATTTTAAGTGTATTTTTATTGGTAATGACTGAATAAATTGTGAAGTGTTTTACATTATCATTATTCTCTTTCCCTTCTATACCTTTATGTGAGAGAGGAGGATAGGACTGGAGCAGACCATTAGATCGAGTTGGACTAACCTTCACTGGACTAGAGAGGAGATTGTGTGCCATGCTGGAATTGAGACTGTTTGCAGGAACAGTGGATGCATCGCTTATAATATCCAATTAGTAGGACACATCCATCCATGCTCAGGGAGAGGTCACGTGGTGCTGAGTGATCACAGAGAAGATGGCTTTTTTGCACATTGGAACTATCTTTTGCACTATAGCACTTTTTGAACTTATTATTATAATACAGAATTTATATAGCGCCAATAGTTTGCTCAGCTCCTTACACAATATGATTACAACACAGCATTTTTGATTATTTATTTGTTGCCGCAGTGCACATTGAATGTTCTATTAATGAACTTTCATTCATTTATTGATTTATTTTGTATAAGAAGTTTGATGCTCTGCACTTTTATACACATATACTGTAGATATGACTTAGGGGTTTATTTACTAAAGCTGGTTCACTCGGAATCTCGTCCATAGAAACCAATCAGCTTCCAGGTTTTATTGCTAAAGCTTAATTGAACAAGCTGAGGTTAGAAGCTGATTGGCTACCATGCACAGCTGCATGATATTCTGAGTGAACTACCGTATTTTCCGACATATAAGGCGACTGGGTGTATAAGACGACCCCCTAATTTTCCAGTTAAAACATAGGTTTTGGGCTATACTCGCTGTATAAGACTACCCCCCTTCCGAGGCAACACCATTTAAAAACATCAGATTTTTTAATTGAAATGGTTATGACTTACCGGTACTTAGAATCCTTCAAAATCCTCATGTTCATCCTCTGACATCATAAGTTCATGAATGACATCTTGTGATACATTTGTAAGACAGTCATCATATGGATCAAATTCCAAATCAGATGGTTACTGCTGGATGTGCGGTAATACGGTAGCTTCGGCTACATACAGTATACAGTATATATACAGTCCGCTGGATGTGCAGTAATGTACATACAGTATACAGCGCTGAGCCAAGCTGGCTCAAAACAAATGTCCCTATGAAAGATTAATCTGTCAGCCCGCTAGATGTGCGGTATATACAGTATACTGAGCCAAGCTGTTTCAAAACGTACCGGTACATCTCCACTGTAATCAGCCCGCTGGATGCATGTATGTACGGTAGCTGCGGCTACATACAGTATACACTGGGCCAATCACAGCGAGCGATGTATTCTACTAATGAATACAAAGCCTGCTCGGATTGGCTGAGGTTCTGACATCTTCAACCCACCTCTCTGACTCAGCCAATCTGAGCAGGCTTTGTATTCATTAGTAGAATACATCACTCGCCGTGATTGGCCCAGTGTATACTGTATGTAGCCGCAGCTACCGTACATACATGCATCCAGCGGGCTGATTACAGTAGGGACGTACCAGTACGTTTTGAAACCACTTGGCTCAGCGCAGTATACTGTATATAACGCACATCCAGCAGGCTGACAGATTAATCTGTCATAGGGACATTTGTTTTGAACCAGCTTGGCTCAGCACGGTATACTGTATGTACATTACTGCACATCCAGCCAGCTTGACCCAAACAAACTCAAGGTTCACATTTTATACCCCGCGTATAAGATGACCCCCAATTTTTGGGGTATATTTTTAAGTATAAAAAGTAGTCTTATACGCCAGAAAATACTGTAGTTTTAGTAAATTAACTCCTATGTGATGGATTAATTAGTAATTTGGGGTTTACAGTTATTTATCTATTTGTCCTCCAAGTGGATACTTACAGGTTGCAGGTTACAGGGCGGTTACATATCTTTCAGTTTCTTTTAGACAATCTGTCCTTCGGTAACTGCAGCTTATATATATATACACATATATTTTCCAGTTGGTGCAGACTCCCCTTTTTTGTGTTCATTCTTAATAAAAGTTAGGGTAAAAAACCCAGTGGCTTTTTAGTGCGTGTGGAAATACACTTTTGGTATTTTGCAAGATTATTTGCCACAGCGTGGATTGTCAGTTTTTGCCTAGATGCTCAGGCTTGTTTTTTGCTGTACTGCTCTTTTTTTTTCTGGTGAGATAAAGTATTAAAAGACTTCTGTAAGTTAAAATGATATATTAAAAGCATTTTTGTATCACAACAGTCAAAAGTTGCCAAAACAGTGGACACCTTTATGAAATGTACATGAACATACATACTATAGTGAGTGCAGGCTCTCTGCCACTACTCTCATCTCAGATGTAAGATATTCTACAGACCTGTAAAGTAGAATCTAAATGTATGACAAGTGTGGCAATAGAGTTAAGCCGGCCATACGTGGGTAGAATTCCAAACAAATTTTCTTTCAAAATCTTGTCTAAGAATTTTCTTTCAAATTTCGCACCATTAGTGAGCCACATCAAAGGCCGATTTTCAAGTGACCATCGGATTTGAGTGATTGGGCATGTTGGAAATTTTTTGAAAAACAAATTTCTAATCAATGATAGGTGAATTGTACGAGAAATGTAATTGAAAAAGAAATGAGCATGAGCTGTGACCTGGAAAGAAAAGAAAATCCTTGGCCACGAAAACTTTTTTCTGTAGCAACAAGAGGTGAACTTAAAAGCTTGGTTGGTCGAATTTCGAAATCAGTGGTGGCACCATCAGATTACAAAATGCATGAAATTTCAGATTTTTTTAAAGAAAATTTGTTCGGAATTGACCCATGTATGGCCTGCATTAGCTGAGGTCAGTGGCACCCAAGGTACATTACTTTACTGCAATGCAGACCATTTATTTCCTCTCACCAATTTATTACTTGTCTGCAACACATTTAATATGAAAAATCACTAAATGACATTGCAAAATGGTAAAGCATTTAGTATTTCATTTAAAGTATACCTTTTTCTAAATGTTATCCTTCTGTAATAAAAAATAACTACTATAAACCTTCCTCAAAGCCCACACACTTGCCAGGTTAAAGATTTATACTGCACTGCTCCCTGGCTTTTTGGAAACAGAGGCAGCTATGATAAAATCTCCAAAGAATTCAAAAAATAACTGGAAAGGGGATTTTAACATTATCCAGCAGCTGCAGGGAAGCTGAGAGATGTTTTGGATGCTAGGCAACCAAGGACACTGAGGTACGCTGCTTTTCTTTTCCACCATACATCCTGGGCATAAAAAGTACATTCTTTTGTGTTCACTATTTCCTGAGTACGTTATATATAAGCAAAAAAAAATCCTTTCCTAGATAAATGCATCTCAGTGCTCATCATCCCTTTCTATGATCATCGGAAAGGTAACCTCTTGGTCTTCTCAATAAAAACAACATTACCACTTTTTGTAAGTGGACATGCTGTGTCTAATATGTCATTAAACTAATGTATATCGAAATCACCTATCACTGTCTCCCTATTGTGTAAATGGTCACTTATTTTACGGTATATCTCCAGCCAGCAAAAAAAGTTACTTACTAAATAAAAGGATGTTAAAGCTGAAGTCATAGAAATAGATAATCAGTCAGGTAGACACTGCTGCACTTTTATAGGCTTGCCTCTGTAGCAGACGTTGTGCTGGAACTAAACATTACTGTAGAGTTTATTAGGTCTTAAACTTAAGTTGTTCATGGACTATAACATTTTCTTGTACAATTTTCTTTTATATTTACCAAAACCATATATTATGTGGTCAAACATTTTCAATTTGTATGCAGGCCCATGTTCTACTTAGTTGAAGGTAAATCTAAAGGAAATTGAATTAGAAAATGATATTATGTATGGACAGTTTTAGACCTAGTGCCCTTTGTAATCAGCTCTGAGTAAGTCTAGCATGCCACCTCTCTTCCTCTGCATTACATGTTTGTGTGAGGACACTTGTAATGGGTGTGCGACTTTTACTCTGCCAACACAAAGCTCTGGAGTGTAGGAGCAGGAAGCAGCATTTTACTGAGAACAAAATACACATTTGCTGCAGTTACATTTAGAATGTACTTTTCTCTGCCACCTGCAACCCTTAAACTCACCTGCTCATCATCCATTCATCCAGCAAGATATGGCTAGTAAAGTTGCTGAGCCGCTTGTCGAAGCCTTTGGAGCTGGCACTGTACATATGCAGTACACGCTTCTAATGTTAAACTTGGGAGAGTGAATTTGGAAGTTCAAATTTTTATAATGCATTATAACTTTTTTTTAATAAATATCTTTATTGCTTTAAATTACATTTACCACAACTGGATCACATAACAAACACATTGGGGGTTATTTACTAAAACTAGGAGAGTGCAAAATCGGGTGCAGCTGTGCATGGCAGCCAATCAAATTCCAGATTTTATTGCCAAAGCTTAATTGAACAAGCTGAATTTAGAAGCTGATTGGCTTCCATGCACAGTTGCACCAGATTCTGAGTGCTCCAGTTTTAGTAAATCTCCCACATTACTATTATGGTACACATAATAATAATAATCTAAAGAGAAAGCCAGAGTTCCCTGCTCATTTATTGACTTAACTATCTCAATCATATTGAAAATCCCTAGTGCATTTATGTGTTTTAAACAAGAGAGGAGAATGTCACTCCAGGTAATTCAGCTGTGTGTAAAATCTAAACTCATACCATTCAGGTTATTTCGCAACAAGCCATTTCACAGCATAGTAGTAAGTCAGCCCTGTCAGCCTAGTAGAGGGAAGTCAGATAAATCCACCTGCTGTCTAAAAGTGGTTGCTGTATATATGAGGTAGACATATGTCATATATACTAACAAAAAAGGGAAAATGTTGTTTCAAAGTTTTGAACATAAAAAATAAATCAAGAAAAAATAAATCAAGAAAAAATAGTCAATAACACTAAATATTCCTCTTAAGCCCAACACTTAAAACTGCACTCCAATCAGGTGAACAAAAGTTCTTTGCGGTTTGTGATGCTCCTGTAATTTGTAATTAAACTCACCTGTATAAATTAACAGATCTTAATGTTCCTGTGTCCATTGTGCGCAACATTGTCAAGAAGTTTACAGCCCATGGCACTGTAGCTAATCTTCCTGGATGTGGACACAAGAAAAAAACTTGATCAAAGATTGCAATGAAGGATTGTTCGAATGGTGGATAAAGAACCTCGACCAACTTCCAGACAAATTCAAGCTGACCTTCAGGCACAGGGTACAACTGTGTCAGCTCGCACTATACATTGCCATCTGAATTAAAAGGGATGCTATGGTAGGAGACCCAGGGGGACCCCATTGCTGACACAGAAACGTAAAAAAACCAGACTGGAGTTTGCCAAAACTTACTTACCTTAAAATCTTTTTGGGAGAATGTGCTGTGGACAGACGAAAAAAAAATTACAGCTATTTGGTAAAGCTCATCATTCTACTGTTTTCGGAAGAAGAAATGAGACCTTTAAATAAAAGAATACAGTCCATACAGTCAAACATGGTGAAGGTTCACTGATGTTTTGGGATTGCTTTGGTGCTTCAGGCACTGGAGGTCTTGACCATGTGCATGGCATTATGTAGGGCCGTAGATAATTTTTTTCCCTGGGGGGGTTCAGGCTCAGATACCCAAAGGACAATCAAAAGCGTGTCTGCAACGCTGTGACAAATTGTGGGTGTGGCACAAATGAACTATTTCCTTAATTAATAGATGCACTTGCTGTCAGAGCTGGAGAAACTGTATGTAGCATCAACTGCATACATTATACAGCGCTGTGTTCCAACAGCAGGATGGAGACCTCCCGCCCTGATTCCAGAAAAACACTGAGTCGGGTTGAGCGCTCAACCATTCACAAGACACTTTGTATTTTATCAACAAATACAAGGCATCCTCTGATTAGCTGAGGTGGAAATTGTGACATTATCCACCCACCCAGTATGTCATGGGATGGGAGGAATGCTCTGCAGTGCCATGGGATGGGTGGAATGTTCTGCATAGTCCTGGGATGGGTGGAATGTTCTGCATAGTCCTGGGTTGGGTTAAATGTTCTGCAGTGTGTCATGGGATGAGTGAAATGCTCTGCAGTGCCATAGGGTGGGTTGAATTGTCTACAGTGCCATGGAATGGGTGGAATGCTTTGCAGTGTGTCATGGGATGGGTGGAATGCTCTGTGGAGCCATGGGATGGGTGGAATGCTTTGCAGTGTATCATGGGATGGGTGGAATGCTCTGCGGTGCCATGGGATGGGTGGAATGCTTTGCAATGTGTCATGGGATGGGTGCCATTGGATGGGTGGAATGCTTTGCAGTGTGTCATGGGATGGGTGGAATGCTCTGTGGAGCCATGGGATGGGTGGAATGCTCTGCAGTGTCATGGGATGGGTGGAATGCTCTACAGTGCCATTGGATTGGTGGAATGCTCTGAAGTGCCATCAGATGAGTGGAATGCTATGCAGTGCCATGGGATAGGTGGAATGCTATGTAGTGCCATGGAATGGGTGGAATGTTCTGAAGAGCCATAGGATGGATGGAACACTCTGCAGTGCCATGGGATAGGTTGAATGATCTGCAGTGCCACGGGATGGGTGGACACACACATTTGGGAACACACATTTTAAAAATTACAATGCACACAGCCAGGTACTGCACTATAGAGGGAGGCAGAGAGCACGGCACTCGGGAAGACATTGCTCCCTCCTTTGCTTTCACTATTTCAGTGTATTCACTGTCTATCAGCCTTAGAGCCCCCTTGGGGGGGGGGGGGTGACCCTTGCAGCTAAGCCACTGTTGTTAAAAGGGGACAGCTGTGCAGTGTACAGGAGGCACTTCTAGCAGCTCCCCTTTCCCTTTCATTTCCTACTGGGGAAAAATGCTTTCTTGTTCTCCTCTCCCTCACCTTATAGATCATTGCAGGAGAAGACAGCCTCAGTTCAGGTCAGTAGCTTGTGTGCAGGAAGAAGCTGCTGTATCCCACATCTACACTAACAGGAAGCCCGTCGGATTAACATTAAACTGCAGTGATGGACAGCACTCTTTACCAGTTGGCTGGGGAGGCAGTGGGGGGTGGTGCAGCCCATGGCATTATGAATTCTGAACACTACCAAAGAATTCTGGGGTGCAATGTAGGGCCCAGTGTCAGAAAGTTTGGTTTCCGTCAGAAGTCATGGGTGTTACAGCAGGACAATGACTCAAAACACACGTCAAAAAGCACCCAGAAATGGTTTAAGGCAAAGTGCTGGAGAGTACCAAACTGCCCAGCAATGAGTCCAGATCTCAATCCCACAGAGCACTGTGGAGAGATCTCAAAACAGCAGTTGAGAAAAGGAACCCATCCAATCTGAGAGACCTGAAGCAGTTGGCAAAAGAAGAGTGGTCCAAAATTCCAGTAGAGAGGTGTAACACACTCATTGATGGTTACAGGAAGAGATTGTTATTTTTCTCCAAGGGGTGTGCAACCAAATAAATATAATTTAAAAGATGCGGCGCTATATCACAAGTAATGAAAAGAAAATGGAAATTATCCAAGGTGTCAATATAGTGATCATAGGTGATTAATGTGATCCTGAACAATAAGCAGAGTAACATGCAGTGCAAAAAAACAGTCTTTGTGGTAATTTCTCTCCTTCAAAGTGCTGATTCCATGCGGTGAACGTGAAAAAGGACAAGACTGTGCACTCACCAGATGCACAGCGTAACTGCGCATTTAGAGATGAATTATCTCTGAAAAATCCACTGGTAGCTCTTTAAGGTCAGGTCAAATCAGATATTCCTCCACCCGCTGGATGTTGATGATAATCCACAGTCTCTCTCAAAGATGGCTCTACAGGTGATATGTGACTCACCAAGGGCCACAAAGAAAGGAGACCAATAGCGTGATAACGTTTTAAAAGATTTTATTCTAAGCAGTATACATGGGTGGGGATAAATGAACAAAACAAACACTGACCATGAGGTGGATTAAAAGATGGCCGCCGGGACCTCCATGGTGCCGGCGGCAAGAAGATAATGACGCTGTAGCTCCTACCCTAGGGTAGGAGCTACAGAATAAAATCTTTTAAAACGTTATCACGCTATTGGTCTCCTTTCTTTGTGGCCCTTGGTGAGTCACATATCACCTGTAGAGCCATCTTTGAGAGAGACTGTGGATTATCATCAACATCCAGCGGGTGGAGGAATATCTGATTTGACCTGACCTTAAAGAGCTACCAGTGGATTTTTCAGAGATAATTCATCTCTAAATGCGCAGTTACGCTGTGCATCTGGTGAGTGCACAGTCTTGTCCTTTTTCACGTTCACCGCATGGAATCAGCACTTTGAAGGAGAGAAATTACCACAAAGACTGTTTTTTTGCACTGCATGTTACTCTGCTTATTGTTCAGGATCACATTAATCACCTATGATCACTATATTGACACCTTGGATAATTTCCATTTTCTTTTCATTACTTGTGATATAGCGCCGCATCTTTTAAATTATATGCTTTTGTAAGGTTTATTGGTTTCCTTTTTGATGCTGTGGCTGCTTTAGTTTTTCTAGCGCTCGCAACTTCTTTTACATTTGCAACCAAATAAATAAATTGAGGATGCCAATAATTTTGTCCAGCCCATTTTTGGGGTTTTGCATGGAATGTGTCAGATTTGGCTGTATGTTTCTCCACTTTTTTTGTGTCATACCAACACAAAACAAAAAAAAATAAACATGAGAATGCCTATACATTTGAAATTGCAACAATATTCTGGGCAAAGTGGTGCATTATCTCATTATCTGACAGAAATGCAGGGGTGCCAATATTTTTGGCCATGACTGTATATATTTTCTTAGCTGACTAGAGTCAGGAATTTGTCTAAAGTTGATTGAGGGTCTTTATCCACCATTCGAATAATCCTTTGTTGCAATCTTTGATCAAGTATTTCTCTTTCGTTCACGTCCAAGAAGATGAGCTACAGTGCCATGGGCTATAAATTTCCTCGACAATGTTGTGGAAAATTAAGATCCGTTAATTGATACAGGTGAGTTTAATTACAAATTACAGGAGCATCACAAACTTGAAATGCAATTATTTCTTACAATTTTGAGAAAGTGCCAATAATTTTTTCCAGTCCATTTTTGGTGGAATGTGTCAGATTTGGCTTTTGTTTTTCCACTTTGTGTGTCATACCAATACAAACAGAAGAAATAAACGTGAGAATGACACACACACACACAAAGTATTTGGACTCCCCTCCAAATCATTGCATTCAGGTGTTCCAATCACCTCCATGTCTACATGTGTATAAAATCAAGCACCTAGGCAGGCTGCTTCTACAAACATTTGTGAAAGAATCGGTTGCTCTCAGGAGCTCAGTGAATTCAAGCATGGTACCATCATTGGTTGTCACCTGTGCAATAAGTCCTTCCGTGAAATTTCCTTGCTACTAAATTTTCCACGCTCAACTGTTAGTGGTATTATAGCAAAGTGAAAGCAACTGGGAACAACAGCAATTTAGCCATTAAGAGGTAGGCCATGTAAAATGACAGAGCAGGGTCAGTGCATGCTGCAGCACACAATGCGCAGAAGTCACCAACTGTCTGCAGAGTCAATAGCTAAAGACTTCCAAACTTTGTGTGGCCTTCAGATTAGCACAACAACAGTGCATAGAGAGCTTCATGGAGTGGATTTCCATGGCCGAGCAGCTGCATCCAAGCTTTACATCACCAAGTGCAATGCAAAGCGTCGGATGTAGTGGTGTAAAGTATGCAGCCACTGGACTCTAGAACAGTGGAGACGTGTTCTCTGGAGTGATTAATCAAGCTTCTCTGTCTAGCAGCCTGATGGATGTGTCTGGGTTTGGCGGTTGCCAGGAGACCAGTACTCGCATCACTGTATTGTGCCAAGTGTAAAGTTTGGTGGAGGGGGGATTATGGTGTGGGGTTGTTTTTCAGGGGTTGGGATTGGCCCCCTAGTTCCAGTGAAGGGCACTCTTAAGGCGTTAAGGCGTCAGCATACCAAGACATTTTGGACAATTTCATGCTCTTAACTTTGTGAGAACATTTTGAGGATGGCCCCAAAAAGACTGCCACCAGTGCACAAAGCAAGGTCCATAAAGACATGAATGAGCTTGGGTTGAAGGAACTTTATTGGCCTGCACAGAGGCCTGACCTCAACCCGACAGAACATCTTTGGGATGAATTAGAGCGGAGACTGTGAGCCAGGCGTTCTCGTCCGACATCAGTACCTGACCTCACAAATGCGCTTCTGAAAGAATGGTCAAACATTCCCATAGACACACTCCTGAACCTTTAGGACAGCCTTCCCAGAAGAGTTGAAGCTGTTATAGCAGCAAAGGGTGGGCCAACTCAATATTGAACCCTACGGACTAAGACTGGAATGCCATTAAAGTTTATGTGTGTTTAAAAGCAGGCGTTCCAATACTTTTGGCAACATAGTGTGTGTATATATATATATATATATATATATATATATATATATACACTTTATATTTTGTTCTGCATGAACATATATGTAGCAACCTCTTAGCATAGGATGCTAGGCAAATTAAATTTTTGGCTCCTTCTGTAGTCAAGGGAGTAGTGATTGTGTGCATTGGTCTATTCAGGGTTTCGCAGGCTGGGAGTTTGATTGCATCTCCCTGCCCCTGGACAAATCTTCCTGAGTGTAGGGAGGGAGATTCAAATGACCAATGTGAATATTTTAAATGGCCTAAGCATACCCTGGAGAGGAGTGTCCAGAAAGTGGCTGGTGAGCTGATAAATAGTATGAAGCCCTGGAGAGATTGTAGTCTGTGCAAGCCTGTAGTCTGTGCAGCTGTTCTCTGATGTCTCAGCTGAGGACCTGAAGTGATTTTCCTGAAGAGCTAACTGTAGGACCTCACCATAAAGGGTCAAGTTTGGTGAAGAATTGTCTCCCTCACTGGACCATGTCTGGAGGAAGCTGGAAGATTTGCAACTGTCTTGGGGACTTGTGAGTACTGACCCTGAATTGTGAATTGTGACAGGTGACAAGTGTGCCTTTGGGATGTAAATGTCAGAGGTAGATGTGGACTGAGACATCTATCATAGGGTCACAGAATACTGGCCATTCCACTATGCTCAGCAGAATTCTGGAGTGGGAGCCTAGAGAAGAGTGTCCTCTGTTACTGTACAGCATTTTGGAGTATCTCATGCCCTGATTCCTCCCTTGTTTAAAGTTCTATAAGCAAAAAGACATCCCCTAGACTGAGTTATTGAAGCTGGAGTGCATGGACTGGTGCTTGTGGCGGTGGACAGCCTCTGTAGGGAAGAGACAGCTGCCTCTACAGGGGTAGTGCTACATATATTTACCAGTTTCATATTTAGCATTGATAAAAATGGAGCATATTTACTCTATACAAATCAGTAAATTAATACAGAATATTTCAACTATGAATTGTAAGTACTTATATTCAGTGGATTTGAGAATATGTGCAGAGAACATCAAATAAAATGATGAATTTCTTTTATGATCTATATATACAAACAAATCTTACTATTATATTTGCCTTCACCAGAGAATGAAAGATCCACATAGGTTATTATCTAAACAGAACCACTCAACCTGCTAGATGTTTTAGCCCTGCATATGGTCCTTGAACATTCCAAAGGCTATGTGCTACTTTAATTTCACTTAAGTACTTTGTAGGAAGCACAAGTATAGCAACATGTCAAGTATATTTCTTGTGATGCTCAGTTACACATATAACCATGTTAATTTATAATAGGTTTAAATATTTTACCTTTAATTCATGCAACTTCACAACCTCATGCAATAAAACACCTGTTCAATTGCTTGGTAACACAAATTGCCAATCAGCCAATCACATGGCAGCAACTCAGTGCATTTAAGCATCTAGATGTGGTGAAGATGACTTGCTGAAGTTCAAACTGAGCATGAGAATGGAGAAGAAAGGGGATTTAAGTGACTTTGAACATGACATGGTTGTTGGTGCCAGATGGGCTGGTCTGAGTATTTCAAAACCTGCTGATCTACTGGGATTTCCACATCTAACCATCTCTAGGGTTTACAGAGAATGGTCCGAAAAAGAGGAAATATCCAGTGAGTGGCAGTTGTGTGGACGAAAATGCCTTGTTGATGTCATGGGACAGACTAATGGGCAGACTGGTTCGAGAATATAGAAAGGCAACAGTAACTCAAATAATCACTCATTGCAACCAGGGTATGCAGAATACCATCTCTGAACACATAACACATCGAACCTTGAAGTAGATGAGCTACAGCAACAAAAGACCACACTGGGTACCACTCCTTTAAGCTAAGAACAGGAAACAAAGGCTAAAATTCGCACAGGCTCACCAAAATTGGACAATAGAAGATTGTACAGTGGGGATCGAAAGTTTGGGCACCCCAGCTAAAAATTTGTATTAATGTGCATAAAGAAGCCAAGGAAAGATGGAAAAATCTCCAAAAGGCATCAAATTACAGATTAGACATTCTTATAATATGTCAACAAAAGTTAGATTTTATTTCCATCATTTACACTTTCAAAATAACAGAAAACAAGCGTCTGCAAAAGTTTGGGCACCCTTCAGAGTTAATATCTTGTACTGCCCCCTTTGGCAAGTATCACAGCTTGTAATTGCTTTTTGTAGCCAGCCAAGAGTCTTTCAATTCCTGTTTGAGGTATCTTTGCCCATTCTTCCTTACAAAAGTCTTCCAGTTCTTTGAGATTTCTGGGCTGTCTTTAACGCACTGCTCTTTTAAGGTCTATCCATAGATTTTCAATTATGTTGAGGTCAGGAGATTGTGAAGGCCATGGCAAAACCTTCAGTTTACACCTCCTGATGTAATCTCCCGTGGATTTCGAGGTGTGTTTAGGATCATTATCCATTTGTAGAAGCCATCCTCTCTTTAACTTCAGCTTTTTCACAGATGCATCAAGTTACCATCCAAAATTTGCTGAAATTTTATTGAATCCATTTTTCCTTCTACTCGTGAGATGTTCCCTGTGCCACTGGCTGCAACACAACCCCAATGCATGATTGATCCAACCCCATGCTTAACAGTTGGACAGAGGTTCTTTTCATTAAATTCTGTGCCTCTTCTTCTCCAAACGTACCTTTGCTCATTCCGGCCAAAAAGTTCAATTTTAACCTCATCGGTCCACAGAACTTGTTTCCAAAATGCATCAGGCTTGTCTATATGTTCGTCTGCAAAGTTCAAACGATGATTTTTGTGGTGAGGACGTAGAAGAGGTTTTCTTCTGATGACTCTTCCATGAAGACCATATTTGTACAAGTATCTCTTTATAGTGGAATAGTGTACCACAACTCCAGTGTCTGCCAGATCTTTCTGGAGGGATCGTGCAGTCAAACGTGGGTTTTGAATTGTGTTTCTCACAATCCTGCGAGCTTTTCTGTCTGATATTTTTCTTGGTCTTCCAGATCTTGCTTTAACTTCCACTGTTCCTGATGACTGCCATTTCCTAATTACATTCCGAACAGAGGATATTGACATCTGAAAACGCTTTGCTATCTTCTTATAGCCTTCTCCAGCTTTGTGAGCGTCAACTATTTTCAGTTTCAGTTTTCTAGACAACTGCTTAGAAGAACCCATGGTGCTGATTCTTGGGGCAAGGTCAGATGAGTCTGGGCATTTAAAACCTTTGAGATTGACATAACCTGGTCTTCCCAGACAATGATTGAGAACAATCCATGACACTGGCAGGTCTCAGCTTTGCAAAGGGGGTAGTGCATGCTATAAATTCTGCAGGGTGCCCAAACTTTTGCAGACGCCATTTTTTTGTTTTCTGTTATTTTGAAAGTGTAAATGATGGAAATAAAATCTAACTTTTGTTGACATATTATAAGAATGTCTAATCTGTAATTTGATGCCTTTTGGAGATTTTTCCATCTTTCCTTGGCTTCTTTATGCACATTAATACAAATTTGTAGCTGGGGTGCCCAAACTTTCGATCCCCACTGTACAAACATTGCCTGGTCTGATGAGTCTTGAGTTCAGCTGCGACATTCAGGTGGTAAGGTCAGAATTTGGTGTAAACAACATGAAAACATGGATCCATCCTGCCTTGTATCAACGATTCAGGCTGGTGGTGGTGTAATGGTGTGGGGGATATTTTCTTGGCACACTATGGGTGCCTTAGTACCAATTAAGCATTGTTTAAATGCCATGACCTACCTGAGTATTGTTGCTGACCATGTCCATCCCTTTATGATTACAGTGTACCCATCTTCTGATGGCTACTTCCAGCAAAATAATGCACCGTGTCATAAAGCTAAAATCATCTCCAACTGGTTTCTTGAACATGGCAATGAGTTCACTGTACTCAAATGGCCTCCACAGCCACCAGATCTCAATACAATAGAGCACCTTTGGGATGTGGTGGAACATGAGATTCGCATTATGGAACTGCAGCTGACAAATCTGCGACAACTGTGTGATGCTATCATGTCAATATGGACCAAAATCTCTAAGGAATGTTTCCAACACCTTGGTAAATCTATGCCACAAAGAATTAAGGCAGTTCTGAAGGCAGAAGGGGGTACAACCTAGTACTAACAAGGTGTAGCTGATAAAGTGGCCGGTGAGTGTATGGCCAAACTGGTACATACAGTTCAAAAGTGCTTACAAGTGCTAACAGTCCACAGGGGTGAAGGCAGGGACACAGAAGGTGTAAGGATATGCTGAGCTAACCGTACGCCAAGATGTTATCATTTTGGGTCCTGTGATTCCCATATAGTACAGAGATAAACTGAGCAGAAAGATTGAGAGAAACTCTAAAGTTTCTAAACAGATGGATTTTTAGGTAATACTTAGTTGAAATTGTGGAGGACAACCAACCTAAGAAACAACAAAAATAATAATCAGGGGTGATGTTAGTACCAGTTTTGACATGGTATTGTCAGGGTACTCATCTCCTGCCTTGATCCATCAAGTATTCACTACAGCTTTTCCTATCTAACTTAAGAATTTGGCCTGACAACTCGCTACCCCAACTATAATTTTTAAATCTCAACCGTAATAAGTAGAGAGAAAGTAGTAAGAAAGAAAAATACAATATCTCCATTCATTCCACTTAATAGACCAGCTCTTCACTGTTCAGTTCAGCATGGTGTACATAGAATATGTATTACCATTCTTAAAGTGGTTGTAAAGGCTCAAGGTTTTTTCACCTACATGCATTCTATGCATGAAGGTAAAAAACCTTCTGTGTGCAGCAGCCCCCTCAATAAATAATTTGAGCCCCGAAAAGAGGAGGATCAGGGCTGCTCTGTGCAAAACCACTGCACAGAGCAGGTAAGTATAACATGTTTGTTATTTTAAAAAAAAATCTGCCTTTAATATCACTTTAAGATGTGATAAATACCAATGGAAACCACTAGAAATCAGAAGTAAGAGTTACACAAACAGCTGTATGTTGCCGGATCTTGTCATTCAGCTCTCTACAATACATTCAATGGAATGCAGTAATTTTTTTTATATAGATCAGCTGCTATAATATTATCATAAAATAATGACATTAAATACATAATTCTACTGCTATGTTCTACACTGTTCTTGTTTTAGTTATGTTTGGTCAGAAAGCCCATAGTTATAAGTCAGTTTGAACAATTAAGTCCCTTGCACACGGGGCAAAATTAGCTGTGCTCAATAGAGGACCTGTCTGCTGATCCCCTGCTGATCATAGCAGAGCAGGCTGATGATAGGTCTGTGTCCACTCAGTTAATGCAGAGTGGACACAGACGCAGCCTGCTCTGCTCTATGAGCGGTCGGGTGTAACCAAACCAGCTGTCCATTTACTCCTGACTGACTTCTGAGCTGATCCACCTAGATGGAGGGGAATGAATCCCCTTCTAATTTTTTTTTTTTTTGGCAGATCAGATTGGAGGTAGGCAGGTGTAAATGGACACAAGTCCATTTACACCCGCTGGTCCATAGGAATACATGGACCATTTGATCAGGTCCAACTGAAAAACTGAAAGTCAGACCTGATCAGATCACCCGTATGAAAGCGGCTTTAAAGTCATGCCTATCAAGTTCAGACTATGAAATTCAACTTATGAAAGAAAAACATTAGCGTATTATTTAAAAAAAGAACATTTTTAAACGCATGCAAAAAATAGGAAACCATTAGAAGTGAGAGAAAAATGATTACAGACTATTACAATTTGTTCAGTTATCCCATGCATAATTTTAGGGGCGACCCATAAATTATGTCACACAGTTTTATAAAAAAAAATTGACCATTCATCATATTTTGGCACAAAACTTTGACCCCTTTCCTCCAACAAGAAATCACAACTTTATGAATACCACTTCCAAGGTTGAAACATAGCACGGGGGTCAGAAGTACACATCTCACAGAGAGCAATAATCAGAAGTTTGGGAGATACACAGAGTGGGAAGTCAGGAGTGTGTAATGTAAATGGTATAGGAGTTAGAAGGGCTTTACACAGAGCACAGGAGTCAAAAGAGTATAATGGTTAGTAGACAGAGTATAACAAAAATGTACCTACCTTCCTCCCAAAGTCAAAACCTCCACCAGTACAGATCTCCCCCCTCCTACTAATACAGATTATCTCCCACAACACAGCTCTCCCCCCCCCCTCCCTAGTGCAGCTCTCAGAACTTGGAGGGAAAATGATCTCTGTCTTGTGACTGTGCTCAGGGCTAGAGATTGACCACTAGGACCTAGTACTGCATCCCGATACATTGAAGCACTGGGTATTTTTTTAGTCACATCCACTGGAGAAATGAGGGGGTGCTGTGAATGTGGTTGGGGTGGGCTTTAAAGGATAAGTTCACTTTTTAAAAAAATAATAAATGCACATTTGTTTGCAGGTAAACATTTCCATTAAATATTTTTTGAAGCCTGTAAAGCATGCAGGACTCCAGCAGACTGTCAGTTTAACCTGTGTGCTCATACCTCGTACGAGTAGACAGTTTAACACTGACAGGAAGACCGAATGAACTACCACAGTGCTCCACAGTGCCATAGTAGTTCATTGAGAACTACAAGCTGACATCTGCAAAAGATGTCGGTACTTGTAGTTCATTCATTTACAGAACTCTGTGAAGGAATGACGTGGCCATGTGGGCGGAGCCCCGCACACTGATTTCAAAAACTGGCGAATAGTACTGCTGTCACGGGGGGGGGGGGGGGATCGAGCAGTGGCTGCAGCAGTCGAATAATGTTACATGTTCCACTCTAAAAATGGGTGGAACATGTAACATGTTCCCAAAGGCGAACTTATCCTTTAATCAGGCAGATCTCATAGCTGCCAAAACAGAGCTTGGAGTGTATTGCCTATTTCAGTTTAGGTGTCTTACCTTCCTTGATATAATAATGCACATATATAGTTTATTGTATATACACTCACCAGCCACTTTATTAGGTACACCTTGCTAGAGCCAAGAAAATATTCCCCACACTTGAATTCACTGAGCTCCTGAGAGTGACCCATTCTTTCACAAATGTTTGTAGAAGCAGTCTGCATGCCTAGGTGCTTGATTTTATACACCTGTGGCCATGGAGGGGATTGGAACACCTGAATCCATTGATTTGGCAATATAGTGTGTGTGTACACACACATATACATATATATATATATATATATATATATATATATATATACATACAGATACACACACACACACATCAAGCATTATTAGGTACACCTTGCTAATGCCAAGAAAATATCATCCACACCATAACACCAGCACCACGAGCCTGAACCGTTGATACAAGGGAAGATGGATCCATGATTTCATGTTGTTTATGCCAAATTCTCACCCTACCATCTGAATGTCGCAATAACCAGTCTGCCCATTCTCCTCTGACCCCTGACATTAACAAGTCATTTTTGTCCACAAAACTGCTGCTCACTGGATATTTTCTCTTTTTCGGACCATTCTCTGTAAACCCTAAAGATGGTTGGGCTTGAAAATCCCAGTAGATCAGCAATTTTTTAAATACTCAGACCAGCCTGTCTGGCACCAACAACCATGCCATGTTCAAAGTCACTTAAATCCCCTTTCTTTCCCATGCTGATGCTCGGTTTGCACTTCAGTAAGTCAACTTCACCACGTCTAGATACCTAAATGCATTGAGTTGCTGCCCTGTGATTGGCTGATTAGCAATTTGTGTTACTAAGCAATTGAACAAGTGTACCTAATAAAGTGGCTGGTAAGTGTATATTAAACTATAACTCAAAATGTGCATTTCCCTCCACCATCAGAAAACAAACTAGTGTTAGGCTTCATTCACATGACTGTAAAAATGTTACTGATGTTATTATAGATGTTTTCTAGGAGAAAGGAGTTTCCGATCAGTAAAATACTTGCGTATAGATCCATTTAAATGAGTAAAGACACGTGTGTGTGTACACAATATTTTTATAATTTATTTTTCTCCTTTGTGTAGACTCAATTTACCGACTTAAAAAAAAAGTATATGTTTATACACACAAGCGCATAAAGCATGTTCTTAGATGCAGATTTTTGGATACTCTGCTCTGGATCTGAAAGCAGCTTAAGTTTATGCACCTGTGTGAATGGCTCAATTGAAAACATTGCAACTGCATCCATTATTAAAAAACACTTGTATATGTGTATTTTTACGGCCATGAGAATGAAGCCTACATAGTTTTTTGTTGTTTACAGAATGGAATGTTATATATAACTCTTTGTGTTCGGTGAATAGTTCAGAGAACAGCATTCTCCAAAAGCCACAGAAGCCACTGTCCTTTTCTTGGTGAGAGCAGAGCTATAGTACAATTCTACATGTCATCACATTGGAATTACAAACAGACCTAACCTCGAGCTTCTCTTGGTGACTTCACATATAACACTTTACATGACTACATAATTTCCTATTGAAGAGCAATTAATTACTGCATGCTTCTGTTAGACAAAGAGACATATATACTGTCTGGACCAAGGGTGCAGGTCATTCAGAGTTTCTTCAGATTTATGGGTCCATGTTGTGAGACCTTTTAATGAACTTTGACTAAACTTTGCTCTTGTATGTGTATTGCGGGGAATTCAAGAGCAAACACTAAGGGCATTGTAAAAATTGTTTAATGTAGAAATAATGCCATTTTTAACCTCCTGTCACAGTGCAAACTAGGCAACCATTGGGACATCAAGTTTTAAAAAAGTAAACTATGATTTCCTAATTAATAAAATGTTATTTTTTTCAATTAATTTTGGTTACATACACTACTACTATCACCTATTTGAATAGATATTTTTCAGGATATGCTATCAACAGTGATCAGGTTCAAGAAGAAAATACATTTACACAGTTAATTGTTCCTAAACAATAAAAGTGACAACAATTTGCTAAAGGGTAGAGTATTTTATCAGGCCAAACAAAACTCCTTCCCCATACTTTTTCTTTCAATTGTTTTTCCCAGAACACTGTCTGTGTAATGCAGCATACCCTCTTGGTTTCCTCTCAGCCTCTGCAAGATGCACAGAATGAAGCCAGGTGCCTAGAACGTGTAACTCCAGCAAAAATATGCAGAAGTTACATTATCAGTGGCCACCCTATAGCCAGAAAAATGGATGCAGAATTTGCAGCACAGAAGACATTGGTAATTATAGAGAAATGAAATGAGTCCGTACACTGGAGGTGAGTACAACCAAATTGGTAAATTGGCCATAAAGTGGAAAATTGCTGTTTATTTTTACATGTTATAGCTGCCGCTGCCCCCATGCTACATTTCCATTTTAAATGATTAATATTAACACACTCAAATTGTACATGAAGCTTAGTATTTTTTATGCCAATAATTCACATGGTTCAATACAGGAGTCCAACCACTCTGCCTTCTTACCCTCAAACTCTTAATGTTGTGCTTGGGTCATTAACAATATTCCCAGAAAAGTGAATAAAAACTTAAAGGGTAAGTTCACCTTTCATCAAAAAATATTAAATGCACATTTTTTTGCAGGTAAAAAAATGTGCATTTATTATTTTTTTGTGTTAGGAGCCTGTAAAGCATTGCACCAGCGATCAGCAGATCGCTGGTGCCATCCAGGTTTCCTGCATACTGTCAGTGTATCTGCTTGCTTGAACACCCCGTACTTGCTGACAGGAAGGCTCAATGAACTGAGGACTACAAGCTGACAGCCGCTAAGGATGTCGGGACTTGTAGTCCATTCATTCACAGAACACTGCGAATGAATGATGCAGTCACATGGGCGGAGTCCTGCACAGCCATGCTGTTTTTGAACACTGACAGCAAGTACGGGGAACTTCTCCTCATACTTCCGTCACAGGGAGAGGAGTAGGGGATGGCGGTTGCAGGATCGGGAAAATGTTATATGTTCCACCCTAAAAACGGGTTGAACATGTAACATGTTCCCACAGGTGAACTCATCCTTTAATTCCAGTGCCATGCCATGCAACATTCCTCCACCAGTTTCTCACACACTACAGAACAGTTCTACCTCCTTGAAAAAGCCTTCCATTACCTGTGAAAATCTGTAAGAATGCACAACATCCAGACTAAAACATACCCAAACATGGAAAACTAGCAAAAAAAAGTACTCTTCAAAAACTCAAAATGTTTTTGCACTACCCTTTCTCCTTCACTGCCATGATTCACCACCTTTCGTACATACCTGCATCTGAAGCAACAACATACAGTGATCATCAAACATATACCGGTAATTTAGACATGTGCATTTTGTTTCATTATGATTAGCTTTTCATTTTCACAGATTCTGATGAACATCAATGAATTAATGAATGTCAACGAATCCAAAAATAAAGCTATACTCAAATTAACAAATACATTTGTTTCATTCATATGACATCACATGATATGATAGAAGTATTTCCCCATGGGGAAATGAACTTCAGTTTTCAAATTCCTTTGATAATTGAGATTCGGATAACAAATGGATCTGAATTTCATTCTGTTCATTAATTCGGATGCACATGGTGCCAGTCGATATTGTCCAATTAGCTCAAATCATTTCTCTGGTGGGTTGGACTAGCTTCCAAAAATATAAAATCCTTCCGATTCCAATCCATCCAAATTGATAATATATCAAATATATAGCAATATTCTGGAAAAACTACATTATTCGAATCCACCTGCACCAACGAATATACAAAACAAATGCCAAAGATTCTAAACGAATTCTGAAAACAAAACAGTTCAACATAATGAATATAACAAAACGAAAGTCATCAATGAACCAATGCATCCTAAATGAAATGAAAATTTTCCGTTGTGCGCATGTCTAATATTCATGTTTTGGCCATCTTTTTGGGAGCACAGTCTGATAATAGGCTCCAAAGATAAATTCCTTATTGGTCTAGAATTCATATACTTATTGAGACCTGGAAGACAAATAGTATGTGCATGTGTTCAATTCAATGGGCTGCCCTACTCATGAAAAAAGAGGGGAAAGAAGTCCCCAGCCTTTTTTTTTTTAAATCACGCCACACCACTAAAGTGTAGCGCATTTCTCTGCCGGTCAGGAACCTGCATGATTTTGCACAGATGTGAACCGAGCCTTGATACTTATTTAAACAGTGTCAATATATTTTACAATAAGGCTATTCACATCAGGCCCCACTTCAGAGGAACGTCATACCTATCATTCTACCATGGTCAGCGACATGCAACATACACTCTAAAGCACTGGATCTCAAGTAGTGAGATATGGAATCTTCAGCTTCTTTAAGTCTTCATAACATTTTGTTTTAGAAAATACAAAATCATATTTAAAAAAAAACATTCTTAGTGTTATTTAAAATTAAAACAGTTCATAAGGGGATGCATTTTTTAATACATTTCTGGATTGCTGCTCTAAAGACAATTTAGATAGAATTCAAGAGACCTGCTAACATGTTTTTGAGCTTTGGGTGGAAAATAAAACAAATTGAGTAAACCATGGCGAACATGCAAAGAACACGCTTCAGTCTGGCATGGTGTGAATCATAGTTAAATGTGCATGGCTTTCATACTTTGGTGACTGTGGGTTTACTCTTAACGACTTAAAGTTGATTAAGGTATTTATTTTCAATTAGAATTTCAGGCTTGAGGTAAAGTTTGAAGTCAGGCAGCATATGAATAAAAACTGGTTAGAATTATTTCAAGATTTATAGCTCTTCCACACCAAGTTCAGTACAAGTATATCATAAGGTGATGTCAAATTACTGTGGTATTTGAAAAATAAACAATTTAGTTACTGTTTGCCTTGGTTACCTGGGAAAAATAATTTGGACCCTGTACAATCTACTAGTCAGAAACCAATGGCTCTTGTTATAATGTGCTAGTTTGTAAAACAGAGACATGCTGACATTCATGAGCATTGATGTATAACTGGAGTTGCAAGAATGAGAATGCATGCGTACACACGTGCCATGGTGCACACGCAGATGCATTGGCCCACCCACAATCCTGCTGCCTGGCAGCCTATTTAAACCTGAGACCTGCCTAATATCATTGCTGGATGGCAGTATGGGGACAAGGTCATCTAGGGCAAAACAGTGCCCCCTCCCCCAAGATTTATGAGTATTATGTGTCAGCAAAATTCCTTCCCCCCTCTGCCCCTCATAAAATTGATCACTAATCTGCACACTTACCCCTAAGCATAAATCTCCTTTGCAAGCCAAAATTCTTCGAAAACAAAAAAGTACAGTGCTATTTAACAATAAATCACTAAACAAATACAAAAACAAGTGGATAAATAATTTGCATCAAATACTGTACATCTAAGTAAATTTATATATATATAACGAAAGGCCATAAGTCCAATCTGTTATGTTATGTGTTTTGGCTCCCACAAATGGGCTATGTGCTCATGTGGTACACAGATTACTCCTGTCAAAGGTGCTCCTAATGACAACTCGTTATGTGTATAAAGAACATCTGTTCACAGAATGTCATTCTTCCATTCAAACCTCAGCACCACCATGGGCAAGACCAAAGAGCTGTCAAAGGACATGAGGGATAAGATTGTTGATCTGCGCAAGACTGGAATGGTCTACAAGACCATCAGCAAGAAGCTTAGTGAGAAGAAGACAACTGTTGGTGCAATTATTTGCAAATGGAAGAAATACAAACTAATCATCAGTCGCCCTTGGTCTGCAGCTCCATGCAAGATTTCACCTCATGGGATAAGGATGATTATAAGAAAAGTGAGGGATCAGTCCAGATGTACATGAGCTTTTGAATGATCTCAAGGCAGTTGGGACCACAGTCATAGATTGAAATCCTGCAGCACCCACAAAGTCCCCCTCCTCAAGTAGGCACATGTACAGGCCCATCTGAAGTTTGCCAAAGAACATCTAAATGATTCAGAGAATGATTGGGAGAAAGTTCTGTAGTCAGATGAGACCAAAATTGAGCTTTTTAGCATTAACTCGACTCACCGTGTGTGGAGGAAGAAAAATGGTGACAATGACTCTAAGAACACCCTCCCTACAGGCAAATACAGAGGGGGAAACATTATGCTTTGGGGCTGTTTCTCTGCTAAAGGTACAGGCTGACTTTGCTGCATTGAGGGGCCAATGGATGGGGCCATGTATTGTAAAATAATAGATGAAAACTTCTTCTCTCAGCCAGAACACTGAAGATGGGTCGTGCATGGGACTTCCAGCATAACAATGACCCAAAGTATACCACCAAGGCAACAAAGGAGTGGTTCAAGAAGAAGCACATTAAGGTCATGGAGTGGCTCAGCCAGTCTTCAGACCTTAATCCTACAGAAAATGTATGGAGGGAGCTGAAATTTCAAGTTGCCAAGTGACAACCAAAAAACCTTAAGGTTTTAGAGAAGATCTGTAAAGAAGAGTGGACAAAAATCCCTTCTGAGATGTGTGCAAACCTGGTAACCAACTACAAGAAATGTTTTACCTCTGCTTGCCAACAAGAGCTTCTCCATCAAGTACTAAGTCATGTTTTGCTCGGGGATCAAATACTTATTTTACTCACTGAACTGCAACTCAAGTTATAACATCATGTATTTTTTTTCGGGATTTTTGGTTTATATAGTGTCTCTATCATTTAAAAGACACCTATGATAAAAATTACAGACCATTAATTTCTTTGTAAGTGGGAAGACTTACAAAATCTGCAGGGGATAAAATAATTATTTTCCCCACTGTATATATATATATATATATATATACACACACATATACAGTATTTATATATATATATATATATATATATATACATACATACATACATCTTCTAAAATATGTATGATGCAAATTATTTATCTACTTGCTTAGTCCTTTATTGTTATATAGCGCTGCACTTTGATTTTTATAATCACAACAATATGAATTTATACCCATAGGGTCATCCTTCTATCAGAAAAAAATAACCCTATCCAGTATTAAGTTTGGCAGTGCGATTGGTTCCCCTGACTTCCATTTGTAAAATGAAGTAAATATGCTAGGGTGGAATTCTGGGAAGTTTCCCCACTTGTGACTGGTTGAATCATTCAAAGAATGAGTGGATATAACTTAAAAAATGATCTTCCTATTAATTAATCCAAATCAAATCATTAAAGCTGGAAGAACATCAGCCATTTTCCTGAAATAAATAGGATACGAAAAAAAGAGGAAAGAAATAAGTATAACATTTTTCAAAGTGTAGTGTTCAGTCTACTCCCACACCACTTCAGATGTCTCAAACGTGTAATGTTTAGGAACTTTCTGAATTGTAGCCAGTGTCAATCAACTTTAAATGAAATCTGTTGGATTAGACATGAAAATAACATACATGCAGTTGAAATTAGTTGACAAATCAGTCACAGGCTCAGGGGAGGTGAAAACCCAAACAATTTTCTGGAAGAAATATTTCAGAGTGAAGCCAAATGCAATAAGTAAGTTAGGAATAAAATTTAGAAAAAAATATTAAAAGCTAAGAATATTATAAAATAAAAGTCACAGTTTCAAACATTCAGACAACAAAGCATGGGATAGATGAAGGCATAATTTTAAGTTTTACCTTTAAAATATTGCTGCTACTGTTGCCTTAAATCAGAGTGCTTGTGCATATCCCACCATTTATTACCAGTAGCCATATGCTCTAGCTGACTCTCCCCGAGACAGGAAGTATTATGAAAGTGACCTTACTTCTGGCATCATGCAGGTCTACATTTTAGTGTTGGAGCCTCATGCTCCATCTAGTCTCTATGCTATAACATGCTGTCTATTTTCAGTGGGGTTAATTTACTAAAGGAAAGTAGGCTGTTTACGTTGCATTGGAATTTTTACTTTGCAAGGGAATTTTCTCATAGTTTAGGGAATGTGGCAACAATTCACTTTGCGATAAATATCCAGTTACTTCTTAGGAAAATATCTAAAAGATTATTTTTTAAAAGAGAAGAATTGCCCCAAAAAACAAACATACATACTCATCTAGATTCCTGCAGCACTGATCTGATACTGCAGCTGTTCCGTTGCCGGTTCTACACCGAAAACGAAGTGTTCAAAGACCACTGATTACTCAGTTCTTGGACCTGGACAGGAGCACTGGGCTGTGGAGGGGGAACTCAAGCTTTCAGCAGCGCTGTCAGAGGCTGAGCCAGCTGCTGGTCAAGTATCTGGGTGGATCCCGACAATTCTGTCTGGAACATACAGGGAATCACATGGGTACTGGTTGCCGTTAGAAGGCTGGAATACAACAGGAGTCAAAGCGGATCAATGCAATCAGGAACACTTGGGACACTTGCAAACACCAGGGATCACAACGAATCACTGGAGATACAGTCAAGAAGTAAGTAAGAAACATGGGGGGCTTGAAAACAAGCATGGCTACACGTTGCTTGAATGCCTAGCAACATACAGCTGTGTTCAAAATAATAGCAGTCAGACATTACTAACCTGATCATTCACTGTTTTTGATAGAAATTATATTTCTACATGGCAAATAATTTACTAGCAGGTGTAGTAGAGTAATAGAAATCCAACAGACCCAACAGTCATGACATGCATGCTGCTGATTCTGTGTAGTTGAATCACTAATTGAAAGGGGCATGTTCAAAATAATAGCAGTGTGGAGTTCTATTAGTGAGGTCATTCATTCTTTGAAAAACAGGTGGCAATTATTGCCCTTATTTAAGGAAGGAAGGCAGCAAATGTTGTACATGCTGGTTACAGTGCATTTCTCTCTGAAATTCTGAGGAAAATGGGTCGTTCCAGACATTGTTGAGAAGAACAGCGTATCTTGATTAAAAAGTTGATTGAGGGGAAAACATATAAAGAAGTGCAGAAAATGATAGGCTGCTCAGCTAAAATGATCGCAAATGCTTTAAAATGGCAACCAAAACCTGAAAGACGTGGAAGAAAGCGAAAAACTACCATTCGAATGGATAGAAGAATAGCCAAAATGGCAAGGACTCAGCCAACAATCAGCTCCATGAAGATCAAAGAAGGTCTAAAGTTACCTGTGAGTATTGTTACAATTAGAAGACGCCTATGTGAAGCCAAGCTATCTGCAAGAAGCCCCCGCAAAGTCCCACTGTTTAAAAAAAAGACATGTGCTGAAGAGGTTACAATCTGCCAAAGAGCACATTGACTGGCCTAAAGAGAAATAGCAAAACATTTTGTGGACTGACGAAAGTAAGATTGTTCTTTTTGGATCTAGAGGCCGGAGACAGTTTGTCAGACGACCCCCAAACACTGAATTCAAGCCACAGTACACTGTGAAGACAGTGAAGCATGGTTGTGCAAGCATCATGATATGGGGATGTTTCTCATACTACGGTGTTGGGCCTATTTATCGTATACCAGGGATCATGGATCAGTTTGAATACATCAGAATACTTGAAGAAATCATGCTGCCTTATGCTGAAGAGGAAATGCCCTTGAACTGGGTGTTCCAACAAGACAACGACCCCAAACACACCAGTAAACGTGCAACATCTTGGTTCCAGACCAACAAGATTGACGTTATGGAGTGGCCAGCCCAATCCCCGGATCTTAATCCAATAGAAAACTTGTGGGGTGACATAAAAAATGCAGTTTCTGAGGCAAAACCAAGAAATAGAGAAGAACTATGGAATGTAGTCCAATCATCCTGGGCTGGAATACCTGTTCACAGGTGCCAGAAGTTGGTTGACTCCATGCAACACAGATGTACAGCAGTTCTCAGAAACAGTGCTTATACAACTAAATATTAATTAAGTGATTCAAAGGAACGCAAAATCTTCAAACATTTTTCAGTTTATATAGTGAATGTTTGAGTTTGTAAAGAAGAATACAAACACTGCTATTTTTTTGAACTGTCTAATATTCACTTTTCTTCAATTTTTTTAGAGGAACAGCACAAATTTGATATATTTTTCTTCATATTTTGATTTGGAATAGAATGTGTAGTGTTCCCAATGCATTTGTGTGTATGGAAATAAAAGCTATTAGAAGGATTTTGAGCTTTATTCACTTTTTTCAACACACTGCTATTATTTTGAACACAACTGTATGTACTAGCCCTTTAAAACAGGGCTTGGCCACCAGTTGGCTGAGCGCCAGCAGCCGCTGATTTGTTGCATTGCAACGACCTTGTACAAGCTTGAAGACCCTGAACTGCAGAGTGGAACAGGTGAGTGTGACACACTAAATAACATAGAAGGATTTATTACAGGTACCACAAATCTTCTTACTATGGTCTATTTAGACAGAAGTGAGTCGCTACTCTTACAAATGCCAACTAAATTGCAAATCAGCTACTCAGAACAATTCAGATCTGAATTTGATGCGTTTATACAATTATAATAAACGGTATCTGCTATATGACAGCCTTTTTGTGTTTTACAACTATTATGTGTGTTATAAAAGTAATTTGATTCAATAAAATTTGGAATTGAAGCAAGAATAGTTTCGGGAGGATCGTTATGTGGGCTAGGTGCACACTGTAGCGGGTATGGGAATGCCTGAAAATCGCATATGTTCCCTGATCCACAGGCAAAATACGCTACTCTTTAGCATTAATTCTTAATGGCACCTCCATGCATCAAAAAAATGCAGTGGGTTTTCAGGTGTGCAAAACTGCATGGTGTGGTGCGGGGGGGATTTCTGGTACCGATGGCCTGCAGCTGCATTTTGTAAAAGGGGTCAGGACTTTTATCCCCTACAAGTACAGCAGCCCATTCATTTAGAAAAGGAAGGGGCTGGTAAATGTGGCATATTTACCGAACCCTTCCCCCACTCTCCATCCTGAAAGATCCTGTTGTGTGCTTGTGGATGCCAGTGGTAAGGAGAGGAGGGAAGCCGGCAGCACTGAGGGGATGGGGACACATGGGGGGCCTGGGCAGCAGGGGAAAATGTATGGTGCAAAGGGAGGGTGATGGCTGTTGTGCGGGGGGGAATTACTGGGACCGATAGCATGTGGCTGCATTTTTTAAAAGGGGTCAGGACTTTTATCCCCACAAATACAGCAGCCCATTCAAATTAATGGGCTGCTGTGCCTGCACGGGCCTACCACAGAGTGAACCTAGCCTTAAACTACAGAAAATGTAATATTCTTTTTTATATTTGTAATAATTAAAGTAATTGAACAAACAATTTCAAACACTTCCAGAACAGTAATAATAAGTAAACTATTCATAGAACCATGGACACAAGCAACACACCGATGTGCTAATTAGTTTAAGTCCAATAAGTGTATTTATTAAGTTAAGTTTATTAAATGCTCTCATTACTGTGAAAGATTGATCCCAGAATATAATATGAAGCCTTTTCAGTTATTTAGGCAAAAGCCATTATGACAATTGCAACATTTATATTGACATATGTGTCATGGAGTACAATATGTTATGATAGAAGCAAGTGATAGTGGCATGCTTCTAGCTGAGAGACTGCAAAGAGTGGGCAACATCTGGTGGTGTCACTAAAGGATGGTTTAGTTCAGGACCTGCATCACAATACCTGTCTTAACAGCATTGCTTATTATTCGAACCTTTTCGGCAGCTGCTCAGTGTAGTCCTGTCATCCTGTCCTACAGCACTATCTGACAGAAACGGTGATACCTAGAGCATGTCAAGCAACCAACACAGACTCCTAGACCAACAGAGAAAATAAAAGTACATTCATCTAATGTTTCCTTGTGAAAAATGTCCGCTCAAAATTCATGACCAATTATTACAAACAGTCATATTATTGTGCATATCATTTATAATAATATCAGGAATACTAGTAAAGCAGATTTTACTTTATTCATTGAGTTATCGATGGCTTCAAATTGGTTGCTAAGGGTTACTGCACTTTGCACATCCAATTGCTGTTTGCACTACTTTTTAAAGTATGTTAGTCTGTACACCACATAATCATGCTCATAAAATCCAGGTGGTGGTAAATTATATCAATGCGATCTAAAAAAAAAAAAAAAGGTCCATATCTTCAATAGGGCCAGACTTTTTACATTTTTAAATAAAATTGCAGATGTGGTCTTCAAGAGATTAAAAGTCAAAAGTCATGAATCGTATATTATGTTTTTATAAACTGATTTTCCCTTGGGGATACTTTAAATGTCACCCCTATGAGTGCTGCCCACCCTTAGTCCTCATCCATTGATCTTCACTGTGTGGTCCCTCTCTGAGATGCATATATTTTCCTCTAAAAGTGGATGCTTTGTGCTGCGCATGTGCAGGGCTGCTGTTAGAAACCACGGGGCCCCATACAGCCTACCCGACAGGTCCTCCCCCCCCCAAAAAAAAAATAACACAGTTTATTATGCTTCAGTTATGAATGAACACAGTGAGTGATTGATACTGATCACTCATTATGATCATTTAGAAAAAGAAGGGGCTGGCATATTTACCGAACCCTTCCCCAACTCTCCATCCTGAAGGATCCTGTTGTGTGCTTGTAGCTGCCAGTGGTAAGGAGAGGAGGGAAGCTGGCAGCACTGAGGGGATGGGGACACACAGGGGGGCATTGGCAGCAGAGGAAAATGTATGGTGTAAAGGGGGGGGGGTGATGGCTGAGGTGCGGGGGGGATACCGATACGCTGTATGGTTCTCTCTGAAGCAGCTGAAATCCAGGGGGAGGGAGAGGAGAAGCCGCCAGTTTTCAGCTATTGCAGAGGGATCCATACAGGTCAACAGTTCCAGTAATTGCCCCCCCACTGTGCCAGTCACCTTTCCTGCCCACATACTGTACAATTCACCCAGTTGCCTGGGCCCCCCAGCTGGCCTAGGCCCCGTACAAGAGGACTAGTAGTTCCCCCTTATCCACGGCCCTGCGCACGTGCACAAGACCCCCATTCATTCCTATGAGAAAGCCATGCTTCGATCAGAGTGCCTGCTGAGGCTACCACCCTCTCCACCTATCACTGGTTGCTAAGGACCCTGCTGGCTTTACAGTAGATAGTAGAGAGCAGTGACACTGGCAGTGAGTGGAGTTTGATGGGGAAGCTGGAGGACAAGTTCCTCATCAGGTCCGCTCTCTCCTTGCAATTGACAGCAGTCAGTGGACGGATTCTATAGACAATACAATCTGTCTATTGGCTATTAAATCTTCCCACTGCCTGCTCTCAGTCAGAAGGGGAGTGGACCTATTGGGAAACTAGCATCTCTGAATGTGTGGGAGCTCAGCTGCACTGAGGACCGAGTGTCCATATGAACATCATTGCACCTCAGGATGCAGTACTTGTCCCAAATGTAGCTCCCTGTTTCCAACAGGTGCATGAATCTTTCACCCAGATCCACATTTGTCATGGAGAGGCACAAAGGAATTAGACACTCTTTATGAAGTTCCCTAATTATATATTAATAACTTAAAATTACATTCCAGTCAGATTTCACATTTTAAGACAGAAATATGTATGTAAGACACAGGTAGCCAAATTGCCGAGGATGTTTATTCCACAATGTAAAATCCTCTGGTCTGTCTGTTTCAATGTTTTTATTAAAGGTTTTAAGGCCCTTTCACATGGGCGGACTGATCAGGTACACCTGCATGTTTCCCTCTTTAGAGCAGTACATGTAAATGGATATGTGTTCTTTTACACCCACCTGCATCCGATCCAATCCTATTTGCTAAAAACAGATGGATGGGGATCATTCCCCACCCACCTGGTGGATGGGATGACAGTCAGATGTAAACGGGCAGAAAGTCTGTTTATATCCAACTGCTCCATAGAGAACCATGGGCTGTGTCTGTGTCCATATCTGCTCTGAAGAAGCGGAGCGGACACAGACCTGTCATCCACCTGCTTAGCAGGATCAGTGGACAGATCCCATGCTGAGCAAGTGGATTCACTTGGCGGAGTCCACCCATGTGAAAGGGCCCTAACAGAGAAAGTAGTCATCTTTTGAAGGAAAATACAGGTAATAGTCCCACTACACAGGCAGTAAAAATAACAGAGATGGCACATCGGTAAGGCACTGATGATAGGTGCTACATACATCCATAGGTCAAGTTATATGAGGTAGTAACAGAAAGCCTATCAATATGAAAATATAAAATGTGGGCACTCAAGCATGTAAGTAGAACACTTATGGGCTAATACAAAGCATGTGCACAGCTCAAAACAGGCAGGTAATATTGGAAACTGTCTTAGTCATTATTGTGCAATACGACCCATGTCAGTCTATAAAGTGTCATTTTGCCATCAGTGAAGAAAAAGAGAGGGAAAAAAAAAGAACAGTGAAGAAACCATGACCTGTCTGACCAACCTTACCAACACAACATCAGCTTTTAGGATGTGGCTTGCAGACAGTGTATCCAGGGACTCCAAACTTTCTCAAATCAAAGGTGTCTTTCAAAATACTGACCATCTTCTCATTAGTTATTTTCCACATTAATTTCCATTTCATCACCTCCAGATCCACCACTGGACTCTTCCAGGTGGTTGCAAATGCAATTAATCCTCTAGTCTTTCATGTATCTAAAGCAAACCTATAATCTTGCGGGCTGTAAATTCCAGCCTTCGCCCAGTACAGACTTTCTAAATTGTCATTATGTACCATCTGCTCCCGTTTCAGTGTATTTTATAACTTTTGGCAAAGACTATAGCTGTACCCCACTATGCTCAAAATGAATTTGCCATTTTTTGGACCATAATCCTGTATAGTTATGTAGCCCTTAGGCTAGGTTCACATTTTTGTGTTGCGAGAACGCACACAAAATCGTACATTTTCCTGCAACACACAAAAATTAACCCTTTTGAAATTGTTGATGGCAATCCATGTATGATGACACAGTTCCATGCATTTTGATGTGGCACTATTTTTCCAAAGAGTCATGCACTTCTTTAGTGCATTTTAAAATGAATGAACTGGCCTAAATGCAATGCTTGGAAATGAGCAAAAATGCATGTATTCTCCATTGCACCTGGATTGGTGTGAACTGAGCCTGATCATGTGAAGAAATCCCAGGTCTTATGAGATGACAATATATTGCACAAGGAAGTTTACAGTACACTACAAACACAAGAAAAGCAATTGAATGTTAAGTAATATTACAAATATCCAATGCAGCACAGTCCTATACCTTTAACAATGAATCGATGCTGCAAGTCCAGCAACTCATCCCAGCATGCTAAGCTTTGGGACCACACAAGATCCCCTTAATCAAAGTCATAGATGACTTGATGGTGGTGTTGATTCCAATAATGAAATTTTGAAAGAAGAGCAAAAGAGTGATATTGACATATACTACCTGTATGCTTCAGGATAGCATTGTCCATCTTGCCACTTCATCATGCATGATTATGTTTTATATCATATTTCTGACTGTTGTGGATAGGGGAAGGAGGAAGAAAAGAGGTAAACAATTGAAACACTCTCAGTACTGCTAAGGAAATGGGGCACAATGAAGGAAACTTTACGTACTGGCCATTGATGTGAGAACACAAGTTTTTTGACCCAGAGACAGGAAATGTAAACACAAGCACATACCTTGGTCGTAACAACTTAGATTGCAGGCTTGCTAGAGAACCAGCCTCTTGATACTTTTATCCAGAAAGCTCTGATCTTTAGCAGATAAAAGGCTAGTACACAGTTTTTTGCAAACACGTTGCTTTCTCTAGTAGCTGAAAGGTTTGGTAAAGCAGTCATGCTGCCTGGCCTAAAGAAATTGCATACAATAACATGTTCACTTAGTGGGTTTGAATTTTTGAATGCTTTACAATATCAAAAATCAACATATTTGTTTTATATTTAACATCGTAAAACATGGGCAGTACATACATATAACACTTGTCAAAGGTTACAAAAGACATGACTATAAGGAAAACAGTTGTGTAAAATAAATGGGATTAAAACAAAATACTAAAAAAATACTAAATAACTCTTGGGGACAGCAGAGGAGATGTGCAATAAATCCATAGTTAGCAACTGTACTCCAAGCATAAAGAGAATAATTTATTTGTTGTTATCAGATTATATGCTGTTAGAAATCAAAGTGAAGATGTACATAAGGGTCTGTTGCATTCTAAGCTCATTTCTATAGTTATGCTTAGACTTATGTGATACAGATATATTATTATGTCTAGTGACTATGGAACTCATTTATCTATATTTAGAAATCAAACACAGTTATTGAAAACTGTAATGATCCCAGAAAGACCAGAAAGATTATTAACAACTCCCCCATGTCCCAAAAGCATGTTCAAACTCTTTATAAACTTCTTGGTAACCACTCTTGTGAACACTCTTATGATGGTGTAATTGGCATTATGACTTTTTACCTTGTAACTACAATCTTGATATTGTGGTAAAGAAATGCATATAAAATGATATGATGAAAGCCCTACAAGGTGAATAACATAGTTGAACTTGTCAACCTAGCTCTGTCCAATGCATTTAAATCTTTTATAGATCTCCTCAGGGAAAACCCTGAAGAAGTCCATAACAGAGAAAATGTGTGGAACTGAGCTACATGTGATGTTTTTATGTCTTCTAGTGACGCAGGGGTCAGCATGAGAACCCACTGAGTGCAGTGGAGGAGCAGGAGCTAAACAAGACTGCAAATGATCATGCAAATGATCAGGTTAGAGGCTGAAGTGATTAGAGGACTTGCCTTACAGCTGTAGTCCAAACACCCCTGGAGCATGAGAAGCTCATTTTTATTTTGGAAGATACACATGCCCAGTACCTTAAGGTCTGAGGCCCTTGGCTAGTCTATAACACTTAGGTGAACATAGATTGCACTCTGCTCTCCTTGTGAGTTTCTCCAGGTATGGATATTGAGCCCCTCTGGTTGGACCACTTGGGTTCCCTTCTTATTCTGTCCCTCCCTCTTCTCATAAAGCCTCCAAACCTTTCTCTGCCTCTCTTTCATAGCCCCCCCTCCCCATGAGGAGTTGGGCCACATCTGTCTCTCCCTTAATCCTTTTCCACCTCCTATGACTTGGCACTTGTCAGGAGTTGGTGGACCCCCTTTGCCTCTCTTTTCTTCTGCTGCTACTCAGCGAGGCCTTCCCTTTCGCTAGTGAAGAACAATCTCCCTGTTGGCTAAAGTATTACTCTTGATCCTTAAATAATCTCTGAACTAGCTTTTTTGCTGTTTCCTATGGCTCATTTATGCTTGTGCTTCCCACTTTGGAGGCCTCGTTCTGATCTGTTAATTAACCTGCATTATTGTATTACTGCCTGCTGTTCGCAATTTATTTGTGATCGCATGAAAAAGTAGAATAAATCCTTTGTGAAACAAACACCCCTAGAACTGGTGACACAAAGTTGCATGGATACCTAGAGTCCACAGACACACACTTCTGCTAAGTTACTTGGCAGAGAGGCGCTCTTTTAGATCACTGAGGAGATCACTGGTTAAAGATACAGCAGAGGAAAAGACTAGAACAATGGCTGACAGGTGCAGCAGAACCCATCAACCCATCTGAAGGCAGAGGGTGAGGTGGCCAGTGGCTGACCACCAGGAAGGCAGAGGTGTGGTCAAGAGGCAAGCTGAACTGGAGAATGGATAGACAGCAGTATCATGGTCAGGAAGTAAGCCAAGCTCAGCAATAAGCAATCGGTAGAAGCGTGGTCAGGTAGTAAGCCAATGTCAACAATGAAAAGACAGGTAAGCCAAACTCAGAATCAAGTAGTGTCACAAGAAGAAGAATCCAGAAGAAAGTCAGGTCAGCCATGGGAAATCAAAAATAAACGCAGATTTAGGGCACAGAAGTTTATAGAGCAACCTTTTTGCTTCAGCAGTCTTCTTTAAATAGGCTGTCTGGTGCCAAATCTGGCATTAGACATTCATGACCATTTTCCAGCACATACTGTACAGATGTTTGCACAACAGTTCCTCACGCAAACAAGTGTGCCCACATAACCTGCTGGCAAAGATCCTGGCTCTGCGTATTGGTGCACATGCACATCTTCTCCTGAAGGCATCCTGACAGAAATAATGGTAGGTGATTTTCCATCAGTGTTGCAGGGTTAGGCAGTCTGGGAAGTGGGAAGGGTAAATATCCACTATATTCTTTACAGGTACAGACACTATTTACATGTTCAGTTTAATGACAGAGACTTTTAAAGCTGAGCTCCAGGCAAAGAGATAAAAAACACATTTGAATTTTATATATGTGATCATTCCTTTCTACCAGGAAATTTTTTTTTACCACTTTTTTTTGGTCCTGACAAAGCTGAGTGAGATACGCCCATCGGCAAAACGCATTGACGTCATACATCAGATACGTCACTTCCGGTAATGCGCATTGGCGATATGCACGCCGACCTACAAGGAGGCAGCCATTTTCACATGCCATGAGTCATGCAAAGCTGTACAGGCACCATGGAGAGGTTGGAAATCCACGAAATGTCGGCTGATGTAAGCGGTAGTTCCCTGGATCAATACGGCAGTACATGTGAAGGATATTTCCATTTTTTACTACCCATGGCACAGGTGGTGAGTGGACTGTTACAAGAATAATGAAGAAGGCTTCTTGTTACTTATATTATATATACATCAGAGTGAGAGTACCCAGAGTGACTATCCTCATATTATTTGTCTTATTTCAGGATGGGGACATTATGATGCATTATCTAGATGCAAAGCATACAACATATATTGCAACAAACGGAAGAGCTATTGGGCCTCATTCTATTACGAATATCAAAGTGGTTTATAGTCCACATGTTGTGGTGAAGAAACCATATAAAGCAGGGCTCTGCTATTTACATTCATTTTTCCATCAAGACATCAACAGGGACTTTTTCATCTATAAGAATCTTTGCAACTATTTGCGTCTACCACGGGTAGATGGGCCCCAACCACTTGTGCCTTTATAGGGCTGTACTGCATGAATTCATAATCATATCACTGGGGTATATCCCCTTTCTTTATCCAATTTTTTACCCACATTGCCTTGTATAGGCCTAGGGTTATGTTTCTCTCCACGTGGTAACTGTATTTGCCAATATGCATAGCATGTGATATTATATACCTATGGTACAATTTTTTGAAAACACCTCCTATAGGGAGTGTAACCAATGTGCGGTGCTGCAAATGCTCTAGACTAAGTTTGTCACTGCCTTTGCAGCACATATATATCCAGACCAGTCTTGGTGTGATTTTAAATGGTTTTAGGTCTGTGTGTATTGTCTCATACTGAGGTGATGGTAAACCAGGGTGACTGCCCGATTGTCAATCATTAATGTGTAATAAAGCATACTTTTTTGGAATTTTTTCTGAGTATCGCATTCTGTCCATAATGTAGCCGCTTTTTTGTGAATCTCTTTTCACAAATTTCTTTGTTGGTCTGCATATTTTTTGGCTACTGGATGGAAGCCATATATTGGGTGATACAGTAATTTATATTTGAACCTCTAAATCTATTTTTTACTAACCTGTTTATGTTTGTACCTTAATGGATACCTTGGATGGGGCCCTGCTTCCAGAAAGTGTGTGTATGCATTCCCTTTCCCTCCAAGGACTCCCATGACGGGTATTAAGTAAGCTAGATAACACCATCCATGGGCTTCCAAGGGTATCCAGGGATAACAGATCTTTCAACAGCATATGTAAGGGTTGTTCCCAAGTGACATAGATCGAATACCAACAAGCTTTTGTGCAGTATCCGAGTATCCTGCAATGGCCAGGAAAGCAAGAATTCTAGTTAAAGCAGGATTCTTATAATTAACCATAACATCTACAAAAGTTTCATTAAACACTGGAACCTCAGTGTAATATACAGAAGACAAATCTGAACTAAGAGAGAAATTCAACTTTGACCCACTGCAAGCTCTCCTCTTCTCACTTGAGATACCCAACTTAAAACACCAGTCTGGAGAATGTGTTTTACTAACTATGTGAAAGGATATAGTGTTGTTTTCATACGTGGCTGATATATTAGTCAGGGTTACAGGAGATGACCCTTTAAGAAACAGTAGAAATCCTAGAGGGGAGGCTATCAGGGGCATTCTAGCAGTGCTGGGGTTCAATTTGCTAAATATCCAACATTTTTCCTGACCTTTGTGCATCAGTGTATTTAAACATGAGCAATGACAGTGTAAGTTCCCACATCATTAAAAGCAATTTCCCTTTTCTGTCTATCACGGCCATACTGTGAACCACAGATAGAACTTATCACACACAAGTCATCTGGATGATATACTGTATACAGTTAGAAACAATCCACGCTGGCATGCCTTGTACCGGTATTGGAACTACTTTGGAAAAGAAGGCTACAGGTCTTAGCTTGCCACCCTGCTCGAACCCCTGCCATGGTTTTACAGTTGTCCCTTGCAAACAAATGAAACATTTTACAGTAATCAGGAAGTCGTAAACCAGGAGCTGTCACCATTGCAGTTTTAAGATACACAAAAGCATCAACCATTTCATCAGACCATTTTAGAAGATCAGAGTTTTCAGGTGAGGTTGCTTGTCTCAGGATGTTGTCATAGAATGAACAGTCAGGTATCCATTGGTGGCAGTAACCAATCCTACCCAAGAAGGTTAGCATTTCCTTCTTTGTTTGTGGGCGTGGCATACCCACTAGAGCAACAGCTCTCTTGTGACTGATCTTTCTTTCTCCATCAGACAATGTGAAACCCAGGTATTCCACAGTTTCCTTACACCATTGCAATTTCTTTCTAGACACTTTGTGACCTGTCTGTGCTAAATGTTCAAGCAATGAGATGGAATCTTTCTCACGTGACATTTTGTTAGAGTTACAGAGCAATAAATCATCACAATACTGAATTAGGACGGAACCATGACAGGGTGCCCAACTCTGTAAGGTAGCCTGGAGTGCTATAGAGTAGACCGCTGGCGAATCTACATAACCCTGAGAGAGACGACACCAGGTTAACTGGCGCCCCATGTTGTAGGTCCAAGCCAGAAGTACCTGTGTCTCTTCGTCAACTGGGATGGAAAAAAAGGCGTTTGCTAAATCAACAACTGTAAAAAACCCTGTGTCTGCAGAAATGGAGGTAATGAGAGATGGAACATCAGGTACAATTGGGGCAATGGGGACTACCAAATTATTGATGGCCCTGAGGTCTTGTACAAACCTATAGGTTCCATCACTCTTCCTCACTGGATTGATGGGCGTGTTGTAAGGTGATATGATTGGTTTCAATATCCCTTGCTTCAAAAAGTGCTCAACCATTGGGACTATGCCTTCTTCCTTTTCTTTTGACAGTGGGTACTGTTTATGATAAACTAGGGTTGCTCCGGGTTTCAATTTGGCCCTGTAAGGGGTGCACTGTATGTGGCCTACATCCAGACTATCACGGGCCCACAAAGGGTGTTCTGGTGGGAATGTCAACAGGACCTCATCTGAATAACAGTATCCAGGAATCAGAGTCCCCTGACCGGTGAACAGAGCAGTTTCCTCTGGGATTTCCATGGATAACCCAAAATGAGGTGATTTAACAAAAACAACTCCTTCTCTTGTGAGGACCATTTCTATCTGCAACATTCCTATCAGGTCCCTACCCAACAAATTTACGGGACAGGAAGGAATGACCCGGAAAGAATGATGCAGCAATGTCTGGCCTATTATGAAGTCTGCAACTGGGGGGGATGGTGTTTTATATGTTTTAGTCAGTATCCCATTTATTCCCATGGAAGGTTCAGCATCCTGTTTCTCACCCGTGTATAGCTCCTCACCATGGGTACTTTTTGTTGCTCCTGTGTCGAGAAAAAATGGATAGATTTGTCCATCTACCATGAGGGGCACCAGGGGGGCTTCAGTGTGATCATCAGTGAGAAGTGGGAATGCTGGGACACTACCTTCCGGGCCTCCTCAGGCCTGGTGTTGGTTCCAAGGTAGAGGATAGCGCACAGTGGCTTGGGAAGGGGGGCAGGGGCTGTGTGTTTGCTGTGTCTGTTGTAGATGTTGTGGCTTTGGTGGATGTGGATATTGATTCCTCCAGTGGCTCTCCTGGCCACAGTTGAAACAATGAGTGCGCCTAACTCCTCCTTCCTGTCGTCCTTGTCTCTCTCCTTTCCATTTTGATCTTTCTCCTCTCTCTCTCCCCCATTTCCTATATTCTCCAGTATTATCACAGGGTCTGGCATTCACTGGGTTGTAGTGCTGCAAGCTTCCCTGATAATGCATTGCTGTAACTCCCTTTAAATCAAAACAACTTGCTGCATCCTTCTCCATAATCTTACTAGTAAAATCCTTCACTGTTAAATTTGGCCATTCAGAAATCATTTGCTTCACCATGAGCCCAGATTCATTCTTCAAACCAGAAATGAATGTTTGAATGAATAAGGGACCCATTGATCCTTCTGTAGACAAACCTGCTTCTTCCTTCCACATTTTCATAAACCTCTTAAAAAACTCCACAACTACCTCCTTACTCTTCTGTTTACATGCCACAGCTGTGGGGAGAGAAGACCTTTCACTAAAAACTCTCTTCATCTCTGTTGTTAATTGAGTCCACATCTCCTCCCGTCCTACCTCAGTTTTGAGTCTATAATCACTAGCTGCTGTACCTGGGCCTTGAATAGTGCTTATGGTTGGGACCTTGGTCCAATCCCAAGCACTCTCCTGATCATAACCCATGACCCCATCTATGATTAACCTCATATCTTCCTGTGTGAACTGTCTGCCTTTGCATGCACGCTTGAGAAACATTATGCAAGCAGCAGGTTTGTGCTGGGGCTTTGGGGCTCTGTTAATAATATCAATTCTCCAAACTCCAATGGCTTGAGAATCATCTGATTTCCCATAATTAAGTAGGGTAGTGTACTACTAACTTGTGGTTCTGTTTCCCCAGTTGCTCCTTCAGGGATCTCTGGGCAGGTTTTAACTTTACCTTTACCAGCAAGTTCTTTAAGTCTTCCTACTGCTACCATTTTGGCATGTCTGGTGGCTTCAAGTGTTTCTTCTCCCTCCTGCATTGCCTCTTCATATTGTTCCTTCAATGTATCCATTACCCGTTCCAGCGCCGCCTTCGAGACAGTTACCACTTCTTCATCATCTGCATCCCTTGACTCCTTGACCACACTTGGTAAGGGGGCAGATGCCTGGGCCTGAGCCTGAGCAGCAGGAGCTTGAGGGGCTTGGGGCTTCAGGGCCAGTGCAGCTATTTGGATGAGATCCTCATCCTTTGCCCTTGTGTTTCCAGTTGGAAGAACTGGGTATAAGGGGCAGTATGCTGGTGGGGTGTAAGTAACACCGGAAAGCATAGTAGCTGGACGCTTTACTTTTGCCTCTATTGCATGTAGTTGCTTAGGAATAAAAGTAGGTACATTAACTTTCTTTTTCCTCTTTGGTTTCAGTGTGGGCAATACTATCCTTCCTTTTGGCTTCTTCGCTTCTCCATTATCTTCATTGCCGGTCACTTTGCTCCCTGTATTCTCAACCTCATGCCAGAAGGGGGCCCACCTTGAGCCAATTTTCTCCCCCCTCTTTCATCTAAGACTGATCCCAGCCTGGGCCACCTGAATACCACGGGAAGGCAGTTCTATCCTCCAAACAAAGTCCCTTTACCATATCCATATGGAATGAATCATTTGCCCCCTCCCGAGGAAATGGGGAGGAGCTTCCCATTAGCTCAATCCACCCTGCCAGATTATCTACAAAGGGGTTAACAAGAAATCTGTCCCACAGACCCAGGTTACATAAGTTTTACATGTTTCTCCAGGATTGGGAGGAGGGTACTCTTTACTACCTTTTGATCCCATTCTGCAAGTGTGTAAAGTGTGTAAAAACAGTCAGTTATAATTATGGTTCACTGTTAGCCTTGTCTCACCTTACAAGGCCTTCAGCAATCTTACAACTCTATGAATGGCAATCCTTTATTCTATATCATGCAGCGATAGAAAGGGTAAAGTAAAAAAAGAGGTTAGAAGTTCCTCAGATCATCCACTTCCCTTGGTCTTTCCCAAAAAGACCCATTTTACTTAGTCTACCAAAGACAATTTTCTGTACTTCCCAAAAGTACTTCTGTTGTGTCCCAAGCACAACTATTGCGTGCCAAACGCAATCTCAGCTGCTAAAAGCTGTTACTAATGTTAACTTATTAGAGAAATGCAGTGTAGTCAGAGCCGAGGCAAGAAGACACAAAATCACTTACCCAGATGATCACTGCATCCCACCGCTGCCACCATCTGTAGGGAAGGGGTTAATTTAGCCCCTAGGATGATATGAGAGACCCCTCAGAATTCTGGGAGCATACAGAAAGGACCACAGAGGCAGGTTGATTCCAAGTATGCTCGTTTATTGGTAGCATGAAGATCAATTACATACAAAACAGTTAAGGAGGGAGGATGCCCCCCCATCCAATCAGATTATTACAACTGGTACCAATTCAACCAATCAGAACATCATTAGCTAAGCATATTTTATAACATGGTTATATAAAAGTGTTGTGGTCTGCAAAAATCCAAAGTTCATTGTCTGTAAATAGGGTGATTTTAACAAATTTCGGGCAGGTTGACATGACATATTAGAATTAGAATAAACAGTAGCCGAGTAAACATGCAGTATTCATTTTTGTTCAAAGTTCTCTATCTGTGGAGGAGAATACAATGTTAGTATTTTTCAGATTTATTAAAGTAGATTTTAGACAGGCATAAAAGATTAACCCTTTCTCCCACAAGCCATAACATCTGCAAAGGGTTCCTGAGCCTTTAAATGGTCTCTCAGTCTGGTTCAGTAGGAATCACAATCATGGGAAAGACTGCTGACCTGACAGTTGTGCAGAAAACCACCATTGACACCCTTCATAAGGAGGGAAAGCCTCAAAAGGTAATTGCAAAAGAAGTTGGATGTTCCCAAAGTGCTGTATCAAAGCACATTAATAGAAAGTTATGTGGAAGGGAAAAGTGTGGAAGAAAAAGGTGCACAAGCAGCAGGGATGACCGCAGCCTGGAGAGGATTGTCAGGAAAAGGCCATTCAAAAGTGTTGGGGACTTTCACAAGGAATGGACTGAGGCTGGAATCAGTGCATCAAGAGCCACCACACAGAGACGGATCCTGGACATGGGCTTCAAATGTCATATTCCTCTTGTCAAGCCGCTCCTGAACAACAAACAACGTCAGAAGCGTCTTACCTGGGCTAAAGAAAAACAGGTCTGTTGCTCAGTGGTCCAAAGTCCTCTTTTCTGATGAGAGCAACTATTGCATCTCATTTGGAAACCAAGGACCCAGAGTATGGAGGAAGAAGGGAGAGGCACACACTGCAAGATTCTTGAAGTCCAGTGTGAAGTTTCCACAGTCTGTGTTGATTTGGGGAGCCATATCATGTGCTGGTGTTGGTCCACTGTGCTTCATTAAGTCCAGGGTCAACGTAGCCGTCTACCAGGAGATTTTGGAGCACTTCATGCTTCCTTCCACAGACGAGCTTTATGGGGATGCTGACTTCATTTTCCAGCAGGACTTGGCACCTGCCCACACTGCCAAAAGCACCAAAACCTGGTTCAATGACTGTGGGATTACAGTGCTTAATTGGCCAGCAAACTCTCCTGACCTGAACCCCATAGAGAATCTATGGGGCATTGCCAAGAGAAAGATGAGAGACATGAGACCGAACAATGCAGAAGAGCTGAAGGCCACTATTGAAGCATCCTGGTCTTCCATAACACCTCAGCAGTGCCACAGGCTGATAGCTTCCATGCCACGTCGCATTGAGGCAGTAATTGCTGCAAAAGGGGCCCAAACCAAGTACTGAGCACATATGCATGCTTATACTTTTCAGAGGTCCAATATTGTTCTATGTACAATCCTTGTTTTATTGATTGCATGTAATATTCTAATTTTCTGAGATTGTAGATTTGGGGTTTTCATGCGCTGTAAGCCATAATCATCACAATTATGACAAATCGCGGCTTGAACTATCTTACTTTGCATGTAATGAGTCTATCTCATATATTAGTTTCACCTTTTAAGTTGCATTACTGAAATAAATGAACTTTTGCACGATATTCTAATTTTTAGAGTTTCACCTGTATATCACATCCACAGGTTGACACATTTCACTGAGTTTACCAAACATTGGTGGATTCTTGCTGGGGGATTTATTCCCACAATCAGAAATAATCACTTTAAACAATCAGAAATAAGGCAGTTTAAAATAATTCATAACTACTACCTAAGGCAGTTCATGGACTGCATGGTCTATGTTTCACTTGACAGAAGGAAATTCATGTATAATGTGTTAACTTTATTATATAATTTACAAAGCAGCAGACCATATAAATTACATACAGTCATGGCCGAAATTGTTGGCACCCTTGATATTTCTCCAGGAAATCATGTATTTCTCACGAAACGTATTGCATTAACACATGTTTTGCTATACACATGTTTATTCCCTTTGTGTGTATTGGGACAAAACAAAAAAAGGGAGGAAAGAAAGCAAATTCGACATAATGTCACACAAACCTCCAAAAATGGGCTGGACAAAAGTATTGGCACCCTTTCACAACTGCGGATAAATAAGAATGTTACAAGCATGTGATGCTCCTGTAAACTCACCTGGGGCAAGTAACAGGTGTGGGCAATATAGAAATCACACCTGAAAGCAGATAAAAAGGAGAGACGTTCACTTAACCTTTGCATTGTGTGTCTGTCTGTGCCACACTAAGCATGGACAACAGAAAGAGGAGACGAGAACTGTCTGAGGACCTGAGAACCAAAATTGTGGCAAAATATCAACAATCTCAAGGTTACAAGTCCATCTCCAGAGAACTAGATTTGCCTTTGTCCACAGTGCGCAACATTATCAAGAAGTTTGCAACCCATGGCACTGTAGCTAATCTCCCTGGTCGTGGACGGATGAGGAAAATTGATGAAAGATTGCAACGCAGAATAGTCCGGATGGTGGATAAGCAGCCCCAAACATGTTCCAAAGACATTCAAGCTGTCCTGCAGGCTCAGGGAGCATCAGTGTCAGCGCGAACTATCCGTCGACATTTAAATGAAATGAAACGCTATGGCAGGAGACCCAGGAGGACCCCACTGCTGACACAGAGACATAAAAAAGCAAGACTACAGTTTGCCAAAATGTACTTGAGTAAGCCAAAAGCCTTCTGGGAAAACGTCTTGTGGACAGATGAGACCAAGATAGAGCTTTTCGGTAAAGCACATCATTCTACTGTTTACCGAAAACGGAATGAGGCCTACAAAGAACAAAACACAGTACCTACGGTAAAATATGGTGGAGGTTCAATGATGTTTTGGGGTTGTTTTGCTGCCTCTGGCACTGGGTGCCTTGACTGTGTGCAAGGCATCATGAAATCTGAGGATTACCAAAGGATTTTGGGTCGCACTGTAGGGCCCAGTGTCAGAAAGCTGGGTTTGCGTCCAAGATCCTGGGTCTTCCAGCAGGACAATGACCCCAAACATACGTCAAAAAGCACTCAGAAATGGATGGCAAAGAAGCGCTGGAGAGTTCTGAAGTGGCCAGCAATGAGCCCAGATCTAAATCCCATTGAACACCTGTGGAGAGATCTTAAAATTGCTGTTGGGAAAAGGTGTCCTTCCAATAAGAGAGACCTGGAGCTGTTTGCAAAGGAAGAGTGGTCCAAAATTCCGGGTGAGAGGTGTCAGAAGCTTATTGATGGTTATAGGAAGCGACTGATTTCAGTTATGTTTTCCAAAGGGTGTGCAACCAAATATTAAGTTAAGGGTGCCAATACTTTTGTCCAGCCCATTTTTGGGGTTTTGTGTGACATTATGTCATATTTGCTTTTCTGCCTCTGTTTTATATTTGTTCCAATACATACAAAGGGAATAAACATGTGTATAGCAAAACATGTGTTAATGCAATACCTTTTTTGTGTGAAATACTTGATTTTCAGGAAAAATATCAAGGGTGCCAACAATTTCGGCCATGACTGTATGTCAATGAATATTGTCCATATTGGTCCTGAAGAAGCAGATAACATTTGTGAAATGTGTCAACTTCTGGATATGATATACTGAATACCTCCCAACTTTTTGAGATGGGAATGAGGGACACCTATTAGCAAAAGTATGTAGCTATAGGAAACGCCCCCTGCCACACACCCTTAAAGGAGAATTATACAATAAAAGATTGGTTGAAACCACAAGTGCTTTTACTTTTACACTACAATTCCTTTATACTGGCTTTTGACTTTAACAAATGCAGCTATTTAGAAATTGAATGAAAGGTTTAGCACTCGTAAACACTTTTTGAAAGATAAAAAGTGCATTTTATATACAACTATAGAGATCAGACCAAAATAAAGGCTAAATGAGAAAGAAAGAGGGACAGAGGGACTTTGTTCGTCCAAATCAGGGACAGTACCTCAAAATCAGGAACAGTTGGGAGCTATGTATACTGAAATACACTGGAAATTGACATGGTCTTATGTATGGTGTGCATACGTATTTGTGTGTGTATATGTGTGTGATAAATATGAAAAATTTATATTTTTTATATGTATACTGTATTTTTTTTTTATTTCTTATTGTATAAAATATTTGTTTATGGGTGCTATAAAAGTTCCATTTTTCTATACTAATGGTTAGAGTTAAGGAGTACAGTGGTCTCATGCCCCCCCCCCCCCCCCCCCCAGCAGACTGATGATTGAGCGCTGAAATAGAAACAGAGAAAAGTGATGGCAGAAAAAAGTCCAAGTGGTCCATCGAGTCTGACTTTTTTTTTTTTTCAACACATGTATTTTTTGTTTTTTCTTCATTAACTTTTTTTGTCTGAGTATAGAACTATGTTTGTCCCAAGCATGTTTGAAACCACTTACTGTTGACTGACTGACTACCTCTGCTGGAAGTCTATTACAAACACTAACTACCCGTTTAATAAAATAATACTTTCTTAAATTGGTATAGAAATTTCCTTTATTTGGCTTGAGGTCATGCAACAAAAGCAACAACACATTGATATGTCATCAGTTCTGCTCCATCTGCTTTACCCTACTGTCTGTGTGTTCACTGTCAGCACATGTGCATCCAGCAGAGTCTGATTAACTCCATATCCTGCCCCTCCCTCTCCCAGTCAGAGTGCTGCTCTGCAGGGAATTTTAGAGGCTGGCACCAAGATAAAATACATTTAGTTATATTAAAAGAAATTCCCAACTGCATTAACTGTTTACTATATTTGCCCAAGATTAGCTTTAATAAAAAGTTGTTGTTAATGCTTCTAAAGGCAATACTCAAGACATTTAATTACTATTTATTGCCATACTGAAATACAAAAATGATCTTCAAGTATGAGATGTATACATTTTGCCTTTTTTGACTCGCATGTGTTCTGCAATAATAATGTGTGTCAAGGATTGGCTATTTCACTCTATTTTAAGTTCTTCTTTAGCTTAGATGTATTTTTTCCCAGTTAAACAGTGTTAAAAGAAGACATTGTTAAAGTGTGTTCTGGTTTAGATATGAGGGTAGTGAATAGATCACAGAGAATGTCACCTTTTATTTCCAAGAAGAGGAAAATAAAGACATTTTGCATTATATCTCAGTTTTAGTATATGCCCACCAAATATCTAAGATTATCTTTAAGTATGTCCAGCAAGATAAAGATATTTGGATATAAAACATTGTGATTCAATTTGATTCTTTTGGAGCTTTGCTACCTGAGAGATAATTTATCCCTTTTATGTACCTAGAGAGCTAAGAATTGCCCCTTCCCTTTTTCAGCATCTATAGATCTAAGATGCAGGAAAAACTTCCCCTGTAACATAGACTTTCTGATTAGCATAATAGGTCATATGTATCTACTACAGTCTAACAGAACTGAGTAAACCAAATTGAATGAACAGGTTTCCTGGTTATCAACATCAATAAACAGAATATATTAAAACAATTCTATACATTTTCTTTGAATGGCATATGTCAGGAGAAATATATGCAATTGTTAAATTGGCTAATGAAGAAGCAGAAACCCTGCCCTGAAACAAGTATGCCTAATCCTTGGAAACCAGTTATAGAATTTTTATTGGTTCTTGGTGGACAACCTGTGCTGTGGAACAATGCTCTTATGGTCCAGTGCATGCTGGCAATACTGCAGTTGGCTCATAGAAAAGAGGTATCTAGTACTAGGGAACACTTGCCCTGTATTTTCTCATGTTCATATGCAGGGATTTTCAGAAAATAGACAGCAGAAATTACATGGATTTAGTAAGCAGCACAGAGGAACAAGAGAATAGTAAGATGTAAATATGAGAGACTCAGAAATGTCTGGTTCTTAGGGCTGGCAATACCACTAGGCAAACTAGGCAGCCGCCTAGGGTGCAACCACAGCCACTGGTTTCCCTGTTCTCCTGCTTGCTAAGAATTGCATCACATAGACTGTTTTGTACCTCTGGTTTTCTGTTCACTTTGCATTTTATACTTTATTTAATTGAATTGTTGCAAAAAACATCAAGCTGGTACTGTATCTGTAGACCGCCTAGCCGCTGCTCTATCCACGGCTACAGACCCACAATGACTGATCCTTAGGACAAGAAGGACTGATAGTGACCATTATCAATAACAAGCGACTTTTCTTTTTCTTTCTTGTGAGTGTAACAATGCTTGTTTATTAAATTTATATTTTAATACTGCGCTAAGTGGTGTCTCCCTCTGTTTTTTTTTGTCTTCCACATACAGAACTGGCATATTCTGATGATAGCTGCCACTGATGTTGTTGTTTTTTATTGGACTTATGAGAACAATTTTGAGGGTAGCAAGTAGTTGGTTTTGCCTAGGGTGCAAAATAGTCTAGCACTGACCTTGCTTTTCCCCTAACTCATTTTAATGCAAAATCTACTCTTTGACCCAAACGTACCACTAATTCTATCTTTTTGATTGTTTCCCATCAATAACTTTATAAGATTGACAATATAGTGCGACTCATGTTATTTTTTCACAGCAGCAATAATAACTTTCCAGGGAGCAGAGTATTCAAGCAGAACCTACAAACTGACATAGCTGAAGGCTACCTGTGACAATTACAGACAGCTAAAAAGCTTTGCTGATTGGTAACTGTGCTGTGCATGTATTAACAATCAAAATTACTACAAATATAGTATTTTATACTTACTGTAAAATCTTTTTCTCTGAGTTAATTAAAGCGGAGTTCCAGTTGAATAAATAAAAATAAAATTCAGCAGCTACAAAACTGTAGCTGTCGACATTTAAATTACAGACACTTACCTGTCTCTCGGTCCAGCAGTGTCCTCACCACGGCTGGCTTTACCGGCTGTCTTCTCTCCCTGGTGCCAACATCTTCAGTGTGGGCACCCAGCTGTGACAACTTGCGGCTTCACAGCTGAGTGCCCACTGCGCATGTACAAACAGCGCTGCTCTTTGTGAATGGTCCTGCAGTCTTCTGGGACCTGTTACGTGCCTCAGAAGACTATGGGGAGGGAGGAGGACACCTTGTCAAATTTGGGTACCCGCTCCCCCCCTGCTCCCCAAAGGTGTCAATCCTTAACGGGGAGCGGGGACAAGAGCTTAAAGCAAAACTTCCCCTTTTGGGTGGAGCTCTGCTTTAAGGAACACAGGATTCAGAGACAATTAGGTTATACAGCCACCTACAGAAGGATTGGACACTGGCAGTGAAAAAACAGTTACCAGTCTGGTAGAACCCTTCCCACTCTCAGAATGCCTCTGTTTGTAGTGAAGACATAAAAGGATTTGGTATTCAATTAAGACTTCCAAAAGCAGTTCAACTGAGGGGTGATCAACAGTAACAAAACACTAACAACAAAACTAGGGGTTCCCTGCAGCTCAGAGGAACCTAAGGTGCCATTATATGAGGCTTGGACATCACTTGGTAAAACTTAGAGAAAGTGTTAAAAGAAGACCAGGTGGCAGCCTTGCACATTCGGGGAACAGTTGCCTGATGCCAAAAAGCAAGAAGCACTCACAAATCTAGTAGAGTGACTTTTAACAGGAAAGGGTGAAACCTGATCCTTAAGACCATAAACTTGAACAATGATCTTTCTTAACCACTGAGGAATGGTGAAACAAGAGGTTGGTTCCCCTTTTATGGGGATCATTGAGGATTACAATAAGAGAGTCAGCCTTTCTAATAGAAGCAGTGGTTGCAAGGTAAACCTGCACAGCACAAACAACACCCAGACAGTGAAGAGGATTTGCTCTCTGATGTACTGAAGTTAGGCTCTCTGATGTACTGAAGGACACAACTATCTTTTTGTAGGATCAGAAAGGCATCTTTACAAGACAAAAGCATTGAAGAGGTAAGTAAGAGTGGAAAGGAATATCTTTGATAGGTTCAAAAGGCAGTCTTTGAAGAGCCAAAGGAATCAAATTTGAATGCCAATGAGTAACAAGCAGTTGCACATGAGTAGATATATGAGAAACACCCATCAGAGACTAGTTATCTTTAGAATCAGATTGCAAAGGCTGAGATTTTTCCTTTCATGGTACTAGGGGCCAAATACTGATCCATACATCACTGGAAAAAGGTCAGCATACATCCCATGGAATGTTTTTTGGGGCAAAGTCTTCCTCCCTACCTGTGAAAAAAAAAAACTTCCTCCCAGTATGCCTTTCACATGCAATGTGGGAAGCAGACAACCTAGTTTTTAACAGCAGGAAAGTTACTGAATCAGAGGCCCCTGTATCTCAAATCATGCCTTGCCATTAAATTCAATTACCTTAAAGCAGGGCAGTAAATCAGACCTTAAGATGGATGATCCAGTTGATCTGGAAAAGCCCATGGGGTGCCTGCCAACAGTCTGACCAAACCGAAGTAACACTTCCACCTGGCCTAATTTTGAGCTATGAGTATCATCAGAATGCCTTCCATTGCAAACCGTAAAGGTAGACAAAAAAAGGAGTTTCAGGACAGGATATGTAGATCAGGTCATACTTATCCCACAGAGTCACCAGAGCATCCACTGCTGCCCAAGAGAGGATCTCTGCATTTGAAGACAAACCTATCCAGGTGTTGTTGCGTGAATGCCAATTGTCCATGCCTGGGATGTGAACTGCTGACAAGGCTGTAAAGTTCTGCCCAGGACAAAATGTTTCCACTTCTCTTACAGTGGCAAGACTTCTGGTTTCTCTCCAATGATTGATATATGCCACTGAATTTGGATTGGGTTGACCTCCTGGTCAAGAGGTCTAGAATTGTAGGGACAACCAGATTTCCCAGCGTTCCAGATTATTGATTTGGAGGCAGGATTACTGCAGTGGCCAAGTGCCCTTCACTGACAAGGTGTCTAGGATTCCTCTCCAGCTATTTGGGCTGGTATCAGTTTTTAGTATCTTCCAGACATCGAGAGGAAGGATTTTCTCAATCAAAGTTGGATTCACGAGCCTCCACGGCAGTGATTATTATTATTATACAGTATTTATAAAGCGCCAATAGTTTGCTCAGCGCTGTACATTACAAAGGGGGACAGAACATGTGACAGAACAATAACAATACAATGCAAAACATGAGGGGATTGAGGGCCCTGCTCTTTTGAGCTTACAATCTAGGAGCAATGACATATTTTTTGGTGTCAGGTGAATTGGTTTGTCTATGGACTGAATGGAAAACAGAATGTTGAGTGGAAGAGGTCTGGATTGTAACTCAGCAAATGGAACTGCCTCAAAAAGCTACCACCAATGCCAAAAGTCTAATACAGAATCAGAGAGCCAGGTGGCTCCTGGAATATAGAGTCTGCATCTGAAAAGCAGAGTCAGAAGTTTGATAAGATGACTCCTAGATATGCCAAGCAAGGGGTTGTTTCCGGTGAGAACATCTTAAGGTTTAGGATACACTCAAACCTTTTTAAAGTCTGTATCACATTGTTGTTTGGCATCCCTCAAATAGGAGGTCATCCAGATTTCCCACAAAAGGCATGAGAGTGTAGCAAGGGTAGCATGGGGGCCAGTACCTTGATAAACTCTCAATGTACAGAAGATAGACCTAATGGTAGAGTCACAAACTGGTTGTGATGATTGCCCACAGCAAAATGCAGGTAGCATTGATGTACTGGAAAGATGTCTACATAAAAGTATGCCCACCTAATGTCCACAGAGGCTCAAAAGTTACCCTGATAAAGGTGGATTCTATGTGGAACTTTGGAACTCAAATTGGACAATTAGGGCCTTTAGATCCAAGAGGATGCAGATATCCCATATTGGTTTGGGAATGGTGAAAAGATTGAGGCAAAAACCCTGAACAATGGTGATAACACATTGATTTAAAATATTTGCAAGTACAGTATGCAGGTCTGCTAGTCTGTGCAAAGACTTAGGCAGGTTTAATAACATGGAGCAAGGAAAGGGCAGAAAGCAGCCCTTGGCAAGTTTGATAACATAAAGCAAGGATAGATCAGAAAGCAGACCTTAAGCTTGGAGCCCCTGGAAACCCAGGCATTCAAGATATTTTCTGACCAGGTAACCCAGGGCTTGTAGCTGAACTGGGCTTGGAGTATGAAACCTGAGAGTAACAAAATAAACTTTTATTGGCTTCAGAAAGGGAAGGAGTCTTCCCAGCATGAGGTTTATGCTTCTTCAGCTGGGGCAAATGATTACTTCTAACCCCAATGATGTCTTTTATTAGCATGGTTGAGGCAGCTCCATGAAGATATTTACGTTCAAAAAGGTATGCGCAGCAAACCCTTTTTACATTGCTGTTCCACCAACCAACATTTCAACCAAAGAGGCCTCTGCGTATTCCCTAATAGGAAACTCATTCAGGAAATAAGACAGGTTATATCAATTAACCTGTCAAGGCAATAGTGTATAACTGTTGGCATGAGCGCCATGTTCTTTACAATATGAATAGATGCTTGATCCTTTACCATACAGTGCATTCATAAAGTATTCAGACCCCCCTTCACCTGTTTCAATTTTGTTATATTGCAGCCTGATATTACAGTTGTTTAAATTCATTTTTTTCCTCAATGAACTACACTCAGTACCCTATAATGACAAAGTGAAAACAGAATTTTAGAAATGGTTGTAAAGGTATGAAAAAAGGAAAAATTGAAATATCACATTGCATAAGTATAAAAAATGAAAACTGAAATATCACATGGCATAAGTAATCACACCCTCAACAACACTTGAAATACAGCTCAGGTGCCTCCCATTTCTCTTGATCATTGCTGAGATGATTCTGCACCTTGATTGCAGTCCATGTGTGGTAAATTAAATTGATTGGACATATTTAGAAAGGCACACATCTCTCTATAAAAGGCCTCACAGCCGACAATGCATACTGTATTAGAGCAAAAGCCATGAGGTCAAAGGAACTGGCTGCAAAGCTCAGAGACATGATTATTGCAGGGCACAGATCTGGGGAACGCTACAAAAATATCCTACTGTACTGAAGTTTCCCAAGACCACAGTGGCCTCCATAATTCTCAAATGGAAGAAGTTCGGTACAATCAGGACTCTTCCAAGAGCTGGTCACCTGGCTAAACTGAGCAATCGGGGAAGAAAAGTCTTAGTAAGAGAGGTGACCAGGAACCCAATGGTCACTCTGACTGAGCTCAAAAGATCCTGTATGGAGATGGGATAAAGTTCCGAAAGGACAACCATCACTGCAGCCCTCCACCAATCTGGGCTTTATGACAGAGTGGCTAGACGGAAGCCTCTCCTCACACATGAAAGCCTGCTTGGGGTTTGCAACAATGCACCTGAAGTACTCTCAAACTGTGAGGAACAAGATTCTCTGGTCTGATGAAACGAAGATTGAACTGTTTGGACTCAATTCTAAACATTATGTCTGCTGAAAACCAGTCACCGCTCATTACCTGCCCAATAGCATCCCAGCAGTGAAGCATGGTGGCGACAGCATCATGGGAGTGTTTTTTAGCAGCAAGGACTGGAAGACTGGTCAGGGTTGAGGGAATGCTGAGTGGACTAAAGTATAGAGCTATTGACAGCGCTATATAAGTTCCTGAAATAAATAAAGTTATCCTCAACGAAAACCTGTTCCACAGCACTCAGGACCTCAGATTGGTCAGAAGGTTCACCTTCCAACATGACAATGATCCTAAGCACACTGACAAAACAGGAGTGGCTTAGGGACAACTCTGTGAACATCATAGGGTGGTCCAACAATGACTTGAACCCTTTTGAACATCACTGAAGAAACCTGAAAATAGCTGACAGTCTCCATCCAACATGACTGAGCTTGAGAGGATTTTCAAAGAAGAATGGTAAAAAATCCCCCAATCCAGGTGTTCAAAGCTTGTCATGTCATACCCATAAGACTTAAGGCTATAATTACTGCCAAAAGGTGCTTCAACAAATTACTGAGTAAAGGGTCTGAATATTTAAAACTGAACTACACTATATCTGAAGTCCACAAATCAAAAACACTATTTAATTAATCTTTATTATTCAAATCAAACTCCCCCATCCATCCATGTGTCCATACTTTATTCTGTTGAGAAATCCCTTTGGAAAACACCCCCTAGGATTTCTGGCCATGAACATCTTGAGAAAGGGAAGATGGTTTATGTAGCATTTACTTCCTGGAATCCATCTGCCCTTACCTCAGGAAGGCAGACAGGAAGGTGTGCTTAGCTGGGAAAACCACTCCTCTCCTCCTGAAGACTCCTGGGATGTATAACATCATTTGTCTACTAGGAAATAATTGAAGAAATATAAAACAAGTTTAAAACATATAAATATGATATTTTTTCCTATTTACTAATGCTAGCAGCAAAAGGATTAAAAATAGTCAATGCTGATTGAGAGAGTAAAGTTCTGCTTTAAGTATATGTGATATTTAAATGTTTTTCTTTTTAATAAATTCACAGACATTTCTAATTTTCTGTTTTCACTTTTTCATTATGGGGTACTGAGTGTAGATTAAAGAGAAAGAAAAATTAATTTAAACAACTGTGGTATCGGCTGCAACATAACCAAATTGAAAAAAGTGAAGGGGGTTTAAATACTTTATGAATGCACTGTAAGTCTAGGCCATACCCCTAAGGTTTGACAGACTAGCTTAATGGTTAACATGTCTGGAGCACTAGGGTTGCCAGTTCAAATCCCGACCACAACACTACCTGCATGAAGTTTGAATGTTTTCCCTATGCTTGCGTGGGTTTTCTCCTGGTACTTCAGTTTCCTCCTACAATCCAAAGACACGCAGATTTATTAGCTCCTCTCTAAATTAGCCCTCGTACATTATGAATGTGAGTTAGTGACCTTAGATTGTAAGTTCCTTGAGGGCAGAGACTTGTGTGACTGTACAATGTACAGTATATGTAAATTGTTGGCACTATGTAAATACATGTAATAAATACAATAAATAGTTATTAGCCTGTAAATAATTTTGGAGGTGTAAATGGTATCATATTTGGGGAGTTTCATTCACAAGCCAGCAGTATTTGTAAAAGCAGTCTTTATTTTCCAAAAGGCAAACAAAACAGCTTTCACCAGGAAACCCAAACAAAACAGTTCATAAACTTCTGGTATACAAAACAAAACTTCAGCTCACTGCCATAATAAACTAGTCCCACAACAGGGTTTAGAGTTTCTGCTTGCTCCAGGGATCCAGAAAAGTTGCAAATGCCCAGCAGCCTCTAAACTGATCAACAGCCCACAGCCTTTCACAACTATGTTCAGGTGCAATATTCTAGCTAGTGACATGGCACTTAATTGCTCAGCATAATAACTCATTCTGTGGAGGCCACCAAAAAACAGATTTAATAATTGCACCCAATGGTTCTAATACATGAAATCACTCCATATGCATAGCTCTGACTCTTCAGAGACTGGTACATGGCTGTGCCATGGCTCTGGACCTGGAGAGCACTCTGTGGCTAACACAGTACACAAAAGTCTGGAAAGTTTATTTATAAATGAAACAGCGCAAAATAGACCTTCATACAAATTTAGTGAATCACAAAACATAAATGTCCAATAATCATTGGTGCATATCACTGTCAAAAAATCTTCAGGTAAGACACCCCAAAACCACTTGTGATGAAAGCTGAGGATTCCAAACGCTTTTAAGAAACTTCCACCTATCACCCGTGCACACCAACATCAAATACACTCACCAGATTTTGGTGAATGAAAAGCCTTTAAGGATTTTTGGGAAATCCTAAACCCTCTTTGCATCAGATCAATAGTAGCCTGCCCCACCAGGTATGTATCTTCTCCCAGGTCCTCACCGTAATATCCTTGTTTACTCCACCGTATTGGAGAAAAAAAACTTATATAGTGTAATATTGCCAGATAGATATTATAACAGAAGACAGAATCCAGGTCACTCACATTTTTCCAACTTGTAAAAGGCGCATTTATTTAGGCCAACACCAGCCTGATATTAAGAACCAGCAAACAGCCACAAAATCCAGGATTCTCACATCAATAAAAGCCAGTAAGAGCAGAGGAACAGCAGAAGACCAGTCTAAATCCCTCACAAATGGCCGCTGGAATGCACCGCCTGGCGTGCGCTCCACTCACCGGAAGTGACGTCAGACGTCGGATGTGTGGACCAGAATTGCGTCAACGCGTTTCGCCCCTCCCACAGGGCGTTCTCAAGACCTGTCTGGAAAAAGTCTGGAAAGCACCACAGGCAGAGCCACAGTGCTGGAAGGCCACATTCCAGGCAGACCCTACAATCGTATAGTTAAGGTCTGTGTGCAAACTCCAAAGCCATTGCTGAGGATACGCTAATCTGTATAGCTGCATAAAGAAAACATTGCAAGCAGCGTGCAGATGAAGTTTTGATTGAAGCAAACATTATCTTGAAAAAAAAAAAGAAAGGAAATGACTAGTAAAATAGTTAAGCTTTTCTCAGTAAAAAAAAAAAAAAAAAAGACATTCATCCTCTTAGGACACTAGCAAAAAACAAAGGCAGGCTGGGAGTGGGAGGGGTGATAACAGATTGATAGCTGTTTTTTTGTTGGCTGTCCAAATGGCTCCTGTAGGTATACCCCAATTGTCTCTGAATCATGTGTCCTTTCTTATGAACAAAGGACACTTTTCTTTCTTAATTTGGATAGCACAAGGGAGGGTTATAACTCATGTCAGGGTTTCTTTTTGCCATCTGTGTCCCATTGGGAAAGATTTCCCTTCACATCCTATCCCATAGCCAAAACAGAGGGAAATCCTTCCAAACTAGGGCAATCCCTAGTTGTCATTAGTGTTCACATTGGAAGATTTCCCCATTATTCCTGTCCTGGGGATTACCCTAAATTTGGGATTTTCTTTTACTTTTCAATAATGATACTAAATAGGACAAATAGAGAGGGTCACAGGACACAAACAGAAATAAACACCTGACAACTATTCTAATGCCTCCCCACTCTATCCCAAACTACAAAAAAAACCTTTGCCTTTAGTTATACTATGTACAGCTGGTAAAATAAGTAACCATTTTTCTCAGTAAATATATTTCTAAAGGTGCTATTGACATGAAATTTTTCACCACATGTCAGTAACAACCTATGCAATCCATACATACAAAGAAACCAAATCAAATAAGTTCAGAAATTAAGTTATGTGTAATAAAATGGAATGACACAGGGAAAAAGTATTGAACACATAAAGAAAGGGAGGTGCAAAAAGGCATGGAAAGCCAACACACTGGTTGAAATATATCAGTAATTAGAAATCAATGCTGCCCCTTGTCAGTGAAAATTAGTATCAGCTGGTTCAGTTTCAACTGATGGCCTATAAAAAGGTGTCACAGAAAAAGCAAAGCGCTCTCTCAAGACCTTTGCAACCTTATTTTTGCAAAACATACTGATGGCATTGGTTACAGAAGAATTTATAAACTTCTGAATGTTCCAGTGAGCACTGTTGGGGCCATAATCCGGAAGTGGAAAGAACATAATTTCACCATAAACCAGCCACGAACAGGTGCTCATTACAAGATTTCTGACAGAGGAGTGAAAAGAATTATCAGAAGAGTTGTTCAAGAGCCAAGGACCACTTGAGGAGAGCATCAGAAAGACCTGAAATTTGCAGGCACAATTGTTTCAAAGAAAACAATAAGTAATGCACTCAACTGCTATGGTCTGCATGCACGCTCACCACACAAGACTCAATTGTTGAAGAAAAAACATGTTGAAGCTCGTTTAAAGTTTGCTGCACAACATTTAGACAAGCCTGTGAAATACTGGGAGCATATAGTCTGGTCAGGTGAGACCAAAATTGAACTCTTTGGATGCCATAATACACACCATGTTTGGAGGTCAAATGGCACTGCACATCACCCCAAAAACACCATACCAACAGTGAAACTTGGAGGTGAGAACATCATGGTATAGGGCTGTTTTTTTTAGCATACGGTACTAGCAAACTTCATGTGTTTGAAGGAAGAATGAATAGAAAAATTTACCATGGCATTCTTGATAAAAATCTGCTGCCGTCTACTAGGATGATGAAGATGAAACAAGGGTGGACATTTCAGCAAGAAAATGATCCCAAACACAAAGCCAAGGAAACTCTCAATTGGTTTCAAAGAGAGAAAATAAAGCTACTAGAATGGCCCAGCCAATCACCTGACTTGAATGTAATAGAAAATCTATGGAAAGAACTAAAGATCAGAGTTCCTAGAAGGGGCCCACGGAACCTTCAAGATTTGAAGACTTTTGGTGTGGAAGAATGGGCCAAAATCACACCTGAGCAATGCATGTGATTAGTTTCTCCATACAGGAGGCGCCTTGAAGCTGTCACTACCAACAAAGGATTTTGTATGAAGTATTAAATAGATTGAATTTATTTTCTGAACTGTAAACTTAATTTCTGAACATATATATATATATATATATATATATATAAAAAATACTATAATTTTGCAACATACATACAGTTGCAAGAAAAAGTATGTGAACCCCTTGGAATTACATGGAGTTTTGCACGAATTGGGCATAAAATGTGCTCTGAACGTCATCTAAGTCGCAATAATAGAACACAGTCTGCTGAACATAATACTGCACAAACATTAGATGTTGCCATGGTTTAATTACACATAACATGTAAACATTCACAGTGCAGGGAGGAAAAAGTATGTGAACCTTTGGACTTAATAACTGGTTGACCCTCCTTTGGCAGCAATAACCTCAACCAAACGTTTCCTGTAGTTGCAGATCAGACCTGCACAACGATCTGGAGTAATTTTTAACCACTCCTCTTCAGTGTAGCAATATTCTTGGGATGTCTGGTGTGAATCGCTCTCTTAAGGTCATGCCACAGCATTTCAATCGGGTTGAGGTCAGGACTCTGACTGGGCCACTCCAGAAGACGTATTCTGTGCTGTTGCAGGCATTGTTTTGTTGAATTACTTGTATGCTTTGGGTCATTGTCCTGTAGCATCACCCATCCTCTGCGGAGACTCTGGGATTCTTCTTTACCTCATGAAGCATTCTGCGCTGTGCTCTTGCAGTCATTTTACAGGACGACCACGCCTAGGGAGAGTAGCAACAGTGCTAAACTTTCTCCATTTGTAGACAGTCTGTCTTACCGTGGACACATGAACATCAAGGATTTTGGAGAAACTTTTGTAACCCTTTCCAGCTTCATGCAAGTCAACAATTCTTGATCGTAGGTCTTCTGAGAGCTCTTTTCTGCGAGGCATGGTTCACATCAGACAGTGCTTCTTGAAACCAGTAAACCCAAAACAGGTGTGTTTTTTAAGGTCAGGACAGCTGTCAGCAACACATCCAATATCATCACACTAATTGGAGTCAAGGTTGGCTCACTCCTGGCTCCAATTAGCTCTGGGAGAAGTCATTAAGCTAGGGCCTCACATACTTTTTCCTCCCTGCACAGTGAATGTTTACATGTTATGTGCAATTAAACCATGGCAACATCTAATGTTTGTGTAGTATTATGTTCAGCAGACTGTGTTCTTCTATTGTTGTGACTTAGATGACGTTCAGAGCACATTTTATGCCCCATTCATGCAAAATTCCATGTAATCCCAAGGGGTTCACATACTTTTTCTTGCAACTGTACAATCTGAATGTGTAAACATACTAAATCTGAGCTACTGTAGGTTAGGGGCTGCTTTTTGTTTAAGTTTCCTTTAAGCTCTAAAAAGTGACATTAGAATAATTGACAACAAATAGTGAGCACTTTGAAGCTTGGATTCTCAGTAAATCTGGTCAATTCGCTTGTAAAGTGGTCCTTATGGCTCTTTCACCTACACTCACTTATCAAGTAGAGCAAATTACCAGTAACCAGAGCAATATAGGCAAGGTTCCCCCAGGCTGGACAAGGGACCAGTGCTCTAAATCAAAATGCAGAATATGGCATTGACGTGGCAAAGGGTTAGTTTACATCTACTTACTTTTCCAAAAAACATCCTTATACATGACAGTGTTTTAAAAATACTAATATGCTGTGGTCCATTTTGAAAATACAGAGTACATATATGCTTACTTTTTCAGATACTCTCATAATTGTCTTCCCCTCTCCATCCTGCAGATGGCAGAACTTACCCAGCATCGGATGCACTGCCCTGGAAATCCACAAACAACTACTCTTGGTTTTGACCCTACCCACATAAGAGCAGGCCACTCTCATTGCTCATTCATTATTTTTCAGGGGACACACATTCAATGCTGATAAGTTCTGCCATCTACAGGACAGAGAGGGGAGAACAATATGAGCATCTGAAAAAGTAAGCATGTATTTGTAAAACATAGCACAGTACTTTAAAGTATTATTCACTTAATGCCCACATAGTGCATATGTGGCAAAGAGAGTGGGCTTTAATGGCCACACACTGCACATTTATGTCTATGGGTGGCAGAGATTTATGTCTTGAGAGCGCGCTTACTATAGCAAATATCGCTGCAAAAAAGGTATATATCTTACACTATCCAGTTTCAGAAATGTGGACCTACCCTTTACTGGAACAAATTTAAAGAGCCCATCAGTGAACAAGTACCTCCCAGAGTCTCCCAAGCAGTTGAACAGACCACCACCGACCCCTGGCATACTCTGTTCAAAAATTCAAGAGAATGGCCAGTGCTTCAGGAACAAATGTATAAAAGGTGAGTGAGTATTATCCTGGAGATGACTTTCCAAGCCTCTTATCAGATTTCCAATCTACTTATGCCAAATGGCATAAAAAACTGTCAAAATCATCAAATGTGTGTCATCTCATTAAGCAAGCTTTAACCAGGAACTCAATGGCTGTGCAGCAAAGAATGGTCTTGGGAGTACCACCCAACATGTGTTTAACACTCACTGTAAATGAATTCCAGCCTTGTTAACAAAATCAGCATTTTGAATACTTTTCCCATCAGAGGATTCAAATACAAAATGCTATTGTAAACCACCTTCTGAAAATGCCAGTTGCCTGACTCACATGCTAAACCACTGAAGTCAGTGCTTTTTAGCCACTGACGTGAAGTAAGCCTGTTGCCAATGAGGCCAAAAAAAAAAGATAACTCCTTATTCGCAATTTTTTTCCATATTTGCAGGTTGGGAAAATAATGAAGCATGATATCCAGGCAACTTGCATTTGCAGAAGGGGCCAGCAATGACAGCCTCTATATTTCATTGGTTTAAGATCCCAATTAAATAATTTGAGTGTTGGTTTTACTGTAATTCAATGTGCTTAGAAAATTTACTAAGATTAAATACTTCAACTGCCAAATTTGTGAGTATAACTTCAATAACTCTAAAAGCCTGCCCCAAATAACCAGGGATCGTAAAGGCTATTTTTGAAAAAAAATTAAAATAATAAACATTTATACTTACCTGCTCTGTGCAATGATATTGCACAGAGTAGCTTTGAATCTCCTCTTTTTGGGTCCTCTGCAAGCACTGTCCGCTCTTCCTCTCCTCTGAGTGCCCCAATAGCAAGCTGTTTGCTATGCAGGCACTTGTACGGGTCCTCTCCTGAGCCAGGCTGTGTGTGTGCATAGACACAGCACGGCATACCCCACCCCCTCCTCACTTGATTTTATTGACAGTAGCAGGACGGCTCCCACCTCTGTGTCCTGTGAATACAGGAGGAGAGAGCAACACTGCTGCAGATGGGCACAGCATTGGATCAAAGAAAGAGCCAGGTAAATATTTAAGGGGGGGGGGGGCGGGGGAGCCCATTATGCCTTTGGAATTACGTTAATTCACAAGCTGCCTTTTATAAAAGTGCTAGAGCCAAGCCCCTGATTATTGGGGGAGCAGTTTGTTCTCAGAGTTATTATTAATATTATTATTATTATACAGTATTTATAAAGCGCCAATAGTTCGCTCAGTGCTGTACATTACAAAGGGGACAGAACATGTGACAGAACAATACCAATACAATGTGATACACGAGGGGTTCGAGGGCCCTGCTCTTTCGAGCTTACAATCTAGGAGGGAGGGGTCAAAATTGAACTTATTTTACCCAAGTAGTTATGCTTACCTCTTTTCCAGCCCAGGCCAATTTTCAGCTTTCAGCATTGTCACACTTTGAATGCCAATTACTCGGTCATGCAACACTGTATTATAAATTCGGTATCCAAAATAAATCAAATAAATAATGATACAACCCTGTCACACCATCAGAGCATCGTGGAGTTCCGGCGGCCATTTCCTTTTAGGGACGGTTAGTCCTTCCTTTTCCTTTCATACACGTTTGCTTTACTTGGATGCATCCTTAACTCTTTGCTTTGAATAAATTAATTTAATTTTACTACACTATGGGCATTCTTCTGTTGTGACCCCATGCGGGGAGTATCATTTTTCTTAGACGCCCAGTATCCAGTGTTTCTTAAGAGGGAGCCTCCTGCCTTATTCTCAGAGAGCTGCATCCATCCCTATAGGGGAACACTGGACACCCCAGGAGCATCAGCACTTAAGTCCCTGGACCCCAACCATCCTGAGAGGGAGTTTATTCCATCTACTGGCCCAGACGATTATCTGCCGACACCAGGATATTAAATATAATGCACTTAATTAGTGCACGTCCGGTGAGTGCGCACTTCTCATATTAATACAACGCACAAGCCACGGTTTGAAGTTCTGGTGAACTTTTTGCACAACTTAGTCACCTCTGTGGATAGTTGTATATTTACCCTTATTTTATACGTACTTTTATCATTCTAATATATCTGTGATTTACATATACCTATCATTCCATATGTGATTACTCTTCTTGACATAATAGGTTTTTTATATACATCAGTTTTATATTCATATTTTATTGCCTATATGTTAATATTTATCATCTATCTAGATCACTTTACATGATTTTAATACCACTACTAGCGCTGCACTGTTTTGTGATGGGGATACCTGATGTAAAGGGGCACTCTGATGGTGACACCTAATGAAAGGGGGCACACCGATAGGCACACCCAATTCAGACCTCGGCCAGAAGAAAAATTTAGTGACTGGACCTCCTTGAATTTTAATTCAATACCCCTGGTGTATACAGTAGATATGAAAGTTGATCAATCCTGATGTACTGACTAAGTATCTCATTTCCTAAGACCCTAAAATGCCAGGACAGTATAAATACCCACAAAATACTCCTTTTTTGAAAGTTGACACCCCGAGGGATTTAATAAGAGACACGGTGGAATTTTTGAAGTTGTATTTTTTTCCCACATTTCTTTGGAAAATGAAAAAATTAAATAATTGGGGTTTTTTTTTACAAAATTGTCAATTTAACAATATATTTTGTACAAACGGCATAGGAATACTTCCAATTACACTCCAAAATACATTCTGCTACTCCATAGGTGTGAGATTTTTTTTACAGCCTAGCCACGTAGAGGGATACCCAAATCCAAGGAGCATTCATAATATGAAATTCATAATATGACCAATTCAATTAAGTGATAATTCTGCAATATAAAGGGTTGCTGAATACACTGTGAAAAAAAACCCAAATATGTGCAAACTAGAAAATATCAAAAAACAAAAATAAAGTGAATACAATCTTATTGTTAACCAGCTGCAAAAATTACTGTACAAAATATGCAATGATGAATCATTCCCACTACACAGTGCAATACATCATATAAATGTGCAAGTTACACATTAACCAATAATCAAAATAAATACAGTTTATATTAATGATATAAACTCCATCCAAGTGCTCTCGGATAGGTGCCAGGTGCTCATATGCATAAAAAGTGCTCCAGTGCTTGTGCGTGTTTCACCAGAAAACAAAGCCTCTTACCAGACCAAAATGATCTCAAATAAAACAGAGATCAGAAGCACTTAAAATGGCTCAGGATAAGAGAGCCGATGCTCACACCAACAGACCTTTATGCCCTCAAGTGACTCCTTCAGCCATATACAGCAGCTGTGTCCCCTTCACAGGGCTACGTGCTTCAGTCTATCCTCCCCTGGACACTCCTCAGCAATGATGTACATTAGATGCAAAGAAGAAGTCTCATAGCACAATATGTGCGACCTTTAGGTTTTATTAAAAAGTAATATCACTTACAAACACCAGAGGATTCAAGCGGTATATTAAAACCATAGCGCGGCCGCGTGACCTGCCTGTACGTGATGATGTCTCAGTCTCAACTCCGCCCAACAATTTCTCCATACCAGGTATCCTCTGGGATAGATTGGTTGACAATAAGATCGTATGCACTTTATTTTTTGGTATTGCCTATTTTGCACTTATTTGTTTTTTTGCACAGTATATTTAACAACCCTATATATTGCAGGATTATCACTTAATTGAATTGGTATTGGTTTGAATGATCAGGATTTCTTTAAAGAGACAGCCCACTTGTTCATATTATTTTCACGTTTAAGAATCTAATATTCAGGGTTCTCAAGTGCAGCACTCTGGCACTACATAAAATTCAGTGCAAGCTTTTTTCTTTATTATAAATCTTTCAAGGAGCATAAATTACACATCTAATTTCCTGACTACCTATCACACTTTTGAAGACCCTGGAAGCTTCCTGAAAATGACCAATCAGGTTGAAACGCGACAAGGCTTGGTGACGCAACTTCCGCTGACACCATCTCCAGGTAGTGGAACACAACCTGCTTTCGGCGTTGATAGTGGCAATCTTTTTCTCCATCACACGAGCTGATTACCCTAGGAGCTGGTTCCAAAGGCAGTAAAATATTGGATTCATGATGTATGCTGCATATTTTCTGGATAAATGGAACGGTGATTGCACAGGTAAATGCCCCACAAGCGCTGTTGTCCATACCAGGGATAATTGTTCACCTACATACGGTGAGTGTTAGTTTATGTGAGGCACTAACAGCACAGTGAAGTGAAACACAATATTACCATTATAAGGTAATGGCAGTTTTTACACATTGGGACTATATTTGGACTTTTATCATTTGTATCATATTTGTTTTATTTTCTAAGTCACAACTTATGGAATGCTTACACAATGTTTGTGATATGCATGGTTTACTTTTGACTATTTATCATACTTAAAATTACACCTCAGAACACATTCTGCTACCCCTCCTGAGTATGGTGATACCACATGTGATAATTTCTTGTGGTAGACATGACACCCCACTCCAAGTACCTGGCCTGGGATGCTATGACAGATGTTGATGGTCCAGTGGGACACTGACCAAGGGAAGTGGTTAAATGGCAACTCTAGCATTGGGAGGAAACTAATCTCTATAGAAGACACGTGACCACACAATGAAGCTTGACAAGACGATGTTCAGTCTCAGACTAGACTGTGTAAGGGGTTCTTTAATGTTAGAGCTGTAAAGATGTGGCACTCCCTTCCACAGTTGGTGATATCAGCAGAGAGTGTAGATAAATTAAAAAAATTTTCTAGGTGTAAATCGTAGCAAAATAAAATACAGGAACATGGAAAATGGTAGCAACATGCATACAGTACACAGACCCACTCACAGAGGTTGAACTGGATGGACTGGTGTCTTTATTAAACCTTACCAACTATGTAAAGTTATACTCCTAAAAGGGGGAAGTCCCTCTTTGATTTAACCTTAAAGGGATACTTCACCTTTACCAAAAAACTGCATATGTTGATAAGAGATGCCTGTGGCTAAAAACAAACTGTGCAGCTCTGAATAAAGATGAATAATACCCTTAACTATAGGTGTAGGCCATTTACAAACCTAGTGAAGCCTGACTAGAATACTGCCAGGACATTGCTAAGTGAGGCCTAGTCATTAATGCTCACCTCCTCCAGCACAGGGCGTGAGGTCTGACACTGAGCTCAGAGCTACTACATCAGCAGAAAGAAAAAGCATGCGAGGTCTGAATCAGAGAAAAGGCTTACTGCTGTGATGGTGGGGGTAAGAAGTAATTACTAGGTCTCACTTAGCAACATCCTGTAAGTACTTAGCAATGTCCTGGGAGTAGTCAGGTCAGGTTTCACGAGGTACGTAAATGTACTACACCTATAGCAAGGACAATATTCAACTTTAGTCAGAGACACACAGTTTGTTTTTATTCACAGACACCCCTTACCTGCATAGGCAGCTCTAGGGTGAAGGTGAACTATCCCTTTAACCACTAGCCTACAGGGCACTTATACCCCCTTCCTGCCCAGGCCAATTTCCAGCTTTCAGCGCTGTCGCACTTTGAATGACAATTGCGCGGTCATGCAACACTGTACCCATATGAAGTTTTTATCATTTTTTTTGTGACAGCTAGAGCTTTATTTTGGTGGTATTTAATCACCTCTGTTTTTATTATTTTTTCTTAAACAAACCAAAAACCACTGAAAATTTTGAAAAAAAAAATGGGCACTGAAATGCAGCACTGATACATGGTACTGATAGACGGCACTGACTGGCACTGTTAGGCGGCACTGACTGGCAGCTCAGATGGGCACTATGTGGCATTGATGTGCACTGGTAGGCACTCATATGTGGCATTGATACGAGGCACTGACATAAGGCACTGATGGACACTGACAGGTGGCACTACTGGGGCTACACTGATCATCAGGGCACACTGATCATCAGTGCCCTGATGATCTGTGTACATGTCCCCTAGCGGAAAGCCGATTACCGGCTCTCCTCTCCTCACGAGCTGTCAGCATCACAGCTCGAGAAGAGAGAAATGCCGATAACCGGCATTTCCCTGTTTACATATGATCAGCTGTGATTGTACACAGCTGATCACATGACCGGGACGACATCTTCGGCTCTTTCCGTGATTGCCGATCGCCGCGCGCTCCCTGAGCCGCGCATGCGCAGTGAGACTGGGAGGACGTCATATGGCGTCCTCCCAGAACGAGAGAACCACCTTGCGCCCATCATATTACTATATGGCGGGTGGGAGGTGGTTAAAATGTTTTTCTAAACCCACTGAACAGTAAACACGCAACTTGTAGTTTGACCTTGTCACAAGACCCTGGTGTGCTATTCATTTCAACAATTTTCCCACAAGACTATGTTCGTATTTAATATATTTGGTACATTATTTACCTGTAAAATTCTCCTTGTATAGATATCCAGCAGGCCTAAGACTGTTGCTGGGTGCCTCCATCTTGAATGTGATGTCTGCTTCCCCAGCAGATTCAGAGCTGTCCCTCAAGAGACACTAACCTGTAATAAGCTACTTAAAACGAAGTTTAAAAATACAGCCAAAAAAATGGAACCAGAAAAGTGAAGGTCTTCTAGAGAATATTAAAGTAACCCTTTGTTCAGACAGTCATTGCTGACCCACTTCTGTGAATGCCAGCTTCCTGGCTATTATACTGACTCTCTTGCTTCATTACTTTGAGACACTGATCTGGAACAAGTATGGCAATAAGAAAAGTTAGAGTTGGGTCTACGTTTGTGAGTAACAGTATTTAAGCAACTGTATCAGAAAGACACCCAGGAAACTGGCATTGCTAATTCAAGTTCGTAATGGCAGCTTCCACATTTCTCTCAAGAAAGATTTCTTCTTAGTTGTCATTGTACTTACATTTTTATTACTCTTGTATTAGGTGCTGGGTTTATAAGCTCTGAACTTCTGTCGATGGCATCAGCTTGAGATGCTTCTGGGATCATTCAGAAATAATTCATTTAACCACTTGAGCTCCAGAAGGTTTTACCTCCTTCATGACCAAAGCATTTTTTGCTATTCAGTACTGCAATTTTAAATGGCAATTGCATGGACATGCAACGTTATACCCACATGAAATGTATGTCCTTTTTTTTTTACACACAAATAGAGATTTCTTTTGGTGGTATTTGATCACCACTAGGTTTTTTTTACTATATAAATAAAAAAAAAGATTGAATATTTTGAAAAAAAAAATATAAACCATATCCAATCAAAAATCAAATTTCTTTAAATGTAGGCCAAAATGCACGTCTTTGGTAAAATAAAATTCCAATAAGTATATATTGTTTTGTGTGAAAGTTATAGCGTATACAAACTATGGAATACTGTATATATACTGGAATTTACGCAGCTACAGACATGTAATGGCGGTGATCAGCAACTTACAGTGGGACTGTGACAGTGTGGAAGGCTAGATGATGCTGGTTAGGAGGTACACTAACTGATTAAAAGCGACACTAATACAGTCATTAGTGCTAATATTGTACACTGTCACTGTACTAATGACACTGGCTGGGAAAGGGTTAATATCTAGGGGCTATCAAGGGGTTGTGCGCCTAACAATGTATAATGTGTAATATGTGCTGCTTTTAACTTTACTATCTGGCTGTTTTTTCTCCCTACTTTACAGGGAGAAAAAACAGCCAGATGTCTTTTCCCTGTACATAGAGTTCTGTGTTTTGTAAACACGGAACTCTTTGTGTGATTGGACACAGACAATCAGCTAACTTCAACAAAAATCATTGGCTGAAATCAGCTGTCAAACTTGGGTTGTGCCCAACCACAGTACGGGTCAGCAGGGGGCATGCACCCACAGACCCGGAAGCAGGTAGTCAAGTGTGTATACGTGACTGTGTCTGCCTGGCCGCCCCGCTGAGGTAAATGTACTACGGCGGGCTGGGAGGGGGTTAACCTCCTTCTGACCTGCTTTAAGCATGTGTTGCATTTCCACAGACTTGTCTAGGAAAGCAAAACCCATCTGATGCAAACAAAAGCCCACACAGGCCCTACAAAATACCCAATTATTTTCTTTTGAGAGTAAACTTTTGTCTTGAAAAAATAACTCACCAGTTAAATGAACTCTTCTCTTTAATAAATATACTACATTTGTCAGTAACATGCATACAACAAACCTCAGACAATTTTCTTGCAATACTGTGATTCATAAAAAAATACAGCACATATTCTGCCACTGTAACATTTAAATATTTTTCAGCTAATAAACTATCCCATCACCTTGAAAAGCTCACATCAAGATTACTATCTTGTTTAAAATCAAAGATCAGTCTGTAATAAGTAAATTGATTATGTATCCCTTTCTAAAAAAGCATAGCTGACATCTTAAAATAGACCTGTAAAGGAAGAAATATAGGGGAATGCCATGCCTAACCTACTAAAAATGTCAAATACCTGGCTGTTACGATGGCCCACTATCTTAAATACTTTGATTCAGTAACCCAAAAGAAGTATCCAAATCAAGGATACAGTAAAGTCACAACCTCTTATTGGCAGGTCTGTTCCAGTTCAGTTGCACAATGTTTTAAAGTTAGAAGACCAGCATGACAACCAGGTAAGTAGAATTTTTAAGAAAGAGAGGTCAGAGATTGCAGACTCAAAGTTTACTTGAAAACTCCAACTAAAGTGGGTTAATTTGTTTTGGACAGAGCGGGGAAAGGTTTTATTGCTGTGTCCCTATTGCAGAGATTTCCCAACACAGGATGTAAAGGGAAATCTTTGCAATAGGCAAATGAGCAAAAACAAAGATGATTTTAAAAGAGTCTGAAATGGTTAGAACTTCTGAAAATGTTTTTATTGGTGGGTGCAGTTTTATCCTGGTGATAAAAATACTGGAAGTGAGGAAACATCTCCCCTAGCTATAGTAACTGCTGGATCAGCAATTTGTGGACAATGTGTCCCATTTTTCCGTCTGACAGGTATAGAGCTACAGTTGCTTATGTTAATGCAGCTGCTGCACAGGACTGGGAAAGATGCCCAATTGTATTCTTCAGAGCTCCATTTTCTCTGTGGATTGGCAGAATGTGGAATTGTTGAAGGCACTCAGAGCCAGTCAGATGCTGAATGATAACACATTTGTTTTACTATACCACTATCTCACTTAAAGACAGCTCACTAAAATATCTCCTTTTATTAACTAGGAATCCAACTCTCAGCCTACATTCTCCCTGGTTGCACTTGGCCCTCTCTATTTTTTTTCGATGTCTGTAAAGAATCAACACTGCCAGCAGGAAAAAAAATGGGTAGAATAGTAAGCTCAAAAGATTGAGAACCTCTTGGGTAATATTAAGAGATTCATTTTTTTATCTGATTAGAAAACTCTTGAACAGAAAGAGATAAATATAGTCTTGTTAACACCGATAGGTCTATTTATAAAGCAATGGATGTGACTTTGACCAAACATCCATGTGCTTTAAATGTTTGGTGAAAGTCACATTCCTCTACTTAATAAACCCATAAGGCTTTATATACATACTGCAACAATCTGATTGCTCATTAAGTTGCATTCAATCAGGATGATAATTTTGAATAAAAACCAAGAAATTTCCTTAGGGTTGGTACACACCAGATGCATTTAAATTTTTGTTTTAATCTTTAGCTCTGTAAAATGCATATACAAAAAGGAGGGTCTAAAGTATTTGCAGTTTGGGAAAGAAAATGTCCTGCATACTGCATTTTTGGTATATTGACCTGACCTGAGAATGAACCATAATATGTAACAAGAACTAAATAAATGTCTTGGCGCTTGGGTTGTAGTTGCTGTAATTTTTTTCTTTGAGTCAATTAAGAAACACAGGAATTCAGGCAAACAGACAAGTCTTAAGCCTGTACACAATATAACTCCTCTTCGCAGAATGCCTCAGTTTTGTGAGCAAGTAGTACACAAGGTCAGTAAAAACACAGAGGGGTAAGAACAAAAATTCTATTTTCTCCATCTTCCATTAAGGGACACAGGAATTCAGAAACAGATGAGGCTTCCAAAACCATTCAACTGAGAGGTAGGCAATAGCCACTGATGTGCCCTAGAAGAATCCTGTGTACTATTTACATTTTAGAGGTATTTTGAAGGACCAAACACCTGAATCAAGAGCAGATGTTGGCAAAGACTAAGCTTGTGTGGGTGATACATGTCAGAGAAGACCGGTTTCCAGATGGAGATGAACTGTGTTGCTTTAACAGCTGAACAAAGGTTTACTGAGCCAAGTGAAATTATTTGTGTGCAGATTCTTTTCTGTCAAGGCCAGATGAAGTGAAACCTTCTGCAAGGCAGACGACCTGCTAAAAAAAGGTTGCCAGGAAAAGGCAGGGAAGAGAGGGAAGCTTGAATGAACTAACAAGTCCAATAGAAAAAGACCAACAGCTCAACAAAGCAGGCCTAAGCCTCACTTTCCTAACCCTTAGGATTCGGGAATAATGAGGGTCCATAATGAGAAAAGAGGTTGCCTGATCGAAAAACAAATCTTGCAATGAGATAAGATTATGAGAGCTTCACAGCCTAATATCTAAATTGGGATAAACAATTGGCCCCCAAGATTGGTAGAACCCAGGCAACCAAGCCTGAAGTCAACATGAAGGAAGATATAGGGCAAAAAAGTGGCTAGCATATAAATGATAGGCAGGAACAGGGGTATACCATATCCCAGACTGGTGTGCCGATACATGAGAACCAAAAGGAAAGAGTAGGACTTCTTCCATTTAAACACACAGAGGTATTCCTGGGGTTTGAAAGGCCAATTTTTCTATAAATCATTCAACCTAACCAGGGTTAATGGAGCATTTTCTATTGAGGAGTGAAAAGTAAGATTAACACTACCAAGAGCACTAACCTAATTTAGGATAGGTATGAAGGAGGAATCTTAAGGAATTTCTTCAAGAGGTAGCAGATCAGATGCAAAAAAGAGGACCTATCACCAGATAACTGGGTTCTACAAGGGTCTCCGGACTACCGCTAACCCCTACAAGAATATCCACATCAAGTACCCAGCATGGGGGTTAGGGTTAGCACAGGACTACCCTGTGAAGAGAAATTCCTGAAAACCAGCAAAATATGAGTACTTAGGCCTTTTAATGTGAGGAGATCCAGAAAGCATATGGCCCAGGTCACTCAACCCATCACAGAGTTTACAAACCTTCCCGGAGGTGAAGTTCCTGAAGTGGTGATGTTCAATGGAATGCAGGTCAGAGTATCCACTCACAGAAGTATTCCCAGATGAAGCAGGAACTGTTCTGAAGAAACATATGAAGTCCTAATCTGAGACATCTGCAGGTTGCTTGAAAAAAGCTTCTTCAGAGGAACACCACTGGAATGCTAAACCAGAAGGTATGATTTAAAGGCTAACCATGGTCAGGCAGACTCTACCAAACACAGTGCTGGGCACACTTAGAGCAACTGTGGGTACACTGCTGTAGTGTTTAGACACCAATAAAGTCTGAAGTGGACAGGGAGGTCCCTGAAGATGTGGGTAGGCCTCAGCCACACTCTATAATGCTGCAGGAGTGTCCAATAATGACATTTCAACCAGAGAGGGCTCAAGTTCTAGATTAAAGGTATTGGTCTCTTCAGGGGTTACCAGATAAATACCCCCAGAACTACTAGGAGAGTATGGGCTGAGGTCACCCTGAAGCTTAATCCTCACTGCAGTAAAACTGGTGCTGACAAATTTGAATAGGTGCCTAGTGGTGCAATTGGAGAGGTAACTGCCAGCAATTCAGCCCAATCAGAGTATTCAGAAAAAGAGTCACACCTGAGGCTGTGCCACAGCTTTGGACCCTGGAAAAAGCTTGCTGGGTTGAGGAAGGATTATACGGGGACTAGCTCATGATGTTTGTCAGTGTCCCAACTTCCTGTAGGCAGCATTATAACCTGTTTTTGAATTAATTCCTTCAATGGACAGTACAGAGAAAAAAAAAAAAATTTTTAGATGTAAAACAGGTTTTGTAAACCATTGAGTATAGGAAATTGAGCTCAAATTTTAGTAAAATGTGTTTTTTTCACAGATACATTTTGTTAATTTTTCAAGTTATAGAACAAGTCTGCTACCAGAGGGAAAGGAGGACCTGTTGAGTTTAACTTGAGGAAGCTAATTTAAATTAAAATCAGGGCAATCTTTGTATCTGCAAGGTTTACTTTGATTAATAAAGACCAAAAATGTGTTGTTTATAGCAGCACTCGCATTTCACTTTGATTGGCAGGTCAACCTAGACATTTTAATTACAACCACATCCACAATGCCATAGACCACACAAGCGAGGTGGAAGGAAGAATCCCCCCTCCACTGTGTCATTGTATTCTGACAGTGGAGACTCCTCCGCTTTCAGAATACATTGATCAGCGATGCAGCCTACTGACTGATTTTTCTGTTTGTTAGTGTCCTACTGGCTGCAGAGCTGATCAAAGGAAAATTTTCCAAAAAGTCAGTTCGAGAGAAGTCAATCATTAAATCAACTTCTCTGGAAACAGGTACTGCCATAGATGTATTACAATTTGCCCAATCCCCGCTTGACCAGCTGAATTCTGATCAATCTATGGCCACCTTAACCATGGTCTAAGTAATGGCATTGCTGATATTAGAGCAATCAAACCACAGCTATACCAGTTGGCATGTAAAGAATAAGATTTAAAAAAAATTTGCATAGAAATATATGGGAATCTAAAAAATATCTTTTACAGCAGTGTGAAAGGACATTTGGCATAAAGCACTACAAAAAAAAAAATTTAAAAAATGGGATAAAAAACATCTTTGGGCTCATTCACACTGTGCAGAGTTCACTATGTGAAAACACAGATCTCTGTAAGGGCACACAGAAAACAACTGTTTTCTATGTGTTCTGGTCATACTACAACAAAGTGAAGAGGTGATGAAAAACACAGCATGTCTGCATTTTTCCTCACTGCACCACAACGCTCCATGTTGTGCATTTCTATGCATATAAATGATGGAAATTTCAACATGCAACATTTCAATAAAAAGTAGAAAACGTAAACTGTGTCCTGCATTGTAAAAATGCAGCCTCCCATGGCCCATACAGAAACTGCTAATTTTTCTGTGCGGGGTAATGTGAACGAGCCCTTATACATTTAATTCCCATGTAACACATCTCAGTGCTTAAAAATTCAAAATGTCTAAGGCAGGCCATGAAAGCAGCAATTCTGAATCTTGGCAACAAGATTATTCTCAGATTTGGCCAGAAAAGCAAGAACTGATCGTGAAGAACTAAAGCAAGATGAACAAAATCACCTCTATGCCACTAAGATCTTGAAATTGAACCTTGAACTGATCAAATTCTCAGTTTAGGTCTGATTTACCCAAAGAAATACACATAAAGCTAAATAATGCAAGGCCAAAGTGCAATCAATGCTCAAGTAAATAACTGATATGTTGACTTGTGGCAGAACCTTGCATTCGAGGTTTACCTGGATGAGAAATAAAAATGAATAGGACTGTAGAACCCAGCATTAACATTTATTTAAAGAAAAAAAAAACAATATCAAGCCAAGTTCAGACCTAGCTATTAAAAGTAGAATTCCAGCCTCAACCTAACTAGTTATAAAACTGTCACCTCCCCCCTCTTAATACCTATGCTGATTAATCTATGTAAAAAAGATGTATAACTTTCTGATCCCCTGTGTCAATCAGCAGAAGCTGCAGGGGAGAGGAGAGAGTGCTCGGCAATGGCTGGGAATGCATGGAAGCGGTAAAGTCACCCAAAGGCTTCCACGTTCTGCCCTTTGTCGGCACTCCCTCCTTTCCCCTGCAGCAGCTGGTGGCTGACACAGGGGAGCCAGACATCATGTGATCAGATCGGAGCAGGTTGAAAATAGGTAAGTATATCATTTCTTTGGCTAAATTAGTCAGCATAGGTATAGGGAGCTAGGGGAGATTTTTAAGACTAGTTAGGTTTAGGCTGGAATTTGACTTTAAGAAGTACTTTGTAGAAATCAGGAATATGCCCCAGCTCTATATTAAGATATCTGTGGGTACAGGACATAAAAAAACATCTGTTTACACCTCATGAAGTATATATTCTAAATTTCCTCCTAAGCTTACGTTATGGTGCAAGAGGGAATCCAACCAACTAAACTACATTAAAAAAAAAAAAAAAGTCTGTATAGAAGCCTTACCCTGCAAACTTTGCACTGGCTTTATACTGAGATTTGTAAAGCTTGCATTCAAGCCTTGGACAAATTCAAATTTAAAGCAGCAACTTTAAGCCCTGATGAAGAAAGGGGGCTTGACCCCTTGATGTTTTATGATGAAATAAATTCTTCAGGTGTCTCAAGATCTGGTCTGGTGCGCCTGTTTTTTTTCTTTATACTCTCTGGATTCAACTGAAGTGCCCCCTAGAGGCCCTAGTCTGTGAGCTGCCAAAGAGCACCCTTGTGCACCTCAGTACAGTCTCTCTATCTCTTACATGCTGATCTAATGACTTCAGTGCTTTGTTAGTAACATACCTGAAACAAATATGTAACAGGCAGCGCTAGATGCGAATCAGAACGCGCTTAACAAATGAAAGACCCACTTTCACATAAAAACAAATTAGCTTATGCGAGTTGCTAAGAGTCAAATTCTGACCAACTACAAGCACAGTAAATAGGTTTAGTAAAGTTTCCTAACAATAAGTCAAATGGTTCAAATAACCTCTAAGTCTAGGTTCACATTAGTGCGATTTGGTGTACCACGTTTATGTAGTCACAGCAGCCCATTCATTTGAATGGGCTGCTGTGCCTAAGTATTCCTACAGAAAAAAAGGTTGCACCTTTTTTAAAATGCAGTCAACACCGAAACTGCATGGTGCTTTGGCACCATGCGATTCTGTGTTTGGGAAATCGCACCACGTTTTTCAGTGTGAGGGGATGCTTTTAAGAGTTATTGGCACCCCTGCGCTTTCTTTATAGCACTGCACTTTTTGTGCGGCTACAGGAATGTATACAATTTACACTTATTCCTACACTAATGCAAACCTAGACTAAACACACTGCAATTGGACGGCATTTACCAAATATGTTATATGCAAATTTCTACAATTTTTTCATTTGTAATTTCTGGAGTAATATACAAATTGAATGTTAACAAAAGTGATGCATTTATTTATCGCAAGCTTAACCTCTACTCTTACACACAGTCTACGTGAGCCACTACTAGCACCATCACTTCTTGAGTGTTTATGTGTTCAGTGACGTAAAAAGCTTTGTACAGAACAGAATTAGATTTCAATATTTGCCCATACACACACACAAACAGACACACACACACATCCTCAGGCACATAAAGGTCACCAAATAATACACAGTTGTTGACATACATTTACTGTAATATACAGTAGTAATACATTCTGTCCTGCTGGACCTTGTCACTAAAAATGGACAGGTCCAGCAGAAATTTATTAGTCACCTTCAAGCCTCAAATTTTCTTCGTATGGCTCAGATCTCTAACGAAAGATTAAAAAAAGGATTTGCTATCCGTACTTGGTGAGAGGGAAAAAAAATTTAGAATGTGAAGTGCAAGAACCGCTAATCGAAGATGATGTCTTTATAAGAGCATCTCTTACAGTCAATCAAAACAAAAAATAAAAAATAAAAAACTATCTTTACGAGCAATCAGCAGTTAGGTCTTCTCCCTCTGAGGTAATGAAGATTAAGCTCACGACAGTGATTTGATACAATATTTACCCTGAGAATACAGAGAAAACATTGACACAAGACAGGGTGCTGCTGAACCGTGTGTGCTCTAGCTGTTGCAGCTTTCTGTCTCCAACTTGGTCCATGTTAAGGTTACAGATATAAAGTCACCAAATTATGCCACTATTAAATACTGATGATAAAACAAGCCAAAAAGGCTGGTGGAGAAAAGGCAAGCTGCGATCCACCATGTCAAAAATGATAAAAGTCCCCGGAAGAGGAGTGGAGTGAAAATGTTCTTTAAACCCCCTAATGCCACTGTAATTTGGGTGACTGTTGCCTTCATCTTTTCTTCAGGGTATGGCTGTTCAGTAAAACCTGAGTTCGACCCTTGTGATGCCTCCATAGGAGAGTCATAGATGCCCCATGAATGATTACCTAAAAAACATTTTAGAAACAGATAGAAGTATTGCTAAAGCAAACACCACCAAGAAAAAATGGCATTACATTTGTTACAATACTATCAATGACTGAATTTACATAAAGTGGATCTAAACTTAGAGTAAAGATATGCAATCCTATAGGGAAAATCTAGAATAGTTAACTGTGCTTAAGCAGTACCCTGCAAGATTTACCTTTTGTTCCGAATTCCTCTTCAAAGAACACTGCACTTTCTGTGCCTGTAGCCTCAACACTGTTTATCTTTGGTAAGAGATCACCATAGGCACTGTTGCCTCTGACTACTAGTCTCACAATATTTGAAAAGGTTGCTACTGTGCTTCTTGCTAGTGAGAAATCTGTAACAAAGGATCTACAGTGCAACGATCTACAATGCAGAGATCTCTCTGCTGCTTCTTCATTCATTCAGCGGAAATTTGGTTCCTTAACCTTTCCACATGTGTCTTTATTATTACTCCACCATCCTTTCCTAAGTCCTCTATATTAAATCACCAGTCATCAGGGGAAAGCTCTGACATTAAGCAAAGCCCTGCATCTACCATGCAGGACAAGAAGTACTAAGTCAGGAATGGAGAAAAGGTGAGCTACAGGAAGTGTATAGGCAATACTGGTTCTTTGCCCTCTCTTTAACCACTTCAAGTCTGGACACTTTTACCCCCTTCCTGTCCAGGCCAATTTTCAGCTTTTAGCGCTATCACACTTTGAATGACAATTGCGCGGTCGTGCAACACTGTACCCAGATGAAATTTTTAGCATTTTTTTTTTGACACAGATAAAACGTTATTTTGGTGGCATTTATTCACCGCTGGGATTTTTCTTTTTTTTTGCTATATAAATGAAAAAGTCCAAAATTTTGGAAAAAAAAGTGTTTTTCTTATAAAATTTAGCAAATAAATACTCTTTCTTCATAAATCTTGGCCAAAATGTATTCAGCTATCTTTTTAGTAAAAAAAAAAATAATCCAAATTAGTTTATAACCAAAAATTATAATTTTTAAAAATATTTTTTAACATTTTTTTTTATATATTATTATTTATGGGTTTTTTTAAACATACTGTCACCCTAGCAGTACAGTGTCACCGTAGTGACACTGTACTACTTGTGGGGGGTGATGAAGATTTTTTTTTTTTTACACCGATTGCTTTTACACCCATAAAGGCTGTAAAAGCAATCATTTCTCCTTCTCTCTGGCTGCATTCTTGAAGCCATTGAGAAATACTGTGTGAGCTGTGATTGGCCACAGCTTGTCACATGGTACAAGGCTGTTGTGAATAGCCTTGTACCATGTGACCTCTGTGATCATTCACAGATTTCACACGTAGTAAGCAATGATGTCAGAAGTGACATCTTGCTTATTACTATTCATGTGATCACTGATTGGCCAATCAGTGATCACATGATCAGGACCTCACACAGAGGTTCTGTACAGCTCCCAGGGTGCATGCACAGGCTAAAATGGCAGGCACCGTTTGTGAACGGCAACCCGCCCCTGCACTGCTCCCATCCGGCCGTTTATATACATGGGCCGTACGGGAAGTGGTTAAACGCAGAACTTAAAAACAACCTTTCAATTATGTATTAAATATAAATAATTTAAATGTAGAAGTTTCAAACTTTCTCCACTCTGTCCAATAATAAAACATTTTGAATGGAGATGCACTTTAGATTTAGTTTACAAAAATAATACACCTGGAACTGTATGAGAGGTTAGTGTTGTGCCAGTTTCAGTTTTAGTAGAAAAAAACAGTATAGAAACAAACAACTTTTTCTGGTTTTAACTGGCTCTGACACTCTCCCAGCTGACAATCACTAGCTGAAATACATACAGTCCTTCTATCGCAGATGCAGCACTTAAAGCTCAAGACTACACAGTCTTACAGTCCAAAACACAATTCTAGCTTATGGAAATGTGAACTGCCAGCATTGCAGAGGTTAACAGCTAAGAGATCAGATTTCCAGAATGAATATAGTTTAACACATTAAAGTTTATTTATTAACATTAGCCAGAATTGTGTTTGGACTGTAAGACTGTGTAGTCTTGAGCTTTAGTTGCAATTTGGCGATCACAATGTGGTCATACGGGCCCATTGCTAGTATGTATTAAATAATGAAATGTAAAAATCTGTGACCAATTACTAAAATATACTGCATCTTTTCTGTCATGCAACGACACCTAATTTACCTAATCCTGGATTTTACAAAATCATTGGAAGTCAGATTTAACAGACTACTGTATTTCTAAAAACAGATGAGTGAGACTGCATCCTGTTGTCATGAGATTTTGTGAAACCTCCCTTGTGCTAAAATGTGCAGGTAAGACTGCAGGGAGCTTACATGGCCACAGAACATACTAGCCTGTGAGGGTCCCACAGAGTCAGAATCTGGGCCATAGAAAAGATGAAAATTCTAGTAAATAAAAGTATCTAGCTAGCATGGCAACCATGTAATGAGTGTTTTGTAACCCGGTGTACACCAGTATGTGCCAATCTGTTACTGGACCTGTATAAATCAATATAATTTGTCAGGTGATGCCTACCTAGAGTTTTCAGAAGCAGAGTTGTGTGAAGGAGCATCACCAGAGGTGCCACGTACTGCAGTGCAATAACACAAAGGTAATAAAATACTCGAGCCACCTGAAATCAAAGCATTAGTTACTCAATAAGTTATCATAATTATTCAACAAGAAAAGGATACAGAAGCACACCTTTTTTGAAAAATGTGCATTAAATATGTTGTTACAATGAATGTTTTAAATTTAAAATGATCAGCACTTATGGGTAGATAGATATAGTTTTGTAGACTATATCGGTGTTCCAGAAAATGTTATCGCTACAGACAGGTTTACAGAAGATCTTCTTACATGCTGCCTACCAGATAGTTCCCTATTAGGAATGGTCAATATTGTACAGTATTCCAAATTAGTACCTGGAATTACTTCAAGATTGCAGCAACAAAATTTAGTTATTCAGACACAAATCATCAGATAGCACCCAATTATGTTCGGACGACGAGCAAATAAACATGCTCACCATCTTTTGTAATTCTTTGGTGCTTATTCTCCCAGCTTCCTTCTTCATTTGATCCACACATTTCTGGGCCAAATTTAAGTAAGCTTGTAGATGATGTCTCATCATTATCAACCTTAATCCGCAGAGAAGAATGATGATCCAAAGTCGAACCGTATCAAAGGTGTCCTCAGTCATTCTGTTAATACAAAAAGGATTGCATAGAAAAGCTAAATGAATAAAAGTATTTTTTTTTTTCTATTAACAAGTTTTATTGATTTTCACATATATACATATACAAAGAACACGTTGAAAGAGAACAAAATAAAAAGAAGGAGCACATCGATGGTAAAATCTGCATGGTTACAAACATAATAACGTCACATAGCTACAGTGGGGAGGCTCTCAGAACAACACAGTCGGAGAAAGGTGGGAAGGGGAGAAATTATCCCATAGGTGCCACACTGCCTCGAACACAGCTGTCGAGCCGGAATGTAAAGCAGTCAGGTATTCCATCTGTCGTACATCAGCAATAATTTTAAAAAAAGTGGATATCGAGGGCGGTATAGTGGATAACCAACACACAGGAACGTTTCTTCTGGCTGCAGTCAAAATATGTGAGGAAAGTTTCCCGGACACCTTGGGAAGACCTGGGAACGGCAAGCCCAATAAAACATATAGAGGCTCAAAAGGGAGAGAGGTATGCAATAACAATTGTAAAAAAGACAAACTCTTCCCAAAAAGGGACAAGTCCATAAAATGTGGAAGAGGGAGCCAAAGTCTTTCCCACAACGCCAGCAGGCAGAAGAAGCACTCGGGTTAAAAGCATGAATAACCTCAGGGGTTTTGTACCACAACATCAACATTTTGTATGTATTCTCTTTATAAACCACACAGACAGAGGATTTAGATGCGTTTTCCCAAATTTTCTTCCACTGTGGTAGATCGATGTCACATTGTAGAAACTGGGACCACTTGTGCATGTAATGGTGAGTGTCGTTAGAGAGGGGGGTAGCGTCCATTAAGAGTTTGTATGTTTTGGAAATTATACCCCTTTGATGTGGGCCCTGTATACATAGACGCTCAAAGGGCGAAGGTTTATCAAGAGTCAAAGTGGGGGACATGGTGGAGAAAAAATGGCGTAGCTGAAGATATATATAAAAATGCTGGGATGGCGGATCCTTTTTCTGGAGGTATAAGAATGGTTGCAACTTCCGAGTAATAAGGTTTACTAGATGGCGCAATTGGAAAAACCTGGACTTGACCCAAGGGAGCAACCGGGACACGACCAAACTATCTGGAAGATTGAGATTAAAGAGAATAATAGTCAGTGGAGAGCAGTCTGAGGTCAGTGCAAACCTGGTCTTAAATTTCCGCCAAATACTCATGGAAAATTGCATGGGGCCAAGGAAGAGACAAAGAAAGGGGGCAGGGTCCACCGCCGAGGATGACCAGAGAAGAGAGCAAGGGTGAGTCGGAGTCAATTGTAAGGACTCGATTTCAGTCCACAAGTTGGGAGGAAACTGGGTGGACAATGACGGAATAAAACGGAGGTGAGTAGCATAATAATAGGTCACGATATCCAGTGCCCCTAGGCCTGCTCTAGAGCGCAAAGACAGTAGCACACTGCGAGCAATTCTATGCCGCTTATTATGCCAGATAAAGTGTAGAAGGGATTTCTGGAGGGAATGTAGTTTGGACATGGGAACAGTAACAGATAGAGTCGCAAATAAATATAAAAGCTTGGGTAGTACAGTCATCTTTATGACGTTGATACGTCCCAAAAATGATAAGGGTAGAGTATCCCAAAACTTTAGGGAACGGGAAATAGCTATGAATAGTGGGGAGAAATTGGCATCATAAATAGAACTGTAGGAAGAGGTAAGATTAATACCCAAATATTTTAAAGAATGGGTGCACCATCGATATGGAAAAGAGTCTTGGAGGGATGAGAGGACAACCGGTGGAATGTGGAGTGGGAGCGCTTCAGTCTTGGATGTGTTAACCTTGTAACCCGAAAGAGTCCCGAATTGTCATAAAAGTTTATGTAATGCTGGGAGGGAGATTTGGGGGTTCGAGAGAGTGAGGAGAATATCATCCGCAAATAGGGATAGTTTGTATTCACGGCCATGAGACGATACCCCTTTTATATCAGGATGGGCCCAGATTGCAAAAGCCAATGTTTCCAAACAGAGGATAAATAATAGGGGATTAAGTGGGCATCCCTGCCGTGTACCATTCGACATCTGGAAAGGAGGTGAAAGAAAGGAGGCTAGTCTGACCTGTGAGGAAGGGTGAGAGTAGAGAGCTTTTAAAGCTGCCACGAAAGGGCCACTGAAGCTAAACTGATCCAAGACCATAAACATATAAGGCCAGCTGAGGCGGTCAAAAGCTTCTTGGGCATCTAAGCTGAATAAAATAGTGGGGATGGAGGACCGGTTAACCAAGTCAACCAGATCAATAGATTTTCTGGTATTACCCGCTGCATGTCTGGCAGGAACAAAGCCAACCTGGTCTCTTTGTATGAGCTTGGAGATGAGCCTAGATAACCGATTGGCGAGGATCTTAGTAAAAATCCTGTAATCAGAGTTCAACAGAGCAATAGGACGGTAGTTATCTAAGATGGAATGGTCCTTGCCAGGTTTGTGAATCACAGAGATATATGCTCTGGAAAAATCGGCTTGGGGAACAATACCTCTGAAAAAATCGTGATAAAGAGAAAGAAGATGGGGAGCTAGGATACCAATGAAGGTCTTGTAATAGGAGTAGGGAAGTCCGTCTGGTCCTGGGGCTTTGCGTGAGGGGAGATGTTTGACTGTATCAAATAGTTCCTCAGGTGTAATGTCAGCGTTAAGAGCCGCAATGTCAGAAGACGATAGCTTTGGTATTAGTAGGGGATTGAAAAACCAAATCAAAAGAAGTTTCTGTAAGAGGAGGGTGGAGGTCTGAGGTCAAACAGTTGTAAAGGGACTCATAATATGAGCCAAAAAGGGAGACCATCACACGAGGATCGTAAGTAGGGCTCCCATTCGGCTGGACAAGATGGTCCGGCAATGTAGAAGGGGACTGTGCTTTAAGTCTATTGACAAGCATACAGTGGGGTTTGTTAGAGAATTCGTAGAATTTCTGCCTAACCCAGAGGAAAGATTTTGTGAACTTACAAGCATCAAGGGTTTTGATTTGGTCACGTAGGGAGGTCACTTTATAAAGCCGAGGAATAGACGGCTTTGTGAGAAGTCTACCTTCAGCTAGTGTTAACTGGCGAACTAGGGTAATCCTGGCATGCTCTGAGGATTTCTTCAGGCGAGAACCCATGGAGATACAAAAGGCCTCGAAATACCGCCTTGTGGGCTTCCCATACGGTCGAGGTAGATGGAACAGAGCCTACATTGTGTTGAAAATACATATCAAGGCCCTGTGAGAGCTCAGCACGGAGATGTTCCGTGGTCAAAAAGGACTCATTGAGACACCAATGGCCTGATTTTGGCATAACATTGGGGAATAATAAATTTAAGGTCAGGGAGGCGTGGTCAGACTGTGTAATAGGATTGATGTCAGAAGAAACTAGGAGCGGAAGAAGAGGAGCGGAAATGAAAAAATGATCTAAGTGGGAGTAGCAGCAGTGAGGTGTGGCGTAGAAGGTGAACTGTTTGTGGGTAGGATGTTGAATCCGCCAGGCATCAAAGAGACGATGCTCCCTGATCAATTTATGAAAGGATTTCGAGAAGGAGCATTGCCGCTTCGAAGGAGCGGACTCGAGGAGGACCTTCCTATCCTTATGCGGTGAAAGGATTAAATTAAAGTCACCCCCTATAATCATGTGTGGAGCGGAAAAGGAGCCTAATTTGGCGAGAGTTTGTGTAAGGAATTGTAATTGACCTGAATTCGGAGCATAGAGATTCAGCAAAATAAGGGGAGTATCACCAAGCATACATTCTAGGAGAATGAAGCGACCATGATGATAGACCTTGGAAAAGACGACCCGAAGGGAGCAATGTGTCCGGATCAGTACTGCCACTCCAGCCTTACCAGATGGGTCAAAGGCCGAATAGGATTGAGAGAAAAAAACCTTGTGGCAAAACGAAAGGAACCTGCTGACTTAAAATGGGTCTCCTGGACAAAAATAATATCTGCTCCTGAGGATCGGAATTCCTTCAAAGCCATCCACCGCTTCTGAACGAATAAAAGTATTTTAATAACTTATACAAAGTATCCACTCTCTAAGGTGGGTAATTATGAAAATACAAAAGGGAACAACGGAATCTGTGCAGATAATCTTCTTCTTTTTAGCAATCATTTATAGTATTTACAAAGCCATTAAACTGGTTGTATTATAGCAAAAATATATCTACTACATATAATTTCATACACCAAATGTAGTTTTAGTGTTCTCCGTATGTATATCCTAAGGCAGCAGTCACATAGGTTGGCTAAATGTTATAAATTGAGAACGTTCAATCTGGCTAATCAACATTTTGTTTTCAACAATATGTTCACAATACTCCAATTATTAAATAGTAATTGTTAGTTTTGGGCAACATATCTATGCAGATCTGAAGAGTACATCAAGAAATATTCCAGTTTCAGTTTTCATAGTGTTGTCCTTTTTTGTATGCTACATCCTAAAATAATAGAATTTGGGCAGAAACCCCCAACAGCAATAGAGGTGCACAGAGTATATTTGCTGTGAGCATAAAATATCTCCCATCATGCCAAAAATGGCAGGCTTTGACTTTGTAGTCACTGCAGCTACCACATTACTAATGTCAAGCAACTTAAATATATAGCATGAATTGCTGAAGCAAAAAAATCAATACCACAACTATTTTTTTTATTTTTTTTAGATTTAATATATATACACCATAAAGCATATTATCAAGCTTAATACAAACTTCACTCACAGTGGTACACTTTCCTTGCCCAAGGGCGGATTCAGAATGTAATCTTTGGTTATAGGTTTCACCCACAGCAAAACCATTAGAAGAGGGGACAAGAAGTTTATATGTAGCAAAAATCTAAAAAAACAAAAACACACAAAACATATACATTATAAAGTAAAATAACAGGTATAATATAATTTTAGTGTAGTTATGCTTTGTGGTTCCCCATACCCATGGTGAGTATTTTACTAACAGTCTAAACTACAAGTCTCTAGTCATTTTTGTTGTGTGACCTGCCTGCTATTACACAAATATTCTCACCCAACCAGTTCAACAGAAGACCTACCAACTGGATGGCAGGCTTTTCAGTGAAATGAAGACCATGGTACGCACACATGTCTGGTGGGGAGAGGGGCAGCACTGATAAGAAAGATCACCAGAGCGCAGCTGTTTAAGTGAATATATGCTAGTAGCAAAATGGTTGACATCTGAGGGGGAGCCCTGAAAGAGTTGGCGTGAAAAACTGAATCTGTTTCGATAATAGCCTCCAATCATACTCTGCACATGCTTTTTTTGTTTAAAGTAATTACCCATTAGACAAAGGAACATTACTATGACTTCACGATAGAAGGATGCTGAACTGTGCACATGGAGGATGCTGCCAGCTAACAGTATTGGGATATGCATGCTGGAAATGAAATGGAAACCCTGAGACAATATCTGACTTGATATTTGCTTCAACCACTTGACTACCAGGCTGTGTATGCCCTTCATTGCCAACCCGTTTTTCAATTTTCAGTGTTGTGATAGTTTGACAACTAATCTGTCAAGTAACACTGTATCCAAATGAATTTTAATTAATTTTCTTTAGACATATAAAATTCTCTTGGTGGTATTTGTTCTACACAGAGGTGTTTTAAATTTTTTCTAAATCAAAAAAACACACAAAAAATGTCAGTTTTCTTACATTCAACTTCTAATTCTTTACATTTAAAAAGCAATGATCCCACAACCATTGGTTGTCAGTGGCACTATAAACTTCCTCAAACCTTTAACAAAAACAATCCCGCAGTCATTGGTGATCAGCAGCACTTTACCCACTTGATCCACAGGCCCATGTCATTCATTCACAGAGTTCTGTGAATGAATGAACAACTACCGTTGGCTATTGCAACAGACGGCTTGTAGCTTTCAAATGTTTGCAGTTCTTACTGTGTCATGGTTTCTTTTGTATAGTTTAGGGCATCAAGGTGCATCTGAGCCAGTCGCAAACCAGGGAATGTCAGGAAAGCTCCAATGAGAGAACACAAAACTGCCAGAAATAACTTAAATGTAAGTTTTGACACTGGACCTCTGGAAGAAAAAACATCAAAAACAATTAGAACGTTAAATCACTAAGTATGTGCGTGTGCGTGTGTATGTGTATGTGTATATATATATATATATATATATACACACACATACATATATATACACACACACGCTAAGCAAACTATATCCAAGTGTGGTTTACCAAGACACATAGAAAGAATGAAATTGCCTGTAGACTGTGTAACAAAACATTGCCAGTACTTATGACAAAATTAAACCACTGTGTGTTTTCTTAGGAAACTTACTGAGACTCCAATCCCTGTTTCTGCAGGAACTGAACAGCACTTTCAGAAAAATTTGAAAAGCCTACAGAGAAAAGTGTTTAAGAAACAAAGTTAAAACATATTTTCTTTTTGGAGATACAAAATATTATATATTTTGTTTTATTTTATATATTAGGTCCACTTAAATTTTCAGATTAAATCATAATCATAAATAAATCCAAGGCGTATCTTAACAAGATTATGCAACATCAAACTGATCCCTCTTTCAAAAAGAAGCTACAGCCTGAGTAGAAAAGCCTGTCCTCCACCACCCTCTGCTGTGTCAGAACTAGGTGCCTTTATTTAGCTGAACTCATGATGTTCAGAAAAACACAGGAAGGGAGAGTGGGGGGATTTATTAAAAACTAGAGCAGACAAAATCTGAAGCAGCTTTGTATTGGTAATCAATAAGCCTCTAGCTTTCATTTTCAAAGCTTGAAGCTTAACTATGAGATAAGCAAATATTGTCTACATACAACAGTCATGTGTATTGTTGGTGTGTTTTGTATATTATTTCCAGATCTGTGAAGTAATTCAGTGTGTGAAACTTTACATCTGTACAGGAGCTTCCTGTAATAAAGACCGGTCACTTCTGCTCTCAATCCTTGTCCAGTGTGACTGGTCTTGTCACTATACCCTCCTGCAATTTTCTGCAGGCAGCCTGTAGTGGGTGGAGGCTGCTGGGCCCCTCAGCCCACTCAACAACCAGAATCACATCCTTTTTAATTGTCCCTGTTCACATACAGTATGTACACTCAGTCGCCCTTTGCTCTACACTCAAAAAAGAGCTTTTTTTGAGTGTATTTAGGAATTGTGGTCCTCTAGACTTCAATAGGAGCTCCTGCAAATGTGTGATGTGTTTATTTTTACACCTGAAGAATTCCTCTTATCGAGCTGCTTTCCTCTCCTTTCCCAGCACAGGAAACATGCTGGATACACGTGCAAACACACGCCTAAAACATTTATTAAATAATGAAAATTTTTTTCCAAAAATGGGAACATAGCAAAAAATAAAAACAAAAACAAAACAAATCAACAGCTTCTAAGCTTTGTTCATAATACCCAACACATGAAAAAAACAAAAACGGCTGGAGTTTGTTTTTCACAGTTCATCTCATGAACAATCTACAATTGTATACTAAATTCAATCATTTACTAAATTCAGCAAATGCTGCAAGAATCTAAAATAACAAAGCTGAGAGTCATGTTACTAATTTATTTTCGTATGTAGTGCTTTTATTTTTTATATATATATATATATATATATATATACAGTCAGGTCCATAAATATTGGGACATCGACACAATTCTAACATTTTTGGCTCTATACACCACCACAATGGATTTGAAATGAAATGAACAAGATGTGCTTTAACTGCAGACTGTCAGCTTTAATTTGAGGGTGTTTACATCCAAATCAGGTGAATGGTGTAGGAATTACAACAGTTTGCATATGTGCCTCCCACTTGTTAGGAGACCAAAAGTAATGGGACAGAATAATAATCATAAATCAAACTTTCACTTTTTAATACTTGGTTGCAAATCCTTTGCAGTCAATTACAGCCTGAAGTCTGGAACACATAGACATCACCAGACGCTGGGTTCCATCCCTGGTGATGCTCTGCCAGGCCTCTACTGCAACTGTCTTCAGTTCCTGCTTGTTCTTGGGGCATTTTCCCTTCAGTTTTGTCTTCAGCAAGTGAAATGCATGCTCAATCGGATTCAGGTCAGGTGATTGACTTGGCCATTGGATAGCATTCCACTTCTTTCCTTTAAAAAACTCTTTGGTTGCTTTTGCAGTATGCTTTGGGTCATTGTCCATCTGCACTGTGAAGCGGCGTCCAATGAGTTGTGAAGCATTTGGCTGAATATGAGCAGATAATATTGCCCGAAACACTTCAGAATTCATCCTGCTGCTTTTGTCAGCAGTCACATCATCAACAAATACAAGAGAACCAGTTCCATTGGCAGCCATACATGCCCACGCCATGACACTACCACCACCATGCTTCACTGATGAGGTGGTATGCTTAGGATCATGAGCAGTTCCTTTCCTTCTCCATACTCTTCTCTTCCCATCACTCTGGTACAAGTTGATCTTGGTCTCATCTGTCCGTAGGATGTTGTTCCAGAACTGTGAAGGCTTTTTTAGATGTCGTTTGGCAAACTCTAATCTGGCCTTCCTGTTTTCGAGGCTCACCAATGGTTTACATCTTGTGGTGAACCCTCTGTATTCACTCTGGTGAAGTCTCCTCTTGATTGTTGACTTTGACACACATACACCTACCTCCTGGAGATTGTTCTTGATCTGGCCAACTGTTGTAAAGGGTGTTTTCTTCACCATGGAAAGAATTCTTCGTCTTCCACCACAGTTGTTTTCCGTGGTCTTCCGGGTCTTTTGGTGTTGCTGAGCTCACCGGTGCGTTCCTTCTTTTTAAGAATGTTCCAAACAGTTGTTTTGGCCACGCCTAATGGCTTTGCTATCTCTCTGATGGGTTTGTTTTGTTTTTTCAGCCTAATGATGGCTTGCTTCACTGATAGTGACAGCTCTTTGGATCTCATCTTGAGAGTTGACAGCAAAACATTCCAAATGCAAATAGCACACTTGAAATGAACTCTGGACCTTTTATCTGCTCATTGTAATTGGGATAATGAGGGATTAACACACACCCGGCCATAGAACAGCTGAGAAGCCAATTGTCCCATTACTTTTGGTCCCTTAATAAGTGGGAGGCACATATGCAAACTGTTGTAATTCCTACACCGTTCACCTGATTTGGATGTAAATACCCTCAAATTAAAGCTGACAGTCTGCAGTTAAAGCACATCTTGTTCGTTTCATTTAAAATCCATTGTGGTGGTGTATAGAGCCAAAAACGTTAGAATTGTGTCGATGTCCCAATATTTATGGACCTGACTGTATATATATATATATATATATATATATATATAAAAATAAAAACATAGCAAGATTGAATTCCTCACCAGTCTCTAGGCCGAATTCCAAGTAGTTCTCTGTCACAATTAGAATTGCCATGGCCTTGACAAAGAAAAAGAATCCAAATGTAACACAGACAGATCTCTCGCCACCATCTTCCACTTTAAAGTAATGGGTTGTCAGGGAGAACAACACTTTGCTGGACATGACAGTCAAGGAGAACAAAGTATTTCCGCTCTTGGCATTTCACATATTTATCTTTACACAGTCCAGACAAAAAGGGTCAATTCACAAAGCATTTTTTTCTTAATTTCACCCGTTTACTTCATTGTTATCACACATTATGTGCTTGCTGTGTAAAGGCAGTCAATTTAGGAAACTCACGAACACTTTTTTCAAACTATTTTTAAACTAGCAGTATAACAACACGTTAGACATTACTTTACGACTCAGTTGTTATTTTAAGTGGAACTTTACTCATAACAACTTGATAAATAATAATGTTCTCTAGCAAGAAGCATACATTTCACATTAAATAATTATGCTACCAAAATGAGTGTGCTGTAAATTGCCTCCAGCATTGTTCCTGTTTCTTTCTCATGGAGGCTGCCATTTTGCTGAAGCCCATAGCCACTGAACAGCAGTAAATCTTTAGGCTGTCAGTAGATTGGCCTCTACAATTTGGCACAGTACCTAAAAAGAGACAGCAACTGAGTATGCGTAGAGAAGGATGAAACAATATATCACTGGATATTAAAAATAAGTGCCTATACTGTTTAATGCTTTACAGAGCTGTACCTGCAAGATGATCTAGCAGGACTTAATTTTCTGTCTACAGTTCCACTTTAATCATTTGTTATTTTAAAAATTGGAGTAACTGATATGCAATTCAAAAATAGAATTATTTTTATCACACATCATTGAGGTGCAGAATTATCTCCTTCTTCCGGGTGGCATTATGACAGATCTCAGATGTTATCTGATACCTGTTGCCTTGCATCAGTTATGTAAATGTAATGGAACCTTTTTTTTGCTCACTTTCAAATGAAGGTGTTGCTACTGCATGATGCAGAAGGAGACTGCTTGTAGTTGTCATTTTTACAAAAGTTCTATAAAATCTCTTCGAAACCCCCCCAACACAAATTTATCTCATGTGTTGGGAAAACTTGTCACCAGAGAGAAAACGACACTAAAGCCCCATACACATGATCAGAAAATCATACGAAAAATGCAGCTTTCAAAGCAATTGTACGATAATCTGTTTGTTAGTACACAGCAATTGTTTGAAATTACTTGAAGGTACAAGCACAAAAATATTGGTTGCACGATACCAGACCGTACGATTGTCGTTCAAAAATTCAATACAAAACACATTATATATTTTCCGAAATTTTATTTTGTCGTACGAGAATTTTTGTAACTTTAGTAACCTCCTCACATTCGATAAGAGACTAGCATGCAACAAAAAAACAAAACAGACGATCATTCTCAACGTGTATACGGGGCTTTACAGCTTTGCAAAGAGACAAGTAAACACTACAATATCTGTGCTTTGTTCAGATTTCATGACTGAGGTTTACAACCACTTTAAAGTAAAGAATCCTTCAACCCGCAGGTGGTATTGTAGACACAAGAGCACACTGTAGAATAGGGCCATGGGGGGGGGGGGGGGGGGGGGGGCAGATCAGATTTACACCCTAGTCTCTCCCCATGCTCTCTTCCTAAACACATTTTTCTTTCAGATATTTGAAAAGCATGTGCTTCATAGCTTTTCATATCTTCACTGAGCAAAAAGCAACATCTACAATGAAACAAAAGGGGACAACACACTTAAAAAGTGAGATGTTAGTTACAATGGAATCTGATGGTCCCTTAGGAATATATATCTTAACTAATCCAACAGTGAGATTTCTCTCTTCCATCATTCCCAAATGTAAGCCTATAAACTTGGGAGTTTTGGGTGTTTCTACCCTTGTGTGCTCCAGCATTTCCTGTTGCGTTTTTCATAATAAATTATAAATAAAAGAGAGCAAGCATGCCTTATAACAGCCAGAAGAAGAACACAAAGTGAGAAACTTAGGTTTAGAAAGTTCTTAAGAGATACATGTCACCATTAAAGTAGAAGTTCAGTCAAAAATCTAAACTTGAACCCGCTCCCACCCCCATTCTAAGCCCTATAATAACTACCCTGTACAGAAAAGATGCTTATACTTACCTTATTCCCTGGGCGCTTTGGTCTGGTCATGTGATCTCCCCAGTGGCTGGCTTCAGTGAAGAGAAGAGATCGCCAACAATGGCTGCAATGCCTGCGTGGTGATGTCTCCCATAGTCTTATTATGGGGCATTCTTTGTCGGCTGTTCTTCCTCTACACTGAAGCCAGCGCTGGGAGCCAGTTGTGTGAACGAGCTGGAGAACCCAGGGAATAAGCAAATATACACTTCTTTCCTTTACAGGGTAGTTAGAATAGGGCTTAGAATAAGGATGGGAGCAGATTTAAGCTTAGTCTCCTACTTTAACTGTGATATATATCTCTTACTAACTCTCTAAATTTAAGTTTCTCAGTTTGTGTACCAGTTGTGGCTGCTATAAGGCATCTTTGCTCTCTTTTAAATTATAGTTTATTCTATATTATGAAAAATGCAACAGGAAATGCTGGAGCACACAAGGGTAGGAACCTCCAAATCTCCCAAGTAAGAATAGAGCTTAGAATGATGGTAGGAGCAGGTTTAAGCTTAGATAGGCTTTGACTGGACTTCTACTTTAATTGGTTTAACTCTCCAGCATCTACCAAACAAAGAAATATAAATTTAGGAGTGGACTGACCCATTAATTGTCTTATTCACTGATAATATTTCAAGTAATCTTAAATTGTATAACTCTTGTGCCTACCTATAAAAAACAGAGTATAGGACTCCTGGGGGCTGTTCTGTGCTCTGGCTTCTCAAGCAAAATGTACAGTGACCTCTAAACAAGTTAAAGGCTAAGTTCACCTTTATTAAAAAAAAAAAAAGCACTGCATCAGCAAACACTGGATCAAAACTCTTTAGCTGCCTACCCGTACGGGCTGTCAGCTAGAGAGCTAGGGGAAGACTGAATGAACTAGGAGCGTGCCGATTACAGCACGCATAGTCCACTGAGAGCTACACGTCAGTTTGCCGCAGTGGCAAAGGGAACTTGTAGTTTATTTATTTGCAGATTCCTGTGAATAAACGACAGCTGTGCAGGTGAAGCCCCGATTTTAAAATATGATAGCAACTGCAGGGGAGAAAAATCCCGGCCTGCTGTCATTGGGGAGCATTTTCATCAGGTTACATGTTACACCCTAAACGCGAATGTAAAATGTAACATGGTGCAAAAGGTGCACTTAGCCTTTAAGTAATGAAGGGTTTTTTGGCCTTGTAAAACTACATTACAATGTTTTACAATGGCCTTGTAAAACTACAATGACAGAAAATCTTATATTACACTAATACCTAATGACTTTATTTTCTTCTTTCTAGCCCCTTTTCTTGTTTAGATTTTACATATTGTATTTAAAATGGACCACTCTAGCTTGTGTTTTGAGTATTCCTACTCTTGTTTTATATTCTAAGAACTACAAGTAAATCTGAGGGAGCAACTTGCGAATGGCATTGGTAGGTATCCAAGGTTTGCAGACCTTAGAACTCACATGTGGAATGAAGAGATTTCACTAACAAAGCCTCTCGGAGGAAAAACTTAGCTTGTAAACTGTCGATTATCTATTTAAAATGGACATATCTATTTTGAACAAACTTACTAAACAGTATAGTACTTTTCTAGCCAATTAAACAATTTCAACCAACATAAAAAGGTGCTACCATAATTGTATTCTATACCAATAATTACCAGTTATGATCCATTAAAAAAGGATACATTGCAAATGCCAGAACGAGCATACACCAAACTATGCTGATATTCATCTCTTGTGATGGTATTACAAAGGTGTAATAGGCTTCAGTTATCAAGTAAACCACAGTAGCAGCAACAGTGAAGTCTACTAACCATTGATACTCAGGAAAATAATGGAGTGCTGAATATATGAAGAAAGCATGTTATTAAGTATCACGTTATTTCTAAGCTGATAACTTAAAATATATATTGCGTACTCACCTAAAGTGTCAACTTCGGTAACAGTCCTAGTTTCCAAATGAAGGTCAATGTCTTTGGGAATGGTAAGTGGTTTATTTTCAATATGACCATTATATTTTCTAAAGAATAATAATAATAATAATAATAATCACAAGCTTCTTTATATAAAAGAAAAAAGCAAGCAAGCTACAGTCTCCCATTTTGCAGCATAAGGCCTTGTCTACTTGGGCGCCTGCAAAAATAGGTAGTGGCACTCCATGACCTCCCAGCCACAAGTTGACATGGCCATGTCAGTACTGCCACCAAACATAACCCATTTAAGTGAATGGGGCTTCCCTGCAAAGCATATAATGCATGCAGTTGCAGCATGGTACTGTGCGCTTTCAAGTGCTAAAATGAAAATATCTCCCTTTTTGACCCACAGAGGTATCACCATATGCTTAAAATACTGCACATTTATTCTACTAACCAACTATGGCAGTAGGAATTATGCAATGTATCCGTAAATCAGCTCATTTAGGCTACGTTCACACTAGCCTTGTTTTCAAGCAGCAGAAAGGCGTTTGAGAAGCGTTTTTACCGCTTCCCAAACGCCTCGGACAATTCTGCCCATTGCGCGACGTTCCAGTTCTAACGGAACGTCACGGTGCGGCAAAACGGACGCCTCTGGTCGAGTCAGGAGGCGTTGAAGCCTCCTATTCTAGTCTATGGCCGACGTTTGCGGTGCGATTGCGACACAGTTGCGGGGCATTTGCGGAGCGGTAACACCATCTGAACTTCATTATAGGCGGTTGCGGAGCGTTTGCGGAGCGTTAAAAAACACTCCACAAATGCCGGACCAACGCTTGCCAAACGCTATAGGGGCGTTTGGCAAGAGTTGGTAAAATAGTCAAGTGTGAACGAGCCCTTAAATGCAACTTTCACGCACCATGGCCAATTATTTTACGGTCTCCCTGAATGTTTGTTAGTGTACAAAAGGCTGCTAATTAAACAGCTTCTCTTCCAAATAAAACAGAGAGGTAAGAGGATACTAGCAACAATTGTATAACTATTTTCAAGAAAAACAGCATTCAAAAAAACAAACAAACAAACAGCTTAAAGCAAATCTCCACCCTCAAGAGAGACTTCCCTCCTCTCCACCCCCTCCCCCCCCCCCCTGCTGCCATAATAGGGGATGTCTTTTTTTTGTCCCCCAAAATTAAAAGTGTGTCCCTGCTCCCCCTTGCACGTCATTTTCCCCCCGTGCATGGTCTTCCCTTTGCCTCCAGGGAAAGCAGAATGGGGGGGGGGTCGGGTTTAGTGTTGTATCATCAGGAGGCATGCCAGCTGAAAAGAAGACTTTATACTTACCTGCTTTGTGCAATAGTTTTGCACAGAGATGCCCTAATCCTCTTTTCGACTCCCCTGCTGACGTTCCTGGCCCCCTCCCCCTGCTGAGTGCCCCCAGAGCAATCTGCTTGCTCTGGGGGCACTAGTGCATGCTTGCTCTCGAGCAAGACCTGAAGGTCCATAAGACGTGGCTCAGCTCTGCCCCTACTCCCTCCTCACTGACTGTAATTGACAGCAGCAGGAACCAATGGCTCCCGCTGCTGTGTCTCAGCCAATGAGGAGAGGGAGACCTGGGAGAGTCGAATCCCTTGTGCACATCACTGGATTGGGATCTGGCTCAGATATGTATTGGGGGGGTCGCAGTGGGCGCTACACCCTGAAGGTTGTTCACCTTCAGCCTTAAGGAGCACTTTAAGGCCATATTGTAAGCTTAAAGATTTTTTTTTTCTCCCAGAGGAGTCTGCAGTAACAAAAACGCAGTAAAAAGACATGTTTTTGTATGTGCATTGCCGCATTTGGTGTTAATGCATTCTATTGCCCAGAATTCTAGCCATTAGAATGCATTAATGCAGGAACGTGCATTAACATACATTAAGGCGCTTTTGGGCATTTTTTATGCTCAAAAGCTCCTCTCCTGAACGCCCCAGTGATATTTTATCTGCCTGTAAACCCCCCTGCCACTAAACTCCTGAAAAGGCCTATAAACATATAGGCTAACATGGAGAAGAGTTTACAGGCAGAGAAAAGGCAGCTTTTTTGAACTGCAGTGTGCATGAGCCTCAAAATGTAAAAAAACACATATCATCATATAACTATAGTGAAAGCAGCTGTAACACTGTACAAATTATTTTGTTAGTATTGAAGGGGCTGGTTTATTTGATCCTATTAGAGGCCTCACTCTGAATCACCTGAGAGTCAAACAATCCCTGCCCAGGAAACCAGCTGGACTGTCAGAGGAAGGCCTCTGATTAGTATAGGCTGGCTGCCCCTCTATCTTCTGGAATACAGCTAAAACATTCAGCATGGGGCTGGTGGAGGGTATGGAACTAATTATATTTGCTACTTTATTAAAAACTGTAAAACATTTCTTTGTGCCAAACTTATGTTGTCAGTTTTTGTCCAACACGTTTCAGTGACCCATTCATCGTCTGGTTCCCCAAGTTGATCCTAATGAATGTCTCAGTACATTCCTATGCAGACATGAAAAATCCCACCTGTCTTTTTTACCCTTTCCTTTAAGCTGTTGCTTTCCAGCAAGTGTTCGTAACTCTTCTTCTGTGGGATGCTGATACCAATATAAGCTGTAAAATAAACATTTAATTTTATAGCATTATAACAAGAGCATAATGAGCTTTGTTCAATTGCATGCATACAGAAAAAAAGATGTACAAATCAAAAACACATGATCGCTTTAGTTAATTTTCAGCATAGCTCTGATGCACCACAGAAATGTTGCATTACCTGCCATTGCAGAGAAGCCAACGAGCCAAAGAATAATGCGGTATGATCTTCTGCAATACACTGGCCATTACCATTGTAACAACCAGCTGTACACCTATCACACCCTACAAAAAAAGGAAGGGACAAACTACATTAGTATTACAGTGTGGCAAAAAAAAATTAATTACGCAGTTTGGCATAGATATAGTATGTTTCATATGTGGTCAACAAAACAAATCTGACTGTTCAAGTCATCCAATCATTTTTATTCTTATTTGCATAGAACTATTTGAAAGCTTCCAATGTCACCTCCAGGACAAAAAAAAAAATAGTATCATCTCCTCTGTTCAATGAGCAGGAAGCTAATCCAAAAAGCATTAAAACTGACCCAGAAACCAACAATACTAACCAAGGAAGTAGCAATGTGACCTTGTTGAATTTCAGAGCTGTGTGTTCCACAAGAATGGCTGGCCAAAATTACAAATCTTTTGGGAAGTATAAAAAAAAAAAAAAAAACACACAACCACAACATTTCTGCATTTAGAGGATTGCCTGTGGTCAAACTCAAATGTGAAATTACATGTTTTTTTTCCTGCTTTGCAAATTTTAAAAACATAAAAAGCAGCTCTTGCTGAAATACTCACTTTTGCCCGCAAACTTACTTGCTTTGGAGTTCCAGCCTCACAAGTCTTTTCTGGTTGAATGACTGTCATCCAACCTGCTTCCTGTGAGCCACCTAGAGGTGTGTTATCACCTAGAATGGGCTCATGGAACTCCTGAACGGAGTTGTGCTAACTTGTTCAATCTGAGACAAGGAACCATCCACCTCTACTGAAGAAGAGGAAGGACCTCTGAAATCAAAGGATCAGCCTTAAAGCGGTTATAAAGCCTAAACATGCGTTCCTTTTGGTTTAGCATGATTAACGCCCCCTTATACTTACATAAACCCTCATTCGATCCACAACTGTGCATGTCTACAGCTCTTCTCTCCCCTCACTTCCTGGTCTCACTGGCTTTGCTGAGGCAGCTGGTGTCATTGGCTTGTGCTGCCATCAATCAAAGCCAGTGATGGGGGAGCGAAGGGCGGGGCCAAGTCCTGATGTCTATGTCTATGACTATGTCTATGTCTATGACACAGACAGCAGGGCTCGGAAGCGAGAAGGCAGATGGAAGCGTTTTCCAATGCAGTACCGCTGAGAACAGTAGGAGCCAGGAGCGCCGGCAGGGGACCTGAGAAGATGAGGTTCAGGGCCACTGAGTGCATATCCACTGCATAGAGCAGGTAAGTAGAAACCTGTTTGTTAGCGGAGCTCCTGCCAAAAAATTAAAGTCAGCAGCTGCAAATACTGAAGCTGATGACTTTTTATATAATTACACTTACCTATCCAGGGGTCCATCAATGTCCTCACCAGAGCCGATTCTTCAATCGGCTTCGGGTGTAGGTGCCAGCATCTTCAGTAAGGGAAACCTGCAGTAAAGCCTTTTCATACTGCACATGCGTTTTGTGAATGTGGCTGTGGGGGAAAGGGGAGGTCTGAACATCCAGCTCAGGATTCACAGACAATTGATACAGTAGTTGTTCAGTGGTTGATGTCAGGTTTACATCAGATTCAGGATAGGATTAGCTCAGGATCTTATCCTGTTCACACATATGCAGTTTAGAAACGGTTCCCATAGAAGTCAATAGCCTGTAATCAGCACCTAAACCGAACTGCCCTGCTCAGAAATCAAATCCGCACTACCAGTGCACCGGACATATGTGAACATGCACCATAGGAAGCAATGTTTTTTCATATGTCATGCGGATTGGATGCGGTTGAAATCACATCAAATCTGCATATATGTGAACGGACACTTAAGGCATGTATAGCTTTGTATTAAAAATACATAAACAAAAAAGTGGCAGAAGGTGCAGAGAAGGGATTGTATGAGGGGGACAAAAAACCACCTACAGTCATGCTTTACAGTTTGTGGTGCAGCTAACATGCTTTTTCCCTGATTTGATCTCTTTGTTTTTTTTTTTATTAAACCACCTGTGCTCAGGAAGGTTTTATGTCCTTCATGACCAGGCCATTTGTTGCCATTTGGCACCGTGCTACTTTAACTGAGAATTGTGTGGCCATGTATCACTGTACAAAACTGAACTTTATTTTTTTTTTCACACAAATAGAGCTTTCTTTTGGGTTCATTTGATTATCACTGGATTTTTTATTTTTTGAGAAATAAAAATTAAAAATTATAAAAAAAAAACAACAAAAAAACTAACAATATTTTCTACTTGGTTATATAAAACATGTACAATAAAATCAAATTTCTTCATAAATTTAGGCCAAAATGTATTCGGCTACATGTTTTTGGTAAAAATAATCCCCAAAAAGTATATATAAAAATTGGCTTGTGTGAAACTTATAGTGTCTACAAACTATGGTATATATATTTAAAAATTGATCAATCCTGATGTACCGACAGTCCATCTCATTTCTTCTACAAATGCCCCCAAATTACCCCTTTATGGAAAGTAGACAGTCTTGAGTTATTTAGTAAGAGGCATTGTGGGTTTTTTAAATTTACAATTTTTTGTCACAATTTTTTGGAAAATGAATAAAAAAAGTTTAGTTTCACTTTTTTTTTGTTACAAACTGTCACCAGTAGAACAGCATCATCATATGTCTGTTGGGGCGGTGATCAGATTTACTGACTGGTGACAATATGTAAAAACAAAACAAAAAACAACACTTTTAAACATTTGTTTTCAACTTTTCTTTTTTTACATCCTGTCATCAGAGTAACTCAGTGTCACCATAGTAACACTAAACTACGCTTGTGGGGGGGAATAGGATCTCTGTATAAGCAATAGCTTTAGCTGTCATGAATGGGTTAACCATTCACAGACAGCTTGCTTTTGATTGTGATCTGCGATTGGCTAAGCTAATAATATGGTACAGGTAGCCAGGTACCTTGTGATTGCTTTGGGCCAATCACAGATCCTAATATAAGCAAGTGGTTCATGAATGGAACCCCATTCATGACAGGTTGTTTACACTGTTGTCATGTGACCACTATGACCAATCATAGCGATCACATGATACCCAGTTACCGATTAATGGTAACAGTGATGAGCTGTGTCTGGTGGACACAGGAGGAGCACGCTGTGTGCTCCTACACAGCTTCAATCATGTATATATATGTGACTGAGCCTGCATGTGCCACCTTGCTGCAGTATATCTACTGTGTGGGAGGGGAAAGCAGTGAAAGCCAAGGTTGATGGAATAGTAATCTAAAGTTTTCAACACAATCCATTGCTCTTTCTCTACCAACTAAACAAAACCAAACCATAAAAGCTTACATAACATAAAACAACAACAACCTGAATGTAACTTCAAGCTTGTACACTGAAAAGTCTCTCAGTGCTGGTTACCAAGGGCTCAATCTGCAACAACTGCCAGATCAAAAGAAGTGACCATTCCTCCAAGTACCAAATGTCCATATTGTGCAAAGGACAACACAAACAGATATTTATCACATTTTTCACCCTAACTGTTCAGTATTAAAGCAAATATTTATTCTTTGAAACTTGGAGGACACCCATACACAGCTCAGTGTGTGAGCATATACACAGGTCATTTCAATACAAAAAAAATCTGTCAGATTATCAGCTGCAAACTTTTGCACCTAAAGCAAACATTATATTTACATAAGCGCAGAACAATTATCCTAAAAAGTGTGCGCAATATCATGAAAGTGTGTTACTGTTGAAGGTTATATGTTGTATCCAGGTAACAAGTGACAAGATTGCCATATGAAAAAAAAACAAAAAAAATTATCAGCAAGGTGAAAGCATTAACACACAGATGGAAATTACAAGGTCATCAACTCACAATATTAATACTGCTAGAGCACAGTAGACTCAACGCCACATTTCTGGTGTTTTCCCACACCAAAAAAATAAGAAAAAAAAAAAAAAAAAAAACATTCAATCCCCTGGTTAGGCAAATAAATCACATCACTAGATATGTGGGCAAAATATTAATCATTTACTTTTATTTAAAAAAATATATATTCTACTTAAATGTAGTTATAAAGGTTCAGTTTAAAAAAAACAAACAAACAAACAAAAAAGAAATAAAAAAATACATCATACTTACCTGTTCAGCCCAAATCCTCTTCTCAGGTCCCCTGCAAGCGCTTCTGGTTCATCCCCCTTCCCGAATGCTCCCAGAACAAGCTGCTTGCTCTGGGGACACTTGTGCGTGCTTGCTTCCAAGCCGCCTATGTGCGTCTATGGGACACACAGACCGTGTCACAGCCCTGCCCCCCACACCCACGATTTTTTCATCGCAATTCAATCTTATTAATACCATACAGAAATGTAGTTATTAGACCAGTACTATTGTGTGCATGCACATGTCCATATAGGTGTGTAGATGTGTTAATGCTTGTGTGTGCATATGAGTATGTGCACCATCCCTTCCTTATAATGTCCCCCAACTCATCCATTCAGCTACAATATACACAAGTCCATCCATTTAATTATTGTATTACATTTCACAATTCATGTCCATCATGTACTCTATTTTCTCTCAGACATGTCATGGTTGACAGCTCGTTCAGACTTGCTGGTCACCCTTTGTGACCATTGCGGAGAGCTTTCCCAATCTATAGGAGTCCCTGCTCCTGAGGCTCGGCTGTCACCGCTGGTGGTTGGGAGTCTGGTGACTTCCTGCATCAAAGTGGAGCGCACATCGCACCCTCCCTCCTCTGGAGGGAGCAGCAGTCACCTGTCCTGCCAGCGTGTGCCCATTGGCTCCTGGCGCAGCGCACACACATCCACTCTTCCTGGTTGTAGAAGGCGGTTTTTCATTTGGTGGAGCGCACTGGCCAGCATGTCAGCAGCAAGTCTATGGACCGCACACGCTGGCGTGCGTTCCAGCCATTACCATGTGCAGACTGACGTCCTAGTACTGCACCTCACACTCAGCGGTCAACATATTCTGGGACAAGTCATCCTTACATACACAGTATTGCAATGTTGATGTTGCTACACTCGACAATAAGATGTAAATTCACTGACATATTGTTAATCTCCTCTATATATATATGACAGCTAGTCCTGTATATATGACAGCTGTTTTCCCCTCCTACTCCATATTCATCATGTGTTACCAATTACTACTAGTAATATTATTACTTCTATACCTTGAACTGCAGGTGCAGATAGATGGGCTACTATGGACTTGTGCATATGCATTACACATTATGATAGAGTGGAATCGAACATATATAATACTCTATGAGAAAAGATCTTTTATGCATTTTATTATATTTGTGGTCAATTTATTACTTATCAAACCATGGCACTGTTTATTAGGTGGTTGTGTTAATATTTATGATGCTTTGTAAGAAAAGCTCATATGATGCTCATCTCTGCCCCAGGGCGAGTCAGAGACGGCCCACATGCAGTTTTAGAAACAGCATTTAGAGAACATATATAAGAGAGGTACAGGCATTTTGTTTGTTGGCTCTGAGGAAGAGGCAAGTCTTCGAAACGCGTTAGCCTGTTGGAAGTCCAGGGTTCCCACTGCGGATGGACATGTGTGGATTGAACAGTGCTGTTCTTTATGATGTGCCTTTGACATTTATGTCATTTGTGAGGGAGTATGATACCTGTTTTTATTACTTCAATAAATGCACTAGGCCGAAGCGCCCTGTTTGTTTTCTTTATAACCCCAGTGTCTGTGACTGACCGCAGCAAGAAACAATGGTTTCCACGGCTGTGCCTCAGTCAATGAGGAGAGAGAGACTGGGGGGAGCCTGGGCTCTCGTGCACAGTGCTGGATCATGCTCAGGTAAGTATTGGAGAGGCTGAGAGAGAAGCTGTACACAAAGTTTTTTTACATTCATGCATTATAAAAAACCTTCAGCCTTTACAGTACAACCTCTTTAATTAGAGTGTATTACCTAGCTCCTAAATTATAGTACATAACTATTTTAATTTGTGCGTCCTCAGTACACCGGAATGGTTTTATGCCGAGACTTCCAATAAGGGTTAGGCCTCTTGCACATGGGAGAAAAAAAAACAAAACACCCAAATCTGGTGCAGCTCTGCATAGAAACCAATCAGCTTCTAGGTTTTGCTGTCAAAGTTTAGTTGAACAAGCTGCAGTTAGAAATTGATTGGCTACCATATACAGCTGCACTAGATTTTGTACTTTCCAGGTTTAGTAAATCAACCCCATTGCTGTCTATAAACAATGCACATAGCTGCATTAAGATCAGTAATACAAAGATGAGTACAGAGCCGCAAAACGTAAATAGAAAATTTTACCTTTGAGGGCTCGTTGAAACCAGAATGTGATGCGGCAAACCCACGTTCTGTGCGTATTTCCTGCACCATATTCAGAATGCACAGGATGTGTGATCTACTGCAGGTGTCAATGTATTCCTAACCACACCCCAAACAGACTGCAAACTCAGTGCATTTGCCTGCACTGGATCGTGTGGCACCACAGTATCATGAGATCCAGTGCAGTGCATTTTTGACAAGTAGTGCATACACTACTTTTCATGTAATCCACTATGATTTCAGCTCATTCAAATGAATGTGCTGAAAATTGCACAACACTGAATTCATACAGGAATCGCACAGGAACATGGACCACGGGTTGCCAGGTGTTCGGCCTGCTGATTGGCCGGTGGGGGGATGATGTGCACATGTACCTCACATGTGCATGGGTGGTAGTTATTATGGCACAGTCAGAGTGTACCGGGAACACATGCTGAGCTGTGCAACTCCTGATTATTCAATTAAAAACTTTCAGTGGGTAGATAAGTCTGCATTATTGAAAAAAGGACATAGCATATATCTTCTACAATAAGGACCTGCCTGCTTGCCGTTTTCTAAAATTTAGGTTTTGTACTGCTGTAATGTTATTAGGCTATTTTCTCTTCAGGTCGAATATCTTTCATTCATATAGAAAACAGTGTATCTGGAAAATACCGCAATATGGCCACTATATGTGGCTGATGATCATTTACTTTTCTTTAAAAAAAATATATCCTACTTAAATGTAGTTATAAAGGTTCAGTTTAAAAAAAAAAACAAATACATCATACTTACCTGTTCTGTGTAATGCTTTGCACAGAGCAGCCCCAATCCATCTCTTCTCAGGTCCCCTGGACTTAGCTTCTAACTCATGAAGTATATGCATACAACAACTCATGGGCTTTTTTAAATTTGAGGTATTTAGGCATATGGTGAAAATGTATGCATCACCTACATATCTGTACAGTCACATCAGAACCTGCTCTCAGGGAGCAGAAAACCTAAGGTCCCTATCTCACGTGTATACACACACGCACACACATACTAGGACCAATTTAGCCAGGAGCCAATTAATGTACCAGAACATTTCTGGAACGAGTGTGGAATAACAGCACAGTACTGAAGAGAGTGCGGGAGCTGTCATAACATTTCTGGATCGGATGCAGGAAGCACAGCACAGCATTGAATAGAGTGCGGGACCAGCTGCTGATTGGAAGCAGGGCAGTCCTAGCAGTTAACCACCTGCTGGTTAATACAAAAACTTAACCCCTGCAGCTCCCGTGTTCAATTCAATGCTGTGCTTCTCGCATCCGATCCAGATTGTTACGACAGCTTCCGCGATCTTTTCAATACTGTGCTGTTACTCCACGCTCACACCAGAAATGTTCTGTCTCCTGCTGTCCGCTCTGCTGGGGTGCAAAATGTGAAGAGGGGCAGTGCTGTGTGGTGGTGGTGGTGGTGGGTTACGTGAGGAGGGCAGAGAACACTACTGTTGGGGGGGGGCGATGTAAAGGGGGTAGTGTTGTGTGGGGGGTATGTGAAGGATCAGAGGACAGTACTGTGAGTTAGGAATGTGACGTGGGGGGGGGGGGGTTGATGTCAGGAGGGGAGAGAACAGTACTGGGGGGGGTGGGGGTGATGGGGGCAGTGCTGTGAGTGCGTGTGCGGGGGGGGGGGGTTTGATGTTAAAAGGGCTACTGTTGAAGGGGGGATTTGTGTTGTGGGGGGGATGTGAAGGGGGCACAGTTCTGCTGGGCCTTATGTGAAGAGGACAGTAGTGGGGGAGAGATGTGAATGGGGCAGAGGACAGTAGTGTGGGATGGGGGTGATGATTTGAAGGGGGGTTGAGGACTGCTGAAAATAAGGTGGTTGTACTGTAAAGAGGTGGGTGGGAATGAAGTGCAGAGGGCCTGAGAACACCACTGTAAAGGTGAAACTGATGTGAAGTGGGGGACTATGACACGTGTGTGTGTGGTTACTGAGGACACTGCAGTATAGGGATTGTGATATACAGTAGGAGAGGGCTCAAAAGAGAAAGTGGTTCGGACTTCTGTTGGAAGAAAATTTTACTGGTCGGACCTTCATGAGTTTTAATTCAGTACCCCTGCACTAAGCCATAGGGCATTCTGGGCACTTGAAGGGAAAACAGGTTTGATATACCAGCACCAGGACGGTCTGTATTAGGCAAGTATTTTTAATTTCAGGTTTACATTACATGTGAGCATAAATGATGTGCTAAAATGCTATTTGCACATCAGATCTGACTCCTTCGGTTGGCACTTAGGATCACCTGCAGTCCCCAGCAGTCCTGAATAATGGGCTGATTGGATTTGCACATTTCTGTGAATGTTGGTTGTGTTGTGCCCCCTACACACACACACACCTACCTTTTGGTTAGGAATGTCACCTCCAGTGGATATAAAAGTCTGCACACCCCTGTTAAAATGAAATAATTTCAGAACTTTTTATACCTTTAATGTGACCTATAAACTGTACAACTCAATTGAAAAACAAACTGAAATCTTTGGGGGGGGGGTAAACAAACTAAATGATGTGGTTGCATAGTTGTGTATACTCTCTTATAACTGGGGATGTAGTTGTGTTCAGAATTAAGCAATCATTCAAAATCATGTTAAATAGGAGTCAGTACACACCTGCAATCATTTAAAGTGCCTCTAATTAACCCCAAATAAAGTTCAGCTGTTTTAGTAGGTCTTTCCTGGCATTTTCTTAGTCGCATCCTTTAGCAAAAGCCATGGTCCGCAGAGAGCTTCCAAAGCATCAGACGGACCTCATTGTAAAAAAAGTATCAGTCAGGAGAAGGGTACAAAAGAATTTCCAAGGAATTAGATATACCATGGAACACAGTGAAGACAGTCATCATCAAGTGGAGAAAATATGGTGCAACAGTGACATTACCAAGAATCAGACCTCCCTCCAAAATTGATGAAAATACGATAAGAAAACTGGTCTGGGAGGCTGCCAAGGGGCTTACAGCATCATTAAAGGAGCTGCAGGAATATCTGGCAAGTTCTGGCTGTGTGGTTCATGTGACAACAATCTCCCATATTCTTCATATGTCTGGGCTATGGGGTAGAGTGGTAAGACAGAAGCATTTTCTTACGAAGAAAAACATCCAAGCCCGGCTAAATTTTGAAAAAACACATCTGAAGTCTCCCAAAAGCATGTGGGAAAATGTGTTATGATCTGATGAAAACAAGGTTGAACGTTTTGGCCATAATTCCAATAGATATGTTTGGCGCAAAAACAACACTGCACATCACCAAAAGAACACCATACCCACAGTGAAGCATGGTGGTGGCAGCATCATGCTTTGGGGCTGTTTTCTTCAGCTGGAACTGGGGCCTTTGTCAAGGTAGAGTTAATTATGAACAGTTCCAAATACCAGTCAGTATCAGCACAAAACATTCAGGCTTCTGCTAGAAAGCTGAACATGAAGAGGAACTTCATCTTTCAGCATGACAACAACCCAAAACATAAATCCAAATCACCAAAGAAATGGCTTCACCAGAAGATTAAAGTTTTGGAATGGCCCAGCCAGAGCCCAGACCTGAATCCAATCGAAAATCTGTGCGGTGATCTGCAGAGGGCTGTGCACAGGAGATGCCCTCACAATCTGACAGATTTGGAGTGTTTTTGCAATGAAGAGTGGGCAAATATTGCCAAGTCAAGATGTGCAATGCTGATAGACTCATACCCAAAAAGACTGAGTGCTGATATAAAATCAAAAGGTGCTTCAACAAAGTATTAGTTTAAGGGTGTGCACACTTATGCAACCATATTATTTTAGTTTTTTATTTTTACTTTCCTCCATCTAAAAGATTGCAGTTTGTTTTTCAATTGAGTTGTACAGTTTATATGTCACATTAAAGGTTGAAAAAGTTCTGAAATTAATTATCTTTGTCTCATTTATTTACATCCCAGAAACCTGACATTTTAACAGGGGTGTGTAGACTTGTTCTATCCACTGTATAACAGTAATGAAGTGATAGCGAGGTGCAGATGGCAGAAAGGAGTGGGCCAAGCCCAAGAAGTACAGAAATGAAAGGCACCTGAAATGACAGGCAAGAATCTGAAGGTAGCGATTTGATACTTTATAAAAGTCTATAGGTTTGGCACCACATAGATTGCAAATGGTAATATTTGTTGTATCAAAAAAAAATAAAAATTGTATGAGCTAGAATTCTTTTTTTTTTTTTAATTAAACCTGCGTGTCCCCAAATCATGGGCAAAAATCACACTAGGGCAGGCCATAGACAGTGCTAATTTCCTTACTGTAACCATGGGTTGCAGGAAAGAAATACTCATAATTCCCCCATCAACACAGACAGTGCTGACAGGGGAACTCCTCCTGCTGTTGTCATCTCCCTGCAAGAAGGGGGGCGGGGGGAGCTGTCCCCCCCAGGAGAAGACAGTGATTATTGCTAGCAGCCGCTAGCAATAATCGCAAGTGAATCTTGCAGGCTAATTGTACATTCATGATCAATCAACTTATTATATTCAGCCTGCCCACATATGGCTGAAATCGCGGCCAGTTCAGCAGGAACCATCTATGGCTGGCTTTAGCAGACCTTGTAAATAAGGTTAGTTTTGAATGCAGAAAACAAAGGTTTAACAGGAAAACAGGTTAAAAAGAATCAGCTAGAAACCTTTTACCTGTATAAACACACACTGCGAGAACCTTGTAAGCATCTAGAAGGGCTGCATTTTATGTTAATGCAAGCTTTACTTATCAAGCTCCAAAGTCAAAACAAAAGCAGCCAACAATGGGAGATCCATTTCTTAGATAGGTAATCTACCCTGCCTCTGATTACATATGAGATCCCCAGCAGGGACACTCGTGATCAAGTATGAGATGCAGCCTCATTGAAAGCAACGGGAGGCTGTCGGTTCACAGAGCTAATTGAACCCAATTGGATATAATCTCTCATGTAGCGATCACATGCGAGTGATCGGCCCTGGATGCAGACTGCCTGAATCCAGGGCTGATCACTCGCATGTGATCGCTGTATGAGAGATTACTTGTGGGCACAATAAACTGTGGGAGCCAGCAGCCTCCAATTGCTTTCACTGTTGGTCACAGGAACCCCCCTTCAGGGATCACACATGTAAGAGGAGGCAAGGTGCATTCACAAGTGTGAATGAACCCTAAAGTTGACCACACCCTACACAAATTTCGGCTGGTTCCTGATCTGATGAACTTGCTGAAATTTGCTAAGTAGATGCTTATCTTGCCACAAAGGCTTAATGAAAATAAAAAAAACTAATAGTCTATGGCCAGTTTAAGGTAAGCAAGTCTGCATCTCACCAATATTTAAAAGGAAACAATGTAAAAGCAGGGACAGATTACTCAGCAAGGAAGGAACAAGAAAATAATCAGACAAGGTATAATAATTGCCAAAAAATGTCAACTGTAACAATACTACGCCAATAACCTGCTTTGCTGACTTATACCTATAGTGACTGAAAAAACAATACATAAATGTGAAACTTTACAGTGACTAGCTGCCCCAACAAAAGTGTACAGACTTATGATACAATGGGGTCATTTCACTAAAGGATTCCGCATGAGATATGAAGTTCACGTGACTCAATTTTCAGAAATATCACATGAGGAAATGAAAGTGTCATACATCAAAGTAAAATATCAAATGTGACGTATATACCACACATTTGTTAAAAATCTGGCATACATACCGCATTAAAAAAAAAAAAAAAAAAGGAGAAAGAAAAACATTAAAGTAAATTCACCATAAACACAAATTCGTAATTTCTCACCTGGTGTGGCAGCAGGCATTTCAGTAATGAACAAAATAACAATGAGGGGAACGCAGCACTGGCCAGTAAGCTAAAAGTATACAAAGTATCAGTGTGGGAATGTTCTACCCTGGGTTTAGCAATGAAAACCAATTGTAACATTTCACCAGCAAGAGATCAGTCTGTGAATAAAAGCACACTAGTGTTTTCACGGTCTCATAATATTCCTGTGTGCATTGATTTAGGCTAGGGTCAAAATACACTTTGGTGCGAGAAACCCGCGATCCATGCATGTTTCCAACACCACGTTTGAAAACACACTGCAGTTGTGTCTGCAGGGAGTGTCAATGTTTGGTTAAGGACACCTCAAACGCAGGTAACACAATCATAAATATATCATGCGATCCGGTTGCAGTGCATTTCCAAAAGTAGTGCATTCACTACTTTGTGTAGGATACAGTACTATTCGAGCCTATTCAAAATAAATGGGCTCAAATGGCACCGCACTGAATCACATGTGAATCAAACAGGAATGTGCACCGCATTCCTGTGTGGCTCATAATGTGGATCGGGGCTTACAACACTATCATCCTCTGGTGCAGTGTTAACATATAAAAAAAATCATGAAAAATATAAAAAGAATGGTAAATTTAAGTGCTAAATATCTCAAGACATATGTGTTTAATGCATATGTTAAATAATGCATTTTTTTTCAGTGAATTGCCTAGTTTTGAGATAAATACCGCATGAATTATTGTAGATCACAAATTCATGCAGTATTGATCTCTTAGTAAATTGATCCCAATGAAACTTACTAAAATGCTACTAAACCCAGGAACCTGCATTCACTATATGAGATCTCCCACAGTACACAGAACATAGAAATGCAATTATTGCAGTAAATATAAACTGCTAAATGCATTTTCTCATCAGCAGTATATAGCGGTCTTGTGACTTCTAACAGTGTCTGGCCAAGCACTGGCTAAAGCCCGTAGGAGGAGTTTTCTTTCTACTCTGACTGTCCTATTATTGACTGTCCTATGAGGCTACATGATCCCTGATCCTCTGTTTGGACAGTGCTGATTGGCCCTGTGCTGATCTCACATGCACCCCACCCCCCCACCAAATGGAGCATTTCTAGCAATATGCACCAAATGGAGCATTTGCACATTGGCTCCCAGGGCTCTGTACTATCACCAGATGGATTGGGGACAGTAGATGAAGGGGAGGATTAGAGAAGACAGGATCAAGCATCCTATTTACACAATGCAAAGCACAAACCCCTTAGGTTCCACAGTGAGTATAACAACCATGCTTTACTGCATATACAGACTGATTTTACTGCTGTGCGTTTAGTAAAACGTAAGATAATACAATGGGTCATCCACTATAAGCAATAAAGTCTGCAATTTTATTCTTCTAGGATAGTGGTCTCCAAACTGCGGCCCTTTGCATGCCTTTATCCATCCCTTGAGGCATTATTCCTGCCATCGACACCAGCAGTGGGGTACTATTCTATCCACTGACACCAATAATAGGGCACTACTCTCCCGACTGGTACCAACTATTTCACCCCCTAATACCAAAGATTGAGCATCGTTTACTCCCACAGGGCACAGCCGCCCCCCCTAAAATCTGAAGAACAGTAAACTGGCTATCTTTGGAAACCCCTGTTCTAGGATAATGATATCAAAGCAGAGCTTGCAGTCCAGAGTAAATATTATTATTATTATTATTATTATTAACCCCCTATTAAATCTTAATTCATTCTAATCAACCCCTTAGCTACTATTTTCTGCTTATTTAGGCTCAAAAAAAAAAAAAAAAAAACAGGAAAAAAAAAAAAGAAAAAAAAAGCTTGCTCCTAGAGGAGTTTAGCATTTTGCCTGTAAAAGCAACTGTTATCTTATGTGTCCACGCACATTAGATAGTGACTCTAGAGGCATTTTTTACGCTCAGTGTTTGGACGCAGAAAATAAAAACCCTTTTGAAAACGTTTTTTTTTTGGTAGAAAAAAAGCCAAACACTTCTACAAACATACTCAAAATTAGTGGGGTTTCTTCTGCCACAGAGCACTGGTGTTTTGTAAGCGAGTATGCATGGAGCCTTATTCTTGATTTTTTTTTAATCCAGTTTCTTCCTTTTTTTTTTTTTTTTAAAATACATAAACAGATCTTCACCCTAAATTAACATTTTGCCTTGCCATTAGAGTATTAATCTTAAATATATTTCTTTTAACTTAACTGATTTGTTGTGCTGCAATGCAGCACTTTCATCTTTCTCCCAGAAGAGCCCTGCAGCGTATTTGTGCATGCACGAGTTTCCCACACATGCCCTAAAATGGGACAATTGTGGAAGCCTCAAAGCTTGGTCTGCACATGCATGGAAATTCGCTCACACATACACAGATGTTGTGAAGGGCTCTGCCAGGACTCAAAGGCCAGGCAGGGCCCTTTGTTACATCTGCACATGTGCCAGGAAAAAAAAAGTGGTGCTGGAAAGAAGGGGGCGGGGCCAAATGAAAAACTGAAGTTCCTCGCTAATTTCTTTTTTTTTAATTTTTATTCTTTCATGCATTTTTTGTTTTTTACATGAAAAAGTACAAAATTGAAGAAAAAAAAATATTTATTTACAACAGAGCCTGTGAGTGCTAACCCCCCCCCCCACATATATAAGAACTTGCACTTCTGCCTACATTTCTGAATACAACATTTGTCATTTTATACAATATTTATGTATTATGAAAATAATACACAACACTAGTTATGATTGAAAAATAAAAAAAAGAAACCTATGTTGTACAACAACTAGATATGGATCTGAATTCATGAAAGTATATTCCTATGTAATATGAATAAAAATGTGGGTCCAAACATAAAATCAAAGAAATTAAAAAAGAAATGTATCAATTTTACATAGCCAGGCCCCATTCACACTTGTGGCAATATGGAAAGAATTTTGCTGGTACGATTTTGATGAGATTGTTGCATGGTAAAATGCACATGTAAAAAGCAAAATTTGGTCCTCGAGCTTCTTTGGTGCGACAAACATTCATAGGGCAGCCCATTCAAGTGAATGGCCCACCCTATGTGCGACACATGGAGAACACGTCTGAAACATACTTTTCAAATTGCTAGCAAGAATCTGTGTTCCTGCTAAGCGATATGTGAATGGGGCCTCAATGGGCTGTCCTATGTGCTACATGTGGAAATTCAAGTGAATCAAGCTTTTCAAACGGCTAGTGGGAGCCCACATTCCAACTAAGCAATATGTGAAAGGGGCGTATGTATAAAAGTGCACGTTTTTTTTCCCAGTAAATCTTTTTTATTTTGCCTAACAAAACAGAAATATTTCCCACAGTTTAAAAAGAAAACTAAAAACAAAAAATGTCTGTAATCTTTGGCAGCCACCAGGAAAGTTACATGTGCAAAAGGTTAACACTCAGAAAACTAGTGAAAACTTACATAGTAATCATTCCTTAAGAGTGAGGAAAGGACACAGATCTGACATTGAAATTCCAAGACACACTTCAATGACGTCAGTGTATTTCCTTTCAAAGAAAATCCTCAAAGACACCTTTCAACCCATATTTTATGTGTAATTAACTGCAAACACACTGCAGGACCCTTAAAGAAATGTAACATACATGCTTCAACTTAAGATGAATGTTAACTCACCATTTTTCCAGTAACGGCTTTTGTGATCCTCAACTCCTGACAACGTGGCTTTGTGTTCCGATATCATAAATAGGCACTAAAATGTTAAGAAGTGAAATTCTTAATGTCTAGCATGGTATTACGTGGCATGTCAATTCAATAAACTATACACTTCCAAGGAACTCATACACTAACACAAGAGTTTATGGAGACTTCTTTCGATAGAGCTCAGGACTTGAAGCAGAAATACCTGAAACAGCAGCTACAAGGTGTATTCTTACAAGACAAGGAACTCCCAGGCTGCATATATGCATATGTTAGCATACAATAAGAACAGAGTGAATGAGTACAATGGGGACAGAATGCCTTTGGATTTCAATTTACATAGAATCCAAAAGCATACTTTAATATTTTACTTTACAGCCATGTGAAAGTTAACAATGTAATATCATTTGGTAAAATGGTACATTGGTAAATATTTTAATTAGGATAGTAAAGAAGTAGCATTAAAAAAAAAATTAAAAGTATAACAAAAGACATACCACCCCAACAGGGACACTTAAAGGTAGACTCCCTCTACACTCTATTCAGATTTGAAATAACATTTTCGCTTTAGATATACTTTAACCACTTGACCTCTGGAAGGTTTTACCCTCTTTATGACCACAGCATTTTGTGCATCTCAGCAGCACGCAAATTTAACTGGCAATAACGCAGTCATGCAACACTTACCCACATTACATTTTTATCATTTTTTTCACACAAATAGAGCTTTCTTTTAGGCTGAGAAGTGCTCCCGACTTCTCACCGCTGTTCCCAGGCTCTCCTGTTCCACTGGGGAGCCCCAGGACCGCTGCAGACAGAAGACAGGGAGGAACATCCATTCCTCCCCATCCTCTGTGATGGTTAAAGTCAAAAGCAACGAGGATTCTGTCACTTCCAGATTTAATTCTCTGTTTACTGGCCAGTGATGCAGCCGATCCAACCAATCTTAGCTTGATTTGGCTGCTTTGAAGGGTAGAGGAGGAATCTGGGACTAACAGACCCCAGGTCTCCCACAGAGTACCGGTCACTGCCCCAGCTATCACAAGGGATGTTTTTCATCCCTTCTGATAGCAATAAAGTTGAATAAAAAAATTAAAGACAGTGTAAAAAAAATGTAAATAAATAATACGTTTTAAAAAAATGTACAGCGCCCCTGTGGTCACGCACATAGATCCTGCACATATATATAAATGGTGATTGCCCCACACATGTGAGGTACAGATGCGAACGTCAGAGAGCAAGCATTCCAGTCCCAGAGCTCCTATTTAACTCTACACTGGTAACCTGTAAAGGCTTTTAAAGCATCACTTATGAAGATTTTTAGGTATTGTTTGATGCCATTTCATGGCAATGTTTCATGTTTAGTATCTATTTACTTGTAGCAACATCATATTTTATATTTTACTAAAAATCTGGTATTATATAGTGTGTGCAGTAAAATACATTTAAGTGTATTTTTTCCTGAAAGTTTGTGTTTGATAAATGCCTGCGGAAATGATATGGGATATACAAAATTGCAGCAACAACTGCTTTATTCTTCAGGGCCTGCGCTTTCCAAAAATATGTAAATATTTGGGGTTTTTAAGTAAGTCTTGTGGGATGTTCCTGGACTGCAGTGGTCACGTCCTACCAAAGTGGTTCAAGAAATGAACGCCAGCGAACTGTCAACAGGCCAAGCCTCAATGATGCAGGTCAGGAGCAAAGGCTTGCCCATATAGTCTGATCCAATAGAAGAGTTAAAATTGCTCAAATTGCTGAAAAAAGTTAATGTTGGTTCTGATAGAAAGGTGTCAGAACATACAGTGCACCACAGTTTGTTGTGTATGGGGCTGCACAGCCGCAGACCGGTCAGGGTGCCCACGCTGACCCATATCCACAGACAAAAGTGCCTACAATGGGCACATTGGACCACAGAGCAAAGAAAGATCTTATGGTCTGATGAATTGAAGAATGGTTTGAGGAACACAAGTTTGAGGTGATGGCATGGGCTCCAAATTCTCCAGATTTCAATCCATCGGGCATCTGTGGCATGTGCTGGAAAAACTAGCTCAATCCATGAATGCCCCAACTTATAGGACTTAAAGGATCTTCTACTGACGGCTTGTTGCCCGATACCACAGCATACCTACAGAGGTCTAGTGAAGTCCATACCTCAATGGGTTATGGTGGGTGGTCATAATGTTATGGCTAAATGGTGTACACATCCTGGACAGTAAGTGGTTGCAGCTGCATCCATGATCCTGGTATGTATTTTGTTTTTTAAAGCTGGCAATCGGCTTTCTTGTAAAAGTGATCACTCAGAAGGACTCTCCACAGAGGAGTAGGCCAGTAAAGCAGCTGATCAAATATGATCTATGTTTGATCAGCTGCCTTGGAGAGCAGGGATGACATCAAGGGTTTACTAGTCCCCTGATGTCACAATAAAGAGTACCGGTCACTGCCCAAAGCTATCACAAAGGGGCTTGCTCATACCTTGTGATAGCAATAAGGTTAAATGAAAACAATTAAACCGTTTTTAAAATGTTGGACGAAAAATAAATTTTAATAATATAAATAAAAATAAATTTAGTTTTAAAGTACCCCATATGCAAATAAGTCCAAAATGATGATTGCACCACACGTGAGGTAACACAGAGAACATATGAGTGAGAGCAATAATTCTAGGGCCATAGCTCACATTTAATAATTTTATAATATGGTTGTCAAAAAAAATAAAAAAGGGGGATTTTTTTTTCCAAAGGCATACACTTGTTCTGGTGACAACTATCAAAGATGGAATTGACCCCCAGTCTGATGACAGACAGTACTAAAAACCTGAAAAAGTTTCCTAAACTAAAAAGCTAATTCTTTTTTTCTTACAGTTTCACTTTAACACTGACCCAGCCTCAGTTTCATACACCAATAGCGATGCACAGAATGTAACACTGGCAGTAATAGCTTACAAAAATTAAAGTGGACCTTCTCCCTCCAGTCCCCAACCTCTTTTTGTCATTTCACTTCTATCCTCTTCCACTCTCAAACTCAGACATTTTTTCCTCCATACATTTTTGGGGAACCCTCCCCACACTTCCTGGACTCTTGCCTAGACAGCAATAACATATTCAGTTGCCTGTAGCCTCCAGACATATCCACATCACGAATCTCAGGAGGCCTTGGGGTATTATATGGAGCATGTGCCATGTCATTAGGGAGTCAAATATCTCTTCCTGGCTCTTGCAGCCAGCCCCCTGATGATGCACTGCAGTGTGGGCACCATCCAGAGGCTGGTTGCAAGAGAAAGACAGCTTCCACTGATGTCAGAGAAGATGGCAGCTTGAGATGGAGTGGAAAGACAGTGGAGAGTTGGATCCCTAAAAAATACAGGATGTCTATGTTTTTTGTGGATGACCTGGGGAAAAAAATAAGGGAGGGAGTGAAGCAGCTCACAAACATCTCAGACAGCCCTGTTGCTTCAGTGGATTCTATCCAGATACTTTATAATAATCAGCAACTACAAGTAGCTAAGGGGCGGTACAACTCCTGCTCCCCACTATAAGGAGCTGTGTTTGAGCTGTCTTTACCCGCCAGATCCTGGAAAACCTCAAGTCCAAGTATACCCAGCAGAATACAGAGATGGCACTCTAACCTGCAGCACACAAGAGTCCATAACTTGCAAACAATGAAGTAAAGTTGTCAAAGAAAGCTCCCTATAATGCTGAGCACAGGAACACCAGATATACAGGAGTCCTCTACAAAACTGAGCACAGGAACACCGGGCATATGGGGCTCCCCTATTATACTGAGCTCAGGAACACCAGATATACAGGAGCCCTCTACAATACTGAGCACAGGAACACCGGGCATATGGGGCTCCCCTATAATACTGAGCTCAGGAACACCAGATATACAGGAGCCCTCTACAATACTGAGCACAGGAACACCGGGCATATGGGGCTCCCCTATTATACTGAGCTCAGGAACACCGAGCATATGGGGCTCCCCTATAATGCTGAGCACAGGAACACCGGGCATATGGGGCTCCCCTATAATACTGAGCTCAGGAACACCGAGCATATGGGGCTCCCCTATAATGCTGAGCACAGAAACACCAGATATACAGGAGCCCTCTACAATACTGAGCACAGGAACACCGGGCATATGGGGCTCCCCTATAATACTGAGCTCAGGAACACCGAGGACTTGCCTCTTCCGCGTCAGCCTATTGGATGTCTACACTCCCTATTGCGGACTGTTACTCAGCGCGGTGTTGACCCAGCTGTTCTTTTATGATGTGCCTTGACTTTATTGTCGTTTGTGAGTACAACACCTATTTTATTTCTTATTAAACATTTTTTATGGTAATGCACTAGGCCTGTGCGCCCTCTCTTTGTTCTTTTCTCATTCAGTATATTTGGATTCCCCAGTCCATTTGAGGGCAGCAAGGTGTGCATGTTCCAGGACATTCTTAATGTGGTTGTAGCCTGCATCGAGTCCATCCCCAAGCGCAGGAGCATTTGTGTTTGCTGGTTCACTGGATATATAGGGCTGCCCCATAATACTGAGCACAGGATATAGGGGCTCCCCTAGAATACCAAGCACACAACATTGGACGTGTAGGGCTCCCCGATAATACTGAGCACAGAACACAGGGCATATGGGGCTCTCTTATAGTACTGAGCAAAGGACATATGGGGCTCCCCTAAAATACTGAGCACATTACAATGGACATGCAGGGCTCCCCTATAATACTGAGCACAGGACATATGGAGCTCTCCTATTATACTGAGCACAGGACATATGGGGCTCCCCTATAATACTGCGCACAGGACATATGGGGCTCCCCTATATTACTGCGCACAGGACATATGGGGCTCCCCTATATTACTGCGCACAGGACATATGGGGCTCCCCTATAATACTGCGCACAGGACATATGGGGCTCCCCTATAATACTGCGCACAGGACATATGGGGCTCCCCTATAATACTGCGCACAGGACATATGGGGCTCCCCTATAATACTGCGCACAGGACATATGGAGCTCTCCTATAATACTGAGCACAGGACATATGGGGCTCCCCTATAATACTGCGCACAGGACATATGGAGCTCTCCTATAATACTGAGCACAGGACATATGGGGCTCCCCTATAATACTGCGCACAGGACATATGGGGCTCCCCTATAATACTGCGCACAGGACATATGGGGCTCCCCTATATTACTGCGCACAGGACATATGGGGCTCCCCTATATTACTGCGCACAGGACATATGGGGCTCCCTTATAATACTGAGCACAGGACATATGGGGCTCCCCTATAATACTGCGCACAGGAGATATGGGGCTCCCCTATAATACTGCGCACAGGACATATGGGGCTCCCCTATAATACTGCGCACAGGACATATGGGGCTCCCCTATAATACTGCGCACAGGACATATGGGGCTCCCCTATAATACTGCGCACAGGACATATGGGGATCCCCTATAATACTGAGCACAGGACATATGGGGATCCCCTATAATACTGAGCACAGGACATATGGGGATCCCCTATAATACTGAGTACAGGACATATGGGGCTCCCCTATAATACTGAGTACAGGACATATGGGGCTCCCCTATAATACTGCACACAGGACATATGGGGCTCCCCTAAAATACTGAGCACATTACAATGGACATGCAGGGCTCCCCTATAATACTGAGCACAGGACATATGGAGCTCGCCTATAATACTGAGCACAGGACATATGGGGCTCCCCTATAATACTGCGCACAGGACATATGGGGCTCCCCTATAATACTGCGCACAGGACATATGGAGCTCTCCTATAATACTGAGCACAGGACATATGGGGCTCCCCTATAATACTGCGCACAGGACATATGGAGCTCTCCTATAATACTGAGCACAGGACATATGGGGCTCCCCTATAATACTGCGCACAGGACATATGGGGCTCCCCTATAATACTGCGCACAGGACATATGGGGCTCCCCTATATTACTGCGCACAGGACATATGGGGCTCCCCTATATTACTGCGCACAGGACATATGGGGATCCCCTATAATACTGAGCACAGGACATATGGGGATCCCCTATAATACTGAGCACAGGACATATGGGGATCCCCTATAATACTGAGTACAGGACATATGGGGCTCCCCTATAATACTGAGTACAGGACATATGGGGCTCCCCTATAATACTGCACACAGGACATATGGGGCTCCCCTAAAATACTGCGCACAGGACATATGGGGCTCCCCTATATTACTGCGCACAGGACATATGGGGCTCCCCTATAATACTGCGCACAGGACATATGGGGCTCCCCTATAATACTGCGCACAGGACATATGGGGCTCCCCTATATTACTGCGCACAGGACATATGGGGCTCCCCTATATTACTGCGCACAGGACATATGGGGCTCCCTTATAATACTGAGCACAGGACATATGGGGCTCCCCTATAATACTGCGCACAGGACATATGGGGCTCCCCTATATTACTGCGCACAGGACATATGGGGCTCCCCTATAATACTGCGCACAGGACATATGGGGCTCCCCTATAATACTGCGCACAGGACATATGGGGCTCCCCTATAATACTGCGCACAGGACATATGGGGCTCCCCTATAATACTGCGCACAGAACATATGGGGCTCCCCTATAATACTGCGCACAGGACATATGGGGCTCCCCTATAATACTGCGCACAGGACATATGGGGATCCCCTATAATACTGAGTACAGGACATATGGGGCTCCCCTATAATACTGCACACAGGACATATGGGGCTCCCCTATAATACTGCGCACAGGACATATGGGGCTCCCCTATAATACTGAGCACAGGACATATGGGGCTCCCTTATAATACCGAGCACAGGACATATGGGGCTCCCCTATAATACCGAGCACAGGACATATGGGGCTCCCCTATAATACCGAGCACAGGACATATGGGGCTCCCCTATAATACCGAGCACAGGACATATGGGGCTCCCCTATAATACCGAGCACAGGACATATGGGGCTCCCCTATAATACCGCGCACAGGACATATGGGGCTCCCCTATAATACCGCGCACAGGACATATGGGGCTCCCCTATAATACCGCGCACAGGACATATGGGGCTCCCCTATAATACCGCGCACAGGACATATGGGGCTCCCCTATAATACCGCGCACAGGACATATGGGGCTCCCCTATAATACCGCGCACAGGACATATGGGGCTCCCCTATAATACTGCGCACAGGACATATGGGGCTCCCCTATAATACCGCGCACAGGACATATGGGGATCCCCTATAATACTGCGCACAGGACATATGGGGATCCCCTATAATACTGAGCACAGGACATATGGGGATCCCCTAAAATACTGCACACAGGACATATGGGGATCCCCTATAATACTGAGCACAGGACATATGGGGATCCCCTAAAATACTGCACACAGGACATATGGGGCTCTCCTATAATACTGCGCACAGGACATATGGGGCTCCCCTATAATACTGAGCACAGGACATATGGGGCTCCCCTATAATACTGAGCACAGGACATATGGGGCTCCCCTATAATACTGAGCACAGGACATATGGGGCTCCCCTATAATACTGAGCACAGGACATATGGGGCTCCCCTATAATGCTGAGCACAGGACATATGGGGCTCCCTTATAATACTGAGCACAGGACATATGGGGCTCCCTTATAATGCTGAGCACAGGACATATGGGGCTCCCCTATAATGCTGAGCACAGGACATATGGGGCTCCCCTATAATACTGAGTACAGAACACTGCACATACATGACAATAGACCAGGTGCAATGTGCAGTCATGCCTCCACCATGTGTGCCCCCCATTCCCAGCAGCCCCCTGACACCTGTCCCCAATACACACCGTTCTCTGCAGTCACCGGCACCACAACACTTCTTGTGCTGGAGGTCACGCTAGGACCCCTCCACACACCAACATGGCGGCGCTCGCTTCTCCTACCCGGCTACGGTTACCTAAAACACTGCTAACAGATGCTTCCTGCTCACCAGACTCAAAACCCGCGTTCAGAAGAATTAGACGGCGCTTCGAATAACAAAATAGTCTTTATCAGTGCTACTTTTTACACCATATCTGAATCAGGCGCCTACCGGACAGCCTAGTGGGTGAAAGGCCCCGTTTCATTGCCCGCATGCGCATTGAGCCGATCGATCCAATGCTTTAACTGAGTGAAGGGGGGAGGGTAGTAGGAAGCATTTGTGATGGTAAATTGTGGTATATTCCGCCCGGCTCTGTTATGGGTTCGTAACTCCAGCGCATCACGTGGTTGTATGTGAGCTCCCGAGCGGCCATGATTTGTGTGGGCAAATAGGGGTTATACGTTCTCGGTTTGAGTGTGTATTTTCGCCTATTGGGTTAGATTATAAGGAGGCTGGAGAGACGTGTCATGAATGCTGAGCTCGTGAAGCTGAACAGTGTACAGAAAGGAAGGAGGAATTTTATTCTGAGCTTGTCTGTATAAGGCCCTCTATAGCATCTCACAGCCCTAGCTGTTGGTATTGGGAAGTGGGAGCGATGCAGCAAAGAGGACCTGTTATCTAAACAATACTTGACAGATGATGCAAACTGTGACTAGCATGAAAGCAGAATCAGGCACCCTTCACATGGAATGGAGTCTCAGCTGAGCAGGCGGATGACAGGTCTGTGTCTGAAGGAGCCGCTTGGTAACCTTGGGTTCTCTGTTCTGTGCCTCAACTCCAAGAACATCCTCGCCTCTCTGACACACCTGGTTGAATAAATATACATGAATACGTTTATCCTGTGTGGGTTCAATAGACTTTAGTCCTGACTCTTCAGCTAAATGTTGGGCCTGTTGGTGCACGTTATGGCCATCAGTAAGGCCTGCAGTCAGTATTAGGGGTGTGGTCTCTCTGATCGGGTATCTGTGCTAAGTAGCTTCGTCCCTCAGTACTCGGGTCACTCTCTGTACCCTCTGATTCTCCCTCACGTGGCTGTGGGCTCCGCTGACCAGGCTCTCTCTCTCTTTTATTATTATTATACAGGAATTATATAGCGCCAACAATGTGCGCAGCGCTTTACAAAATGAAGGGAGACATTACAGTTACAATACAAAATGGTACAAGAGGAAACAGAGGGCCCTGCTCGTTAGAGCTTACAATCTAGGAGGAAGGGTTGAGAGATACAAAAGGTAATAGCTGTGGGGGGATGAGCTGATGGAGGAAATAAAAGGCAGTTTACTAGATAGAAGCAGGATAGGCTTCTTTAAAGAGAAAGGTTTTCAGGGATTGTTTAAAGGGGGATAGATTAAGAGATAGCCAAACAGATTGGGGTAGGGAGTTCCATAGGATAGGAGAAGTCCTGGAGGCGAGCATGGGAGAAGGTGACACAGAAACTAGAGAGTAGGAGGTCTTGGTAGGATCAAAGAGAGCGGTTTGGTTGATATTTTGAGACCAAGTTGGTTATGTAGCTGGGGGCAGAGTTGTGGATGGCTTCGTAAGTAGTTGTTAGTATTTTGAATGTTATTCGTTGGGCAAGTGGAAGCCAGTGGAGGGATTGGCAGAGAGGGGTAGCAGACACTGAACGGTTGGTAATGTGGATGAGCCTGGTAGCAGTATTCATGATGGACTGGAGGGGGATAGCCTATGTAATGGTAAGCCAATGAGGAGGAAGTTGCAGTAGTTGAGGCAAGAGATAGCCAGGGAGTGAATTAGGAGCTTTGTGGTATTAGATAAAAGGGCGTATTCTGGAGATGTTGTGGAGGTTGAGGCGGCATGATTTGGACAGGGATTGGATGTGGGCCTGAAAGGATAGTTCAGAATCCAGGGTTACCCCTAGCACACTGGCATGCAGGGATGGGTTGATAGTGGTGCTATTGATCCTGGCCAAAAAATCAGGGGAAAAGGCACGTGGGGGAGGAAATATTATGAGCTCAGTTTTAGATAGATTGAGTAGATGGAGTTTTCATGACACAATCCTGTCACACTCCTGTCACATCACTCTCCTGTCACACTCTAAGGAGAATCCTTTTTCCTGAAACATCTGGTCCTCTCCTCCTCATTGCTGATTGGTCCATTGCTGTTGCTAGGGAAGAGGGGGTAGAGAGTCCACACGCACAGTCCTCTCTAGTAGCGCTGCTGGGGGGGATGGGGGGTGGAATAGGATCGGTTGTCCAACTACATCTGCTTACACCCACCTCTCAATAAAGGAGAATGGAGGTTCCTATCAGGTCCGCCTAAAAATGGACAGGCGACCTCGATCAGAACATTAGTGTGAAAGGAACTTCAAGCTCTAAAAAAAAAAAACACTTAACAAGTAGGATTTTAATGACAGGAGATCCTATTGGTCTCTTCTGTCATAAACCCTTCTCCCTGCCTGTTAGTGGTTATGTACACTGAGCCATGCATGCGCAGCTCAGAACACATTTTGTCTTGGAAATTCGCTTTAACGAATTTCTCCTTACCGTGAGTACTCGCAGTTGGATGCGCAGAAATCCCCCATAAAGCTGTGTGAATCTCGCTTACCACGACTGCAGCCAAACTACACGATTCCTGCCCATCCAAATACTTTGGTTCTGTTGAATTTGTGGGTGATTGGAGCTCCGTTACCCTAGAATGATCACACGACACTCTAAGGCTGGTTGCAATCCACATAAGGGCCGGCTTTAGGCTCAGCTCTCTGTTTTATTAAGAATACACACATGCCCCCCACATGAATAAAGTCAATCCCTCCCACCGAACAATGCAATGGGGATTGCCTATACAGAGGATGTACATTCCAATTGGAGCATAGCCTTTGCTATTATCTATCACTGGTCCTCCCCCATGAGTCTTCTGAGGTCAGCAGACTTCCTCCCCTTCCCCCCTATGAGCCATCTGAGGTCATATTTCCTGTCCTACTAGCTTCTATTGGTATGTAAAATTCTCTGCACAAGCATCTCCCTAAAAATATCAGTCTGTACCTGGATGGGCCCGATACGATCTTTATTAAAACACATCCATCCCAGATACAGTTCAGATTAGTAATGGGTTGTAAGATATGCACAAGCCTACACGTGGAGTTCACACCGCTTGCGCCTTGCGTTATGAAGCCCACGTGGTACCATGCTGCTGATATGTGGATACAGGCCCACGGTCTACTGACAGCAGCATTCGCATGGAATGCCGTGGTGGTATACACGCCGGTCTATAAGCGCAGATCTGCCATCTCATCCATTACCAAGCTGAGTACTGTAATACATACATTGTACATGCGCATGGCCCAATTGCAGCCTTCAGAGCTTTAATTAAGCCACACGAGAGACATATGAATAACACGAATATATGACACATTTAAAGTTCGACCAACAATACAAAATTTCCATGACATTCCCTCCTGTTTTATCATATTCTCCTCGTGTCCCTTCTTGATCTTCTTCAGCTTGATGGGTGTAGTCTCAAACTTCAAAGAGTTCCTGTAGTTGTCCCTGAGAATAAAGCTCCACGGGGTACCTGAAACAACAAGACCCGATGCAGACTCGACGCAAACAGGCTTGATTGAAGCGATGATCCTCAAGAGCGTTGGAACCTTCACTACAGGAAGGCTCTTGCAAAAACCACAAACAGACTTGTGGTATGAATAAAGCTTGTGATCCCACGGTGGTCTGGGGAGATCCAGCAATAGATTCTCAAATTGCCCCTGCAGACGGGGCCACACAAGGCTGGTCTCGACCCAGACAGTTTTCCAAATCGCAGACACAAACAATGATGAGGCTTGAAGCTTGCTTGAAGGTCTTGGAGAATGTGGTCTTCAGAGAGATAAATTAGAGGGAAGCCAGGACGTAATCTGTAGAGAAGGTGGTTGGTTGGTGAGGTCTTCCCCCGATCAGTGGTTGGAGTGGGATCCCCGGAGCGGGCATGGAGATGTGGTCGTCTGCCCGAGCTTGGCTTACACGGTCGATGAGGCAACAGGAACATCTCACCGCGGCATATAAAAGGCAGATGAAAAAGAGAAGCATCAGGATATACACTCCCACTTCCTTCAACCAAGATCCGATGGAGAACAGGAAATCTCCCAATCCTCCCAAACCCTTGAACGGATTCCAACTCTCACTAGCTATAGCTCTAGCTTTTCCCTGTAGTTCACTAACTTTGTCCATATGGGCCTGGACCTTGTCATCGGTGTCTTCTATCCAAGTACAACAATCCTCTCCGATGAACTCACAGAACCCCCCTTTGGCGGCTAAAAGATAATCAAGGGCCATCTTCTCCTGAAGCACTAAAATTCCCATCTGCCGTTGTTCTTGGGCAATTTCTCTGACAGCCTCTACGGTCTCGTTAAACATACTATCCACGATGACAGAAAAATTGTTCAGGCGCTTCATAAGTTCTATTCCCCATCCTGTCCATGAGGGGAACCAAGCCCATGCCTGGTCGCCCTCAGAGAACAGTTCCCTGCGAACTCTCCCTGCCATCCTTACCTTCTTGTGGACCATCAACTCTTCATGGTCCATCACTACATAGGATGCGGGGACTAGCTTTATGAGGGCACACGAACCTTTCGCGTTCTGGGGAAATGTTCTATAGGCTGCCGAACCACACAGAAAATAGTATGGACCTGTCATAGCAGAGCAGGAGGAGTTCCTCGTTCGGCCTCTGGCACTGAGCAACAGTTGCACAGACTGGGGGATTGCTCCCTCAGTCTGCACACCACATCCGTCCTTCCAACACACGTGGTCTGGTCGGTCAGTGTGGTTACTCAGAAAGGAAGTCTGGTTAGTCAGATTGACAGTTATACCTCCCTCGCAGGTGGTAGTCCCAACAAACTTGTTACCTGTGCCAAAGCTGATGTTAAAGCACACCTGAGGGCTGCCTAGCTGCCCAGTTACCCATAATGGACTGACGAGGGCCCTACAGGAGCTAGAGCTAATATTGGTGCTGAAACTGATGTTACCTGCTAAAAATGTGTCATTAAGTTCTACAGACAAATGTCTACGTGGGGGCTGACCAGGGGTCCCTTGCTTTTTCATGCCGACGCGGATGTCATATAGGGCATGAACAGCGGCCATTGCGGACATGTGATGACTGGGTGGGGGCTTTGAGCATACCCAACAGTTGGTTTTGTTGGCGGTTCTGGCTAAACGCAGGTGCATTTTAAATAAAAGGTTGGGGTATCTGCCATCTTTTCCTCCGTTCACACACATGTATGACATACAAACAAAAAGAAAAAGGAAAATGACACCCCTCATTCTCTGGTGTAGCTGAGAAGCTTCTTGCAGTGGCTTGCGTGCACCCAGTTGTCTCGTCCCTCGAGCTTGAGTGAGGTAGGTGTCGTCAGCTGGACTTGGTATGGTCCGGTGAACCGTGGCTCGAGTCCGGTTCTTTGATGTTTCTTTAGGACGACCCAATCACCTGGCTCAATAGAAAGAACACCTGTTATTGTATTTGGATCGGGGAGCGATTCGCGAACCCGATGGTGTATCTTCTGCAGCTCCCGTTGCAGAGATTGCACATAACCTGTAAGCTGTGAATGCAAAGACGACAACTGTTGAGGAAAGTACAACCCTGTTTTGGGAGGTCCCCCAAACAACACCTCGTAGGGTGACAGCCCATGTGGTTGCCGAGGGGCATTCCGGATGGAATAGAGGGCAATGGGGAGACACTCAGGCCAAGGTTTTTGGGTATCGGAAGACGTTCAACCTTACCGCTACTCTCGGGGTGATATGGGGTGTGTCGCCGCTGACTCCAGTTCCACCAAAGAAATGCAGTCGTGTCCTTTGGAAGAGAGATTAGTAGTGGACAAAGAAGACATGTTAGCAGAAGAGGTGTTAGTATTGTTAGTCGTGTTGCAAAATTCAGCACTGTCATTGCTGTCCTCCCCCCCCTTCTCATCTTCCGACACAGGAAGAAGAGAAGCTGGGTTAAGAATAGTGCATCGTTTGATAGTGAGGTTAGTAGGGGTTAGGAGGGCTTTCCCCTGAGAGGGGTACCTTGCCTTGGATGTCCTGTTTTCGCAGGACCGTTCTTGCTGCACCGGTGTCAGTGAGGCAAGGGAGGGGATATTTTAATTCCTCTAGAAAAAGATGGATCTGGGCCGACACCGATTTGTCAACTTCCTATGAGAATTCATAGGAGTTACTTACCATGGTGGTCATAGGGGCGGAGGACTCATCAGGAATTAACTGCCACCGACCTTTAGGTAATTGGGGACAGCTCCTCCTCATGTGCCCCGTTTGGTGGCACTGGAAGCACCTGGGTGGGGGCCTATCCTTCCTGTGACCCAGATCCCTTGGTTTTTCGTGTGGGGTCTGGGACATAAGAACTTTGGCCTTGTCTTGTTTTCTTCTATCCATTTCCCTCTCTATTGCCGCAAGAGTGGAAAGGATAGCAGGGATAGACATCTCATTATATTCGGGTCGGGCCAGAACCAGCCTTTCCCGAATTTTAGTATCGATGCCTTCCAAAAATTTGGCCCGCAACAGAATGTGCGTCGCGGTCACCTTTACCCCTTCAGTTGGAGCATCAGGTCCAACTTCCAGATCCGCATCCAGTGCCGTCTGCTTGAGACGGCGCCAGAAGCAGGCGCTTTCCTCATTAGGACCCTGGGTGAGCTTCATCATGTCCGTAGTAGAGGTAGCACCATACATTTCTGGAAGCTTTGCCTTTAGCTGTGTACAGAACTCTTTGCCCCCTGAAGTCATCTCCTCATGCGTGGTTATAGAGCACCCTGCAATCACTGTACTGGCCACTTCCATGCCCACCTTTGCCCGTAGGATCTGTGCACAATCTGACCCGCTCATACCATAGCTGAACTGGTTTTGTCCAAACATTCGAGCAAATCCTCTCGGATTGACTCGATAGTCCGGGAGCTCAGCCAGAATAGTGCGGATCTCTGCCGGGGTGAAGGGGACATGCCAAACTACCCGTTCCCCTAAAGTCCGTTCCCCCCGTGCATTGGGAGGACCTTCAAATTGCTGCACCCTGACTGGATAGGCCTCGGTCCGGGAAGAGTGCAAGGGCTGACCCAGCATCATCGGTGGGCTTAGATTAACCACCTCGCTTACTGCACCTTCAGGTTTGAGGTCCCTCAGATCAGGGTATAGCTGGGGGGCAGGGGTCTGATCAGTGGTTCATAGCGCTTTGATGCAATCCGCCCTGTTTTTTTAACCTGGTATCTATTCCTCTTGATTCACAGATAGTCTGCAAATCGGTTGTTGAGTAGGCTTCATAGTTGGAAACAGAAGGAGCTGGGGTGAAGCAGGGAGAAGGGAGAGGTAGAGGTAGAGGCTGAGGCATAGAGACAGAAGACACAGAAGGTATGTCAAGAGTGACGTCACTAACAGAAGAGACAGGTGCAGTTATACTTATCTCAGCCACTGTTGGTTGTTGGGGGACCCCAGTAGACCCTGATCCTACCTGCCTTAGTAGAGTCAGCCCTGAAAGAGCTTCCTCCACCTCTGACACTGGATCCTCCTGTTTTATTCCCTCTGGAGGCCAGGTATACATCACCTGGTTCTTCCGGACAGACACCAGTTTATGTATGCCCTGCTTCCCTAATCGGATTGACCTGTGAAGCCATAGCTGTGCGATCTCTAGTTCTGACGCCTGCATCCGTGGTTCAAATTCAGAGATGAATTTTTCCCACCTCCATGCGTCAAATGTACCTTCCCGGGGAATTTCCCATCTGGTACCCTTCGACCATTTATTCCACCTTTTGAGGGGTTCTGTAGACTTCCCCCCCAAACTCACCTTCATCAGTTGTGCAGCTGTCCTTACCCTGAAGAGGGCTGGTTCCCCCTCTCTCTTCATGGACTGACTACTGCCCATCGTGACTAGTCACTGGTATATATCCCGCGTCCGGGTACCTGTTTACCCCCTGGAGCACTCGGTGGGATCCTACCGAGAGGCCTGATTCCACCACTTTCCCAGCACAGCGTAATTTATGTGATACTTATCGATCACCCGAAGCGCATCAAGTGGCGGTCAGACTGAGAGCACACCTCCCACTCCCACAGCGCAATTTGTGTGATCCTGACCACCCGAAGTGTTTGTGGTGACCAGGACTTCCCTGGACCGCCCACTCGCACAGCGTAATTTATGTGGTTCTCATCACCCACTGTGTTTGGCAGGCCACACCGCACAATGATGAAAGTGGCTTTTCTCTCCCTGCACACAGTAGCTAACACAAGTCAAAACAAAAAGAGGGGTTCTTGGATGTTACTTAGGGGTCACTGGTTGGGCAGAAACCTGCTAACTGACCTTTAGGAAATTTGTGTAAAGAAAAAAACTTTCCTAATACACACAGAAAAACCCTTTTTCAACCTGAAAAACTGTTAAAAAGGACAAAGTGGATCCTTATGAAAAACACGGGACGTTTCACAGTAAAACAATTACACAGAGGTAAACCGAAAAACTGCGCCAAAAGTAACCTTGTTGCTGACGCAAAAATCACTCCTATCAGCACCGCTAAACGATCCACGTTATACACGCAATCTTTACTGCAACCACCTAGAACCGTTTACACAAAAAGTCTGCTGGACGTGAAACACGCGACACAGCAGCTTAAAACAAACCCGCTTTACAATAAGGAACTACTTTTAACAGGAAAAACACAAGAAAAACATAATCACTATACAAGAAATCTATGTGCAAAAACCCAGACTACACCGCGCTCAAAACTCGCTTAATACACTTTAAATTGGCTGGCAATACGCAAATTTAAAGCTAAAAGCAAACAAATGAAACTGTAATATGGGTCAAATGCATATAGGAAACTTCATGCACATTGCATAGAGATTACTGCACATTTGGTAGCCAACAAAATGGCCACCAAACAAAAGGAGTCCATGTGGTTTAGTCAAGAAAATGACCCCCCACAGGGAAGCACATGGTAATACTAGAATGACCCCCCACAGGGAAACACACGGCAGACTCTAGCCTCAAAATTGCCTCTTACATAAAACAGACTTTTAGACAGAACATACACTGGACAATTACACAACAATATGAAGTCAATCACAGAACGGACATAAAACACCAACATATCACACTAACATGCACATGTAACAGAAAGGACCCCCTGCTGCATGCTTGCTGGGAGCAGTAGTACCACAAAACATTGTACAGACTACATACACACAGATCTTACAACAGTTAACAATTAACCTAAGCCTTTCAGCACTGTAATAATTACCTCACGTGGAGGGGGGTAGAGCAATCACCACAGTACCTACAGCCCACAAATACTTACCTAACACTATGCAACAACTTTTACCCACTAAAACATATACCCGTTTAATTTTTGGTTGGAAGATTTTTAAACTTGACCAAATCCAGCCAACCAAAACCCACCCCTCTGCTGCTCTCCGCAGAGACAAACCCTCGTCTTTCACCCACAAATCAAGAGTTTAGGACAAAAAACGAGGTCCTTGTTAAGCGGTATTTCTTGTTAGCTAACAGAGAGCGAAATCAGCCACACGAACACGCAAAAAGCGATCCTCTTAATGGCAGAGAGACCTGAAATGTGCCGGCATACTTTTTGCTAGTTCATGATGGCCATTCCCCCCTCGTTCTAGGTTAGCTACGCAAGAATACGCGTTAGTATCCACCAGGCTCGCCAAACTGTCTTGGAAATTCGCTTTAACGAATTTCTCCTTACCGTGAGTACTCGCAGTTGGATGCGCAGAAATCCCCCATAAAGCTGTGTGAATCTCGCTTACCACGACTGCAGCCAAACTACACGATTCCTGCCCATCCAAATACTTTGGTTCTGTTGAATTTGTGGGTGATTGGAGCTCCGTTACCCTAGAATGATCACACGACACTCTAAGGCTGGTTGCAATCCACATAAGGGCCGGCTTTAGGCTCAGCTCTCTGTTTTATTAAGAATACACACATGCCCCCCACATGAATAAAGTCAATCCCTCCCACCGAACAATGCAATGGGGATTGCCTATACAGAGGATGTACATTCCAATTGGAGCATAGCCTTTGCTATTATCTATCACTGGTCCTCCCCCATGAGTCTTCTGAGGTCAGCAGACTTCCTCCCCTTCCCCCCTATGAGCCATCTGAGGTCATATTTCCTGTCCTACTAGCTTCTATTGGTATGTAAAATTCTCTGCACAAGCATCTCCCTAAAAATATCAGTCTGTACCTGGATGGGCCCGATACGATCTTTATTAAAACACATCCATCCCAGATACAGTTCAGATTAGTAATGGGTTGTAAGATATGCACAAGCCTACACGTGGAGTTCACACCGCTTGCGCCTTGCGTTATGAAGCCCACGTGGTACCATGCTGCTGATATGTGGATACAGGCCCACGGTCTACTGACAGCAGCATTCGCATGGAATGCCGTGGTGGTATACACGCCGGTCTATAAGCGCAGATCTGCCATCTCATCCATTACCAAGCTGAGTACTGTAATACATACATTGTACATGCGCATGGCCCAATTGCAGCCTTCAGAGCTTTAATTAAGCCACACGAGAGACATATGAATAACACGAATATATGACACATTTAAAGTTCGACCAACAATACAAAATTTCCATGACAATTTGCAGCACTGTTCTGTGCCATGATGATGTGACTTCTGTGTGCATGCGCAGGAGTGATGTTATTGCTGTCCGGCCATTTCAGCGGCCAAAGAATCAATTGGAAGGGATTATTTGGCAGTTAAGTCTGCCATGATGTGGCACTATGCTGTGCATACTAGTAAATTGCGGCCTAAAGCTCTTCGGGGCCATTTTGATTTTTTTGATTTTTTACAACAGAGTTTAATTCTGCTTTAAATGGGTGGGTTTAAAGCTGATCTTCGCCCAACCCCTCCAACCCATTTTTTTACCCCCCACTTACCAGGTGGCGTGCCATGCACATTTCACATACTCATTCAGAGAATCCAAAGTTGTCCCACTTAGATCCTTTTGTCTTCTGCCATCATTCTCTCCCAGTCCCAGGTCATCTCCCTTTCTATTTAAGCCAGGCCCATTCCCTCAGGCAGTGCCCAAGCAACAGCTAATTTTCTTAGTGCCAGGTCCCAAGAAGATGCCTAGCAACTCCCCCCCAAGTGCTTCCTTGTGTCCATTGAGTACTGAGTGAGAAGATCCCTAGTGTACAGTGCCTTGAAAAACAATTCATACACCTTGAAATTTTCCACATTTTGTCATGTTACAACCAAAAACGTAAATGTATTTTATTGGGCTTTTATGTGATAGACCAACACAAAATGGCACATAATTGTGAAGTGGAAGAAAAATGATAAATGGTTTTCAAATTTGTTTACAAATAAATATGTGAAACGTGTGGTGTGCATTTGTATTCAGCCCCCTCGAGTCAATACTTTGTAGAACCACTTTTCACTGCAATTACAGCTGCAAGTCTTTTTGGGGATGTCTCTACCAGCTTTGTACATCTAGAGAGTGAAATTGTTACCTATCTTATTTGCAAAATAGCTCAAGCTCTGTCAGGTTGGATGGAGAGCATCTGTGAACAGCAATTTTCAAGCCTTGCCACAAATTCTCAATTGGATTTAGGTCTGGAGTTTGACTGGGCCATTCTAACACATGAATATGCTTTGATCTAAACCATTCCATTGTAGCTCTGGCTGGATGTTTAGGGACGTCCTGCTGGAAGGTGAACCTCCACCCCAGCCTCATGTCTTTTGCAGACTCTAACAGGTTTTCTTCTAAGATTGCCCTGTATTTGGCTCCATCCATCTTTCCATAAACTCTGACCAGCTTCCCTGTCCCTGCTGAAGAAAAGCATCCCCACAACATAATGCTGCCACCACCATGCTTCACGGTGGGGATGGTGTGTTCAGGGTTGTGCAGTGTTAGTTTTCCACCACACATAGCATTTTGCTTTTAAGCCAAAAAGTTAAATTTTGGTCTTGTCTAACTAGTGCACCTTCTTCCACATGTTTGCTGTGTCCTCCACATGGCTTCTCGCAAACTGCAAAAGGGATGTTTTATGGCTTTCTTTCAACAATGGCTTTCTTCTTGCCACTCTTCTATAAAGGCCAGATTTGTGGAGTGCACAACTAATAGTTGTCCTGTGGACAGATTCACCCACCTAAGCTGTTGATCTTTGCAGCTCCTCCACAGTTACCTCTTGGCTACTTCTCTGTTTAATGCTCTCCTTGCCCAGTCTGTCAGTTTAGGTGGACGGCCATGTTTTGGTAGGTTTGCAGTTATGCCATAATCTTTCCATTTTCAGATGATGGATTGAACAGTGCTCTGTGAGATGTTTAAAGCTTGGGATATTTTCTTTGTAACCTAACTCTGCTTTAAAAATATCCACAACTTTATCCCTAACCTGTCTGGTGTGTTCCTTGATCTTCATGATGCTGTTTGTTCACTAATCAGCTGTATTTATACTGAGATAAACCACTTGCCCTCCTGAGGATTTACCCCCCTTCCTGACCAGGCCATTTTTTTGCATTACGGCGCTGCATTACTTTAACAATTCCGCGGTCATGCAACGCTGCACCCAAATTAAATTTACATCCTTTTTTCCCACTAATTTATCTTTCTTTTGGTGGTATTTGATCGCCTGTGCATTTTTATTTTTTTGCGCTATAAAAAAAAAAGACTGACAATTTTGAGAAAAAAATATATATTTTTGACTTTTTGCTATTAAACATGTCTAGTAAAAAAAATTAAAAATCAAATTTCGTCATAAATTTAGGCCAAAGTGTATTCTGCGACATATCTTTGCTAAAACAAATCCCAATACGTGTAAATTAATTTGTTTACGTGAAAGTTATAGCGTTTACAAATGGCGGTATATATACTGGGATTTTTCTTTTTAATTTAAAATTTTTACTAGTAATGGCAAGGATCAGCGACTTATAGTGGGACTGCGGCAGGCATTCTGAAACTGCGGGGAACTGACTTGGTGTCACTGACATCCCCAGTGACACCAATACAGTGATCAGTGCTAAAATAAAAGCACTGACACTGTACTAATGGCACTGGGCAGGAAGGGGTTAACATGAGGGGTGATCAAAGGGTTAACTATGTGCTGTGTGCTGTTTTACTATGTGTTGTGTCTGTATGCTTCACTGTAAGCACACTGCTTTGCATGGCTGTGCAGTTTGTTTTCAAATCGTGGGCAGAATTTCTGCGATTCCACCCACATTTTGAAAAGCCCTTGTGTGAATGGAGCTTAAAATATATGTTCAACAATAAATCAAAATAAATTCCAGAAATCAACTAAAGTTCACACATTGTGAATATTCCCGCACAATGAAAATGTGCATGCAAATGTCTGATATCCAGATGAAGTGAACCACCACCATCTTGTGAGCACAGCAAAAGGCTTACCAGAAATATATCAGAAATATATGACTCCCAAGTTATATAGAAGTCATATAATGCAAGAAGTCATTGCAGACACTAATAGGAAGGACTAAGGCTTCAATCTAGGGACCTCCAGCAAGGAACATTGCTAATCTCTTTACTCAGTTTGCCATACACTGTGTCAGGAAAAAAAGGAGACCAAACGCTCCACATAGTATAAAACCCATAGACTCTGCACATCAGCCTTTCCAAGAGCCCTCACCTTCATTGTAGAGGCAGGCTGAGTTCTCCCCAGACAGTAGCAATATCTAACCCTCTTGTCCTAGATTCTTTGTGTACACCAACTGTATGTTCAGTGGATATTAAAAATGTACACACCGCTGTCAAAATGTCAGGTTTCTGTGATGTAAAAAAATTAGACAAAGATAAATAATTTCAGAACTTTTTCCACCTTTAATGTAACCTATAAACTGTACAACTCAATTGAAAAACAAACTGAAATCTTTTATGGGGGAAGTAAACATAAAAACCTAAAATAATGTGGTTGCATAAGTGTGCACACCCTCTTATAACTGGGGATGTACAGTGGGGCAAAAAAGTATTTAGTCAGCCACCAATTTTGCAAGTTCTCCCACTTAAAAAGATGAGAGAGGCCTGTAATTGGCAATGTTTTTGTCCAATATTGACTGGTATTTGGAACTGTTCATAATTCCCTTGACTAAGGCCCCAGTTCCAGCTGAAGAAAAACAGCCCCAAAGCATGTAGCTGCCACCACCATGCTTCACTGTTGGTATTGTGTTCTAGAAAGCTGAACATGAAGAGGAACTTCATCTTTCAGCATGACAACGGCCAAAAGCATACATCCAAATCAACAAAGGAATGGCTTCACCAGAAAAAGATTAAAGTTTTGGAATGGCCCAGCCAGAGCCCAGACCTGAATCCGATTGAAAATCTGTGCGGTGATCTGAAGAGGGCTGTGCATAGGAGATACCCTCACAATGTGACAGATTTGGAGTGTTTTTGCAAGGAAGAATGGGCAAATATTGGCAAGTCAAGATGTGCCATGCTAATAGCCTCATACCCAAAAAGACTGAGTGCTGTAATCAAATTAAAATGTTCTTCAACAAAGTATTAGTTTGGGGTGTGCACACTTATGCAACCATATTATTTTGTTTTTTAATTTTTACTTCCCTCCACCAAAGGATTTTAGTTTTTTTTTCAGTTGAGATGTACAGTTTATAGGTAACATTAAAAAGGTGGAAAAAGTTCTGAAATGATTTACCTTTGTCTCATTTTTTTACATCACAGAAACCTGACATTTTAACAGGGGTGCGTAGACTTTTTATATCCACTGTATGTACATGCATTCCCTGAGACTTCCTGTGAGCCCTGTGCATCAGGGCATTAAAGTGTTACTAAACCCACATCAGTAAAATCAGTCTGTATATGCAGTAAAGCATGCTTGTTATACTCACTGTGGAACCTAAGGGGTTAGTCATCCGCATTGTGTAAAAAGGCTGTTTGATCCTGTCTTCTCTGATCCTCCTCTTCTTTTATTGTCCCCAATCCATCTGCTGATAATACAGAGCTCTCGGAGTCATTCTACTCATGCTCAGTTTAGTGTGTATTGCTACAGTTTTTATTTTCTCTGGAAAGGTGCATGTGATCAGCACAGGGCCAATTAGCACTGTCCAGACAGAGGGTCAAGGGTCATGCAGACTCATAGGACAATCAGAGGAGAATGAAAACTCCTCCTACAAGCTTTAACCTGTGATTGGCTGGACACTGATAGAAATCACAGGACTGCTCTAACTGCTGAAAGAAAAGGTATTTAGCAGTTTATATTTACTAAAATAATTGCACTTCCATGTTCTGTTACTGTGGGAGACCGGATATAGTGAATGCAGGGTCCTGGATTTAGTAACATTTTATGTGTCTCTTACTAGTATTCCATGTCCTTCTTTCCTGTAAGACCAGTGCCCCACTGCTGTACTAGACTCCTACCATTCCTGTGAGTCCTGTATTTCACGTTTTTAAAGATTCTTATCTCTGTGCTCCCCTGCTCCAGGTTAGCTGTATCTTGCATGGGTATGTTCTCCATGCACACCGCCATCCAGCATGCAGGCTCCATGGAAGGTCCAGGATCCCAACCATAGGTAACTTTCTTGTTCATGACAGTTGTCTTATAATTTGATCGATCAAAGTAGGCATATTCATGAACAAAGTACCTTAGTGCTGCCAATTGATGCAAAACCATCATTAATAGTCCTCTCTGGCTGATCGACTTAGTTTGATCAAAACTGAGTTTAAATTGTTAGGAAGGAAAATCATGGTCATTCAATTGTTTGCCGATTCAATCACTTTGATCAAATCATAAAGTGATCGGATTGAAAAATCAAAGTGTATATGGCCACCATGAGGTCCTTATATTTCATTGACATACATACTAGCACCACTTTAGACAGAATCCAATTAACCTGTCAACTTATCTTGGAGTTAAATAAATGTTAAATAATGTGTTTATTGCAAAGAAAAGAAATACCTCTACCTTAGCCCACACCACCATTCAGCACTGTATTCCAGAGAAACCGCCACTGGAAGAATCCCACACGGGGCAGATCTGCCACTGATCCCCTGCAGAGCAGAGTGGGCAGATAACAGGCCTGCTCTGCTCTATGGGCAGCTTTGTGTAAAGGGACAGGTTATTCGTTTACACCTGACTGTCCTCTGCCTAGAGGGAAGGTGATGGATCCCCTTCCATTTTTTTTTTAAGCAGACTGGATCAGATTGAAAGTAGGTAGGAAGGACACAAGTGTGTTTCCACCCACTGGTCCATAAGGATACATGTATCTTCTGATCAGGTCCACCTGAAAAACTGAAAGGCGGACCTGATCAGATCACCCGTGTTAAAGGGGCCTTAGAATCGTTTTGTGGTTCCTTCTGCTGGTTGTAGATTACTGCTGTGTCCTGTAGTAATGGAGGGTCTGCAGTAGAAACCATTGAGTGAAGCAGTGAATCTGTTAACTAACATTCCATGAAGTGTCAGGATCTGAAGATTCTTCAAGCACTGGTTTCTCTACAATACAACAATTAGCAGGGCAGCTGAGTATTCTCTACTTTGAGGAGGACACATCATTTAGCATTTTTATTTTACCATCAGAGAAGCTTTAAAGGTTAAGTTTGCCTTTGGAATATGTTACATGTTCCACTGTATTTAGGATGGAACATATAACATGTTCCAGCTCCTGCCTCCTCTCCCCCCTGATCCCCCCAACTCCCTGTGACAGAGGGTGGGGGATTTTCTCCCTGCACCCGCTATCACAGGTGTATCACATGGCTCCACCTACAGAACTGCATCATTCATTTTCAAAGTCCTATGAATGAATGAACTAAATCTACTGTTGGCCACCATGGCCGCCAGAAGTTACTTCTCAATGAAAAGCGAGGGCACTGGCGAGCAGTCTCTGAGGTCATTGATTCTTCTAGCAATTCAGTAACTCCCTGTCTGTACAAGGTATAAGCAGACAGCTTACTGAGTGTTTGCAGGAGTTTGGCATGACACCCATGTTCTGCTGATCCTGGGTGCAATGCCTTACTGGCTACAGTTTGAAAAAATAATACATTTACATTTTTTTTACATGCAAAAAGAAGTGCATTTATTATTTTTTGTAAAGGGTGAACTTAGCCTTTAGGTAAGCAACAAACAAACTGAAGCCCAATGACAGCTAACACACCGTTATAGCAACAGGTTTTTTTTTTTGGAAAAAGGTTTAAGACTGTATGATAAAATCTGACAATTGTAGTACCGCCCCCCACAGCGTTGTATGATTTGTCAACCCCTGTAACTGTTGGACTTGCTGGACTGCTTGATCTGCATTTATTGTAAAGCCAATACAGTCACCCACCTCTTTAAATGTTACCTTTGCTCTTTTATTTTCTGCACACAGTACTCAATGTTGTTAATGTAAATTCTTCTTTTTATAAATTTTCAGGGTATGCAGTAAAAACAGATGGTTGCTGTGCAGTTTTACTACCCCCAACCACCAACCTAAACAAAGAAATGCAGCTGGTCAGGGCTGTACCCATGCAGTGGCAAAAGTTAAACAGCATGTTGAATTTGGCTAGGGGTACTGCTGCCAAACACAACTCAAGTGCATAGGACTGCCCTGCAGAGTGGTTGCAGCCCAGTGGTTTGGCATTTTGAGGGTTAGACATATCACCTCTTCACTGCCTGTCAAACGATCTCTAAAAAGTGATCTAATGCAGATTGCTTCTTAGAGGGACAGTACTATAGCCACACTTGCAAACAAGCCCTTAAAGTCCTACAGTGCACTACAAAGGCTGAAAAAAGTCACAATAAATTATTGCAGCATCCACACTGAGCTGGATCAATCCTTTACAATCCTCCACTTATTCAGAGAAGTATCATTACTGGACATTGGCATCTGCAGAGGAAGGACGATACTTTGGCCTCTAAACTCTAATTGAGACCCAGGTTTATTTTAAAAATGCTGAAAACCTAGGATTAGAGATTGATCTGACTGTTCAAGTGAAAAGGAATACAAAGACTGTTCTAATGTCCAATGCAAAAGAACACCTGAGGTGTTTTGCAAGATGTGAATCATGCATAGCTTGTAAGGACACTTATAAAAAGAGAAAAAAAAGAAGAAAGTTTGATACTATTTCTCCTGTTGGGCTCAATCATGATATGGGATTGTTTGCTTTTGATCAACGATTATGCATACAATATTTTTTATATATTTGTAACAAGGCTCAATGTAACTGAAATGTGCATGTTTATTAATGCATTATCATAGTCAATACTTCTTGCAAGAAGTTCCCTTTTTCTGCCACTAGATGGAGCTCTGTGGACTCTGATTCATCTTCAGTTAAAGCGGAGCTCCGCCCAAAAGGGGAAGTTCTGCTTTAAATTTTTGTCCCCCCCCCGCTCCCAATTAAGGATTGGCACCTTTGGGGGGGGTACCCAAATTTGACAGGTACCCGCTCCCACCTCCACTGTGATCGCCTAGGCAATCAGAAGCAGAAGTTCTCCCCCCCCCCCCCTCCTTGTAGTCTTCTGGGACACGTGACAGGTCCCAGAAGACTACAGGGCCATTCACAAAGTGTAGCGCTTCTCGCGCATGCACAGTGGGCACCTGGCAAGCTGTCACAGCCGGGTGCCCACACTGAAGTTGAGATGAGGACACCACTGGACCGAGGGACAGGTAAGTGGCTGTATTTTAAGAGTCAGCATATACAGTTTTTGTAGCTGCTGACTTTTATTTATTTTTTGCAGGTGGAACGCTTTAAGAGCATTGCACTTTGGGAATTGTGGTCCCATCCAGAAGGAACTCCATTACTACAGTTTATGCTAACCTTACCAGAACCTAAAGTGGCACTCCTACTACATTGTTTGAAATTTGAAACTGTATAAGTAAAAAAAGTGTTCTGTATTGTAATCTTCTGTCATTTTTTGAGTACTCGGATTCTCAATATACTTTGTCATTATACTCCAAGGTCTTGAGTCTCATTTCAGGGTGACCCTGATGCACTAGCCAAAAGTTATCAGTTTATGTCTACTGACCTGTATACCCGAGGTGCCAGAAGTACAGAGGTCTTTGTAGAGGTCAAGGTAAGAACAGAGGACCCAATACAACCAGCGGCTCCTGCAGGGGTGGCAATACATATTTTATCATTTTCATTTTATTTTTGTTTTTATTACATTAAATATTTTAAGAAGACCATAAAGGTATTTATAATTTTAAGACACTTTCTCCTGGAATACATGTTGTAACTGAGTAGTTAAGAGACTGACTAACATTCAAGTCACTGTGATGTAATTTAATCCAGCACCATAGGGGTTAACAATTAGAAGGAGGAATGCCTGAAAAAGAAATGCTCAGTATGTTCGGAGCATTCCTTGACTAAGGTAGAGTTTTCTATTGAAACGCGTAGGAATGAAGGCTGTGAACATAATGTGAAGTCACGAAGCGGAGCAGCTTTTGAATTGTTTGAGGCTTTGCCACAGTACCACCCGCTGCCCATTGTGCCCTGACAGGTAAAGAAAGTGTACTCTGCTAGTCTGCCTTGTAACCTACCATCTCAAGGCTGGGTTCTATCATCTGTCCCACTAAAGCAGAGAGATTGTAAACAGCGGGTGAGAAACGATGCTGAAACCCCTCCAACTGGAGCAGAGTACTGTGCGTATTCATGAATGAAAGCAATTTGCAAGTAGATACATACAGTACTTTGATGTAATTGTCATCATCTATGCTTATAGAAGTGACAGCTACTATGGAAACACTTTGATGTGCTGGATGTGCGATACATTGTTCCATGAATAGTCCATATGTGGATATAAATGAAACAGAGATACTTTGGCTCTAAGCAAGCGCTGACACAATATTGTCAGATTAAAGTGAAAGTTTATAAATTCCAAAGTTTTTGTTAATTCTATTTTTTCCCCACAACACGTCTTTTTGTTCAGGTGTAGCAACACTTTTTTGCATTTTGTTAACATACGCTTTTGTAACTTAAAGCCCACCTGTTAGAAACTTGAAAATGATCTTTTGCAGCAGGACTGCAGTTAATTGCTCATTTATTCTGGGGGAGAGTAAAACCGCTTTTACTTACCTGATCTTTTGCGTCCACGGCAGGTGGCGGTGGACTCTGGCAGTGAAATGTTCCTTGGTATCATAATGTCCAGTGAAAGGCTATAGACCCTGCAGCAGTCTTTATGCCATGAGGACCTTAGACAGCTGAATTGTAGGGGAGAAGACGCTGCAGGGACCAGTCTAACAGCACAAAGGAGCAGAGGGCTGGGTATGTAAATCCACTTTAACAAGTCCCCTTTAACAAAACCTAAACAAACAAATAGCCACTGTAGTGTGGGTGCAGGCCCATTGCAAGGGACGACTTAAAGTTCCCTGGCTTTGGGCTTTAACCACAAGCCTACAGGGCACTTATACCCCTTCCTGCCCAGGTCAATTTCCAGCTTTCAGCGCTGTCACACTTTGAATGCAAATTGCGCGGTCATGCAACACTGTACCCATATGAAATTTTTATCATTTCTTTGTGACAGACAGAGATTTATTTTGATGGTATTTAGTCACCTGTTGGTTTTTTACTTTTTCTTAAACAAACCAAAAACCACTGAAAATTTAGAAAAAAAAATGTTTTTTCTTAGTTTTTGTTATAAAATTTTGTAAATAAGTGATTTTTCTCTTTCAATGATATGCGCTAATGAGGCTGCAGTGGTGGGCACTGATAGGCTGCACTGATGTGCACTGATGAGGAGGCACTGTAGGTGGCACTGATGGACATTGACAGGCATCACTGATGGGCACTGAAAGGCAGCACTGATACATGGCACTGATAGGCGACACTGACTGGCACTGATAGGCGGCACTGAATGGCACTGATAGGGGGCACTGACTGGCAGCACTGATTGGCATTGGTCGGTGGCACTGACTGGCACTGATGGGTGACAATGAAAGGCAGCTCAGATGGGCACTGATATGTGGCATTGATGTGCACTGGTAGGCACTGACATGTGGCATTGATGTGGCACTGATGGGCACTGGCACGAGGGACTGATGAGCACTGACACAAGGCACTGATGGACACTGACAGGTGGTGCTGCTAGGGCTACACTGATCATCAGGGCACACTGTTCATCAGTGCCCTGATGATCAGTGTACATGTCCCCTCTGCGGAAAGCCGATTACCGGCTCTCCTCTCAAGCTGTCAGCGCGATAACCGACATTTCCCTATTTACATGCGATCAGCTGTGATTGGACACAGCTGATCACATGACCGAGCCAAAATCTTCGGCTCTTTCCGTGATCGGTGATCCGCTGTGTCCGAGGGACACAGCGCACCGCCGATTGCCGCGCTGCGCGCTCCCAGAGCCGCGCATGCGTGGTGAGAATGGGAGGACGTCATATGACGTCCTCCCAGAACGAGAGAATCACCTTGTGTCAGTCATATTACTATATGGCGGGCGGGGGGTGGTTAAAATAATATTCCATAACTAAGAAACATTTATTGGCTGGTCAGTGTTGGCAAAATCTCACTTTCCATCCAAATGGAGTATATTTTTTTTTTTTGAAACATGCATGTAAAAGTATTTGTTAATGTTTTCGTTTACATGGGGATCACATAACTAGCAACTTTGCAGGTAAAAAAAAGGTGCATTTACTATTTTTTGTTGAAGGAGCCTGTAAAGCATTGCATCAGTGATCAGCAGATTGCTGGTGCCATGCAGGTCTCCTGCAGATCTGTTAGTATATCTTCTTGCCTGTACGGGATGTACGGGCAAGAAGATATACTGGCAGGAAGACTCAATGAACTACCACGGCGTTCCACAGAACTACAAGCTGACAGCCACTAAGGCTGTTGGGACTTGTAGTTTCTCATTTACAGAACACAGTGATGAAAAAGTGATGCAGCTGGGCGCGAGGGAGCGGGGACCGATCTGATCATATGGGTGTAACATGTAACATGCTATGGAAGGTGAACTTATCCTTTAACAACTAAGGAAAGATTTACCTTAATTCTGAAGTCTCATGCACACAGGACATTTTCCTAACTCCTAGAAGTCTTTCCTCCTGGCAGTAGTATTTTGGCAGAAGAAAACACAACGTTTGTAAAAGTGTTTAACGCATGTGTTTAGCTGTGTCAAACATTTGGCCATTAATTAATTTCATTGACCAGAATAAATAATTTATTCTGTCCATTGAAATGAATTAGTCGCGTTTAGATTCATTTACACGCATTTACAAGTGTCAAGTGTTTTTTCTGTCCAAACTTTGATGCTCCTGAAAGCACTGGCAGTGGTTTTTTTTCCTGCCTCTAACCGCCTAAACTCCTCTAAAAGTTTATGTGTAACATAATGCTGACACGTATGGCAGTTTAGAGGCAGGAAAAAAGAAAGGCCCTAGGTGCAGCTGTAAAAATGTCAAGTGTGAATGAAGCCTAATAATGAACATCTCTTATTTTCTCCTTTTTTCCAGTAAATATACTATTGAAAGTGTTTTGGTACATCTATTTGATATTTTATCCTGTTTATCCTGCCAGAAATCAAAGTAAGCTAATAACTTCTTTCCCAACTCTTTCCCTGTGCTGCACTCTAATAATTTGCCATGTTCTGAGCTTTCTCTTTGAACTACAGAACATCTCCCACCTATTTTTTGGCAAAAGGGAGAGGGAGTTCGGTAGCTTTGCCCTTGGGTTCAGATACATTTTTAGTTTTCTTTCTATTTGTATAATTAATTCAACAGACAAGATAGACATTGATGACTATTAAATGGGTTTATTTGATGAATTATATCAGAAACTGTTGTTGTTGTGTACATTGGGGTGGGAGATATCCTAGAAAAGTAATATGAAGGAATTATAACTAAAAGCATATTCAGGTTTTTCATGGTAACACATCCAGTGGTATCAATTATGTATGTCTCATATAATACCTAAAACTCAACATTTCCTCCAGGATGACCTTGTCAAATATTTTTTATTGATTGCTACCTTTTTGAACGAGATGCTGGCTCCAGCTAGTACAAAGAACAGGGATGTACCTGAGGGACAAAACTGATTTTTAGGCAGGCTACAGAGACGTAATATGCCAAATGAATTCGTTTGCTTGGTGTCATGGCCTGTATTGTGTTTGTACACCTACATTGACCAATAAGAATGTGTAAAGGCAGCCATTATATTCATTGAATCAAGCAAAGCCCAGATAGAGCGATTTGAAAAGTTGATTTTGAAGAACAACAATGTCATGTTCAAAGATCCTTATTCAGTGTAAGGAGTAACCATGAGCTGCAACAAGGTCAAGTGCTCCACTGAAGCATATATGAAATACTTTGAAAGGCATCACAATTTTACCATTGTAACATGGTGACCTCTAATCTCCTACTGACTTTGATGATTATTTGAATTCTTGTGTTACATCAATAAAATGTAATATTACCAAGGATTGTAAACAGGTTTTGTTTTTTGGACTGTTGGGTGATCTTAAAAAAATGGGTCCCCACTCTGAGGCTGTGCAGCAAAGAATCTTTTTGTCGCATTTCCTGATGATAGAAATAACTGAAGGGGGGAAACCTGGTAAAAAAAATGGCTTGCCACCCTCCCACAAGGTGACTTTGGTTTGACACTTGTGTACAACAGTGGTGTACTCCAAAACACCCCCTTTTTTTGTTCTCTTGTTTGCCATAGCTGCTATTACATTTATTAAATCTGGCTCCACTGAACTGGTGGCATACGATCAAGGGGAGAATTTTAAGAGGGAGAGACCTCAGGTTTTAATAAAGAAATCTAATTTCTTAAGTCATTTTCCCAGACAGCATATGAGAGATGACTCCACCCACTTGCAAACAGGAAACACATCATCCACCATTATAGAAAAAAAAAACAATTCACCCTTGTACCTCAGTTATTTGTGTTTTCAGAGGAGCATCAGTAGTTTGGTATTTTACCTATGTTCTTAGGCTAGGTTCACACCTCTGTGGCCGTGTGGGATGAGATTTGCGCAGGAAAGCCGATACACTTAAATCGCTGCCGTGCCCTGGGACATGCAGGAAAGAAGTCCTTGCATTAATTTTGAAATCGCAGCCTGCATGGGAATCGCGGTTCCATGTATGGTTATGATTTCCAGTGCGGGCGGTGTGTCATTAGGAATAATGGCACCCAGCTGTGAGTCCTGCATTTCTCTGTGTGGGTGGTTGTGGCTGCCGGTATTTGTGTGGGTCCTGCAGCAGCACCACCCACACCAATGTGAACCAAGCCTAAGACTGTTGTGCTAGTTGCAGGGACCTCCTAGTATATGCTCCACCTTGATTCCAGGTACAGTGCCCTTGGAGGGATTGCAAATCTGGGTTTTTCCTAAGCTACTTTTGTTATTCTAGTTGTCTGACCTTATCATCTTCTCTTACCTGAGGAGAAGCACCTATCCCTGTGGGCGCAGAGGCTCTAGTGGAGCCTTCCCTTAAGCTGGCCATAGATTGGTAGAATTTTGAATGAAAATTCTTTGGAAAAGAGCGTTCTAAGAAAGTTTGTTTTTCTAGTCATTAGTGGGGTCACACAGATGTTCCTGTTCACCTGCAGTGACAAGAAAATTCAAAGGAGAAGGATGGAAAATTTTTCTTGAACTTAAAAAGTTCTAACAGTGAATGTGGTTTTTGTTTGGTAAAGTCCATTTATTCCAAACTAAATATTAAAATGAAACAAAATCTTTTGAATGACATTTGGGAACATGGGAATGTTTTGAGAATTTTCATATGAATTTTCCTAAAAAGTTTGGTTCAAAATTCTATCCTTCTTTGGCCAGGTTTACCCACATTTGATTAGGCTCCAGGTCCTCCCCTGTGTTGCCCTGGGTAGATTGTAGCTTGGTATGTCGTGGTTCCCCCTGAACAGACAGCAATATGGTGGGTGTGTGGATATACCCTTGTTCCAGCATCCACAGACACCAGGGTAGGCAGACCTGGATCTTATAAAATAATATGCTTTCTATCCAAAATGAACAGTACCCTAAATAATCAAAAATTCAAGTCCCAATATTTGAAATAAATTATAAAAAATTGTCCTTCAAAAATATAAAGTCATTCATAAAGTTCAAAAGATAAAAACCTCCAAGTTGAAAACAACTTCCAAATTGACTTCTGAGACCAAAACATTATATTTCATCTTTAAATTGCCATCAAAAAGGAACATTCGCAGCCAGACCTCTGGCGATCCTCAGAAGCACTGCTCCTGTATATTAGATAGACATTTCCAGGATCCAAAATGCTGTGCGTCTTGATGTCACTTCCCTTGGCGCGTTTCGTCATTGGACTTAATCATAAGGGATCTTTCTAGGAGTGTTACAACAAATTTCAACCTGTTAGCGATGCTACACGATACAGTCTGATTCCACCATGACAGCTGCTACAAATCTGGCAGATAGGTCCCAGATAGGTTGGTTGGAATTGTTTTGTTATAGCTCTCCTTCCTACTATACCATACTATAGTGAGACACAGTGTAAGGTATGCTTGGGAGGATATTCTTTCTTTGGGTGTTGGTTGCTATAGGTGTTTGCATGCCTCTTACAAGTGCAGGGTGAATGTACTTTATGTTTCTGTCCACCACTACTGTATTAAGTTGAAGGCAAAGGCTGCAGCCCTAATACCTCTCATGCTGCAGAGCAGAGTGCCAGCAGCTCAGAGCACAAGCTCCAACCTATGAACTCAATTTTACTCTCCTTTTTTTTGCAGCAAGGCAAGGTGCGGGGGTTTTATCAGAACTTTCTATGCTTGGTTTTGGGCAATAGCTTATCCCTAGGCTATATTAGAAAAATAAATTGTGGATCCTGCAACATTTAACTGACAGGCTACTGGGCTAAACCTCTATGAAAGGGATGCATAGACAAATCTGTGTTTACCCCTCGGTCACATCAAGCCCAACTTTGAAATCGTGCGACTTACAGTGAAGTTGCACGATTTAAAAGTTGGTTGAGATGCCAATTTCAGGTGCGATTTGCAAGACATCTGACACAGATGTCTATGCACATTGCACCAAAAATAGTACTTGTACTACTTTAGAAACCGGTGCAACTCCGACCAAGTTGGAACCACACCAATATGACTGCTCTAAATTTGGACAATAGAGTGCGAATTGGCATATGATTTTCAAGTCGCATGGCATGCAAATCACATGCCAGGTCGCACCCGAAGTGACCGGGGTGTTAATGATTACTTGTTAACGCTTGCAGGCAGTGGCGTCCTGAGGCAGGTGTGGGGGGGGGGGTGCGCGCCCCACCGGTTGACAACTACAGCACAGGGTGACACCGGACCCGCTTCACGAAAAGGTAAGTTGTAAAGCAAGCCGATCCATTATGCTCAATCCGCAGATCCGAACCATCCTGTGGGGATCGTCGGCATGCAACCTATACGGGGTGACACCGGACCCGCTCCACGGGTAAGTTGTAAAGAAAGCCTACGATCCCTGCAGGATGGATCGGATCTGCGGATTGGGGAGCATAATGGATCAGAGTCCGATCAATTATGCTCAATCCGCAGATCCGATCCACTCTGCGGGGATCGTCAGAGGGGGTGTCACCAAGTGTTATCGTACCAGGTAACATTAACCCTAGGGACGCCCCTGCCTGCAGGTGTTGGGCTTCTGATTGCTCCGGTAATACTTCCAGGCTCAGGATGTCAGCAGATTTACCACAAAGTGTGGACCTTAAGCTGGCCATACATTATATAATTTTCCTATTCAATTTCCTTTCGATTTACCTTCCAATAGGGCAGCACTAAATGGTTAGCACTTCCACCTGGCAGCACTAAGGTCATTAGTTTGAATCTCAACTACAGCACCACCTGCCTGGAGTTTGCATGTTCTCCCTGTGCTTGTGTGGGTTTCCTCTGGGTACTCCGGTTTCTTCCTACACTCCAAAGCCATGCTGGTAGGTTAATTGGATCCTGTCTAAATTGGCCCTTGTATGTGTATGTATGAATGCGAGTTAGGGACCTTAGATTGTAAACTCCTTGAGGGTTAGGGACTGATGTGAATGTACAAAAAATAAATAAATAAAAAATAATATATATATATATATATATCGCTGTGTAAATTGACAGTGCTATTTAAATACCTGTTATAAATAATACATAAATAAACTAGGTTGTACAAGGGCCTGCCTGATTACATAAAAATTGAATGTGTTTTTAGGTTTGACCTCATATTTTATATTGTGCAATAGAATTATATAATGTATGGCCAGCCTAAAATGCTAAGAGGCTTTGACTGTCTCCCACATTAATAAACTATACAGGTTTGCCAACTGTTTGTAAATTCAGGGACAATTTGTAAAAATCAGTGATTTTTACAGCTTTCCATGAATGTCCAATCGGCCTCCTCAGTTTATTGAAGAGGTTTGCGTTTATGCTGAAAGTATGTTGTTTAGCTTTGTGTGTTTGCTATAAGCTGTATGTTTGTGGACTCCTCGCCTATTGCCATGCTAGTTATGCTGATATACAGTGGAGAGAGAATTTAGCTCATTTAATAAAGCTGAACACTGAAGTCTATAAAATGTGAGTTACACAAAGGCCAGTCATTTGTTTGCAAAGAACAAGACAACACTTTCTGCTGTGACAAAACAGCTATAAGTGAATCTGCAACTAAGTTATGAGGGCTGGGCTGAGAGCAATATCTAAAGTGCCATTTCTGAGTTTCTTCTGAAAATCCAAGTTGCTTGGCAGTTCTGCTGATCCTACGGCTTCACAAATCTCAAAGAAAATTGTCTCCTATGGAACTGTAATGTAGCCAAAAACTACAACAATGTGTGATAAATACACATTTTATTTGTAAAAATATAATGTCCGTAAAATTAGTCAATAAAAACTCTGTTTTTTTAAAACATACATGCATGAAAAGTGTACCCCTAAGGGTACATAGTTGTAGTTTTTGGCTGCACTAAAGTCCCATGGGTGGACAGTCTTCTTTGTAATTTAACTAAGGAACGTGGCAGCCTTTGACTCATGGATGATTCACCTATTCCGATTGTATGGCTTCAAAAGCCTTGATTCAATACCCCAAAGCATGTATGCAGTCAGTAAAAATCATCGGTGGAGTTAGCACTTCTGAATTCAGGGTAAGTGACTTAATGTGATATTAGTCTCTCTTTTTTATCTAATATGGAAAAAGAGGTTTGTACTTACCTGCTCTGTGCAAGGATATTTCACAAAGCGCCCCTTTCCTCCTTTTCTGGGGTCCCCCTAAGGTGCTGTCTGCTTTCCTGAGTGTGCCCCCATAGCAAGCCACTTGAAATAGGGCACACGTGCAGACACACTCTAGAGCTGGGCTGTGTACGTCCAAAGACAAACACACAGAGTGTGGTTCTGCCATGCCCTCTGCTCCCTCCTTACGGGATTTGATTGACAGCAGCTAGAGTCAATGGCTCCTGTTGCTATCAGTCTGCCCTAAGAAAGCAGGGAGAGAGACCAGTGCTGCTGCAGACTTACACAGCATGGAGCTTGCCACAAGCAGAGCCCCACACGGCCACACTGTTGTCAAATACTGACAGCTAGTAAAGGGAACTTCTCCCCATACTGCTGTCAAAGAGAGAGGGAGGAAATTTTGCATCGGGTGCAGCGGTGGGAACATATTACATGTTCCACCCTAAAAACAGGTGGAACATGTAACATGTTCCCAAAGGTAAACTTATCCTTTAACTTATCCTTCTGGGGTCCCCCTAAGGTGCTGTCTGCTTTCCTGAGTGTGCCCCCATAGCAAGCCACTTGAAATAGGGCACACGTGCAGACACACTCTAGAGCTGGGCTGTGTACGTCCAAAGACAAACACACAGAGTGTGGTTCTGCCATGCCCTCTGCTCCCTCCTTACGGGATTTGATTGACAGCAGCTAGAGTCAATGGCTCCTGTTGCTATCAGTCTGCCCTAAGAAAGCAGGGAGAGAGACCAGTGCTGCTGCAGACTTACACAGCATGGAGCTTGCCACAAGCAGAGCCCCACACGGCCACACTGTTGTCAAATACTGACAGCTAGTAAAGGGAACTTCTCCCCATACTGCTGTCAAAGAGAGAGGGAGGAAATTTTGCATCGGGTGCAGCGGTGGGAACATATTACATGTTCCACCCTAAAAACAGGTGGAACATGTAACATGTTCCCAAAGGTAAACTTATCCTTTAAAGCTGAATGCTTGGTCCCTGAAAACACTGATGGATTTTTGCTATCAGTCATGAAGTACTATTAGCCTAGGTTCACATCTTTGTGGGTATAATTGTCTGCTTTGTGGTATAAACCTCAATTGCATATGTATTGTTGATTGGTATTTCTCAGATTACTACACAATGGCTCTGACCCATTCTTCTGCAGTATGCTAGTATTGCTTTGTATTTTGTCTATATTAATATTGTATTGCTTGATCATGAACACGCACATAAAATTTGGAACAGGATCTCTAGTTGGTGAAGTTCAACTAGGTTTTCTCTTAATTGCGGATCAGTACTTAAATGTGAAATTAACTACTATGTCTGTGATTTGTAGATGTGATATTTCTAATGGTGAGCTTTGTGCATAAGTCTTATTTCCATATGCGACCCCATAAATTGGAGGGTTCTTATATGAATACACCTTAACCCTGACATGCATTCTGCTTCCGTAATCTAAGCAATGAAAGTGATATAACTATAACTATAACTCTATAACTGATCCACTTTTGATCAGATACCTTATTTAATTTACAGTATTAGTAGCTTGAAAGACAGTGATTCAATCCAAATGACATCTTGCATATTGTAGAAAGCTTTAATCCAAAAACTTGTGCAGATCATAACAGATGAACTTCAGATAGGTAAAAAAAAATCATAGTGTGTTTAGCTCCAGCTGAATATAGTACATGTGGTAAATGGAGGCTAAAGCATGAAGAAGAAGGATGGGACTAGCTACACAGAGCATCCCCTAGCTACAGAATGAGGTAGGGACAAAATTATTAAAGGCAAACAAGCAGACAATGCACATGTAACATTATAGGCAGTATTGTTGTCTTTATGTATAAATGTACATAGACAACATGTGAGTGAATAGTTTAGGGATAAAACCTCTGGGCAGAGACCTAACCAAGGTTCCTGTTTGGGATGTGTCATGCCTTATATATGAAATGAACAACCTATCACTCTATATATTTAATATGTATTTTATATATATAACATTAGAGACAGTTTTTATACATATCTCACTTTGATTGTATTTAGGTTGTATTGGCTCTTGTACATGTACATGTACATGTATTACCCTGGAGGACTGGTTGCTGATGCTTCATCCAGCAGAAAATCAAATCACTCACTTTCAAGCATTACCAGATGCTTTCACTGTACCTAAAACTGATAGGTTTATAGGACATCATTTGAGTCATCTACAACTGTACTACTGGAAGATTGTTATAAATCACTCAGGAAGAGTTTTTCACCATCATATGTTATTGTATTTATGTAGTTTTTGATACTGTGCAGGTCTTCTTCGTGTGTTATAGCACAATACATGGAGCCATATCAATTACAACACAAGGTCCTTTAAATTAGAATGTGTGGTCATAATACTATTTTATAGAATCTATGTTCCATACAACAGGCAAAACCAAGCCAGGTTGCTGCAGAGGCAACCAGGTCAGTGCACGACTAATAGCTGTCCTGTGGACAGATTCTCCTATCTGAGCTGTCGCTCTCTGCAGCTCCTTCAGAGTTACCATGGGCCTCTTGGCTACTTCTCTGAATAATGCTCTCCTTGCCCAGCCTGTCAGTTTAGGTGGATGTCATATCTTGGTAGGTTTTCAGTTGTGCCATACTCTCTCCTTTTTCGGATGATGGATTGAACAGTGCTCCATGAGATGTTCAAAGCTTGGGATATTTTTTTATAACCTAACCCTGTTTTAAACTTCTCCATAACTTTATCCCTGACCAAGTGTGTTCCTTGGCCTTCATGATGCTGTTTGTTCACGAATGTTCTCTAATAAACCTCTGAGGGCTTCACAGAACAACTGTATTTATACTGAGATTAAATTACACACATATGGACTCTGTTTACTAATTAGGTGACTTCTGAAGGCAATTCGTTCCACTAGATTTTAGTTAGGGGTATCAGAGTAAAGTGGGCTGAATACAAATCCACGCCACACTTTCCAGATATTTATTTGTAAAAAAATTTTGAAAACCATTTATCATTTCACTTCCACTTCACAATCATGTGCCACTTTGTGTTGGTCTATCACATAAAATCCCAATAAAATACATTTACGTTTTTTGGTTGTAACATGAGAAAATGTGGAAAATTTCAAGGCATATGAATACTTTTTCAAGGCACTGTATATTTTTGTTTCTATGTATTCTGACGGTGGGGGAGGATTCCCACATCCACATCAAATGTGTGAATGGGGCAATTGGGTCAATTTGTTGTTCAACCCACTGGCTAAATTTAAAAAAAATGGACCCATGTATGGCTAGCTTAAATTGGAGCTCCACCCAAAAGGTGAAGTTCCGCTTTAAGGACTGCTCCCCCACTCCCCATTAAGGATTGGCACCTTTGGGGGTGGGGAATGAGTACCTGAATTTGACAGGCACCCGCTCCCATTTCCGGTCCGATCACCTAGGCGATCAGAAACGGAAGTTGTCCTCCCTCCCTGTAGTCTTTTGGGACTACAAGACCATTCACAAGGTGCAGCGCTTCTTGCGCATGCGCAGTGGGTACCCGGCTGTGAAGCAGTCACAGCTGGGTGCCCACACTGAAGATGCCGGCCTCCTGGAATACAGGACGGCCAGTGAAACGGACTGCGGGGGACACACCATGGGACCACAGGTAAGTGTCTGTTTTTTAAAAGTCAGCAGCTACAGCTTTTGGAGCTGCTGACTTTTATTTTTTGTCAGGGAGAGTGGAACTCCACTTTAAAGGATAAGTTCACCTTTTGGTAAAAACTAATAAATGCACATTTTTTTTGCAGGTAAAAAAATGTGCATATATTATTTTTTGCTGCAGGAACCTGTAAAGCATTAGCATATCAGTAGATCGCGGGTGCTATGCAGGTCTGCTTCAGATCTGTTAGTATATCTGCTTGCCCGTACGGTATGTAAGAGCAAGCAGATATACTGACAGGAAGATTCAATGAACTACCACTGCACTCCACAGAGAAATACAAGCCAACAGCTGCTAAGGCTGTCAGGACTTATAATTTCTCATTTACAGAGAAATGATGTGGCTGGGCGGAGCCCCGCATGGCCACATTTTTTTTAAATTTGACAGCTAGCTATCAAAACAGGGGATCGGCGGGGAGCAGGGGCCGGTGCTTTCATAATATATTACATGTTACACCCTGAATATAGATGTAACATGTTAGGAAAGGTGAACTTATCCTTTAAAAGAGATGTTATTTTTGTTCTACACTTTTCTTTGTCCTTTCTTCACCAGTTTTTTTATACTTATCTTTGCTTATCTTTACTCGATTATGGACTTTTCCTTTTGTTTCCTCTGTTCTCCTTATTTTCATTCACTTAACTTCTCATGTGATTTTCCTTAATTGTTTCCAATTAACTTCTCCCTGCATGTGTCTCCTACAAGTGTGTACACTTTCTGACTATAATGGTTATACAGGTGCATCTCAATAAATTAGAATATCATAAAAAAGTTAATTTATTTCAGCAATTCAATTAAAAAATTGAAACTCATATATTATATAGATTCATTACACACAGAGTGATATATTTCAAGCATTTCTTTCTTTTAATTTTGATGATTATGGCTTACAGCTAGTGAAAACCCAAAATTCAGTATCTCAGAAAACTAGAAGCTCACAATGTCACACTCTAATCAGCTAATTAACTCAAAACACCTATAAAGGTTTCCTGAGACTTTAAATGGTCTCTCAGTCTGGTTCAGTAGGTTACACAATCATGGGGAAGACTGCTGGCTTGACAGTTGTCCAGAAGACAGTCATTGACACCCTCCACAAGGAGGGTAAATCACAAAAGGTCATTGGCAAAGAAGCTGGCTGTTCACAGAGTGCTGTATCCAAGCATATTAATGGAAAGTTAAGTGGAAGGAAAAAGTGTGGTAGAAAAAGGTGCACAAGCAACAAGGATAACTGCAGCCTTGAGAGGATTGTGAAGCAAAGGCCATTCAAGATTTTGGGGGAGATTCACAAGGAGTAGACTACGGCTGGTGTCAGTGCTTCAAGAGCCACCACACACAGACGTATTCAGGACATGGACTGTTGCTCAGTGATCCAAGGTCCTCTTTTCGGATTAAAAGTACATTTTTCATTTCATTTGGAAACTGAGGTCCCAAAGTCTGGAGGAAGAGTGGAGAGACACAGAATCAAAGTTGCATGAGGTCCAGTGTGAAGTTTCCGCACTCACTGATTATTTGGGGAGCCATGTCATCTGCTGGTGTTGGTCCACTGTGTTTTATCAAGTCCAAAGTCAGTGCGTCCCTCTACCAGGAAATTCTAGAGCACTTCATGCTTCCCTCTGCTGACCATATTTCTGGAGATGCTGATTTCATTTTCCAGCAGGATGTGGCACCTGCCCGCCTCTGCCAAAAGAACCAATACCTGGTTTAATGATCATGGTATCACTGTGCTTGATTGGCCAGCAAACTCGCCTGACCTAAACCCCATAGAGAATCTGTGGGGTATTGTTGAAAGGAAGATGAGAGACACCAGACCAAACAATGCAGATGAGCTGAAGGCCGCTATCAAAGCAACCTGGGCCTCCATAACACCTCAGCAGTGTCACAGGCTGATCGCCTCCATGCCACACTGCATTGATGCTGTAATTCATGCAAAAGGAGCCCCAACCAAGTATTGAGTGCATACTATACTGTACATGGACATACTTTTCAGTAAGCCAACATTTCTGTATTAAAAATCCTTTTTTTATTGGTCTTATGCAATATTCTAATTTTCTGAGATGCTGAATTTTAGGTTTTCACTAGCTGTAAGCCATAATCATCAAAATTAAAAGAAAGAAATGTTTGAAATATATCACTCTGTGTGTAATGAATCTATATAATATATGAGTTTCACTTTTTGAATTGAATTACTGAAATAAATTAACTTTTTGATGATATTCTAATTTATTGAGATATACCTGTATGCTTCAGGGAAATATTTTGTTTGTTTAAAGGTAATTTGCACTTTTTGGTCTTCTTTGTGTCTTTGACATAAGCCATAGATGATGCCATTTTCTTTTCTGCAACCACAGGTTGTAGGAAAGAAAACCACTCAATGTCCCCATCAACACAGTGCAACCAACCTTCCCATAGATGGATTAAAGCTTGTCTAGGCCCTGTTGAACCAGCTGAGATTTGATCTACCTATGAACAGCTTTAGTCTTATTTTACAATCAGTATCTTGGCTTCAAAAGGCTTTAGTTTAAGGATTATTGGTCCTTAAAAACAATCTCCATAAGCTAGATTGCTATGATCCTGTTTTATCTAGGTGTGTGTTATACAAGGGGCTTTCAAGTCAAACTGAAACTTTTGAGTTTATATTATAAAAGAACAAATTTCAAGGAGTGAAAACTGCATTTATTTTTTGACATACTCCCCTGATACATTTATACAATTTTACTAATGGCTGGAAAGCTTTGACATAGAAATATTTGTCAGTACACCTGAACCATCCTACGACATCCTGCTTCACTTCGTCATCATTGTATTCACCATTTCCCACAGAAAGATTAGTCTCTTATGCAATTTACTACAGGTTATGCATCAGTTTTCTAGGATCAGACGTTCCATGCGCTGAATGTTCACAGGAATGCCTGCTGTGGCCTGGGAACCACCACGGCCAGGACCTTCGCTAATGGACGTACGGTCATCTTTGAAACAGTTACACCATTCAAATGTCTTACTGCAGCTGAGTGTCTCATTACTGTACTGTGCTTGAAGTCTTTTATAGATTTCTGCGGGTTTTACGCCTAAATTTACAAGAAGCTTCATCACCACACGCTGTTGTCTGCCATCTTGATTAACGGTCTATGGACTGGACCATGACATGTGCGCCACCTATAAGTAATAGGACATACTTGCCACTTACTACTGCATGTAGAACCGCCGTGCTAGCATCCCTTTTTTACCTGTAAAATTAAAATTCCCAGTTTGAATTGAACGCTCCTTGTATGATGCCACTGACCTACATTGCAGTATAATGAATGATGGCTATTGTTAAGCAGCAATACACCTGAACTACAGCTTCTTCTGCAGCTCAAATTTGGGCAGTTTCGGTTGCTCTTCGCTAATGTATAATGTTTTACCTCACATATTATTCTTTATGTGAAGTAAGTTTTTTTATTAATGTGAAGTTCAGTGTATATAACTTGGCTACATCTATAATATTTGTATGACCCAAATTGCTTATTTATTATGCTAGTCCACTTTTGTTCTGATCAGGTCTTTAGGCTGTACCAACAGTATATACCAAGGACCCAGCTGATGTGATTGATTGCAGCTTATTACAACTTGTATATTTAAGGGTTGAATTTTGTAGCTTAAAAGCCTGTAAGAGGAAATATGCCACTGCTAAAAATTAGACATAATTTACAAGGGCATTATCTGAATGCAATGGTCCTGTGTGCAAGATAATAAGTTGGGTTCCCTTCCTCAAAAACAAGAAACCCAGAGCAAAAAAAATAGATGGCATGTGCAGAAAGCAGTGGTGAATTGTGTTTGTGACATTAATTGCAGTAAGAGTGGTAAGGGCTTAAAGCAATTGTAAAGGTAACATTAAAAAGAAACATAACTAATATGTCTTTACTTACCTGCTATGTGCAATGGAATTGCACAGAGTGGCCACGAACCACCTCTTCTCGGGTCCCTCGCTGGTGGTCCTGGCCCCTCTGAACCCTGCTGCTGCTTCCATTGACACAGACAGGGTGACTCGGCCCTGCCCCTCACTTCTTCATCACTAGTTTTCATTGACAGGGCTAGGAGCCAATGGCTCCCTGTGCCCCAGCAAAGTCAGCAAGACACGGAAGTGAGGGGAGAGAAGAGCCGCAGATGTGCTTGGTGCTGGATCAAATGAGGGCTCAGGTAAGTAAAGGGGGGGGGTGGTGTTTAAAAACACACCGAAAATGCACCTCCCCATTGAAATCAATGGAAAACACAGCAAAAAACATCAAGAACACACCTGCATTGCATTTATGGAGTATTTTTTGAGTCATCTGTCCTTTAACAACGTGCCACAAATGCAGTAAAAGTGGCAAAAACATGATAAAAACTTTTGTTGCCATTTTTGCCATGGATCAGTGTTAAAATAGCCCTAAGGTGGGGAATTCAGAAGAGGTTATCCTGCCGAGGTTAGCCGTTCATTTAGAATTGCTTCCACCTTACCATGTTATGCACTACTTAAAGTGGTTCTAAAGGCTCAAGGTTTTTTACCTTCATGCATTCTATGCATGAAGGTAAAAAACCTTCTGTGTGCAGCACTGCCCCAGCCCCCATAATATTCACCTGAGCCTCATTGCGATTTAGTGATGTGCATGAGAGCTGGGGACTCTCCCTCCTCATTGACTGAGACAGCAATGGGAGCCATTGGCTCCCACTGCTCTCAGTCACAGGCAGTGAGTCAATGAGGAGAGACAGGGGGTGGGTCCAAGCTCTTGCTCCATGTGAGAATAGACACACAGAGGAGAAGCTTGGGAGCATGCATGCTCAGGTACCCCCATAGCAAGCTGTTTGCTCTGGGGACACCCAACAAAAGGGAGGGGCCAGGAGGTCCGGCGGGGGATAGCAGAAGATGAGGATTGGGGCTGCTCTGTGCAAAACCACTGCACAGAGCAGGTAAGTATAACACATTTGTTATTTAAAAAAAAAACAGCCTTTAGTATCCTTTTTGCTTTAAAGCAACTCATTCCTCTTCTGAAGTTTACAGAACTGCTAGCAAATATGGGCTAAGTATTCTTTAAACAGCTGACTTGTGCAAATTCAGGGTAGCAAAACACTTCTGCTGTTTATTGCCAGACATATTAATTTTACCAGTGGGCGTCACCATCTTTTTGTATTGCAGAAGAAACATAAAGTTAGGCAGTGAGTCATAGCCTAAATACTTTAGGATGCCTTTGCAATTTTGGGCGATAGTCATTTTGCTACCCTTTTTTATATCAGCAGCCAGGGAAATGATTAAATATGGGGATAAGCACTTTTTGGAGTTTGTATGCCTGTAACAAAGCTATCCAGTCTGCTTATGCAGCTTGATTGGCAGAAAACGTTATTATCAATTGATGGAGCTATGATGTTTGCATACCGAAACTAATGCAATGGTTCACTTGAACAAAGATAATCTGGCTAGGCTTTCAGAACTTAATATTTCTAAACATCCAATTCTTTTAACAAATTCTCTTAAGAGAAATGGTTATTAGAATGTCTGTGTCCTAATAAATCATTTTTTCTTCTTTGAAACCTTAAATTGGTCCTTGAAGCTCGGACTGAGTATCCATTTTGAACACTTAGCTGAACATACTGTAATAAGGTTTATTACAGTGTTTTTGGTAAACATAACATCGGTTAAGAAAATTGGAAGTCCTCTATTAGAGCTTCAAATATTAGAATTCTGGTGGACAAAGTAAAATTGAAATGTCTGCTATCTTGTTAAGCCTAAAGTAGTTTCAAAATGCTATAAGATTTAGAAATATTTATTTTGTTCTATTTTTGTCAAATTCCTACTAGTGAGCTGCAAGAGAATGGATACTTATTAGATGTATAAGGTTACATCCCGACCTCTTTGATCAGTTAGAGTTTCTCTAGAGGTCAAAGGTTCCAAAACTGCCTTCATTAAGCAATGCCATTTAAAACTGTTGGTGAACCAGAACTTCTCCTTTGAGCACAAGCTACTATTGGCTGTGGTACCACCATGAAGGATTTACTGCTGTGTCTTGGCTTCCTGTCCTGAAGTAGGATTGGGAAATCTAGAATTGGCCATACATTATACAATTTCCTTGTTCAATTTCCTTTAGATTTACCTTCAATGATGTAGTGTAAGGGCCTGTCTGATTGCATACAAATTGAAAGTGTTTAGGTTTGACCTCATACTATATGGTTTTGGCAAGTGTAAAGGAAAATTGTATATTGTATGGCCATTCTTACTGGTAATCTTGTTTCCACAACAGACAGTATCCCACCCAATGACTAAAGTATATTCTATTCAAACACTGAAAATGAGAAAGGGACTTTTAGACTTCTCTGTGTTTAAGGTCTTGATCAGATTGAAGGAGCAATCTCTTGGTTGGAAGTCACAGAGGAGTTGTGGAAACAAGATTACCCTTAAAGTGGTTGTAAAGGCTCAAGGATGTTTGTATTTCAATGGTTTTTATTAATTTGTAAACCGTTTAGCAAGACTAGAGCAACAAAACACGCCCATGCAGGGGCTTTCAATGGCACATAAAATACAAAAACAGTGATATAACACCGACAGTAACTCAAACCGAAGGCAGTTATCCACTGCAACACAAAAAGCAAACAAAAATAAAAAGGAAAAAAAGAGTAGAGAGGGAAGAAGAAGACAAGACCAGAAGCAGGGGCCCGGGAACACCAATATGCAGCAACATCACAAACCCAGACTAGCTGAGGGGAACGTGGGAAAAGCATATGTCAACCACGGCTCCCATATTTTCAAAAATTTCTGTTGGAAGTCATTACAGATACTCGACATCTGTTCATTGAGCATCAGAGTGGTCATATGGTCTCGCAACCCCCTGAAGAGGGACAGATGTACTTTTCCAGGCCTTAGCAATTGTTCTAGTGCCAACAGGAACAAATAGAAAGCCAACTTCTGCTGGTGAGCCAACAGGCCCAATATGGGACAATGAAGCAAAGCATACTGAGCATCCCACCGTATGGAGAGATGGAACAAAGTGTAAAGGAGGCCAAATACACGAGACCAAAAACAAATCAGTCTCGGGCAGAACCACCATATATGCAACACATCTTCATGATGATCACAACCCCGAAAGCAGCGATCATTACAGGCACTGTTCGCGTACCGAATCCCACACTTCTAGGCCATGGAGCAAAAGTAGACTCAGTGTCATTGAGTGTAGGGCAGAGGGAAGTCACCATGGTGACAGTGTACTGCTTGTGGGGGGTGATGAAGATTACACTGATTGCTTTTATACCCATAAAGGCTGTAAAAGCAATCATTTCTTCTTCTCTCTGGCTGCATTCTTGCAGCCATTAAGAAATACTGTGTGAGCTGTGATTGGTCACAGCTTGTCACATGGCACAAGGCTGCTGTGAATAGCCTTGTACCATGTGATCTCTGTGATCATTCACAGATTTCGCACATAGTAAGCAATGATGTCAGAAGTGACATCTTGCTTACTACTCTGCATGTGATCACTGATTGGCCAATCAGTGATCACATGATCGGGACCTCGCACAGAGGTCCCATACGATGATGTGTCCCAAGGACACAGCGGGCACCGGATCGTGGTGCTGCGTGCTCCCAGGGAGCGCGCACAAGCAGGAGGCGGGGAGGCCGTTTATAAATGGCCACTAGCCCCTGCACTGCCACCGTCTGGCCGTTTATATACAATGGCCGGACAGGAGGTGGTTAAGGGCTTATGTACACAGGGCATTTGGAAAACTCTTCTGAACAATGGCAACTGACTGCTGGAAAACATAGGTTTAAAAACATCAGTTTAGCCATTTTTGCATACCGCGTTTAGCCGCGTTTAAGCTCATTTGTGTTTAGAAGCGTTTTTAAAAGATAACCTCACGAGACCCTCCCAAATGCCCAGAATGCACTGAAAATTGTAAATTCACTAAAAAAGGCTACTAATTTTATACTTATTTAAGTATAAAATACTTATTTTATCAAGTCATGTGGTATTGTAATAGTGAAAAGCATGCATTAATGTTTCAACTGTCAGCAGGAGTCCCACTGACAGCTGAATGTAAAAGAAAGAATTGCCGACAATTAAAAAATTATAAAAAAACGGCGTGGGGTCCCCCCCTCCCATCCATACCAAGCCCTTTGGGTCTGGTATATATTTTGAGAGGAAGCCCCAAGCCAAAATTTAAAAAAAAATTGCATGGGGTTCCCCCCAAAATCCATAGCAGACCCTTATCCGAACATGCAATCCAGCAGGTCAGGAGAGGGGGGGAGAGAGAGTTCCCCCCCCTCCTGAACCATACCAGGCTACATGCCCTCATCATGGGGGGTGCTTTGGTCTCCCCCAAAGCACCTTGTCCCCATGTTGATGGGGACAAGGGCCTCTTCCCCACAACCCTGGGCTGTGGTTGTGGGGGTCTGCGGGCAGGGGGCTTATCGGAATCTGGAAGCCCCCTTTAACAAGTGGAAGCCCCCAGGTCTCGGCCCTCCCCACCCAGGTGAAGGAGTACGGGGTACATGGTACCGCTACCCATTCACAAAAAAAAATCTGTAGTGTGAAAAAAGACAGGAGTCATTCTTTGACAAGTCCTTTAATAAAAGAATGTCCCCCGAAGTAGATCCAACGTCAATCACAATGCCTGCCACCGCCACTCAAAAATATAAAAATAAAAAAAGGCTCTGCTTCCGATGCTGGTCTCCAGCCATCTGCCTATGAGCTGGTTTGACAGATTTTAAATATGTAAAGGGCGGGCCATTGCATATGTGACCCCACCCCGTGTGATGTCAGTGACCACCATGCCCCGGTCGATGTCACATGGGGTGTGTGGTCACATGGGTGATGTCACCGAGTGGCCCCGCCTCTTACATATTTAAGAACTGTCAGTCCAGCTCAGAGGCAGACGGCCGGATGCCTGCGTTGGAAGCGGAGTCTTTTTTTTTTTTTGGAGCGGCGGCTGCAGGCATCGTGATTGACATTGGATCTACTTCGGGGGACATTCTTTTATTAAAGGACTTGTCAAAGAATGACTCCTGTCTTTTTTCACACTACAGCTTTTTTTTGTGAATGGGTAGCGGTACCATGTACCCCATACTTATTCACGTGGGGGGGTGGTATCTGGCCAGGATCTCTAAAGGGGGCTTCCAGATTCCGATAAGCCCCCCGCCAGTAGACCCCTACAACCACAGCCCAGGGTTGTGAGGAAGAGGCATATACTAAAGGTAATTGTTAAGAGGTTATCAGTTAAGTTATCATGTCACCCAATATTCGGTTTCCATTCAGTAGCCAAAAAAGGCATTCAAAAAAGAGGGGTTTGTGAAAAGAGATTCACAGAAAAGCGGCTACATAGTGAATAGAACGTGACACTCAGAAAATTTCCAAAAATTATGCTTTATTACACATATATAGATATGACATATGGGCATATGCCCTGGTTTACCATCACCTCAGTATGAGACAATAACACACAGACCTAAAACCATATAAAATGACATCAAGACCGGTCTAAATGCATGTGCAACAGAAAGAATGACTTCAAAAGTCTAATACCTCTGCAGCGCAAGCACATAGGTGAACACTTCCATGGGGAGGTGTATCCAAAAATTGTACCATAAGTATACCATAATATTGAATATATAATAAGTGACCATATCAATCTGATGAATCCCAATAAGGGAATCCAAAAATTATACTATGGATATATATGTATATCACATGTATGCAAGGCAGCAGCACAAAAAGCGTGAAGAAGAGAACAATAGGCCTAGGGCCTGTATGGAAAAAGACATAAATGTCCAATATATGATACAATGCATTCCTGTGCCAGCACACGTGGTTGGGGCCCATTCATCTGTAATATGAACAGCTGTATCTCAGAGCTTGGTCCTGACGAAGCTGAGTGAGATACGCCCATCGGCGAAACGCGTTGACGTCATACGTCAGTTACGTCACTTCCGGTCATGCGCACTAGGTGGAACGCACGCTGGTCCATGAGGAGGAAGCCATCTTCACATGCCATGAGGCAAGTGTGAGCAGCACAAGCGCCAAGAGGGGGCTGGAGCCCGCGGTATATCGGTGGATGTCAGCGGTGGCTCCCTGGTCTCTGTGGCCGTGTATGGCAATACCCATGAAGGACATTTCTTTTATTCTCATTTTCCACAGCACAGGTGGTGAGTGGATTGTTGCGGGACATTAGATATATGATCCTTTGTGATCTATATGATCTATATATCTTACTGAGTGTAAGCTCTGTCAGTGACTTCCCACATTATTTGTTTTACTACAGGATGGGGACATCATGGTGCTTTATGTAGGACACAAGATATAACACCATATATATTTCTACAAGCAGAAGATACCTTGGGATATGTCTTGTTGTTTTTTCTACAAAAGGTGGTGTGTAGTCCACAAACAGTGGTGAAGACACCATTTCAAGCAGAATGTTGCCATTTGCATCTTTTCTCCCATCCTGGGAATAACTGGGGCTTATTTTCATTCAAAAGCTCTGAGATACAGCTGTTCATATTACAGATGAATGGGCCCCAACCACGTGTGCTGGCACAGGAATGCATTGTATCATATATTGGACATTTATGTCTTTTTCCATACAGGCCCTAGGCCTATTGTTCTCTTCTTCACGCTTTTTGTGCTGCTGCCTTGCATACATGTGATATACATATATATCCATAGTATAATTTTTGGATTCCCTTATTGGGATTCATCAGATTGATATGGTCACTTATTATATATTCAATATTATGGTATACTTATGGTACAATTTTTGGATACACCTCCCCATGGAAGTGTTCACCTATGTGCTTGCGCTGCAGAGGTATTAGACTTTTGAAGTCATTCTTTCTGTTGCACATGCATTTAGACCGGTCTTGATGTCATTTTATATGGTTTTAGGTCTGTGTGTGATTGTCTCATACTGAGGTGATGGTAAACCAGGACATATGCCCATATGTCATATCTATATATGTGTAATAAAGCATAATTTTTGGAAATTTTCTGAGTGTCACGTTCTATTCACTATGTAGCCGCTTTTCTGTGAATCTCTTTTCACAAACCCCTCTTTTTTGTGAGGAAGAGGCCCTTGTCCCCATCAACATGGGGACAAGGTGCTTTGGGGGGAGCTCACCCTACCCAAAGCACCCCCCCATGTTGAGGGCATGTGGCCTGGTATGGTTCAGGAGGGGGGGGGGTGCTCGCTCGCCCCCCTCTTTCCTGACCTGCCGGGCTGCATGCTCGGATAAGGGTCTGGTATGGATTTTGGGGGGACTTCCCCTCAAAATCCATACCAGACCCAAAGAGCATGGTATGGATGGGAATCCTTGGGGCTTATTTAAGTTGGGAAAACTACCAAAAAGGCAAAAGACTGGGTTTTCCAATACCAACAATCCAATAGACAGCTTTGTCAGTTCTTAGACACTTTACTGAATCAGGCAATTGGAACTCAGAATCATAATGCAATGCTTACCCTATATTTAATACAATAACGAAAATATGGAAGTGCAAACATGTGAGGTAAGGACTGCAATAATCATAGGACATATTTAAAAATAACAGCAAGTCACAAGATTGCAAGAGGAGGTTCATCAGTGTCAGACATTTGTGAACACAGACAGTTTACGGTGCCAAATGAACAAACATATTAAACTCTTCCTACCCACCAACTGTAGCATGTTCATAATCAGTGACATCCCTAGGTGGGTGCTGGGGGTGCGAGCCACACTGGGTGACACCAATCGCAGGGGGTGACACCCAGCGGTGTATCTGAAAGGAGGCAAACAAGGCGTTTGCCTAGGGTGGCAGTTTTCAGGGGGCGGCACCGCCCCCAGGCAGAAGGGACAAGGGACCAGGGCTTGGCAGGTCGGGAGAGCTTGGCATGGCTCAGGCGGGAGGAAGGGCTCAGGCGGAAGGCAGGGTTTAGGCAGGGGGGGGCGGGCTCAGCAAGTCTTGAGCAGGGAAGGTGGGATCGGCTTATGCCATCCTGAATTAATGGCAAGCCAGCTGTCTTACCCTCTTTGTGCCTTCCCGGAGCGCTGATTCCCTGCTGCACCCACTGACATCGTTAGGATCTGGCAGGAAGCTCAGACCCGGACTGACCATTGCAGCTATGCTCCACCCACCTGGTCTCTATGAAGCCAGCTGGCCGCCTATTCCATTCACTGCATAGGGCCGGAGGACGGAGCCTAGAGGTCAGCTGACCATGAAGAGGGGGTGCAGGAGAGGAGACCATCACTGCATGTCAGGTATCAGTGCAGCCGCTGACACCACAGACCCCAGATAAGTGCTCCATTACTTGTCAAATAGAGTCTCTGTCTCTCTCTCTCTCTGTCTCTCTCTCTCTCTCCCCCCCTCTCTTCTTCCCCCCCTTCTCTCTCTCTTCTTCACTCCCCTCTCTCTTTCCCCCCCCCCTCTCTTCTACCATTCTGGGACTCCGGGAGGTGCGACGGGGACACAGGGTGGGGAAGAGCCCAGCCAGACTGTGTGTGCACGACAGAGACCTCCCACCTCTGGAGGGGTGCCACCATGTGTTACCGCACTGGGTGACACCAACCCTAGGGACGCCTCTGTTCATAATAAATAGATTGTTTGCACTATGTGATGTTTTATCACGGAAAATTGATTATATTTATTTTTCATGTGTGTTTTCTGTATTTCAGCCAAACTATGGTTTCCTTGTAGATTCTCCATAATCCAGAATAAATACACAATGGTGGAATCCACTTGTGATAGAAAATACTCCAGAAAAGTCTTCATAGTGGAGTCTAAGATATAAAAAGCTTATGGCTGATTCAACCCACTGATTCCTTCTCAAAATAAACTGTGTAGAGTGGTCTTTAGTGCTTCTGAAAGAATGTTAAAAGTGGACCGTTCAGTAACTTTCCAGGTCTACACCAATAAATTTTTGATATTTCACCATATACTTTATACATTATCAGAAATGCTTTGCCTTTTATCATTAACGTTTACAAAAAAAAAAAAAAATGTAAATAATCAGCACAAAGGACATTACTTATCTTCAGTGAAATGTGTCCCTTGTGCTGCTGTGTTCTCCTTTTGATGAAATCTTCTTCCTCCATTGCTCCCCCACCCTACCCTCAGCTGCTATACTATATAGTGAAATAAATAGAATCTTGCATGCTGCTATGGATCACAAAACTAGTGCACATGATAAAAACTATGTAATACCCAAATTATAAAGTAGCCGCTAGGCACAAGTACCCTCTCTCTTATCAGGCAAAATAAAAAAATTGTGAAAAAAGTGCAGTGCTACATACAGTATCATAAAACTAAAAACAAAACATGATCATTGACAACACGATGAATAAATGTGAAAGTCTAAACACAATTCTTCTAAATAGAATTTTTCTTTCTGCCGTGATCACCAAGTGCTCCAACCAAAAAAGTACTCAATTCCTCCACCTGATATCTGCTCACCTCCAGCAGTGTGACCTCACATATAATATATTTGGTCTAACTGCACTTTTGGTCCCACAATGGACACTGAAGATCAACTTGATGAATAAATGGATGTAGCTATCTCATTCCGAGTACATCACTCTTCAGCAACATACCTCATAAATAAAAGAGCTCCACATAGTGCGTAAAAACTTTAAACTTTTATTAACAATATAGCATATTCAAATGCACACTCACATGAGCCAGGTGCCTGACCATACCAAGTGTAACAAGTCTCGACTAAACCTCCATGATCTAAAGAAGCTGTGCCGCTGGAGTTAGCTCAATACATTTAACATGTATCAGCGGTGTAACCTCCAATCATGGAATAATATGAAACAGAAAACGTGGGACACAACTGTCGCAAGGGCCCTCTGTGGGGAGGAGCTTTTGGATGATGTCACAACGCAACTAGGAGCCTGCATTATCACAGCGGTGGCATGCATCCTTTCAGTCGGACTCTGGTAATACACAGAGGGCCCTTGTGACTGTTGGTGCATGTGGAAGGGTGCATTCTGGGAGGACGTCCTATGACGCCCTCCCAGAACTGGACAACCGTTTTGTAGCCGTCATTCGGCTATAGCGCGTTTGGCAACTGGTTAAAGGGTGCCTCGGGACTGTCCATAATTTTAAAGAGTACCTTGACTGAAAAAAGGTTGAGAAACACTGCTCTAGGGTAGGTACAAAGTGTAAAATAAAAAAAATTTGCAAAAATGCAAGCCCCTGAATTTCAAGAGTATAATAAAGAAAACTTATGTAGATGCAAATAAAACATCTGAAAAACATTTTCAGAAAATAATAGATGAATATTTGCTAATTTTGTCAATGAAGCCTAAAATACATCTGGCTAGCAGTGACCATAACATGATTTAATTTATTGTTAGCTGTAAACAACAAGCACATACGGGAAAAATAAAAACGCTCAATTTTAAGAGAGCTAATTTTCCAAGGCTGAGAGCTGCTCTCCAAGACTTAGACTGGGAGGGAATATTGGCATCAATGAACACAACACAGAAATGGGAGTTCTTCAAAAATACTGTATGTGAACACACTGCAAAATATATTCCCATGGGCAACAAGTTTAAAAGGCTAAAAATCATACCTATGTGGCTTACGGCCAAAGTTAAAAAAGCTATAAATAATAAGAAAAGAGCTTTTATTAAATATAAAAATGAAGGAACGCTATCATTGTTTATACATTACAAAGAATATAACAGAACATTCAAAAAGGAAATAAAGGCCACAAAAATTGAAATCGAACAATAGATTGCAGGAGATAGCAGGATCAACCCCCAAAAAATCTTCAAATATATTAATAGTAAAAAGGTCCAGTCTGAGCATGTAGGTCCTTTACAAAATAATCTAGGGTGGGTGACTGGGGACAAAGAGAAGGCACATTTATTAAATACCTTCTTCCCTCTGTGTATACAAAGGAGCATGGGTGAGCTCCTCTCCTTAATGGGCATGGTATTGACACAATAAATAAATAATTTGCGCTAGTAAATGTGTATAAAAAGAAATCATCAAATCATAAGTCCAGAAAAAAATATATCCAGAAAAAAATATATATATGCCAATACCACAAAAAAAATAAAAAAACTTTTAAGTGCAAAAAACTTTTGTGCAAAAAAAGTGTCTAAATATGAAAAAATTTTTCACCAAAAAACCTTGATAATATAATGGCAGATCATCCATAAATATATCTTCAGAAACGGAAACTCTGCAACACACCGATCCTCATCGATCGAAATAACAGGATGAAAAACTTTGTAGTTAATCGAAAATCCACTTCTCCAATAGATAAAGGACCACCTTCAAACGTATCCATGGGGGGAAATGCCAAGCACTCGAGAGAAACAGAAAGACTTCATGGTGCAATATTATAAAAACCAATTCCTTTATTAGGTACTCATTGCACTTACTCAAGAGGTGTCCCAGCCGACACCAGCATCAACAGCATAACAGCAATCACATAAACGAGCCTGGCTACTCAGCACATGCCTTTGCCTTTGGCATGTGCTGAGTAGCCAGGCTCGTTTATGTGATTGCTGTTATGCTGTTGATGCTGGTGTCGGCTGGGACACCTCTTGAGTAAGTGCAATGAGTACCTAATAAAGGAATTGGTTTTTATAATATTGCACCATGAAGTCTTTCTGTTTCTCTCGAGTGCTTGGCATTTCCCCCCATGGATACGTTTGAAGGTGGTCCTTTATCTATTGGAGAAGTGGATTTTCGATTAACTACAAAGTTTTTCATCCTGTTATTTCGATCGATGAGGATCGGTGTGTTGCAGAGTTTCCGTTTCTGAAGATATATTTATGGATGATCTGCCATTATATTATCAAGGTTTTTTGGTGAAAAATTTTTTCATATTTAGACACTTTTTTTGCACAAAAGTTTTTTGCACTTAAAAGTTTTTTTATTTTTTTTGTGGTATTGGCATATATATATTTTTTTCTGGATATATTTTTTTCTGGACTTATGATTTGATGATTTCTTTTTATACACATTTACTAGCGCAAATTATTTATTTATTGGTACACTTTATATATGGTGATTTTTTGCAGCTGGTACACTATTAGTAAGTTATATAATTTTGACCATAGGCGCTATTATTAATTTTTCTTATGGTATTGACACAGCTCCAGATGATCCACAATTGATATGATCCACAAATATTTAGACAGAAGTGGAATAAAGCACCTGGACTGGATGGCATACACCCACGTGTTCTTAAAGAATTGAGCTCTGTCATTTCAAAGCCATTGTTTCTAATTTTTAGGGACTCTTTAATGACTGCCATAGTACCAATGGATTGGCGTAAGGCCAATGTGGTGCCAATATTTAAAAAGGGGTCAAAATCTTTACCAAGTAATTATAGACCTGTTAGTTTAACTTCTATAGTTGGGAAGATACTGGAGAGTTTAATAAAAGACCACATAGATGAGTTCTTGCTGGGAAAAAATATTTTAAGCAACAGACAGCATGGATTCACGAGAGACAGAAGTTGTCAAACAAATCTGACTTCTTTTTATGAGGAGGTGAGCAAAACCTTGGACAGAGGGGTGGCGGTGGACATGGTATACTTGGATTTTGCAAAAGCGTTTGACACACATGGCTAATGTGTAAGGTAAAGTCTACGTGTTTGGAAAAATCTGTATGTAAATGGATAGAAACTGGCTAAAAGTTCGTATTCAAAGAGTAGAGGTTATTTATTCATACTCTGAATGGTCTAGGGTTGTCAGTGGTGTACCCCAAGATTCTGAGTTGTGACCCTTACTTTTTAATATATTTATAAACAATATAGGGTCTGAGATTAAAAATCCCATTTCAGTCTTTGCAGATGACACCAAGCTGTGCAGTGGAATAACGTCTTTACAGGATGTCTTCAATTTACAAGGCGACCTCAATGCACTGTTTAATTGGGCAACTATGTGGCAAATGAGATTTAATGTTGATAAATGTAAGGTTATGCACTTGGGGACTAAGAATATGCATGCATCATACATACTAGGGGGAGTACAACTGGGGGAATCAATAGTGGAGAAGGATCTGGGAGTTCTGGTAGATCACAAGCTTAATAATGGCATGCAATGCCAAGCTGCGCTTCTAGAGTGAGCAAAATCTCTTGTATTAAAAGAGGTATGGACTCCAGAGAAAGAGATATCATATTACCCCTGTACAAATCATTAGTAATACCTCATCTGGAATATGCAGTTCAGTTTTCGGCACCAATTTACAAAAAGAACATTGGGGAACTGGAGAAAGTACTGAGAAGGGCAACCAAACTGAGAAGAGGCATGGAGGAGCTCAGCTATGAGGAAAGATTAGAGGAATTGAATTTATTCTCTCTCGAGAAGAGGAGATTAAGGGGGGATATGATCAACATGTATAAATACATCAGTGGTTCATATAGTGAACTCGGTGTGGAGCTATTCAGCCTGAGGTCATCACAGAGGGCAAGGGGGCACTCTTTACGTCTGGAGTAAAAGAAATGTAATCTCCAGACACAGAAAGGTTTCTTCACAGTGAGAGCTGTGAAAATGTGGATTGCTTTAAAAAAGGCCTGGATTATTTCCTAGATACACAGAATATATCTGGATACTAACATTTATAGGTAAAGTTGATCCAGGGAATATCCAATTTCCTCTGGAGGGATCAGGAAGGAATTCGTTCCCTGCAGGAACAAATTAGATCATGCTTTGCTGGGCTTTTTTTTGCCTTCCTCTGGATCAACTGTGGGTATAGGATAACTTTTTCTTTTTAAACAGTTGAACTGGATGGACTTTTGTCTTTTTCAGCCAGACTAACTATGTAACTATGAATGTCTGTGATCACACTACAGTATGTCTGTGAAGCCATCCATTAGCCACAAAGTTAAAGTAAATAACATGGAGAAATAAAGCCTCAGATAGAGGAGAGGTGTCTGAAAATAATATTTCCTCATACTCATTAAAACAATACAGCTGTTTAAATTATATGCATTTAACCTATGACACATGATGATCTGTAATAAACTCCTGGACCCCCACAGAGACGCATTCTGCAGATATTATATTTTAAAAGTGGGTTAAATACAGTGTGCCAAAAACTTTAATTCTCACCAGCATGTACTACATTATGACCTTGACTTCAGTTTAAAAATTTAAAAAATGTTTTAAAAGAAAAGCATTATTAAAAGAATATCATTAAAACCCCTGTCTGGGATAAAGAGGCCACTCCCCCTCTAACTGGTCGCTGTATAAAAAAAAATAAAGTCCCATCTAAATGCTCCTTTTTGCTTATCCTAAGCCACAGTCACGTGACACATCAGCTCCAAGCCTCCTGACATGGACACTTCCGCTTGGATGACTGACAGCGGGGTCCTTTCAGGGAAAAAGAAAAGAGGACTGATGTCATCACAGGGGGACAGCAGGAAAGCAGTGGTCTCAGCATGCCATCACAGTGCTGAATTAGCGGCCCCTGCATCAGAACAGGTTACAATGAGGAACCTGAAAGAGGGATTTAGGTGAATATTGCTGGCTCCACAATTTAAGGGGGGCAAAAGACTGTCAGGCTGAGTTAGAGGGTGTTGGGTGGAAGGGAGGGGTGGGCAAAAGATAGTTTTACCTAGAGTGGAGCTCGTCTGCAGTAGCATCCCCGACTTGTAGGTGTCTCAGATGCCTGTGTCCTCACTGCAAAATATGTTTTACCTGCTTGCCACTGCATCATTACTGTGGGAAAAACAAATAGCAGTTTACCATAGTTTGCTTTGTTATGCAGTGTTTTTTTCTCTTTTTTCAATTTCTTTTTATTGAAGTTTTGATATGCAATGAACATTCATTAAGACAACATTTGAAAAGACAAACAGATCCCAAAACCTGTGACAAATACAACAGAGAATCCTGCTGCCAGCTAAAAACTAATATAGCCAATCCCAGAGGACCCACAGAGCCCAGATTTGTTTGTTTATCATAACTTCTTTATAGTAGTAATTGCTTCTTAACTGGGTGTCTGGCTTTGTGTCCCCACTGGTCATTTTTGGGTTTATGACATTATTTCTTCTGATAAGACCATCATTCCTTGGCATAGTCTTTCTTTTTCTCCCGCAATGTTCTTTCCAAAAAGTGTACACATACCCTGTGTCTTGATACAGGTTCACAATCCTTGAAACACTTGATTTCTCCATGCCAACTGCATTTGCTATCTTCCAAACAGTTAATTCAGTATTTTCTCTCAAAGCAATTATTTTTGATTGTTTTCAGGGAGTGATATCCATCTACACTATGTGCACAATTATTAAGCAAGTTGTATTTTTGAGGATTAATTTCATTATTGAACAACTACAGTGCTCTCGGTCAATCCTAAATATTAATAAACCTCAAACCTGAATATTTAGGCAAGTAAAAGTGAGGTTTTGCTTTCTTAGGAGAAGATCTATGTGTGCACAACTATTAGAATTATTATGCAACTAAATGAAAAACAAAATTTTCGTTTATTTTCATCTGTTAAAGTGAGAATAATAAACAAACAACTCAAAATTTGCAAATAAACATTTCTTACATTTAAAAAAAAATCAGTGACCAATATAGCCACTCTTCTTTTCAATAACAGTCATAAGCCTTCCATTCATGGAGTATGTAAGTTTCTTGATCTATTGATGAACAACTTTTTGTGCAGCAGCAACCACAGCCTCCCAGACACTGTTCAGAGAGGTGTACTGTTTTCCTTCACCATAAATCTCCTTGTTAAGAAGGGCTTACAAGTTCTCAATAGGGTTTAGGTCAGGCAAGGAAGGGGGCCATGTTATTATTCTTTCATCTTTAAGGCCTTTACTGGCTAGCCATGCAGTGTAGTACTTCGATGCATGCAATGGAGAATTGTCCTGCATAAATATCATGGTCTTCTTGAAAGATGCAGACTTTTTCCAGTACTACTGCTCGAATAAAGTGTCTTGTAAAATCTGGCAGTAGGTTTGGGAGTTGATTTTGAGTCCATCTTCAACCAGAAAAGATCCAACTAGTTTATCTTTAATAATACCAGCCTATACCCAGTACCCCACCTCCACCTTGCTGGCGTCTGAGTCGAAATAGAGCTCTGTGCCCATTACTGATCCAGCCATGGACCCATCCATCTGGTCTGTCAATAGTCACTCTCATCTCATCAGTCCATAAAACCTTTGAAAAACCTGTCTTCAAATATTGCTTGGCTCAGTCTTGACGTTTTAGCTTATGTGTCTTGTTCAGTGGTGGTCGGGTTGCAGCCTTCCTTACCTTGGCCATGTCTCTGAGCACTGATCACCTTGTACTTCTGGGCACTCCAGGTAGTTTGCAGTTCTGGAATATGACAGCACTGCAGGATAATGGGTTCCTGGTAGCTTCACGTTTGATTCTTCTCAAATCTTTGGCAGTTCATTTGTCTTTTTTTTCTCAACATGTTTCTTGCGACCCTGTTGACTATTTGCAACAAAACATTTGATGGTTCTATGATCATGCCCCAATATCTTAGCAATTTCAACAGTGCTGCATCCCTCTGAAAGACTTTTTACAACTTCTTACTTTTCAGAGTCAGTTAAATCTCTTTTTTGAAGCATTTTGCCTGAGGAAAAGAAGCTGCCTAATAATTATGCACACCTTAAACTTGCATGAGTCCAATACAGAGTCTGGAAACAGTACTTGTATGTTTGTCCCAACTAATTTGCACAGTACTGTGTGTGTGTGTGTATATATATATATATATATATATATATATATATATATATATACAATCTTAATAATACAGAAAAAATTTACACATACTATCCCCCCCCAAAAAAAAACAAAAAACTGCCATAATCCCTGTGATACTATTCTCCTTCTGTGGCTCCAGTGTATGCCCTGGAAACCTGATCGCTCAAATATTCACAACACTGATGTATTATAATATATTTACATATTAACTTGCATGTGCAGCACTGTTCATAGTGATGTGCTGTAGCTTTCATTTCTGTATTGAAGATAACATACAGCAGGATAATTGTAATATACATTGTGAAGCTGTTCTGTAAACACTAATCTAGTTAGCATTGCTTCGTGAATGATTAAGAGGGGAGTGACTGTATATTTTCCATAAACGTAGGTTATCATTCCTAGTTTGAAGTACCCTGTGATGCTTTGTTATGTATATGGAGAAAGAAAGCCGATCAAAAACGATTATTTACATATAGAATGTAGTTGTTTGATGTAAATGGCATTATTTATTTATTTATTTTATTTTACGTTGTTTTGATCAAATACCATATGTAAAAAAATGTTTTGCAAATATCTCTTAGGCCTTTTTTTTCCATGGATCCAGCCTTTGATCTCAGTCTTTGATGCACAGTAGCTCATCTTGAGAACTATTGTGATTTGCATTTGAATGACCTTTATTTGAGACCATTACCTCAAGAGGAATCCTAAGCTACTAATATATAACTTCAAACCTTGCCTATATTATGTGCCAGTTGGGAGATATGAAACAACAAGGCAAGAATAAAGGATGCAGATGGCCAAGATTGCCTTAAAGTGGAAAGTGCAGAAATAACTTCAAAATACCTTTTACCCAAAAGGAATTTCTATAACTTTTGTTATTTTTGAATTAATCCATAGTTTAAAGAAGGAAGATACAGTGCACAGCATAAATGAGTACACCCCAACAGATTTGCCAAAAAAACGTTACTTTCCTTTCAGAATCAATATTTTCTATGGGACACTATACTACAAAATACTTCCACAAATATGGGAAAGAAAATAATTTATTTACACAAGAAAGGTGAAGGCTACAAGAAGATTAGAAAAGCTTTACTTATCAGTTAGAATACCATAGCGAAAGTGATACAAAAATTTAACAAAGATGGAATGACAACCATCTCACAGAGACGTCCAGGCTGTTCGTGGAAGTTAACACCTTGATAGGAGCGTCTTCTGATGAGAAGAGTTGAAGAAAATCGCCATGCGAGTTCACTGCAGTTAGCTAAAAAAGTAGAAAAACAAACTGGGGTGATTGTTTCCCGTGACAGAATACGGTATACACTACAAAGGAATGACATGCATGGGTGTCGTCCATGAAGAAAGACTCCCCTAAAGCCCATGCACAAAAAAAAACACCTACCAGGGCCCATGCTGAAAAACAAGAAGACTACTGGGACTCTGTACTCTGGAGTGATGAGACCAAGATAAATGTTTTTGGAACTGATGGCTTCAAAACTGTATGGGATCACAAAGGTGAGGAGTACAAAGAAAAATGCATGGTGCCAGTGAAACTTGGTGATGGCAGTGTCCTTCTGTTGGGTTGCATGAGTGCTACTGGTGTCGGGGAGCTGGATTTCATTGATGGTATCATAAATTCACAGATGTATTGCTCTATATTGATGGAGAAGATGCTACCATCACTCCTTGCCCTTAGTCATTGTGCACTTTTCCAACATGACAATGATTCAAAACACACATCTAAGGTCACTGTTGCATTTCTGAAGAAGAACAGTGTGACAGTGATTCAGTGGCCAAGTATGTCTCCTGATCTGAACCCAATCGAACACCTATGGGGAATTCTGAAGAGACAAGTTGAGCATCACTCTCCATCCAGACTAAAAGAGATCGTTCTTGAAGAATAGAAAAAGATAGATGTTGCAATATGTTGCCAACTTTTTCATTCCATGCCTAGAAGACTTGGTGCTGTCCATACATATAATGGTGGTCCTACAAAATACTAGATGTAGTAGTTTTTGTTGTGGTGTTTATTCATTTTTGCATCAACTAATTTGAGTAAAACTGGTGATTTTGTAATCTAAGTTGTATTATTAACCTTCCCTTCATTTAATAAGCGAAACAAACGTTCTATAAAACTCAGTTTTGTCCAAATTTTGGAAATTGTTCTTGTGTTCATTAAGATATTGATTAAAATCTTACTTTTCAAAAGGGGTGTACTCATTTATGCTGAGCACCGTAGGTCAAATGACTTATCTGCTTTAGCTAACCATCATGCAAAACAGCAAGGTCTGTCTTTTATTCCTACCAAACCCTGAGCATTAATTGTTGCAATTTTAAAAAGAAATGTCTATTTTACTCCCTTCCACCCTCATACCTGAATGTATAGAGTTTACAATATGGTAACTTTCTTTAAAGCGGCTATACGTTCTTCAAATTTTAGCTAGAGTATTCAGAGATTCAGCTTAATGATTTCTTAATATTGTTTTAAAATAAGTAGTGCATTACGCAAGAAAATACAACATTCACAAGAAAAGAATATTACAAAACAGAAAGTCAGCAAAAGTAAAATGAATGGGATTCAAAGTGAAACATTTGCTTGGTCCTTGGTTCTGTACAACCAATCTAATGTATCAAAGTCACTTGCTCCCAAAAAATGAGTTACGAATATGTTATTTTCATAAACATCAGTGTAACAAAGATTTATGAATGCAACTTTATTCCAGTGGGAATTATAAACCAGAGTTGGGCTATTTACAACATGGCAATTTTACAACAGGGTCTAATTAGAAGTTATTTGAGGCATTGCGGATCCTGGGCTCAGTAGTATTTATGATAAATCTGCATTCCTTCATGTCACTGTGTCTTCAAGCTGGACTGTGATGTGTTACCTCCAATAAATTTCAAGCACAAACGTAAGATTTAAATCTATAAATTGTTATTATCGACTTCTGAACAATCTGAACTTCTGAACAATCTGAAGTTAGAAGGTGATTGGCTGTCATGCACAACTGCACCAGATTTTGCACTCTCCAGTTTTAGTAAATCAATCCCTACTGTATTTATGTGGACTGAATGGTGTCAGCCCTAGCCAGTTGTGTTTTGCTAAACTACTGAATCACTGCCACTTTCCCCATCCCCATAACATGGCATCTAATTTTATTGTAGTCCAAGAAAGGAACTGAGAGGACTACAGAGGATCATTGAGATAACAGGAGTGACTTGCACAGGACACAGTACAGCTCTGAATTTTTATTAACAGGTAGATTTTTGCAAACATTGATAATGCTATATTAAACAAACCAAAGGTGAGTAAATACCAGGAGGTCATTCTTACGGTTTTAAATACACTTTAAAACACAAGCATTTTTTCACATTTTAATGTGCATTGCATTAAGACAGTCCACACTTTTTGAACAGTTTGTCAATTAATCTCATAGCATAATTTCTCCAACACAGTACACCAAAATGCACAGTGTTCACAAGTTTGCATTATGGTGGGCTATAACACAGTTTGCTGTATATACATTATGCATTGGAGTGATATTCAAAATGAATGGCAGCACACCACAATGCACATACAGTATATCCATGTGTTAATGTGCATTGCAGTAAGATGCATGTGTGTCTGATTTTGGTGCAGAAACCCCTAGGTGGGTCTTCAGCCAACTTCAGCGAGTCTGGGCTTCTAGTGTGTTGCTGTACCTTTAAAGAGTTAGTTCACTTTTCAGAAAAAAATGAAAAAGTGAGCAAACATTATATACCCTCTTCAGTCTCCACTATACTTACCTCCATGTGTGTTGAGCTGTTAGTGCCCACATAGGTGGTACAGGGGTCCGGGGATTTAAAATCCCCACTCTTCTTTTTTTCTGCAGTGCTTTCGGGGCAGATCAAAGCTATATTCTGTGTTGGCACTGACCAATCAGAATCTCTGTGATCTATCCCAAAAGTGCTGCAGACAGAAGAGAGAGAAGAGCAGGGACTTCAAATCCCCAGACCACTGCACTGGCAGCATGGGCATTGACAGCTTATCACTCAAGGAGGTAACTATGGTGGGAAGATTGTACGGTGTTAGTTCACATTTTCATTTTTGGCTGAAAAGGTGAACTTACACTTTAAGGAACATGGAGCTAATCTAATGCTGTCAATGTAACCATTGCTTATAATATATATTGTGTCCCAGATTAGGAGCTCATATAGTTTTAGAGTTAGGGATCACGCTTTACAGAAGTAAAGCAATGCAATGTGGCTTCACATGTATTTGTAAATGTTTGCCACAAAAACCTCTATTTTCATCTGAAATATTTAAGCAGTTAAAGTTGGGTTTTTGTACTAATCAGCTGGAAAGTATGCTATGAATTTTTTTTTCTGCAGCATTTAAACAATGTGAAAGAGTGCGCCTGACTGTTATCACATGTGCCAGTTTCACTAACTGCCACAACAGAATTACTGTATAACAGATCTGAATCAGAAGTAAACATGCCAGAACAACCATTCCATAAAGTATATGTGCTTTAAATGATATGGACTGGTGATTTTGTATCTTTGGTTCCAATCTTACAAGATGCTTTCTGTTGTTATATTTGTGCTCCTTAACTCCTTCTGAGTTAAATTAGAACTATAGAAACAACATTTTTTTTCACTTTGAATAGAGTAAGTGAGGGTTATGACCCATGGCAGTTCTGTTTTTCCATCTGGAAGATTTCCTGTCCCATAGTCAAAAAGAGGGAATCTATCCAAAGTGAGGGAATCTCACTTCCTCCTATATCTGTTCTTTCTATGTCATTAATATCTTCCTATTTCCTTCCTCTCGTGCTTCTTTCTGATTTTGAAACCTACTAAACCCTTGTCTTCTTTGAAGACCTACCCATAGTACGTCTTGGTCACTTTAACATAAGGGATCCCAACAATAAATAATCCACAAAACATTTGTTCTAAAACAAAATAAAACCCACACAACTCACTAGGCTCACCATTAACATTGATTTTTTAGAGATCTAGCCTCCCCTCTCTCTAACCATAACCTCTAACTGTCAGGGACCCCAGACCTTACCGCGGCGCACGGGTCTGCGCATGTGTGGTATGCCGGGGCGCACTAGCGTGTGAGCATTAGGACCTGGGCACCCGCGACGGCAGCGGCGGTCACGCATGCGCACTTGCGATCGCGGATGCGCGCCTAGCACCAATGAGGGCGCAGGGCGCCCTATTTAAACAGGTCAGGTCTGTGCTCTAGTTGCCGTGTGGTCTTTACCTGTATCCTGTGTTTCCTGAGATTGCCTTGTTGCCGACCCTGCCTGACCTTGATTCGCTGACTGTCTCCTGCTCTGATCCCTGGCTCGTCTGACCATTCTCCTGTCTAATCCTGCACGTTTGATCTCCTGTTACCGAACCCGGCTTGTGACCAGTTTATCCTTCTGCCTACCGCTTGTACCGTTCTGCCTCCACCCCTACCAACCTGACCTGTCCGACTCTGTTCTTTCTACCTCCTTACATCAGGCTCTCACCTGCTATACACCTCCGGCAAGTGCCCCTACCACAGCTGGGTGCACCCAGGGGCCGCGACCTGGTTTCGGCCTGCTCCAAGTCCATCCCCACCATCAGGGGCCCTGGTTAACAAGCAGGACGGGGCTTAGATTCCGCGGCTTGGGGAATTCCAGTTTGTGGAGCACTAGAGGCTACCGCCGGCAGGTCCATAACACTAACTATTAATATCCCTACCACATATCTTCCAATACATTTTCTGAAACTAGCACATTTGCATAGAAACACTTATGATGTTAACCACAGTCTAATTTCAAACTCCCTTGCTACCTTCACTTTCACTCCAAAATCACTTCCATTAACCTAGCCACCCAGATCTATACAAACAATTGCCCTAGATATGGTTGTCAGTGCCGTCTGGTCAAAATGTGGCATTACTCCCATAGGAGCTGCAGGAATACTGTTCAGGTCCTTCCCAAGTACTTTGTTCTGCATCCAGCCACATAGGCTCATTCACATATTTCTCCAATAACAAGTCTAGCGGTGTTGTTTTTGTTGTTTTCATTTTTGGAGAACTTTGATAGGGGTGTGGGAGATGAGTGGGATACGCCAAAAATAGGAACTATGTACACTTGAGGACTTTATCTAATCTTCAGAGCAAGCTATGTCAGAGTCCATGCTTGAATCAAACAGTGGAATTCAGGTTTCAGGCAGTAGTAAAATGTAGTAGTAGTAGTAACTGTGGTAATAGTAGTAGTAGTAGTAACAACTTATTTAGAGTCCCAGAGCAGAGTCCTTTTTAAATGTAGACCAGGTGGACAAAGCTCTTCGGAACACCAGCCAGTGTTCTCTTTCCTAGACCCACAGCTGACTTCCTAGCACCAGAGGGGGTTAAACAGCACTCAGTCTCTAAGTTCCTTTAGGGATGTCTGTACTCACACGGCTCAAGAGCAGCTGGATGCCTTCCTCCATGATACTAGACCAGATCTCTAGTAAACAGGCCCTCAGTCAGCATAACAGAATCCAGGTCTCTGCATTCAGGACCTCAGGTTGCGCACCTGAGGCCGTAAGACAGTTGCCTGGGAGGGCAACATGCCCTCTCCCAGGCTGGAACAATCCTATACAGGAAAGACCCAGAACCCAGTGTGCTCACTGAATATATACAATTACCCAGCTTGCCATCAGAGCCAGACTCTCTGGGATAGTCTGAGGCTGTATCAATATTCATGCTGCCATCTGTATAGCTCCACACCTATCATCCAGAAACTTCTCCAGTTTCATAGAAAGCTATAGGCATACTAGCAGCAGAGCACACAGAGCAGACCTAACTAAATGACTACAGCTCACTAAGTACAGTGAGCTAACTATGCTTTTTCCAAACAAATAATTACAGCCACTCTGACTACAGAGTGACAACTAACTTTACCTATACAAAACACAACTAATACTGTCTATTTAACCCTAGTACCTACATAGGAGGTTGCTACATTAACATATTTTCTTAAGTTAAAACCTAATCTCTTGCACTTTGGCTGATATCTTCTTAGGCCTCCAGTCCAAGCTGCCACTTTCCTAAATTTGTCTGCCTTCTCAATTCAATCTCTCTTGACCAAAGAAAAAACTGATATAGTCCAAGGAGAAATCCCAGTACTAAATGCACCAACTTTGTCCTTTTGCCTCAGTTACAATAATGTCTTCTTTGCTGTCTTTATCTCTCTCAACCTTGAGCAAACCTGCTACAACTTTCTTTGTACCCGCTCTTCTTTGACTTTCCTGACAAAATTAGTCAGCCAGTCCTTCTCCAAAGGTGATTTTCCATTAACTTTGAACTGCCTCCCACCCGCCATATAAGGAAATGATGGGTGGGAGGCGGCTCTTGTTCTGGGAGGACGTCATATAACGTCCTCCCACTCTAACTGATCAGTGGTACACTGTGTCCCTGGCACACAGCAGATCACCAATCTTAGTATAGAACCGATGACACAGGCTCTGTCATGTGATCAGGTGTGTCCAATCACAGCTGATCACATGTAAACAAGGAAGTGGTGGTTATTGGCAGTCCTCTCCTCACGCTGACAGCATGTGAGGAGAGGAGAGCCGATAAGCCGCATTCCTCAGAGGGGACATCTACACTGATCATCTGGGCACTGATGATCAGTGCCCTGATTATCAGTGTAGCCCCATCAGTGCCACCTGTCAGTGCCCATCAATGCCTCATATCAGTGCCTACCAGTGCATATCAATGCCACATATCAGTGCCCATCAGAACTGACTTTCAGTGCCACCTATCAGTGTCAGTCAGTGCCGCCTATCAGCGCCAGACAGTGCCACCTGTCAGTGCCGCCTATTAGTGCCCATCAGTGCCATCTATTAGTGCCCATCAGTGCCGCCTAACCGTTCCAATGTGCTGCCTATCAGTGCCATATATGAGTGCTGCCTTTCAGTGCCCATCAGTGATGCCTGTCAATACCCACCAGTGATGCCTGTCAATGCCCATCAGTGCCACCTATCAGTGCCTAATCATCAGTACCGCCTATCAGTGCCCATCGCTGCAGCCTCATTAGTGCACATCAGTGAAGGAGAAAAATTACCCATTTACAACATTTTATAACAGAAACTAAGAAAAAACTTTATTTTCAAAATTTTCAGTCTTTTTTAGTTTGTTTAGCAAAAAATAAAAAACCCAGTGGTGATTAAATACCACCAAAAAAAATCTCTATATGTCTGAAAAAAAGATAAAAAAATTTGTTTGGGTATAGTGTTGCATGACCGCACAATTGTCATTCAAAGTGCGACAGCGCTGAAAGCTGAAAATTGGCCTAGGCAGGAAGGGGGTAAACGTGCCATGTAGGCAAGTGGTTAAACAAGTCATCATATGTCACTGAAAAAATTTTCTTTTCACTCTTCTCTGCTTTATAGTTACAGGATGATCTTTATTACTCCATATGCCTGTAAACTTTTTGAATGCCTTCTCCATAATGGACTGACCCTCTTTCTATCATCTAACTCACACCTTGATGTTCTTTAGCCTAATTTCCATTATGTGAAATCAATAGAAACTGTGCTCACCAAAGTAAACATTGACCTACACAGAACCAAATAAAATTGGGATTTTTACATGTTGCATCAAAATTTACCTCTATTTTTCTCACCAAGCCTTGTCTGCCGAACCTCTCCGGCAATCTCTTTATTGGCTTCTAGTCAGCTTGATAATAAAATCCAAGTCTATGTTTACCTTCAGAACATTTCACCACTAATGTTCCCCCATATTTATGACCTTGTAAACCAATATTCTCCTAACCATCCTCTCCACTTCTCTTTGAATTATTAATGTAGTTCTCACATATAACCTCTCCATGTTTCTCTAGGTCAGCCTCCATTCTCTGCAATTTTCTACCTTATCCTATTAGACTAGCCCACACTTTTAAAATGTTAAGACATAACTCATCAAAATCACCTTCTACTCTACCCAAGTAATTCTTCACCATGTGAGTCCCTCAAATCACCTGCGGTTATTACCATTTCCCTCACCAATTATGCCTAAGGTTTCTTATTTTCTGATATTGTAAATCTTTATGAGCATGGACTTCTTCTCCTCTTTCATCATGGCATAGTACTTGCTCATTCCTGTCCATCCTTCAATCTATTTGGACCATTTTAACTTAAGCTTGTTACCAGTTGCATCATTAGCACCTTGGTGAATTCTATGTCCAATAACAATTACCTTTAGTGACCTGATCCTTCCTTAATTACCTAAGATGGGCCTTGGTTCCAGCTGTTTTGGCCACCCTTCGAATCAGATAATGAAATTGGTTTATTTAGTTATATTACTTTTTCCCCAGCTTTTTAATGCATCCCTAATTTTAAAATGTAAGTATATTAAAGGAAACCATAGAGTTTAAAATTCATACTTATAAGGGAGCGGGCCGGCAGCTTTTGTATAAATCAAGGAATTGGAAGAGACTTCTAATGTTCTTTTAAATTTACATCAAGGGAAAATGTAGTAGACACAAGTTTTGATTCAAAATAAAGAAGCTGAGTGTTTGATGTAATCCTCACATCTAAATATATCTTACTTGTGCTTAAAGATAAACATTTTCACAGAAGCCTCACAAAATTCTCATATAAGATAACTGTTCTCCAAATATGTTTACTTGTTATACTGGCATCGTTGTGCTCCAGGTTTAACAGGTATGAGTAATATACATAAGTATACATACCCCCCCTTCCTGCACACACCTCCCATGTGCCATTTTTATTAAAGTGTAAGATGCACTCTTCTCTTCTTACTATCTTTTTTAATGCTTTTTGATTGTGCACTATAATTTGGCCCGTCAAAAGTGACACATATCTAAAGTAGCGTGGCACAAAATTGCCTGGGGCCTCTTTTGCATGGAAATGAATTTAGATGAAATATATAGTTTTGCCATTGTGTCCTTTTAACTATATGTCACATTTTTCACTAGGTGTCAGCTTGGTTAAGATCTGTATGCTAATTGTTAATGTTACGTGCTGCATAATAATAGTAGTTTAACTAGGGCTAAACCCCCCAAAATGAATACTTACTATGTAACTTAAGGAACAGAAATCTTCTCATCTTAAAACACTATTTTAGATTGCTTTACATCAGATGTACATTTTCAGCTATTGCTGGCACAACTTGCATGGCATCATGTACAGTTGTAACTTATGGCCTAGATCAGCAACCTTGTGTCACACCCCCCTCCCCCAACTCATGCACAGTATACAAAACTAATTTATCAAGGTTTCAAATATTTTAATATTAGCAAGATTATTTTTATAATTACAGAATTAAAATCAAAACCAAATTTAACCAATCTTAATGAGAAACGTATCCTGTGAATAACACTCTTATTGTCCCAGAGCCTCAAACATATCTACCATTATATTTAATCTCCATTATATTTCCAGGCAGGCTGCACGTGCACAGCATGACTCATGTGAGCGATGCACTGACATCACTTTGTTTATACACATTCTGCTGGGGACTTTTCTATCATAGATATCTGGCAATCAATCAAAAAGCTCGCATTACTGGCCAATATCTGGTAAATTCTCCAGCTATGTTAAAAATCCAGCACTCATATTGAGAACTGCATAACACTGTAGCTTAAAAAAACAGCTTTGTTGGGGAACACATGTGTAAATATCTTTAAATTTTGCTTCTGCCCATATTTCTTTGATTGGGGAGACAGGTAAAAATTTCAGTGTATGTCAATTGCCTTGCCATGCTGACATTGCATGTTTTGGATGGTTGCTTAAATACTGGACACTTTCACCCCCTTCCTGTATAGGCCAATTTTGAGCTTTTGGAGCTGTCGCTTTTTGAATGTCAACACTATACCCAAATGAATGAAATTACATTTTTACCATTTTTTGAGACAGATAGAGCTTTTTGGTGGTATTGAATCACCATTGTTTTTTTATTTTTTATTTTTTTGCTATATAAGTGAAAAAATACCAAAAATGTTGAAAAAATTTTTTTATCTTAGTTTGTTATAAAATTTTGCAAATTTCTTCATAAAGTTAGGCCCCAATGTATTCCGCTACATTTGTTTGGTAAAATTAACCTATGTCAGTGTATATTATTTAGTTTGTGTGAAAGTTATAGTCTACTAACTATGGTATATACTGTATATTTGAAAATATATATATATATATATACAGTTGTGTTCAAAATAATAGCAGTCAGACATCACTAACCTGATCAATCACTGTTTTTGGTAGAAATGATATTTCTACATGGCAAATAATTTACTAGCAGGTGTAGTAGAGTAATATAAATCCAACAGACCCAACAGTCATGACATGCATGCTGCTGATTCTGTGTAATTGAATCACTAATTGAAAGGGGCATGTTCAAAATAATAGCAGTGTGGAGTTCTATTAGTGAGGTCATTCATTCTTTGAAAAACAGGTGGCAATTATTGCCCTTATTTAAGGAAGGAAGGCAGCAAATGTTGTACATGCTGGTTACAGTGCATTTCTTTCTGAAATTCTGAGGAAAATGGGTCGTTCCAGACATTGTTCAGAAGAACAGCGTACCTTGATTAAAAAGTTGATTGGAGAGGGGAAAACATATAAAGAAGTGAAGAAAATGATAGGCTGCTCAGCTAAAATGATCGCAAATGCTTTAAAATGGCAACCAAAACCTGAAAGATGTGGAAGAAAGCGAAAAACTACCATTCGAATGGATAGAAGAATAGCCAAAATGGCAAGGACTCAGCCAACAATCAGCTCCAGGAAGATCAAAGAAGTTCTAAAGTTACCTGTGAGTACTGTTACAATTAGAAGATGCCTATGTGAAGCCAAGCTATCAGCAAGAAGCCCTCGCAAAGTCCCACTGTTGAAAAAAAGATATGTGCTGAAGAGGTTACAATTTGCCAAAGAGCACATTGACTGGCCTAAAGAGAAATGGCGCAACATTTTGTGGACTGATGAAAGTAAGATTGTTCTTTTTGGGTCTAGTGGGACAGTTTGTCAGACGACCCCCAAACACTGAATTCAAGCCACAGTACACTGTGAAGACAGTGAAGCATGGCTGTGCAAGCATCATGATATGGGGATGTTTCTCATACTATGGTGTTGGGCCTATTTATCGCATACCAGGGATCATGGATCAGTTTGAATACATCAGAATAGTTGAAGAGGTCATGCTGCCTCATGCTGAAGTGGAAATGCCCTTGAAATGGGTGTTCGAACAAGACAACGACCCCAAACACACCAGTAAACGTGCAACATCTTGGTTCCAGACCAACAAGATTGACGTTTTGGAGTGGCCAGCCCAATCCCCGGATCTTAATCCAATAGAAAACTTGTGGGGTGACCTCAAAAATGCAGTTTCTGAGGCAAAACCAAGAAATAGAGAATAGAGTGGAATGTAATCCAATCATCCTGGGCTGGAATAGCTGTTCACAGGTGCCAGAAGTTGGCAACACAGATGTACAGCAGTTCTCAGAAACAGTGCTTATACAACTAAATATTAATTAAGTGATTCAAAAGAAAGCAAAATCTTCAAACATTTTTCAGTTTATATAGTGAATGTTTGAGTTTGTAAAGAAGAATACAAACACTGCTATTTTTTTGAACAGTCTAATATTCACTTTTCTTCAATTTTTTTAGAGGAACAACACAAATTTGATATATTTTTCTTCATGTTTTGATTTGGAATAGAATGTGTAGTGCTCCCAATGCATTTTTGTGTATGGAAATAAAAGCTGTTAGAACGATTTTGAGCTTTATTCACTTTTTTCAACACACTGCTATTATTTTGAACACAACTATATATATATATATATATATATATATATATATATTTAGAAAATTTCATTTGTTTACATTTTTTTTTTACGTACTGTGAGCAGAGCAGTGCAGTGTTACCATAGTGATTGTACTACTCTGGGGAAGTGATCAGGATTTTTTTTTACACTATGATTGCTTATTTTAGTGATGATTACTGTTATAAGCGATCATTTTTATAAATGGCATTCATTCATTCATAGCCATTCATTGAGTACTATTGTGATAGCTGTGATTATCCACAGCTGTCACATTGTACAAATGCACAGTGATTGGCCCTGTCTGTACCGTGTGATCACTATGACCATTCTATGGCTATAAATGAAAGCCATTCATTGTGTACAACTGTCATGTAATCACAGCAATCATATGGTATCACATAGTAGAAATATGGCATCCAGACATTTTTTTGTGTTTTTTTTATACTATAATCAGAGTGAAATATCTAATGAAAACAGCACTCATTTGCAGGAATTGCTGAATTGTTGTCCAGTGAAACTTAGATTATCCAGTTTGCCATGCAGACAGAGCTTTAGTATTATACCAGGACAAACCAATGTGGAACAATACACTTTTAACAAGCCCATGCACCCAAAAACAAAATGCGGATACAGATAAGTATATAGTATTACATTTTATAGTTTTTCTTTAAAATATTACATTGCAAGCCAAATTCTATATTCTTGAATTGGGAGCTGACACTTGTAGTTTGAGTGAAGAATCCTTTCCTGTGGTTACTCTGATAAGGACTTCTTTCAGAATAAAAAGCCTCTTATTAGCTAAGGTTGATCTACATGTAGACATCTCATTATTTTATTTTAGACAGAAGAACCTTTGGCACTGTGGAGTGTTCAAAAGTTGATTTTGTCACAAAATATTCTTTTTTTTCTCCAATGTCAAGCTAAGCAGTTTGGAAATGTCTGAAGAAAAAAATATTTATCTTTGCATTTTATATTCATTTTTCCAGAGGGTCAGAATATTCATGAAGAAAAGGGGAAAGCATTCTTAATAATGTAAATTGAAAAAAAATATGCTATTGCTTTTAGCTTTAGAGAATACTGTATAAAGAGATTTTAAGTAAAGATGATTCCACTAAACATTGCACAAATGTTTTACTGGCACACTTGGCATGTTAATGCCATAACATTCTTAAAGGTTTTTATTAGAAGCAACCTATAAGATGTCAAATTTCAGGGTTGTGTTAATTAAAGGACAAGTTCACATTTCTATAAAATTCCTGCAGCCCGCCCTTCATAGCCCCTTAACCTAATCTAAATACGCTCCCTATCTAGAGTTTTTTGTATTATAAATAAAAATGGCAGCACAATACAATATACTGTATATAAATATAATTGGCACTGCAATTATATTTAGAATCAGGATTTGCATATATTAATCCTTTTTTTGCTGGCTGCCAATTTTTGATCACTAACACAGACTTGTGCCTCACAGTTGTAGCTTCCTTTAGGCCTCTTTCACACGGCATTCTGTATATCTGTTTTTCATCTGTCCGTTTACGGATGAAAAACAGAAACCCATGTATTTCTATGGACTTGTGGATGTAAACAGATAAACATCTTTTTACATCCATTAATGTTCGCATCCGTTAACATCCGTTTTTTTGAACGGAAGAAAACCCTATTTTTCTTCCACAAAAACCCCGGAAAGGACGAAAAACAGATGTCAACAGATGAACAAGGACCAAATACGGATGTAAGCAAATGAAAACGGATGAAAAACGGATCTAAACTGATCTAAATGGAGGAAACCGGATGTAAACCAATGTAAACGGATGTAAACAGATGAAAAAATGGATGTAAACTCATCCATTTTTTCTTTGAAAAAACGTGACTGAACTGAAGAAAAAAAACGGAACGCCCGTGTGAAAGGACCCTTAGGGGTTTATTTACTAAAGCTGGAGAGTCCAAAATCAGACTCCCTTCTGCATAGAAACCAATCAGCTTCTAGCCTCAGCTTGTTCAATGAAGCTTTGGCAATGAAACCTGGAAGCTGATTGGTTTCTATGCAGAAGGGAGTCTGATTTTGGACTCTCCAGCTTTAGTAAATAAACCCCTTAGTGTTTCCCCTACTCCAGTCCTGCAATATTCTCTGGTGCTGGCTCAGAGTCCTCATAGGTTTAATGGGTCCATGCTCCTAGTATCTCTAGTGTATCTGTAAAGGTCCATTCAAGTTTATAAGGACTCACTGCATGGGTGCAGCCAGTGCTGGAGAAAAATATTAGCCAGATGAAGCCAAAGCTGTCAGGCAGAGTTAAATAAGCAGCTGGCAGGGGAGAGGGGAGATTGAGTTAGAACAGGTTACGGGGGAGGGAGGGGATATCTGATTTTTGTAGAAACGTGAACTTGCCTTTTAGATCCAAAAATATACTGAAATAAATATAAAATATATTGACACAGGAGTAGCGGTAAATAGTATCAAAGAATCCTTGGCTCCCTCCAACGCTCTTCACTTTTACTCTTTTCATATCAGCCTTTAGGTGGCAGCAGTATGTCAAATGTCCATCATTGTCTCATTCACACTTATTTCCCTTTAGGTTAGGAGGAACAAATGCAAATAAGCCCCTAAAAAGGAGAAAGGATTTCTGGGGAATGCCTCTCTTGATGGGTTTTTAAGTATCATACATCTTTGCTGAGTCAGAACACCTCTTTGTAGGCAGTATTGCTTTTGCCTCTGGGCTTCTTCAGTATGTATGGTGCTGATGGTAGGATGTGATGTCCCTGAGTGAAAGTACACGAAGAGAAACTTCATGCATTGGTCCCTGGAAATGTATGCAAACAATCCCCTCCAAAAGGAGAATATTCCATCTGCTGAGTTTATAAAGCATCAAATGGTCTTTGCCAACCCAGAAGAGACTTTTTTGTCTATGTCTCATCAACACCTGGCAAATTGTTCTGATTAGCTTCTGCATGTTAACTCCATTGGTTTAGACTGAAGGCACTGTTGAACACCAATGGTAGAAGGCCATAAAGGAAACACAAAGGCAAAAGTAATTTGCCATGCAGTTTTCATTTTTGCATATGTGCTTATTACACACGTAATTGATAGAGCTGTCAACAATGATATATCACACAATGCACTTCTGCAATCATTTCCTGCAATTATGGAGCATAAAGTTTGAACTCAGCAGCTTTGTGAGTGATACCTCAGTGGATTGGAAACAGGTGAGCGTAAAGCTGGCAATCCATGGACCGGCCAAATTTCCATGCATGTATGAGCTGGCTGCTTGTACACAAGTCGATCTATTAACTGACTTGAGTGCAATCAGTCTTTTGTCCTTTCCCTGAACAATCAATGCCATTGGCTACAGCTGGCAACACTGATCATTGTATTCTGAAGGTGAGAAGGCCCCCTGCTGTCAGAATACAGGTGTCCTTTTATTATTTTTTTTTATACTTTTTTTTTAGCTTGCCAAAGATAGTCAAAATGGACCTGCATCCGTATTGCTGTGAACCCTTCTAGTTTTGGTGTCCTTTTATCATGCAGCGGTAAATGACCGCTTCTCAGTTCTCCGGCATTCTCAGAGGAAAGAGTTCTCCTCTGAATGCCTTTTTATGAAGCGGTGTAGATCACTTCTCTAAATGAAGGGAGAAGCTATCTACAAACACTGGAAAACAGCTGTTTTTATCATAGTCTCGCAGGATTACAGTAAGAGATCAGTCAACACCATTTACTAAGCAGTAGTAAATTATCGCTGCTTCGTTTGTGGTTCCTCCGATTCTCCAGCTCTGGGCTGGAGAATCTGGAGGGAGAACACAGATCACCAGTGAAGGGCTGACATCGCTCCTTCATATACTGGCAGTCTGTGTGCTGAGATGATCAGCGGAGAACATGTTCTCCACTGATCATCTCTTTTTCCCAAACCACTAATGATCAGAGATCAGAAATGATCCTCAGGATCACCACTGACCTCTGTTTCATAAAAGGACAACACAATACCACAGCAGGAGTGATTCACCTATCCACCTCAAATGTGTTGATGGGGGAGTTGGCTCTTTTTTTAAGTTCAACCCACTGCTTGAGAGAAAATAAATGAATCATGTATGGCGAGCCTTAGACTTTCAAGGGGGCTGGGGTTAGGTGAAAGTACATAACAGATGTAAATGCACTTTAAGAACATACAGAATGCACATTAACGTATAAGAAAAGTTAGCTTCATGAGTAGGGCCCCCCTATTCCGTCTGTATTGAAATGTATTGTAATTGTACTGTCCCCTTTATAGTGTAAGCACTGCAAAAACTGTTGGCACTATAAAAAAGCCATTATTATAATAATACTAATATTATTATTATTACTATTAATAATAATAATAATAATAATAATAATGTGTTGAAGCTGAGCTTCTGGCAGATAAAAAAAACACCATTATATGCTATTGCACATTCCACACTCCAATTGAAAATAATTTAATGTATTTAAAGTTTGAACTAGCATACGTACATGAATCTGGCTTGTTACCAGCCCCTGGCATAACTTGCACAGCAGCACTCAGACTGAAAAAGAGTCAAACAGAATAGGGAGCTAATCAGGCTTTGCTGCATGCACATGTACTGGAAGGAGGAGAGAGAAGAGCACTCCTGTAGTTCATGTGCACCCCTACCCCTGCTTTTCCCATGGCAGTGCTTGTCTTGGACAAGCAACTGGAGCCAGAGAAAAGTGCTGTCTATCAAAGCATTTGGCTCCTTGCTAGCTAAGGGTGTCTAGATATCCCTGGTTTCAGGGGACAATCCCTAATTTTAGGGGTCTGTTCTTGGTAAAAAGCTGTAATACTGGTGTCCCCAGTCTCTCTCCCTCCAATGTGGTCATAACGTTATGCTGCACCATCCTCCGCTAGCCACCAGGAGGGGGGGGGCTAAAGCCAAACAAGCGCATTATCTTCTATGCAGAGTGCTGAGAATCCTGGGAAATGTTGTTTGAGATGGTAGCTATATAATGGCTGCAATACAACATAATCACTATAATGGTTACACTACAGAACCCAATATGCACTGTGCAGTAGGAAGAATGGAAAGGTGATTTTTATTAAATTGTCTGTTTCTTCTTGGCACCGAGGACATTAGAGAAAGAGCACCTCTGTATGGATATTCACCTCCCAGCGGGAAACCATTCCAGTGGAAATCAGAGCCTGTGACTGGGAGTGAGGACACCCTGGGGCAGTGCAGCACCACCCACATCACAGCCCCTACACTGCTGCCGCAGGAAAACTGGAGCATCCACTCACCCTGGCTGGTAAGAGAGCTATGCTCCCATGGCTGATACTGCTATCAGAGACTGAGACACTGAGATCAGAACACTAAGGGGTTGATTTAGTAAAGGCACTTAGACTGTGCACTTTGCAATGTGCAATTGCACTTTGCAAGTGCAGTTGCTACAGAGCTTAGTAAATGAGCAGAAGCTCTACTGACTTCCATCATCCAATCATGTGCATGAAAAAATGTTGTTTTTTTATTTTCCTTGCATGTGATTGGTTATTCTTGGCAAAGGGAAGCTTTACCACATTTACTAAACTCTGGAGCAACTGTACTTGCATATTGCAATTGTACTTTGCAAAGTGCACAGTCTATTTGCCTTTAGTAAATCAACCCCCAAGTGTACACAATCTATACTGCACCCACCTGCACTCTTTACTGCACTTAAAGCTGTAGTAAAGTCTGCTTTTCCAACTTTTACCTACAGGCAAGCTTATATTTATAATAAACGTTTTCTGCGCCAATGCCCAAAAAAGCCAGATGAGCCATGGTGTTGTCGAGCATATTGTAACCGGGCTTTTTTGTGACATTGGTACTACAGCTCAACCATACAGCTCATTTTTGTTCAAGTATTGTCATATTGTGCTCCTTTAAAAAAAACACTGTCTTTTTTCCAGAGCAGTCTGTATTTCTCCTGAGGTTAATCTTTCTTGGTCTGCCTAACTTTGGCTTGGTATCAAGAGATCCCCTAACTTTCCAATTCTTAATAAGTGATTGAACAGTATTTACTGGCATATTTAAGGCTTTGAATATCTTTTTATACCCCTTTCCATCATTATAAAGTTTCATTACCTTGTTAGGCAGGTCTGTTGACAGTTCTTTTTTGCTCCCCATGGCTCAATATCTAGCCTGCTCAGTACATCCACATGGGAGCTAACAAACTCATTGACTATTTATACACAGACACTAATTGCAATGTAAAAAGTCAAAGATGTGGGAAATTAACTTTTAGTTGCCATTTTAACCTGTGTGTCACCTTGTGCATCAGTACCAAGGCCAAACATTCCAGGGTATGTAAACATTTGATCATATTGAATAAATTATCATCATCAAGCCCTTAGACCTGGAGTGGCAGTGGGATACGTAATGAAAACCTGAATGAAGAAAGATATTTTCCTATTCCACCAAACATATAAACATTCATGTGTCTGGCCCATATGTGCTTGCCTAAATGCTTGACAAAACACTACAGGTGATATTGCTAACTATTGTGTTGGGTAGGCAATAGGCTGTCAGCTGAACATGGGATCATAGCGTAGTTCCCAGCACAGTGGTCTCTTTTGTCTCAAAAGCTCAAATGTTTTCTCACTCTGTCTTAAAGTGAGCCTGAACTGAAAAAGTGAACGATAGCTAGGTTATAGGGAATGTCTAGAAATTAATGTGTCTAAGCAGTGCCTTGAAAAATCTAGCCTTTGTCTTGAATTCCTACTGAAATATAGGAGTGTGCTCTTGTTCAGATACCTAATAGATGTGTATCAGCTGGGAGAGATTATATAGGGCACTGCTGCCTCTAAGGCTGGCCAAAGGCGAGTCAAAAACTGAATGTTCTGTTGATCAAAAATTGAAAATGGCGCTTACAAATGTGCCATCATTTCTTTCGTTCTTCTAAACAAAATCCAGCATGTTGGATCAGGCACTTTTGATTGTGACACAACAATTGCGTGTTACAGCTGGCACACTAATGATGTGAGAAACAAATGACCAAAAATTTTCCTATGGTCTGCTTTACTGCTAGTTTCACAATGTTTGTTCTAAGATATGGTAAATCACTGCTGTGCTACTTACTGTTCTCCTTGCTGGAGAGTAATTGGTATCTGAATTGCAAGCTTTATGCAGGCCATAGACGGGGAGAAAAACGTCCGATTTTTCTTTTAAAAAACGAAAAATCGGTCGTTCAAGCGGCCGACGTTACCAGCAATGGTAAAAAAAATCGGACAATTTTCATCCCGTCTACAGCCGGCAAAAAGTGTCCCTGCAGAGAGCTATTTCTTTGACAGTTCCTTGACATTTATAGCGGTTGCAACAATGTATCTATTTGTATCCATTTAGGATACAGATGTTTTTATTCGGAAACAAATAGATACAATGTTGCAACAGCTGTAAATGTCAAGGAACTGTCAAAGAAATAGTGGAGCTCTCTGCAGGGACACTTTTTGCCAGACTGGAATTCCTCTTATTTTTCATCCCTCTTCTTCTTCTTCTTCTTCTTCTTCTTCTTCTTCTTCTTCTCCTTCTCCTTCTTCTTCTTCTGCTTCTTCTTCTTCTTCATCATCATCATCCTCTTCTTCTTCTTCTTCTTCTTCATCATCCTCTTCTTCTTCATCATCATCATCATCATTCTTCTTCTTCATCATCATCATCCTTTTCTTCTTCTTCTTCATCATCATCATCATCCTCTTCTTCTTCCTCTTCTTCTTCATCATCATCCTCTTCTTCGTCTTCTTCTTCTTCTTCATCATCATCATCATCATCATCATCATCATCATCCTCTTCTTCTTCATCATCATCATCATCCTCTTCTTCTTCATCATCCTCCTCCTCCTCCTCCTCCTCCTTCTTCTTCTTCTTCTCCTTCTTCATCATCATCATCCTCTTCTTCTTCTTTTTCTTCTTCATCATCATCATCCTCTTCTTCTTCGTCATCATCATCATCCTCTTCTTCTTCTTCTTCATCCTCATCCTCTTCTTCTTCTTCATCATCATCCTCTTCTTCTCTTCTTCATCATCATCATCATCATCATCATCCTCTTCTTCTTCTTCTTCTTCTTCATCATCATCATCCTCTTCTTCTTCTTCATCATCATCCTCCTCCTCTTCTTCATCATCCTCCTCCTCTTCTTCTTCTTCTTCATCATCATCATCTTCTTCTTCTTCTTCATCATCATCCTCTTCTTCTTCTCCTTCTTCTTCTTCATCATCATCCTCCTCCTCCTCTTCTTCTCTTCTTCTTCTTCATCTTCTTCTTCCTCTTCTTCATCATCATCATCATCATCATCATCATCATCCTCATCTTCTTCTTCATCATCATCATCCTCTTCTTCTTCTTCATCATCATCCTCTTCTTCTTCTTCTTCTTCTTCATCATCCTCTTCTTCTCCTTCTTCCTCTTCTTCATCATCATCATCCTCTTCTTCTTCATCATCATCCTCCTCCTCCTCTTCTTCTTCTTCTTCATCATCATCTTCTTCATCATCATCCTCTTCTTCTTCTTCTTCATCATCATCCTCTTCTTCTTCATCATCATCATCATCTTCTTCTTCTTCATCATCTTCTTCATCTTCATCTTCTTCATCATCTTCTTCTTCTGCTTCCTCTTCTTCTTTTTCTTCTTTTTGTCTTCCTCTTGCAGGTCACTGCTCATGCGCAGATTTTTTATTGGTAAAAAATCGGCCGATTTGCCCATCATTGCCGCGAAAATCTGCCGATCAGCAAAATCGGCCGATTCTTTTCCAACTTTACCGATAAAAAAATCTGCCAAAATACCGAAAACGGCCGAACAAATAGCCCACTAACGATCCGAAAATCGGCCGATTTTATTTTTGGCCGAAAAATTGGCCGATTTTCGACCCATCTAAGGCCTGCATTACCTGCTTCTGCTGTATTTATTCTGTAGATATGTGCTTTCTGATACTCTTGTGCTTCTATTTGATTATTTTCCCACCACTCATAAGAAGACCACCTGTTAGCAGGGGGCAGCTCTGGCTTGAGGAAGCAAAAGCCCTACTTCTCTATAGCTGTCTCCACACAGAAGTGGTTTAGATTAAGGTATGGTAATCAGTATTTATTATTATTATACAGTATTTATAAAGCGCCAACAGTTCGCTCAGCGCTGTACATTACAAAGGGGGACAGAACATGTGACAGTACAATACAATGTGATACACGAGGGGTTCGAGGGCCCTGCTCCTTCAAGCTTACAATCTAGGAGGGAGGGGATAGTGGTACAGGAGGAGATAGCTGTGGGAGATGGAGTGGTAGGAAGAGTGGAGGAGATCGGCAATTAGCAGGGGGTAGGGTAGGCTTCCCTGAAGAGGTGGGTTTTCAGGGTGCGCCTAAATGAGAGGAGAGTAGGTGATAGTTTGATGGATTTGGGTAATGAGCTCCAGAGGATGGGTGACGCCCTGGAGAAATCCTGGAGGCGGGCATGGGAGGAGGAGACCAGGGAACTAGAGAGAAGGAGGTCTTGAGAGGAGCGGAGTGTGCGTGATGGGTGGTACTTGGATATTAGGTCGGTGATGTAGTTTGGGGCAGTACGATGGACAGCTTTCTATGTCAGTGTTAGGATTTTGAATTTGATCCGTTGTGCAATCAGAAGCCAGTGGAGGGATTGGCAGTAAAGGGAAGAACATAAGCTGAAGGGAGCCCACAGTAAATACTGATGCTCTTTTGCTCTCTTCTTGCCTTTTTGAATAAAACTTTCATAGTAAGGTTCTTTTTAAAGGGAATATGTTAGGAAAGGCAAATAGGGGCTGCCATTGGTGGTGTGATTATGAAGATGGATTCATGGACTATTATCCTTATCCTTGCTTTCCTACTTAGTGATTGTTTTAGAATAAGCAATTGAAAATTAGGTGTTCTCACATTTAATATACAAAACTTTATCAAGGTGAGTAACTGAAATAGCTAAAATGTATAAAGACACCAGTCCTGGAGCCTTAATTTTAAAAAATAAAAGAAATGGACCTTGTTCTAATCAATGAAATTCTGCTGCCTGCGAGGTTTTGGTGCAAGACCATGGGCTGTGTCCAGTCATGTTCATGTTCAAATAAAAAAGCCCATACTCCATGCTTCCTATGTTTCTGGAGTCTTTATTCAAATGTAAGCAGCTCTTTACAGCAGGTAGTCATCAACAAAGCTGCGACGCATTTTGCACCATAGTGAGCTTAATCACAAAGTTTTATGATTAGGCATGTTATGGTACAAAACGGGTTTAAGCTTTCTTGATGACTACCTGCTGTAAAGAGCTGTTTACATTTAAATAAAGACACGAGTAATCTGGGAGGGAGCTAGCACAGTCTATTTTTTTTTATAAAGGTAAGTCTTTTTTTCAATGCTGTATTTAATATATCTTTCTCCTAGAATGGTGCATAGCCAAACATAAGAAAGAAAATAAATAAATTGTCAAACAAGGTATTATCTGTATGTTTTAAACAATGGCCACACTTTTACAGCTTCCATATATCACAAAGGTGAATGCAAATGGTGATGCCAATCTTCTTTAAGGTAAGTTCCTGCTCTTTGTACATTTCTTCCATATAATCTGTACACTTTTCCTTCTTTGTGGTCTTTACTGTGTATCTAAATCCCAAAGCTTTTTTTTTCAATGTATATTTCAGCTTACTAGTCCTTGTGGTGTCTTCAATAGCTTCAGTTTTCAGACTTTTTTTTTTCTTTATTTTAACTGGTGATCCTGTCCAAGGTAACAATGCTTACCTTGTCTGTTGAGGGGCAACAATATCACCCTAGACTGCTCTTCTGACTTGGACTGCAGACACATTGCTCTCTTCTTATTTCCATGGTATAGAAAGAAGGGGTTCTGTGGTTTACAGAGGCTAGTTTGGAAGGCTTATGACATTGTCCAAGATATCAGTTCAGTATATAGGAAATAAAAAGCTACTTGTTTCTATCAGGATCAATCAGTATTTTTCTGTTTTTCAAAGGACTGGCAAGCTGTAACTTATCTCATTATTGTCCTTGGATTTAGATTTTGGGCCAATGAGCACTATCACATAAGGAGTCCATAATCCTTTGCGAGCTACAATTCTGGGGAGGGATTAGGTAAAAGAACATATGTTGCATTTCCCTGTATTAGCAAACAAAAGTTTCACTTTGGGAAGACATCTGTTCTAAAGGAAAAGCAGGATATTATTGTAACATGAGGAGTTTTTTAAAATAACTAAATATAACTCATTTGAACTTCTGCTTTCTTTCTTTGTTTTCGGGAGGACAGCTAATAATTAATCAAGGAGTTAACACACTTTAAAATTTGGTGTCTGTGCCAACCTTTTCTATTAATTCATAAAGGCTCAAAGCACAACTTACATCTTTGGAACAAATCTTTTCATCCCTGAATTACATTGGCTAGCCTGTTAGATATTAAAGCAGAACTCCTCCTAAAAGGGGAAGATCTGCTTTAAATCCTCCTTCCCTCATCCCCTGCCATGCTAACATATCATTTTTTTCTGAGGGGGGGTGGAATGGGTACCTAGTTTTGAGGCGATCCGAGCAGAAGTCCTCCCCTTCCCCTCCCTCCGTGCAGTCTTTTGGGACACATGACAGGTTCCACAAAGCGCAGTGCGGCTCGTGCATGCACGGTAGGCAGCCAGCTGTGAACCCGATAGCAGAATAGCCGACTGCTCACAGGATGCCGTTGCCGGGAACCTGAAGGCTAATGAAAAACTAGCCTGGGTGAAGACATCCCTGGATTCCTGGGCAGGTAAGTGTCCTTTTATTAAAAGTCAGCAACTACAAGTCCTGTTCAAATATGACTTATAATTATTTTTTTTACAGAGTGAACTTCCTCTTTGAGGATATGTTGTCTGTGCATACGTTATAATTCTGAAAGCCTAAGGCCTCATTTACACTGCTTCTCCTAACTCTGAGTTTAGGAGCTTTTGGTGTTTTTTGCCAAAGCCCCTGAACTCAACTCATTAAAAGCCTATGTGTCCATGCACATATAGTCTTTTATCAGAGTTTAGCAGCAGCAGTTTAGGGGCAGTTAAACGTCCCTCTCCTGAACACAGAAGAATCACATTCAGGAGTGGAAAAATTTGGCCAAAAAATGGCAAACGCAACAAAAACGCTGCAAAAACCTGTCTAAATGCATGTAAACATCCCTAAGCGCTAGCCGTGTTTTTTTATTTCAGTGGCAAGTACTCTGGCCAATGAATTTAATAAATGTCCACGTGCTAAACGCTGTACTGCATTTACACAAGTTTTTGCAGTGTTTAGTGTTTTTCTGCTACCAGTGAAGTTAACTTCAACAGCAGTTCCAGTGTACACGTAGTCTTACTCCAGCCACTCCTCAGGATCGCTGCTGATCGCAGTACATTAGTGGTTTATGAAACAGAGAAGATTGGCAGAGAACATGTTCTCCTGTGATCTTTTCAGCACACAGAGAATCTGTCATTGACAGACACAGAAACAGCCAGTTTATGAAGGTGATGTCAGCCCTTCACTGGCGATCTGTGTGAAAAATATGTGTGTTTGTGTGTGTGTATATAATATTTGTATATACATATATGGCAAAAAAATGTATTTGCCCACTTTTAGAATGGCCGTGAGCATGCGTGGTGATGTCCCTCCTAGCTCCACCCAACACGTTTTGTCAGAAATGACGTTATCAATGGTCAAGGGTTTGAAAAAAAATTGACAGTGGCTGGTCTCAAATTTCTCTTGGCATGTTCCCTTTAATGGATTTTTGAAACAGTGGTATATATTTAAACTACATGCGCTATCTGTAGTATCATAGGTGGTCCCGCTTTCCATTTACCATTTTTTTAAGAACAATTATCTTATTTATTATAGGTACTTATATAGCGCTGTCAATTTACACAGCACTTTACATGTATTGTACATTAACATCAGTCCCTAACCCTCGAGGGGCGTACAATATAAGGTCCCTAACTCACATTCATACATACACATACTAGGGCCAATATAGACAGCAGCCATTTAACCTACCAGCATGTCTATGGAGTGTGGTAGGAAACCAGAGTACCCAGAGGAAACCCACGCAGGCACAGGGAGAACATGCACACACGTGCAATGCAGTGCCATGGCTGGGATTCGAACTGACAATGGGTTGATTTACTAATACTAATTTACTAATAGGCTGCTCACTTTGCCTAGAGAGTGAGGTGACACTCTGCTAACTTCCATCATCCAATCATGTGCAACAAAAATGCATTTTCCTTGCATGTCATTGGGTATTCTTTGAAGAGTGAAATTTCATATTTATTAAGCTCTGTGGAAAATTCCCTTGCAAAGCAAACAGCCTTTTTGTCTTTAGTAAATCAACCCCAATATATCCCACTGATTTTTGTAGTGAAGTCCATCTATATTATTACAGTGGTCCACAGTGGCATTGTAGATGGTGTCACAAGTTGGCCTGCAGTTTCTTGTTTGTGTATTCTTACCTCCTTGCTGCAGTGCTGTTCCTGATCCATTTCACATGCGTGGTTGTCTGTGCTCACCTATGGGTGTCGTCTGCTGTTCTCTGGGTTTTATTTCCTTTCCTTCCATCACTTCCTGTCCCTCCTCCTTGTTTGCCTGCATATATAAGACATGCTCAGTCTAGGCCACTTTGCCTGAGCAACTTCCTAGTTGTCTGAGCTCCTGTGTGTTGCTATTGCCTGTATCCTGCATTGACTACTCGTGTACTGACCCCGGCTTCGTTCTCTGACTGTGCTTGTTTTACGCCCATCCTGACCTCTGCTAGTCTATCGGATTTCCGTTTGTCTCCTCCCATTGTACTCTGCTTCTGCGAGCGGTCTCCTCATCCTCAGCTTGGCACACCCGGTGGCTTTGACCTGGTCCCAGCTTGATGCAAGTCCATCCCCACCATCAGGGGCTCTGGTGAAGAAGCAGGCTGGGGCTTAGACTCTGCACCCTGGGGAACCCCAAGTTGATTATCTACAAGGGCTCAATACCATAGGTGCTGACAGATGGTATCTAAAATAATACCTTTGTGTTTAGGTACAACTAAGGATTCAGGTGATCTCTTTTGAACCCTGATTAACCTGGATCTCTTTTGAATAAAATGTCACTCTTTTTCTAACACACCATTGTGCAAAACAAGAGAATCCTGGTCAGAGGATTGCTATTCATATGATATGTTTGGATTAGGCAACAACATTCAGTACTCACCATCTCTTCCTCATAACCTGGAACAGAAGTAGAGGACTTGGGAAGGATGTTTAACTGTGTAAGCAAAGAAGAAATACTTGTGCGGAAACATAATTAAAGTGGGATACAATTAGCTGTACCATAAGGATTAGTACTGGGCCTACTTTTTATTTTAATAATAAAAAGTAATACAGCGCAAATAATACAAATATTGAAAACTGTTACAAATTATATGTGAAAGTCCAAAGAAAAAGCCCCAAATTAAAGTCCAATGTCCCAAAAAATGTGAAAAAATTATTATTTACTTAAACTTTATCAATTTTCCAGCTTGCTCACATCTTCTGTGAAAAGCATTTTGTAGATCCACACTCACCAAATGCTGTGAATTCCCAAACTGGTATGGCTTTAAGATGCAAAAAAAGCAAGCCTGCAGGTGGGGTGTGGTGTCCTCAGAGATGATATAACTCTTTATGCTTTATAACTCTCACCCTGACTCTCCTTCCCAGATATTTCCTTATATAGCAAAAAATATAAAAGAAAAAGATGACAATGATATATTGCTATATGCCGATAAAAAATATATTTATAAAAAATGCAAAAAAACACCTTCCTTACACTCACATAAAGTAATTAAGCCCCAATTTCCATAGGATGATTTGATCTCCCACATCTCAGATAGTGATCCACCCTTATCTTCCTCCAGGTTCTCACTCCTGGATGTACAGATTGGTGAATAGGGTTACTTTATGACCAGCTTGTTACTCTCAAGCCTTCGCTCATGATTCCTCCTTAATTTACCCTGAATGCATTCTCATAGATGGATGAGAAAAATGCAAAAGAAAAAATACCAAAATAGTGTAATACTGTTAAAAACTATTTAATACTCAAGTGATGCTCCAAATGCACTCACATTTTCAAACTGAATAAAAAGCCTTTTTGTATATAAATCAGGACTCATCAAACATGTTCCAATAGCTCCTCTGACAATTCCAGCTAGGCAGACACAATTGCACAGCTTTGGCAATGAAGAACTGGCAAATTTGTAAAATCAGACCTCTTTGCCCACACTAAAGATAGCTGCGGAACGCCACACCGGAAGTGATGTCACAGGTATAAGGTCGGAACCGGAAGTTGCGTCAGCGCGTTTCACCCTCCCACAAGGCGTCGTCACGGACCAATTCTTTTGAACTTTCACATATAATTTGTCACAGTTTTGATTATTTGTATTATTTGCGCTGCATTTTTTTTTATAATTGTTTTTTATGTTTAGTCAATCCTTGAACAGCAGCATTTAATTTTTCACTTAATTTTTCACTTATTTCCTTGATGCAAGTTTGTTACATATTTTGTCTACTTTATATTTTGTTATTAATATCTAGTACAGCGGTGTCCAAACCGAGGCCTGCGGGCTGCTTGCAGCCGAGAGAGGGACACAGGGGATACCGTGCAAGCATAGTAGCCATGACGGCCGGCACTGACAAACCAGGCACAGGCCAGAAAGGATGTTGGGCTGCCATATTTGCACAGGGAATATAACTAGAGTTGTGTCTCCTACACTGTGTGCATCAATAGAAACACAAAACCCCAAAGCTTAGGATCGCAAGGCTTTCCTCTGCTGGTCCCTCCTCCTCTTCAAGCTTAATGGTGTGAATATATTGATTGTGCACCACATAACAAAAAACCAAATGGCAAACATGTTTGCATGCTAGTAGAAGGTGTTTTTATTTGTCCTAGATTTCAATCCTATTTTTATTTGTCCCAGAGTTCTCAACATAGTGTCTGTCAATTTTTTGGGAAGACCCAGGCTAAGCTGGCCTGTTCAGCGGCTGTAGAGAGTACAAAGCTTCAATTTTGGTAGTCTAAACCTCAAAACTGTCTTCCCTAAGGGGGTGAGTGACAGGAAGATGCTTAGAATCAAAGCCTAGAAAACATTGCCCCTAAAGGTTGAAAGCAGATAGCAAGGCTTTTAGAGTCTCAGCCTCCCTTGAAAGTTGTGGGATAATTACTACAGTACAAACTACACAGAGGTTGCCACTGATGGGATACAGGAAGAAGAAAGCAAGAGTGAGTGGTGTATAAACTTGGTGATGGATACTCAAGCAGCTTCTTGTTTTAGGTAAGTAACCACTGACACATAAGCTACCTTGTATAAAGACCACTAATGGGTGGGGACAATTTTCCACTGACCAACAATGTAAAGGGTCCCTTCTCCCACTGCCTACCAATGTATAGGGGCACGTCACCCATTGAAAACCAATGCAAAGTGTCAGTACAAATGACCACCAATATAACAAGGCATTTATCCCATTTACCACCACTGTGAGAGGAAATTTCTCATTGACCAGCACTGAGCACCATGGTTATAGGGACATTTGCACTTACCACCAATCTAATGGGGATTCTGCAGTGATCACCATTGTAACAGGAATTACCCTGAACACCAAGCTAATAGAGGAATCTACAAAAATCACCAATATGTGGAGATAATTTACACTCATCAAAACTGTAATGGGGCTTTTTCATGAGCCAGCAATCTAACAGGGGAATGCACACTAATCCCCATTGTAATAAGGGCATATAGCCATCCAAAACACCTTCCTAATATACTTCCTACTAATAATGAACAACAATCTCATGAAAAAAATTTGTACAAGCTAGGACTTAACTTTTGGGTGGTTTGGTGGGTACGCAGCTGGCTAAATATGACATTGAACTAGCAAGAGAAAAGTTCAAAACTAACCTTTGAAAGTATTATTTTCCCAAAAACATAGTTGATGCTTGGAAGAGACTTACAGCAGAAGTAGTGAGACAATCAATATTTAAACATGAATTTAAACATGCATGGGACAAACATAGGTATATACTCAGATAAAACACTAAAACTAATAAACAGAAATGGCAGACTTGATGGACCATTTGGTCTTTTAACCATTTCAATACCGGGCAATTTTACACCTTCCTGCCCAGGCCAGTTTTCACGTTTCAGCGCTCTCACACTTTGAATGACAATTGCGCGGTCATACAACATTGTACCCAAACTAAAATTTTATCATTTTCTTCACACAACTAGAGCTTTCTTTTGGTGGTATTTAATCACCGCCGGGGTTTTTATTTTTTGCTAAATTAACAAAAAAAGACCAAAAATTATGAAAAAAAAACACGTTTTTCTTTGTTTCTGTTATAAAGGTTTACAAATAAATAATTGTTCTTCATAAATTTAGGCCAAGATGTATTCTGCTACATGTCTTTGGTGAAAGTAACCCAAATTAGAATGTATTATTTAGTTTGTAGGAAAGTTATAGAGTTCACAAACTATGGTATAGATCTGAATATTGATCAATCCTGAAGTACTGACAGCCAATCTAATTTCTTGAGGTCCAAGAAAGTCAGAATAGTACAGATATCCCCAAATGACCCCTTTTTGCAGAGTAGACAGTCCGACGTACTTCATAGGAGGAATGGCGAGTTTTTTGAAGTTGTATTTTTTTTGTCATAATTTTTCGTAAAATTAAAAAAATTATTTTCACTATTTTTTTTTTTACATACCAGTGCAGTACAGCATCATCATATAACTGGCATAGCGGTGAACAGGGACACTGACTGGTGACAGTATGAAAAAAAAAAATATATATATATATATTTTTTTTATTATTATTTTTAATTTTTTATTACTTTTTTTTTTTAAGATTTTTTTTCATATTTTACTATGACCAAAGTAGTACAATGTTACCATAGTAACATTGTACTACTTTGAGGAAGTGATCAGTATTTTCTTTTTTTTACACAATTTGCTTATAGCAAAGAATTACTTTGCTATAAGCAAGCATTTACCTGAATGACATCGATTCATTCAGGTTTTTTTTTTTTTTTTTGTGCTTAGCTGTGATTTGGCCACAGCTAATCACATGACATGTGCATGTGACCTGCTGTGACCATTCACAGCTAGGCAGTAGTATACAATGGATGGCATGAATGAAGCCATCCATTGTATACAACTGTCATGTGACCTGCTGTGATCGGTCACAGCAGGTCACATGGTACCGGCAACGGGGGCCGGTACTCAGATCTGTCATCGGCCGTGTCCGCGGTACACGGCCGGTGACAGATCGTGCCGCTGCGCGGCTCTGCAACCGCGCGAACTGTGCATGTGCGGGAGGACGCCAAATGGTGTATACCCCGGAAAGCTGCAGCATTTTTGCGGCCGCCAAACGGCTATAGGCCGAGCGGCTAATGGTTAATGATGTCACTTTCCTACAGTATGTAGACATTCATTTCCTTATTCGGACAAAAATGTAAGTTTTCGGAGATTCGGATGTATATGAACATGGTAACTAGAGATGAGCAAATCGAACATGACGAAGTGGAATTCGTTCCGAAGATTTGGAAAAATTCTATTCGCGACAAATCCGAAGATTAGCAAACTTCGGATGCACGAATCGAATTTTCCCAAAAATGGCGGCGACATGTGTGGCGACGGAGAAAATGGACAGAGAAGATGGGGCGGGGATCTCTGGGAAGGCGCGCAGACAAGGCGCGCTGACCCATAATGCATTCATGACATGTGATCGCATTAGCCAATCAGCAGCCAGCCAGCACTGTGTAATGGTGGAGCTATAAATCGCGGCCATCTTAGAATTCTCCATTAGCCTCCGGTCATTCAAGAGAGACAGACCTGTGTGTATTAAGGGACAGAGTTAGGGCCACAGAGACTTTAGGGCCACAGAATCGTTACTCAGGGACACAGAATCGTTACTCAGGGACACAGAATCGTTACTCAGGGACACAGAATCGTTACTCAGGGACATAGAATCGTTACTCAGGGACACAGAATCGTTACTCAGGGACACAGAATCGTTACTCAGGGACACAGAATCGTTACTTAGGGCCACAGCTATCAAAGAATCGAAAATTTAAAGTGACATACACCCTTTTTTTTTTGGTGGCTGTCGTGCACAGTTGGTGCTGCAGTTTGCCGATTGTGCAAAATAAACTGACTTTCTGCTTCACAACCATTATTGTACGTTCAAAGAGTTAAATCCATTTACACGCCGGGTGGCGGTAATATTTTTTGGGTGATTAGTGCATTCCAGTGACATAAACATACAGTTTCCAGCCAACGGCAAGCTGCAATTGACCGATTGTGCTAAATAAACTGACTTTCTGCTTCACAACCACTATTGTACGTTCAAAGAGTTAGATCCATTTACACGCCGGGTGGCGGTAATATTTTTTGGGTGATTAGTGCATTCCAGTGACATAAACGTACAGTTTACAGGCAATGGCAAGCTGCAATTGACCGATTGTGCTAAATAAACTGACTTTCTGCTTCACAACCACTATTGTACGTTCAAAGAGTTAAATCCATTTACACGCCGGCTGGCGGTAATATTTTTTGGGTGATTAGTGCATTCCAGTGACATAAACGTACAGTTTCCAGCCAACGGCAAGCTGCAATTGACCGATTGTGCTAAATAAACTGACTTTCTGCTTCACAACCACTATTGTACGTTCAAAGAGTTAAATCCATTTACACGCCGGCTGGCGGTAATATTTTTTGGGTGATTAGTGCATTCCAGTGACAGAAACGTACAGTTTCCAGCCAACGGCAAGCTGCAATTGACCGATTGTGCTAAATAAACTGACTTTCTGCTTCACAACCACTATTGTACGTTCAAAGAGTTAAATCCATTTACACGCCGGCTGGCGGTAATATTTTTTGGGTGATTAGTGCATTCCAGTGACATAAACGTACAGTTTCCAGCCAACGGCAAGCTGCAATTGACCGATTGTGTACAATAAACTGACTTTCTGCTTCACAACCACTATTGTACGTTCAAAGAGTTAAATCCATTTACACGCCGGGTGGCGGTAATATTTTTTGGGTGATTAGTGCATTCCAGTGACATAAACGTACAGTTTCCAGCCAACGGCAAGCTGCAATTGACCGATTGTGCTAAATAAACTGACTTTCTGCTTCACAACCACTATTGTACGCTCAAAGAGTTAAATCCATATACACGCCGGGTGGCGGTAATATTTTTTGGGTGATTAGTGCATTCCAGTGACATAAACGTACAGTTTCCAGCCAACGGCAAGCTGCAATTGACCGATTGTGCTAAATAAACTGACTTTCTGCTTCACAACCACTATTGTACGTTCAAAGAGTTAAATCCGGTTTTATTTTTGGGGTGCTTATTGAATTAAAGAGTATGTCAGACAACACGCAGAGGAGTGGCAGAGGAGGCAATGTTTCAGGAGCGAGCAGACGTGGCAGCAGAGGAAGGGGTCGAGGCAGCACTAGTCGCAGCCAGAGGCCAGTGCTCCCGGTGTCATCCAGCGGTCGTGTCTCCACCGACAACCCTGCCGTCATCGATTGGTTGACTCGGTCGTCTTCCTCTTCCCAGGTCACCTCTGACACCTACAGCCAACGGTCGGTGGGTACGTCAGACACAACCGTTAGTTGGCATGGCCCGGGAGCAAGCCCACTGAAATCACGTGTCCTCGACCTGCCCCTGTCCTTTGGTGTTCCCTCACCAAGCGAAGTATCGCATGCTGTGGGCTCAGCCCCACTGTACAGTGAGGAAGAGCTAACAGAGGGCGGTCAGGAACGGGGGGAGACATCCGCCTCTTCAGCAGCCAGGCGAAGAAGTACTGGCGAGGAGAGTGGCTCGGTAGCCGGTCTAGAGACAGGTCTGTCTCCTGACCCACACGCAGCCGAGGGGGCTAGTAGTGACGCGGAGACCCTAATTGATGATGATGAGGCTGATCGCACTTGGCAGCCTCGTCGTCATCAGGCTATTGCTTCCGCATCATCAGGAGAAGAGGGTGCCAGCTTGCCAGCGAGCAAAACAGTCGGTGGGTTGCCCAGGAGGCAGCAGGGTCGCAGCAGTGTCAGTGGAGCCAAACGGCCACGGAGTAGAGCACCAGCTCCACTGCAGCCTACCACCACGGCCAGTAGTGGTGCCGGTGTGCACGGAGGAAGTAGCAGTCAGCCAGTGAGGAGTAGCGGGGGCAAAGTTTCCTACTCGGCGGTGTGGCAATTTTTCATCAAGCCGCCCGAGGAAGTAAACGTAGCCGTATGTCGACTATGTGGCCAGAAAGTCAAGCGTGGCCAGGGGGCCAATGTTGGGACTACAGCGTTGCGTCAGCATATGCAGCGTCGCCATTCGGTGGCCTGGGAAAACCGTGATAAAGATACGGCGGTTCTGCCTGCCCCAGCCCCCGCTCCATCACCCGCTCCGTTACTTGCTCCGTCACCCGACGTCAATCGCCCTCTATCAGCCAGTCAAGGCTCCAACACCTCTGCTGAGGGGAGTTGTCGCTCGTTGGCATCTTCCGCTCGTTCAGATGCTCCTTCTCCTGCTACTCCTCTTCACGGATTCCGTCAGCAGTCTTTCTTGGAATCCGTTTCCAAGAGACAACAGTTTGCGAGCACGCACCCGACGGTGCAGAAGCTGAACGTCCTCCTGTCCAAGTTGCTGGTGCTGCAGTCCCTCCCTTTCCAAGTGGTGGACTCAGCACCTTTCCGAGAAATGATGGCTTGTGCCGAGCCGCGGTGGAGAGTGCCAAGCCGGCATTTCTTTGCCAAAAAGGCAGTGCCAGCCCTGCATTCACATGTAGAAGAGATGGTGGGCCAGTCTTTGAGCATGTCGGTCTCTGCTAAAGTGCACGGCAGCGCCGACGTGTGGAGCTGTAACTACGGTCAGGGACAGTACATGTCATTTACGGCCCACTGGGTGAACGTGGTGCCGGCACAGCCGCACCAGCAACTTGGACAGGTCACGCCGCTTTTGCCTCCACGTTTGCACGTCCTTGGTCCAGCAAAGATGTCCGCCTCTACCACCTCTTCTTCCACCGTGTCCTCAGCCGCCACCCCCGTGCCAAGTCCCATTACCCGACCGGCATATCACATGTGCAGGGCGCAACGGTGTCACGCTGTGCTGCACCTGGTATGCCTTGGCGAACGTAGTCACACAGGGGAGGAACTTCTGAGTGTAATGAACAGAGAAATCGACAGATGGCTGTCTCCGCGCAAACTGAAAATCGGAACCATGTTGACCGACAACGGAAAGAACATGGTGTCTGCTCTGCGTCAAGGAAGGTTGTGCCATGCGCCATGCATGGCTCACGTGTTCAATCTGGTTGTCAAGCGGTTCCTAAAATCCACCATCCCACTGCAAGTCATCCTTAAAATGTCACGTAAACTTTGCATGCATTTCAGCCATTCCTACACCGCAAAGCACACCCTCCTTGAGCTGCAGCGGCAGAACGGAATTCCACAGCATCGCCTGATCTGCGACGTTGCAACAAGGTGGAATTCAACCCTACATATGTTAGACCGCCTTTACGAACAGCGAAAGGCCATCACCGATTTCCTGATGTTACAAGCGGATAAAGGTACTCCCCTGTGTAACTTAGATGTCAGCCATTGGCAGCTCATGCGTGACACCTGCCGCTTGCTCAGGCCCTTTGAGGAGGCCACGCTATTCGTGAGTCGGCAGGACTATGGGATGAACGACGTCATTCCTCTGTTGCACGTCCTGGAACAAATGCTGTTAACAATGGCTGGTCAGGGTGCGGTAGACGTGGCGCACAGATCTCAACGCCACATGACCCCTGTGGGGGCAGGACAGGAAGAAGAGGAGGAGGTAGAGGAGGACATTGGTGCTCAGGAATTATTGAGTGAAATGGGTGGTTTTTCCACTCAGCGGACAGGAGTGGAGGAGCAGGAGCATCTGGTAGAGGAGGAGGAGGAGACAGAGGACCCAGACGCACCGTGGCAGTATGCTGTGGAGATGGAGGCAGGGAGTCCCTTGCATTCCTTGGCACAAATGGCCCATAGCATGCTCGGTTGCTTGCGTAGCGACAGCCGAATAATAACCATCAGACAGAGGGATGACTTTTGGCTGTCCACCTTGTTGGACCCTCGCTACCGTTCAAAAATGGTGGCCTTTTTCACACCTGCTGAGAGGGAGGCCAAAATAAAGTACTATAAAAACCACCTATGTAGTCAGTTGGTCTCTACCTTTCTGCGCCAACGTCCATCCTCAGACACTGTGGGCCCTGTGCGCTCGCGTTTTGCTGCCATGGCAGCAGGGGAGGGGTGGGGTGGTAGGAGCAGTGGCAGCTCCACCAGCAGCAGCTGCCTCAGTCTGCAGTCGATGATGAGTAGCTTTCTTCACCAGCGCAGTGAGAAAACTACTAACCAGCCGCAGCAGCAGCAGCATCAGGTGGACCTGGAGCAGGACCTCAAACAACAGGCTTGGGCCTACTTGGACAGCACCCTGCCAACCGAGGTAGACAATCCCCTTGACTACTGGGCAACGAAACTTGACCTTTGGCCCCAACTAGCTGAATTTGCCCTTGAAAGGCTGTCATGCCCGGCCAGTAGCATGGCATCGGAGCGCGTGTTTAGTGCGGCAGGAGGTATTGTAACTCCGCGGAGGACACGACTGTCCACCCAAAGTGTGGAGAGACTCACGTTTGTGAAAATGAATCAGGCGTGGATTAGTCTGGATTTCAAACCACCAGTTCCTGACACAACTGACTAAATCCGCCATGAATCATGCCCCAAACATGTTATTAGGGACAAATGGAAGACCTCCACCTGATCCGTACATTTGTATATATATTTTATTGAGAGGCTGCTGGTCGGCCGACTCATGTTTTGCACATTTTTAATGACTTATACTCTGCAGGTCGGGCCCCTCATGAATTGGGGTTTTTAAATTATTTATACTTCGCTGGACGACCGTCACATGAATTGAACCTTTTTAATGACTTATACTCTGCTGGTCGGGCCCCTCATGAATTGGTGTTTTTAAATTATTTATACGTCACTGGACGACTGTCACATGAATTTAAACTTTTTAATTATTTATAGTGGACCAGTTCCAGACCGATGGAATAGCAATTTTTTTAAATATTTATTTGACACGTGTTGTCCATCTCATCAATGAGGTGGACTGTTTATTTATTGGCCACGGTTTGGCCCCCTCCTGTTTCTTACATTGTTAACTTGTTGTATCGGTCACGGTTTGGCCACGTGTTTGGTTGTCTTGTTAAGATTTTCTGTAATGTACACAGTTACGCTTGACTTGTCGACTTTCCACAATCTACTAAGGTATAGCATCGCATCAAAGTTTTTTTTTTTTTTTTTGGTCTAAACCATTTCTTATAATGTCAATTTGTAGGATACGCCGCTGTAAGGCGACCTACTTTTTTGTCACTGTGTAGACATCTATTTATAGGCCGATGTTTGGCCAGAAAGATATATTTAGTAATAACCTAGCCGTTCAAGCCGCTCACTGAACACCTCGGGAATTGCTTTGTATATCTGTCGCCTTAGGGGCCGCTGTCTGGCGACATAATTTTTTGTCACTGTGTAGACATCTATTTATAGGCCGATGTTTGGCCACAAAAATATATTTAGTAATAACCTAGCCGTTCAGGCCGCTCCCTGAACACCTCGGGAATTGCTTTGTATATCTGTCGCCTTAGAGGCCGCTGTCTGAACAGCTCATGAATTGCTTTCTATATGTGTCGCCTTTGAGGCCGCTGGCTGGACAGCTGATGAATTGATTTGTATATATGTACTTATTGTCCGCTGTCCGGACAGCTCATGAATTACTTTTTGTATATAGCCTTCCAAACCACTCTCAGAATAAGTCATGATATTCATGCTGTGTATAGCCTTATAGGCCAATGGTCAATCAAGTCATGATTGTTATAGTGTGTATAGCCTTATAGGCCGCTGTCTTTACAACTTTATAATTCCATGCAGTATATAGCCCTATCGGCCACTTTCTGGCATCCAGTTGCTGTAGCCCCCATCACCACACTGTGCCACGGGCCCCTGTACCGCCTTCTCATACTGCTGCCAGATCCATCCTCTGCCATGTGCGTCTTTGTCGTCTACTCACGCTGCTGGGTTCCAGTTTTAAACCTAGGCCTGTGTATGGCTTCCGAATACTGCTGCCTCCACCACCACCCTGCGCCATGTGCCTCTGTCGTCTGCTCACGCTGCTGACGGCTTCCGCTTTTTAACCTAGGCTGTGTATGGCTTCCGAATACTGCTGCCTCCACCGCCACCCTGCGCCATGTGCCTCTGTCGTCTGCTCACGCTGCTGACGGCTTCCGCTTTTTAAACTAGTCCTGTGTATGTCTTCCGAATACTGCTGCCTCCACCGCCACCCTGCTCCATGTGCCACTTTCAGGTCTCCTCACACTGCTGCCAGGTCCATACTGATTCATGGCCCCCTGTACCGGCTCCTCATGAACGTGGTTCAGCGGGTTTGCATCACTTAACGACAAATCGTTGACAAATGCTGGGACGTTCAGTGTTGTGCGCATTAAGCCAGACACCAAAGGGCAGCACAGACCTGTTATTACTCGCTCAAGCATGGCTGAACAAAACCAGTCTCTACCACAAATTGGACCCAGGCCTGCCCAGGGTCTCGTAACTAGATTGCACGGAGGAGTAGAGTCCGTTATCGGAATTAAATAGACAAAACGCCACACCAAAAAGAGTGGCCATTTCCAACACTTATTCCAGAAAGAGGAACAACCCGTTTCATATACGGCCCGTAGACGTTTCACGTCTGCCACATTCAGTCGATTTAAGACGCAAGCTCCACTTCCTGTGGTCTCTGACCGTCGATATACCTTTAAGTGTCAGCTTTGAAGCTGTATTCCCTCCGGAGCACTGACACTGGTGCCCTTCCGTCAACATGCCTTTAAGTTTCAGTTTTCAACCATATTCCCCACAGAAGCCAAACTCTTGGGTATCCCAGAAGCTGCTCAGCGGGTCAGGGCAATAAAGCTCCCGGTTCGCAGGTTGTTCCGTCTTATGGATGGAAGTACGACGGTATATGATCTTCTTCGCACCCACGGCATTACCTCATAAAATTTCTGCATTGCATCTGCAATCACAACGCTGACTTCCCGGATCGCCACTCAGCCATTGGACTCTTGATAGTCGTCTCCCCACACTGCTGCTGGGGGGACTTTTTAACCTAGGCCTGTGTATGGCCTTCAATTGAAGCTGCTTCCGCTCCGCCACTCTGCCATTGGACTCTTGATAGTCGTCTCCCCACGCTGCTGCTGGGGGGACTTTTTAACATAGGCCTCTGTATGGCCTTTAATTGAAGCTGCTTACGCTCCGCCACTCTGCCATGGGCCTCTTGGGTATCCCAGAAGCTGCTCAGCGGGTCAGGGCAATAAAGCTCCCGGTTCGCAGGTTGTTCCGTCTTATGGATGGAAGTACGACGGTATATGATCTTCTTCGCACCCACGGCATCACCTCATAGAATCTCTGCATTGCATCTGCAATCACAACGCTGACTTCCCGGATCGCCACTCAGCCATTGGACTCTTGATAGTCGTCTCCCCACACTGCTGCTGGGGGGACTTTTTAACCTAGGCCTGTGTATGGCCTTCAATTGAAGCTGCTTCCGCTCCACCACTCTGCCATTGGACTCTTGATAGTCGTCTCCCCACGCTGCTGCTGGGGGGACTTTTTAACATAGGCCTGTGTATGGCCTTCAATTGAAGCTGCTTACGCTCCGCCACTCTGCCATTGGACTCTTGATAGTCGTCTCCCCACGCTAATGCTGGGGGGACTTTTTAACATAGACCTCTGTATGGCCTTTAATTGAAGCTGCTTACGCTCCGCCACTCTGCCATGGGCCTCTTGGGTATCCCAGAAGCTGCTCAGCGGGTCAGGGCAATAAAGCTCCCGGTTCGCAGGTTGTTCCGTCTTATGGATGGAAGTACGACGGTATATGATCTTCTTCGCACCCACGGCATCACCTCATAGAATCTCTGCATTGCATCTGCAATCACAACGCTGACTTCCCGGATCGCCACTCAGCCATTGGACTCTTGATAGTCGTCTCCCCACACTGCTGCTGGGGGGACTTTTTAACCTAGGCCTGTGTATGGCCTTCAATTGAAGCTGCTTCCGCTCCACCACTCTGCCATTGGACTCTTGATAGTCGTCTCCCCACGCTGCTGCTGGGGGGACTTTTTAACATAGGCCTCTGTATGGCCTTTAATTGAAGCTGCTTACGCTCCGCCACTCTGCCATGGGCCTCTTGGGTATCCCAGAAGCTGCTCAGCGGGTCAGGGCAATAAAGCTCCCGGTTCGCAGGTTGTTCCGTCTTATGGATGGAAGTACGACGGTATATGATCTTCTTCGCACCCACGGCATTACTTCGTAGAATCTCTGCATTGCATCTGCAATCACAACGCTGACTTCCCGGATCGCCACTCAGCCATTGGACTCTTGATAGTCGTCTCCCCACACTGCTGCTGGGGGGACTTTTTAACCTAGGCCTGTGTATGGCCTTCAATTGAAGCTGCTTCCGCTCCGCCACTCTGCCATTGGACTCTTGATAGTCGTCTCCCCACACTGCTGCTGGGGGGACTTTTTAACCTAGGCCTGTGTATGGCCTTCAATTGAAGCTGCTTCTGCTCCGCCACTCTGCCATTGGACTCTTGATAGTCGTCTCCCCACACTGCTGCTGGGGGGACTTTTTAACACAGGCCTCTGTATGGCCTTCAATTTAAGCTAGTAAAAAGAGATATAAACGAGCGCACCTATAAAGAATAAATAGCAGCTGAACATAAGGTAACCAAACACCCTAAAGAACCAATATATCATAAACATGCAGCGCTATGGGTAGATGAGGAACTGATACATATATCAATACAATAAATAGAGGAATTAGTCCATGTAGCAGTTAAAAATGATATAAATATAAAGTGACTTCAAGTGCTCTCCTTTAATTCGTATTCAAGCGTTGTGCGGAATGGTGCAGAAGAAATGCACACTCACCAGAACGCACAGATAAATGAGCGTTTGTAAAACATATGTTCCCCTCTGAATCGTTAGGAAAAGGTCTGTGATGCGATAACCTCCCTCCAGGACTCCTGGGTGCTCCTGTCTGTTCCCTCACAAGGTGGCTTGCGGACTTCTCCTTACAGCACGCCCCTTGTCCAGTAAATGGATGAGTGGCTGAAAATTGATGCTCCCCAGGGGAGTCAAGACAAGGACATACCCATAGTGTAGTAAGTGGTAAAAGAATTTATTCGCATATCAAGCTACTCGATGGTATACAGCGGTATGTAAAAGCAAACTGTGGACTAACCGTCCAGATTAAAAGATGGCCGCCGGAGCTCCACGATGCTCCGACGGCGTGACGTCACGGCGTTCTTGGCTCCTCCTACGCGTTTTGTGCACACGCACGTCGTCTGGGGGGAATTGCCAATGAACGCCGAGCCGTGCGTCGTCCTTATATATGCTAGGCGCATGCGCATTACAACGGCGCCATATTTTGGAGGTCTAAAATACACAGACGGCTGAGTACTGGAACGGGCGCCATTTTTCGTTAGTTCTATTCTCTACATTCACTGTCATAACAACAGTGCATGTAGTCGGCCAGCTTTCATTGTTAAATGTACAAATATGGTTCCATGACAACCTATGCTAAGTATTTTGGAACCCGGGGACCAATTAGTATATACTCTAGTTAGCCTAATAAATACGGGGAACGAATTAAACAGGGTGTAATGTCTTATATGTGGCACTAGCATATAAAACGCGACTAAGGATATATATATACAGTACAAAAAATGCAAAATACAATTTGTTAATAAAACATATATAGTGTATCCCATGTTATGCAATTAAAACCTATAAAACATGTAAAAACATTTTTACTAAACGGTACCTATGAGTGTACACATTATACCAATCCACATTCGGTATTGGTCTGTCACAATATCTGTCAAAAAAGTCCTATTAATACCAAATTAAATATACATAGATAGAATAGAATCACATCATCCTAACCCACTCTATCCAAATAGCGATCAAAGTATATAGAGTCCATAGACTTTTAACTGTTGTTGATGAAACAATTTAAGTCTATGTCTATATTATGACCTTTTGGGTATAGGGTCTGGAGCTCATATATCCAGCGTGTTTCAAGTCGTGAAACCCCCCCGAAGTCTATTTATCCCCCTCCAGTGGGGTTGTATTGTGTCTATTCCAACAAACCGTAAAGATGAAGGATCATTATTATGTTTCCTTTTGAAATGATAAGATAGAGAGTGGTCTTTGTACCCCTTTTTAATGTTACTAACATGCTCTCTCAGTCTATCGCGTAAACGTCTAGTAGTGCGTCCCACATACTGGAGTTTACAAGAGCATTCAAGAAGATAGACCACATTTTTACTGTAACACGTAATACATTTATCTATCTTATATGTTCTTCTTTTAATCTGGACGGTTAGTCCACAGTTTGCTTTTACATACCGCTGTATACCATCGAGTAGCTTGATATGCGAATAAATTCTTTTACCACTTACTACACTATGGGTATGTCCTTGTCTTGACTCCCCTGGGGAGCATCAATTTTCAGCCACTCATCCATTTACTGGACAAGGGGCGTGCTGTAAGGAGAAGTCCGCAAGCCACCTTGTGAGGGAACAGACAGGAGCACCCAGGAGTCCTGGAGGGAGGTTATCGCATCACAGACCTTTTCCTAACGATTCAGAGGGGAACATATGTTTTACAAACGCTCATTTATCTGTGCGTTCTGGTGAGTGTGCATTTCTTCTGCACCATTCCGCACAACGCTTGAATACGAATTAAAGGAGAGCACTTGAAGTCACTTTATATTTATATCATTTTTAACTGCTACATGGACTAATTCCTCTATTTATTGTATTGATATATGTATCAGTTCCTCATCTACCCATAGCGCTGCATGTTTATGATATATTGGTTCTTTAGGGTGTTTGGTTACCTTATGTTCAGCTGCTATTTATTCTTTATAGGTGCGCTCGTTTATATCTCTTTTTACTATCTGATATTTTGCCATTTACATTTACTGAGCTGCACCCATTCTATCAGAGATTTCCAGACTGTGGATCTCTACAATTATCTCTTATATATTTCCTAATAGTTTCTAGTGGTATTTTACCTGTTGGAAACATTCAATATGGCGGATATCTTTGAGATGAGATCATCAAGATCTATTATCTCTGAGGATATCTATACTATTGATGACACAAGAGATGATCTTAAGGGTCTCTTCTTACATCTGCAGAACCTCACCTCTGCTGAGGTTAGAACTTTATGGGATGTATCATTTTTGGATAAATATCTCAAAGATGGTATGGTTCCGCGTTCACTCAGGTGGGACGTACCCCCTGAATATATGGATGACACCAGTAGGCTGGAGTGGTTCCAATTTTTTAATAAAGCTGGGATTGATTTAATCAAATTTTTAATCACTAGAAAAAAGAAAAAATTAACTTATTTAGACTCAGAAATTAATATTGTTAGAGAGAAGCTCATTCCATATAAAGGAACGGAAGAGTATAATAAGGAATCTGATAAAGTCAAAAAGTATCTTGAAAATGTAGAAAAAGAACAAAAAATAAAGAAAAAGAAAAAATATGCCAGAGATTTTAAAGATTATCAAGAAAATGCTGTTTTCAAGTGGCAATTAGATGAGGAGAATTTACAAATAACGCCTACTCCCACTGAAACTATTAAGAGGAAACCTAAGAAATTAGTATCCAATATTAGACATGAATCGACACATTCACAATATCATTCTCCCAAATATAATAAACTATCGAATCAGTATAATGTTCCAACATCAAACAGATACGAACCTCTGTATGATCATAATGTGGGGACACGGAATTTACAATGGCACCCTACATATGATCAACACCCCCAAACTAATAGTGGACAATACTATTATAATAGGAACCCCCACCCTCACCAGCAAGGAGTAGGAGCATCTCCTAGACACCACCATCAAAACTACTACTCTAACACCAACTACCATCCTCGCAACCAAGGAGGAGTAGCGTCCCCTAAACATTATAATCAGAGGCCTTTGACCTCAAATAGACCACCTAATCCACCATCTAATAGGGAGTATTATGACAATCGGAACTATCAACAGACACCTCCAAGAGCACCACATAATTATGACCCCAACAGAACACCTCAGGTGCATTTTTTAGGGGAAGGGGTGTCTCGGAAAAGAAGCGGCTCCGTAGAGGGAAGAGGGGGGGTAAAAGGATCAACAGAAACAGGCAAGAAAAGGAAAACATAGCCGGCCAAGGTATCTTCAATTTAAGTAACACAGCACTCACGCAACCTGAATTAAAACTTCTAGATAAGGGGTTGAAATTTGCCCCTAAACAAAAACTAAACAAGTTCCAAACTTATATTGACATCCATAAGTTCTCACGACAGCTTTCTTTAAAACGACATTTCTATTCTAACCCATTAAGTAATAATCAGAATAGTATTACCAATTTTTCCACACTAAAGAATGCCTCTACTTTTAATCCTCCACCCCAATCCAGATCATATGTCAATATTTTTAAGGAATTGGTACTAAAAGACCTGGAAAATTTAAAAATCAAGAAAATCAGTGATACTAATAACACGAAAGCTATTGATCTCCTTTTAGAAAGGAAAGACCTGGTCATTAGACCAGCTGATAAGGGAGGAGGGGTTGTCATATTGAATAAATTCGATTATCTGGAGGAAGCCTATAGAATCCTTAATGATACTACCACCTATACTCGCCTATCGGGCAATCCAGTACTAACTTTGAAAAAAGAATTGAAAAGCTTAATAAATAGGGGATTTGAGAATGGAATAATAAACAAAAAAGAAAAGAATTTCCTATGTCCATCAGCCCCTAGGCTCCCAGTGTTCTATATACTCCCTAAGGTACATAAGAACCCGTCCAAACCACCAGGACGGCCTATTATCAGTGGAATAGGGTCACTGTTCTCTAAAGTAGGGGAATATATAGATTACTTCCTGCAGCCACTGGTTACACAGACTCCGGCTTTCCTAAAGGATACGAAGCATATTTTGAATGACATCAAGGACGTTAGAATATCATCTCGGACCTTCCTAGTTACAGCGGATGTTACATCCCTGTACAGTAATATTGCACATGAAGATGGGTCAGAGGCCGCCAAATATTTTTTGGATACACATAGCACTTTATCTCCCCTACACATTGACTTTATTTTAACATTACTGCAGTTTGCTATGCAAAATAACTACTTTTGGTTTGATCGCAACTACTTTGTGCAAACCAAGGGCGTAGCGATGGGGGCTAAGTTTGCCCCCAGCCTAGCAAATCTTTTTATGGCTTATTGGGAGGAGTTTTTAATCTATGCTAGAGAGTGGCCGGAATTAGTATTTTATAAAAGATTTATCGATGACGTGTTTTTATTATGGAATGGGGAGGAGGATTCCCTGCATAACTTTTTTAAAACACTTAACGATAACACGCTTAATATTGAATTTAGTTACACATTTAGTACTACAGATATACATTTCCTGGACCTGACTCTATTAAATGATAATGGGAGGATTATCACTAAGTCCTTTTTCAAAAAAACTGACAGGAATAGTTTCATCCCGCTGGAGAGTTGCCATCACCCAGCGTGGCTAGCAAATATTCCGAAAGGTCAGCTTACGAGAATTCGAAGGAACTGTACAGAACTTGATACTTATTATGCACAGGCCGAGGTTTTAAAAACTAAGTTTGTGGAAAAGGGATACTCCCAACATAGAATTAATGAAACTATCCAGCAAGTGGCCAATATAAATAGATCTGCTTTACTAGAAGATAAAAGGACGACTAATAAGTCATTTTCTTGCCCTTTCCTAACCACATACTCTATACAACATGGGGCCATTAAACATATCATTAATAAAAATTGGAATGTTTTGTTGGCGGACCCTGTCTTATCTAAAATCCTTCCAGAAAGACCAGAAGTGATCTATAAAAAAGCTATGGCGTTGAGACATCGACTAGCACCAAATGTTATCAACCCTCCAAACAATATCTCTATTGCACCAAACATTAAAGGTTTCTTTCCATGCAATAAGTGTGTTATCTGCAAAACTAATAATGTACGGAAACAGAAAATATATGATTTCTCCTCACGCACGACAGGAAGAACATATAAGATAGATAAATGTATTACGTGTTACAGTAAAAATGTGGTCTATCTTCTTGAATGCTCTTGTAAACTCCAGTATGTGGGACGCACTACTAGACGTTTACGCGATAGACTGAGAGAGCATGTTAGTAACATTAAAAAGGGGTACAAAGACCACTCTCTATCTTATCATTTCAAAAGGAAACATAATAATGATCCTTCATCTTTACGGTTTGTTGGAATAGACACAATACAACCCCACTGGAGGGGGATAAATAGACTTCGGGGGGGTTTCACGACTTGAAACACGCTGGATATATGAGCTCCAGACCCTATACCCAAAAGGTCATAATATAGACATAGACTTAAATTGTTTCATCAACAACAGTTAAAAGTCTATGGACTCTATATACTTTGATCGCTATTTGGATAGAGTGGGTTAGGATGATGTGATTCTATTCTATCTATGTATATTTAATTTGGTATTAATAGGACTTTTTTGACAGATATTGTGACAGACCAATACCGAATGTGGATTGGTATAATGTGTACACTCATAGGTACCGTTTAGTAAAAATGTTTTTACATGTTTTATAGGTTTTAATTGCATAACATGGGATACACTATACAGTCATGGCCGAAATTGTTGGCACCCTTGATATTTTTCCTGAAAATCAAGTATTTCACACAAAAAAGGTATTGCATTAACACATGTTTTGCTATACACATGTTTATTCCCTTTGTATGTATTGGAACAAATATAAAACAGAGGCAGAAAAGCAAATATGACATAATGTCACACAAAACCCCAAAAATGGGCTGGACAAAAGTATTGGCACCCTTAACTTAATATTTGGTTGCACACCCTTTGGAAAACATAACTGAAATCAGTCGCTTCCTATAACCATCAATAAGCTTCTGACACCTCTCACCCGGAATTTTGGACCACTCTTCCTTTGCAAACAGCTCCAGGTCTCTCTTATTGGAAGGACACCTTTTCCCAACAGCAATTTTAAGATCTCTCCACAGGTGTTCAATGGGATTTAGATCTGGGCTCATTGCTGGCCACTTCAGAACTCTCCAGCGCTTCTTTGCCATCCATTTCTGAGTGCTTTTTGACGTATGTTTGGGGTCATTGTCCTGCTGGAAGACCCAGGATCTTGGACGCAAACCCAGCTTTCTGACACTGGGCCCTACAGTGCGACCCAAAATCCTTTGGTAATCCTCAGATTTCATGATGCCTTGCACACAGTCAAGGCACCCAGTGCCAGAGGCAGCAAAACAACCCCAAAACATCATTGAACCTCCACCATATTTTACCGTAGGTACTGTGTTTTGTTCTTTGTAGGCCTCATTCCGTTTTCGGTAAACAGTAGAATGATGTGCTTTACCGAAAAGCTCTATCTTGGTCTCATCTGTCCACAAGACGTTTTCCCAGAAGGCTTTTGGCTTACTCAAGTACATTTTGGCAAACTGTAGTCTTGCTTTTTTATGTCTCTGTGTCAGCAGTGGGGTCCTCCTGGGTCTCCTGCCATAGCGTTTCATTTCATTTAAATGTCGACGGATAGTTCGCGCTGACACTGATGCTCCCTGAGCCTGCAGGACAGCTTGAATGTCTTTGGAACATGTTTGGGGCTGCTTATCCACCATCCGGACTATTCTGCGTTGCAATCTTTCATCAATTTTCCTCATCCGTCCACGACCAGGGAGATTAGCTACAGTGCCATGGGTTGCAAACTTCTTGATAATGTTGCGCACTGTGGACAAAGGCAAATCTAGTTCTCTGGAGATGGACTTGTAACCTTGAGATTGTTGATATTTTGCCACAATTTTGGTTCTCAGGTCCTCAGACAGTTCTCGTCTCCTCTTTCTGTTGTCCATGCTTAGTGTGGCACAGACAGACACACAATGCAAAGGTTAAGTGAACGTCTCTCCTTTTTATCTGCTTTCAGGTGTGATTTCTATATTGCCCACACCTGTTACTTGCCCCAGGTGAGTTTACAGGAGCATCACATGCTTGTAACATTCTTATTTATCCGCAGTTGTGAAAGGGTGCCAATACTTTTGTCCAGCCCATTTTTGGAGGTTTGTGTGACATTATGTCGAATTTGCTTTCTTTCCTCCCTTTTTTTGTTTTGTCCCAATACACACAAAGGGAATAAACATGTGTATAGCAAAACATGTGTTAATGCAATACGTTTCGTGAGAAATACATGATTTCCTGGAGAAATATCAAGGGTGCCAACAATTTCGGCCATGACTGTATATGTTTTATTAACAAATTGAATTTTGCATTTTTTGTACTGTATATATATCCTTAGTCGCGTTTTATATGCTAGTGCCACATATAAGACATTACACCCTGTTTAATTCGTTCCCCGTATTTATTAGGCTAACTAGAGTATATACTAATTGGTCCCCGGGTTCCAAAATACTTAGCATAGGTTGTCATGGAACCATATTTGTACATTTAACAATGAAAGCTGGCCGACTACATGCACTGTTGTTATGACAGTGAATGTAGAGAATAGAACTAACGAAAAATGGCGCCCGTTCCAGTACCCAGCCGTCTGTGGCTTAGACCTCCAAAATATGGCGCCGTTGTAATGCGCATGCGCCTAGCATATATAAGGACGACGCACGGCTCGGCGTTCATTGGCAATTCCCCCCAGATGACGTGCGTGTGCACGAAACGCGTAGGAGGAGCCAAGAACGCCGTGACGTCACGCCGTCGGAGCATCGTGGAGCTCCGGCGGCCATCTTTTAATCTGGACGGTTAGTCCACAGTTTGCTTTTACATACCGCTGTATACCATCGAGTAGCTTGATATGCGAATAAATTCTTTTACCACTTACTACACTATGGGTATGTCCTTGTCTTGACTCCCCTGGGGAGCATCAATTTTCAGCCACTCATCCATTTACTGGACAAGGGGCGTGCTGTAAGGAGAAGTCCGCAAGCCACCTTGTGAGGGAACAGACAGGAGCACCCAGGAGTCCTGGAGGGAGGTTATCGCATCACAGACCTTTTCCTAACGATTCAGAGGGGAACATATGTTTTACAAACGCTCATTTATCTGTGCGTTCTGGTGAGTGTGCATTTCTTCTGCACCATTCCGCACAACGCTTGAATACGAATTAAAGGAGAGCACTTGAAGTCACTTTATATTTATATCATTTTTAACTGCTACATGGACTAATTCCTCTATTTATTGTATTGATATATGTATCAGTTCCTCATCTACCCATAGCGCTGCATGTTTATGATATATTGCTTCAATTTAAGCTGCTTACGCTTCGCCACTCTGCCATGGGCCCCTGTACCGCCTCCTCTTGCTGCTGCCAGGTCCAGAGTGTGTCATGGGTCCCTGTACGGCCTCCCATTGCTGCTGACTTCATCGCCAGACTCTGCCATGTGCCACTTTCAGGTCTCCTTACACTGTTGGTGGGTTCCATTTTGTGATAGGGTGCTGTATGGCCTTCCATTGCTGCTGCCTCCACCGCCACCCTGCGCCATGTGCCTCTGTCGTCTGCTCACGCTGCTGACGGCTTCCGCTTTTTAACCGAGGCCTGTGTTTGGCTTCCGAATACTGCTGCATCCACCACCACCCTGCGCCATGTGTCTCTGTCGTCTGCTCACGCTGCTGACGGCTTCCGCTTTTTAACCTAGGCCTGTGTATGGCTTCAGAATAATGCTGCCTACACCGCCACCCTGCGCCATGTGCCTCTGTCGTCTGCTCACGCTGCTGCCAGGTCCATACTGATTCATGGCCCCCTGTACCGGCTCCTCATGAACGTGGTTCAGCGGGTTTGCATCACTTAACGGCAAATCGTTGACAAACGCTGGGACGTTCAGTGTTGTGCGCATTAAGCCAGACACCAAAGGGCAGCACAGACCTGTTATTACTCGCTCAAGCATGGCTGAACAAAACCAGTCTCTACCACAAATTGGACCCAGACCTGCCCAGGGTCTCGTAAGTAGATTGCACGGAGGAGTAGAGTTCGTTATTGGAATTAACTGTGAGGGACTTTTAAACCTAGGCCTGTGTATGGCCTTCATTTGAAGCTGCTTCTGCTCCGCCACTCTGCCATTGGACTCTTGATAGTCGTCTCCCCACGCTGCTGCTGGGGGGACTTTTTAACCTAGGCCTGTGTATGGCCTTCAATTGAAGCTGCTTCTGCTCCGCCACTCTGCCATTGGACTCCTGATAGTCGTCTCCCCACACTGCTGCTGGGGGGACTTTTTAACATAGGCCTCTGTATGGCCTTCAATTTAAGCTGCTTACGCTTCGCCACTCTGCCATGGGCCCCTGTACCGCCTCCTCTTGCTGCTGCCAGGTCCAGAGTGTGTCATGGGTCCCTGTACGGCCTCCCATTGCTGCTGACTTCATCGCCAGACTCTGCCATGTGCCACTTTCAGGTCTCCTTACACTGTTGGTGGGTTCCATTTTGTGATAGGGTGCTGTATGGCCTTCCATTGCTGCTGCCTCCACCGCCACCCTGCGCCATGTGCCTCTGTCGTCTGCTCACGCTGCTGACGGCTTCCGCTTTTTAACCGAGGCCTGTGTTTGGCTTCTGAATACTGCTGCATCCACTGCCACCCTGCGCCATGTGTCTCTGTCGTCTGCTCACGCTGCTGACGGCTTCCGCTTTTTAACCTAGGCCTGTGTATGGCTTCAGAATAATGCTGCCTACACCGCCACCCTGCGCCATGTGCCTCTGTCGTCTGCTCACGCTGCTGCCAGGTCCATACTGATTCATGGCCCCCTGTACCGGCTCCTCATGAACGTGGTTCAGCGGGTTTGCATCACTTAACGGCAAATCGTTGACAAACGCTGGGACGTTCAGTGTTGTGCGCATTAAGCCAGACACCAAAGGGCAGCACAGACCTGTTATTACTCGCTCAAGCATGGCTGAACAAAACCAGTCTCTACCACAAATTGGACCCAGACCTGCCCAGGGTCTCGTAAGTAGATTGCACGGAGGAGTAGAGTTCGTTATTGGAATTAACTGTGAGGGACTTTTAAACCTAGGCCTGTGTATGGCCTTCAATTGAAGCTGCTTCTGCTCCGCCACTCTGCCATTGGACTCTTGATAGTCGTCTCCCCACGCTGCTGCTGGGGGGACTTTTTAACATAGGCCTCTGTATGGCCTTCAATTTTAGCTGCTTACGCTCCGCCACTCTGCCATGGGCCCCTGTACCGCCTCCTCATGCTGCTGCCAGGCCCGTAATCTGCCATGGGCCCCCGTACCGACTCCTCATGCTGCTGCCAGGCCCGTAATCTGTCATGGGCCCCTGTACCGCCTCCTCATGCTGCTGCCAGGTCCAGAGTGTGTCATGGGTCCCTGTACGGCCTCCCATTGCTGCTGTCTCCATCGCCACACTCTGCCATGTGCCACTTTCAGGTCTCCTCACACTGCTGGTGGGTTCCATTTTGTCATAGGGTGCTGTATGGCCTGACATTGCCGCTGCCTCCACCGCCACACTGTGGCTCCACACTCTGGTTTTGGCCCCGTGACTGCCCAAATGAGTGAAGTGTGCGGTGATTCTAAGATCGACGGCACTCATCTGCATGTCATACTGACTGACAGTATTATTTCTCTTCCCCAGCAGACTCCAAGGGCATTTAAATTAAAGGTACAGTGTTCTGCACTAATATAAAGGCTCTTTGAAGCCTAGAAACACCCTTTTTATAAGTTAAATTCGCAGCGAATATATTCGGCTCGAAGCGAATTTATTCGGCGAATTCGGCGAATCAGCCGAACCGAATTTTTGAATAATTCGCTCATCTCTAATGGTAACAAATGTCAAAAAAGTTATAACAAAATTAACAAATGCATTTGTTTCATTCATTTCATTTGGATGATGTCACATGATGCAGTAGTAGTTTGGGCCCATGAGGAAATTAATTCAATTTTCAAATTCAGATTCAGGAAACTAATGGATCCTAATTTAGTTCCATTCGTTAATGTGGATGCGCATGACGCCAGTTGATATTGTCCAATCAACTCATGCCATTTCTGTAGTTGGGTTGGACTATCACCCACAAATATCGAATCCTTCCAATTCAAATCCGTTTGATTCGATAATATATCAAGTATATAGCAATCTTCTGGAAAATCTGCAACATTTTTCAGATCCACTCGAACCAATGAATATACAAAATGAATACGAAGATACGAATAACGAATCTGGTCAACATAATGATTATAATGAAACGAAATTCTTCAATGAACGAAGACATGTGAAACAAAATTTTCCAACATGCACATGTCTATTTCTATGTTTCTAACATATCATTTATTCACTCTGGCACCATATTCAACAGGAAACACATGAGAGGTTTCAGAAAGTTGCACAAGTACAGTAGTAAGAATAGCTTGCCTGTGTCTTTCTGTTCCTTTTCCAAAGGGCAGCCATACATTTTTCAAAAATCAATTAAATCTTCACTGTCAGCTATTGTATTCAAGCAGCCGTGGCATCTGTGGCTACCTTATTACAGTGGCAAAGCCAAACAGTGAATACATCTAATAGGATGCACTCCTGGGTGTTGCTTGCAGGGCAACCCATGGCTCATAATATGGTTGATTCAGAAGGAATCAGACACATTTTGAGCTGTCTATGACCAAATGGTTTTAAACCTCTGACATGAAATATGAACAACGCATATCCCTCAATAATGTGTACTTGTCTCATTCCAGAGCAGTGAGTGTAATTTCTGTCTGCTGCCTTGTTCCTCTGCTATCTGTCACTTCTGACAAATTTTCCTGACACCAAAAAGTAAAAAGGTAACATTATTATTATTATACAGTATTTATATAGCGCCAAAAAGTTTGCTCAGCGCTGTACATTATAGTGGGGGACAGCACATGAGACAATACAGTAACAATACAATACACGAGGGGTTAGAGGGCCCTGCTCCTTGGAGCTTACAATCTAGGAAGGAGGGGATAGTGGTATAGGTGGAAATGGCTGTGGGGGATAGAGTGGTAGGAGGAGTGGAGGAGATCGGCTGTTAGGTGAGGGCGGGGTAGGCTTCCCTAAAGAGATGGGTTTTCAGGGTGTGCCTAAAGGTGAGGAGGGTAGATGAAAGTCTGATGGATTGGGGTAGTGAGTTCCAGAGGATGGGGGAAGACCTGGAGAAGTCCTGGAGTTGGGCATGGGAGGAGGAGACCAGGGAACTGGAGAGTAGGAGGTCTTGTGAGGAGCGAAGAGTACGTGTGGGGTGGTATTTGGATATCAGGTCGGTGAGGTAGTTTGGGGCAGTATTATGAATAGCTTTGTACGTCAATGTTAGTAGTTTGAATTTTATGTGTTGGGCAATCGGAAGCCAGTGGAGGGAGTGACAGAGGGGGGTGGCGGATACGGAGCGGTTGGTAAGGTGGATGATTCCGGCCACTGAGTTCAGGATGGACTGAAGTGAGGAGAGTCTGTGATGAGGTAAGCTGGTGAGGAGGGAGTTGCAGTAGTCGAGTCGTGAGATAATAAGGTAGTGAATGAGTTGTTTAGTAGTGTCTGGGGTTAGGAACGAACGTATTTTGGAGATGTTGGGGAGGTAGAGCCTGCATGAATATGCCAGCGATTGGACATGGGGCTGGAAGGATAGGTTGTAGTCTAGAGTGACACCTAGAACTTTGGATTGCGGGGTGGGACTGATGGTGGCGTTATTGGTCGTGATGGAGAGGTTGGGGGGGGCACGGGCTGGGGGGAAAACTAGGAGCTTGGTTTTGGAAAGGTTTAATTTGAGGAAGTGGTGTGACATCCAGTCTGATATGTCGTTCAGTAGGCAGGTGATTCGGTCGGAGACATGGGAGGGAGCTCCAGCACAGGGACTGTAAGTTACAACCTCAGCTCTGTTCCTGTGTGCTGTCTGAAGGGAGGGGGTTGTCCCTTCCCTCCAATCAGCTCTCAGCTCTCCTCACTGAGCTGTACAGAACATAACTTCAGCTCCCGCCCCCTGCTTTTTGAAAGCTCAGACAAGCTGTACGAATTCTGAGCTTTGAATGTATGTAGAGAACAAATCATAAATCCTCTTTAGTGTCAGTAAATCCCTTCAAATAATCTTCAATGTGATAATACAAAAATGAAATCCAATATCTCCGTGTACCTCAAAAAATACAAAAACTAAAATAGTGTATTATCCTCAATGTAACAATAATCACAACCATATATACATATGTGAAAAATTGTGAAAACACAATATAAACACTGTGTGAGAACACGTGATTATTGTTACACTGAGGATAATACACTATTTTAGTTTTTGTATTTTTTGAGGTACACGGCAATATTGGATTTCATTTTTGGATTATCACATTGAAGATTATTTGAAGGGACTTATTGACACTAAAGAGGATTTATGATTTATACTTTGGACTTTCAGGGGTGAAAGTGGGACTTTTAAGTGTTAAGGGATAGGGTATTAATTTTTCATACTTTTTCACATTTATTTAATATAGTCATAATTCTTGCACATTTATTTGTATAATTTTCACAATTTTTGTTTATAATATTTGGATACCGGCCTTTTCAGTTTATACGTAGAGAACAGAAGACCTCAGATAAACAGGTACAACTTATATAAAAGTATTTGTTTAATCTCTGTGCATCACCTGAGGCAAGACACTTCTCTGGGTATATGTAAGGCTTTATAACCACTTTAACACTCAGGCCTGGGACACTGCTTATCTGTAAGGGACTACACTGCTTGTTAGCAAGATTCTATGTGTATATTCAGATAGATGTTGCAATGTTTAGTTAGCATAGGACTCTGCAGTGGATATACTTACCAACAAGGTTCTCCATTAGCAGTTCATAACTGTTCATTGTACTTAGTGGTGTTTATATGGAGAAGTATGCACTGCAGTTTCACCACATAATGAACAAATTCAGTAAATGCAACTACAAAAAGCTAAGTTTTTTTGTGCTTTATTGAAGAGTTCAAGTTGTTTAGCTAGCTGCCTAGCTGTACATAGAGCTACGTGCCACTAGAGCAGTATATATCATGATGGCTGATCATTAGGGAATTTTTTTCTTTCTTACATATATTAATAATTGCACATCACACAGCTGAATGTCAACCACTGAACTGTGGCTTACTGGGATATTAAATATAAAGAACAGTAAGAAATAGACAGAAAATTCTCAACAGAGCCCAGTAGGTATTCCTGCAATTAATAAAAAAAGAAAAAAGAGCTATAATTTTCATAATCTGCAATGTTACGTTAAAACATGTTTTATTAATGAAAGGAGAAACTCAACACTGATTTTCCCATGAATGTAAAAAAATGCATACTTTGACGGCAGCAAAACCTTGCCATGCAATGACAAATTATCATGAAATAATTCTTACATGCCATCGCAATGACTTTTGAAATTATCACACAGATACGGGAGTGACTTTGATTTACTAATCAATAATATATCAGCAGAGCCCAGATTGCTTTCAAGCTAAAAGATATTGTACTGCAATATGTATAGCTCCACTAACTGCATTTACTGTAAAAATACATTTAGCAAGACAAATTTATAACTCAAAATTCACTTTGCAACTGCTACTTTTTTTCTCAATGTGTGACAAAATTGTTTACTATTGTAGTTATGCTGTTATTTCACCTCAAATTTTCTGGTTTATTGCTTGCTATTTTTCTTGCCTTTCTGTTCTGCAGAACTGAGAAGCAAAGGCATGTAGCAATTAATAAGATGTCTTAGTGCTGAAATGGCTGTGGATTTGTTTTGTATAAGAACATGGGATGAGAAGACTAAAGGATGAAGGTATACATCCGGACCAGGAACTACAAGGAAGACTGAGGACTAACAATTGTGCATTTCTATTAATATATGGATTTGGGTGATGATTTTGATCTTTTGAAGATGACACCTCAGCATATAAAGAAATGTAAATATCATTATTTATTTGTCTGTACTTGAATTAACAAGTCCATTTTTCTTAAGAATGTCTTTTGGAGGCTGAAATTTATTATGTAAGCTGACATTAGACTTCAGCTGAAGTTTTGCTTTTTTTTCAGAATTTTGATGGTGCTGTAATCCTGTGGCCTTTTACATGATGCTGCATTTTTTGTTTACTTAAAACAGAGCTCGACTAAGCATTACGTTTAAACTTGAGTTATTTAATTTCAGGAAAAAAATATAAGTGATGAGAAATCAGTTTAGGTTTTTGGGATTCCAATGCCCTTTAGTCATCCACATTTGAAAAGATTTAAATTAAATAGAAGCTGTTTGTTCTCAGCACAGCATAGCTGTCAGCTGTACGGGGAAGACACAGCATGGTTACCAGTGGTTCCCTATACTATTACTTTTTTTTTAATAACAAAAATTGTGCAAATATTTTTACATTTCTTTTAACCATATAAATAGAAAATACTGAAGATGAGCATTTCATATATACCAATTGCAGCCAGTAGGTGTCAAGCAAGAGGCAGAAGACCACATTTTTACCAACTTACTGCTATGTTTTAAAAAGATCTGGATAGTAGGGTAAGAAATTGCAAGCAAACTGAATGAAACATAGGAGATACATGCACCTTTCCTTTATCTAGCAGTAATGGCAACATCTTAAAAATGCCAGTTCACCAAAGCATATTAAAAACTCTTCATCTCAGGGTGTACCTTATATTATATGTTATTTTTAAAATACGTATTTATGCAAATAATTAGAAAAAAAGTTTAAAACTAGGAAAATAAATGTAAACAAAATTAAGGGCTGAAACATACTTTTGCGGTGTGGTGTGCACACATTACTGCAATGCGCGCTACATGTATTAGATCGTTGTGGTGTCATTAATTTTTAATCACTTCTTTCCTGAGGATTTACCCCCCTTCCTGACCAGGCCATTTTTTGCATTACGGTACTGCGTTACTTTAACTGACAATTGTGCGGTCATGCAAAGCTGCACCAAAATGAAATTTGCGTCCTTTTTTTTCCCATGAATTGAGCTTTCTTTTGGTGGTATTTGATTGCCTGTGCGTTTTTAATTTTTTGCGCTATAAAAAAAAAGACCAACAATTTTTTTTTTGCCATTACACATGTCCAGTAAAAAATGTAAAACATCACATTTCATTATAAATTTAGGCCAAAATGTATTCTGCTACATGTCTTTTGCTAAAAAAAATCCCAATACATGTAAATAATTGGTTTATGTGAAAGTTATAGTGTTTACAAATGGCGGTATAGATACTGGAATTTATTTTTTTCACTGGTAATGGCGGCGATCAACGACTTATAGCGGGACTGCAGAACTGCAGCGGGCATTTTGACACTGTGGGGAACTGACTTGGTGTCACTGACATCCGCAGTGACACCAATACAGTGATCGGTGCTAAAAAAAGCACTGACACTGTACTAATGGCACTGGGCAGGAAGGGGTTAGCATGAGGGGCGATCAAAGGGTTAACTGTGTGCTGTTTAACTTGTGTCTGTGCTTCGCTGTAATCACACTGCTTTGGATGGCTGTGCTGTGCACAGCCATCCAAAGCAGTGTGCATGAGCTGACAAGGAGGAGAACTGTATTGTATACATACAGTTCTCCACCCCGTTGGAGATGCTCTGCAATGACCGGGCGCCGGCGAGTAATTACCGGCCGGGAGCTGGTGATTGACAGGCGTGGCAGCGAATGGCGGCGCGGGTAGGGTGTGCGTGCGCCCACTATGGAAATGCAAAATCACGTATATATACGTGATTTTGCGCATCCGTGCCACCCTGTAGCAGCATATCTGCTATAGGGTGGTCGGGAAGCGGTTAATGCCACCCCAACACACTAAGGCAATGCAGCTCAGATGCACTACCAATGCATCATAACACATGGTAATGTTCTCCCTTGGCATGCGGGGACAGGTTAATGGATGAGCTGTTGATTTTGACAGAAAAATCAGGGAAGAGACACATAGTGGTGGAAATATTATGAGCTTGGTTTTGGATAGATTGATTTTCAGAAATTGGTGTGACTTCCAGGCTGATATTTCTGTTAGTAGATTAGTGATGTGTGAGGAGACTGATGCGGTGAGGGTAGATGGAGTGAGCTGAGATAGATTTGGGTGTCATCAGCATAGAAATGGTATTGAAAGCTATGGGAGGCAACCAACTGACCCAGGGAGGAGATGTAGATTGATAGTAGGAGCTGTCAAAGAACAGAACCTTGGGCAACCCCAATGGAGAAAGAGGAAGTAAATTTGTAAGTGACACTGAAGATATGGTGGGATAGGTAGGATGAGAACCAGCAAAGAGTACAGTTGTGAAGACTAAATGCGTGAAGTTTTTTGAGGAGGAGGGAGTGGTCCACTGTATAAGGGCAGCAGAGAGGTCCAGGAGTAAGAGTACAGAATAATGTCCATTGGTTTTAATCATTAGCAGATCATTTGTGAGTTTAAGGAGACCAGTTTCTGTGGAGTGTTGAGGGAGAAATCCGGATTGAAGGGGATCAAGAATGTTTTTCTTAGTGATTTAGTAACTCGGTTGTAGACCAGGTGTTCCAGGAGTTTGGAGGAAAATGGGAATAAGGAGATGGGTTGTAGGTTGTTAAGATTGGTGAGGTCTAGTGAGGGCTTTTTAAGTATGGGGGGGGGGGGCTAATGCATGTTTTAGTGAGTTGGGTAAGATGCTGGAAGAGAGGGAGAGATTGAAGATGTGAGTTAGAGAGTGCAGGATAGAGCCAGAGGGTGACCGTAGTATTTGCGATGGAACAGGATCCAGGGGACAGGTGGTTAGGTGGGAGTTAGAAAAAAGTTTAGCAACCTTGTCTATAGTAGTGTGGTTGAATGTGGGAAGTAGTGATTGTACCTGTGAATAGGGAGTGTTTAGTGGGGGAGGTACAGTATCTGCTCATCAGAGATCTCCTCACGAATTGTATCAATCTTCTTTTTGAAGTGACTGGCGATCTGCTGGGCAGTGAGTTAGATTGTGGGTGGAGGCAGTGGAGGATGAGTTGAAGGTAGAGAAGAGTTGACAGGTACTGGATGAGAAGGTATTAATGAGAGTGATGAAATAGGTTTGCTTGGTAGTGAGGAGGCAGGAATAGTATTTCTGGAGGGCAGATTTATATAGGTTGAAGTCTGTCTGAGACTTAGTCTTATGCCACAGGCGCTTAAGCGCTCGTATGTTTTTCAGACTTCTGGTGTCATGTGTTTGCCAAGGTTGTAGGGGTCAGGGCCTGATTCTGTGTGTAGCGAGGGGGCAAGCTTGTCTAGGGAGGATGACAGTGAGCTGTTGTAGACAGAAGTGGCTATATTGGTGCAGAGCAGGGATGACATTTTGTCACAGAGGTGGTCAGTAGCAGAGTAGAGAAGAGAAGGGTTGTGGTGGCAAAGGTTTCTATGGGTAACTATTAGGCAGTTGAAAGGAAAGGAAGCGGAAGACCTGGAGACAGTGAAACTAATAAGGTGGTGATCAGAGAGTGGGAGAGGATTGTTGGAGAGGTTGCACAAAGTGCATAGATAGGAGAATACAGGGTCAATGGTGTTGCCATCAGAGTGAGTAGAAGCCTGTATCCTTTGCTTCAGGTCAAAAGAGGAGGCTATATTAAAAAGTTTAGAAGTAGCAGTAGAGTATTGGCATTAACAGGGATGTTAAAGTCATTGAGAATGATTGTGGGGACTTCAGAAAAGAGAAAGTAGCCAAGCAGAGAAGTCATCAAGAAAGGTTGGTACAAGGCCAGGGGGCTGGTAGATCACAGCAATTCCTAGAGAAATGGGAGAAAATAAATGAATATAATGTGCCTCAAAAGAGGCGAGAGTCAGAGAGGGAGGTGTGTGAAGTACCTGATAGGTGCTCTGTGGGGCTAGGAGGATTCCTACTCCACCTTCCTTCTTTCCACTGGGTCTGGCGGAGTAAGTCCAGAGAAGGCCACAATGGGAGAGGGCAGCAGGGGAAACAGTGTCAGGTTCATGAAGCCAGGTTTCGGTAATGGCAATGAGGTTAAAGGAATTAGTGATAAAGAGGTTGTGGAGGGAGGTGAATTTGTTACAGACAGAGCTGGCATTCCAGAGCGCGTAGGAAAAGGGGAGGCTGGTTTTGGGAAGAAGAGGAATGGAGACAAGGTTCTGTGGATTGCAGTTGCTGCCAGGGGGAGTGGGGTGATGAGAGCATTAGGCACAGTTAAATGATGGAGGCTCAGGGTTTGGGGATATATCTCCAGTGGTTTAGTTGAAGCAGAAGGGTGAAAGAGGTAATATGGAAGTGAGATTTATATGAGTGGACATGCCTCAGTGTTCTGGAGACTTTATTAGCATGTGAATTTAGAATTTGCAGGTGTTGGTTAGTGCAGTAATAGGGACAGGACAAAAGGGAGGGTGATACAGTATATATAAGCTGTGGGGTGGAGAAAAGGGGTGAAGAAAACAGAGTTTAAAGATGGAGGAATAAATTGTAGGTAGTGCTGTAAAACCCAATTTTAGATTCCATTACTGTAATAATGTTTAATATATTTTGTTTTTGCCCTTTGTAACTACCTTGTAGTCCTACGAGTCAGGCAGCTGCATGTGAACTTGGTGATATTTACTTGTCCTACCCACTGGCTTAAAAGCTGGTCTCTAACCCATGGGCAACTTAAAAAAAGGAGGCAGAACCTCGCAAATGCACTGTTCCCGCCCACCCCATGGCTCTGCATGAGAGATAGTGGCTTCTCTACAGCAGCTATAGGCAATCCATCTCTGCACACTGTCTTTGCTTGAATGTAAGTGTAGATTTGTTTTTATAATAAATGTTGGCTACTTTGTTTCTTCTGAGAGTGTAATCAGCCCACCTGTCTGTTACTCAGATTCAGGAAGTGAGCAAGTTCTTGCAGAAAAATGAAAGGTCATTCATAAGGCTGGGTTAACAGCTAATCCAAAAAAATGTGCAAAAGACCTGGAAGAAGCTCAGTATGTGAGCTACAGAATTGAGTGGGTGGTCATAAAACTTCTAATATTTAAAGTTTGTCCCAGGGGGGCGCATGCGCGGCCGGCTCCGTAGATGGACGCTCAGTGAGGTGAGCTCCATCCACCCGCCAGCGCGATAGCGGCACACTACAACCCCAGGGAATAATACTTACATTATTAGAAGCATTAACCCCTCGCCATCCGAATAGGCTATGACCCACCGCCGCAAAACGCCGGGTCATCCAGGAAAGATGACCAGCTTCTTCCCTGCAATCAGCCCCTGCAGCCAAGATGGCACTGGCTGCACGTAGAACGGCCTCTCAGCACAGCAAGGGGAGAACACAGATCACCCGGCAGCATACAACCCAGATCCCAGGCTGAAGGGATCACTATATCCAGGGGATCCGGGTGAGTGTTCTCTTCCCCCCGTCTCCTACATCCAGCAGCTCTGCAAAATCCAGGCCCAGACTGGACACAGGATCACCTCCTGACAGACAACCTTCTCTCTCAGCTACCATTCTAACAGCTAATACTCCAGCTTTAATCTAATCCTATCCTGCTTCTGACCAACCTATCACAGAGATTTCCATGAAAAACATGCTCCTTTCTCTGCGACAAACACTACATAATGACCTGACGGCATCATTGTCTCAAATACGGTTCAAAAACAAGAAAAACGTATCAGCCATATCAAGAACAAACTAGGGGAAATGTGTACCGCACATAATGACCTCATAGACGCACACACAGACCATGAGGCAGACATCGAACAAATCAATCTCAAATTGGCAGACTTAGAAGATCCCTCCAGGCGAAACAACATCAAATTCCGTGGTATCCCGGAATCCGTCACTACAGACGCCATAGTCCCATATATATAACAATATATGAAAAATCTCATCGCTACCCTCACAGAGGTAGAATTGGCCATAGATCGAGCACATCGAATCCCTAAACCGTTATTTCTACCAGTGACGGTCCCCACAAGGCCGCTATCACATATTGATTTGCAAAATCAACGATACTCCATACACATTGGTGAACGTCTATGGTCCTAATACTAATCAACTCCAATTCTTCAACAAACTTAACTCCATCATAACTCAACACAGAAGAGGCAGGGGACTTTAACATTATCGTTAATCCTCTTCTGGACTCCTCATCCAATAAAAGAGCTTCAAAACAGTCCTTCAACCAATTCCTTCATTCCAATGATCTTTATGACATCTGGAGATGCCAACACAGTACAGAAAAGGACTATATCTACTACTCTCCGTCCCATTTATCCTATTCCAGAATCGACTTCTTCATCACCGATAAATGGACTCTACAACATGTCACCTTCTACAAGATTGGTACCATCACATGGTCAGACCATGCTCCAATCACTATTTGCCTTGACAGCAAGCAACATTGGTTGATACCCCGAATATGGCGATTGAATGCGACCTTGTTGAAACAAGACTACAAGCAACAAAACTAGATGCACACAAGACATTTTTTGAACTTAATGATACACCTGATATATCCATACCCATTCTATGGTCAACCTATAAAGCATACATGAGAGGTATTTTGATACAACTAAACACCCGCATCACCAAAAATAGAACCCAACAAATAGATAAACTCCTCGCCTCAATCAAAACAAATGAAGAAAAAAACAAAAAATCCCAAGACCCAGCAATCTCTTCATCCCTTACAGCAGATAGAAACAAATTAAGATCCCTCCTACTTTACAAATATGATCTAAATCTCCAAAAAATGAAAGCAAAAGTCTACTCACTAGGTAATAAAGCCAGCTCGTTGTTATCCAAAACGGTAAAAGAAAAACGGCTGAAATCCAAAATAGCTTTAATTAAACACCCATCCACGAATACCCTAAACAAAAACCCGCAAGATATAGCTAACGCCTTTGCAGAATATTACCAAAACCTATACAACCTCAAAAACGACCCAGACACCACCCAACCAACAATCGCTTCCATACAACAATTTCTCCACACGACCAACCTCCCTCAACTATCCTCAGACCAACTTGACACCATCTCTATCCCAATTTCCCTCAAGGAAATAGAAACAACCATTAAAACACTCTCACTCAACAAATCTCCAGGAAATGACGGATACACTAACAAATATTATAAACACCTTTCCACAGACCTATCATACCTGACCAAACTCTTCAACCATGCTGCCACCACAGGCTCATTTCCCAAAGACATGTTGCAATCCATCATAACGACTATACCAAAACCCGGCAAAGACCCTCAACTTGGCCAATCTCGTTACTTAATACCGACATTAAACTGTATGCGAAAATCATATCCCGAAGAATTCTCCCATACCTCCCCACCCTAATCCACCCAGACCAAGTAGGTTTCATTCCAGGTCGCCGTCGCCAAGCACCCAATGCTACCAGAAGAATTATTTTTCTCCTACACAACTTAGAAAACACCAAAAGCCCCTCCTTATTCCTATCTCTGGACGCAGAGAAAGCATTCAACCGGATACATTGGCAATTCATGCAACTCACTCCTCAAAAATTCGGTATCACAGGTTGGATGCTGAATGCCATCTTATCACTATATTCGCATCCATCCACCAGAGTGTTGACAGATAGCACACTATCTGACCCCTTTGACATCTCCAACAGAACCAGACAAGGCTGTCCACTCTCCCCGATAATATTTACACTCCTTATTGAACCCCTAGCATCCAAACTCAGAGAGGACAGGTCATTTACAGTAATAACACACCTCAACGTGGAACACAAAATTAGCCTATTTGCGGACGATATTATATTAATGGTGACCAACCCAAAAACGTCCCTTAAAACAATTCGCTCACACCTATATACCTACTCAACAGTCTCATATTACAAGCTTAACGAACCCAAATCTTCCATACTAAACCTTCATATCCCACCCCAACTCCAAACTCTTCTAGCTAAACAACATTCCTTACTTAGGAATCAGACTCACACCAACGACAGATCAACTATACACCGCAAACCATAAAATATTACTTGAAACTATTTCCCGAGAACTAACCACACTCCACACTTCAGAACTCTCCAAACTAGGTCGAGTGGCAACCCTGAAAATATACATTCTACCCAAAATCTTATACATATTCCGCACACTCCCTATACCAATCCCTAACTCATTATTTTCTAGTCTACAAACAATCCTCACAAAGTTCCTATGGAACTCGAAAAAGCCCAGATGTACCACCAATCTCTTAATACGCCCTACAGCTAAAGGAGGAGCAGGGCTCCCACACCTCAAGTCTTACTACACCGCTACCCTTTTAGACCAAATATACTTTTGGTGGAACCCATCAAAAGAAAAAAATTGGTCCACAATGGAAACCCTTTCCTTTCACCCACTTAAACCCCAAAATATAATCCTAACTCCACCAACCAACCAAATAGAACTCCAACTAAAACATCCCTTCATTCAAGCCTCCCTACAAGCTTGGCGTGACCTCCTATCCACTAAATTTAAGGACATCAAACATATACCTACTCCAACCAATATACTACACCTTCTTATTCCTTTGCTAGACCTATCTCATTGGACAAAACAAGGTATAACTAATATAACAGACCTCTACACCAACCAATCTATATGCCCCTTCCGAATTCTCCAAAGCAAAAATAATCTCCCTACTACTGAAAACTTCACATACCTAAGAATTGCTCACTGTCTACAAAAAACAATCTTACCCCACACCACTAAGATACCAATTACAGCCTACCTCTTCTTTACCAAACCTCAATATCCAGATAAAGGCATCTCCACTTTCTATACATACCTCACACACTTACAATTTACACTACAAACAACTTCCCTAACCAACTGGGAAAAAATCCTATCAGGACAAATAACTTTACAATGCTGGGAAAATGCCTTCAACATTACCTATAAAGCTATCCGATGCAGCTCCCACTATGAGTCATAACTAAAAATACTCCACCAATGGTACCTGACCCCGGTCAAACTTTCTCTCTACTACCCAAAACAGTCTCCTACATGCTGGAGACAATGCAGTGAGACAGGCTCAACACTACATATTCTTTGGTCATGTAAGTCACTTAGATCCTTCTGGAATACTACCTTCCAATTAATATCTGACATAACCAAAATTTTGATAACCCTGAATCCCTCATTAGTACTCCTACATATCGGGATCTAGAAATTCCCTCCTCACTCCCAAACAATTACTACCCACACACTTTTCACCGCCAAAATAAACATTACCAGATTATGGAACACAAATAATACCCCCTCAATTACCTCACTAATTACAGACCCTCAACACCCAATGTGAAATGGAGAAAATATCCAAAATCAACACTTCTTCTCACCATAAATTTAATCAGCAATGGCCCCGATGACTAAATCACCCAAAATGTTCTGTACAACCCTGATGACATTTAAACAGTAAAAATTACCTCCTAAACCAAGACTGGTATATCCTTATTCACCCAGTTATATCTTTCCTCCTCTAATCCTCCCCTGCCCCATCTCCCCCACCAATACCCCCCTAACATCCTAAGCTCCTCACCAAGGTTCATCATACACATATGAATACCTCTGATGATATCGCTAAACAAGATCACAACCGCCCAGTGAGTGGAATAACAACAAAAATGCTCAACTGTATAACGTTCATTGCAATATTGTATGAATGAACCATATCTCATTTCCTTGTTTGTCTCTGAAAAATGTAATAAAAATATTGAAACATAAAGTTTGTCCCAGCCATTGTAAAAAAGAAAAAAAAAAGTCAGCTTTTTAGGGATGATAGGATATGTAGGATACAACCAGAGGTTTGACCTAACTTTGCTACTATAGCTGCTAAGCTTATTAATCGCACCAAAGGGAGCAAGTTCTCCATGCTGAAATTGAAGGAGACGAAGGCAATATTGTGTAGGGGTCCTGTGTTAACCACCACCAACTTCTGTTTCTTATGCAAACAAAAGCCTCTGATTTTGGCCTGGGAGAAGTATTGTTAAAGAAAATTAATGGGTATAAGAACATTCAGTAGCATACCTCAGGTGTAAAATAACCCCTGCAGAGAAGAATTATAATGAAAATAGAATGTCTGGCAATAAAGTGAGTACTAGAAGCATTGGAATATTACCTTATGATTAATACAAACCAATCTTTACTACAGTGGGTGGCTTGAAACAAAGGGAACAATGAAAGGGTCACAATATGGTTTTTGGCTCTGCAAGATTTAAAATGTCATAAAGGACACAGACCAGGGACCCAGCAGTGGAATGATAATGAATGGTTACACACTCACTGTATGTTGGCAAATTGTGCTCCTTCCCACAGTGAGAGAGTAGCTGGCAGAACTGAGGGTAGTGTATATGTGTTACCTTGATTTTTCTACACAAAGGGATCCAGGGTTTATGACTCTTTCTTTTCTCAGAATCTTATTAGGTCCTGTTCTGGGTCTTGGAGTCTTTGTAAAGCTTTGAGTGGTAATTAGTTCTTATCCTTAGGTCCACATCTTACCTAGAAGCCATATCTCCTCAAAAGTCTCTGTGCATATATGAGTTGACTGATGCTCAGGGATCTCTCTTTCTATTGCTCTGTTTTCTGTGGGAGCCTACTGCTGGTTGAAAAGACTGAGTGCTGTAAAATATATTGTAAATATATTAGGGTACGCCCAGTTAGCCAGTAAATAAAATGAGTTTAGTTAATGGCTTGGATAAGTAGAAGTTTTGTTTGTTTTTTGCTATGGATATGCTATACAAAGACCTTCTGCATTGAAATGGAGTTTCTCTCTCTCTCTCTCTCTCTCTATATATATATATATATACATATCGCTTTCTCTCTGGTGGAATGTGCTGCAATGGCATTCCGACACCTCCATAAGGGACAATGTGGGAGAAGCACTCTCTGTATATTATTGCTTTAGCAGGGCAGCCATAGAGTGAACTGATGCAGCTCACTTAGTTCTAGCGGCAACCTGAGAGAGGGAAAGGTAGATTGATATTATCTGCACTCCACCTCTCCCTGCAGACCGGATGTTTCACTGTGTGTAGCCTGCCTGCCTGATTGACTGCTCACTGTGGACTAGAGACAAGTAGTTAGACGTCACATTTGTGGGTGAATTGATTGGCAATGTTGCTGGATGTGGGCATGAGCTGGGACTGTCTCTTTGCTGAATTGGGATGTGACTGTTTATTTGTTGAATTGGACTGTCTCTTTGGTAGATGGGGATGTTTCTTTGTTGGATTGGGCTGTCTCTTTGCTGGATGGGGCGGTTTCTTTGCTGGATGGGGGATGTCTCCTTGCTGCATTGGACTGTCTCTTTGCTGAATATATTGGGATGTGTCTGTGCTGGATTGGGATGTCACTTTGCTGCTACAGCTCTAATAGCGGGTGGGTGTTTCAGTTCCTGATAAGGGGTATCCCTTCAGATGGCTATAAAGTACCTGGTGCCTATTTAGCAGTACTAAGCCAGCTATTGTTGGGAATTGTCTGTAAGGTGGTGCACAGACAGCTGTCCCTTTAAGACTGTACTCAATGTATGGATAATGAGCTAAATAGGCAGCAGTCTCTCTCGACATTAATTGAGGGAAGTAAGGAATTAAGCTTGGGATTCTGCTCACTACTCCTGGTATGCAGTGGATTCGGTCCAATACACTTGGCGGTTAGCTGTCCCAAAAAGCTCAGTCCTCACAATCAGGTCCTCTCTGATGTGGACACACACAGCAACAGTTCTCCCCAGCTTGGGTCCCAAATCACAGAGACTCTCTGTGGTTTAGTATCTCAGCTTCCTGGGTGCTTAGAAGGGCTCAGTCTCTCCCTGGCATAGGCACACACAGATCCAATGTCTGCCCAGCTCCAGTAACCACACACAGGCACTAACCTTGCTTGACTTAGTCCCACTCTTAGCTGTCTACAGCAGGTCTGTCCTTTCTCTGGTGTAGCTTACAGACCCCAGCAGCAGGTCTATACTCTCTGGCTTTCAGCACTAGACTTCCCAGAGCTCTGGTGAATTGTCTTGGAAAAAGTTTTGTTCTCTTCTTCTGTGTGCAAGGAATCTGTGTACTGAAGTCCACAGTGAACCTTTAAGAACTACACATCCAATGATCCTCAGCAGTTGCACAGCAAGTCCTCTCTGCCGCTGTTGATTGGCTCAAACACTGCTGCCAGAAAGTGGGGGGGATCACACACAACCGCTCCGATCCCCAGTGCAGTGGCTGCAGGGGAAGGGGGTGGAAGAAATCAACCCAGTCAGTCATTCTGTAAATCTAGAGCCTAGTACTCCTTCACCCACTCCACAGCCGGGTACACCTGGAATTTATTTTTAAAGAATCTGTGAAGCACTTATAAATATACCGTACATTAATTTTGTTAAATGTATTATATGCAAAAACACAAACATTCCATACTCATTTTTTCATACATTTTTCTTTCTTTACCATACTCCTACTATTCAATGAACAGACACGCTTTGGATAGTGTTTAATAAAATGATAAATTCATTTGTAATATATGTACACACCTATTGTACACAGAGGGCTGGAATGAAGAGTTGATTTAGAGCTGGTTGCAGACTGTAGATGTTTTTCAGGTTGGTGGGTGATTAGAAAGCAAAAGCCTGTGTGGTGCTCTCTGTCTGCCCTTTGCAATCAGTCTTTAGACTCATGAGGGTCTGATTGTAGGACTTACTTATTTGCATTGATGAGGATGAGGCAGCTGCTGAAGCATACAGAAATGCACCTGACACAATCACTAAACTCTGGATTAGCACAGGGAATCTAGAGGACTCTGTGCTGTTTGCCAAGAACTCCAACCTTTTATTAGATTCACTCATGCAAAATGACCCAAATTTCCTGTCAACCCAATTATGAATGCAAAGCTGCATATTAATTAAAATGATTTTTCCCGTGTTTTCCATATTGATTATAATGGCATGATTATGTAAATTCATTAAAAAGGAAAAATAAATGATATGCTGTTTTGTTTTATGTTTATAATAGTGTAAAAAAATTAGCGACCTAAAGGTACTTTTTAAAATATGGTCAAAATTGCAAATTAAAGTGCAACTCCAGATAAAAACTTTGTTGTTTTTTTTTTGCCAGTGGTTTCTCAATTTTATAGATTTCCTTTCAAGTCCTGCCTGATGGGCAGAGTTGGATTGGGTTGGATCCTCTGTAAGAGGTTTACTGCTATCTTTGTGCTGGACATTATTGTCCAGGTGATGGGAGTGAGACTGAAGCAGAAATGAGAGATTGTGTTCTCAGTGGAGAAACAGGCAGAGACTGAAACCCATCAATGGTCAAAATGGCCCCCTCTACCCCCCAAAAAAAAGTTGTAATAGAATTTAGCATCAACCTAGAGACTTATATAGGGATCAATGCCTACCTGCTTAGCACTTCAGTTGTTCAAATGGACGTAGATGTAGCGCTCAACCCTCTTTTGTTAGCAGTCTGGTGAACTTATGATGTAGAAGGGGAAATCCCAAACTCACCATTGTAGGCCCCTTGCTGTCTCTCACATATAGGGGACCCAATGTGAAAAATATGTTAGTACTAAAATTTTCCCACACCGGCTAAAATAAAATGTAAATCTTCCTTGGAAGTGTAAATAAATCTGAGACAGAAGTACTACACCAAAATCTGATCGTTCAGTTATAGAAGTATTCCAAGGTAAGATAAAATACTTTAACACAAAGCTATGACTCTCCGGGGCTAGGGAATACCCCTTAACTCAGGATTTGAAGTGAGAGGCATTGGATGCTGGACTGATTACAAATTTCAAATTGTTGAAGAACAGAGTCTGTCAGCAACTGGTTTAGGTAACCTGCAACAACTGCTAACAACAATTTGAGAAGCAGAGAATAGACTGGCTACCCTACAAAAAGTTATCCTAACAAAAGGTGATCCTAACAACAGGGTCACTGCAATACATATACATTACTTTGTGAAATGCAGTAGCATGTTGCTGTTTGACTTGTTTTGCAGCAAGTAATAAAAGCTGATGGATGTGAACACAACCAAAAACTGCAAAGTTACTGCATCATCCTGGGCCAATATTTGGATGCTGACCTCAGTTTTGTTGTAGAGGAAGGTTCTAGTAACCGCTTCCTAACCACCCTATAGCAGAAATACTGCTACAGGGCAGCACAGGTGCGCAAAATCATCTATATATACGTGATTTCGCATGTCCCTACCCGCGCTGCCATTCGGGTCTGCAGCTATCAATCACTGGATACCAGTCAGTTATTACTCACCGGTGCCCAGTGATTTCTGAAGATCTCCGACCGAGGAGAACTGTTTGTAAACAAAACAGTTCTCCTCCCTGTCGGCTCGTGCACACTGCTTTGGATGGCTGTGCACAGCACAACCATGCAGAGCAGTGTGATTAAAGTGAAGCATATGGACACAGACACATGTAAAACACTCCTTATACACAGTTAACCCTTTGGTCACCCCTCATGTTAACCCCTTCCTGCCCAGTGCCATTAGTACAGTGTCAGTGTTTTTTTTTTAGCACTGATCACTGTATTGGTGACACTGGGGCAGGGCCGGACTGACAACTCATGGGGCCCCCGGGCAATAGGGGATCCCTGTGTCCTTGCCCAAACTCAAAAAAAGCCTATGGAAAAGGTACCAGGGGCATCTCATGGGGCCCCCTACTGACCCTGGGCCCTTGGGCAGTGCCCGAGTTTCCAAATGGTCAGTCCACCCCTGCACTGGAGATGTCAGTGACACCAAGTCAGTTCCCCCCAGTGTCAAAATGCCCGCCGCAGTCCCGCTATAAGTCGCCGATCACTGCCATTACTAGTAAACATATATTTTTTTAAAAACCCAGTATATATACCCCCATTTGTAAATGCTATAACATTCATGTAAACCAATTAATTTCCATGTATTGGGATTTTTTTTAATCAAAGACCTGTAGCAGAATACATCGTGGCCTAAATTTATGATGAAATTTGATTTTTTTTTTTTTTTTACTGGACATGTTTAATAGCAAAAAGTCAAAAATATTGTTTAGTTTTTTAAAATTGTCGGTCTTTTTTTTTATAGCGCAAAAATAAAAAATACACAGGCAATCAAATACCACCAAAAGAAAGCTCTATTTGTAGGGACAAAAGCACATAAATTTAATTTGGGCGCAGCGTTGCATGACCACGCAATTGTCAGTTAAAGTAGTGCAGTGCCGTAATGCAAAAAATGGCCTGGTCAGGAAGCAGGGTAAATCCTCAAGAGGGCAAGTGGTTAATAACATGATCATGAACAAATGGCTAAAAATATAGCAAGAGAGTAGAAATGCCTGTGGTAGCTCTACAGTACATGGTGAGTGGGTGCACTGGACACCCTGGTTGCCATTGTGCTACATGCTGGGTGTCCAGTGCACTCCTGTACCTTTAAGGAGGGGTGGGCTCCCTCAGGTTCACCTGCCCTTGATCTATCCATTAAATGCATGTGCCTCTACTATGGGGGCTCTCAAAATTTGTAGAGTTAGGACCATAGATTATCGGGGTGCCGTGATGTGGCTCTGTGGCTTACGTATGTATTTGAAAATGTATGAAAACTAAACCGCAGTTTTTAATGTATACTGTTAGACAGGTTAATTCGGTTGTTAGTAAGCTGGCTGGCAAGTTGAGCTGGGAACTTTCTTTTCTTTTTGACTGTGGTAGCTCTAGCCCAAGGGTTTATCTGCAAAGGGTTAGGTTCACATCATTGCCTGTGTGCCTTTTCGGACCCATATTCACTCTCAGCTTGGATGCCTGCTTGGGGAGCAGTGTTAGTTAATGGACATGCAACATAATGCATGAGGTGAAGGCTACACGTTATAGTCATTTTGCATGCTACAAAGCATGTGCATACTCAGTGCTCCCTTTTAGGGCCTGTGTGTACAAAGGCTCACATTTACAAAATAAATTGCCACACTGTGAAAAGCTATTAATGTACTATGTAGAGGAAAGGACTACATGGCACAGTTTTAAATGCACAGTCCAGTCCAGTGAAAATGAAACAGTAAGCCGTAAAGCATGAAAATGGAGCAAAAATGACATGTTCAATAACTCAGTTTTTCTAGACAAAGCAGTAAAGCATTGGGGCATCTCAATCCCTGTGTTGAAAAATCTGGTCATTGGAGAACTGCTTATCTGTTTAAATGCAGAAGAGGCATTTCCTAATGGGAGCTCTATGAAATCTGGCTACAGTGGAGTGAACCTTTTGCCCTCAGCATAGCTGCAGTGGGTGTATATGATTAACAGTTAACTAATTTGTATCACTTGTTGCCTGAAATTGCTGTTTGAGACAATATATGTTGGGCACACACATAGTGGTAAGCTATCATTTGATGCAACTAAATAGATCAAATTTGAATAACAATTGCAAATCAGTAACCCTTCATTAAATACATTTTTGATTTCATTGATTTTTACTCTGCCAGGTCAATTGGTCATGGTAAAATATGACAATCACTCCTGACTGCTCAAACAAACATCTACAGAAGGAGTGCCAAGGAATCAATCAGTTACACAACTGGTTTTTATTAATTGTGTACATTTGTCATCAGTTGAATGCATTTTTGAGCAATATGTTTGACAACTGAAGGCTCAAAACAATACCATGTGTGTTACTGCTCATACCTAGATAAATTACTAAATGCTACATATATGGCCATCTTTACACAGATCCCTTTAGACCCAGAGCAGTAGAGATGGGCCCACCAGTAAACTGAGGAAACTTGATGCTAACTTTTACTTTTATGAAGTTAGCAGCAAGGAGGCAAACAACACCAGGTCCTCTCTGATTCAATGCAGCCACCAATGAAGAAAACAAAAAAAATCAATGAATTAGATGAAAAAATAATAAAATGCAAAAAATGTTTGTCAACCCCTGTTATTTTCACATGAATGATCAAGTCATGTTAAAGCAAAAATCCTGTATTGTTCCCTGTGTAAGACTGGGTTTTCAAAGTAAACCTAGCTTTACCTATGCTCCATGAACATTCACTTTGCAAAGTGATCTGGAGAATGTCACTCAAATGGTGTAGTGCTGTTAAAGTGAGTTCAGTCTGAACAGGAACTATGACAAATTGGTCCACTTTTATTAAAAAAAAATGTTTATCCTCCTGACTATCAACACTTCATTGGTTAAGAGTTGGCCTCTACTCAGACTCCCTATGCAGTCACCTTTAATTTTCAAACAAACAAAAATATCCAGCTGACTGTCCAGGCTGCTGCCTTAAGACACCCAATGGAACCCAGGCTCTGCATCTCTCTCCTAGCTTCCTTGGTTCTCTTACTCGCAGCTCTGTGCCTCACAGGTCTATGCCCTGAACTCTCAATAGGAGCTCAACTGACTCCTGTGCAGAGACCTCCTATCTCCCGGGTGAACACCTGTACTGTTCACAGCCATCAAGCATGCTTCTTTGGATAGACCTGGTCCACAACACTTTCTCACGCAAATTCCTTGTGGTCATCGCTTTGCACTCATAGTAGCACTGCCCTATCAGCACCAACCTGCAGGTAATCTTGCATTTGGGCGGGGCCCCTTCAGGAAGCGTTTGGGCGGCATTTTTCATCCACTGGTCTTAGTTTTTTCTTTAATAATTTTTGTTTCATCATTTTTGCCTGAGAAATATGAGAAATACATGGCTGTGTTCACATAACAATTTGTTCTTAATATTTCCTGGCGGTTTTTACCTCACATGGAATCATACGTCATGCCTTCTTGAGCACTTCTGAAGAAGAGATTTTTGTTGATCTCGAAATGCGTCAAGTGCGAACCATGCATGATCCATGATTAGATTTACAATACAATCTCTGATGACACTGCCGCAATATGTATTGTAGCTTTATATTTATTTTTGAAGATTGTAAAAATAACATTTCATACTATTTTTATAAAAAAAATCTCTTTGAATTGTTGAAATTTATCATACAAGAAAATTGTGCCGTTAAAGTCCAACCAAAAAAGAGGACTTTCCCCCCCTTGTACCTGTACTGTTGCTATGCCCTTGATTATATAATGTGTACAGCTGCACAGTGAGTCAGCTTGTCTCTGGTAAGACCTGGACACTTGGTTGGAGTCTTCTTCCCACCTAAAGCTCTTCAAAGCCTCTAAGCTCCAGAACCTAATCCAGAAATTACAAAACCCGGAGAAAAATGAAAAACCAACTTTCTCTGCTCAGAGCTGACATTCTGGAGCTCCTCAAACTGTATCCTCCAGAACCCTGCGTTTTCTTCCATCCTACTAATACAGCAGCAGGGCTTTGCACTGTCACAGTATATACTATATACACATATATAAATATATATATTTCATATTTTATTTAGTATTGTGTTCATAAATCTTTGTGGATATGTCCAGGGCCACACTATTTATGTAAAGTTGAAAGAAAAAATGATTGAAAAAAGTATTTTTTTAATTTGTGCCTGCCTAATCCTAATTAAATCTTCCAAATAAAACTACATTAAAGTCCTCTATGTCCCAAAAATTGTATAAATGCAAATCGTTATTTGGTGCAAAGCTGCCACACTTCCAAATGGGAAAAAAAACATCTTAGGATTACGTGGGGAAAAGGAACTAGAGATTTTTACTGAAGCATTTACCTTGTTTTCAAACCACTACATGATAGCCATTTTTAGCATAAATGTTTTTTTTATCTCTAAGAAATCCATCACTACACAAAGGGGTCAACTCAATGCTAGCAAATACTGTGAGCTTGGGTAACAAGCATAAAGAGTGTTTGGAGACATCAGTCACAGGAAGCAGCATATCAAAACGGTTCTGTTCAGGCCATATAGACGAGTGTTGCTAATCTCTAGTCTTCAAGTCCCTCACACACTTGTTTTTATTTATTTATCTATTTTTTGATGACTGGATCTGTTGTAGATGTGTGAAAGGAAAGATGATCATAGAAAGGAAAAGATAAAAAGACAAGATACTTAGCATTCAGATCGGAGAAAACTGAACCAGTAAAGGGACAGAGGGGGTTTCTTAGCCTAGGAAAGAAAGGAGGAAAAAAGGAGCAGAAGGGGGCCCAGCCTAGGAGTTTCATTTGCAATTTTGTTTGAATTGGAATAGATGTCAGTAATCTCAGCGTTTCCAAAACTTTTTTTTCCTATCATTTGAGAGATGCAGTTAGATGTTCAGTTTGTTTGAATTCACTGACCATGGACACCAATTGGCAAAGTAAAGGGGAAAGAATGTATATCCAGGTAGCCAAAATGAATGCTTTCGTTAATCTTACAGGCTGACAAAATGTACCAACAACTGCAGGATTTAAAAGTCTAACACCCTGGTGCTCAATCCTTAGGCACTTTTTGTGCAGCCCTCAGGGACCCCACCAGTCTCCAACAGCTACTATAGCATGTTCACAGTCTCTGACTGTCTCCTGCAGCATGTCTGCAGGTCTCTGATCATCTCTTGTATCATGTCTGCAGTCTCTGACCATCTCTTGTATCATGTCCGCAGTCTATGACCATCTTTTGTATCATGTCTGCAGTCTCTGACCATCTTTTGTATCATGTCTGCAGTCTCTGACTATCTCTTTTAGTATTTCTGCAATCTCTGATCATCCCTTGTATCATGTCTGCAGTCTCTGACCATCTTCTGTAGTGTGTCTGCATTCTCTGACCATTTCTTGAATCAGGTCTGCAGTCTCTGACCATCTCTCACACCATGTCCACAGGCTCTGACCATCTCTTTTATCATGTCTACAGTCTCTGATAATCTCTTGTATTGTGCCCATAGTCTTTGACTATATTCTGTTGTCTGTCACTGTCTCTGACACTGAATATTCATTTAATTTTATATGCAGCCCCTTGGTGATGTCGAAGGCCACACTTGAGTCCCCCATATCAAGAAAGTTAACTGATACCAGCAGAGTGGATTTGTTGGTTAGAATATCATACTATATAGCTGTAAATTTTGCTTATTTTGTTTATTTTTTTATTTATTACAAGTATGTATGTCCTTATTTTGGTTTTGGGGTAGACATGCATTGTTAGTGGAACCTTGAAGACTGGAACTGAGCACCACCTTTTGTTGTGCTAAAAGAATAGCATTTGGAAGGAAATATTTTCCATGAAGGGGCAGAACTTATGTCCTCAATCATAAACAAACAATCTTGATGATTTTTTCAAAATAGCTAGTCCAGCATATCCCATCTATAGTCTTTAAGATCTTTGTTAAAACTGTAATAAACTTGTGACTGGGCCACAGTGAGAGGTCTGATTTAGCAATAGATTTTGCCACTCTTGATGATGGCTTTAGAAGAATAGGAATAAGGATATTTTTATTGTCATTCCTAAAATATATTATACATGAAAGGAAAGAATTAAGATACTCAGGTCCTAGTGAAAAATAATAATACCTGGAGCATGTTACACATTACACCCTTAGGCTCCACTTTTTAAGCTCAAAACCAGGAAAAACGCTGGATACAAACCCTGTTAATAGCGTTTTTAGTAGCATTTTAGTAGTGTTCAGTGTAGGTGCCTTAGCGTTTTATTAGTGTTTTTACAGTACATGTAAAGAAAAAAGAAGGTAGAAAAAAAGCTGTTAGGAGCGTTTTAGTAAAGTTTTAGTAGTGTTTAGGAGCGTTTGGAGTTCTTTTCTGCTGGAAAAACATCTAAAAAACATCTAAAAAACTACAAAAACAATTATATCTGCTCCTAGACGCTGAAGCTAAAAAATGCTAGTAGCCTAAAGTAGTGTGCATGAACACATAGGATAACACTATTTAGCTTCTAGGAGCAGAAAAAATATGCTGATAATTGCTTCTAGGAGCTTACAAATTGCTAGTGTGCATGGAGCCTAAATGTGGGTGTAATGTAAAACATGCTCCAAAAGGTGAACTTATATAATAATAATAAGTATTATTATTATTATTATTTTAAATGAATATCAATATGTTCGAGTTTGAGTTGAGCAACAACTACATATAATAAGCAGTAGGATCCTCAACAATATTGCTAATTATAATTATAAAGTACAGTGTTATCAGTCCTAAACTGCAGTGATGCCCAGAAAATAAATAATACTAATAATAGTAGCAATAATTCAAGATGATGCAGAATGTATCAATCTCACAGCATCAGCAGTTTCTGAACATGGAGGTTCTAGCTCTGATGTTGCAAAATCTCAGACCTGAAGGGAAGGAGACAAACAGTCCATAAGCAGGATGGGAAGAGATCCTCATAATATTGAGGGCCATACTCCTACATCTGATGTTGTAAACATTGCTGAGGATGGGCAAATGGTAGTAGTACCTGACATATTATATGTGGGAATTTTATCTGACATATGTAGGAAGTTTGACTGGTTTAAAAATGCTCATATCATTCATTGGGCACTAAGAGTGATTGTTGGGGGGGGGGTGTATTCTTGCCACAATGTTGCCCAATTTAATTTTTTCAGTTTTCTTGAATTTATAGCTGTATGCAGTTTTCTTTCTCTGCACATAATCTGCATGTGTATAGACACCAAAAATTAGTTAAGGAGTAGGGTTAAAGAACCCATATACTAACCTATGTTCTCAGAACATATAAGTGATTATTTATCATGACAATATTGTGTATGTGTACTTGCCATGGCCATAGCATGCACTATTCATTTTTTTTACTTTTAATGGGGTTTTTATGTTCATCTTTAGTAATATCAGTACAGAATTCATGTAGTCAACACTCACAGGAGATACACATGTTGTTTACATGGGGAATTACTTTGGATTACAAGTGAATTAATGCAACAGTGAAGTCACATATCCATTAGCAAATAAGGCACAATGTCTTTAAGTGACACTAATGTCTGGTGTAGAAAAATGTATTTAAGTATTTATCCTTAGCTACAAAAAATAACTACCTTCTATTGTGCTTAGCCTCCTCCAAATCTCCTATTTCCTTTTCTTTCTTCTGCTGTGATCCAAATTCCTCTTAGAGGGTGGCTATGTTCATTCCCCATGGTCCCACTGTGTGTAGGTATGTATGCACGCACCCTCTTTCGCTGCTTCCCTAGGTAGGGGCTATAAACTATGAACTATGGTATCTGTAGTGTGCATAGAGCAGTGGACATGACCGCAACGAATGCACACTGCTCATTCTAAACAAACGGAAATGAGGGGGAAAGGTAGAGGTTCAGAAGCTCAAGAAGAATGTTACAAGGAGGCCAGAAAAACATAGTAGGGAACTATTTCATAAAATAGATAACTGGGTGTTTAAGTAGTGGATCTGCATGGAATTTTGTTTCAGAATAGGTATATTCTTTAGTGTCACTAAGTTACTCATAAAGATTACATAATTCTTCTCCAATTCACCGAACTTTGGCTGAATGGGAAGACAATTGGACTGATTTACTAAAGGAGTTCACTGAATACCCAGTCATGTCTAGATGTTTTTCATATAATTGAAGTGAATATTCACACCATTTTTGAGTGAAGATTCCCAACTTCTTTAGTCTGTTTATGTCTAATAGTGCTTTTAGGTCTTAGAAGACAAACCTGGTAAGTCTTTTCTAAAGAGTAAAAAGTCAAAGGGCCAGGCTGGATTTTGCTGATTTCAGACACATGGGCTTGCACGCTTTTACTGTGTGAGTATGCACACTAATGCATCCATTTTTGAAGAAGACCTCAGCAACAGGAACATACCTTTAGCTTTAATCAGTCAAGACAAGCTAATAAAAAATTAATTTTTAAATGCTGGAGGGAGACAAATAGGGTGTCAAGGAGTGGTCCGTAGAAAAGGTTCACATTTAAAGCATACATCAACCCCCTTTTAATCAATTTTTTTAACTGAGCTACTGCGTAGAATAATTATACACTAGCATAACAAATATTAAAGTAAAGCATGCATAGTAGTGCTGAAAACACAAACATACAGTGGCAAGCATATTTTCAGATGCATATTGACATAATGCACAGAGTTTACCTAGTGTCATAATCTCATAATTTCCACCTTCTTTTAAAATGCTATGAAATCAGGATTAAAGAAAAATAAATGGCTGAGATTATGAATATTTGCAGACATGTAACGTTCTGGTTGTATGAATAGAAAATACATTTTTTGTGAAAGTGAACAGATAATTTCTGCTAAAAGAAAGCATATCCAGCCAGAACCCTCCCATTGGAGAAGAGAAAATTTAATGAGCTTTTAATGGAATGCAATGCTTGGAGTAGTAAATTATTTGTTAGTTCGCGATGCAATCAGCATGCTGATTAAGGCTGCTTGGTGTTTTTTTTAACTAAACATTAACTGAATGAAGACAGTAAGTCCTTGTACTTCCTGCTTGGGGGGCTTTTGTGAAACAAATGGACTTCAGAATACAGATTGTCAATAAAGGTGAGTACTGTCATTAAGATACTTGTAATAAATATTTAAAATCATATTTATATTTGTGTAGTGCATGTTTAAACTACATTTAAAGAAACCATCTTCCCTGAAAGGCCCCAGAATAAATGCACGACATTTCGTTTCTCTCCTCTTAGTTCTTTCATTGAGAGTTACAGCAGTCGCTTACCTATAGAATACAATTTGACTTCATTACATCAGTGTTTGTCTGAGACACTGCATCTTATGTTTAGCTCCCATTAACACACTCACAGCCTGGCTGTGGAAAAGTAGGAAGCTTTTAAAAAATTCTAGAAGTGATTTATATACTGATAAGGGTTCAGGAAAAATAAATGGTAAGTTAGTCAGATGGAATACAGAAAGCGCATCTTTATCCGTAGTAAAGCATATATCAAATCCATTTTAAAACACTCTACAAAAAAAAAAAGTTACATTAACATTATAAAAGGCATCAACATCTGCAGGCAGGTTTATTGTTCATCTGCGTCTGTTGACTGTAAATACGGAAGCTTTACAAAGTTATTTTTGTTGAATGGTAAATACTGTTGCCTCTAGTTTAATAGAAGATTATTGTTGCTTTAAGATGTATATTTTGTAAGCGGTATTTAAACATGCATATCTTTGTCATTATTGTGGAGATCATTACTGGTGATCCCAAGGTAGAATTTTGTTCAGTATTTAGTAAGGACAGTAAATAGGCACCCTTTAAAAACCTAATGAATGACTTGCTTTCTTTGTACTACACGCTCCTGTTTATGACCCAAGAGGTTAAAAGGCGATGACTGGCATTTGACTTCTGACCCCCTATAAATGTTGTGTTATCGGTTCCTGCTTGTTAACTTGTATTCACTGCATGTCCCTGATGGCTTTCAGATAAAGGATTTTACAATATTTCCTAATAGTGCTACTGAATCTTCTCTTTTGTTTTAGGAGGTGCAATGTCGACCTGCATGTTAACCTGACAATTTTACTTTTCTTAGAGCTCTCTGCTCATAAATCTCTCTGTACTTGACTTACCCTTCATCGCAGCATAAAAAATATGCATTTTTTACAGCTTAGTATATGTACATTTTAAAAGATTTTAAATATTTCTTAATCCATAAGTCATTACAGAAATGAAACATAAGAAACCAGACTTGAATAATAGTTATGTCCAAAAATTATGGTTGCTTAATTTAGGCTTTAAAATACAGCCTATATTGAAAAGACGAAAAATAGAAGAGGAAAATAAAACAAACTGGCATGATTTTATTATTGGAAAAATATCTTAATTTGTTTTCCAAACTTGCAGATATTGTTTCACTATAAGCTATCTTTAGTCTGTTTATTTGCAGCGATAGAAATACATAGAAGGCATATGCACAATAGGAGTATGCATGTTTATGCAAAGTAGCAAAAATATAAAATAAGTTGTCCTTGTAACAAAAATACATACATTCTCACACTAAACATTTTTCAATCACATTTACTTAGATCATTCTCAATTGATAGATTTTAATTTTACCGAAACTATGATTTTAAAGGATAAAATCTATCTCTATGTTTTAAAAGAAAAAGTATCAAAATATCCAGCTTACATTGCAATTAACTTCCAAAAATGTAGTCTGCTGTAAATATATACTGAGTAAATTTCCTACAAATAAAGAATATGCATGACAAGCGATCACACTTTTAGAAAAATGATAATGTACATAAACTTTAAAATTAAAATATTTCAATTTTTATTCTCTGTATATAGGTGCCAATTATTAAATCAGGGACAGAGATTAATAAAAAAATAAACATAGTTATATTTTGCCACTCAAAAGTGTTAAAAGACTTAAAAAGCCTTTTTTAACAAAATGCACATTTTATTAACTTTAGAATATGAATCTTCATACATGCTAATGAAATATATTTTCGTCCTTTCATGCATGTGTCAATTTATACCATGTTGCTTTGTGTCTTGTGTAAAACACAAATAGGTTTTATTTCATTAAAATTTTTTATGCTGTTATTGAGTTATGATATTAATTAGGAGTAAAACAGACCATGCAAACAAAAAAATTGAGGCAAATAAGTTGATTTGTTTTTATAATTGCTTGATTTTCATTATTTGCTTTTCAAGAGTACTACAGTGCAGTGGTTATCACAACCATCATTTTATTGCTTTGCTGCCTAATTTAGTAGGCACACTCAAAGTGGGCATCACTGTATATTAATGCACCGTCTGTCCCAAATGTTAAAATTTTGGAAAAGTATAGATTCAATTTCACAATTGCAAAGTTATATACAAACATATATTTTTATCTGTACGTTTAGTGTCCACGTTTTGCCCAATAAGGAAATATTGACAGCACATATCTTTCAACTTTTTTAACTTCTAGATACTTAAACATTTATCTTAGTTTTATATATAGTTTTATAATATTTGTTTATTTATTTTTGAGACAGGTTGCATTTTTTCCTAGCTTCACCAACATTGCACAAACATAATTGTTTTTTCTCTCTGATGTCAGTGTTGGAATTAATTAGTGTGCCTCTCCCTTTCATCTTTTCTTTTACTAGCCCATAATGAAAACTGCACTTTCTAATAGAGCAATCTATTTCTAGAGGAGTCATTAACTCTTTCCTAGCTGCATGCCCCATTCTGTATTCAGTAAAATTTAGATTCAAATGAGTTAGCAATGATCTTATTGGAAATATAGCTGATTTTGATTTTTAGTTTAGATTTATCTGCATATTTAAATACTTAATAACTACAATATATTTTAGGTGTTTTCTTGTTTGCACACTATCGACCAAAAATATTTAGCTAAAATCCCGCAGTACAAAAGATTAAAACTTTTAGATACTTTTCAGTATGCAAATGCTGTAAATCACAAGCATGGGAAAAAATGCAGTCTAGACCTAGTTGGGTTTCTGTCTAGATGGTGACTGACATTTTATGACCTCTCTTCCTAACAGGAGGGGCATAATGTTCTCTTCAAAATGAGAGCATCTCTGCCCACCCCCAACAACCTAAAAAAAAGAAAAATTAAGATCACTTGATATTATTTTTAATATCAAAACTTGGATTTTGAGATAGTTTTCCTGGTGGGCATTTCCATTTAAACTGCTTTTGAAGCTAGAGACTTAATCAGCAGACTACCAATGATGATAAAACAGCATACAATAAACGATCAGACTGTCCTGGTATTTGGCTAGGAAAAGTGACAACTTATTGGAAGTTCTCAAGGAATCATTTATATTTTACACTCCACTTGGCAGCTGATTTGAGATTGTCTGTTAGCATAACAAAGGCTCTGAGCATGTGAACTTCAGAAACCTTTCGACCTCTTTGCTGCTAGTATGAATAGCTCCCAGTCTTGCCTATACAGATTTCCCAAAGCTCCCCTGTTCGTGGCTAAATTGTTAATCAGGGTAATTTAATATAGTTTTCAATATGCCTCATCTCTTATTGGGAAAGGTATTCAAAGCTTCACTCCCTCCCCTCCTTAAAAAAGCCCCCCTTTCCCTATTCAAATTGTAAGAGGGGCAGCTGCAGACAAGCCCCCATGAACTGTATATGAAGACAGGGCCAGAGAGGAAATTCTCACAAATACCACTTTCTTTCTTGTATTTCAGTGTAAACTCTGAATCCCAGACTATTTACCGGAGCACAAAAAAACAAAAACTACATCTCAGTGTCAAAAAACAAATATAACAGTTCGGCCTTCCTCAGGAGATACAAGCAGTATCTCCTCCTTTCCTTTACAGCACACGCACACTACTCCTTCTAGACATGAGGACATCTTATTGTAATTTATCACACACAAAAACAAGTTTGTATCAATTCAAATGCACATTAGTTAGCTGAAAAAAGGACTTTTTGCAAATATGTCCATTTTAATCCAGTTAATACCAAAAAAAGCCCTCATAGTGAGACATTCACTATGTTGAAAACATCTAGAAGGTTCTGATTTGAAGAAGAACCAAATAATACCAAAGATTGCCAAAAATATTTATTTAACTTTTTTTTTAGAGCTGTGTAGACGGCTGCAGGCAACTGTCCTGTAAGATGTAAACCTTTAGGAAATGGATTTTTAGGATGAATCAGGTTTACACTTAAGACAATCAATTTAGAGGAGGCATTTTAGAAAACATTTTTGAAATTACTGTTTGCATTGTACAAAAGTGGTAATCCAGACTCCCAACTGGGTTCAGGATCTGGAAGGAAGCTAAACCGCATTCCCCATATTTGTTCACTTAGATGTTTAGGCCGAAGCACAGTTTAAGAGCCTATTTTTACTACCTTTCTTCTTTCTTTACTTAATAATTTCACACTTTGTCCCTTCGGATTCATTTAGTATCCAAATCTTTTTCCACTGGGCTGCACAAAACTACACACATTTTAAGTTTACTTTCTTTGATATCTTACCATGTATAATAATTCTTGAGATTTGCCTAAGAAGGGAAAAGATCTTAAAAGCTAAGGCTCCATATTGACATATCTTTTTTATGTTGGCCTAACTTGAAATACTTTTTATTCCTGCAGGAGTAACAAAACAGCTACAAAAATATCCCTCAGAGAAATATGTTACTAGAATTTTATTCCTACATGGTTATAATCAACAGCTTTGATGCTAGAGGAGCCAGAAACACAAATACCTTCTCTGATAGTTACCACATACATTAAAATTGCCATTAGCATATATATTTCAATTCAGCATATTCAATTTTATAGCACAAAGCAAGAAAATGTTTATGATTCAAAGCTCAGGCCTACTAGTTCATTGTAAAGAAACTGCTTTGCTTTATTAGTTTATGATCTCTCTGCTATGGTAAATATAAATCAAAAATTATATGCATATAAAACGGTTGTATTTTTTCTGAAGTGCAAGCTTTTGTGAACAAGACCAGCCCATTGTTCATTACTCATAAATACCATTACTTGTGTTATTATAGTAAAAAAAAATAGGCCACTCCAATAACAACTGTATGTTCTAGGGTAATGATAGTTTTATATGATAATCAATTATGGCTTTCTAGTATTAGATTAGGAATCAAATAAGCAATTAAGAATCATAATTAGAGACTCTGGTACCAATGCTGAAAGATTCTCCCAAATATTTCCAGTTACTGTATATGTACATCATTTATTATGCTCATTTTGCTCTCTTATACAAATAGGATTACATTTCATCTTTCTCTTTTCAAATCCCATTATTTGTTTCTCAGTCACTACCTTCCTTTCTTATTTTTCTTTCTTTTTAAATTCCTTCTTTTCTTCCTTCTTTCTTTCTTTCTTTCTTTCTTTCTTTCTTTCTTTCTTTCTTTCTTTCTTTCTTTCCTTCCTTCCTTCCTTCCTTCCTTCCTTCCTTCCCCTCCCTTTTTACTATCTCTTATTCTCCTCCTCTCTTGCTCTATTTCTCTTCCTTTTCTGCTTTCTCCCTTTATGTCACCCCCCTTTTATTGCACTCTTGGTGTTTTCTATATCTTTCTCTGTCTCCCTCTCTTTCTCTATCTCTCTCTTGCTTTTCACTTCTTTTTCTCTTTATTGCATCTGTTTTTCACAAGCTCCGTGCCTCCCTGTCTTTTACACACACACACACACACTTTTTTAATGTTTGTTTTGTCATTGCCTATTTTACAATAAATGGATTTTGACGTACAATTAGCAGTGGCTATGAAAATTTCATAGCAAAATTAAACCTAGAATATTTAAATTTTGTGATATATGTGGAATGTCATTGGATAAGGAATATGAACACAGACACCAGAGCAATTATATTATGATCCCTTTGGGATTGGCAGTACCAAATTTAGGCACACTGCTAGAGCACTGTCTAGACACTCTCTTTTGTGTATCAGCTGTGTCTCTCTTATTTTATTGTCCTGCTTGAATGTGTCACTTTCAACTGCATATGGATCCCAAGCATTACTATCCCTGGAACCATATTTTACAACAAATAAACTTTGTTGTCAAGGTGATAATTAATAGCTGTCTATTTGCACATAAAATATCACAGTATTGTTTTTGAACAATCCAGCAAAGAGGCGTTGAGTTTTTTCTAGTTAAATATTCTAAGGGTTTATTCCCTGCTAAAAGAATTGGCAAAATAAATGTGCTTTCTTTTTTATGTCACTCAACTACCAGGTTATAACTGTATCCACTAAAGGCATGAACTTAAAAAATTGGAGGAAATGTCTAATAGTTTTGTACATAGTTTCTCTCTTCGTTATGGCCAGAACCTAAACAAAACATTAAATAAAAATGTTTCTTTATTGCAACGGGAAATATAGTATATTTATGTTTTGCTATCTGCTTTTAGGCCAGTAGATGGAGCTTTAGTTTCCCTTTTATTTTTTAAAGGCTTTTAGTTTGCTTCTTTTATGATTTACACAGCTTAATGACTCATAAGAAGTGACTCAATTAAAGATTACTTCCAAAGTCAGACTGATGTAGACTGCAATGATCTGCTTGAAAAAAATCTTCTATAAACATGGTGATTTAGTGGTTATCAGTGGCATCTGGTAGCTTTGGTGTCCTCAACTTTACAAGAAAGGATATCAATTGTTTTCTGTCTCAATACGACTTAGAGAATGTGTGTTTTTATGATTGTTATGTATATTAAATAGCAGGGGATAAATTATAAACTATAATGGCATTTGGTTATTTTATGTTTATAAACTAATTATTATTATATTATTTATTTTATATAATTATATAATTTTTTCAGATTTGTGTAAAATCTTAATTTTATAAATAAACTTCTAACGTGGTATTTCCATGACATTTGTTTGCAGAGCATGCTGGACTTTCTAATAAAAAAGCTAAGCACTGTCTGCTCACTTGTTGACTATGTCTTCTTCATTTAAAACTGATAATGGTTCATATCATCTATGGAGAGTTTATTCCTCTTTTCATTTCACTAAGTATGTGAAATAGAATTCAGGTAAATTCACAATGTATACAATTTGGGAAATCCTTCTGTTTTGATCTGTATTGTAACTGTACTGTCTCCCTTTATATTTTAAAACACTGCACAAAATGTTGGCACTGTATAAATCCCGTATAATAATACTAATAATAATAATAACATGTAAGCACAGCAGCAAATAAGCTCGATGAAGGTTGACTGCATTGGTTTGCTAAATGTGTAACGCACATTCAAATGTACTGAAAATAATACAAATTTTAAAAAATAATTTTAAATCTAATAAATATAATACCAACATTTAAACATATATGAACATAATAAAGGAAATGTATTTAAAATTGCTTTACATTCCCCTTAGGGTGCAATACAATAAACTAAAAATACATCAGTATTTGCTACACTGCTGTAAATGTTGACCCGACTATTGATAAAGTTTGGCCATACATTTGTCCTATATGTACTGTACTTGCTTTTCAAAATTTATGATACAGTTATTTACATAATGCAAACTTTACACTCCACTGTAATTTTGTTCAGGTATTTAATCATATTGTCTTATATACACATATAACCAAAACTGTGTGTTTTTGCTTTGGATAGACTAGAGAAGGGAAAAACCCCTGTTGTGTTTTTTTTTTATTTAATTTTTACTGTCAGTGTCCCACTAGGGAGTACCTTTTCTTCCTGTCTCATAGGTATAGAGGGAAAAGAGAGAAATGTTTCTCCCAAGTGAAAGAAATCTTTTCTTAAGCTAGGTTCACACATATGCAGCTCTGTGAGCCGTGTTTTATGTGAGAACAGCAGCCAATTCATTTGAATGGGATGCCGTGCATCCTGAAAAGCAGAGAAAAGGTCTCTGCAGCATTTTAGAAATCGTAGCCTGCACGGGAACTGCAAAAGTAGTGCAGGAGCGATTTTCAGTGCATGCAGTGTGCCATTAGGATTAACCTCCCTGGCAGTCTGATTATGTCAATAATTTTGAATGTCAATGCGGTACATTGTATTGCATGGAAATTTGTTGCTTTATATTGTAGGCCTGTAATTCTTAGGAATAACTCCCTTAAATCTGTCCAAACAAGAGTCTAGAAAACATCCCGGGTATGATAAAGTTTGAAATATGAAATCATAAATTATAATATAATAAATAATTTTAAAATCTAATAATATAATAATAATACATTTAATTAAATTTAATTCAATAATGTAATCAAACCAAAAATAATTGTGCAATATTACTAGACACTGCATATTGGTTTAGTAAACATCCTGGGTATGAAAAATTTTGAAACATGGGACTGCACAAAATCTGACATCACAATCAGGCACTGCTTGATCTGTACCACAGTCAATAGAGCACCAAGTTTGCACATCACTGAGCTCAGGCGCAGAATTGTCCCTGTCGTCACTTTCAGTGTCTGATGACAAATTTCCCCATGAATCACTATCACTTAATTCTTCAAGTGATTCTAATGCACTATCGCTGTTTTCTCGCTGGTTTAAAACATTTTTTGATCAAAAGAGACGCTTTTTGGACGTTCTTAAGTTTCCAGGCAGAAAGAACAGTAAAAGTGCAGGCAGGGCACAGGACAAAGCACTAGGGACAAAACTGAGGTGAAATGGTTTGACACAGTAATGTAATCCTAACAGATTACAATGTATTGTGTGTATGTCATGTTTTGTTTACTTTTTTGAATCTCCCGCTAGTTCCGCCCCCCTGTGTCGCTGCGCTCGCAAGGAAGGGAACCCGGAAGACGGATGCTGGCATCAGCCGGAGGACACATCGGGAGGACATCGGGGGATCGCAGAGACAAGGTAAGGCTGGCCATACACTATACAATTTTCTGTCCAATTTCTCCCAATTTCCTTTAGATTTATCTTCAACTATGTAGTGTAAGAGCCTGCCTAATTGGATACAATTGAAGGTGTTGTTAGGTTTGACCTCATATTATATGGTTTTTGGTAAATCTAAACCAAAAATCTCAAGAAAATTGTATAGTGTATGGCCAGCCTAAGTTACACTACAGCGTAATCTTGAGTGTGGCTCGGGGTTACCATTTTTGGTACTGAAAATGAACGCTAAGCCACACTCGGGATTAACACAAGGGAGGTTAATGACAACTGCACGCATCTAGCACAGGTGCGGACCTGCAGTGGGAACCACCCACACAGATGTGAACCGGGCCTTAAACAGTGTTCACTGGAACAAATATGCTGATTTGAAGGCTGTTGACAACTCAAAATTTTAGATTTCTCTCACTTTCATGCCTGGTGACAATGATGGTGTGACAAAAGGACAACGAGTGAGGGTTAACCTTCACTGCCTGAAAAAAAAGCAAAAAAAAAAAAAATAGAAGTTCTAACCATTCCTTGCTTTATCCAACACTAAAAAAAAAAATTGGTTAAAAAAACGCTTTAGTGGTGATCTCCAAAAATTACCAGAATTTACCCCCAAATTCCCCTCTTCCCTTTTATAGCATGTCTCGGTATAACATTTTTTAAAATTATTTTATTCCTGTAGTGAGAAATTTTTTATTTCCTTTGTGTGACCTAACCAGTAATCTAAGGTGTATATTTATTAACCAGAGATATTTTATCTCATTTCAGTTCTCTGTAGTTCTCAGGCAAAAATCTTCTCCTCTGTCCCCCTGTGTATGAAACGGAGAGGAGAAGTTTTTCCTCTGAGAACAGCTGAGATCTGAGTAGAAGGGGGAAGGCTGCATGTGATCTCGTGAGATAATTATGTGATTAGAGATCACCCGAGTTTAAACAGTGAAACCAAAGTTAAAAAGACTATGCAAGTACATGAAAATAATAAGCACTGTCCACTGGTACTTTTTAATGCACACTTTGGCACATTCTTTAAATGTGTATTTTGGCTTTATTTATTACTCATTTTAGCATTATTTATATGCATTTTGACACTTTTTAACATGCTTTAATTTTTTTAATGCACATTTTGGCACAGGTTATTTTAATATGCATTTTGGTGTGGTTTGTAACACACATTTTGGCACTTTTCTTAGCACATATTTTGGCACTTTTTTAAAGTGCATTTTGGTTTGGTTCTTATGCATATTTTGGCAAACTGCACATCTGCTAACCACTTTTGGGTGCCATTAACAAATAATGGCACTACAAACATGACATGCATTTAGCATGCGTTTCCAGAACACACACAAAAACGCTGGTAAAAAAGTAGCCAAAATATATGTTAAAAAAGCACCAAAATGCACATAAAAATTTCAACTTGTCTTTAAAAAAGCAGCAAAATGTTTGTTAAAACTGCACCAAAATGTGCATGAAACTGAACCTTTTTTGGGTATGGAGTGTTGTGTTTTTTCAATGAAAATTTAATGCGTTGAGAGTGCATTGGTCTAATGACAAAATGTGCGGCAAAATGCATGTTTGCTAACAGCAATTGGGGTGCCATTAACAATGAATGGCACCCAAAAGCGTACTGTGTATTTTAACACAATTTGAAATTGCTCAGGTGTGAATGCGTTCTAAATGACAATACGCTATAACTATACTGTATGTATGTGTGTGTATATATATATATATATATATATATATATATTTATATATACACACTCTGTACTCTATATATTAAACACAACACAAATATACATATATAGATAAACATATATAGTTATAATTTCAATGTTTAACCCCGGTGGTACTGATATTAGGAAGAAAGAAGCATTCTTCCTCACATCACAGCAGCTTCTCACCAAGATTCTCCAGCTCTGGTCTGGAGAATCTGGGACGGAGATATTTTAAGCACTTGGTAACTGGCATTCTATGCATGAAGGTAAAAAACCTTCTCTGGGCAGCAGCCCCCCCAAATACTAACGTAAGCCTCCTCTTGATCTAGCGATGTGCACTGGAGTCTTGGCTATCCCAGGACTCCCTCTCTTCATTGGCTGAGGCAGCCATTGGCTCCCACTGCTGTCAATCAAAGCCAGTAAGCCAATGAGGAGGGAGAGGGGGATGAGGCCGAGCCGCAGCTCCGTATCTCAATGGACACCGAGCCTGCTTGGGTGCCCCCATAGCAAGCTGCTTGCTGTGGGGGCACTCAAAAGGAGAGAGGGGCCAGGAGCACGTGAGGGGTACTTGAGAAGAGGAGAATCGGGGCTGTTCTATACAAATCCACTGCACAGAGCAGGTAAGTATGATATGTTTGTTATTTTAAAAGAAAAAAATTACGTTTACAATAGCTTTAAGCAAATTTCATTAACTCTGAGCGATCCCTGCCATGTCTGAAAGTACATGATGTCCACCACACAAGACTTCATGTTCTGTCACTGCTGGAATACAATGCTGAAATCCCCTTCCTACAGTATATATTATCTATATAGCAACTGCTGTATACCAGTGTTTTTTGCAAATAAGTGTGTTATTCAGGAGAACTAGATCACAGGCAACAAGATGATACCATGTCTCTTGTGTTCAGAACTGCCAGTGCAGCTTGTCATTGTGAAATATATTACCACTGTAGGACCAAAGTAATTGGAATTATGAAACAGAGATCAGGGGCGATCCTGAGGATCGTTGCTGATCTCAGATCATTAGTGGTTTAGGAAAGAGAGATGATCATCTCAGCACACAGATGGCCAGTACATGAAGGAGCGATGTTAGCCCTTCATTGGCGATCTGTGTTCTCCCTCCAGATTCTCCAGCCCAGAGCTGGAGAATCGGGGGAACTACAATCAAGCAGCGGTAATTTACAGATGCTTAGTAAACAGTGGTTGATTGATCTCTTACTGTAATCTCGCAAGATTATAATAACATCAGCCGTTTTCCAGCGTTCAAAGCATTTGTAGATCGCTTCTCCCTTCATTCGGAGAAGTGATCTACACCGCTTCATAAAAAGGCATTCAGAGGAGAACTCTTTCCTCTGAGAATGCCGGAGAACTGAGCAGCGGTCATTTACTGCTGCATGATAAAACGACACCAAAACTAGAAAGGTTCACAGCAATACGGATGCAGCTCCATTTTGACTAACTTTGGCAAGCTAAAAAAAAAAAGTTAAAAAAAAAAATTTTCAACTTGCTGTCCCTGAATTAACACATGATTCAGCACTGTTAGCATACAAAAAACCCAGTTCTATTCTTTTTTGAGCTGCCTAGTTCTTCTGTTGGACATTCTCGAGGGGCAGCTCCATCTGTTGAAGAACAAGATCACTAACACTCAGAACTACCTCTATTTTGTACCCTTTAACTGCCTCCCGCCTGCCATATAAGGAAATGATGGGCGCAAGGCGGTTCTCTCATTCTTGGAGGACGTCATATGACATCCTCCCACTCTAACTGCGTGTGCGCGGCTCCGGGAGTCGATTGGTGGTGCGCTGTATCCCTCAGACACAGCGGATCACCGATCAATGGAAAGAGCAAAGACGTCGGCTCTGTCATGTGATCAGATGTGTCCAATCACAGCTGATCGCATGTAAATAAGGAAATGCCATATAAAAATTTCATATGGGTTGCATGACCGCGCAATTGTCATTCAAAGTGTGACAGCACTGAAAGCTGTAAATTGGCCTGGGCAGGAAGGGGGTATAAGTGCCCTGTAGGCAAGTGGTTAAAAGAGCTGATTTTTCTAAACAAGATATGATATATAACCAAAAAAGTAAAAAAAAATTGAGCTACCTGTTTTTGCTGTGAACCTTTGCTAATAGCACTTTCTCCTGATAAGAATGTCAGAAAAAAACCAGTAACAAAATATATTTTTATAAATTGGCCAAACACGCTGCCCCCAAGAAAAGGACCTTGATGTACTAAAAGTTGAGGTTAGCTGAACTGAGGTACAGTAAAGTGAGGCTGAATCTGTTTTACTGAAGTGTAAGTGAGGTGACGTGAACCTGTGTTCCCTTCAAACATTCAGTCATGTGAAAAAGACATTTTCTATTTTTCAGCGTCACCTACACATGACTGGATGTTGAGATGTGAACTCAGGCTTACGTCAGCTTACTTTACACTTAAGTAAATCAGGCCCAGGTTGTCTTCACTTCACCTCACTTTACATTTACTAATAAGTCTCTCAGATGGGGTATGTGGCCACTTATTGTGTACAAGCAGTAGGTATAAACAGTATTAGAGCTGAACTCCAGCCAAACAGCTAAGTACACAGATGGAATACATATGAAGAAGCTGTGTTACCTGGCAAACAATGTGTATTTCTGTCCACTCGGCCCTGAGATTTATACTACCCCCCACATAGCACAGACCTGTCTGGCAGGACAGGAGACCTGACTTTTCGCTGTTGCAATTTGGAAATAGTTACAGGTTTTTCTCTTTGTCAGCCTGTTACTGGTCAATAAAAGAGAAGTATCGGACAAGTGAGCTTATCTCTCTATTACCTTGCTTTCTCTTCTTATAAGCATGTCTGTTGTTTGCACATGAGGACTGCAGCACAACAGATTGGCTCCTTGAGCTGCTTCTCCCTATCCTAGTCTGAGCTCTGCTGGTACAGATGATTGCAAGAGGCTGATACCAAGTCCGGTAGTTACACAGCTTACAATTAAAAATACATATAGCTTTCCCACCGCCCTATAGCAGATATACTGCTTCAGGGTGGCAGGGGTGTGCATAATAATGTATATATACGTGATTTTGCATTTCCGGGTAGCTTGTGCACAGTCACGGCTGTCATTCACCGGGTCCTGGCCGGTGATTACCCGCCGGTGGCTGGTGATTACCGAGCATCTCCAACGGGGAGGAGGACTGTTTTGTTTACTAACAGTCCTCCTCCCTGTCAGCTCAGGCACAGTGCTCTGGATGGCTGTGCATAGCACAGCCATCCAGAGCAGTGTGATTACAGTGAAACACACAGACACCACTCCCCCAGTAAAGCACTCCCTGCACACAGTTAACCCTTTGATCGCCCCTCATGTTAACCCTTTCCTGCTCAGTGCCATGAGTACAGTGTCAGTGCTTTTTTTCAGCATTGGTCAATGTATTAGTGTCACTGGGGATGTCAGTGACACCAAGTCTGTCCCTCCCAGTGTCAGAATGTCCACCGCAGTCCTGCAGTCCCACTATAAGTCACTGATCGCCACCATTACTAGTAAATAAAAATTCCAGTATCTATACCGCCATTTGTAAATTCTATAACTTTCACGTAAACCAATTAATTTACACGGATTGGGATTTTTTTTTTAGCAAAGACATGTCACAGAATACATTTTGACCTACAATTATGACGAAATTTAATTACATTTTTTTACTGGACATGTTTAATAGCAAAAATGTCAAAAATATAGTTTTTTTTCTCAAAGTTGTCAATCTTTTTTTTTATATCACACAAAATAAAAAACGCACAGGCGACCAAATACCACTGAAAGAAAGCTCAATTCATGGAAAAAAAAGGACGTAAATTTGATTTGGGTGCAGCATTGCATGACCGTGCAATTGTTAGTTAAAGTAACGCAGCGCCGTAACGCAAAAAATGGTCTTGTCAGGAAGGGGGGTAAATCCTCAGGAGGGCAAGTGATTAATGAATATAGAACTGAATCATTTTGAAATTTTATATCTAGCTGGAGCTATAGAAAATTGTAACACCCAATACCGAAGATTCAATGTTCAATTGTCCAACACAAGATCACATTACATAACATTTTTTTCTTTACCTAAAGTGGAAGTTCAGGCTAAGTCTAATAGTAAATCTGCTCCAACACCCCTTCTAACTCAAATACTAACTTGCCCGTAGAAGAACGATATCTATACCTATTCAAAGGATGCGCCAGTCTGGTCACATGACTCCCCAGTATCCGACTTCGGGGGAGAAGAGAGAGCAGTGATAATGGGTGCAAGGCCTGAGCTGTGATGTCACCCATAAGCTTACTATGGGGCATCCGTTGTCAGCTGTCTCTCCTCTCTCCTGGAGCTGGCACTGGGAGCTAATCACATGACCAGACTAGCGCACGCTGAGAATAAGTAAGTATACACATCTTTCCTCTACAGGGTCATTAGAATAGGAGTTAGAATGGGGGTGGGAGCAGATTTAAGATGAGATATTTTTAGCCCAGATATCCACTTTAATTCTGGTCAATCTATGTCCCTTGTCATTCTAATACCTCTGTACTTCATATTATGCCATAACTCTTCCCTCTGATTTCTCCATTTTATACAATTATGGGGCACTCAGTTATTACTCCCATGTTTTCTTTGAATTGGAATACAGGCACAGTGGCAGTCTACTAAGTGGAATTTACATGGGTTGTAGGTTTCATTCTGGGAATGGCCATACTGAGTAAAAGTGTGGTCTTCCATGGTGTATGCTTAGCACAACCAGCACCAGATTTTCATCACTGGGTGGGATCACCCTTTCAGTTACTCTTAAACACAAATTAAAAGAGGAACATTATATTCGTGACAGCTACATTGACACTAAACTCTCACAACATGTCAGTTATGTTTTACTGTGCTGATCATTTGAACTAGAGTAACTAAATGTTTCTTCATGAGTCACTTAGTATAAAAATCAAACATAGTTCCAAAACTTTAACAATAAAACTGTGTGAAACTGTAATTAGCCTAGCTGTAATGTTTGGGTCTGAAACATGGTGTTTAATAAAAGTGGATGGGACAATACTGAAATGTATGGGAATGGGATGTATTCAGGAAAATCTATGGAACAGCGAGTTAGAGGGGAATTCAGAGAATAAGAAGAAATGAAAAATAACATACTTACAGTATATGCAAAACAAAACATTTTAGCATACCTAAAAGATAAGTTAATGAAGGTAGGCAGAGCATATTTAGACAGATCAAAAGAAGAGACATGTTAAGAATTTCTATGAGAAAAGCCAGAAGGCAAAATAGATAGGTCAAGGAGGAGATATCTACTGTAGATGACATTGACAAAGATTTAAAGTAATCCTGCTGACACACCAGTAAGGCAGTGGGAGCTTTGGGAGTTGGAAAAGTGGCTGAGAAACTGGTAGAAGAAAGAGAGTTATGGGTTCCTGGAGAACTGGACTGACTTTTTTGGTGAGTTGCTGGTTCTACAACTAAATGGGGAGGTCGCAGCTCTGTTGGGAGAGAAAATGTTTAGAAGCTTGGATGCGTTTTTAAACAAGGAGAGCAAGGGCAAGGGTCAACAGTATACAAATGATGGTGTGGAGTAGCACTGGGCCGTTCCTGTGTTCGGCGAACACACAAACAGCAAGGGTGTTCGGCAGGCTGTTTGCCTGCCGTGCCCCACAATGCACTGCGCCCTGACAGTACATTGTGATTGGCCAAAGCAATGCATCTGGCCACAGATCAGGTGCAATACTTTGGCCAATCACAGTGCATTATGACATCACAAGGGGGCGGGGGTGACCTTGTCATCCTGGCGCAGCTGTCAGATGGCAGGAGCCAGTGTCGAGAGCGGAGCGGGTTTTTTTTTTTTTGCGTCAGTGATAGCGGCAGACATTATGATTGATGTTGGATCTAGTTCAGGAGACATTTTTTTAGTTTATGTTTTAATAAAGGACTTGTCAAAGACTACTGTCATTTTTTACACTACACTTTTTTTTTGGCGAATGAGTAGTACCATGTAGCCTATACTCATTCACATGGTGGAGCAGGATCTGGGAGCCCCCTTATTTAAGGGAGCTTCCAGATTCTGATAAGCCACCCACCTGCAGACCACCACAACCACCGGCTGTGGTTGTGGAGAAGAGGCCTTTGTCCCCATCAACATGGTGCTTGCATTGCCCAAAACACCCCCCATGTAGAGGGAATGTGGCCTTGTATGGTTCAGGAGGGGGTGCTCGTTCGTTCTCCCCCTTTCCTGACCTGCTGGACTGTATGTTCAGATAAGGGTCTGGTATGTGTTTTGAGGGGGACCCCCACACCATTTTTTTTTAATTTGGCATGGGGTTCCCCTCAAAAAACATACCAGACCCGAAGGGCTCAGTATGGATGCGGGGGGGGGGAGACCCTGCATGTTTTGTTTTTTGTTTTTTTTAATTGCCGGACAATGCCGACATTTCTTTTTATATTCAGCTGTCGGTGGGGAAACCCGCCGACAGCTGAAACATTAAAGAATGTTTTATTAGCTGTGCAGTATCTTGTCGCATACTGAATGTGGTAAGATACCACTTAGTGAATTGTCTCCTGTTCGAAGTTCGCGATCGTACTTTCATTAGGTTTGAATGATCAACCATTTACCAAACAGGTAGGTGTTTGGCCCATCACTACTGTGGAGCAATGGGGGATGCAGGGCACAAACTAGAGAGTATGTCACCTACAGTATGTCCGATACAAAAGGAATAGCAGATTACAGTTATAGCTCAAAAATGAGTAGTAATAGAATAATACATGCTAATACACAATTGAAATGTATGTTTAAGAAAACAAGAAGCCTGGCAAACAAAATAGATAAACTAGAACATCTGTTATTTGAGGAGCAGTTTGACTTGAGGGGTATATTGGAAACCTGCTTGGACAGCTCACACAACTGGACTGCTAATATTAAGGGGTCCTCTCAATTTTGGACGGACAGAATTGCCAGAATTGGTGGAGGGGTATGCACGTATGTGAAAATTGATCTGAAAGTGAAACTGTGAGATTGTATCATTATCAGGAATTGTGATTGTCAAGAGTCACTATAACTGAAGCGCCATAAGAGTGCAATAAATAGTAAATTACTTGTGAGAGTATGTTATCAGGGCTGCTCTATGCAAAACCATTGCACAGAGCAGGGAACTATGATTTTTATTCAGTTTAAAAAATATTTTACAATCACTTTAATTGTGAATATTGCATACTCCTTTAATGACACAAACCCCTTGTATTTTACACAAATATGTCAACAACTTACAAAACCGCAAGAAACAATAACAATTAAGATGATATTACACTAAATAAAGTTGTAACATAAATTAAAAATGCATTCTAAATTATTTTGTGCTAGCAAAGCAGTGTGCTGTACATTAAAAGGAAGGGTGAGTAAACTGTTTGAGCAATTTAGAGAATCCAGTAATATATCCATCTGGTTCAGGTGTTTTTTTTTTTCTTTACTTTTTTTGTGACTTTCATTTCTATTTCTTTCCCAATTGTAAGCCCATGTTTGTATATGGATTTTGCATCCTGTTATTGTAAAAGGGATTAGCTTGACCTCTATTTACCTTTAATATTTGGCAGACTTTCGTATTCTGTTTAAAGGATATATACATCTTAAAGCCAAGAAAGACCATGCAAATGAGTTCATAAATATATGCCGAACATGTCTATCATCTAAATTAGGTTTAAGAATAACTGGTATTAATAAAATCAATAGATTTTCATTAAAATAACTGGCAAGCTTTTCTTCTGTTGTCGTTCTTAGAAGAATAAATATTGAACAAGCAAAGTGTTGAATAATTGGGAAAAATATAATTGTAGTATAATTGTTATTATTATTTTTCTACATTATATTTTAAATTAGGGTACAAACTCCCCTTCAAACCAGGGGTGTAACTACAGATCATTGGTCCCCAAAATTTTGATAGGGTCACCTGGTGACCTCCCTATAGTCATCGATCTTAACATAAAGAATATCTAAATAAAGGCAAATACTTTGCCTCAGCAGCCCCACTAATGGGGTCTCTTTCACCCCCAGGCCTCATGGGAGCTATGTGGGCTGCTATAGCTATTTCTAGACCACTGCTCCACATCTCTTGCCTAACATTTCTCATAACAGTAATTAGAAGTAAACAATTACTGACTAAGATATGTACTGAACAAGCTTATTTTGTGAAGATGTACAAAATCATAACTAATGTCTCCAGGCTTAATATTGTAATTACATTAATGATCATTATAATTTTACACCCCAGTGCTTATTGGTGCTTTACTAGATTTTTTGAACTGTTAAGGCAAATATATATATATATATATATATATATATATATATATATATCACTACCCCGTTAGGAGCCACTGAGTTTTGGGTCCCTCTACAGCTCTGCACAGCCAGGCAACACACATTTTTTCCTCACGCTGCATTCAGAGTCAGTAAACAGTCATTGGGCTTGGTTTTGTTGTTTTATTAAGGGGTTTCAAACTTGGATGGGGTTGAGGGGTGTATGGGATGCCCAAAGAACTGTGAACTTGAGGATTTACTCCTTAACAACTATGTACAGATGTGGACAAAAATAGTCTCTCCTTTAAGAGAATTTCAGCTCTCTGGTGTACCTCCTCAGACCCCAGATGAATCCTCCTCTTCACCCAGCTGAACTGAGGGCATTCCCTGGGCAAGGGGGCCCAGAAACTACCAATTTAGTACAGCAGCCCCACATGAGAATCCCACCTGAATGCCCTCTCCCTTTATGAGGTCCAGGGGGTGTAAGAGTACTCACACTGTCTTTCTGATAGCTTAATGGGTTTAGGCTTTTCGCTGGGCTAGTTCCTACCCTGCTGCTCAAAATATCTCCCTTGAAGAGGGTGGTACAGTGGAGATCCTCTTCTCCACCACCTGCCTGTAGGTAGGCCTCTTTCCTGGGACCCCTTCTAGGCTTCACACTCCAGCCTCTCATTCCATTTTTTACCCGACACTCTCCCTCCACCCATGGTCACCATGCCCAGCCTCCTGCCAGGGGATTGGTCAAGGTCTCTCAGGTTTATGGAGAAGTGGGAGGGCTCCAGAAGCTCTGATCTTCAGAACCATCCTAGCCTGTACTTAGGTGAACTCCTGCCTCACTCATAGGCTGACTCATCCCAGGCTGCTACTTAACCTCTGTCTAGAAAAATAAAACAACAAACTGCTATCTAACTAACCTGGATGGCGTTACATATATATATAGTGTGTATATATATATATATATATATATATATATATATATCTTTGGTCAGTTATTAGGTGTTTCACTGTTTGATATCTTTCAACATCTTGGACTGTGAGATGTTTTTAAAGTGACATTAAAGCTTCAGCTTTTTTTTAAAAAAAAAAAACATTTCATACTTACCTGCTCTGTGCAATGGTTTTTCCCAGATCAGCCCCAATCCTCTTCTCAGGTCCCCGCAGTGCTCCCCCTTGACCAGTGCCTCCAATAGCAAGCAATTTGCTATGGGGGCACTGGTGCATCTATAAGACACATAGAGCCGCAGCTGTCAAACACTTCTTCAAGAACATCTACTGGGACATAAGGTTATTGGAAAGAGAGACACTCAAGGAGGGCACTTGTTAAAGTGACAACTGTCTAAGACTTCCCCTCACTTTGTAGAGCTTTACTCTCACTGTTGTGTGAACATGAAATGAAATCTCCTCAACAGCAAAAACTAAACATGCAAGTGGTTTTAGCTATTCCTTAATGCTGAGGTAGGCAACATTTGAGAGGTGGAGATTTACCTGGAAAACACGTAAGAGATCAAAGATCACTGGGTTTCGGTGCCTTTATTTGTTTAAAGAAATTAACTAGCAAGCTACCAATAAAATGTAAAGATGGCACAAAGAAAACCTAGAAAAATCTACTAAAACTAATGTCCCTGTAAAAATATAAACTTAGCCTACCAGAAAAGTTAGCTTCAGTGAGAAACTCGGCATTCATTTTCATTCACAATTTTTTCATGTCTGGGGAGTAATTGGTCATCCCCAAAAGGCTGATGTTGGAGTCCAGCATGAAAGCAGAACATCTGGTACTGCAGGCTGATGTGCTTGACTATTTTCAGGCCTGGTCATTTCCTCTGATTTCTGGCCAGTCTAAGTAGTATATAGTGCAGTGCCCAGGGCTCAGTAGTAGGTAGAACAGTGCACAGAGGTCAGTAGGATGCAGGGCAGTGTACAGAGATCAGTAGTATATAGGGCAGTGTACAGAGGTCGGTAGCATGTAGGGTGGAGTACAGGAGTCAGTAGGGCAGACTGATGTGCTTGACTATTTTTAGGCCTGGCTATCTCCTCTGATATATGGCCAGTGTTAGTATGTAGGGCAGTGTCCATGGTTCTGTAGTAGGTAGGTCAGTCTACAGAGGTCAGTAAGATATAGGGCAGTGTACAGAGGTCAGTAGTATGTAGGGCAGTGTACAGAGTTCAGTAGTATGTAGGGCAGTGTACAGAGGTCAGTAGTATGTAGGGCAGTGTACAGAGGTCAGTAGGATGTAGGGCAGTGTACAGAGGTCAGTAGGATGCAGGGCAGTGTACAGAGATCAGTAGCATGTAAGGTGGGGTTCAGGAGTCAGTAAGGTAGGCTGATGTGTTTAACTATTTTTAGGCCTGGTTATCTCCTCTGATATCTGGCTAGTGTAAGTAGTATGTAGGGCAGTGTCCAGGGCTCAGTAGTAGGAAGGACAGCGTACAGAGGTCAGTAAGATATAGGGCAGCGTACAGAGGATAGGAGGGCATGGTACTGGGGGTCAGGAGGGCACATACTGGGGGTCAGGAGGGCACGGTACCAGGGGTTTTAGGAGTGCAATTTCCCGGGGGGGGTCAGGAGACTACTGTATTGGGGGGTCAGGAGGGCACGGTACTGAAAAGTCAGGAGAGTATGGTAATAGGAGAACAGGAGGTCACAGTACATTGGGATCAGGAGGGCTGGGGTGTCAGGAGGGCTTAGCACTGGGGGGGGGGGGGTGGCAGGAGAATATGGTTTTGGAGGATAAGAAGGGCTGAGGTGTCAGGAGGGCATGGTGCTGGAGGTAAGGAGGGCATGGTACTGGGTGGTCTGGAGGGCAAAGTACAGGGGCATCAGGAAGACATGGTACTGGGGAATCAGGAGGATATGGTATTTGGGTGTCAGTAGGGAATTGTACTGGGGTGCCAGGAGGGCATGGTGCTGGGGGATCAGGAGAGCAGGGGTGTTAAGGGGGCATGAGGCTGGGGGATCAGGAGGGCTGGGGTGTTAGGAGGGCATGGTATTGGGAGATCAGGAGGGTATGGTATTTGGGGGGTCAGAACAGAATGGTACTGGGGTGTCTGGAGGGAATGGTGCTGGGGGATCAGATGGGCTGGGGTGTCAGGAGGGCATGGTGCTAGGGGATCAGGAGGGTTGGGTGTCAGGAGGGAATGGTGCTGGGGGATTAGGAGGTCTGGTGCGTCAGGAGGATATGGTGCTGGGGATCAGGAGGGCTTGGATTTCAGAAGGACATGGTGCTGGGGCATCAGGAGGGCACATAAGTTGCTTTTTACTGCAGAGTGGCACAGGGAAGCTGCAGTGCAAACCTACATGTTCTGGAGCTAATCCACTCCAGCAATCCCTTCTCACCCTCCCATATGATATCATCTACAAGCCCCTTGGATCAGGGAGGAGGGCCAGAGGGATAAGCGCACAAAACTCAGGGGAAGAGTTTGGCCATGTTCAGACAAGAGCTCAAACAAGCCCGAGCTATTTGGAGACCCATAGCTGCACATATGCATCGGCAGGGGTTGCCTCTGCAGTCTATGACTGGGTGAGTGTGCACCTGTGCTGCTATGCCTCTCTGGGGAATTCAGCCACTTTCTAAAATGTACTGGCTTACTATGGTTTAAGCCAACTGCTTGTCACCTTATGGGCTTACCTCTTTTATTCACAACTAACAGTTTTACTGAGCACCTGCATTACAGCTATCACTATACTCCTGGCATTCTGGCTGAGTGATGTTGCTTTCTCACACAGCAGCCACTCTGCCTGCTCTTCTCTTCAGCTGTCCATTCACAGAAGGCTTTGTATTATGCAAATGTGTTTGCATAATACAAAGTGCTCTGGGTCTCTGCTAAAAACATCTAGCAATTATAATTTATAATAAAGATTAACTAAAAATGACCAATAAAAATAATTCCCAAGAAAAGGAACACCTTAGGTTGAAGTATCGGAATATTTTATTTCAAGTTCAGTTTAATACTTCCTATCAGATCTACATACCTGTAACTAGATTTTAAAAATCAAAACATCTCAAAATATATTGTGTGTATTGCAGACGTTTACAGAATTTATATCTTATGACTCATTGATAAATTCTGAGTATATCCTTCATTTAATTTACATTTCTTGTAGACATGCCATTTGTCAAGACAGGCTTTCTTGAATTCATCCATGATTGCAATAGGGCATATCATGTAGCAGCCATTTATCAACAGTTTTATGACCAAGTATATTTAACATGGGTATATATATATATATATATATATATATATATATATATTGAAGATAATCTAAAACAAGAAAGTAATTGTTTATCTGTAAATGTAAGGCATACAGCTCTATCTCAGGCTAGGCATATTTAAGTATAATGGACATAAGAAAAATATATTATAATGAGCATTTTAGTTCTTGTCATAGAATACAGCTCCTGGACATGCTGTGGCTGAAGAATTATCTTTTTGATAAGCGTAGTATTATATGTTGTAGTCCACTGAGTTTCTATTTTTATTTTTTATGTGTACATTTTACCTTGACATGCAAGGACTGCCTTTGTTTAAGCTCAGCGGGCATAGTCTTCCTGCTACAGTAAGTAACCCATCCTGACATTCACTTTCTGTTTTCTGGCTGTCTTGCCTGCTAGATCCTTAGAGTTAATAAAATTGTCATGGCTCTGAATTTTATTCTCTGAAAATGAAGGCTTGTGTATTTGCTGGTTTACATAAATTCTTATATATCACATTAAATATATATTATTACTTTTGTTTACTGTATATATTTAAATCAAAATACGTTTGTAACGATCAGTCATAATGAAGTTATGACCAAGTTATCACTAAATTTACCATAATGTCTGTTTTTTGTTTTCAAGCTCTCAATTTGAACTCAAAGCCTAACTCCAACTTTGCTATCACTTTAAATAGTTGAGTCAGGATGTGTGCTGCTGAGCCATTTACAGGAGGTCCTCTATTTTATCAAAGCTGCATTGTACAAAATCAGAAGACAGAAAGCAGAGTCCAAAACACAGGCCAAGGTCACAATAAGTAGACAGGGATCCAGAGACATGTCAAAGGCAAGCAGGATCATACATGGAAAGGTAGGAGTAACAGGTCAGGTCTTAGACAGATCAGGAGTAAGTTAAAAACCACTCAACAATCTGTCCATGTCACACTCCAGCTTATATAGGCCATTTGGTGCCTATACCAGTGCCAAGCCTACATGTGCGCATTATCATGGGTTGTAATACACATCTGGTATTGACCTTATGCACAGAAAATGCGCATGCACCTCAACTGATCATCTCATACTGGATTGTGCTGGACCTTCCTTACAACCTATTCTATTTTGCTCCCCCACTGCTCTGTTTGCAGGGAAATTACTAATCTACTTGTTACTTCCATGTATGAGGAAACATGAGGACTCACTCCCCTTCAACCCATGTGGCAACACTAGTGCAAGTCCCATAACTAGGGGCTTACACAAGATTCCTTTTCCTTGCTCCTGTAGTTGAACAGAGAGATGGAGGAGTGAAGGGAAGGTAAGTATAAGTGACCCGTGGCAAACCCGTGGCTTTGCTATGGGTTGCCATCCCTCACATACAATAAATGCCATTCCTGTGGGGGAGTTCACGCAAGCAAAATTGCTCCACTGATTCTCAATGAGAGAAACATTTCTAATTTATCGAGGCATTTTAGACACACACACACAATAGGGATATGTCCTCTTTTTTTTTTGTGGTGTGAAAGGATCATGCCCCATGACAGAGGTAGTGATAGACATCATAGACTTTTAGAAACTGAGGCTTTCTGGATTTTTAGGCTACAGACCTATTCCCCACAGGCGTTAAACATAGGTGGGATGTGGATCTTTTCTTTTTTTGTGTTTATGCCTTTATTATCTGTTAAAGATTCCAGTACACTGATCCATGAGGGTTTTCTTTTTAGTTTTTAGCATTTCCATTCTTCACCTGTGTTTGGCTATCATGCGACTTCACTTGTACTATATAAATGTATTTTATATTTTGTTGTAACAGCCATGACTAAGGACTAAGGGTTCGAAAATCATTGGATGTTTTAGCCTGGCATATGCTTATTTATTAAAGAAGCAGACATTGGTTGTTTATCCTGAAGTGCCGACCATCTTTGTTTTTATCATGGATCTGTGGGGGCATCTGCAACTTCTGGGTCAGAGCACCAGGCGGAGTGATTATTGCGGGAAGTTTCAGCGCCTTCACACCTTCTCCATTTGCTATTAGTCCCTTCATTTTGCCTGGATGTCTCCTTGGTGCCTATATGCTCATGCTTTCACTAGCAATTGCCAAATTAGTGGCCTCACTAACAAAAAATGTGCCATTATTGGCAGTCTTAGGTCTTTAAGCAGAGTTGAAGATAGCCTGAATGTAGGAGACTTGCTGTATTTTTTCATAACCTTACCTGGCTAGAGTACACACATTCTCATGTAATAGATCTGGGGGAGGGGAAGAAAGAAAACCTAGTAAACGTAAAAGGTGGATCATTATTGTGCAGTACATACATACATGATATACAGTATGAGGGTCACCAAAAAGGAAAAAAATAATTAACCTTGAACATATCATCTGTGTTATGTTGCCAGTTAAATTTAGTTCTGCAAATCAAGATCATGCCATTTTTCAATGTCTTTGTTAGATAAAGATTGTCAAAAGCAGCAATACCTTCAACTGTTTCTCTTAGCTGAAGGGGTAAATACAGGGAATAAATTACAATATATAATACACAATGTGTGTAAAATAGGATACAAAAGAAACAGAAGGGTGATGGCCATGCCCTGAAGAGCTTATTGTATAATAAGGTACAAGGGATTCTTCTTTAGAGAGGAGTTCAATGTGAATAATGGATTTAGATTCTCTAATAGATTTTGATATGCTCTAATTGAAAAGGTACTGAGAGAAGGAAATCAGAGTTATTGCTTGTAGTGAGGCTGAAAAGCACTTTAGTTTAAATAATTTTATGTATTTTTAAAAGTTTTTTCAGATCTATCTATCTATCTATCTATCTATCTATCTATCTATCTATCTATCTATTTATCTATCTATCTACTTATCTATCTACCTATTGCTTTATATCAATTTCTGGTCATCCTGCTGACACCAAGGGAGTAGCCATAATTGATTTTTAAGTGTAATTATTATGTAGGGTGTTTCCTACTTTGTGATTGTGTTTTATTAGGACTTTATCTGTGGACAAAGCTACATTAATAGACTTACACTGATTATTTTTTTCTTTCTAGGTATTTTTCTTGTAGCAGCCATATAGCAAAGATGCTGGTTGTGATGTCCCGTGTACAGCTGGCCAGTATTGGAAGAACCTGTGTATCAAATATAAAATATCAGTTCAGAGTTATTTTACTTTACTGTTACAATAAAATTGGAAGATGCAACTTCACTGATCATACACAATACTTCATCTTTAAAGCCAAACTTGCAACCTAATGTTTTTAAAAATAAGTATGATTGTCCTGAAATCAAATTTTTCTTCCAGATTCTACTAATCATAACAAATTAGGTAATGATTGGCAGTATGGAATTGTGTTCACTCCATATATGACAAAAGCTTTCCTTGACTGGTTCTGAAGACCCCTGTTACCTATAAATATTTGTATCTATTATAGCCACTTGAGCCCCAGCAACATACCCGTACATCACTGGAGTTTGAGTAGTTATACCAGGATGACTCCTGCAGCTGCAGCAGCTGTTTTTTATAGCTGATGGTTGGCTCTCTTGTAAAAGCAATCTGAGTGGCTAACTAGCCACTGGATTGCTTTTACAAGCAGTGGGAGGGGACGTCCTCCCTCCTGCCTGCTTCCACGGCTTTACCGGGATCTCCCATCCCACCAGGAGTACCAATTGACCAGCCAGGGCTTCTGCCAACTGATTATAGGGGCCAACAAAGATCGAATCTGCTTTGTTGGGCTCTATGATATAGTAACCTGGAAGCAATGATCTTACATCACTTCTGGATAACCCGGATGTAAACAGTACCATTTTTAAAAATGAAAATCATTTTCTCTCACCGATCTTGATGTGATTAAATGCTGTTATGGGCAGAACAGGGATTTGGGGTCTTATAGACCCTAGATCTCTCCATAAAGAGTATTTGTCACATGCCTTGTGACAGCAAAAAAAAGATAAAAAAAAAATTAAAGTGACAGTGTAAAATAAATAATTAAAAAAATGTAAGTGTCCCCGTTCCCCCATGCTTGTGTGCAAAGGAAAATGCACGTGTCCCACACGCACACAAACAGATCATGGGCGATAACTCTAGCACCAAACCTGCAAAAGGGAAGAGAGACCTATTCTTAGATTAAACAAGTATATTAACAGATAAACAGGAAACAGTCCTATCTTATTAGTATATTCTCCAATATTAATACCCTGGATGGTCGGATTCTGCCATGTTGCATTTGCTAGATGTTCAATCACCAAGGTATATACATAGACGCAAAGCCAGTCAAAGACAAAGCCAGTACACTTGCAAGAGATGATCCAACAGATTCATAGTAATTGAAGATATCTTTGAATAAAAATGCAGGGAACCATGTACTTCTGGATTCAACAAGCTAAAAGAAAAAAACAAATGTTAGAATTTGAGACCAAGCACATAAAGGAAGCATGTAGTGAAAAGATGAATGGTTACCGGTACATCAATCCTGATTTGTAGAAGAGCAGACCCTCCAACAAAACTCATTCCACTGAATTTCTGTTAAAAAATAAATGAAAAGACTGTCCGGTACTATAAAGAGTATGTAAACTGTAACAATGAACTTATTATTTTTGCACCTTTTTGGTCTGTTAAACATATTATTAAAACCACTGACCAATCTAGGTATGTCTGTAAGTACAGGTATGTATGTAGCATATCTGTGGGATCCCTGTGGAAGCTGGAAATCATTGTAGTAGTTGCCTCTACTACTGTAATTTTCACTAGCTTTTCGGTCTCAAGCTTCTGCCCTGCTGCATTGTGAAAAAAACAGGTCTCTCACTTAACACAGGCACTATTCAGGAACATTTTGCATTTTGCCAAAGAATGCAAAGAATTCTCTGATTGGACAGAGTGGAACGGTGGATCAGTGATTTCACAATCTTCACCCTGTCCAATCTGATTACATGTCGCATACATTGAGAAAATGCAAAGTTTTCTTTGAATGATGGCTGTGTTAAGTGGGCAACCTCCTGTGTTCAGTAGGCAGCACGGCAGTCACTTGGCAAGGGATCTGGTAGCATGTGGAGAACTGGAGATTACTGTAGTCATGGTACATACTACAGTGATTTCCAGCTTCCATGTGGATCCCACAGGTATGGCATATATATTCCAACATTGTTCCATGCTGGACCAATGTAACTACTGTATATAAAAATTACCATGCCTAAACTTCAATTTTAGTGGTTCTAACAGTAAAATGTTTGTTTACCTTAATGCATTCCCTGCACTAAGTTAAAAAATGTCCCACAACTTGTGCCACGCAACACTTTCCTAACTCTTCCATCGATCTAGTACAGTCCCATATGCCGCACCACTCTCCTCTTTTCCTAGTCTCACAGGAAACACTTAAGAGAAATGGAAGCCATAGACTCCTGTTGCTGTCAGTCAAATCCTGTGAGGAAGGAGTGGGAGGTATGGCGGAGCCACTCTGTGTGCTGGGTGTCCCACTTTCATGGGTAAGGGAATATGTCACCAGCACACCAAGGATCACTAATATGGGTCCAAAAGTTTTAATGAACGATCACATAGTTACAGCAAGGCAACGTTTCGGAGTCTCGCAGGACCCCTTCGTCAGGCATGTGACCTGATGTGCCTGATGAAGGGGTCCTGCCAGACTCCAAAATGTTGCCTTGCTGTAACTGTGTGATCGTTCATTAAAACTTTTGGACCCATATTGGTGATCCTCAGTGTGCTGGTGACATATTCCCTTGCTGATTCTGTTCAGTTCCAGCTGACGGTCGCTGCAGCACCCACTTATACACACAGCCATTTTTAACGCAGGAACGTGTGCGTTTGGATTGTACACCCTCTTTCATGGGTGCCCCCTATAGCACAGCTTTTGCTATGGGTTGTCTCGTAAGAGAGGAGGAGTGGACGGTGGTGATGGGGGTACTGAAAAATAAAAGGTAAGCCACTATTCTGTGCTATATCCTTGCACAGGACAGGTAAATATAACATCTTTTTTATTCAAATTAATAAAATTAAGGTTTAACATCACTTAAAATGTTTATTTTTAGGTTTAGATACCTTATGGAATGTGTCATGTTCTAGAGCCTGGAATACAAAGGCCAAGGAAGTGTGCTCTTAGCACTGAAACCTGAGTCACTCATACATGTATATGTACAGTGTGTGGGCATTAACTTCCACCCTCTTTGCCGCCACACATATGCGTTATATGGGTGGCAAGGTTAATGAAGGTTCTTGTGTATCTTGAAGGTATTACATTTAAAGCTCAATTTATCTTGTACATGCATATACAGTTGTGCTCAAAAGTTTACATACCCTGGCAGAAATCATGAAATTTTGGAATTGATATTGAAAATATGACTGATCATGCCAAAAAATGTTCTTTTATTGAAGGATGATGATCATATGAAGCCATTTATTATCAAATAATTGTTTGGCTCCTTTTTAAATCATAATGATAACAGAAATCACCCAAATGGCTATGATCAAAAGTTTACATACCCTGGAATGTTTGGCCTTGGTATAGACACACAAGGTGACACACACGGGTTAAAATGCCAATTAGAGATTAATGTCCCACATCTGTGGCTTTTTAAATTGCAATTAGTGTCAGTGTATATATAGTCAATGAGTTTGTTAACTCTTACATGGAAGCACTTACTGGGCTAGATACTGAGCCATGGGGATCAGAAAAGAACTGTCAAAAGTCCTGCGTAACAAGGTAATGGAACTTTATAAAGATAGAAAAGGACATATAATGATGTCCAAAGCCTTGAATATGCCAATCAGTACTGTTAAATCACCTATTAAGAAGTGGAAAGTTCGGGGATCTCTTGATACCAAGCCAAGGTCATCAGGTTTGTGCACACAGAAGGTTTTTCACAAGAAGTGAGTGCCATCATTGACAGAGCCTATTTCAGAGGTGACCCAATGCAGTGATACCCATAAAGGCACCCTGAAGGGAATAGGAACCTGACCATACCTTGGAATAGACGACCTGAACAAACCTGATGAGACAGGATTAATCTCAAATGCGTGTTTTTAGCACGCTTCTGGTGAGTGCGCCCTTCACTTATTATTAAGTCACATCATTAGTCACTCCTGGATAAGGAATTTGAGCACTTTAGCTGTTGTCTGCCGTGATCCCCACGTTTATTTGTTTGGACTTACTTATCACTATTACCACTTTAATGTGGTTATAATTACTTGGCACTTGATATATTTACATATATATATATATATATATATATATATATATATTGTTTTTATTGCGCTTATTTATGACATTTATGCCGTTGTATAGATATATATCTGGCATCTTATATCATTTATACGGTTGGTTGAATACTAAAGTTTATCCTTACAATATCCTTATAAATACCAGCTCTGCACCTGTTTACATTGACATCCATTTTAGGAGATTTATGGTTACCTTTGGTGTCCCAGCAGCTGTTGTGTTTGTAGCACTCGCATACCCCTTGTTTTTACAAGTCTCATACTGTGTTGTGCAATGACCATTTAAGGTCTTTACATTTTTTTTCTGATAGAGGGAGAATTATCTTTAGGTTATTAGTAAAGAATATGCAATAAATCTCAAGAAATAACTTAACAACTAAATTATTGTACAAAATTAGTAATGCAAAATGCAAATAGCCTAAAGTAGTGTGCATCGACACATAGAATAACACTACTTTGCTTCTCATAGCAGAAAAATTGATAATAACAGCTTCTAGGAGCTCTAGTGTGCATGAAACCTGCCATCCATCCATGTCTCCAAGCTTTATTTTGCTCAGAAAAACACCTCCTAGCATTTGTGGATGTAGCCATCTTGAGTAAGCGCAGATGACACATGTAGTATTTATTTCCTGGAAACCATCTGCCCTTGCTCAGGCATGCAGGCAGGAGGGCGTGTTTATCTGAGAAAACTCCTCCTCCACTTCTGAAGACTCCTGGGATGTATGACATAATTTGCCTAGGCATGAAAACCAAGAAGTAATGGAAGAAATGCAAAAAACTGTTTAAAACAGATAAATATGATATACTTTCCTATTTACTAATGTTAGCAGCATAAGGATTAAAAATAGTCACTGTTGACTTAGAGAGCAAAGTTCCACTTTAATGTCTGTAGCTTTTCCTCATAACTGAGATCCTTCAGCCCTTTATTACTTTAGTTGCCCTTCTTTAGACTCTGTCCAGTTCCAACACATCCTTGCTGGGGACTGGTGACCAAAACTAGACAGCATACTCAAAATGTGGAAGAACCAGAGTTTTGTAGAATGGCAGAATTATAGATTTATCTCTTGAGTATATCCCCTTTTTAATGCATGCTAATATTTTTCTGGCCTTGCTTGCTGCAGCTTGGCATTGCATGCTCTTGCTGAGTTAATCATCAACTAGAACCCCCAAATCCTTTCCTATCCTTGATTTCCCCAGAGGTTCTCCCCCTAGTGTGTAGCAAATCCTTTTCCATCCTTGATTCCCCCAGAGGTTCTCCCCCTAGTTTGTAGCCTGCAATCATATTTTTAGCCCCCAAGTGCACTACTTTACATTTCCCTACATTGAACCTTATTTGCCATGTAGTTTGGCATTGCATGCTCTTGCAGAGTCAATCATCAACTAGGACCCCCAAATCCTTTTCCATCCTTGATTCCCCCAGAGGTTCTCCCCCTAGTGTGTAGCCTGCAATCATATTTTTAGCCCCCAAGTGCACTACTTTACATTTCCCTACATTGAACCTTATTTGCCATGTAGTTGCCCCTCTATTTTATTCATGTCTCCTTGTAAAGTTTCATTTCAATATCCAGCTGTGAAGTTATGGTCCTGCTTAGATATGTATTGTCAGAAAATATTGAGATTGAGCTGTTTATACCAACCTCTATATCGACAGGTTAAACAGAATTGGTCCCAGGACAGAGCCTTGGGGCACCCCACTCACAACTTCAGACCATTCTGAAGCTATGCCATTTATCACCACCCTTTGGATGTGCCCCTGCAACCAATATTCTATCCAGATACACACACGATCATCAATGCCATCAGACCTCAATTTGCAAATTAAGCGTTTATATGGTACCGTGTCAAACGTTTTGGAAAAGTCTACATACATTACATCCACATGCCTTCCTTTATGCAGATTACAGCTCACTTCCTCATAGAATGGTAACAGGTTTGTCTGGCAAGAACAAAAATAACAAATCCATACTGGTTACTACTAATGATACTGTTTTCATCAGCAAATTATCACTTTTATATTCAACGTTATTTAACAGGGATGGATGCTTTCTTTGACTTTGCACAAAAGCTTTCACTATATAAAAATTCATACCATAAAACACATAAAAGTCCAATAAAGAGCACATAATAGAGCAGAAAATCAATTCAAAGCCTAAAATAAAAGGAAACTTCAAATGATTTTAAGAACTTAATGCTGTTTTTAGAATAGACAATGAGGCATATGTAATCTGATGTACAAATATGTAAATATAACAAATGGAGCTAGCTCTCAAATAAATAGTTTTAGGAACAGAGCAGTTGAGATAAACATGAATATGAAATGGACAATGTTACATAGCTGTAACACAATTTGCCTCGAGAAGTGACTCTATATTGTACGTAGAAGAACCTGCTATCTAATATCAAATTTACTTCATTAATACTTAATTTTGTCTAGTATAATTAGAGATGAGCGAATCGAAATTGGCGAAGTGGAATTCGTTTCGAATATTAGGAAAAATTTGATTCGCGCCGAATCCGAAAATTAGCAAACTTCGGATGCACGAATCGAATTTTCCCCAATCGGCCGATTTTCATCCCTTCTACAGCCGGCAAAAAGTGTCCCTGCAGAGAGCTCCGCTATTTCTGACAGTTCTCTGACAGTTCCTTCACATTTACAGCGGTTGAAACATTGTATCTATTTGTTTCCATTTAGGATACAGATGTTTTTATTCGGAAACAAATAGATACAATGTTTCAACCGCTGTAAATGTGAAGGAACTGTCAGAGAACTGTCAGAAATAGCGGAGCTCTCTGCAGATACACTTTTTACTGGACTGGAATTCTTCTTATTTTCATCCTACTTCTTATTCTTCTTCTTCTTCTTCATCATCCTCATCCTCTTCTTCTTCTTCTTCTTCTTCTTCTTCATCCTCATCCTCTTCTTCTTCTTCTTCTTCATCCTCATCCTCTTCTTCTTCTTCTTCATCCTCATCCTCTTCTTCATCCTCATTCTCTTCTTCTTCATCCTCATCCTCTTCTTCTTCATCCTCATCCTCTTCTTCTTCTTCTTCTTCATCCTCATCCTCCTCTTCTTCTTCTTCTTCATCATCCTCATCCTCTTCTTCTTCTTCTTCTTCCTCACCATCATCCTCTTCTTCTTCATCCTCATCCTCTTCTTCATCCTCATCTTCTTCTTCTTCTTCTTCTTCTTCTTCTTCATCATCCTCATCCTCTTCTTCTTCTTCTTCATCCTCATCCTCATCCTCTTCTTCTTCTTCTTCTTCTTCATCCTCATCCTCTTCTTCTTCTTCTTCTTCATCCTCATCTTCTTCTTCTTCTTCATCCTCATCCTCTTCTTCTTCTTCCTCATCCTCTTCTTCTTCCTCATCCTCATCCTCTTCTTCTTCTTCTTCTTCTTCATCCTCATCCTCTTCTTCTTCTTCCTCATCTTCTTCTTCTTCTTCATCCTCATCCTCTTCTTCTTCATCCTCATCCTCTTCTTCTTCTTCTTCCTCATCCTCTTCTTCTTCTTCTTCTTCTTCATCCTCATCCTCTTCTTCTTCATCCTCATCCTCTTCTTCTTCATCCTCATCCTCCTCTTCTTCTTCTTCATCATCCTCACCATCATCCTCTTCTTCTTCTTCTTCATCCTCCTCCTCTTCTTCTTCTTCTTCATCATCATCCTCATCCTCACCATCATCCTCTTCTTCTTCTTCTTCTTCTTCTTCATTCTCATCCTCTTCTTCATCCTCATCCTCTTCTTTCTTCTTCTTCATCCTCATCCTCATCCTCTTCTTCTTCTTCTTCTTCTTCCTCATCCTCATCCTCTTCTTCTTCTTCTTCATCCTCATCTTCTTCTTCATCCTCATCCTCTTCTTCTTCTTCTTCTTCTTCTTCTTCTTCATCCTCATCCTCTTCTTCTTCTTCTTCTTCTTCTTCTTCTTCCTCATCCTCTTCTTCTTCTTCTTCTTCTTCCTCTTCTTCATCCTCTTCTTCATCCTCTTCTTCTTCTTCTTCTTCTTCTTCTTCATCCTCATCTTCTTCTTCCTCTTCATCCTCATCCTCTTCTTCTTCATCCTCATCCTCTTCTTCTTCTTCTTCATCCTCATCCTCTTTTTCTTCTTCTTCCTCATCCTCTTCTTCTTCTTCATCATCCTCATCCTCTTCTTCTTCATCCTCATCCTCTTCTTCTTCATCCTCATCCTCCTCTTCTTCTTCTTCATCATCCTCACCATCATCCTCTTCTTCTTCTTCATCCTCATCCTCTTCTTCATCCTCATCCTCTTCTTCTTCTTCTTCTTCATCCTCATCCTCTTCTTCTTCTTCTTCTTCTTCTTCTTCCTCATCCTCATCCTCTTCTTCTTCTTCCTAATCCTCATCCTCTTCTTCCTCATCCTCTTCTTCCTCATCCTCATCCTCTTCTTCTTCTTCATCATCCTCATCCTCTTCTTCTTCATCCTCATCCTCCTCTTCTTCTTCTTCATCCTCATCCTCTTCTTCTTCTTCATCCTCATCCTCTTCTTCTTCTTCTTCTTCTTCTTCCTCATCCTCCTCTTCTTCTTCTTCTTCTTCTTCTTCTTCTTCTTCATCATCCTCATGCTCTTCTTCTTCTTCTTCTTCTTCTTCCTCACCATCATCCTCTTCTTCTTCTTCTTCCTCATCCTCTTCTTCATCCTCATCCTCTTCTTCTTCTTCTTCTTCATCCTCATCCTCTTCTTCTTCTTCTTCTTCTTCTTCATCCTCATCCTCATCCTCTTCTTCTTCTTCTTCTTCTTCCTCTTCCTCATCCTCTTCTTTTTCATCTTCTTCTTCTTCATCCTCTTCTTCATCCTCTTCCTCTTCTTCTTTTTGTCTTCCTCTTGCAGGTCACTGCTCATGCGCAGATTTTTTATCGGCAAAAAATCGTCCGATTTGCCCACTATTGCCGCGAAAATCGGCCGATCGGCAAAATCGGCCGATTTTTTTTCCAACTTTACAGAAAAAAAAACCGGCCAAAATACCGAAAAACGGCCGACCAAATAGCCCACTAACGATCCGAAAATAGGCCGATTTTATTTTCGGCCGAAAAATCGGCGGATTTTCGACCCATCTATGGCCTGCATTAGGGCCACAGAGACTTTAGGGCCACAGAATCGTTACTCAGGGACACAGAATCGTTACTCAGGGACACAGAATCGTTACTCAGGGACACAGAATCGTTACTTAGGGCCACAGCTATCAAAGAATCGAAAATTTAAAGTGACATACACCCTTTTTTTTTTTGTGGCTGTCGTGCACAGTTGGTGCTGCAGTTTGCCGATTGTGCAAAATAAACTGACTTTCTGCTTCACAACCACTATTGTACGTTCAAAGAGTTAAATCCATTTACACGCCGGCTGGCGGTAATATTTTTTGGGTGATTAGTGCATTCCAGTGACACAAACGTACAGTTTCCAGCCAACGGCAAGCTGCAATTGACCGATTGTGTACAATAAACTGACTTTCTGCTTCACAACCACTATTGGCCTTCAATTGAAGCTGCTTCCGCTCCGCCACTCTGCCATTGGACTCTTGATAGTCGTCTCCCCACGCTGCTGCTGGGGGGACTTTTTAATCTAGGCCTGTGTATGGCCTTCAATTGAAGCTGCTTCTGCTCCGCCACTCTGCCATTGGACTCTTGATAGTCGTCTCCCCACACTGCTGCTGGGGGGACTTTTTAACATAGGCCTCTGTATGGCCTTCAATTTAAGCTGCTTACGCTTCGCCACTCTGCCATGGGCCCCTGTACCGCCTCCTCATGCTGCTGCCAGGTCCAGAGTGTGTCATGGGTCCCTGTACGGCCTCCCATTGCTGCTGTCTCCATCGCCACACTCTGCCATGTGCCACTTTCAGGTCTCCTCACACTGCTGGTGGGTTCCATTTTGTCATAGGGTGCTGTATGGCCTCCCATTGCTGCTGCCTCCACCGCCACACTGTGGCTCCACACTCTGGTTTTGGCCCCGTGACTGCCCAAATGAGTGAAGTGTGGGGTGATTCTAAGATCGACGGCACTCATCTGCATGTCATACTGACTGACAGTATTATTTCTCTTCCCCAGCAGACTCCAAGGGCATTTAAATTAAAGGTACAGTGTTCTGCACTAATATAAAGGCTCTCTGAAGCCTAGAAACCCTTTTAATAAGTTAAATTTGCAGCGAATAAATTCGCATCGAATCGAATTTATTCCGCAAATTCGGCGAATCAGCCGAATCGAATTTTTGAATAATTCGCTCATCTCTAAGTATAATGCATATAGTATAAACTCTATTGATCTTTTATGGAATGCAAAAGAACATTTTTATGAAACTTTAAATTCAACAGATGTGAGTACAGTTCACACATAAACATACTGTAAGTTCAGCAGTAGAGTTGTTAGCTATTTGTATTCGGGCTTGTGTACACATGTAGTTGAGGTGGCTGGTGGACAGGAGTTTCCTGCTGCTTTAGGCTTTGTTTAAATTTTTAGAGCTAGTGATGGGATTTCATGTGAAAGTCACTGTGATGTCACTTTCACAGCCCACTGAAAGTACTGCCCCCCAACTGCCCCAGCCATGTATTCCTGGCTTTGCTGTCTAAATTGCGGACCCAGGATTAGAATGGTAGGTGGAATGGAGGGGACCCGTAAACTTCCATTTGCTGATCTACCCTCCAGTGAATGAACATGGAAGTGTTCATTAATTCTAGGTTTGGATGTCACTTTCCCCAGCTGCTGTTATTGCAGAATAAACCAATATAACACAATTTATGTTTCATTAGCTTCAGTGAAGGGCAGGAGAGACATCAGAGTTCTAATGGATCCCTAATGTGAGACAGAGAATCTGCCATTACTGTATGCTAGCACCTAGGCTCCATAGCAATAAAATAAAAAAAAAGTAAAGAAAAATAACAAAAAGTAACATGTATAAAAAAATATATATTTTAAAGCTCCCTCCCCCTCAAGTACACACACAGAAGAACATAAGCGCATATGGCAACTGTGACACACATGTTACATAACGCTGTGAACACTGGAGTGAATGCAATAATTCTAAAAATCTAGATGGTTAACTGTAAACTGATAACCTGCTATAAATGACATTTGTATCATTTTTTTCACACAAATAGAACTTTCTTTTGGTGGTATTTAATCACCACTGGGTTTTAAAAATTTTTTCTGTAAAAATGAAAAAATATCCAAAATTGTGAAAAAAAACATGTTTTTCTTAGTTTGTTATATAATTTTTCAAACAAATACTCTTTCTTCAAACATTTAGGTCAAAATGTATCCTGATAAATTTCTTTGGTAAAAATAATCCAGTTTCTACCAGAGTCTACAAACTATGGTATATATATATATATTTGAAAATTGATTAATCTCGAGGTACCTAGTGGTCTATCTCATTTCTTGAGGCCCTAAAATGCCAAGACATATACCCTCCAAATGATCCCTTTTTTAAAGTAGACAGTCAAAGGTATATAGTAAGTTTCATGGAGAGTTTTTTGCAGTTGTCATTTTTTGTCACAAGAAGAAATTAAATAATTTTTTTTTTCACAATTTTTTTTTTAACATACTGTTTCCAGTTCAGTACAGCATCATTATATGACTAGCAGTGATCAGGGTTACCAACTGGTGACATATTTTTACTTTTACTTGGTGATCCTGCTGTTATTTTTCATCTTTCCAAAACAGACGAAGCGCTCTATTAGAAGTGCCAGTTAGAGGGTTAGAGATAAATACTGTATCCTTATAATGGTCAGTTTTTATTAATTCATGTAAAACCTTTATCCAAAAGGGTAAAAAAATGTTGCTTTATCTGCTTAAAACATTTTAGTAGATGTTCAGCTTTAATTTGTTAGTCAAGCCTATCTATATTTGCTAACAGTACCCTCTCCCCAAATTGCCAATGTTGCTGTCCAAAGGTGTCTTCTTTGCAACACCCTAAGACAGGAAATGTGTTGCGGTCAAGAAGATCACCAGGGAGAAAGCCTAAATAAAGAAAACAAATGCAGCCTCCACATTTGTAGGATTCGTAAGTTGCAATACAAAGAATATCTGCTTTTGGGTTTAATACTGCAATATCAGCTACTCAGTTTCAATGATGTTCATTAAATCTACCAGAAAGTCCTACAATGGACCCCAAGACTTAAGCTGATCATATTCAAACCAATGTTATTGTTCACAGCAAACACTCAAATGATGCTTCTCTCACTTAATTTGGACATCCATTATTTGGCACATGTGGGCAACCCCTTTGTTATTGCAAGTGTTTGTTTAGCTTTGCTTTATCAACAGATATACAGGGTTATTGAAAAGTAACTCCTTATTTTAAAAATCTTATAATTTATTTTTCAATCATTATTTTTACAAAAAATTAATAAGAGAAGAACACACATAACATGGAGTTTTATTTAAAATTCGATATGTGCACCAGCATTCGCCTGCAGCTTCTGAAGCCGCTCGGAAATCGCATCAACTGATCTTCGCAGGAACTCTTGTGGGATGGCAGAAATAACTTCTCGTAGTCGCCCTTCAAGTTCTTCTAAAGTCTTTGGTTTCGTAGAGTAAACTTCTGGCCAGCCACTCATGCGGACCCCGTCGACCCAACCATCTTCCAGGAAAATGTTCATTCAGCCCAGGGGCGGACTGACCATTTGAGCACTTGGGCACTGCCCGAGGGCCCGGGGTCAGTAGGGGGCCCCATGAGATGCCCCTGGTACCTTTCATTGGCTTTTTTGGGTGTGGGCGAGGACATAGGGGCCCCATGATCCCCTATTGCCCGGGGGCCCCATGAGTTGTCAGTCCACCCCTGATTCAGCCATTCACGAACAATAATAGCAAAATGTGGAGGAGCACCATCTTGCATAAAAACCAAGTCTTCAATATTCTCCCAGGTACTGACAACTGGCCAGATTTCATCTTGCAGCATAGTGAGATACCTTTCTGTATTCATGGTATCGCAGATTTAATTGTCATAGACTAAGGAACATACATTAAAGAATTGAGAAAAAAGTAACTTCATATAAAAAAATTATAAATAGTTTAAAATAGGGAGTTACTTTTCAATCACCCTGTATATAAAACACTCAATGGGCTGCATTCACTAAGGCAGATCGCATGCAGTATTTAGGTGTCCAAACATATTTCCCCTAAATATCACATGTGATCCTGAAATTGTCAATTCATTATGCCATTATAACCATCATAAAAAGGGGTTAAAGTTAATTCACAGAAGGAAATAAATAATGAAATGTATGCGGTAATTAACCACTAGGGGACCACCTGCAGTGCATATACTGCTACAAGGTGGCCCCTGTGCGCAGGACCACGTATATAAACGTGATCCTGCATTCCTGGGTAGGGGGCGCACACAAGGCGTGCAACCGCCCTACCCGAAGCACCGATCACAGCCGCGGGTGTCAATTACCGTGTCCTGGCCGGTGACTACCCGCTGGAGCCCGGCGATTGCCGGCAAACACTGACGGGAAGGAAGACTGCATTGTTTTCAGTGGAGCTCTCCTCCCTGTCAGCTTTCAGCACACTGTTCCGGGATCGCTGAGCTCAGTATCCGGAACAGTGTGTAACAGAGAGGTACACACCCCCGACCCCTAGTAAAACACTCCCCTCACACAGGTAACCCTTTGATTGTTTCCAAAAGTTAACCTCTTCCTCCCCAGTGCCATTATTACAGTGTCAGTTTTTTTTTTTTTTGCATTGATCACTGTATTGGTGTCACTGGAGATGTCAGTGACCCCAAGTCAGTTCCCCCCCAGTGTCAGAATGTCCGCCGCAGTCCTGCCATATGTCGCTGACCACCAACATAAGTCACTGATTGCCGCCATAAGCCGCTGATCGCCACTATTATTAGTATAAAAAAAAATCCAGTATCTATACCGCCATTTGTAAACGCTATAACTTTCACGTAAACCAACTAATTTACACGTATTGGGATTTTTTTTAGCAAAGACGTCGCGGAATACATTTTGGCCTAAATTTATGATGAAATTTGATGTTTAATTTTTTTACTGGACATGTTTTATAGCAAAAAGTCCAAAATATTGTTTTTTTTTTCAAAATTGTCGGTCTTGTTGCATGATCACGCAATTGTCAGTTAAAGTAACGCAGCGCCGTAATACAAACCGCTTATGTAAACGCTTCCTGACTGCCTTATAGCAGAAATACTGCTACAGGGCGGCACAGGTGTGCAAAATCACCCATATATATGTGATTCCTGCTCCCTTGGTTTTCACGCCCCTCCAAGATGGCGTCAGATTGCCCATCAGTACACCAGTAATCACATTTAACCCCTTGATTGCCAAGAACACACTCATACACAATAAACCTCCATTGCTAGTATAGTGTCTCTACGGATCAATATCTTTGATCAGATCAGCACTATAGCAGCGTTCACATTAGTATAGTGTCCCCAAAAATGCAGTGTTAGTGGGATCAGCCTCGGGATCTGCCAGCGCCTGCGTTTAACCCTACGCTTACCCCCCCTTCTCCCCAGCAAGTGCAGTGCCAATAGGTCACTGTCACTTGATACATTGCACGTGTAGCACTGCCCCTTGGGACAAGCTGGAATATATTATGGGTCCTGCGCTCAATAGATCCAACCCTAAGCAAACCCAATCCCTCTGGCACAACTGGTAAGGAATAGCAAATACCCCGCCAAGAAATTTGCTGACACAGGGTTAAATGAAACAAGAACAATTTTATGGAGAATGAAATGCAGTGTAGAGGGGTGGGGTTCCCCTTTCAACTTCAAAACTTACTTTTCTTCTTTTATGCAATGCAGTAAATTTGGTCTGCCACTAGAGGGCCTCACAGCCAAAAATCTCCTGATGGCAGAGTCGCACTTTAAGCAGAATACAACTGATATCAAACAAATAAACTTACTTATGCTCTATCAATGAAATGTATTACCCACACCGGTGTATGATTCTGCTTCTGAGGGGCGTGAGCCAAAAATCACCTCAGAGTCAGAACAGAATGCAATAAAGAGGTACCTCTAATAAAGCTACTAAGCCAGATTCCCCCACTTCAGTCCTTGTAACGGTGGAGCTCTAGTTGGTGCACGTTTAGTCCTTACAATGAAGTAAATAGCAGCTGAAGGCTTCTTTGGAGTTTCAGCTGGTGTGGGTTACATCAGATTTCACTAGGTTTCTGGGCTGAGAGGGTCCAACCTCAGGGTCTAAAAGCAACACAAAGCACCCCAAGACCAGGGGCAGTCGCAGGATGCAATCTCCCAGTATGTGTCAGTCCCCGGGGCAGACAGTCTCAATTACACTGGTGGTGAGGGGCAAAGCAGGCAGGGGGATCTGTGGCTTGCACAGGGCCCTGGATGGGTGAGATCCCAGCAGTGGGGTGCGGATGTCCCAGTCTATATGCAAAGTGTAAATGGTGTGTCTTACTCTCTCCAGTGGGACAGCTCACCAGACTCTGAACACACAGCAGGGTCCCTCTATCCGCGCTGGGTGCTGCAGTGCCTCCTCCTCTCCTTGGACGGGCTCCACGTGTCCCTGTCTTTTCTCCAGCCTCATGTCTCTCTCCTCTCCCCTTCACTTCCTGCTTCCTCCCTCCCCCAGCGTCCTTTGCTGAGAGCCCTTTCCTGTGTAGTGGATGAGTCATCAACTTGGCAGAATGCCCAGGTTTTACAAATGGGGGAGGGAGAGGAAGGACCGACTGCTGATGTACAAGGAGCCTGCTACACACACAAAACCGCAGTGTTTTCAGAATCAGGCCTGATCTCTGCTAGCACTTGTCGGTAAATTTTGATAACTCTCATATGCAGCAGAGTGCCAGTACTAGTGCTACCTTTTGGTGAACTGGTGAGCACCAGCGGTCTAGTACATCCTGGTCTTTCACATACCTCTTAGATTGTAAACTCCCAGGATCAGGCCCTCCTGACCATCTTGTATTGAACTGTATTGTTGCTGTATTGTCTCCCGTTATATTGTAAAGCACTGAGCAAACTGTTGGCGCTGTATAAATCCTGTATAATAATAATACCAGCACTGCAGTATGACTTGGCGACGTAGTGAGTCCCATAAGAGCAGTACAAGCTGGTGCAGTGGCGAGCACAAGTATTGTCCAGCAACCACCAAGAATTTGTACACAGGCCCGTAGAGCTCCTAGTATCCTTCCGGATGTGCTTGCAAATTCCGATTGGCAGCCCACAAATTCTGCAGCACCAGTACTTCCCCTATTCACTGCCCAACCCGGAATTCAGGTGGAAATAGCAAATTTAACTCCTCCCCTTGATTTTTTGGAGCTGTTTTTCATGGAAGATCTGGATAAAGCATTTTATATGCACAACAATGTGTCGCCACCAACCCAAATTCAAACCTTGCTAGACCATTCGCATGGAAGCTCATTAGGGTTTCCGAATTTATATTTTTTTGGGGCCTAACCCTCAACATGGGCATTACTAAAAAAATGAATTGCGGTTGTATTGGTCCACAGTCCCGATTCATCATATGCCGTGTTCTCTGCTGCCATGGCCAGGCATAGATATGAGAGTATAATGTGTTTTATGCATAGATATGAGAGTATAATGTGTCATCCTCAAGGTGACCCTGAATTTGACCGGCTAACCAAAATTCAGCCCCTTGTAAATCACCTTAACCAAAAATTAGCAGATGTCTATACTCTCCAGCAAAACAAATCTGACATGATGAGTCCCTCATTAATTTTTCTGGCCGGGACAGTGTAAAAATAATTTAAAAAATCAAAATAACTTAAAAAAAGAAAAAAAAGTACCCTCGCCCCCCACACAAGTGTGCACCTGCATTTGTGAGCGTTGACCCTGTGCCAGTATGGAAACAGCAGTTGCACCATGCATGTATCGCCACGAACGTCAGATCAAGGGCAGTAATTCTAACACTAGACCTCCTCTGTAAATCTAAAATGGTAGCTTGTAAAGGCTTTTAAAACGTTGCCTATGGATATTAAAAACGTATGCAATTTGTCGCCACTGCATGCATGCGCAGTTTTAAAGCATGTCATGTTTAGTATCTATTAACTCAGCATACCATCATCTTTTATAGTTTACCAAATAATTGGCCAATATATTGTGTTTTTGTGCATTAAAAGTAAAAAAAGTGTATTTTTTTTTAAAAGTTGCATTTGAAAAATTGCTGCGCGAGTACTATGTGACATAAAAAATTGCAGCACCCACCATTTTATTCACTAGGGTGCTTGCTTTAAATTAATTTCCTAGCAAAAAATACAGTTTTTTTTCATGTGAGCAAAAAGTGTCAGAAAAGGCTTGGTCTTCAGGTGGTTAGAAGAGTGAATGATGTGTGGCATAAACTTCTAATGCTGGGCATAAAATGCCCCCACCCCCACCCATTTTTGGAAAGTAGACACCCCAAACTATTTTCTGAGAGGCATGTTGAATCAATAGAAGAATTTTTTTTTTTTTTTTTACATAAAATTGTCACTTAAATGATTTATTGCTTACACATGCCATGGGTATATGTGGAATTACTCTCCAAAATACATTCTGCTACTTCTCCTGAGTATGGGGGTACCACATGTGAGAGACATTTTGGCAGTCTAGCCAAGCACAGGACCCCAAAATCCAATAAACACCTTCAGGCTTTTAAAGGGCTTTATTTCCTCATTACAATTCCTGACTACCTATCACAGTTTCGGAGGCCCTGAAATGCCAGGATAGCAACAACCCCCCCCCCCCCAAATGACCACTTTTGGGAAAGTAGACACCCAAAGGAATTTGATAAGAAGCATGGTGAGTATGTTGCAGATCTCGTTTGTTGCCACAAGGTTTTGGAAAATGAAGAAAAAAAACAAAGACATATTTTTTCTTTTCTTTTTTTATATTTCAAAACCTTGTGAGAAGAAATTAGATCTGCAAAATACTCACGATGCCTCTTTTTAAATTCCTTGGGATGTCTACTTTCCAAAAAGGGGCAATTTGGGGGGTTTGGTGGTATCCTGGCATTTCAGGGCCTTCGAAACTGTGATAGGTAGTGAATAAGTGAAATGAGGAAGTTACGCACCTTCAGGCTTTTAAATTGGTCATTGGATTTCAGGCTCCTGTATGTGGCTAGGCTCCCAAAAAGTCTCCATGTGGTATCCCCATACTTGGTAGAAGTAGCAGAAAGTATTTTAGGGTGTAATTTCACATATACCCATGGCATGTGCGAGAAATATATCACACCCCTGCCACCTCTCAACTACTCAACCTAACTTCCTCTTAACCTAACACAATGGTCACAATCCACCACCCACTCCAATGGCAACACCTTTGATCTTGTATTCACCCACCTATGCACCCCCTGTAACCTCTCTAACATCCCTTTTTCTCTCTCTGATCACAACTTTATCAGCTTCACACTCTCCCTGCCTCCTACCTCCCATGCCTCCAACCAGCAAACTATTACCTGTAGAAACCTCCATCACCTCAGCCCTGACCTTCTCCACTCCACTACTGAGCGCCCCTATGATGCAATTGCACCCCTGTCCTGCCCAGAGCTGGCCACATCTGCCTACAACAACCATCTATCATCCTCCCTGGACGCTCTTGCTCCTCTTTCTACACGCAGAACCAGGCCTCGCCTGTCACAACCCTGGCAAACAGATGACACCAGAAGTCTCAAGAGATGCAGCCGCACTCTTGAGCGAGCATGGCGTAAAAATAAATCCCTGGAAAGCTTTACCCTCTACAAATCTGCTCTTCTCAAATATAACTCCAGCCTCCACGCTGCTAATCAAACCTACTATAACACTCTCATCAAGACCCTCTCATCCAATCCTCATCAACTCTTCTCTACCATTAATTCCTTACTCCACCCTCCACTGCCTCCACCCACCAACTTACTAACTGCTCAGGAGATTGCCAGTCACTTCAAGAAGAAGATCAACACAATTCGTGATGAGATCTCCAGTGTCAAGCTTCCTCCTCTAACCAACATACCAGGCCTAACACCAAACTCTACACTCTCCTCCTTTGACCCTGTTACCACCAAGGAAGTTACCAAACTCCTTTCCAAGGCCCACTTCACCACCTGTCCTCTGAATCCTGTCCCCTCACGACTGTTGCAGCCTCCTTCCGGCTCTATCCTAAACTCTCTAACCCACATCTTCAACCTCTCACTCTCCTAGGGCACCTTTCCCTGTCTGGCTTCCGCCCACAACATTCCACAGAAACTGCCCTACTAAAACTCACTAATGACCTACTAACTGCTAAAATCAACGGCCATTACTCCATACTCATACTCCTTGACCTTAACGCTGCCTTTGACACAGTCGACCACCCGCTCTTCCTCAGTAAACTCCACTCCATCGGCCTCCATGACTCTGCTCTCTCCTGGTTCTCCTCTTACCTTTCTCAGCGCACTTTCAATGTTACATACAACTCCTCCTCCTCCGCTCCGCTTCCTCTTTCTGTTGGGGTACCCCAAGGTTCTGTTCTTGGGCCCCTCCTTTTCTCTCTCTATACCTCCTCCCTGGGCCAACTGATAACCTCCCATGGCTTCCAATACCACCTCTATGCTGATGACACCCAGATCTATCTCTCCACTCCCCAGCTCACCCCCTCAATCTCCATATCAGCATGGATGTCACATCACTACCTTAAACTCAATCTTTCAAAAACTGAGTTTGTAATATTTCCTCCTCTCCGATCCCCCACTCACGACTTTACCATTAAGATCAACAGCACTACCATTCATCCCTCCCCTCATGCCAGGGTGCTAGGCGTAATCCTAGACTCTGACCTCTCCTTTGGGCCCCACATCCACTCACTGGCTACATCCTGCTGCCTGAACCTCCGGAACATTTCCAAAATCTGCCCCTTCCTGACCAATGACACCACAAAACAACACATCCACGCCTTGGTTATATCCCGCCTCCATTACTGCAACTCCCTCCTCACTGGTCTACCATTACACAGGCTATCCCCCCTTCAGTCTGTTATGAATGCTGCTGCTAGACTCATATACCTTACCAACCGATCAGTGACTGCTGCGCCTCTCTGCCAATCCCTCCACTGGCTTCCACTAACCCAACGTATAAAATTCAAAATACTAACCACAGTTTACAAAGCCATCCACAACACTGCCCCTAGCTACATCACCAACCTCATCCACAGATACCGCCCAAATCGCCCACTCCACTCCTCCCATGATATCCTCCTCTCTAGCTCCCCCATCACCTCCTCCCACGCTCGCCTCCAGGACTTCTCCAGAGCCTCTCCCATCCTCTGGAACTCCCTACCACAGCATGTCCGGTCAGCCCCCATCCTGTCTGCCTTTAGGCGATCTTTGAAAACTCACTTTTTCAGGGAAGCCTATCTCACGTCCACCTAAGAACTGTACTTGAATCACCTCCGCCAGATCATCCCCCGCAGCTATCACCTTTTGTATCACCTCCCCCTTCCTTTAGATTGTAAGCTCCTTGAGCAGGGCCCTTCTATTCCTTTTGTACTGAAATGTATTCTAATTGTACTGTCTCCCTTATATTGTAAAGTGCTGTGCAAACTGTTGGAGCTATATAAATCCTGTAATAGTGGTGTGACCCTCCTGCGCTCCAAATTATGTGTTTAAACAATTGAAACAAATTAAATATATGAACCCCAAACAGCTGCTAGCATTAAATCATATACCAGTGATCAAGTGAATATAAACCATATAAATGCTGCGCTACATTCAAACTAGTTAAGTGAATGTGGAATCCAATGACACAAATCCAAATAGTGACAATAATGATAAATAAATAATACGTGCTTACTGATAACAAAATTATCAAAATAAAACACCCAAAATGATAGAAACACAAACTTAAATCTATATGAATGTGCATAAAAAATACACATACATATAGTTACATCACACGTGCAAATGTGAAGTGAAATATTGATTACTTATTAAACGCAAAAAAGTCCAATATACAAATGTTGAAGGTGAACAAAACTGTAAACGGTGTTTCCGATAATACTATAAAGTGACCACAGGTGAAACAAATCGTGCAGGTATCTGGGTGTAGATAGAGCTTATGAATCCAACCACCTTCTGGATTAGCCTCTCACCTCATCACTTCGACCCTTGCGGATCAAAGAGCAATAATGGATCCCTCTCACAGATCCTCCAGGCACCACAGCACTCCAGAAACACTTTTCAGAATATAATATTCCCACTCAAGTTCTTCTCCAGGTATAGGTGAAACATCAATCTCTCAGAACAAAACAGAGGAATCCTCCCATAGTGTAGTATATTTATTATACCATAGGAACATAGGAACATAAAAACTTTGGTAAAAATTCCACTTACATAGCAGCCAGTCCACATAAGACCCTCATGCTCTCAGATGAGGATATATCTGTGTTTGTTGGGTGTACAGCTGAATAACAGGTGTACCAAGATGGCCACCACGCCGGAAATACGTCACCGCGCTTACGCTTACGCGCGAATACATTTTGGTCTAAATTTATAACTAACTTTGAGTTTACTATATATTTTTTATAGCCGAAAGTAAAAAATATTGTTTTTCTTCAAAATTTTTGGTCTTTTTTTGTTTATAGCGCAAGAAATAAAAAGCGCACAGGTGATCAAATACCACCGAAAGAAAGCTCTATTTGTGTGAAAAAAGGACGTAAATTTCATTTGGGTACAGCATTGCATGACCGCGCAATTATCAGTTGAATTAGTGCAGCACCGAGTAGCACAAAGAGGCCTGGACATTAAGGGGGGTAAATCCTCTAGAGGGCAAGTGGTTAAGTAGTGGTCCAGGCATGCTGTATTTAAGTATAACTAAAGGAAAAACGACTCGGACATTTGGGTGTTTGTGTGTTCGGTGAACATATGAACATCACAGGCGTTAGTGGGCTGTTTGACCAGCTTCACCGCACAATGCACTGCTCTCTCGCAGTGCATTGTGATTGGCCAAAGCATTGCACCTTACCACAGGTCAGGTGCAATGCTGTGGCCAATCACAGCTGAATTCACTGTGAGAGCCATGATTGGCCAAAGTCTCGGTGACTTTGACCAATCACGGCTCATGGGCTGAGTCCACGCCCCACACTTTATAAGGCTGCTTACACCACAGCCTTGTGTAGTGTGTTGGTGGAGTTAGATAGGTGAGGATAGTTAGTGATGTGTTAGGAGTGTAGTCAGTGTAGGGAGTGTAGTGCAGTATAGTGGTGTCAGTGTTGTTTTACAGCACTTCTGTTCCCATTTTTTTTCTTTTGCAGCATCAGGTCCTGTTGCTGCATCTTTAGTGTTCCCCCTTCTGTGTTGCAGGTGTTTCTCCTTCTGCATCAGCAGTGATTTCCATTTTTTTAATTTATTTATTTGTTTGAATTTTTTTTTTTTGGCTGCAGCAGCACTAAAACTAATTATGGCATAATTGCTGTTTCCCCGCAGGTGTTCTTCCTTCTGTATTAGCAGTGGTTCCCTTATTTTTTTTTTTTGGCTTTCTGAATTTTTTTTTTGTTGCCGCAGCAGCAAAAACATTGAGAACATAATTGCTGTTCCTCCTGAGTCGCAGGTATTCTTCCTTCTGTGTCACCATGTTTTTTTTTGTTTTTTTAATTTTTTCAAAATTATTTTGTATTTGTTTTTACTGCTGCAGCAAAAAAAATTAAAGTGTTACTAAGCCCACAACAGTAAAATCAGTCTGTATATGCAGTAAAGCATGCTTGTTATACTCACTATGGATGGAATCTAAGGGCTAAGCTTCTGCATTGTGTTAAAAAGCTGTTTGATCCTGACTTCTCTGATCTTCCCCTTCTTCCAGTGTCCCCCTCTTATCTCCTGATAAGACATAGTGTGGAGACACTCTGCACATGCTCAGTTTAGTGTGTATTGCTATAATTTTTGTTTTCTTGGGAGACTGCATGTGATCAGCACAGGGTCAATCAGCACTGTCCAGACAAAGGGTCAGTGGTTCTGCATCCTCCTACAGTAGAATGAGAACTCCTCCTACAAACTTTAACATGTGCTCTGCTGGACACTGATAGAAGTCTTACAAGACTGCTCTAACTGCTGATGAGAAAAGGTATTTAGTAGTTTATATTTACTAAAATAATTGGACTTCCATGTTCTATGTACTGTGGGATACCAGATATAGTGAATGCAGGGTCCTGGGTTTAGTAACACTTTAAAGTATCCATATTTGCTGTAGTACCTATTTTCTGTAATAAAAATAATAATAATATGGTTTATAGTGCATTAAGCACAAAAGTATTGCACCCAAGCACCAAAATCCCATCCCACACTCAAAAATAAAAAGTTATAAAAATCTCCAAAAAAGTCTGCAACACAGACAGCTAAGAGAGGGCAAGCAGGCTCTGTGTCCACAGTGAAAAGTGGTGGTGGTGGACATGGTGTATCCTCTGCAGGCAGGGCACGCTTGTCCTTCTTTTTCGGTCCTGGCTTTGTTATTGAGTCACAACATGCAGAAGAGGTGGTGGAGTGGATAACTAAGCCATCCTCATCCTCCTCATCCTCTGTCACCCAGGCTCATACTAGTTTGCCTTCCACCACAACTACCAAAGCAGCCTATTCCACAAGCTCCGGTGACTCCATCATGCACGGAGGAGTCACCAGAAATATGAAATCATAGTGTCAGTTAAATGCTGCTGGGCGATGCGCAGCAGTTTGAATGCTCCGATGTTGGTTCCCAGGTTGAGGAAGGGAGTGATGTGAGCCTAGATAGAGGGGGTGCCAATGACGGTAAGGAAATTGGCAGTCATGTTCCCCCAGTTGGAGCACACTGCCAAGCTGGCTCCTGTGATGAGGAGAGAGGGGACGATTAGGTCATTGACTGTACTTGGGTGCCTGAGAGAACAGAGGAGGAATCTGAGAAAGAGGCACAACTCCAAAAAGGCAGGATGTCCTCCAGGGGCAGGCATAAGGGCAGCCACCCTTCAGCATCACATGACAGAGCTCCACAGGTGCTGACTCCTGGCTGACTTCCAAAGGTTCTATGGTGTGGGCTTCTTTCAACACATGTGCAGTAGACCGCAGCATTGCTGTTTGCAGTATCTGTATGAAGCAGATCAAGCGTGACCAAAACACCAGCCGCTTGGGCACCAAATGCTTTACAAGACATATGACGACCTGCCATGCAGCCCATCTGCAACAACACTTGAAAGACCCACATCCTAAAAAAGGGCAGACTTCTCCTTGCTCCTCATCTGGGATCTCTACCCCTATTATAAAACCTCAAGTCTTCTCAGGAGCCACCACTGAGAGGAGGGATAGTATAGCAATGGCTGCCACAGGTCCTTGCACCCAATCTGCTAGCAGTACACCACCTGTTGATTTCACCAAGAAAATTTTGCTACCCCAGTTGCTGAACTGTAAAAAAAATACTGTCCCGCCAATCCACATGCTCAACGTCTAAATGTTATCTTGCCAAATTGCTAGACTTACAACTGCTGCCTTTCCATCTGGTGGACTCTGCTCCCTTTGTGAATTTGCAGAATGTGCTATACCACAGTGGCAGGTTCCAAAAAGACATTTGTTTTGACTTAAGGCCATCATGTGGTAGGCAAAGTTTTGGCCTCATTGGACAGGGTGGTCAGCAGCAAGGTCCACATTACTGCTTACACGTGGTTTAACAGGCATGGTCAGGGAAGTTACATATCCTGGGAAGCTGGGATGCAGGACAGGGTTCAGTGCTGAAGCTTGTCCCACCACCACACCTCCAAAAAGCTGATGGTGATTCTGCCACATCTGTCTGCTCCACCCCCTCCTCTTCCTCTATGGCCTCTTCTGCTGAATTGTCCGCTGAACCAGCAATGCTCCAAAGGCATTCAAGGGGCTACGCAAGCAGTCAGGCTAAAAGATGCCATGTGGTGCTTCAGCTGATCTGTCTAGGGTACAGGAGCCACACCAGGCCAGAGATTCTGTCAGTTCTGCAGGGGCATACTCAGAGGTGGTTGACGCCACGGTAGCTTGAGCCAGGAATGGCGACAATGGCACCAACCTTCTCTCCGCCCTCTGACAGGGACACTTTACACATGTTCCATGCTTGACACACATCCTGAATTTGGTGGTGCAGCATTTCTTGAACAGGTACCCAGGCTTAAAAGATCTTCTGAGGCAGGCCAGAAAAGTGTGTGGCCATTTCTGGCAGTCATACACAGCCAGTGTTCAGCTGTCTGACATTCAACGGGAATTCAACCTGCCCACCAACTGACTCATTTGTGACATGCCCACCAAGTGGAACTCAACATTGGCAATGCTGCAGCGACTGCACACGCAGAAGAGGGCCATCAATGAGTACCTGTGTGAATATGGCACAAGGACAGGCTTAGGGGAGCTTGGCTTCTTTTTGCCATGCCAGAGGATACTGAAAAAGGATGTATGCACTGTCCTTTCACCATTTGAGGATGCCACAAGGATGGTGAGCCACAACAATGCATGCATCAGTGACACTATGCCTCTAGTCTTCCTGCTGGAGCACATGCTGCATGGAATTATGGACAGGGCTGCAGAACACACAGGAGGGAGGAGGAAGAGAAGGAGGAAGATTGTGGCAGCATGGAAGTAGAGGACAACATACGGCAGTTTTCAAGGGATGGTTTTCAGTCCCCAGAAACCCAGCCAGGAGTAGTACATGGCTGGGAGGAGGTGGTTCTTGACAATATAATACTCAATGACCCAGAGGAATCAGAATCTCATGCCTCCTCAAACTTGTGCTGCATGGGCTCCCTGATTCCGCAAAGCATGCAAAAGGACCCAAGGATTCGTGATATCAAAGAGAGGGATCAGTATTGGTTGGCAATGCTTCTTGATCCACGTTAAGTTGCAGAGCTCATCCTGCCTTCATATAGGGAGCAGAGGATGAACTATCTTGAGGACGCCTTGAAGAAAAATGTGTGCAACACCTTTCCAGACACTGGGGGTTACTATTTCCTAGACAACATGTTTCTGTTGGTCTGTTTCTGTCGTTGGTTAAAGAAGAGCGGTGGAGAAGGCGGCCGGCTGACCGATGCCTTTAAACAATTCTTTAGTCCTCAGCGCCCAGGGCTGTTAGATTTAAGCACCCATCGGCAGCTTCTGCATTATATGGTGCAAGACTATCTAGGCTTGGAGACCTTTCCAACTGAGCATCCACTGGGTTACTGGGTCTTGAGGATTGATCACTGGCCAGAACTTGCTCAATATGCCACTGAGCTACCATCCAGAGTTCAGTACTGCTGGAGGTTTTGTGTCAGAAAAAAGAGTACATTTATCAAAATGAATCAGTCCTGGATCAACAGCAGCTATCAAGCCCCTGATGCTGATGTAACTGATTAAATTTTTTATGGATCTGGGATCCCTTGAAGACTGCCTATGCCTCCTATCCTATTCATGAATCCTGATTATGCTAGCTTCCAAAAATATTTTTGGTTTAGGGCACCACTAACACCCAATTTTTCTGCACTTATTTGACAGGTCATCTAATTTCACTTTTGTACAATTTTTCTCTAACTGTTAACGATTTTTAAAAGCAGGCCCATTCCTGCACCCAGCAAGAGTAACTGTGAGGGGTAACAATGTTCAGGCACCAGCAACACACAAGGCCCAACTTTTCTGCACCTGTTTGACAGGTGCATGTAATTTCAATTTTGTACAATTTTTCTCTAATTGTTAACAATTTTTAACAGCAGGGCCCATTCCTGCGCCCAGCAATAGTAACTGTAAGGGGTTACAGCGGTCAAGCACCACCACCCCCCACTATAAAAGAGAGAGGGAAGAATACTCTCCCTGAAAAAAAAAGAAAGAAGAAGAATTAAAAAAAAGAGTATATGAAAAAAATGAAAAATAACACACAAGATACATTTTAAAAAAACAGCGTGGGGTTCCCCCCCAGTCTATACCAGACCTTTTAGTTCTGGTAAGAAGGTTAAGAGGGACCCCCAAAACCACAGGGTAAGGGTTGTGGGGAAGAGGCCCTTTTTTGGAGGGGGGTTCCCCTTAAAACTCCTACCAAACCTAAAGGGCCTGGTATGCTTTTAGGGGCAACCCCACGCACTTTTCCCCCCAATTTTGGGAGGTGGGTTTCCCCTTATAAGTCATTCCAGGCCTAAAGGGCCTGGTATGGCTTTTAGGTGGAAACACACATACTTTTTTTTCAAAACTTTTTTACTGTGGGGCCCCTCCTAACCTTCCTGCCAGACATAAAAGGTCTGGTATAGATTACGGGGGACCCCACACTGTTTTTTTTTAAATGTCAGTGCTGCTGCAGCAAGCTTTATACATTGTACAGATGTGCAACTTTGCAGGTAGTTTAAGGGAACCCCCCAGGCATGATATTTAAAGGAATTCTTCTTTTTTTTTTACTTTAACCGCTTCCCGTCCAGAAATACTGCTACAGGGCGGCATGGGTGCGTAAAATCACGTATATAAACACTGATCACTGTATTGGTGTCACTGGGGTTGTCAGTGACACCAAGTCAGTTCCCCTCAGTGTCAGAATGCCTGCCGCAGTCCCGCCACAAGTCACTGATCACCCCTATTACTAGTAAAAGAAAAATAAATTCCAGTATATATACTGCCATTTGTAGATGCTATAACTTTCACATAAACCAAATAATTTTCACGTATTGCGATTTGTTTTTAGCAAAGACATGTAGCAGAATACATTTTGCCCTAAATTTATGATGAAATTTTATTTTTTTAATTTTTTTATTGGACGTGTTTAACCTCCCTGGCGGTATGATTATTTCAGATTTTTGGTGCTGAAAGCGGTACCATTATTTTGCATGGAAATATGTAGTTTTTTTATTGTAGGCTGTAATTTTTAGGAATAACTCACTGAAATCTGTCCGAACAAGAGTCTATTAAATATCCCAGGTATGATAAAATTTGAAACACGAAATCATAAATTATAATTTAATAAATAATCATAAAAAATAATAATATAATAATAATACATTTAATTCAATAATATAATCAAACCAAAAACACTGAAATTTGAAATAGAGCGCCAAGTTCGTACATTGCTGAGCAAAGTCGCAAAATCGTTTTCAGTGTCTGATGACGAATTTCCCCACGAATCATTATCACTCAATTCTGCAAGTGGTTCTGATTTACTATCGCTGTTCTCTAGCTGGTCTAAAACCGCTTTTGACCTAAAGGGACATTTTTTGGACGCCATGGATTTTTCTAAGTTTCCAGGCAGAAAGACAGACAAAATGTAGGCAGGGCACAGGACAAAGCACTAGGGACAATATGTATGTGAAATGGGTTGAAACAGCAATGTTTTACTGTGAAAAATGTATTTTGAAAAAAATGAAATTTTTTTAAATTTTCTAATTTCCCGCCGCCGCTGCCGCCCGTACGTCCCGACGTCATGGGGACCGGAACACAGAAGCCGGATGCCGGCATCAGCCGGAGGAGATGGCCGGGGACGCTTCAGGGGACACATCGTGGGAGCGAAGGACAAGGTAAGTGTTGCAGGGACTCCCTATGCAGCGCCGCAAGGTAAGCCCGAGTGTAGCTCGGGGTTACCGCTTTTGGTACTAAAACTCTACCCCGAGCTACACTCGGGAATACCGCCAGGGAGGTTAATAGCAAAAAGTCAAAAATATTGTTTTTTTTCTCAAAATTGTTGGTCTTTTTTTGTTTATCCTAACAACAATGGAATTGGTCAGAACAGCCAGTGGATGCATCATGATGGGGAAGAGAAGCAAAGCTAGGAACCACTGGACATATCTTGCTGCCAGAGCCTCTTACAGACATAGGAGGCCAGTAGGTGAATTAGTATACCAGAGCCCACCTAACGCAAAAAATAAAAAATGCACAGGCGACCAAATACCACCGAAGGAAAGCTCTTTTTTGTGGAAACAAAATGACATACATTTCATTTGGGTGCAGTGTTGTATGACCGCGCATTTGTCAGTTAAAATAATGCAGTGCTGTAATGCAAAAAATGGCCTGTTCAGGAAGGGGGGTAACTCCTCAGGAGGGCAAGTAGTTAAGCAATGAAAAATGACTGCCCTTTAAAAGTGGTACTTTTTAAAAAAAAAACATTTTCACTGATTCATGTCCCTCAGGGCAGTACCCGAGTCCCCATACCCCTTTTATGGGCAATAACTTGCATAGAAGCCTTCAAAATGGGCACTTTTGAATGTACAAGTTCGAGTCCCATAGACTTGCGTTATGTTCAAAGTTCACGGTCGAACTTTCGTTAAGTTCGAATATTCGACCGTGAACAAAATGGGGGTGTTCGGCCCATCACTAATATTAATACATATGCTGCAAGGACCACACTGACTTAGTGAGTTGGCATATTTCTACAGTTTAAATTATTTTACCTCTTTATTAGCAATAAAAACTGATAGGGCTTCTAATTCTTCTCCACTGTACCCACCCCACTGAATTGCCTATGAGATAAAATAGCGCATGGTTTCATGAGATAAATGCCATATATTTTGGAAAAATACAGCATGCAGTATATAAAAGCATTTTTTTGTGATTGCCAAAAAACTTTTTGAAATATGCTAAATGGTGTTTTACTGCATTTCTTAAAGCGGTAGATACTGCTTCATGAATGGAGCCCACTATACTCCATGTTTCTAAACCAACAAATCCCTTCAAAAGGGACCTTCTCAAGTCTGCTGATATGATCATTGGCAACCCACAAATGAGGAAATAAAAAGCATACCATTCTTACAGCTATATTTTATATGCTACATGCTCAAAGCCTAATTCGACTTTATTTTTTTAAATAACCAATCAAGAATTTCAAATAAAAAATTAAACTTTTGCTGCAATATTCAACTTCTCTCCATCACGATTCCTTAGCAACCCTGCCCCTCTTCCTTATTCATTGAACACCCAGCATCAACCCTCTTCCTGTGAGCCCAAAGTGTCATGGGCACACACCCCTGGGGGAGCATTATGTCTTGACTCACAGGAGACTGCTGAAGAGAAAGAAGCTGATGTTACTACATAAGCACTTTTCTTTGCAACATAAATGACCACCCAATGATACTACAAGAAAAAGAAGAGGAGCATTTACTGATTTCAAGACATGACTAGACAGAAAACATATGAAACAAAAGGGTGCTCCAGAAGGAGCTTTAATCAGGGAAGGTTTTCTGCCAGCAAAGCCTGTAGCCATTACTTTTGGAGCCCAAAGAATCAATCCTATGCTTGGATTTTCTCCTTTGCACAAAACACTTAATTTACATAAACTTCACATACAATCAGGCCCATAAATATTGGGACATCAACACAATTCTAACATTTTTGGCTCTATACACTACCACAATGGATTTGAAATGAAACTAACAAGATGTGCTTTAACCGCAGACTGTCAGCTTTAATTTGAGGGTATTTACATCCAAATCAGGTGAACGGTGTAGGAATTACAACAGTTTGCATATGTGCCTCCCACTTGTTAAGGGAACAAAAGTAATGGGACAATTGGCTTCTCAGCTGTTCCATGGCCAGGTGTGTGTTATTCCCTCATTATCCCAATTATAATGAGCAGATAAAAGGTCCAGAGTTCATTTCAAGTGTGCTATTTGCATTTGGAATCTGTTGCTGTCAACTCTCAAGATGAGATCCAAAGAGCTGTCACTATCAGTGAAGCAAGCCATCACTAGGCTGAAAAACAAAACAAACCCATCAGAGAGATAGCAAAACATTAGGCGTGGCCAAAACAACTGTTTGGAACATTCTTAATAAGAAGGAACGCACCGGTGAGCTCAGCAACACCAAAAGACCCGGAAGACCACGGAAAACAACTGTGGTGGATGACCGAAGAATTCTTTCCCTGGTGAAAAAAACACCCTTCACAACAGTTGGCCAGATCAAGAACACTCTCCAGGAGGTAGGTGTATGTGTGTCAAAGTCAACAATCAAGAGAAGACTTCACCAGAGTGAATACAGAGGGTTCACCACAAGATGTAAACCATTGGTGAGCCTCAAAAACAGGAAGGCCAGATTAGAGTTTGCCAAACGACATCTAAAAAAGCCTTCACAGTTCTGGAACAACATCCTATGGACAGATGAGACCAAGATCAACTTGTACCAGAGTGATGGGAAGAGAAGAGTATGGAGAAGCAAAGGAACTGCTCATGATCGTAAGCATACCACCTCATCAGTGAAGCATGATGGTGGTAGTGTCATGGCGTGGGCATGTATGGCTGCCAATGGAACTGGTTCTCTTGTATTTATTGATGATGTGACTGCTGACAAAAGCAGCAGGATGAATTCTGAAGTGTTTCGGGCAATATTATCTGCTCATATTCAGCCAAATGCGTCAGTACTCATTGGACGCCGCTTCACAGTGCAGATGGACAATGACCCAAAGCATACTGCAAAAGCAACCAAAGAGTTGTTTAAAGGAAAGAAGTGGAATGTTATGCAATGGCCAAGTCAATCACCTGACCTGAATCCGATTAAGCATGCATTTCACTTGCTGAAGACAAAACTGAAGGGAAAATGCCCCAAGAACAAGCAGGAACTGAAGACAGTTGCAGTAGAGGCCTGGCAGAGCATCACCAGGGTTGAAACCCAGCGTCTGGTGATCTCTATGCGTTCCAGACTTCAGGCTGTAATTAACTGCAAAGGATTTGCAACCAAGTATTAAAAAGTGAAAGTTTGATTTATGATTATTATTCTGTCCCATTACTTTTGGTCCCTTAACAAGTGGGAGGCACATATGCAAACTGTTGTAATTCCTACACTATTCACCTGATTTGGATGTAAATACCCTCAAATTAAAGCTGACAGTCTGCAGTTAAAGCACATCTTGTTCATTTCATTTCAAATCCATTGTGATGGTGTATAGAGCCAAAAATGTTAGAATTGTGTCGATGTCCCAATATTTATGGACCTGACTGTATACAGTAGGAGAACTCCCACCTTTGATGGTACAACATGTATGGCAGATAACTAAAAAGAGAAAGGCAACTTATGTTGCCTATAGGCTCAGGACTACTAATGTAATGGTAAATCTAGCCTTGCACATAATGTGCTTTTAAAATACAATGGTATGCTTTGTATACACCTAACAACAATGGAATTGGTCAGAACAGCCAGTGGATGCATCATGATGGGGAAGAAAAGCAAAGCTGGGAACCACTGGACATATCTTGCTGCCAGAGCCTCTTACAGACATAGGAGGCCAGTAGGTGAATTAGTATACCAGAGCCGACCTACAGATGACATATCAATACTTGGTTTTAATTCAAGAGGACTATGGCATACAAAACTTTATTCAGTAGAAGCAATGTCCAATACATATAATATTATGGCACCTGTATCCGTAAATTATGTGTTAGCACTCCATAAAACCACCATATTGAAGGATGGCATTAGGCAGAAGATTATTTTTTATCTTTGGTTTTCAATTCATGAGCTTTAATTTGTTGGACATAGCCCATGGTGTTAATGGACTGGCGTTCCCCCAAGGGATGTGTGAGAAGCTATTAAGAATTGGTAAATACTTTTTTTAGAGGAAGTTGTTAAAACGTCACATTAATCCTAAAGCTCTAACATGAGATTTCACATAAAAGCTTAGCTCGATGAAAAAAATTCTTACATGACTTTGATTACCAACACATAAGAGCTAATAATGTGTATGCCATCAGATAAACACAAAATATTTTAGTATGCACTGCTAACTTATGTTTCACACATCAGTCTTAAAAATAAGCTTTGCTGTGCATTTTGCAAAGTGTAGGACAAGATCAGTATAAATGTATTTGTCCTTGTTTTTCGCTGTCAAGTAATTATCCTGAACAGAAATTTTACATTATTACATTGGCATTTCCTAATATGGACACATATGCAATGAGTGTCACACCACGTGCTTGTATACATTGGGTGTTAGAAGATCCTGTTCAAGGACAATAGCCTTTAAAAATTTTGTATTTATTTATCTATGTGTTTCTTTCAGTGAAAAGTAAAATTTTACCTCTTTATTTCATGTGTATAACTCTAATTACTATATACATTTTTTAACAATATTGTTCAAGGACAATAGCCTTTAAAAATTTTGTATTTATTTATCTATGTGTTTCTTTCAGTGAAAAGTTAAATTTTACCTCTTTATTTCATGTGTATAACTCTAATTACTATATACATTTTTTAACAATTTTGAGAATATGGAGAAGTATGGGCCATAAACAGCTCCATCTAGTTCAAGCATCAATTGTAATGATTGGAGAAGAACTGTGCCATATAAGCCTTCAACAGAAAGCCATAACACCTGTCTTTGACCATCAGAAGAATCCCTTACTGTAAATGTTCAATCTATTTGGATGGTGGGAGGTGTTCGCCTTATGCTATTAATACTCATTATTTGATCTGGAGAGATTACAATTGTCCTAGCAATGTATTTATATTCTTGAACAGCTAAATGTCTTTATCCCTGGTTCACACTAGTGTGGGCCATGTGGCCTGCGTTTGCACAGGCACGGCACCCCATTAATTTGAATGAGCTGCTGTGCCCAAATTTCATGCAAGCAAAAGGTGCATGCACCTTTTCCAAAATGCATCTGCATGGAAACTGCTTGGTCTTTTTAACCATGCATTTTCCGTGCATTTCCAACACCTGCAATTGTGCTGTGGAATCAAATGCGTGGGGGGTGCTATTAATTCTGAATGACACCTCCACGCGTCTCCCAAGAGAAACATAATGCAGCTGCGGGTGGTTGCGGGTGTGGGAATTGCATTGATTCTCGCACCCACAACCAGCCCACAGCGTGCAGGCTAGTATGAACCTAGCCTAATCATACACAGATGTCACATCACCCAATATTTTTTGTAAAACATCTGCCTCTGCATTTTGCTATACATAGCCTAGTGCAGGGAGTTGTCTCAATATTCTCTTCATTTGACATACACATTTTGGATGTGCTTCTAATGTCTAAAAACAAGTACTGAGATCCTTGGTGTCATCCCTTAATTAAAACTTAAGTGTTTCTCATTATCAAGGGTCACAAGCCAAACTAAAGTTATACATACATGCTTTTTAGCCTATATCTTGGCCATCAAATATGGGGCAAGAAAAAAGGTCATGTCAAAGGCGCAGTAGCCTTTGCAAAGAGAGGTGCTGTTCTTTGTTTTCAATATTTTTTTCCTAAATTTAGGGGAGTACTTTAAGTGATAGAATGCATTCACAAGAACTAAAAATAAACCCCGTATAAGAGGGTTAAGCATTTGACCAGTGCTTAATGATTGCACAATTGTCAATTGTTTTAAATTATTAAAGTTTACAAAATATAATTGTTCAATATAATATTATAACAGGAAGGACATAATTTCTTTATTATACTCATCATATTGATATAGGTAATGTAAGGTAAGGAGGTACATGGTCCTCCCCAAAATTCATACCAAACCCTTATCTGAGCATGCAGCCCAGCAGGTCAGGAAAGGTGGTGGGGGGGTGAGCAAGCGCCCCCCCCTCCTGAACCATACCAGGCCACATGCCCCCAACATGGGGGGGTGCTTTGGGGCAGGGGGGCTCCCCCCCCAAAGCACCTTGTCCCCATGTTGATGGGGACAAAGGCCTCTTCCCCACAACCCAGGCCAGTGGTTATAGAGGTCTGTGGGTGGGGGGCTTATCGAAATATGGAAGCCCCCTTTAACAAGGGCGCCCTCAGATCCCGCCTCCCCATGTGAATGAGTATGTGGTACATGGTATTGCTACTCATTCGCAAAAAAAAATGTGTATTGTAAAAACGACAGGAGACATTTTTTGAGAAGTCCTTCAATAAAATAAAAAATAAAAAAAATGTCCCCCAAAGTAGATCCAACTTGGATCTTCAGTGCGAATCAGTGTGAATGAAAAGCAAAGGCCTAATCAACAGCTTGTTTGGACACAACCATGCTAGTCAAGCAGCCATGTTTATAAGACTAAATTGGCTCCAAAAGGAAGAGGGGGAGGGTCGAAGGAGAGAGGTGTGTCTGGCATTGGTGGATACTGGGAGGGTCTTAGCCAATCATGAAAGGAAAGATAGTAATGGATGTGTAAAGCCTGCAATGTGTGAACAGTGAGTGAGCAGCATGTGCTGGGAACATGCAACTCATAAGATTTATAAAAAATGCTAAATTATGTTTCTTTGGGTTTATCTTTGATATAACATAACGATGAGTGTTTTGTGCATTCTAAATTGTTAAAACGCATCACAGTCCTGTTATCACATGAGTGATCACATACGACTTTATATTCAAGTGGGGGATGCAACAGTTCAGTCAGGTATTTACAAGTTAAACAATGACCTAGTGATTATGAGAAAGCTTCAATGGCCTCATTGAGGCCATCTGGGACAAGTATTTTAAGTCTATGTGTCCAGAAGGTCCAGAAGAGAATCGTAAATCTGTTGTATTTCTTGGAAACAGGGATTTGTTCCACAATTGTTGCCGATAGTAGCTACGGATCTTTTTTATGATGTATCAAGAAATGCCTTTACACGCTGTGCTTCTTAAACTCCAGCCTGATGTTGGATCTCTGTTTGTTCAGTCTTTGGCAAAAGGTCTGGATTGTTCTTGCAACATACTGCAAATTGCATGGACAACAGAATACATAGATTATAAATTGGAATAAACAGTTCAAAAATGTGTTAATGGACAATTCAGTGCTAGTGCTGGTGGCACTTTTGTCAAGTAATTGGCATGCCAGGCATTTGGGCAGTCCACATTGGAAACACCCAGTGATGGTCTGGAGTGATGGTTTGCTGGTGGGGCAGCTTGTTTCATTATCTTGTATTTTGCTGGCTACTTCTCAAATACCCCTGACCTTTAATGGAATAAAGTTGTACCTGGACCTCTTAGCAGTGGTGAGGCGCTTAAATTTCAACTTTTCTTACAATACACTACAAGCCAGGGAGACTGTTTAGATCCTCTGGGGTGTAGAAGCCGCCAGCCCAGGAACCAGATCATTTACACCAACATAATATCTTAAGATAACAATACTAGTGGAGTATACCTGCGCGTCCAGTGCTGTCTTTCCACTTTCCTCAGCAATACTAACATGACAGTGATTCACCACTATATTTAAATCTATAAAAAGTTTTGCTTTTAGGTATACTTTAACTCTGTTGCTAAAATCGAACAAAATAGTATCCATTTGCATAATTACTAAATGACCATCCAGGCTCCTGTGGAGGAAGTACAAAGGAAATACTCTTCTTTGCTCTACAAGTCCCAGTAATAAATGCAACTAAGGAAAACTGACTCCTTCCCACTCCCCCTCTGTTCCTCCCACTAACCTATTAGCCAATTAGCAGCCATGCTGAGGGGAATTTAAAGCATTCACACACTTACCAGTCTACCTCAGCATAGCAGAGAGAATCACATTGATAAGAACAGAATGGAGAACCAACGGTTCTTACTGATGACGGTCATACTGATGTGAATTTAACAAATATATGGAAAGCGCTGTGTAAATTGACGACACTATATAAGTACCTGTAATAAACAAATAATACATTCTGGAACATTGTTGGAGTGCTGACTTTTCTCTAATTTAGCAATAAAAACTTAATAGGGATTCTAACAGTTCTTTATGCTCTTCTTTACTGTTAATAAGTAATGTATATCATTTGCTAACAGGTGATATCATTGCATTTTCTGTACGGAACTTGGGAGCTATATAGGTTATATACCCCATGTCCAGGCCATCAATATGGATATTGCTCTCAATATAGCAAGAAAAAATACAGGAAATAAAAGGTGGTTTGGAAAGGGTGGAACTCACAACTATTCCCTTGACCCTGGAGTCCCACATGGACATACATGGACTTAATTATTGCACAACAATAAGCCACAAACTCAATATCAGTATCAAAACAATAAATTAAAAGGTGTTCACACTCTTATATTACCTGGTTACATAGTTAGTCTGGTTTAAAAAAGACACATCCAGTTCAACCAATAATAAGGAAAAAAAAATATACAAACCTATATGCACAATCCTATACCCACAGCTGATCCAGAGGAAGGCAAAAAAAAAAATCATTGATCACTACTCTCTGAATATGGTCTTTTAGCCAGTTTTTCTACAAACTGATTTTTCCAAGCCAGTAAACTTTACCTTACATATTAGCCGTGTGTGGGGAACTGTGTCAAACACTTTTGCAAAAGTATATTGCATCCACAGCCACTCTGTTGTCTAAGGTTTTGCTTACCTCCTCATAAAAAGTGTGACAACTTCTGTCTTTCATGAATCCATGTTGTCTGTTGCGTAAAATATTTTTTTCCAGCAAGAACTCATTTATGTGGTCTCTAAATAAACTCTCCAGTATCTTCCCAACTATAGAGGTTAAACTAACAGGTCTATAATTACTTGTAAAGACTTTGATCCCTTTATAAATATAGGCACCACCTTGGCCTTACACCAATCTAGTGGTACTATGCCAGTCATTAAAGAGTTCCTAAAAATTAGAAACAATGACTTTAAAATGGCAGAGCTCAATTTTTTTAGGACCTGTGGGTGTAAGCCATCGGGTCTAGGTGCTTTATTCACCTTTATACTATGCCAACAATTACAAATGATGTTATCTCATCACCTATTTATATATGAGAAAACATATTGCTTGACAAGGAACCAATGTGGAATTCCACCTTGAAAATGAATAAACTACACAGCTTGAACAAAAATTCATAAACAATTTTACAGAAAAAGTAAAAGGTAGAAAAATGAATAAACATAAATAATAAAATGAATAAACATAAAAAGTTAATTCCGAGTTTCCAATTATGATTCAAAAAAGGATGATCCACTTAAAATGAATGTTGTGTGCCCTCACCACGTCACCACATAACCAAAAATGCCACCTCCTTACCAGATTACCAGGATCTTTATGCAAAAGAGATCAGAAGTTCATATGTATGATCACTCACAGGTTCCACTGCCACTTTCAAAACACATCCAATCAATCCAAAATTCAAAAAATATACAAGGAAACACGTGTTTGAGGATTTAAATGTTTACCATTGCAATGTGCATATCTCAATTTTATACTTCCTTACGGATTATACTCATTTCCAATAAATAAAAAGTTACAACAATGACTTTATTGACCACTGCAATTACATTTCAGTTATGATCCTATTGGTTTGGCAATAACTTTGACAATATTTATAATGAATAAGTCCTATAGCATGCCAATAAAAATGATGCTTTCTGGGCTGTATATGGCTTCCTTGCTCTCTGCTTGCAGAGATCAGTGGTTTAAAGATTTAAACTGAACAGGTCCCAGCTGTTCTCCAGTTGGTAAAAAAAATGCTTAATTTCTTTACATAATTTTGCAGCTCAGTAGTTCAGGAAATGTGTTAAGACCCTTTTCCCTGGCATAAAATGTTGTGAGTTGTAATTACTAATGTATTAATATGGATGTTTTACCGTCTTTCTTCTGGAATTGAGTAGGTGTAGTCTTTAGTATACATCACGTGGACCATTTAAGATGCATTTAACACAGTTCCACCCAAAGTTTCATTGAAGGTAGGCTTGCATGCTTTGTGAGTATGAGTGGAGTGAACTTTCCCCCTTAACTGCTAGTACATATCAGTGTGAGTAATGCATACCTTACCCACACATCTTCAGATGCTGAAGGCATGACGGATAGCTGGAAGTTTTAATATTTTTTTCAAAAGCAACATTTTAAAATTAAAATAAACTTTTATTTTGTTAAAAATATTTCAGTTGTGGGTAAATATTGGGGGTTTTATAAGTCTGGTTAGGGCATCTCTATTCTAAAGTTTTAAGCTCTCTCTCCTTCCCCCTTGGGATAAAAAAAAAAACTGAACAAAGAAATTGTTGCAAGTCGGTAGAGTAAGGAATTCAGGTGTTAAAATGTACATGATGTTTCAATTGCGCCGATCTCCCCAAATGTGAAATATTAGTGGCCTTAGCCAGCAGGTCAAACTTCACTACCATTGAATGCTACTGAGTTGAGAGTATTTAACAATGGCAAATATTTTTTACTTTTTGTTTAGTTTGATTTTGCAGAAACCATAGTTGCTATGAACTGGATCAGCAGGATTACTGTTATTAGATATAATTTTCTAACAAGCATTTGAGAGGTAAATTAAATAATATCTACACTAATTTGTTGTGCATGTTCCTTTATGTTTAAATATAATGTAGCCCTTAATTTTTATGTAATTCTTTGTATTTTCAATACATATTTCAAAGCAATGTTGTTTTAGATTAGAGGTATTTATATTGTTTATTGTTTTTGAGAATTTATTAAACTGCCATTGTGCTGAAATGGAAAAAGATAATAAATGTTATTAAATATGATTACACAGACATCCGTTATTATGTTTTCTTTCCACATATGTAATACATGCCAAGCAAATAAAAAGATATTCTAGTGCAAAATTTCATTATGAATTGGCAAAATTATGAACACCTGAATTACCATACCCAGCAGGACTCGAGTTATAATGACAAGCAGCATTATGCCTTACTTTGTACTATACCAATGAGAGAGCAAGTCTGCCCTGTAGTTTTTCTTTTGCCAGAGTCAATTGCAGGACTTAAGGCTTGGAAAGGAATTCCAATAGTCATTATTACTATTTTCAATGCACTTATTTTAGTGACATTTATGGAAGACATTAGTTAAAGGTATTGTATATATATTTTGCACATATTTGCTTTTCATTTTGTTGTCAGAACCAAAAGAGGTTCCGTACCAAGTTATAGTTGATGTCATCTCTCCCATAGTGCTCTGGGAATCATTTTCATGCAATAAATAATTATTTGTAAAATAAAAAATGTATACATGCTAAATATTTATATTCACTGTTTCATATTTACTTGAATAAAAAGAAAAAACACTGAAATTGTATTTTAAATTTGATCCTAATAAAGAAATAAAGAAAAATATATTTAAAACATTATGTATATATATATATATATGTGTGTATGTAGAGTATATATATATTGACAAAGAGTAAAGAAATATTTGAAATGGATTATAGTGAGGATGACTTGACAAAAATTGCACTAAAGCATGTCAGTGGAATCAGTGGAATCATGGCCAAAACAAATTTTCTGAATTTTCTTATCCTCTCCTATTCTATAGATCAGGCATGGGCAACCTTAAAGAGGTGGAGATCTACCTGAACAACATGGAAGAAGTCAAAGATCATCAGGCACAGTGTTATCCAGTGTCACCTACTCACACCCGATTTAAACCTCTAATTGCCGTACTACCATGGCACAATTGTATGCATTGCATGGCAATCATGGGTTTAATTCAGGTGGTGAGGAGGCAACATATTGCCTCCTCACCACCTGTCAAACACACTCGGATCGCTTGGCAGAGGAGCAGCAGTGCCTCCTGCACTTGTCAATGAGCCCTTCTGCTAGTGGCACTCTTAGAGCTCATTCACATGTAAAGTAGGGGGGTGGTAAAACCCTGTGGTTGAGTCACGGTTTTACCACCCCCAATCCCCACCCCCTTTAGCTGCTGAGGCAGCAACCAAAGGTGAACAAATTCAGCCAGAATTACACCCCCTGTTGCTTTTGGTGGGTGCTACTGCCTGTCAGTCGAATTCCATTGAAGTAAATAGGGCCACTCTGTAAGTACCCCACAACTGCATGCTTCTGCAGGGTCCAAGGGGTTAAAGCAGGTGGTGAGAAAGCAACACACCGCTGCCTGTTTAACCCCTTCTTTGCTGTACTGCACAAGGTTGCAGGGCACTTAGAGAGTGGCCTCATTCACTTGAATGGGTCATGCTTGGCAGGTGCTACACCCAACAACCATGACAGGGCATAGGAGCCAATATTACAGAAGAGACATCAACTTATGCAGTTCTTGCTCCCTACTACAGCTCCAACTTTACAAGTAGTCCCTCAGCATTGCACTTTATTTGATGGGATGGTGGGTCAGCAAGCCCTGATGGTGATCTATCAGCCACCTGGCCGAGACCTACTGGTAGATCACATTCTACTGGTTGCTGGCCCCCGCTATAGATGATACAGTAAAGAAATAAGCCTTTTAAGAATCGTCCTTTCTTCTCACAGGGAGATTTTTGACTCCCTACTCACGTCCTATTTCTTGCTCATTGTAGACTCACAGTGCCATCTCTTGGCTTATTTTTCACCTAAACGTCAAGATTTTCTATTAAACGTGTTTGACCTACACCAGTGTCATCTATTATTATATACTGTATATATATATATATATATATATATATATATATATATATAAAATTTCTCTCAACTAATTATAACTAAAGTTATTAATATCCCTGGTTAATATGAAATAATAAAATGCATACTTGATGCTTGAATGTAAAATATTTTAAAATGCATAACCAGTCACAAACAATAGAAATTCAAACTCACCATATTATGAAAGGAAATTGGATAAACAGAGAATACCTTTTGAGGCACAAATTGGATTTACCTGTTATAATACTTTTGGGTACAAAGTGTGCAGGAAAATTGCACTTCCATATATTGTGAAAGTTCTGCAGTGTTTGTTAGCTTGTAGTGCTAAGAATTAAAAAGTATTTGTGTATGATATCTAGGAGCTCCTAAGTTCTCAGATGCCCTAATTGTTGCACTTTTTGGAATCCCATACATGGCCCAATCCTACCCTGGCTGTCGTAGGTAGTGCCTAACTGTGGTAAAATTACTTGCAAAATTACTTTAAGTTCCCTTCAAGTTTGTCCTATTTTCTCATAGATGTTGTGCTCCTAATAAAATCCAACATACTATTAGGTTAGTAGGTAACTGTTCCATTTGGACAGGGGCACATTTCAACAGTCTTGTGTATTCTGTAAAGAAGTGTGACATTTTGGTAGTTTTTAGCAAAGATTAGCAAAAATTATCAATTCCATTTCATGCCCCCTAATGAGTTCGATAGACAGGCATACGTTTTCAAATAAACACATTAAACGGCAAAAATGTATTTTGCTAAGACCACACATAGATTGCTTGTGAATTATACCACTAGGGTATTGGGCATGTAGCTAGTTGTTGGTAAAAAAATCAAGAGCAATAGGTAAGTTGACAACCTTTTTAAACCTTCTTGCATTGTAGGGGTAGTACCAGTTGCAAATGCTGTGAACACAGAAGGCAGTGCATTTTGGTGCATTGTTAAACTTATGATTAAGGCAAAATTGACACAGGAGCATAACCAATCTGCAAAACATTTCAGTTTTTCATCCAGACAGTGCTTAATTTTGCTAATCTATCCCACACTTTTTTTGTCTTCAAACTGATGACCCTGGAATGCACCTGCTTGTAATGCCAGAACGCCTACCTTGTTGCTACCCATAAAACATGCAGTAACAAATTCTAGGGATAAGAGGTTTCTCTTAGCCACCAATCAGATTTTAAAATGCCTTGCAAGTTTCATTGTGATTGGTGATGCCGAAAGCAGCAAAGGAAGACCAGCACAATCTTTAAGCAGATACATTGCTTATTCTACAGGGGAATCCACTGATTGCAGAACTCACTCTAAGTTGAATTAAAGTGAACATTCTACATTTAGTGTTGTTGTGTTTACAATGTAGCGTTAGTTGCTCAGTGAATGCTTTCATTTGTTTCCTGAGCATGCTCTTTTAGAACAACAGCAACAAAATATCAAAATCTCTCTCTCTCTCTCTCTCTCTCTCTCTCTCTCTCTCTCTCTCTATATATATATGTTATATATATATATAAATAATACACTCACCGGACACTTTATTAAGTACACCTTGCTAGTGTCAAGAAAATATCCCCCACACCATTACACAACCACCACCAACATGAACTGTTGATACAAGGCAGGATGGGTCCATGCTTTCATGTTGTTTACACCGAATTCTGAGCCTACCATCTGAATGTCACAGCAACCAGTCTGCCCATTCTTCTCTGACATCAACAAGACATTTTTGTCCACATAACTACCTCTCACTGAATATTTTTCAGATCATTCTCCAAAAACCCTAAAGATGGTTGTGCATGAAAATCCCAGTAGATCAGTGGTTTTTGAAATACTCAGACCAGCCGTCTGGCACCGACAACCATGCCATGTTCAAAGTCATATAAATCCCCTTTCTTTCCCATTCTGATGCTCAGTTACATGCCTAAATGCATTGAGTTGCTGCCATGTAATTGCAATTTATGTTACCAAGCAATTGAACAGGCGTACCTAATAAAGTGGCCAGTGAGTGTACATACTATATATTCACTTTTTTTTGGAGAAGTGTGCTTTGCATTTAAAGAACAACTGTAACTTTGCACTAAAAATCGCTATAGCTCATTATACTTATTCGATTTTTGATGTAAATGTTACACTTTTTCTACATAAAAACTATGATTTCTCAACAGGATACCTGCCACAAGCTCAGCTGTGTAATCTTCCTTAATGGTGGTACATATGCCATAAGAAATTGGCCATGCACGCTATTTCAGCAGAACAGGTACGCTGAAAGTAAACTTTTCTCTATAACTCCTGTAGCCTTCCACTCAGTCAGTGAGCCAGTGGGTAAGACAAGGGGAGGAATGAAGGCCGAGAACAGCATACACCATACACAAGAGTGCTGCTGTAGAGCACAGTTTACACCATCCAGTGTACTTGTTCTCTTGAAGGAGCCTAGATGGCTAAATTATAGCTTTTATTCAGAAAAAGTATAACATTCATATTTCAAAGTTGATCATTTTGCTAAGATATTTACTGCTGGTATTTAGCACAAAGGATGAGTTTCCCTTTACATTTATGTTGCCGCTACATTGTTCAACACGATGTAAAAAAGGCCACATTATTCTCTGCGACTTACTGAATGAGTTTATTAATTAGTTGTTTCATTTATCAATTAACAAAATGTATGTTTTACAAGTTTTTCTGGGATACTGGAGAATACTTATTTTATTATGTGTGGCTTACATGCTACTTGTAAAGATGTAGTAGTTTCACCAAAACAAACAGAAATGCACAAAAAAGTGTTGTTTTTTACATCTAGAAACTATATTTGCACATTTACATTTTTTTTTGCAGGTACATAATCAAAAGTAGGCCTAAAGTGTATGTCAAGCTATAAAAAAACATATTCAGTACATTTCTGGAATGCATGCACATTTTCCCACATTCCCCATGTTTTATACCTTCCTGTTGATGTGCCAGAAATATAATTTTTGCTTATACCTTCCTCTTTGACATGTCAACCCTGCTCTAATTTCCTAAGCATGTGGTGTCAGCCCTGCCTACTTTAATTCTAATGGATAACAAAGAAGACCTCACCCAATCATATTGTTGAAATTGTGTTTGTCAGTTTGGTAGATTTAGATTTTAAAACAGGAACTATGGATATTCTTAAAAAAAGAAGAATTTGTGAAAATGGATCGTTACATGAGAAGGTATGTTAATATTTAATTTGAAGATTGTAAAAAAATCTTAGATTCAAGAATGGTCTTGTGATCTGCAGCACAGAAAATCAAGTAAAAAATGTTTACCTGATTCATATACATATACAGTTTACCAGCTGAAAGATTCTTGGTTATAGAGAACTCTGTTATTGATAAAAACGACAAGAGAATGTTGTTAGAAGATAACTTCTTTATTGCCTAAATTTTACACATCAGCTACCACTACATTTAATAAAATCAACAGTGCAAAATTAGTCCAGCTGAGGAATAAGAGCACTAAAGGCAAAGGCCATGTAAACAATGGCTGTTCTTGATGTCATACATCCATTGGATAATATTATATAATATAATAGTTATACTTTTATATTTTTTGTATTTCTTCTACCACCATTACAGAAATATCCATCTTAATTTGATTGGTGGACATTGCAAGAAAAGTCAATTGATACTGCTGCCTGATAAGTGTTTTCAGAAAAGCAAGTTAAGATACAGCCAATGTTGACTGACCAACAGTAGAAATTTAACCCAGCTATGGTCACTTTACAAAAAAAGGTGGAAATTCAGTAATGGTTAGTATTGCCAATTAATTATTGACAACAAATGTTGCCATCAGTAACTGTGTAGCAAACTAGTGGTTAAAAAGCACAGCACAGTGATCGGTATTATTGGCACTCTGAAAGATGTGGGAAGTTAGGTTTGCAGAGAGTAAGTGACACATATTTGCTCCTGAAATGATTCCATATGGAATACTGTGTGTTTTTAGACAGCCCCTCCTGATCGGCTTTGGGATAGAAATCTTGTAAGTACATTGAGGGTAATTTACTAAGGCTGAAACAGACAGAATCTGGAGAAGCTGAGCATGGCAATCAATCAGCTTCTAACTTTCATTTTCAAAGCGTAAACCTGAACTCCCTCTGGTCTCAGCTTCTGAGTCACATGCAGCTGCTGCTCTGCCACTCCTCTTACCCAATCACATCCAATCACAGAGTGCTTTGTATTAAAGAGGTTGAAAAGGTTAAACTTTTTTTTTAACTAACAAGCATGTCCCCCAAACCTCCTCTTTTGTGGTCCCCTTTGGTGCTCTAGGCTTCTCCTTTTCTGTGCATGCCACCACAGCAGGCTGCTTGCTATGGGGACACATGCAGACTTCCTCCTGAGGCGGGCTGTGTGCATTCATAGACACAGGCAGCATGGCTCAATCCTGCCCCCATGCTCTCTTTGCATAGGATTTGATTTACATAGCAAGTGTCCTGTGAATCTTAGATTGTAAGCTCCAAGGAGCAGGGCCCTCCTAACCCTCTTGTATTGAACTGTATTGTTGCTGTATTGTCTCTCACTATATTGTAAAGCACTGAGTAAACTCTTGGCGCTATATAAATCCTGTATTATAATAATAATAATGCAGTGAGAGGGGAGGGAGCTGCTACAGAAATTAATTGAGTAAGCATTCAAGTAAGTATTGGGGGGGTGATACAAATACTGGGCCATTTTTTTACCTTAATGCAGGGAAGGCATTTTGGTAAAAAATGTCTTGCCTTTACAACTACTTTAAGTTAACCAATTCACAGAATACAAAGGCTTCTGTGAATGAACAGTGGATGGGAGGGTGAAAAGAACTGCTATGTGTGAGAACACAGGACCTCTACTGTCAGAGCCTTGGGTGTAAGTGTTGGGCTAGTTCGACTCAAACATTGGCCGTTTGTGTGTTAAGCGAACGCACAAACGGTAAGGGCATTCAGCTGGCTGTTCGCCCTCCGTGCCCTGACACTGCATCATGATTGGGCAAAGCAGTGCACCTGACCACAGGATAGGTCAAATGCTTTGGCCAATAACAGCGCATGATGATGTCACAATTGTGAAGTCATCACTGTATTTAAGAACTGGTGCAGCTGTCAGATGGTAGGAGCCAGCATTGAAAGCGAAGCGTTTTTTTTTTTTTTTTCAGGTTGGCAGTGGGGGCAGGCTTCATGATTGACATTGGATCTATTTCAGGGGACATTTTTTTTTTCTTGTTTTTAATAAAGGACTTGTCAAAGACTGTCTACTGTCATTTTTTACAGTATACTTTTTTTTTTCTTCTGAATGAGTAGTGGTACCATGTACCCCATACTCATTCATATGGGGGGATGCCGGGATCTTTGGGCTCCCTTGTTAAAGGGGGCTTCCAGATTCCGATAAGCCCCCCGCCCGCAGACCTCCACAACCACAGGCCACAGTTGTGGGGAAGAGGCCCTTCCTGTGGGGAAGAGCCCCCCTGCCCCAAAGCACCCCCCCAAGTAGAAGGCATGTGTCCTGTATGGTTCAGGAGGGGGGGGGGCACTTGCTCATCCCTCCCCTTTCCTGACCTGCTGGACTTCATTCTCGGATAAGGGTCTGGTATGGATTTTGGGGGGAACGCCACACCATTTTTATTAAAAAAATGTGGCGTGGGGGTTTTCCTAAAAATCCATACCAGACCTGAAGGGTATGGATAGGGGGGGGGGTATGCATTTAAAAAAAAATTTAATTGCTGAGCAATTCTTTTTACACTCAGCTGTCAGCGGGGAACCCCGCTGACAGTAGAGACCTTAAAGAATGTTTTTAGTAGCTGTGCAATATCTTACCACATATCATCAGATGCAGTAAGATACAGTGTAGTGAATTGTTCCCTCTGTTAGAACTTTCATTAGGTTTGAATTTTCAACCACGAACCGAACAGGGGGGTGTTCGGCCCATCACTACCTGGGACCATTGTGATAGCAGCACTCCTGAAGCTCTTTAAAACAGTCAGGTGTAAATTAAAGGGATAAGTCCATGAGGTTGCTATAACTAAAAAGCTGACGTTAGAAGCTGATTGGTTTCTATGCACAACTGCTCCAAATTTTGTCTGCCCCAGTCTTAGCAAATTTCCCCACAGAATCTTGGAGGCCCCATTCACACTTGAGCCTTTTGTAGCTTGTAGCTCAAAGCTCAAAAACATTTTACAAGCAAAAACCCATTGTATTCAATAGCCCTTGTTCACATTTGAGTGCCCTGTCACTTGTAGCTGAATGCCTGTTGCTCCAAAAAGTACATGAGCTACTTTTCAGACAGAATTGAGCTCTTTGGGCTCCATAGACTTCAACAGGAATGCCTGAAAATGATTGATTTTAGTGTTTTTTCAGGCGTTTTGTAGCCTATGTTATTAACTGATCTCCTCCTCCTAGTGATTTTCACTGGCTAAAGCAAAAAAACTGAAGCTTGAAAACACATGTAAAACACCTGTCATACTAAAAAGGCTATATACACTTTAAAAAACGCTCAAAGAAACTCGTGAAAATCTCTCTGCTCAGGTGTCAATGCAGCCGGAGAGGCTGCAAGGTTATAGCCATTAGATTTTCCCATATTATTAATTACTTCTTGTCTAGCCTCTGTATATACAACATACAGTGGGCATGCAGCTGTGCGATCTGTGACTGTTGTGTCCACTGTGACTGGTCACAGCAGATCCCAGCTCATGGCCAGTGATTAACAACAGCTGGTATTCATGACATAAAAGATCTCTTTGATTGGTTGCAGCAATCAGACAAAAGAGATTGCATATACAGCCATCACAGCTCAGTATAAAAGAAATCCCGATTACCCCACATCCTTCTTGGAGCAGTATAGTGTCACTATGGTAGCACTGAACTGCTCTGTGACAGTAAGCAAAAAATGTAAAACAAATGTTATGCTGTCACCAGAGCAAGTGAATTTTCACTATGGTGACATTGTACTGCTGAGGCATTGACTATGTACAATGGCTGGCTATTCTGATATCACTGTATGTCAGTGCCACCAGCCGTTGACTCTGATCACCACCACAGCAGTACAATGTCACCAGACCAGTGCTACTAGACAGTGTCCCTAATCACCACTGCACCAGTCAGTGTCCCTAATCACCACAACCTAATCACAGTGCCTAATCACTGCCACACCAGTCATAGTATCACCATAAAGCCTTGTTCATATGTGCGATGCTCTCTGAAGATGTGTGTTCAGATCAATCTTCAAAGAACATTTGGCAAACAGGGAGAAAGTGTTGTATCGCCTTCTCATCACCTGCTTTAATCCATTGGACCCTGCACAAACACCCCCATTGACTTGAATGGGTTGCATACAGGAGGTGTAATTCCTGCCACAGCTACGAAGCAAGCCATTGCAGCTGCAGTATGTGCAACCCCAGTCTGCTGCCTCTGCAGTAAGGGAGTAGTGGTTGAGGGACAGCAAAACTGTGGCTCAACCACAAGGTTTTACTGCCCCCCACCCTCAAGTGTGAATGAGCCCTACTAGTGCAGCCAAGCATAGTTCTACATCCACCATCACATCAGCCCCAGTGTCACCAGACTAGTGTAGCTAGAGTTAGTGTTCCTGATTGCCACCACACCAGACCAATGTAGCAAGCAATGGTTTCTCTGATCATTGCCACACCAGTCCCACTGTCACAGACCAGTGCAGACACCAAAAGTGTTTTCAATCTCCACCACACCAATGTAGTGCTGCCACAGCATACCACCTGTACTAACCATAGCCTGTTTAATCACCTTTTTTCTGCCTGCTGCCTGAACTGACTTATCTGCACATCCGACTGACTATATTCCTGGAACACCAGTCCCAGAAATAACTTGCAGACAACTGCACTCCTGGAACCACAGGAGCTCTTTTGTTCTGTCTTTCTTCAACCTCCTGTACTTCCTGGCCAGTGAACATGGCATTTCTGGGGGAATTTCATGTACCAGTAGACTAGGCTTATTTGGCTTATAGGGATTTGGACTCCTATAGATGACACTACATTAAAATATATTCCCTGACCACTCACACGGAAGTGACCATTATAGTACATTGGTTTTTACACAATTGGCTGATGTGTGTGATAAAATATCCGGTACATAATCAGTCCCGTCAGTGAAAAAGTCTCATAAATGTGGTATCGCCATACTTGGAGTAGTAGAATGTGTTTTGGGTTATATTTCTAAGTATGCCCTTGCAGTGTGTGAGAAATATCTTATTAAATTGACAACTTTGTTTTTAAAAAAATAATTTTCAGTCTGCATTTTGCAAAAACTTGTGGCAAAATGAAGTCTATAAAAGACACACAATGCCTCTTAGAAAATACCTTGAAGTGTTTGCTTTCCCAAATGTGGTCATTTTGTCGGTGTTTCCATATTCTTGTTTTTCCAGGACTTCCAAAAATGTGAAAGATAGTCAGGAAATTACATGGATAATTTATGCCCCTAGAATAGCCAAAGGTGCTCCTTGGATTTTGGGTCCCTTTATGTGTCTAAGTTGTGAAAAAAAGTATAGAAGAATGTGTTTTGGGGTATAATTCTAAGTATGCCTATGATGTGTGTTAGCAATATCCTATTTGTTTAACAGAGACTGTTATTGCCATAAGCAAGTAGTGTACAGCAATAGGATACTTAGAATATGTCTCTGCACATATAATTTTTGTTACATATTTTTAGCAAAAGTCAACATCCAACTGCATTCCACATTGTATCTAATCAACGTTCCCAGAGGAGTAAAATATGAGAAACCACTTCACTTGTGTAGTATCAAAGCCAACACATTTACATACAGCATTTTGGTAGGTAAAGAAAAGGAAAAAATATCCATACATAACTAATCTGAAAGCTGCAAACATAAAAAAAAGAAGGAATATAACAAAACAAAACATTCCACAATGAATCACTACCCCTCACATGCCATCTGTCAGTAGTATCATCCAACACAACAGGCCAACACAAGGATCCTAATTATAAAGTGGACCAATGATAAGCCAACCTTATACAGTATACCTCCCTAAGGGCAATCTGCCATCATTTATGATGAATCTACCCATCTAGAGAATATCTTTGTAAACTTTTTTGAGCACCCCCAAAAATATCTTATTAATTGACAACTTTGTGTAAAAAAATACATTTTCATTTTCTTTCCTGCATTTTCCAAAAACTTGGGGTCCCTCTATGCATCTAGGCTGCAAAAAAGTCTCACATATGTGGTATCACCAAACATGGGAGATGTAGCAGAATGTGTTTTGGAGTGTAATTGTAAGTACGTCTATGCTGTGTGTGAGAAATAACTTGTTTTAATGGCAATGTTGTGAAAAAATAATACATTTTGTTTAATTTCTTCAGTTTTCAAAGAATTGTGACAACAAATTACAACTTGTGACTGCAAGTTACTACAACAAAAAATCCCCATGGCTCTTGCTGAATACCATAGACTATCTACTTTCCAAAAAAAGTGTCATTTTGTGGATATTTGTACTGTCATTAAATCTGGATTGATTAATTTTCGAAGATTTCACACAGACTAAATAATATAAACTGATTTGGGTTATTTTTACCAAGGAAATTTATCATAATACATTTTGTCCTAAATTTATGAAGAAAAATAATTTAATTTAATTTTTTTTTCAGTCCTCATGCACACTGGATGTTTTGATAACGCTGGTAACGTTAGCTGTGTAAAGTCACATTCAGCTTTTTTTTTAGCATTATTGCATTGGTGTTTAGCGGTGTTGTGCTGTGTTTAGCTGCGTTTTCCCCACGTTTTTTCCGCTTTTTTAGTGTTTTTTTACCCCCCAAATTTTTTTTCTGGTAAGAAAAAAGTCGAAAAAGGCCGGTGTGTGGCATTTTAGCATGTTTTGCCACGTTTTTCAGCATTTTTTAGCGTTAGAGCATTTTTACAGCTAAACAACTCCTTTAGAAACCCACTAATCCTGTTTTTTTTTCCAGCCAAAAAATGTCCCAGCCAAAAAATGTTGATTACAGTCTATGTGTGCATGGACACATAGCATAACATGCTGGGGGGTTTACTAGCTGTAGAAAAATACATCAAAAGCCAAAAACAGCAGCTGTAAAAACGTCAAGTGTGCACGAGGGCTCACAGAAACTAAGAAAAACATTTTTTTCCCCAAATTTTTGGTCTTTTTTTGTTTATATAGCAAACAATAAAAAAATAATTTTAGGTAAAATAGCAAGTTTGGTGGACTCATACCTTCACCTCTCTAAATCTCATTAAGATTCTAAATCCTGCTGGTAAAATGTTCTTTATCACAATAATGACCAATATGTTTGGCATAAATGGCTAAGAAACCAATTTTAATTTTTCCATCACATTTATTACAAAACTATAAAAAATACAAAGCAAACATTATAATGCAACTATTGTTGTTCCACAGGCTACTGGCCAGCACTTGTCTGCCACTGCCATGGAAAGGAGCTGTATGCAAAGTGCATTAAAAGTAAAGTGGGTTCTTGATTAGATAGAAATATGTCATTTGTGCTACTAGTGCCATTAAAATATCAGCTACTACCTAGAATGTTTCTTTTTCTTTTATTGAGCAGCTTGATATGCAATTATAAGAGTTTGAGATTCATACTTTGAATATCGCATTGAACTAGAAAGAAAAGGTCTGATAACTCCCGGGCATGCTATTGTGTTACCATGGAAACATAAGTGCAGTACATTGCTTGTAACAGAAAACAAACAACATTGCAGAGAGTGTGTTAGAATTTAGCCTTTTCCTGTTAAAAACGATTGCAGTGATCAAATGGAAACAAAAATATGGCTATAGATATGTTAAGTTGAAAAATAAAACATTTTATTTCCTTATTTAACTTATTAGCATAATTAATTTGTTCTATTATAATAACCCATACCCAGGAGGTCATGCTCTTTGTGCTTGTGTAGAAAATGCTCAGTTCATTTATGTTTTCTGGGGATTTTGGCAAATAGGTTGAAGTGTAACTAAACCCAAAGCCAAAAATGTAATGTATTGTAGCTTACCAATCATGAATCAATGGATCAATCAATGGATGTGGTGGTGTTATTTTTCTTTTCAAGCTTTCAATCTTTTATTTTCATTTGATAATCAGGCAGTAACACACCTCCTGTCCAAGGATGGCTACATTCACTCCTTCACTGTATCTATGGAGGTGCAACATAGCCACCCTTGGACAGCGGCATTGTCAACCTGTGTAGAAGGTAGTGTTGGATTTAGATGAATTTTATATAAGTGGCTAACAATTTAATGCTGAACTCCAGCTAACACTTATTAAGCAGTTACGGCAATGTTTTTTTTTTTTTTCTGAATAAAGATATGACATAAATGAATAAAAGATGACCATTGTATACACTCCTATCAGTGGTAAATGGCTTGTCTCAACCCTCTAACTGACACTTTTACAGAACAGCTTGGTCTGTTAAAGGATGCTGAAAAACAGATTTACTGGCTCGATCACCAGGTAATAAATTGTGTCACGGGGGAATCAGAAATACAAAGACTACTGTGTTAATGCTATAAGCAGGGTTATTAGTTCCGTCATTTTTTTGCACGGTCTTTGTCACTGTATGGGAGATTTTCCCTGGTGACCACTGGCACATGAATAGAGGGGAATCCCTTAAATGGAGACATTTATCTCTAAGAGAAGATTTCCTCTTGTTGCGTGTTGTGTTCGTGGGACAGGAAGTTAAAAGAATCTATGAATGGATCTATGAATGGGGGATGGGCCAACAATTGATTGGTCTGCCTCCTTCATTCATAAATCATGTTTCATTCATAGAGGCTGTAGTAATGTCTTCTAAGAATAGAGAAGCTGGGCAGAAAGAGTGGGCTTTGTCAGGCACTCTTAATTATGGTAGCTGCTGGGGGGGTGGGGTCGGAGGAGCATAATTTTGGTGAAAGGAGTACACGGCAGCACAAGGTGCACATTTCACTGAAAGTAAGTAATGTCCCTTGTACTCATTTTTTTTGTTTGTTTTAGATAAATTTAAGCTTTAAATAAATTTGGATTGATCATGCGCTGCTTTTTTTTACATGCACTGAAATGTTCTGCATTTTAATTAAATGTAACTAGGTATATTGCCTCTCCTGTTTAATCAAGTGATTTGTGCAGTGCCCAGTTGGTTGCTTTTTTTCCCTTTTCTAATTATTGTCACAATGTTCCTGGTGTACTCAGGCCTTTGTATGGGCAGTGAAGCATTCATTCATACTGTAAAAGATTCCTATTACTACAGATATAATATAAACTGAAAAGGATTAATAGTAAATGCTGCTTGCATGTTTAGGGCTACATTGCTTTTATAGTATTGTGTTATACAAATGTATGTTTACATTGTCAGAGAAAATATAAAATCCCATTTTATTGCAGGTGAACTCAACTCCTTTCATCATTCACAGGCCAGCCTACATCCTCTTCGATTCCCTATAATCAGCCAGATTTCAAGGCCCTAGAGTCCACTCTTTCTCCACTGTAGTCAGGGGTGGACTGACCATTTGGAAACTCGGGCACTGCCCAAGGGCCCGGAGGTCAGTAGGGGGCCCCATGAGATGCCGGTGGTACCTTTTTCATAGGCTTTTTTGAGTTTGGGCAAGGACACAGGGGCCCCATGATCCCCTATTGCCCCGGGGCCCCATGAGTTGTCAGTCCGCCCCTGACTGTAGTCCACCATCTAAGTAATGACCAGCATATCACAGATGTTCAACTCTAGCCAAGGTTTATTGCAATGATAGCACACCTCTCAGTCCCACCCAAAACCATGCCCCCAACATGTTTCACCCACAGCAGGGCTTAATCATGGGTATCACCCATAATTAACCTCCTTAGTGGTCTGATTATGTCAGTATATCTGTGCTCAAAGAGGTACATTTTTTTGCATGGAAATATGTTGTTTTTTTTATTGTAGGCCTGTAATTCTTAGGAATAACTCACTGAAATCTTTTCCGAACAAGAGTATAGTAAATATCCCTGGTATGATAAAATTTGAAACATGAAATCATAAATTATAATATAATAAATAATCATAAAAAATAATAATAATAAATTTAATTCAATAATGTAATCAAACCAAAAACACTGAAATTTGAAATAGAGTGGCAAGTTCGCACATAACTGAGCTTAGTCGCAAAATAGTTTTCAGTGTCTGTTGACGAATTTCTCCACTAATCACTAAATTCTGCAAGTGGTTCTGATTTACTATCGCTGTTCTCTAGCTGGTCTAAAACCGCTTTTGACCTAAAGGGACGCTTTTTGGACGCCATGGACTTTTCTCAGTTTCAAGGCAGAAAGAACAGTAAAAATGGAGGCAGGGCACAGGACAAAGCACTAGGGACAAAATGTATGTGAAATGGTTTGATACAGTAATGTAATACTATAAGATTTTTGTGTATTTAGTGAATGTCACATTTTAACATTTTTGAATTTTCTGCCGGCTCTGTCCCCCGTACGTCCCGACGCTCGCAGGAAACGGAACCCGAAGACGGATGCCGGCATCGGCCGGAGGAGATGGCTGGGGATGCTGCAGGAGGGACATTGCGGGAGCGCAGGACAAGGTAAGTGCAAGAGGGAATCCCTGGGCAACGCTGCAGGGTAATCCCGAGTGTAGCTCGGGGTTACCGCTTTTGGTACTGAAAGTTAACCCCGAGCTACACTAGGGAATACCGCCAGGGGGGGGGGTTAAGCCTTGCTGTGGGCGAAATATGTTGGGGCCATGAGAAGTGTGATGTCATTGCAATAAACCTTGCCTGTTTAGTTCAGTTTTTAATGGCCAGTAATGAGAAACAGCCATTGTTATAGGCATTGGGATGATACATGTTGCTGCCCCATATTTAATTGCCTCTCCATATGTAATTGCGCTCACCTCCACTCTGTTTAGTTACCAGGTGCATAGATAAGGTCTTCTTATATCCCTTTTCTACCATACTTAGGGTACACTTGTACTCTGCTACTAACAGTAAGTATAATATGTGCTCTTTCCTCCATTGATTATTAGTTAACCTAGTTGTCAGTCAGCAGGCAAGAGTACATATTTTTAAAAGAGAGGTATGGACTTTTTTGCACTTATACCACTGCTATATAAAAAAAAAAAAACCTTGACCATGTATAAAGCAGTGCTGTGTGCTTTATACAGTACATTTAGGGCTTCACTTGATTTAGGACTCCAAAGAAAAAAAATGCTGAGAGGAGGAAAGCCAAATGATGTGACCTGACAAAGTCATATGACCGGCTTCTCCTCCAATCATCATCATGCTCTCAGCAGAGTTAGGCACAGCATTTAGATGGGAACATCAGGGTCCACTCCATGCCCTGAACTTTTTTGGATTCTACTACTTTCAAACTGATTTGTAGCAAAAACACAACAAAAACATATATGATTTTTTTGCTGTATTTTTACCTTGTTTGAGGTGTATTTTTTACAGGACATGTGACTCAAAAACCGCACCAAAACTGCAAGGCGGGTGTGTTTTTTAATGTGTTTTGGCGCATTTTCCATTCATCTCAATGGGGAGGTGCATTTTTGGTGTATTTATTTTTACCTTCCCAAACCTGCACCAAACATGCAGCAAGTAGGATTTTATAAAATGCAGCGGACCTTCAATGGATGAGTGAGAAAAGTTCCATAGGATTGCATGGTCACACGTTTTTCTTCTGCTTTTTATTGCAAAAGCAGAAGAAAAATGGATCAGTGTGAACGCAGCCTTACTTGTAAAGTCAAAACAATATTTATAATCTTGATATCTCTGTGCTATCCAAACCAAATGCAAGGTTAAAATACTGCAGCTCATCGCTAAGTGCTAAACAAATCCTCTAAAAATGTTCTAGCATATGTAGGTTAATGGATCAGTAGTCACATAAATGTCACCCAGTTAAACTTTTATTCATCAATAAACACCAAGAAGTGATTGTGTATATAACATACATATCATATGTAAAATATGATATCTATTTATACAGTAAATTAGTTATATCGTCCATAAATGCTCCTTGTTGTCCTTGCACTCAGATATATGTGAAAATATTAAAATTCCAACTAAAACCTCCACCTTTGCTCAATTTCAAATTCACCAAAGTTGTATGACCCCACTGATATTTCAGGTCATGTGTGCTTTGTGGGAAAATGTATCCCTTACTTGGTTCAACTTCGCCTCAAAGATTGTATTGTTCACATCAAATAGTTTTTCTCTAAATACTGTATATGAAAAAATAGGTAATGCTTTAATTGTGTTATATCATTTAAAACCTATTTCATTAAAATCAAACTGACAAGCTATTAACAATTGCACTCATATTTAATGGTGCAACAGACTGCACCGATCTGAGCATTAGAATATGAAGCTCCCATGCTACTGTATGTATTACAACTGTGCTGCTCAGGGCATCTCTCACAAGCCCACTCCTGAGCAACCACTGCAGCAGCGGCTGTAGAGAACTCAGGTATGTGCCTCATCCGCTCCTACCAACGCGTTCTGTCACATAGGACTTTATCCTGAACTTTATCCAGTGATTCAGGTTAATGTGAAGAAAAACTGAGAAAGGGATGTAGACCCACAAAGCACGTGATCTGAAATATCAGTAAGCTCATACAACATTGGTGAGTTTGAAATTGCGCACAAGTAGTGGATACTTTGGATGATGTTTGAAGATTTTTACATGTACGTGAGTGCGAAGTCTGCAAGGATTATGCTTCATGTACAGTAGAACATTTTCTAAAACACGCTAAGTGCAACAAAAGCGCATATTTAACCGCATTTACCTGTGTTTAGTTGTGTTTAGCACTTGGGCATTTATTTATTTCATTGGACAGAGTATGGCACCATATCAGCAATCACTCCGAAAATATCCTGCATGGTTTAAGAAGATGGAGATGGATTGAGTTACACTGGGAACCTTATGTTGGAGAGTGCTTGAGGCTATACCAACCCTGGTTAAATGGAAAAGCTCTATTTGACCTAAACCTTTGTAGGTCAAAAGTTGGAGGTGAGAGTATATATGTACATTGGCAGAGGAAATACACTGTTGTGGTGATAAGAGCACTGGTTGAATTCAAGAACTGCACAATTTATTGATTGATGGAAGGATACTCATGCAGAAATAAGGACACAGCTATTCAAAAATATTGTGTTTATTTAAAGGACTCACTATCATTTTGAAGTGACACTAAAGCTTTGTTTTTTGTTTGTTTGTTTTTTTAAATAACAAACATGTCTATACTTTCCTGCTCTGTGCAGTTATTTTGTACAGAGCAGCACCAATCCTCTTCTTTTTGGGTCCCCACAGGCACTTCTGCTCCCCCCCTTGAGCAGTGCCCCCATGCAAAGCTGCTTGCCCTGGGGGCACTGCTATGTGCTTGTCCCTGAGCCGCTGCTCTATGCATTCATAAGACACATAGAGCCGTGGCTCGGCCCTGCCTCGCACTGTCTCTTCATTGGTTCACTGTCTGTGATTGACAGCAGCAGGAGCCAATGGGCTCCCGCTGCTGTTTTAGCCAATGAGGAGGAAGAGTCTCCAGACAGCAGAGGCTGTTGAGAACATTGCTGGATCGGAGAGGGCTCAGGTAAGGATTGGGGAGGCCGATGTACCTTCATGCATAGAATACATTAAAGTAAAAAAACTTTGAGCCTTTAGAACCACATTAAGTAATTTATGGCATTTTTAAAAACAATTTCTATTTGATTTATGTATGTTCTGTACATATCATTTTATTAGCAAACATACATATTTATTTATGACACTGAGGTATATGCTATCAGTAGAGATATAAAACCGCGCTGCACTGTGATGCTATTAGATTGTGATACAGTATATATGTGGGAACATGTATAGTACCAGCGGCCGTCTATTGTGGAGAGTATGACAGGGTGATATACAATTGTGCTGAAGTATATTTGACTTTTAAACCATCAAATAACTGGGGTCATAATTGCTAACATGTGAAATGCCATGACAACTAAAGATCAAAAAAAGCCTAAGAAAGCAGCTTCCTTGGCTATAGGGGGTAGAGGGTGTAGTTGCACTTTAAGGGGAAAAACTTCATAAAAGTGTTTGCCCTGGCATAGGGTACACATCAGAATTGTCTGGTCTCATAAGGGTCTTCACTTGGTGTACAACAGATTTAACAGTAATGCACTTTGCACAATTATTTCACAATAATTGTTTAGTTATTGCTTAATGTTGTTTAATGAGCCTTTCAGGGGTTCAACTATAGCGGACAATGGATTTCTGGTGCCCGCTCTTTATTATGCTTCTGAGTATCATGGCCTGCCATGAAATCTTTTCCATTTTGTGACCACATCTCTTCAGCATGTCACAGCCAGGAAAGTTTAAGGTACACCATAGACAATGCGATTTTTGGGTTGCAGGAAAGAAAATTGCTTGATTCCTCTATCAACACAGTCAATATTAATGGGGGAATCCCTTCCGCGGAGTTATTGCATTCTCCCGGCAGGCCTGGGAGAGGGGTTTGGAGGAGAGCTATAAAAATATAGAAATATATTAGCTATATAAAAGTTATTATACAAGAGGAGCTTCTTTCACTTGGTTCTGTATGATCTGTACTGTCCGTCAGTATTATTTAGGAGCTGGAGTAGGCGTGGTGTCAGATTCTGGACTGAATACTAGCTGAATTCTCATTGCAAGCAAAGTAGGTATGCATGTTAATTGTCTGTTTACAGTGGCTTCTGCACTCCCCATGAGTCGTACAGCCACTCAGACAGTATTATAAAGTGAAGAGGTTGAGCACAGGTCCAAAATGTTGGTATTGGGTCCTGGGCTACTTAGGTATTAGCTGCTCTACCATTTAAGAAAAATACATGTTAAATGGCAAAATTTTCATTTTAAAATGATATCCAACCTTTCCTTCAGAGTCCTTTTTTTAAACATCCCAAATGCCACTAGATTATGATTAATGAGTGTACATTATGCATCCCACAATGGTGACAAGGGGTTAACCAGTCTGCACTATTTCATTTGTATTATTTTTTTCTCCCAAAATGGCTGCTTTTGTCTGTGTGCACATGCCAGCAGCAAATGTCCTTCTGTTTTTGAACAGGCAATTTGATATGCCAAGTATTCGTATGCTAATGGTGGTGCAGTTTTCTTCTTTTTTTCAAATAAATGGTAAAGATTGCTGCAGACAGTAAAACACAGAAGTGAGGAGCTTTTATTTTGGAGGCGATAAATTACTTCCCATTCAAATACAATATGACACATGCTGCTGACCATTTTGTTTCTCTACTAAAATCCTCTGTGCTTTGTAAGGAGAAATTTGCCATGAATATGCTGTCTTCCAACAATTTATAATAAGAAAAACTCACATTTAGATGATAAATTGAGTTAAATTAAATGCATAAATGGAGGTAGAATATAAACCACAATAAAATGCTTAAAGCATATCTAAACCCAAGAACAAAAATTTAACAATTTACCGTAACAATATTTAGATCTGGGGCTGAATTCATTTTCTCTTTTCAGGCTTTTTTCCCCATTATTTTCCTCTGGCAATCCTGCCAGTAATACACTTCTTGTCCTCAGGTGATAACACTCAGTCATTTAACTGTATGTGTGGGGGGGCAGCCATGTCACCCTAGTACAGGGAGTGTACCATGGAATAGGACCATGGAATATCTCCCCCTTGCCTCTTCTTCCTAACATAGGAGAGATGCATTCTTTAGTACAAATATACTTCCTGATATACATTTTTGAGCTTAGGCTGTACAGGGCAGTACTGGATTTCTGGCATGATCAATGGGTATTTTTGCACTTTTCAAACAGATAAAAAAAAATTGCCCAAAAAAGGGAGTAAATATACAAAGTTAATTGTTTGTATTTACATATACTCTAAGAAGTTGTGTAGATAGAATTGCTTAACCAGTTTTCACCCAGCCAAGAGTAAATTGCAGAGCTGGACTTTCATCAATTTGGGTGGCCGTCATAGGACGTCCTCCCAGATCACGCATTGCATGCACCCAAAGGGCTTTGCTGCAGCGAGATCGGTCACCAGCTGTGTCCATAGAAAACAGCCAAATGGCACATTTTTGCCTAAATTTATGAAGAACAATTATTTATTTGCAAAATTGTATAACAGAAACGAAGAAAACGTGTTTTTTTTTAAATGTTCGGTCTTTTTTTGTTTTTTTTTAGCAAAAAATAAAAAATCCAGTGGTGATTAAATACCACCTAAAGAAAGCTCTATTTGTGTGAACAAAATTATAAAAACTTAGTTTGTGTACAGCATTGCATGAATACGCAATTGTCATTCAAAGTGTGAGAGTGCTGAAAGTTGAAAATTGGCCTGGGCAGGAAGGGGGTAAAAGTGCCCGGTATTGAAGTGGTTGATATATAAGCTTAAGAATGGCTTAAAATATTTTTTCATAAATATAACCAGTGTTAAAACAAGGTTGCTTAAAGTTACCCAAGTATACTTATTGAAATTATTTTTAATAAGATAGTCCGAATAAAGAAAGCAAGTAATAGGGGACTTAAATGGTGTCACTGATTCACACAAAAAGGAATCCAATTTTATCAAAAAAGCACAGATAAAACACTTTGAGCCCCTGGGAAAAAAGCTCTATAGAAAATATAAATTAAAAAATTAAATTATAATATAAAAAAGCTATCTTGTATTGAAAGCCCCAAATCCACTGATTATGTAACAATATGATATTTACCTTGATTGAAGGTATGGGACAATATTGGTTATAAGATTGCCAGTAATTCTCCATAGGAACTGTGACCAGTATGAAGCCAAGTGACCTTGGAGCCTCTAATGTATATGGTTCAAAGTTAGCCCTTAATACCACAGTATGTATTTCAAGGATTGGAAACTGCATTTATTTTACAACATATTCCCCTGCTACCTTTATACACTTATCCCAGCATTTACCTATAGCCTGGAAAGCTTCGGGATGGAAAGTTTTGTCAGTACGCCTGAACCATCCTAGGATATTTGTGAATGATTGTGTTCACCGTTCCCACAGAAATATTTGTCTCTTGTGCAATTTCACGACAGGTTATGCATCGATTATCCAGGATCATGCGTTCCACGATGTTCACAGGAATGACTGCTGGGGACTGGGAACCACCACGGCCGGGATTGTCAATGACGAATGTACGGCCATCTTTGAAATGTGTACAATGTTTACTGCAGCTCAGCATCTTATTTTTGTATTGTGCTTGAAGTCTTCTGTAGATATCCTCGGGTTTTACGCCTTCATTAACAAGAAACGTTATCACTACATGCTGTTATCTGCTATCTTAATTAACAATCTCTGGACTGGCCCGCAACATGTGTGCCACCTATCAGTAATAGGACACACGTGCCACTTACTACTGCTACTGATATATATATATATATATATACTGTATATACACTGATCAAGAAACACTTTGAAAACACATCAGATCTCAATGTGGATAAATATCATGCTGGATATCTATGTTGATACGGACTGGGTAATCGGTTGGGAACATAAGTATGCCCCATTGTTTGATGGAAATTTCATTGCAGCAACTCAAAATGGTACTCAGTAGTTTGTATGGCCCCCACGTGCTTGTAGGCATGCCTGACAACCTTGGGGCATGCTCCTAATGAGACGACAGATGGTGTCCTGGATTATTTTCTCCCAGATCTGGACCATAACATCACTGAGCTCCTGGACAGTCTGAGGTGCAACCTGGTGGTGTCGGATGGACCAAAACATAATATCCCAGAGGTGTTCTATTGGATTTAGGTCAGGCGAGTGTGGGGCCATTCAATGGTATCGATTCCTTCATCCTCCAGGAACTGCCTTCATACTCTCGCCACATGAGACCAGGCATTGTCATGCAACAGGAGGAACCCAGGACCCACTGCACCAGTGTGGGGGCTGAAAATGGGTCAGAGGATTTCATACCAATACCTAATGGCAGTCAGGGTGCCATTTTCTAGCCTGTAGAGGTCTGTGCATCACTCCATGGATATGCCTCCCCCAACCATCACTGACCAACCAGGCAGCAAAACATTCTCCGTGGCTTCTCAAGACTCTTTCATGTGCTCAGGGTGCACCTGCTCTGACCTGTGAAAAGCACAGAGTGCCAGTGGCAGACCTGCCAATACTGGTGTTCAATGGCAAATGCCAATTGAGCTCTATGGTGCCAGGCAATGAGCACAGGGCCCACTAGAGGACGTTGGGCTATTAGGCCACCTTCATGAAGTCTATTTCTGATTGTTTGGTTAGAGACATTCACACCAAATATCCTGGAGGAGTTGGACTGCCTGTGCAACCTCTGTACAGTCCAGGTATCTTCTCATGTTGCAAGTAATGACACTGACCCTAGCCAAATGCAAAACTAGTGAAACACAGGCAGAAAAGATGAGTATGGAAAATGTCATTGGCCTCCACCTGTAAAACCATTCCTGTTTTGGGGATTGTCTCATTGTTGCCCATCTAGTGCACCAGTTGTTAATTTCATTAACATCAAAGCAGCTGAAACTGTTTAACAACCCCCTCTGATACTTAACTGATCAGGTCAATATCCTGAGAGTTTAAATGACTTGATGCTATACTCTGATTAAAAAGTGTTCCTTTAATTTTTTTGAGCATTTTATATATATATATATCATATCTGGAAGCTGAAAATAACTGAAGTAGACACTGCTGCTCCAGTGATCTCCACTTGTTTCCCATCATGCTGAGAGGTTAGCCTGATGCATTGTGAATTCAGGAGGCCGGCTGTTATGATCCGCTAGGCGGAGCCTTCCAGCTGCCAACTGACAGACCAACCCAGAGCGTGGGGTCTAAGCCCGGGCTGTGCCTTCACCAGGGCCCCTGTTGGATTTTTAGACACATATAATACTGCTTCTAGTGTCTTGAGGTGATTATGAATGAAAGAGCCATTGAAATAAAAAAATGAAGTGTGATTTTATTCTATCACACAATGGTGTCAAATAAACAATGTAAAGCGTATTATGAACAGTTCCATGTAGATAAAACTACTGTAAAACTGACAAGCGAAAGTTTAAAACAAAGTCACCATTATCTGTCATGGCTGTCCTGTCCTTGCCATGCTGTCCTTCTCAATGACTTTGTAAAGAAGGTGAAGCCGGATGTGACTAAATTGTAGCTGGAAGTGATCTCAGTATGCACCTGTTGCAGCTTCTCAGACGTGTGTATGCAAGAGTCATGTTGCTTGTGTGTATGAGAGAGAGTGTGTGTGTGAGTCTCTGTGTCTCATGCACTTTTAAGAGGCAAATGTACGTCATAGTTAGTGATCTTAATACCTTCTATGGAAAGTATTACTGCTTAGAAAAGCCATTTCATATAAGGTAAAGATGCTAAACATATGATGTTTGATGGACAGGAACATATGTATGCTGATGTACCAATATTATAAGCTAATGACGTAAATGTATCAATGTTAGAAACGTATACTAAATATACACAGAAAATACGTAATGTAATAGTAAGTCACTTCTAATAACCTTGACATAACTACCAAATACTTCTATGCCTAAATATAGCATACTCAACCTTCAACTGGTATATACTATTTCAGCTTAACTTGTATATCTTTTGGTCTCAGCTATAATTGAAGAATAGTAAATACTACCATTTGTCAAAGACCACTTACACATATTAATATTAATTATGACTAATCATAAAAACCAAATATTTTGCAAGCTTGCCATCAATATAAATGCCGAATCATAATTTAGATTTAACAGCCCCTGATGGTGGGGATGGACTTGAAACAGTCCCGGGCTAGGTCACGACCTCTGAGCGGGCCCACCAGCGGCTGAGGAGGCCTCCGGGGATGTGTGTAGGTACCGGGAGAGCCAGATATGAAGAGGACGGTGGCCCCAGCAGGGTGGTACGGATAGTGGTCCCGTGGGGGTAAGCGGGGTACCGAATCGGCGGGCAAGGAGTAGTCGGGTCACATGCAGGGTCAGCCAGGTAAATCAGTCCGTAGAATAGTCAGGATAATCCGAGTCAAAACACAGGAGCGGGCAGAATAGTCAGGACAAGCGGGGTCAATCACAGGGGCAGGCAGCGTAGTCAGGGTCAAAAACAGGGTCACAAAACGGGTGCAGGAACTCAGGATCACAGGAAGACCTTGCGGCAATTGGTGACAGTGCAGGGCATCTTTAAATAGTGCGCCCTGCACTGTCATTGGCTGGCTAGGACGCGCCCCCGGCTGTCATTGGACGCCTGAGGCGCGCCCGCGGCTCTCTACTGCGCATGCGCGGCTCCCTGTCAGCCGCGGCTCGCCGGGACCTAGTGCCCGTGTCCCGGCGAGATCCGCCGCCAGTGCGCATGCGCGGGGGACGGCGTCGTGACACAGGACTCCGGAGCCGCGATCCCTGACACCGGCTGTTCAGCACAGCCATTCAGAGAATTCTTTGTATTTTCTGAATTAATGCAAAGTATTCTCTGACTGGACATGGTGAAGAGAATGACATCACCGCCCCTTTTCTTCAACTCATCCAATCAGATAAAATATTGTGGTTGTTCCTTCATATCCAAAAAAAAGTCTAAATTTTGTAATATGTTGTTATTGTCTTATTTTTTTCTAAAGTGCAGTATACAGTATGTATTTACTAACTGTTGTTTCTTTATTTTAGTATATTTTTACAAAATGTGTTTAACAGAAAAGCATTTATTGCACAACAAATGGTTTCCAGAACACTGTATAGTAGCTAATGTGATAGCACAGAAGTAACCATTTTTTTCAGTCTGAGAGGCTCTCAATAAAACCTTGGACCTTACTGTCTGATAAAGGGTCATTAAGTTAATGAAATGAGTCACAATGTTTTTATAATGTTTGTATGTAACTTTGAACTTTTAAGTTCCATGAAGAGTGTCAAATAGATAAACATTGGGAACAGAGCATAAAGCTACAAAATAAAAATATCTATTATCTACTTTCACAGGTAAATGCACCTTTCTCCTACCTCCACTCTTAACTCCAAAACGCATTGACTCCTGCTGCCTTCCTCCTGGGTAAATGCACCTTTCTCCTACCTCCACTCTTAACTCCAAAACGCATTGACTCCTGCTGCCTTCCTCCTGGGTAAATGCACCTTTCTCCTACCTCCACTCTTAACTCCAAAACGCATTGACTCCTGCTGCCTTCCTCCTGGGTAAATGCACCTTTCTCCTACCTCCACTCTTAACTCCAAAACGCATTGACTCCTGCTGCCTTCCTCCTGGGTAAATGCACCTTTCTCCTACCTCCACTCTTAACTCCAAAACGCATTGACTCCTGCTGCCTTCCTCCTGGGTAAATGCACTTTTCTCCTACCTCCACTCTTAACTCCAAAACGCATTGACTCCTGCTGCCTTCCTCCTGGGTAAATGCACCTTTCTCCTACCTCCACTCTTAACTCCAAAACGCATTGACTCCTGCTATACTCAGAACAAATGGTGTATTCATATTTATGTATATATTGACCAGCTCTCACCTTCAGCTGCACCCGTTTTACGACTGGTGCCTGTTTCCTGAGAGAATCATCCCCCACTCCTCATGTGATCTTTATCAGCTTCTAATTGGGGTGGAGTTGAATGCTCATTTGAGCATCTCCCTATAAATTTAGATCAGCTCATGGGGGAGATCTCTGATGGGGGGCACAGTCTGATGGGGGTGCTGCTTCAGATTGAGTGCGGCTTGAACGAGTGCGTAGAAGAAGCAGTTAAACGCAGCAGTTGAACTAAAGCAGGAGAACCCAAGCAGCAGGAAGACACAACAACAGCAAGAAGCTCTACTGCATGCTGGAAGACTGCAAGCAAACACCCTGGGAAACCTCTTACATGCCTGAGACCCACTCCGTGTACCTTTATATAATACACCCCTCTTCTCCTCATCATATTACTATCCTCTGTTCCCAAATCTCATTTCTTTACCCCTCTGCTCCACCCCACAACCTGTACATCTCCCCCTCACTGCTATCATCTCCCTACTACTGCTCTCTTCACCTCCCCAAAATGTCTCTTCCACTCCTCCTTATTTTCCTCTCCTCTGTTCCCAAAATCCATTCATTATATCCCTCTGCCCCTCCCAAACATTTGTATATCGTGTCCTCACTGCTTCCCTCACCCCTCTATGGCACCCACCACCTCCTCCTATTACTCCGCTCTCCCACTGACCCCAACACCTCCACTAGGAGTTTCTCACGCTCCTGCACATCCCGCTCCCATGCCACCTTTCTCACCCTTCTCCTCCTCCTAGCCGCGGGGGACATCTCCCCGAATCCTGGCCCTCCGCCTCCCGCTCAACACCCTCCCGCCTCCACATCCTACTGCAACCCCCACAACTTAGTATCTGTCCCCCTGCTCCCTAAAATCTCCCCCCCGTTTTCATGTGCACTCCTGAATGCCCGTTCGGTGTGCAACAAGCTTACCGCCATCCACGACCTCTTTGTTTCCCGCTCCCTCGACCTCCTAGCGATCACGGAAACCTGGATCCAGCCCACTGATTCTACCTCCCCTGCTGCACTCTCCTATGGAGGTCTCACCTGGACCCACTCACCCAGGCCTAACGGTCGTAAAGGTGGTGGGGTTGGTCTGCTCCTGTCACCGCAGAGCACCTTCCGAGTCCTCCCAAACCCCCCCTCCCTATCTTTCTCCTCCTTCGAGGCCCACTGCCTCCGACTATTCTCCCCAACCCCCCTGAAGATTGCTGTGATATACCGGCCTCCTGGATCCATACCACGCTTCCTGGATGACTTCTCCTCCTGGCTACCCTTCTTCCTCTCCTCTGAGCTACCCACCATCATTCTTGGGGATTTCAACATCCCTGTCAACCTCGACAACCCGGACACAGCCCGTCTCCTCCACCTAACCTCCTCCTTTGCACTTGCACAGTGCATACAATCCACCACCCACTCCGACGGAAATATCCTGGACCTTGTCTTCTCCAACCGCTGCGCTCCCCACAACCTCACTAACACCCCCTTCCCTCTCTCTGACCACAACCTGATCACCTTCTCTATCTCCTCGTCCTCCAACGCCTACCCCTCCAAATGTCACACTACTACCAGCCGTAACCTCCGCAACCTTAACCCTGCCTCCCTCCACTCTGCAGCTGATCAACTCCACGACCGCATCCTCCCCCTGTCCTGCCCCGACTTGGCTTTGACCGCCTACAACAATGCGCTCTCAACAGCCCTTGACTCACTAGCGCCTTTAACCACACGCAACATCAGACCCCGACCGCTCCAGCCCTGGCAGACTGATCACACCAAAACCCTCAAACGACACAGTCGTGCCCTGGAGCGACTATGGCGCAAAACCAAATCCCAACAAGCCTTCACCCGCTACAAATCTGCCTTCCGCACCTACACCTCCTCCCTCCATGCTGCCAAACAGGCCTACTTCTTGACCCTCATCAAGGCCCTCTCCTCCAATCCTCGCCGACTCTTCTCTGCCTTCAACTCTCTACTCTCTCCACCCCCACCTCCACCCAGCACCTCACTCACTGCCCTTGAGATTGCCAATCACTTCAAAAACAAAATTGACACAATTCGCAAGGACATTGCCGCAACTCACACGCCCTCTCAACCCGTCCCCTCTCACACAGCTACCCCCTTATCCCCCCTCCCCCTCGACATAACCCGCAGGGACTTCGTCGCTGCTCAAACTCTCTCCAACCCCCTTCACCCTTACTCAGCTACCCCCTCATCACCCCTCTCCCACGGCCCCACCACTGCTCTGACCTCCTCTTCCACCCCACCCTACATTCCTCATACTGAAGCTCCCCCAACACTCCACACCTTTGACCTTACTACCATCGAGGAAGTCTCCAAGATCCTCTCTGATGCCCGCCTCACCACCTGCCCCCTCGACCCTATCCCCTCACAACTCCTACGACCTTCCTCCTCCTCCATCCTACGCTCCCTCACCCACATCTTCAATCTCTCCCTCTCCTCAGGCACTTTCCCCTCCCCTCTGAAACATGCACACATCACCCCCATACTTAAAAAGCCCTCCCTGGACCCCAATGACCCGAACAACCTCAGACCCATCTCCCTGCTCCCATTTACATCTAAACTCCTTGAGCGCCTAGTCTACACCCGCCTATGCTCTCACCTCAACGACAACAACCTCCTCGATCCCCTACAGTCCGGCTTCCGTCCCCTACACTCCACCGAAACTGCCTTACTCAAACTCTCCAACGACCTGCTAACCGCCAAAGCTAATGGCCACTATTCAGTGCTCCTACTCCTTGACCTCTCTGCGGCCTTCGACACAGTCGACCACCCCCTTCTCCTCAAAAAACTACACTCCCTCGGCCTCAGAGATTCTGTTCTCTCCTGGCTCTCATCCTACCTGTCACAACGCTCCTTCAGCATTACCTATAATGCTACCACCTCCCCCTCACTCCCCCTCTCTGTTGGGGACCCTCAAGGCTCTGTCCTCGGGCCCCTTCTCTTCTCCATCTATACCTCCTCCCTTGGCCAACTCATACACTCTCACGGCTTCAACTACCACCTCTATGCCGACGACACACAAATCTATCTCTCAACCCCCCACCTCACCCCCTTGGTCTCAGCCCGAATCACACACCTACTGAGCGACATATCAGACTGGATGTCGCTCCACTTCCTTAAATTGAACCTCTCCAAAACCGAGTTTCTTGTCTTCCCCCCAGCCCGGACACCACCCCCCATTGATTTCTCCATCACATCCAACAATGCTACCATCAAACCCGCCCTGCAGGCCAGAGTGCTGGGTGTCATTCTGGACTCCAACCTATCCTTCCAGCCCCAAGTCCAATCTTTAACAAACTCGTGCAGACTCCACCTCCGCAACATCGCCAAAATCCGCACGTTCCTAACCCCAGAAACCACTAAACAGCTCATCCACTCCCTCATCATATCACGACTCGACTACTGCAACTCCCTCCTCACTGGCCTGCCTCGCCGCTGGCTATCCCCTCTTCAGTCCATCCTGAACACGGCTGCCAGACTCATTCACCTTTCCAACCGCACTGTCTCCGCCACCCCCCTCTGCCAATCCCTCCACTGGCTTCCGATTGCGCAACGGATCAAATTCAAAATCCTAACGCTGACGTACAAAGCTGTCCACCATACTGCCCCGAACTACATCACTGACCTAATATCCAAGTACCGCCCAGCACGCACACTCCGCTCCTCACAAGACCTCCTTCTCTCTAGTTCCCTGGTCTCCTCCTCCCATGCCCGCCTCCAGGACTTCTCCAGGGTGTCACCCATCCTCTGGAACTCCCTGCCCCAACCCATCAGATTATCACCTACTCTCCTCTCCTTTAGGCGCACCCTGAAATCCCATCTCTTCAGGGAAGCCTACCCCACCCCCTGCTAACTTGCCGACCTCCTCCACTCTTCCTACCACTCCATCCCCCACAGCTATCTCCTCCTGTGCCACCACCCCCTCCCTCCTAGATTGTAAGCTCGAAAGGGCAGGGCCCTTGATCCCCTCATGTTTTGCATTGTATTGGTATTGTTCTGTCACATGTTCTGTCTCCCTTTTGTAATGTACAGCGCTGAGCGAACTATTGGCGCTTTATAAATACTGTATAATAATAATAATAATAATAATAATAATTATGTGAAAATATAATTATACATTCACTTTGAGTTGGGAAAGTTTGCATGTTATTTGATGTACAGATGGCCACTAAATGATACAATTGCATATCTGTAAATAAAATTATCAGAATATGAAACTAATTGCAAATAAGAATTTCAGTCAGGGATCAATAAATCAAAAAGTCGACCTGAATGTTATAATGATATAGTTCTTGTTTAATAAATGTATTTTTTATAATTTTGCAAACCAAATTAAGGCTCTAAATATTTTGAAATCCTTGTTTCTATGAACAGCTTGAGATGACACTGCAGAAAAAAAGCATCATAGAACTACTTAAATGAAAGACTCAAAGAGAGGTCCACAAATTTGAAAATATGCAAGAAGACATTTTTTTAATTGAAAATACTGTCTACTCAGGAAAAATAAATGTACTTACTCTGCCTCAAAACTACAATAATAACACCGAAAACTTGATGGGGGGCCTAGGTAAGGTGGAAACAGATGAAAAAATATTTTCTTTGAATATATTACGGTATATTCCAGATATTCAGGTGAAAAATATATAAAAAAGGGTGTCAACACAGCAGATTATTGTCCAAGTGTGAACAACTGCGAAGAGCTCACCGAAAACCCTAGAAATCTGGAAAGAAAAAATCTATCATGCCATCAGATAAAATTTCTACTGAAATTGTGTCAACACCACAGGAAAATACAATCGATTTCCAGACCTGGAAAGCAGCACAGAGGAAACAAAACTTACTCAGGAAAATTTTATTACTGATCTTCTGTTCTAAAGGAAAAGCATTATGGAATTTTGTTCCACCCTGAAAATATGAAATGGGACTCAATTAAAGCAGTAGTAAACACTCTAAAAAAATCTCCCTGCAAGGTAATGACATATGAGGTGGTATCAAAAAGTTTAGAGACTAGTTTTGTAACATGTCAACAGATGGCAACACAAGACTGCACGCACAATCACAGGAAGCACCAACCTTCATAAGTCTGTGTGCCAAAAGACATCATCCTATGTACATCAGGAGCTGTGCAACTGGTGCTATTCTGACCACATGCATTACCACGTGTGCTATTTCATCATAGACAGCAAGTTAGAACAAATAGCAAAAGTAAAATTATGAAAAATTAACTATTGAAACTCTAAAAGTGTGTGCCTACATTTCTAAAATTTGGAAATACGTAATAATGCATATTTACTGAAAATATTGTATGTTCAAGTAGAAAAATCTGCTGAAGTATGGATTTATAGAGTTATCCGATGATGTGTTTTATGCATGTAGCCCCCCCAAAAAAAAAATCTATACCATACCACTATACGGTATTTCTTAAATATGTTTTTGTGTTGATACATTTCCTCCATGACAGTGCCCAGATACCCTTGTTTTTTTACCAAAAGCATGTGAATTATCCTAGAAAAAGGCCACAAAAGAATTACAAGATAAAGCTCCTGTAGACTTCAGTAGAGTTCATGAGCTATGTTGGGGATTTGCAGATTTTTTCATTTGTTCACCAAACATCCAGAAATCTTGCACAATTCACTCATCACTGCTTGACAATGCCACACAGTTGGTCAGTGACTAGCATATAAGGTCTTTAAAATTACTTAAACCCTAAGTTTACTCAGACAAAGATATTAAAAGATAAGTGCAAGAGTCATTACTTACCTTCAAAAAGATGTGTCTCTTGTGCTGCTGTGTCCTCCTTTTTCTGAAATCTTGCTCCTCCAACAACTCCCCATCCCTGTAATCTTCCAGTGTGGTGGAAGTTAAAAGAACTAAGAGGCTGTGACATGCACTCATCAAGTGTGCCTGATTATGCCCCCCATTTCCACCCTGCTGCTCCATTCATTTAAGATGTTACTCTAGCTTCTATAAATGAAACATGGTCTATGAATGGAAGGGGAAAATTATTCACCTGTCCTCTATTCATCACATGGACAAGCACTGGAAAAGGATGGAATCAAAGTGTAATGTCATTTTAGGTGGATCTGCAAATCCATAAAAGTCAATTCTTTTATAAAGGCTGAGAATTACATGAGTACCAAGTGAAAAAAAATGTTGTCATGACACAGAAGAACTGTTTTAATTTTTTTTTATTAATAATTTTTAGACAGCAAAAATAATGACCATGTGTCTTGACAGACACATCGGGGTTTATTTACTAAAGCTGGAGAGTCCAAAATCAGACTCCCTTCTGCATAGAAACCAATCAGCTTCCAGGTTTCATTGCCAAAGCTTCATTGAACAAGCTAAGGTTAGAAGCTGATTGGTTTCTATGCAGAAGGGAGTCTGATTTTAGACTCTCCAGCTTTAGTAAATAAACCCCATAGAGACATTCTTGTTTCATGTAATGCCCTCCAGGTTAAGGTCTCAAACAGAATATTGTCTATTCAACTTCCTCCAAATCATTGAGAATATTTGGCTTCCCAGCATACTGCAGCAGAAATAAAGGACACAATTATATAAGGCGGTAGCATAATAATAATGATGGTTAAAGTGTTGGAGTGGTGGAAAAGTTGTCTCTCACTTACCAGTAGTTTTCAAGCTGTGATATATCTGTCACGTATATATATATATATATATATATATATATATATATATATGTATTGTATTGTGACAGGGCAAGGCCCTGCCAGTGTGAAAATGAAAAATAGATATGGCACAGGGTTGACACATATGCAGAGCGTGGGGCTCCTGAATGTTGATTTTGAGCAGAGAACTGTGGTTTTTCTACTTTCTCTGGGTTTTGGTATTCCCGGACTGGGTTCTGGAGTTTGGATATTTTGAAGAGTCTTGGGAAATCTCCAATCTGGTTTAGCACTACCCCCCTTAGGAGTTGCTGAATTATTTTCAGGCTTCCTGTTGCTCTGGACCCCTCTCTGAAAGTCCAACCCCTGCTGACACCACAGTACACTCTTAACCAGATAAAATCCCTACCAGATTACTACCTAAAGTAAGTTCACTGATTGGAGTGAACTGGTAAGAGGTTTATAGCAAACTTCAATGTAGCTTAGTTACACAGCATAAACAGAATTGGCATGTGCAGAGTCAGTTGGTACTTGTGTCAGCGTTAAATAAGAAAAAGACAACACTTATCACAGAGTCTCAAGTGTTAGCAGGCCTGTTTTTCAGAAATTAACATGACACCTTTAACCTAAGGTGACTTTACAGTCCTCAGTGGGCAGTGAGAACTATCAAACAGGCCTCAGGACCTGATGACAGGTAGATAGCCTGAAATAAGAAAAGAGCTCTTTACCCCAAACAATCAATGTTCTCTTAAATTAAATAAAGAGTCTTCTGTGCCCAGTAGGGGCCCAGTTGGTGCACAATGAGAGGAAGTGTGAATAATGGTTCTCTGAAGAACAATGCAATAAAGAAAAGGAAGCACATCACTCCCCCTTAAAAGCAGCAATTGACTTGTAATGCCCCTTTAAAGCACTAGTCACTAGTAGATCTAAAGCTGTACGATGTTATGCTGGCAGAACTGATTGTTGAGACAGGGCCACCCCTCTCTAGAATGCAAGACTATTGGTACAATTGGAAAAGGTCTCTTTAAAATAGTAAATTGATGATGGTGGTGGCACAGCTGCGGTTTGGCCTGTGGGATGGCTGTCCTGCTATCAGCTCTGATGATAGGGCTGTGTTGATTGTGGTCAAGCAGTAGCTGCTGGAGGAACTAGCCACAATTTATAATAACTGTGTGCAGTGTCCGCAACTGTGTGCAGGAAAATAATAAACATGGAGCAAGTGTCAGTGTTCTCTTTCCTTGGTAATGCTTGGGACTCACCTAAAGGATGGCAGCCGGCGAATTCTGGAGATCTTTCTCTCTCCTCTGATGGAGCCTCCACGCACTCTCCAGTCCCACCTGCAGCATCCTGTCTGGTCATCTGTTGGCAGATTAGCTTTCTAGACCATGTGGCAAGGTGAGCAATCAGCAGATTCTCCTTTTCTCTCTTCTCTCTCTTTCCGCAGCCTAGTCCAGTCCTCTGGCACTCAGCACACTCCTCTCTCCAGATCTCTCCTCTCACTCCCCATCCAGTCTCCTGGGCTTTTGTATATCCCTCCACTCACACACCAGCTCCTCTGGGAAATGTAGTTCCTAGATACAAGTCCTGCGGTTCAGCATATTCCATGGGGCTTTTCTGCAGAATGTGAATGCCACTGTTCTGCAGGACACTGCCATCTTGTGTTCGCTTTAACATCCTGAATCAAACACTTGTGGCAGGGTGTTGCACTAGTTTTCAGGTCTTTCAGGAGACAACAGGCTTGAGGTGTCAGGATAACCCCTATCAAAAGGCTAGGGAGTGTGCCCAAGCAGCAGGGTGCTGCACAAGGCTTAGAGAGCCAGGAGTATTGAGAGAGCCAGAGCCGAGACAGAGTTTCAGAAACGCAGAGGTACTGCATGAGACAGTCTGAGGGACCAGCCCAGAGCCAAGATTTAGGCTCTGGAGAGCCAGGTGGCTTGGCATTATTTTTTGTTTTGATAGTGGAAACTCCTGCATGAGAAACTATTTTCTTTTTGACCTTTGAGTTGATTAATAGAAGTGGGCCAAAAAGCCCTAGTTTAGACTGGCATTGCTTCTTCATTGCCATTCATCAAACTCAACATAAATTCCAGAACTTTAAGCTGAACCCCAATGAAGTAACTAGTGGGGGATTGGGGATATTGAAAATCAATTCTGGTCATTTTCAAGGTTAATAGGCAAGTGATTGTCAAACAAAGGACATGGTGATTATAGTTGTCGAAACCTGATTTATTTAACCAGCTATAATAGGCATGAATTGATCAGGGAAACTAGCAGGCAGCCACAACAGATTCAAAACCTACAAGAAATTGTACTATTTAAAAAATAAAGCTTAAGCCTTCAGCATCATAGAAACTGGCCAGTGGGGCAACGGTTTAAAAGCATAGTTTGTGTTTTTTTTTGTTATTGCAGTAGCACACTGCATTTTCTTAAAAATTTGTTGAAATGTTAAAAAAGAGTGCACCAAAGTGCTTCAAAACCAGAACCCTAAATTCCCTAAATCCTCTTAACCAACACCACACGCAGGGAACACAGGACCATGCACCAAAGAGCTAGGTGGGAACACAACCTCAATGAGAAAGATAGGCAGCAAAAGGCTACACACTTATTGTCAGGACACGATCCTTAAGTACTAAGGGTGAAAAGGCCAAAATGCATGAATGAGTTCAGCAGTTTAGTGATACATCACAGCACAGCAGTACTTTTCAGTGCTTGTCTAAATGCAGGTACCAATGAGCCATTTTTGCGAGAACAATTCCATACTCAGTTTTACTGGGCCATACTGTCAGCATCAGGACCCACATACTTATAGAAACCTTCACAGCACATTCAAGCAAATAGGATGGTGGTTGGGATTGATGCAGGACATGGCACAATGCTGGAAATGGTGGTACTACTTTTGTTCTGCACCTTGGTGACAGTGCCAGTATGGTTTCCCTTCTCCACAATGGCCTCAGATGGTTAATCCTCAGAACCACTAGTCTTTCCCATTTGTTTATAACCTATGCAATGTCCCAGGAAAAACATTGCAACACTGTTTTGTAGCTGGTATGTCTGTGTGACAGAAGCCACACTGGCCAAAGACTCTGAAGGCGTTCCATGGATAGGCAAGCTGAGAAATGGCAGACCCATGTGTGACAATGGCATCAACCTGCTGTCTACTTTTCAGCTGTAAATGTTCACACACACACAATTTCTGTTTATGGATCCCTGGCTTTCAGGATTTCCTGCAGCAGGCCAGTACAGTATGCAGCCCCTTAAGATGCTCATTGACATAAAGTGCTCTCTTGGCAGAGACATGATACAACTGTCTGGTATGCGACATGTGCTGCAACTACATGGTGGCAATGCTGCAGAGGTTTCAGCAGCTTTAGAGCTCCAAATCATCAGCACATCAGTAGCTGCTAAAGTAGGATATGTGAAACACTTTATTCTCATATGAAGAAGTGATTAAATTGGTGAGCTGTGATGAGGATGGGATTTGCAACACAATCTCTGCTGGAGCTCATACTGCATGATGTAATAAACCAGGCACTGGAGGCACAGATTCTCATTGCCTACTGCCTCCATTTCTGGGAAGCAGAAAAAGAGTAAGATTAAAATAAGAAGTAGGGTGCTGCCATTGAAGAGAAGTAGGATTCTAGTGCTGATGATTAGTAGGAGGAGAGTTGGGAGTGCTGGACATGTGGAAATTAGTGGTGGCCCTCCCCAATTCAAAGTGAAAATTCTTATGAGAATCTATGATACCATCATCCAAGAACAAGGACAAACACTCCACTTTGAGCTAGCTTTGTCTCATCTCCTGATGGTACCTGGATCCACGAGCTTGTAGGCTGCTGTCTGCCATTTCCTAATGGTGGCCTTGATTTCAAACATGCAACAGCAACAAAAGCTCCCCATTGTGTGCGGCACATCAGGATACACTTCTGTGCAACAGAGGTACACTCCACAGCACCCCCTCTTTTGTCCTGTCATTTGCCATAGCTGCAATTATATTTCTTTAATCTGGTGTTCTTTATTCCACCACATTTAACCTCTTCACATGGCACCTCCTGACCCTTTAAGGGGTTTCAGATGCCTGGAGGCAGGGCAGGGTTTTAGGGTCATGTGACCGCCGTAATTCACTGTCACAGCGGTCACATGATTGGAAAAGGTCCCAAAGGGGAGATCGGGACCTTTCCGTGAGACACCGACATATGTGCTGGGAGCGTGTAGGGCGAGCGCTCTCAGCACATATGTGTTTTGAAATGGTATGCAAATATGCGGCCGCTCAGCAGCAAGGCCCAGCTGCCGAGAGGCCGCATATTTGCGTACAGTCAGCGTTAAGGGGTTAAAGCATAGTTGCAGGAGAAAAACCAAAGGGCTTTGCTTGTGCCACTTATTCCTGACATAGACAAAGCAGACATTTTTGTGTGGCCTTTTTAATTTTTTTTGTTTACATTTTTCTTAACCACTTTCGCTCTGCAGATGGCCGACAGCTACAGGACCAGTGACGTACTCGTACATCACTGCTGCTTTGCCAACACGGGGGTGCTACATGCTCGAGCAGGAGCACAACCCTACTCCTTCACGTCTGCTGTGACACAGCGGAATGAGAATCTCGGTAATCGGGACCTGGTGATCATGAGATTGCTTTGCGATTACATGATCACAATGACAACGGAGCTTTTATGAATCAATTAATCTGATTCATAAAATATTTGCTTCTGTTCCTGGAGAGCTGTAATTGGTCCACAGCTCTCACATGGCACATGGGGCCAATCACAGCACCCTACACCATATGCGTCCTAGATTGTAAGCTCCAAGGAGCTTGGCCCTCCTTTCCCTCTTGTATTGAACTGTATTGTTGCTGTATTGTCTCCCGTTATATTGTAAAGCGCTGAGCAAACTGTTGGCGCTATATAAATCCTGTATAATAATAATATGACCAGCTGGAACCAATCGCAGATCACTGTATTTTGAACTGTCATGAACTTAACACATTCATGACAGTTCAAAGCACGCTTTGCATTGCAGAGCAATAATCTTCATTGCCCATCCAATGCAAAGTGTGAAAAAAAAATCCCCCCCCCAGAATAGTACAATGTTACTATGGTTGATATGGTAACATTGCACTACTCTGATGAAGGTATTTAAAAAAAATAAATAAATATAATGTTTAAAAATTTTTTAAAAGTATCTTTTTTGTAATACTTGCCGACCGCCAACAATGTGTAGGTGAGTGGCAGCTCTGTTATTTGTTTGGAACAATTGAGTTGATTTACTGAAGGTATATAAGGTATAGGGTGTCCACTTTGCAAGGGATGTTAAGGCTATAAATCAAATACATTCAAGCAATAACATTTATTAACTTTTGGGTGTTCAGGCTTTTGCCACTGGTAGGAGGTGGCCATCCATGTACTTAAGGTAGTAACCTGCCCTGCTGAGCGTATAAAGTCAGAGGACCTTCATTAGAAGTAGAGGATATCAACATTGTAAAAGCAATGCAAACAGTAGTTACTTTTGACAATCCAATATAAGCTTACATGAAAAATCTTCTTTCATGTTGTGAGTTTATCTTGTCTATTGGCCAGGTCTTTCAACTACTTCCTAGATTTCCTACATGTTTTGCTGCTTTCCCTCTGCTCATTCCTTTAATTTACTTTCAAATTCTAAGGAATACATATCCCATAGTACCTTTCAGTCTGCAAGCCACCCTGCCTCTTCCTCTTGACTTGAATGCATGTCACAAAATTCATGAAATTAAATGTGTGGGATTCTTCATAAAGTAAGTTTACAAACTTCAAGATTGTTCAGATTAATAGGAGTAGGCTACAAATAATTGAAATGCATTCTGGAAATGAATTTATGATTTTACATTTTCACCACAGATACACTTTAATTATTAGTTATCTATGCTGGGCTGGAGGTGGTTTTACATACTTTAGGCACTACTTCTGTCATATTAGAGAGAATTTTCACTGAAGTGGGTGCAGATCGAGTGAGACTGAGCAGCTGCAGGATAATAACCTGGGGTGAAAGTGTGCAAGAGCACAACCTTTTTCATTTTTTGGGGGGAGGGGGGTTAGAAAGGATGTACTGAGATGCAGGAACAATACAGACTGCTCTGGGACTTACTTTAAGCAAGAATGGGCTGACATGACCTAAGTAACACAAAGATAAAAATTACATTTTATACTTTAAATAAAAATTGTAAATAAAGTAAATTAGAAATAAAAATGATGGTGTATAGTTTTAGACACAACATCCAGAAATGATATACATACTTGTTCAACTGTATGTAAGCATTTTACAAGGCTGCAATTTTAAAGGGAGAAACCAGGCAGGTTTTAATCAAGGAATGAAAACTAAAGTGTATTATTGCAGTAAAGAACTTCAGACATGCTGTATTGCACAGACTGAAGGCCAATTATGTAAGCAGCTTTTGTAAAGCACTGTTTAAGAGGAAGACACCAGGAAGGATCTAATGAAAATAATATTTCAATAAAAAAAGATTTAAAACTTTTTCAGTACACATTTACTATTTGACTTGCTTTAGTAGTCTGTAGCTTAACAGGGAGACATAAGGAAGGTTTAAAATTAAAAAATCCAATTTAGCTTTTTTTCATGGAAAACAATCCAGACATTTTGTACCAGCTTCATGCACAGTATGTAAGCACTTTTACTGGGCTGCATTTTCAGAAGGTAGAAGACATATTTGAAATCAAAGAAATCCAAATGTTTTATTGCAAAAAAAAGCCACAACTATTATGCAGACTCGATGCACACTATCCAACCATAAGAAGACCACAGTTTCAGAGGGACATACCAGGCAGGAATTCATAGAAAAAAATTTCACAGAAAAAAAGTCAAGAAATATTGTACAAATTAAATTTACAATCTAAACAGCATCAATAGGCCAGTTCGAGAGAGAGAGAGGAACCATGGAGGTTGTAGGCAATAAATCAAAATGTTAGTATTACAAAATCAAAATTATGGTCTCCCAACTATTGTAACAGTTTGGAAAAGTCTTGACTAACAGGACTGCGTGAAACAAGATATTCCAGTACAATAATTACATCAAGTTTTTTTTTAGCTAAAATATTTGATTGAGAAGATTCTCAGCCATATGGGTCAAAAATATATCATCGAGCTGCGGAAATGGAAGGTAGCTGCTCAACATGGGATCTGGAAGACAGCTAGGATCACTGTAGTAGAGCGTTCCCCAAACAAAGATAGTTTCATGTGGGACCATGCAGTTGTGATGGAGGTCGGATGGGACAGCCACAAGCTGCTATGAAATCACACGCAAGGCGTACATAGGGAGGTGCGGGCCCCCTAAGTGTGTATGTTGGAGGTTGTATGAACAGCTGCTAAGGTGACAAGACAACGTTGTCTTTTTAGTTTGGTGAAGTTATGGTGGTGGTGTGCTCAGCTTCTGTGTATATATTTGTGCAATGCACATTTGTTTTGTTTTTTCTAATAAAAGCCCTTTGATAAAGCTGCATGATCCCACATGAAATTATCTTTGTTTGGGGAACGCTTTTCCCTATGTACATATGTATCGAGTATGAGTTTCGGTGACCACACCCATTAACTTTTATTTATGTTTTTCATGGGTGAGTCAGTGATCATATGATAGCCGATATTAATACTGGGTGATTTTGAATTTAATCCCTTCTATATCGGTTGTTCATGCCCTTGGCTAACCTCTTTTAGTCCTTGTATTCACTGTAGTAGAGGTGTCAGCATTTCTTTGCTTCCACAGGACTTGGCCAGATATGGAATATGCATACTTTTACTTTTTACTTTTGTAACGAGGCACAAATAACCATACCTGAAATATTAGCTTTTAAGTGTATCTAAACCCAAAATGTTCTTTTTATGTTTCTATTTTGTGGAAGAGTTAGAACCTCTGTCAGGTTTTAATTGCTGTCTGTGTATTTTGCTATCAGGGATACAAGATGGGTTCAGGTTCACCACTACCATTGGTTTGTGGTAAATCCCAAAGGAATACAAAGTTCATGAACCGTGGACTTTGTGCCAAAAAGCTCATAGGTTTGCAATGAGAAATAAGGAATAACCTATAATGCAGTTGGTAGACTTTTCCCTGGCAGCTAAATCACAAGAGTCAATCATTTAAAAGAACCACCAACTGAGCCCTCATCTATGGGCCTACTGAAGTCATATTGTCAGATTTTGTTAGAGCTAGGGAGAGCTGACAAATCTGTTTAGGGAGAGATACTGTTTTTTAGTTTTTATTTCTCATTTTGGCATTGGTACATGTCTCCCATAGCAGTGCCTGGATTCCCATGCCCTTTGATTGACAATAGCTTTCCTATTATTCCTACAAATATCCAGGATTAAAGAATAAGAATCACACTGCCTCAACCCCATAGACGGCAATGGATTCATTGCAAAGCTTCTAAACTTTGACCAAGATTTGTAAAACATTTTGCAAACCAAACCCAGACATATTCCCATATCCCCAGTGATGACATGTGGATACCTTCCATCTACACTTATTTATTTTATCCAATACAATGGCACAGGTTGATCAAACTAGTGCTTTTTACCTGAAACAACACAAAATGTTACCAATATTGTATCAATACCAATTATAACAAGTATCAAGTCTGTAATATTTACTTTTACTATGTGTTTTTTTTTCGATCTATTAATTTCGGAATATATGTTCCTAAATCTATCTCCTTTTACAAAGAAAAATTTTTTGGACATGGTCTAAATGTTAGATTTTACAAAAGGTAGTTTTATGCTATTGTAGTGTTTTACTATGATTCAGAATATGTCAGCTTTCTTCTACAAATACAGAAATATAAACTTTTGGATAGTATCCAAACATCATCAAAATTGGAAAACTACATAAAGAAAAAAATATTTTTACATTGTATGATACTGAGAAGTGCTGTACAGCACTGATTTTGAAATGTGAAACTTTCCAACTGTTTCCAACTTCCATCTGAAATTAATAAGTAAAAATTGAGCATTTTCTTCTGGACAAATATGACAGTTGGTGAAGATATAAAGCATGCCCTATTGTAGTGGTATTTAGAACTAAAATATTTTTCTCTAATCTGAATTGGAGCACATAGATAAAGTTAATTCAGTTAGAATATGCTGCTTTAATTTTATAATTTAACCACTGTTGTTTCTTTTAATACATTTCCAGTTTAATTATTTTACGTATGCCTTTCAAAATACTGACTTACAGCTATTTTCTATTTTCAACAAAAATGGAAACCAAGTCCTTGTGCACCCACTGTGATCTCCAGCTAGCAACACCTGAGGAATCAGCTTTTTTAGATCTTAAAAAGAAGTTCGGATATTGAACATAGACTCTGATAATGTTAAATGGAATACAATTTATTTAGACATGTATTTGATTCTAGCTGCCAAGCTAACAATTCCTAGATATTGAAATCAGCCTAAATCTTCTAGTTTATTTGAATGATATTTGAATGACTAAAAAATTGACCAACTGAAATCTTTTAACGAGAAAAGGTCTCTACATCTGGTAGCACTGGATTCAATTCTAAATCACAAGTATAGACAAAAACATACCATGTAACTACATTTGACATATCTCTAAATGAGTTGGAATGAGCGAGTGAATCCTCATATCTCTTGAAATGTTTGAGATATCTTTCAAATCAAATAAATAATTTTCCTTCATTTTCTCAGTTTGCTGCTAATTCATGTTGCTATTCTCTAAACTCTTTTCTCTTACAACAATCTATGCAAGTTCTTATTATTTCACCTATATTATATAGCAACTTGTACATGTGTTTTGCGTGTTGAGTATAAACAGATTTATTACCCATTTTTAGTTTAAATTTCAAAATAAAAATGTGTGTATAAAAAAAGCAGATCAGAACACTGATGCTGCAGTGACTATTGGTCAGTCTTTTCCTGAGAAAAACAGCACTAGCTTTGCTACACCTAATATAAAACAAATATTAATTTGATTGCTACATGAGTTTTTCTGTCCATCTACCATGGGAAACACTCAGTGCTGCTGAATATGGAAAAGCATGTGATATAATCCTCTTCTTTTCATATGATGTCATTAGCATTTTTTATTATTGGCTTAGGCACCAGCATGGTGGCAGTGAAAAAGTGCAAGCTCTAGGATTGACGTGGAGCTTATATAGGGCTAACTATTCTAACATTTTACTCCCACACGTCAATGTGCAATGGGGAAGTGAAAGAGAAATAGCTATATTCAGATGCAAAGTTGAGCTGTAAAGTGAACCTGATGTTTTGACCTGCATAGGGGAAAAACAGTTGCACTTTAAATAGTTACGTTTCTGCAACATCTAACACGTCTATGAATTATCTTTTCTGAGCTTCTTCAAATTAATAAACAATGGCAAAATCTGCTCAACTGGTGATTTGCAGAGCAGCATGTATTTACATGGCATGGGGATATTTGTAGTCTGAAGCATAGAACCACTTCCCTTGGGGAGCCCAGGCTCCCAGTTTCACTGCTGACCTCTGATTAGTACTAACATGCAAAGAGTGCAAGACAATATAGGACAAGACTTCCCATCTTTGTGATACAATAAGAAAGTACCATGCCCAGCAAAGCGATAATATATTGTAGTATAATTGTGACAGAGGTTGTTATTTCTTACTTTATCAACAACTTAAAAAAAAACATGGCTGGAGTCCCAGTTTACCATGTGATGGCAATGAAGTTGAGTTAGACACAGATGTTACAGCCTAGTTGTACAATTTCCTTTTTTCAACAACTACATAACGCATGGGAAAACCTGACTGGATATAAAATAATTAGATTGCTTAAGTAGTCCCTTGTGCTATATCGTTGGCAAATCATAATGACATTTAAGCAGATTGCACAACCAGATTGGTTAGCTTTAATCTACTTTATCTTTAGTTCAAAGTGAAATACATTTCTCTTTTCTTTTTTCTTTGTCCAGGACCAATGTATATAGTCTGCAAGTAACTAGATAATTAAACAAAGAGTTAAAAACCACTTATCTATTTGTATATTCATGCAAATATATATGTATTTTTACTCAAATACATAATATCATCAAAGCTATTGTTAATAAAGCCAATTAATGTATGGTTAGCAAAGAAAGATAGTATTTACATTTTCAAGTGGTATAATAGGAGCATTACTGTAAACTATATTTTTATTTAAAATGCCTCCACTATATACATAAAGAATATTCTGGATTTTCAAGCATATCTTGAAAATGCCAAGAGATATTCAGCCGACAAAGGGCACTTAGACAGTGTTGCTTCCTGTGGAGCTCTGAGAGTGAGAAACCTATTTATCTGTCTTCAGGCCATAGACACATGCTGGGTTATAGCCAGAGATATTGGCCAATTGATCAGATCATTACTAGGCATGTTGAGAAGTGCTTATGGAATCGGACTTCTAGCCGCCTGTGTGCAGGGATCTTCTGATAGTACTAACAAAGCCCCTCTGTAGTCTATGCTCCAAATAGTCTGATCTCCTATAATACAACCTGAGCAAGCTACAGACTTGGCTCATCTGAGCATTTAGGGTGAAAGTGGAAATATGTGAAGAATCCAAAGTCATGTCAGAAAGCCATTTTATTTTTGGAGTCTCTATACTATGTCATGGCTAAAAAATGAACCAGCTACACAATACTTGAATAATTGATGTTGTTATAGTTTTTTAATATAGTTGTGTAGATGGCATTTAGGTTTTGCAAAACAAATATCATAATGGCATCACATACAGCCTATAAAACGTTTCTGTTGCGTGTTGGGAATTTTCTGCTTTAATGGAATGTGTTACCAACTATAACTTTTATTTCTTCACCTTGATGCATATGCCTGTTTTTATAAGCATTGTATGTTAATTTGTGGTTCACAAAGATGTCAATACTTACTGACACTTTGTTTAACACCGAAGGTGTTTATAAAGAGTGCAAGACATCATGGATTCATTAGGAGCAGAACAGTTTACTCAGCATAGAAAAAATGCTTAAATGCGTTATAAAAAATTAAAGTCTGGGTGATGGGCTCTTTTCTTCACTGCTAAGCATAGAAACACATGGACATGGCATACACACTTACTATTTCACCCTTAGAAACAGTCTGAAACCTGGATTGCTTGTAAGGAAAAATGAGATCTGCAGTTGCATTGATTTGAAATCGGGTTGGAGACAAAAGACCCAAATAAGAACATCTGTAAATAAGGCATTAAAGTAGTTTACCCTATTAACCATACATAGTAAAGGAAATCTCAAGATATAAATGATATCTTTTCCTGGCTGAGTTTATTTTGATATGCAAGATTTCAAGAATATGCATAATGACGTTATAAAACAAAGAGCAGAAAAGTTAGCTCTATTAACCACACTTAAACATTCCTAACGTTCTTTTCCAGTCTTCATGTATACATTTGGGTGAAGTGTATAATGTCCTGGTGCCCAACATATATTTCACAGTCCACATGAGATCCATCTGTTCTCGATTTGTGGTTTGCTGCATCCTGGGCAAGGTCTGTCACCAGTTGAGCACTTTGCAGAGTGGCAGTGGGATACCAGGTGCTTGGATACTCTCTGCATTCCTGCACCTAAAACTGCAATGAAGTTTGTTAGGCAGAGTAATCTCCAGCTGAGAATAGTAGTATAATCTATCATCAGGTAGAGAACTGCAAGAGAGCATGTGATCGGGTAAGTAAACACCGAGTTGGGCTAAATAAGCTTGCCACATACCACCAATGTGATGTGGGACTAAACAGCACTGCCACTGACCAACAATTCGATGGTGAGAATTAACAATTTTGCCACTGACCATAAATGAAGAGAAGGGGTTTAGGGGGTTAACAGCAATGTCACTGACCACTAGTGAAGGTGAGGGGTGCTGTCTGGGGCAATTTTGAAATTTTTCATATACATATTTTTCTAGAAAATGACTTAGAACCTCCAAACCTTGTATATTTTCTGAAATGAGAGACCCTGGAGAATAAAATGGTGGCTTTTGCAATTTTTTATGTCACATATGATATTTACGCAGTTGTTTATCAAATGCAATTTTCCAAGAAAAATACATATAAATGAATACCAAACATGTTAAGATTTAATACCAAATAGATACCAAACATGTTAAGATTTAAAATTATGCACAGCTGTGAAATGGCGACAACCTACAGTACCTGAAATAGGTGACACTTTTAAAGACTTTACAGGTTATCAGATTAGAGTTATTTATGAATTAAGGCCCTAGAATTATTGCTCTCACTCCGAAGTTTGCAGCAATACCTCACGCGTGCTGTGCAATCACCATTTACATATGCCTGCCAGACCTATGCACGTTTGTATTTGCATGTATGCCTTTATAGAACAATGGTGCTTTTACATTCTTTTTTATTATTTTGATTTATTTGATTTAAATGTACTTTTTTTACATGCTTTTTACATTTTTTTCACTTAACTTTATTGCTATAACAAGGGGGTGAACATGCCCCTTGTGATAGCTTTGGGCAGGTGATAGATGTCTCCCCTGCCATCCAGTGCAGCTGATAAAATGTAGGTTGGAAGAGAAATGGATAATACTACTGCCACTGACCATCAATGCAGAGAGGGGGTTAGGTGGGTTAACAATATTGTCACTAACCACCAATAAAGGGGGTTTGAAATATTATTACCACTGACCACCAGTGTGGGGGTTATTACTTTGGCCTCTGCCACCAGTGCTGACGGTAACTACTGCAGTCACTGACACCAATATTGGGAATTATTATTGCAGTCACTGGCACCAATTGTTTGGTGTATTGTTGCAACCAGTTAAGTTATTGCTGGAGGTTAATATTATGGCCTCTGTCACCAATGCTAGAGGTTAGTGATGCAGCCACTGGCACCAATGCTGGGGGTTATTACTGTGGTTGCTGACCCCAGTTCTGTGGGTTATTATTGTAGTCACTGACACCAATTGTAGGGGGTTACTATTGCATTCACTGACACCAGTGCTGAGTATTATTATTGCAAACACTGATGCCAATGCTAGGCGATACTACACTTGCCACTGACACTAATGATGGGACTTATTTAACTCCCACTTTTTTCAGTGTACAAATTGGCCTGTTGAAAACATTTGGTACAAGGTTTTTTCACTAGTTTACAAGATCATGCAGTTTGAGGCTTTATATATTTGGTATCTATTTACTCTACATAACATATTTTATTTCATATCCAAAAAAAGGGGGTTATATTTTGTTTGTGTGCGCTAAAATTCATTTAAATTTTTTATATAAAAAATATAGCTTTCATGAGCAGTTGCGCAAATATTATGCAAAATAAAAAGCTGCAACTACCATCCTTTTATTCTACAGAGTCTCTGCTTTCAGAAAATATATAATATGTTGTGGGTTTTAAGTAAGCGAATGTATTAAAATTTAAGATATGTGCAAAAAAGGTAAAAAGCTTTTTAAAGGAATTAAATACAAATTACTTCAAAATATTCAGACATAGAATATTAAATATGTAACTAAGTGACAAGGATGTAAATATAAAGTGGAAGAAAACAAGAATTACTTACAAATATTAATGTATGCTGCCTAAAACAGCACCATTCAATTTTTGTTTGGTTTGTCGCATAATCAGCTATTGTTGATAAGAAAAAAATGAAATACTTTATATGTGTATAAGGAATAAAAATAAAACTTTTATTTTTAGTCTTCCTAAGCTTTTCTGTTTTTCATGTGCTTTTTACACAACACTTTTGTCAAATGTTAATGATCTTTCTGTTAGGAGATTGACATACACTCAGGGCCGCAGGACTTATAGCCTACAACCTGCATGGTAATACCATCTAAGAATGTTTATTCCAAGCGAAGGAATTATTAGTACTATAGTGCAAAGGCAGATGTATTTTCTATTGAAGATCAAAAGTTCAGATAATTATTCCGCATGTCTCTAGATGGAATGTATCTTCACATTTATACATCTAGGATATGTACAAAACAACAAATTTGCAGAACATATTAATGTTGTATTATGTATTTATATTTTACATTTGCCTTAAAGTGTATGGAAACCCCAAATCTACTGTGTATTTCAGTATCTTTGTCACAATGCCTCATTGTGCAGTATACAATTTTCTTAAGCAAATAATTTTTTGTGAGTTTATTTCCAAATTTCTTACTAGGAAATCATGCCAGTAACAGGACTTTCTGTTGATGGTTGACAGTGCTAAGCCTTTTCCTTGCAATTAGCAGTAGCTCTGTAAGCCTGCCATGTGCCATTTGGTTGTTGGGCTGCCTATCATGTGTATTCCTCCTGCAGACCTGATAGACAACCATACAGTCAACTTAAGGAGCTTGCACAGCAGGCTGACAACACTGCTAATTGCGAGGCAGCGTTGTCAGCCTTCAACAGGAAATGTTGTTAGTAGAGGGATCTCCAGGTAAGAACTTTATTTGCTTACGAAAACTGTATACAGTGAGGCATTGTGCCAAATATACTAAAAAATAGATTTGGGGTTTACACATACTTTGTCCCCTTCCTCAGTAGGTAAATTAGCATTCATAGACACAGTTCCCTTTGTTAAGAAATTATTAAATTGTGTTTCATTTTAGAACTACTAGATTCACTGACCGCAGACAGTCTCATGCCAACAATCAGGAAGCAACAAGTGTAAGTTCCAATTATGTGGTCACCATTGAAGTCAGTCATGGTGACCAGAGGTTTGCATGCAAACAAACTTGCTGGCTGCAGCTGTCATTGTGTCTCGCAGATTCCTATGGATCAATAAATACACACTATATTCATCTATCCTCCGGTGTGCGGCTGACCCTTCTTCCTATTGTACATGGAGATGGGTGCAGCTGTCACAGTCCGATACAGTATGTGACATAAATTTGTTGAATTAAAAAGAAATCATAATTTAAAACTGTTACATGTAAAACAACCAAAGCAATTGCTTTGCTGATGTGTTAGCTTATAATAATTAAAAAAGAGTAAAACATTATACCATGCAAACATTATATGGCCTTAAAAAAAATTTAAATTATTTTGGTAGACAAATTAGAGCTTTGTGAAGTTATTTAATGCATAATGACACTGCTAAATTTGATCTGGGTATCCTGGCTTCCATGACCTCTGGCCTTAAAAGGGTTTAATGTAATAATGAACACATTTATTTGCCTTCAAGTGATACCAAAGTTTAGTTTTTAAAAAAAATAAAATAACAAACATGTTACAATTTCCTGCTCTCTGCAGTAGTTTTGCACACAGCTGCCATGATCCTCTTTTTTTCAGGTCCCACTCCAGCGCTCCTGTCTCCTCCCCCTCAAGAAGTGCCCCCAGGGAAAGCTATCCGCCAATGAGAAGGGAAAGTGCCCATGCTATCATGAACATTGCTGGATCAGAGGGGGCTCAGGTAAGGAATGGGGGGCTGCACACAGAACATACATAGAAGGAAGTTAAAAAAAAAACATGAGCTTTTAGAACCACATTAACCTTTTTGCTGCCTCTAACATAAGGCTTATATCAGTGGCAGCATGGCCCTGTAAACAGACTACCGGCCACTATAGTAGCCGGGAGTCTGTTTAAATTTCATCAGCTCATGAGGAGGTCACATTGGTTGAAATGTGTAGAAGTGTGGGAATTTCTACACAGCTGAATGTACACACAGGTGTCTGGGATACTTGCTGATCTCTGTTAGTTAATGAGTTCAGCCAACATCCCCGGCCCTTTGTTTACATTCAGCTGCTAGACTGAGGAACTGCCATTGCCATCACGAGTCCATTGGGGGAAGATAATTGGTGTGAATAGTTTTTGTTTCAATGTGTCATCAGGATCAGCATTCATCACGATTGACAATGGATCTACAGTACATCACTATGTGATTGATGATGGATTTACATTATGAAAACTGTTTTTCTTTCTACTAAAAGACTTTGTATTGGTGTGTGTTTATTTGCATTGTATTGTTTTGCAAATGAGTAACTAGGTTTACTATGTAACCGTTACTCATTCATATATGGATGAAATATTAATATCTGGAATCCCCCTTTGCTTATCGGGGGCTTCTAGGTTCTGATAAGTCCCCTCTGCACCAAACATTCAGCTGTGCAGGAATGTGGCAAAGATGCCCATATCCCATTCAATATGGGAACAAGTTGCTTCATCAGGGATTGGTTGCGTTACCATGTTTTGGTACATGTCTTTCCTGGCAGTGCCCTGCTTCCCATGCCCTTTGTTTGACAGTCCCTTATCTATTAATCTATAAAATGATTTTGAGACTTCAATGGGGTTTGCATTAACATGCCTGAAAATCAAACCCAGAATCTTCAACCATCACTACTTTTCACCAGGGGCGGACTGACCATTGAGAAACTCGGGCAGTGCCCGAGGGCCCGGGGTCAGTAAGGGGCCCCATGAGATGCCCCTGATACCTTTCATATGCTTTTTTGGGTGTGGTTTGAGTGTGGGCAAGGACACAGGGGCCCCATGATCCCCTATTGCCCGGGGGCCCCATGAGTTGTCAGTCCGCCCCTGCTTCTCACATACATTTCTCACAGATGTTTCACACATCTTATAAATTAATTTCCACAAATATTATCTCGAAACAAAACTGTCTCAGATTTGTGTCTGGTAATCTTATCATAAAGAAGTTTTTAAAGTCTACAGAATGACTCTTTACTGGCACACTTGATAGACATGAGTCAAATGTGAGACATTACATAGGAGATGCTCATCTTATTTGCATATTGTTGGTTAGGGTATACCATGAAATTCGATTTTGGAAAATTGGGACTTTTTATAAGTTACTAATTTATTTGTACTCCAATCCAGAGTTCTTCTCTTTTTTTTCTTATTTTTGAGCCATTGTGCAGTGCACAAAAACAAAACAGCAGTAAGTACACCCAAAAAGTGTACTTTGGGTGTGTCTCTGCTCCCCTCCTGAAGAGGAAGGACCCCTCCCTGACCCTCAGGGGTGAAACAATCCTGACAAGGGTAAGGCACACTCAGGTCCATCTAATCAAAAGGCCCAGCAGACCACTCTTCAGCTGAAGCCTATCACCAAGTACTAAGACACTCCCAAAGATAGACCCCCCCCCCCCCCCCAAGGCAGTGAAAGAAGAAACTTAATGGCCACACATCTTCCCTCTAGACTTCAGGATAGGTCAAAGACCCAAATCCTCCAACCTGCATGAAAAGGGAACACATGTAAAAGGAAGCCCATAGATGGACTTGATTCCGCCATGAAAACACACATGGTGGATAAGGGAATCCTCCATTGCTGAGCCATTGTATTCTGACAGTGGGGGGGAATTCCCCACCATCAAAATACAAGGATTAGCATTGCAGGTTATAGCCTGCATCACTGATCAAGAGGGAAATTTTACAGGATGGTTGTACAGAAGTTAATTAGTAGATCGACCTCTGTACAACCTCCCTGCTAATACATGTATCGAAATTCAGTCAATCCTTGCAGAACTGGCCATATTTGGCTGGCTTAAGTTTAGGGTGACATAGGCATGGCGAGCAAATAAATAAATAATGAAAAATAAAAATATGCCAGTGCAGGTGCATTGGCTAGGCCTTAGAGTTTACCTCTGCTGTTTATATATAAGTGGTGTTTTTGAAAACTGTATATTCAAGAAGTCCACTGTGAATATTTTTCTTTTCTTATTTGTGACCTGAATAGTATGGCATGTAGAGATGTGTCTGCAGTCAAAGACAGCAGATTTACACAACTAGAGTGCTGTAAGTTTTTACCTTTAACTGTTAAGTAGGACAAATGTTACTTAAATGTTTATGGTACTAAGTAAGGCAGCATGGAGTCAAACAGCATATCTTATCAAAGATACACAAAAACCTGATATTTTCTTCCATTGCTCTCTAAACCATTTAAATAGAGAAAAATTAACTAATGTTGATAAAGCTTGAGATATGGGAAAATTTGTGAACATGAAAAATGGAATTTGGCATTGAATCATATTAGGTTTTTTTTCTTTCCAGATGTAGTTTAGTAATTGATTAGTCCTATTTCGTCACAGAGCTAAAAAAAAGTCACTGGCTATGTCTTTGCTCTACTGCTTGAGACAGCAGGATGTCTGACCATATCCAGAGGACATAATTGACATAATTCAAGAGCTGCATACATTAAAAAAGACTTATGTTTCCTTTTACAACAGTGCCATATGAAACCTAAAGCTATAATATCCCATAGTGATATAATTACAATAAGAAATGTGACTGGAATCAAAATCATTAATTTGAGCATGTAAAGATATTTGGTTCTGCTCTTGATATAGAATATAAAATCAGACTGGAGACTATGCCAGGTACAGTACATCTGACAAGGCATTATATAATCCTATATACTGAGCACTGAATTATGTCACCTGGGTGTTTTCTGTTATTTTTTTATTATGATGGCTTTTGCCAGTTTATAAAAAGTGTATCATATTCTATTGTGTTTTTGCTGTTTTCATGTTTGGAAATCAGTTGTCTTTGCAGCTTCTACTGGCTTACTGGCTTTAGAAAAGCAATGAGTAATGCATTGTGTTTCTTCATAACATTCAGCCAGTATTCACCTTTCGCTGGACTGATATAGTAAAATGAAATTTTATTAGTTTCTATGGGGTACAGAATTTCATCATCTGCTTACAGTGTAATGATTGTACAGTAGCATTATCACAGTGGCTGCCTTAGTGCAGTGATGCCTTTGAATGCTAATGTTCTGAAACCTCCACGATCTGAAATTCCGAAAGTTTATGTGGTATTTCTGTTAACAGTGGTGTTAATGTGCGTTTAAACATACCCCTTTGTCGTAGAACAGGATTTCGCTGATGTTAATATCCTGGTAAAAATTCTAATATTTCTTGGTATTGGGCACATATGCATGTTCTCCAGCCCTCTCGCATAAAGTTATTTTCTGAGAGGTCAATTTCCAACTGGCTTTCCATAACACCGAGGGTATGCATAGCGGAATAAAAAACTCAACTTTCAGAAAACGTTCATTTTTGCATAGAGGTTTGCAAGGTCACTGCCTGAAGTTGTTGCAGTGGACAAGACTGGCAGTGGTAAGTATGGGCAGTAATGGGTGCCTCCTGTACAATGCTTAATGGCTGGGTTATGGGGTTTGTTTAATACACTTTAATGTTAATACTCTTGTCATGTGACATTTTATTAACCTTATTTCTTGGCACTGTTGTAGTGCAAAGCATCCTTTGCATTTTACTAAGGATTTATGGGTCTATGATTTTAACATAAAACTATCCAATAAAAGGTAAATCTGTATATAAAGTACAGACATGGAATTATGTCACAACCTTTGTACTGTATGAAAGTAAGGTTCCCATGTAATTCATATAGCCAAGCCTAGGCACACTGTTCTCTCTGGCTGGCAGTCTCCTTTCTGGAGAGGTGATGCTCTACCAAGATGTGCCTAAACTCTCTGTTGCCAAAAATTCACAACAGTGACCTCAACGTCTGACAATTCCATAATAAAACTTTCCACAATGCATAACACAACTCTTCTGGGAACACCAATAAAGTATAGCAAACGTTTTATTCTAGAATCCTACTTCAACAATACACTGTAAGCCCCCTACAATGATCTACGAATGTTGGAAAACTTTGCAGAACATTCTGTTTTCTGAACAAATAACTCCAATAAAATATTTTACAGATAAGAGAAGGCATATCCCCTGAGGACATGCACACAAAATGCATTGGGAGGGGCCTTATGTGCTTACGTCATTACGTTTTCAGGATATCAGCCATTTTAGTAGGTCGTGATTGTTTGGTTTTAATGGATGACCAATGTATGCTGCAGCTTTTTTATGTTATGTATGTACACTTTTAATGGGAACTTAAGTGCAATAAATACTACACTATATATGGCATTTCTGGCTCTCTGCTGTGAGATTTTTTCTATATAGCACCTTGACCATTCTGAGGCGTTCTATATTGTGGATTGTGGAGGCTTGGTGGACCATTCAAAGTGAGAGTTGGCTATGACATGCGTGTACATCATGTACCTCTGATGAGTGCATAAATAGTGGAGGAGTTATAACAGTGGTTAATCTTCAAGTGGTGGATGTTCAGGAGAATATTTTTAGTATATGTACTTATATAATTGATTTCTGGTGACTGCATAAGGGTGATGGAGTAGCAGCACCTTTTTTCATCACAGGGTGGATCATTTCTCCCATTCTGGAGGATCTTTAAATCTCATTTCACATTAAACTTTTAGAAGACTTTTTTTATTCCCCCCTATTTCTTCTATACTGAAATTTATTGTAATTGTACTGTCTCCCTTTATATTGTAAAGCGCTGAGCAAACTGTTGGAGCTATATAAATACTGTATAATAATAATAATAATAATGATATTGACAGAACACTGTATATTTTTGAGTGCTGCACTCTATATGTTTAGATACCATTTTCAATTTGAATTTTGGAATTAAATCCACCAGTAGGAATGGAAGAGGAATTTGGACTGAAATGCCTTTTACAAGATTGATTTTTTTTTTTTAAATTTTATCCTGCATTATTAGAACAAACTTATTTGAACTTATATTGCAGTAACAACTTATATTGCAGTGTTGTAAGTTCATTATCCAGTCATAGTGGAGAATTTTTATATCAGTCTTGTTGCATGCTGCATATACTATAGAGACACTATAGATATGAGTGTGGAAATTTTTTGAATTTATCATAATTAACTAATACTGCAAGTTATTTTAGGATGCTCCAAAGCATTATTCCAGCAATTTTTGAGTTAACATACAGATAGCAAGTAGAAAGTGAGGTGCCAATTATTTTCTTGGTATTAAGCTTTGGGAACATGTTTACTAGTTACTTGCCTGAGAAAAAGGCACATGCCCCAAACTGTGTGAATTCAAAACCAAGTGAACCCCAAATGCTGTTAAACCATAAATACAATGTGTGTATACTATAAACACATTCTCATAGTGCACAACCCCTGGTCACCAGGATGTCTCTTCCTCCCCGGGAAATCCAAAATAAAACTGTTCCTCAGCGTCCAAACTCAGTCAACGTCCTCAATGTATAGCCGCAAGTGACCTCATTTCTTCATGGCTCACTATGTGGTCATTTTCCAGGTCTTCAAAGTGATGTCATCCTCTTTCTTTTTAACCCTCAAAAAAATGTATATAGACAGTATGTAGTGCGTCACCTTTATCACATGAGTAATAACTATACTAAATTACACTCACATAAAAGTGCTCAAAACGTGCCATAAACTCCACCAAGTGTCAACATGTGATATCCGTAATTCCTACTCTTACTCTCTGGGTATAAATCACTTGCTTTAAAATGAATTTTCAACACGTGAATTCTTCCTCAAAAATCCTCCTCTTGGATGATCATACCCTCCAAGAAATGTAAAATTCATATAATGTAGTATTGTTAACGAATACATTTCATATAGCTCCATTCAGTGCTCCCTTTATTCCAAACCAATGACCACCCATTTAAATGAAACGATAAGGTGATCAACCACCTCACAATCCATGCACCTTACCAGACTGTATAGAAAAAAAGCCTTAAACAGGTAGACTCCTTTCAACCCAACATCGCTCTTGTCACTTCCGTCACAATGCCGGTATAAAAAATCAAACAGAATAGGCAACCATCATGTAGCAAATTAAAACAATCCAATTTATTAAGTGTAAAAGTGCTTACAAGTATGAGATGTACATCAGCATTGGTATACAATTCTTTAGAACAGACCTCATCCAAAATAGCCACCACGCAACTTCCAGTTCCCTTTGACAAAGTCGTAATGACGAAACACGTCAGAGAGTGATGTCAGACACAAACTGGAAGTTGTATGGCGGCTATTGTGGATGCGCTCCAGCTGGTATTTCTTTTTAGTATTACCACCTGTGACATCATCTGTGTATCTCATCAAAACCTGTTCAATGTACTGTCAGAGCCCTAGAAAACAGTCCCTGCCATTGTGTGTGTATAGGTTTTTACTTCCAGCTTTACTCTAAATGTTTCCTGCCTTGACTCCAGCTTGGCATTGGACTTGCTATCCTGTCTGCCCCTCTTTTCTGCCCATTTTGTGACTGTGTATTTCTGCTGCCTGCTGTGATCTACTGACTGGTTCCATATCTATACTTCTCAGTTGTCTCCCTGGAATTCTGCCATGAACTTGACTTTAACTACCCCTAAAAATGTGGTTGCTAGATTAGTTCTTTCTACTCATCACCTGTCAACAGAGGAGTAAACAAAGGTTCAATGCAATGCAGCTAATCACAAACAGCAGGTAAGGGTGAAGACCAGGCAAAGTTTATATTCAACAGCTTAGTCTAAACTCATGGGTGGCAAAGAGGCAATGACATATGTGCACATTACATCATAATTAGTTTCAGGCACTTATACTTACATAATTACCTTTAAGTCTCTTTTCCCATCAGATCAAAATTAGTTATTGAATGTGCAAGATGGAAAAGAGAATAAGATATCTATGTTGTACAACTACCCTTGGATGTAGGCTTTCACTGTAGCTGTATTGTTGTACTAATATAGACATGATTTTGCAGCATGTAACAGTTTTGCTCCAACAACAATCCTGCAGATGGTTCTTAGCAAAAATGCCTGGGTTAAACTGCTGGCCTACTGATTACATTACATTACATCTCATCAATAGTTCACCGATCACACCAAATACCATAAAAGAAAAACCTGCAATGTAATTTTGAAAAACCATATGAGTAATTCAATTTTGTAAAATTGTGGTATGTGTAGTTGTTTGAGCTAGTAAAAGCTAGTATACTTTAAATATAGGGAAAGTAATTTACAATTCTGTCATCACACAGAAAAACTTAGCGGCTGACATGACTACGCCAAGCTTTAAACACACTTATCCTAAAATATGCCAAGGTGCAAGGTCCTACATGGGGTAATCCTAATAAGATATCATAATTTTTATCAGTATCAGAAAACAGCAGACAACCTATAGAGATTATTGACTGGGCATAGATGGTTAGTTTTTCATTTTGTTGAGCCAGTGGGCTAAACAAAAAAAAAAAGAAGAGGTTCCTACATCCACACAAACAAGGTCTGTAAATAAAATGTAAATTTTTTTTTTAAAAGATAATATTTTCCTGCTTAAAGAATAATGAGAATAATGTGGCAAGCTTCATTGCAGATTATAACCCTCTACTGTTCTTAGGAAATTGTTGAAATCCTTAGCATATGTTTTTAAACTAACTGCTGTGTGACTCTACCTTCATTATTACCACCTAAGCAATCTCAGCTTTGTCATAAAGTAGCCTAAAGTTGACCATATACTGTATGAATTTTTATCACCTGTTGGCCTCCACTAAGGCAACATTCCTTAATTGAAAAATCGAAGACACCAAGTACAAAATTGTCAGATGAAAAGCAGCTACAGCCAATCAAATGCAACCACTTCTTGGCTATTTTGACAGCTGGTGGAGCTAGCTGTCAAAATACACTAGTCGCAGCAGAAGATACGCATACCCACACAGTATAGTACAAGTGGAGGAATCTGTAATAAACTATCAATATATGGCCAGCTTTAGTATGTGTTTAGCCTGAGAGATTCTTTGTTTGAAGTTTGACTATAAGCTGTAGATTTCTAGAAAGCAATGGGCCAATCACACTAGCAGAAAATTAGATTATTGGAAACACTGTGCAAAGACAGTACAGAATGTAAGAGGGATGCAAGAGTTGCAAGTTAGAAACATTTTCATTTTTTGGCAGTTACATATAGTGACCACACATTGAAATTGAAAGGTTATTTTTAAAAGCAGTAAATAAATAAATAATGTTTGGCAGTTGACTTTTTCGGTACATTTTGTCTTAATTGTCAAACCATACTATTTAAAGAATAAGTTCACCTTTGTAAGAAAAAAAAAAAAATAACACATGCACATCTTTTACAGGTAAAACAAAATTGCATTTTTATTTTTTTTTTCACTAGGAGCCTTCAAAACATTGCACCCGCAATCAGCAGGTCGTAGGTGCAATGAGAGGCTCCTGTAGACTGTCAGACCATCACTTACCAGTGCCCTAATTGTTCATTGAGAACTACAAGCTGACAATTGTGACAGTGGGTGCAGGGAGACATTCCCCAGCTTGCTGCCACAGCGGGATCGGGGAGGGGGTGCAGGGATGCTGCAACATTAACATGTTACACTCTACACCCTGAACTTATCCTTTAAGCAATGTCTACTCAGTTGTACCTACTTCAGAGAAGCTAAACAACTTTTCACTACTCCCACTGCCAACATTTAGCTTTTAATAGGCTACAAGTTGACAACCATATGATGACTGTTTTTCTACCTAATAAAACAATAGTAGGCATCCACTCTTTAACGCGACAATTGCTTTTGCATGTTTATAACAGCTAAATACTTTATTCAGAATATGAAGTAAATATAAACTCTAACTGGATATTTAGGGTGATATTTTCTAAAACTGGTGCCCACAGAATTTGGTGCCATTAGCAAACTAAAATGAGCACACATAGAATCTGACACAGCTGTGCACAGTAACCAATCAGCTTTCAGGTTTTATTGTCAAAGCTTAACTGAAGAAGCTGAAGATAAAAGCTGATTGGTTACTAAGCACAGCTGCACCAGATTCTATGTCTCGTTTTAGTTTGCTAATGCCAATGTGTATCACAAGCAATTGCCAAAAAATAATCCTCATGTACTTTTGACATTTTGTTTCCTATTTTTTTGCATATCATTGCTGCAGATCTCCTCCAAACACTTTCAGCAACTCCCTGTCTACATGATCTAGCTCCAGCATCCGATATTCCTATGCATGCCATCACTCACAAATGTCGTCCAAATAGCGGACTATGCCTGTGCTATGTACAGTATATTGGCACAACCACCTATAATCATATGTGATAGGGTGACAATGCAGGAGTAGAACTAGGAAACAGGGACAGAGTGTTGTCACCCCGATAGCAGGAAGTGCCTTAACATGGACCTTCATGGTAGCCCCAACAGGTAATATTGTAACGAAAGCTGCAAATGTATCGAAAACAGCTTTTGAAATGACACCACCAGTTAAAATGAGATTGCAGTGTTTGAGTTTATATAAACTGTAAATATAATGTTCTATACTGTTAAAAAAAGAAATTGCAACTTTTTTTGCATATATTTTACATTCACACATACTGTATCACAATACCATGTGGGTGAGTGTTCATCCTCAGCTAAAAACATCAGCCAATAACACATAGCTTAATTTGATTTCGGAAAATATCCAGGGCTATTATCATTCAGCATTAAGTGATTGTCTTCTAAGATTTATACCACCTGACGGAAATTTCTCTACAAAATGAGACTGTTGATGGTTGTATTGGATGGCTACATTTCATGCATAGAGAAATGAGATCTCCTCGGAAGACAGCTAGGGCTTTTAAAACATGCATGACATTTCACCCCAGGGTAAAAACAGCCAAACAGAAATCACAGCTCAAAAACTAAATCCCTGTCTAAAATGGTTACAGAAATCTTACATGACAATTGAGATATCATCATTGCCTTGGACATTGAAACAGAAATGTCTGTGATACTATCTGTTGGTTTTTGTTTCTCTTAAGATTAATTTGTAAGTCTTCCAAGCCCTAATGCTCGGTATCATTTTATTTTATTTAATCATCAGACAATAGTTCTATGCAGTTGTATAGATTAGCCCCATCATACAAGCCACTGAGGCTAATGATAAGACAAAGTAATTATCATTTATAGTGATGTTGTCATTTATATATTTTATCTTAGGAAATGTATTTTTTAAACAATGATGGTGCAAAGATTATGTGCATATAAGGTTATGCAGATAAATAAGTTCGATATAAATGTATTTGTCCTTACTTTTCAGAAGAAAAATAAACAAGGGAAATCAATTTTAAAGGGGATTTCTAGGTTAAAGGAAAAATTCTTTCTTCTTGGGACCCCCACCGGTACTTATATATTGGTGTTTATTGACAGCAGGACTTTCTTGCCACTGGCTGGCATCTATCTCCTCAGACCCAATGGTTATTGATTACTTCTTTATCTCTATATGCATGTGGTAACCAACAGGTGGCGCTACAGCTGAAAACTATGACTGCAGCTTCCAGCCCAGTCCTTCAATTATGGGGTCATTCACACATTGCACTGGATAAACACCAATCAAAAATTAGTAAGTAAGGAGAGTCCTAAAAGTTGCACATCACAGCAAAACCCTGTGAGGAAGTACACGGCAGCCTCAACCCGGGGTTCAACCACGCTCCCCCCAAATGCATTTCACTCTTCCCCCAGAGCTTAATCTTGGGGGTAGAGTGAAATGCATTGAGGGTGCGATCTGGTTGGAGCCCGGGCTGAGGCTGTCATACACTTCCTCACAAGCTTTTGCTGTGATGTGCGACTTTTAGGACTCTCTTTCCTTACTGGATATTTTGAGCTGGGATGAGCTCTGTTCTTATCAGCACTCCTTGCGGTTTTTCATGCAAGAGGACCTGGTGGAGCCTTGAGCGGCATCTGTAATTGTTATGGTGGGTTACCAATCAGCAGTTGTTTTCCATTTTCCCTGTTTGCACTGCAAAACAGTTTGGAGGTCGGTGCTGTGAGTGCAGTAAAATGCAAATATGTAGCATTTTATAGCACCACACTGGAACGCACCATATGTCACCAAACAGCAATGCAATGCACTACACTACTGTGCAGAGATGTGAATGAAGTGTCACATTGTTCACTCCAAATAAAGTTTTAAAAAGGTAGTTTGATATGTTAAAATGCTCACCACACTGCCCCCTCTCCACAGAGCATCTAACATTCAGGCAATGTGCATGAGCCCTAACTCAGAGTTGAGTAATATCTAATGTTGTCATTAATTAACTGGGAGTATTGATATTAGGGTATCAATGTACTATAACAAGAAGTTGAGTAAATACTGTATTTTCTTGTAATAGTAATATACTATTCTATGACAAAAACACAGTGGGGCTAATTTACTAAAGGGGTAGAGCATGTTCACGTTGTACAGTGAATTTTCACTTTGTTAGGGAATTTTCATTTGGCCTAGTAATTGAAGTGAAGCAGTGCTGACTTCATATTGTTTCTTGCCCACAATTAGGTATTCTTTGCAAATTGAATTTTCACTACACTAAGCTAAGGGAAAATTCCCCTGCAAAGTAAAAGTTTACTTTGCAAAGTGAACATGATCTACTCCTTTAGCAAATCAAGCCCAATATATTACCCGTACGTGGGTAAATTATGACCAATAATAAATTATATTAAATACAATTCAATTAATTATTATTATTTATTAAAATAATACATTAAATAAATTATTAACATAATTTTGTATCAGCCAGCACATTTCATGTGCAGTATAAAGGTTCCCTTATTTCTTATTTCTTGTATCTCAGATACATTTTTCTTCAGAGGATTAAAGAGTACATTGATGAGAAAATGTTAAACTTTTTAGAGTTTAGAGTTAGACACAACACAGTAATTAGGAGAGGCATAGGGATTGATCTACTAATGGTAAATATACTGTGCACCACAAATGTAGTGCAAGTGCAATTGCTTTATATCCGATAGGAAGCTCCGAAATGAGGCAAAGCTCTGCTGGTTTTTTTCCTCCAACTTTGTGCAAGCAAAAATGCTGTTTTTTTATTTTCTTTGCATGTTCCCCTCAGATCTAGAGCAACTGCACTTTCAGTGCACTTGCAGTGCACTTTCAAGTGCAATTGGAGTGCACTTCTGGTGCACAGCCTATTTGACTTTAGTAAATCAACCCCATTAGGTGATGTTAAGACTTAAAACTAAACTCCAGGTAGACACACAATACTCCAATCAATGTAGCTCTGTAATAACTAGCACATAATTGAATTTATTTTTGTAATGCAAGCAATGTATGTTCCTGAGTTTGACTTGGTATCAGTCTCTATCAATTTGTACAGCAGTGCTCAGAGAGGGGGGAGGGAGAAGTAGCACAGGGAATCAATCAAGTGGCAGGTATAATAGCTCTTTATGACAGACACCATTTCAGGTGTTGTGCCCCTCTCTATGCTTTTCTATTCATAAAGAACAGCTTGTGACCCTACTATTGCCAGCCTAGTAAATTTGTTTTAATAGTCTTGGGCCTAAATGTAAACCAGAAATGTTACAGTACAGCCAATGCAGTTATCAATGTTTGTTATATTCATGTTTTATAACTATCATCAGCTTCATCAATGATGACATTTAAATAGTAAACAGCTAAAACCAAATGTGCAATCCTTTTGCAGCTATGTTGCTTGAGACATGTGTAAAAATGCGTCACTGGTCACAAGTTAGCATGATCCACCCTGCAAAGAGCTTATGAAAATGATGACTTTATGTTATTGTATTCCCACTGTCACTGGCAAATGAGTGAGCTGGGAGAGTAGGATAAAAGACAAACTTTCACACAGCAGAATCTATTTAAATAAATTTACATTACATTTGCTACTCCACCTCCTATAAGAATACTCTGCTATAGTCAAACAATGCTTGTGTTCAGGGGGCCTGGGCTTTAATTCTACAATAGCAGAAACTAGTCTTCAGGTCAGTCATTGCCAGCGCTGACAGCACACTTTTCTCATAGCTTCACTCTCTCTTAGCCTTCGGTTGCTTTCAAGTTCAATTTAGCACAATAAAGTTGTTATGCATGACAGTTTGGAGATCAAAATTGGTAGTGTCTGAGCCTACTGTGTTGCTACAAAGTGGCTTCATTCTCTACAGGCCAGCTCAGTTACTAAAGCCTTGCTGGTGGGACACTGCAGTGGACTTCAGACATTCTCGTACTGACGAAAACAATTAGCTTCAAACTGCAAGAAGCTGCGGGGTCACCCACCCTTTCAATGAGTCTGTGCCATTGTAAATGCTGCAGAGGATTTGAGGCCCATGATGATTAATTTCTTCTACTTTTTATCTGCTTATTTACACAACTCTTCAGATGAATAGTACATTTTCTAATTTATAGCACATGATACTTCATGAACTCGCAGATCCTTATTTTAACAGGATCTTTATTCTAATTACATTATTGTAGACGTTCTTGGTCCAGTATTTGATTTCAAGTTTATCTGTCATGATGGACTCCTAGATTCTAGGTCCCTCTTAAAAATATAAATCACAGCTCTAAAAAATATAAATCACAGCTCATGCATCCAACTTAAAATCAAGCAGACCCACTATCTATTATCCCAAAGGGGGCTCTTAATTAGTTAATACTAGGGTTCAGCAAATCCAAACCCTAGTGGTAACTGTGAGTCCGGTTTGCAAAAAATTTAGCACATTTTGATAAAAGTTCACAAAAGTTGCAGTAAGTCCTGATTAAATCTCTGTGGGATGAACCTGAGTAGTCAATTCTTGCTATATGTAGAGCTTTTAAGCACACTTTGTTATACAGTACGTCATGAGAAGCCAAGTACTTCCATGGTGGACATATACCAATATCAAACTGAAAAACACATACAAATACAAAAAGGTATCTCACTCAACACAGAATTGTTAAATCTCTTCAACAGCTCCAACACACACTAACAATATTGCTGCTATGAGCCCAGTCTTTAAAAAAAAGTGGGTCTGGGTTATTCATTCTTTAAAATTATTGACTCTTTAACTGAGCTGCCCAGGGCCAAATGCCATGCACTACATTATATTTTCCATTATTTCTGGTGGCAAACCTTCCAAGGTTTTGGCCAAAGGTTCACAATTTGTGAATCTCAGTGATTCACCATTCATTCGTGGTAGCAATGACCTTGAACCTCATTCCTAGTTATCCTGCCCCTGCCCAATCCCCTTGAATTTTTTCCACTTCCATCTTCTCCAACTCATCTGCATTTTTAATCTTTCAACACCCATAAACTCCCTGTATCCACCACCCCCCTATATTTTTACATCTGCATCTACCCACATTAGTAAGGGCTTGGACTGCTACATCTGCACATATTAAGACTGGACATACAAGTGATGTCCTTCATGAACATCTCAAAAACAATTTCCCATTGCTGTGACCATTGATTAAATACTATAACATACTGTATATTAGCTTAGATTAGCTTTTAGGACAGAAGTGATGTCATTAGGAGTCTAAGGGTCTGTGTCAATGGTCTTTTGTTCACATTAGCAGTTTTTCATCCTTCTATGGGAATGCTAAAGCAACTTTGAGTGGGTCAAATGCATGGCAGAAGAAGGTCAACTGCACCTGAAAATGAATTCTAAATGATCTCAGAAGCATCTCAAGTTTATGTGAAAAAGCAAACAGTATTTGCCCATTATCACAAACCTAACGCTGGTCCAAACAATTCCCAAGAGATGTTATAAGACTTGATGATAACATTATGTTTCTAATTAAAGTGAAGCGTTCAATGATATCACCAGTCATGTGCCTAAGCCCTTGGTCTTATGGTCCAGTTGGAATGACAGCTCAGATCGTATCCCTCTTTCCCACATTTGTGACAAACATTGCCCCATGATAGATCAAATACTATTCTGGCTGATGCATTATCAGACCCTGAAACTATGCAAGGACTATGGTGATGTTGGGACTATAGCATCAGTTTTTGAAAACTAACAACATGTCTGCAGAAAATGCAGCCATTGGTATGTGGGACTTCAGCAGTAAAGAGAGTATCTAAGAAATCAGACGGTCTCCTGATTTACACAATTTTAGATTTTCTGTTCCAACTAATTTTTAATAAAACTGATTAAATCTTATGCTCAAACCTACTGTACAAGAAGCAGATAACAGTATGGAAGGGATGTGACATTAAAGGAATTGATGCATTCTTCAGTAGAGTATTCTAAGTCCTCAGTAAGTAAATAAAGGAAATAAGATAAAAAACAGGTCAGATTCTTAAAGATTTATTAGAATTTATGATTAAATATGATTGCATTGCAAGAGAAAAAAATCCTATACATAGAAATATTTATTCGCCAGAGTTCAGCATTTCAAGAATGCACACTAAACAGTCTTTACATTTTTAAATAAAATTGCATCTGTTTTCAGTAAGTAGAAATCCTACACTTCCACTGGCAAAAATGCATTGGTTGCAGATGCAGAAACATTTGTACATTTACAGTATATTGATCTGTAGCATTCCTTTTGGTTTGGTAAGACTATTTAATTGAATAGTGTGGAATTTTCTGGTTTTGGTAAGTGATCTAAGGCTCAATAGAAGGTGTGCATTAATTTTATCTTCTTGAAATGACTTGTTTTTTTCATAACATCTGGGCAAATGGTAAATGTCTAGCCTTGTTCTATACAATTATTTCCTATCGATGTTTGAGCCTCTGTCAGAATTTTATGTAAACCTCCTTGCTTTCAATGGGAACCTCTGACACTCAATAAGAGGCAGCTAGAACAACAATGAGGAAGAGATCACGTGGCAAAAAACTTACAGAAGAAGATCTTCAAAGGGCAACACAGATAGGTATAATTAGCACACAAGGAGTTAATCCGTGAACATCATCCTTCTAGTTTTCTTTAAAGGAAATTTGACAATGTATGGTGGCTGCCATTTCTTATCTCCTTCGGAATATGTTAGCTTCTTGCCTGTCTAGTTGGGTCCAATGGCTTGCACATCTTCTGTGTCAATGACCCAGAACCAGTATGCAGATTAGAAGCACTGATATCACTCTGATGCTCTTGATCTGCATGCTAGCTCTAGATCAATGACTCAGAAAATACTGAATACAGAGGTAGCCATTCAGCAAGACTTTTCAGAAGGAGGTATGAAGTAGCAGGTACGGTATTTCTCTCAGAACAGGTTTTTTTAAGGACTCATATTCATCTTGACTACTTTAAGATATATTACTGTGCAGTATAATTCCCAATAACATGCTTTGCAAACAGGCAGACCATGCATTTTGAATGAAATGCTTATGCGTCACATCTTTTTTTTTAATTATTAATTGTACTTTTTTATTTGTTTTCAAACAGAATTACAAAAAAGAACAATTCCAAAGTATCCAAATATACAGACAGTAACAAAAATGAGCAATATATAATATATAATGTCCTCATAAATAAAGTACAGATTTCAAGAAGAAACCGTGGCAATAATCTATCAGAGTACAGGCATATACACCTCTAGTATGATCCACAAAGGGGGTGGAAGTCAATGCAACAATAGTAAGAAACAATTAGAAAAGCAGGTCTGGGACTATCCCAGACTCAACAGAGAAAAAGGGTTATTGTAATTAGCACCAGAACAATACACACAGATATAAATACAGACTAGATATTTCAGAAAAATTCAGACTGTAAGTAGAAAGATATTTAATAAACATCAAGGAATAGTGCCAGAGGAGGGGCGGCCACATAGATATTGGTCTTACAATGGCCATACTTTAATAAATTGCTCCAGGCTGCCATTAACTTCGGCAGTCATGTGCTCCATCTGCCCTATATCTGTGATAACAGATAACAACTGAGTATTAGATGGGGTCTTACTAGTCTGCCAATGAAGACGTATGGTTCTTATGGCGGCCATTAAAATATGTGTTTTTAGAATGTTTGGGAATGCCTGGAAACCCAAATCTAAGTAAGTAATGAATGGGGTCCAGGAACAGGGAGACATCTAGAATTTTGGGTAAAAGCTGCATTACATGGATCCAGAAGGGTTGGATCAGAGAGCATTGCCAAAACACAAGAAAAAAGGAACCTCTTTCCAGTCCACATCTCAAACAAACATTTGATACTTTTCAGCTGTAAGCATGAAGTTTGTACCAAAACCTCAAGATTTTTAAAAAATTTGCCTTATATACAACACAAATGGAGAACTTAGCGGCTGTATCTCAAATGTTATCCTATTTAGTTAGTAGGATGGGTTGTTGGAGAAGGTATTTTAATTTCCTCATATATAATTGATAATCTCCAGTCATGGGAAGATCCTCATAAAGAGTTTTGTAAATTGACCAGATCAAACATAACTGAAACGAGCCCCAGGCCTTCTCTAGATCTTAGGGAAAGCAGAACTGAGCAAGAAATTCTGTGACCTTTATTATACCAAATGAATTTGATAAAGGTCTTTTGTAGACTGTGCAATTGTGACATAGGAATAGGGACTAGAGGGGTTTCAAAAATATAAAGCAGTTTTGAAAGGATAGACATCTTAAGGACATTGATCCTATCCAACAAGGATATATCATAGATGTTCCATTGTCTAAGCAGTGTACAAATTTCCTGAACTGGGGGAGGAGAATTAGTCTTGTATGAAGCTGAATATGATGCTGTAATATGCAATATGGATAGGGGTGCCCAGATACTGTATTTAATAGTGTTGACACCAATGATAAAGGCAATTGGCTTGTAAGCAGGTGAGCGGTGCTGAAGCTGTATAAGTGGATAAACCATCTGTTTTTGTGGTGATAATTTTATAACCTGCATTAAATTCATCTAACAGACCATGTAGATTTGGAAGAGAAATATGGGGTTCTGTGAGGGTAAGAAGAATATCATCATCAAAAAGAGATAATTTATATTCTTTATGTCATATTTATTACCATTATCCTTATGAAAGCGCACTGCTTCAGTCAGAGGTTCCAAACATAGTATAATTAGTAGAAGCAATAGGGGCAACCCTGTCTAGTGCCATTGCGTGAAAGGAGTTTGACATTGTGTAAGGAAGTTTGACTTGGGATGTGGGGGTGGATATACAGTGCTCTCAGGGTTTGCCAGAAAGGACCACAGAATTTGAGATGATGCAGAATTGAAAATGTTTCCTGCCAGCTTAATCTGTTAAAAGCTTTTTGAGCATCTAAGATTAGTAGCAAAGAAATAGGCTCTAGTCACCACATCAGCCTATTAGCTAAGATTTTAGTGAAAATTCTATAATTAGATTTGAGCAAGGCCATGGGCCTCCCTGGTTTCAAAACCACTGTTATAAAAGAATGGAGAAAACGAAAGTGTGGAATTTCCCCCTTGAGCAGAGGTTTATAAAGGAATAACAAGGGGAAGCCAGAATGGGTAGACATTTCTTATAATAAGCATAGGAGAAACCATCAGGACCTGGGGATTCAAGCAAAGAAAAGATTTAACAACTTCAACAAGTTCTTCCAATGTAATATCTGCATTTACAGTGGAACTGCACTGAATCTGAGCACCACAAACCAAAAATGCTATTTATTAATTGTTAATATTAAAAGCAAAGTCCCGCATCCATCCATGTCTCCATGCTTTATTTTGTTGAGAAATCATTTTGAAAAACACCCCCTGGCATTTCTTGTAGTGGCCATCTTGAGTAAGGGCAGACGATTCATGTACCATTTACTTCCTGCAATCCACGTGCCCTTAGCTTAGGCCCTGTCTGAGCTGAGAACCCTCCCTCCCCTCCTGAGGACTGCTGGGATGTATGACATCATTTGCCCAGGCATGGAAACCAGGAAGTAACTGAAGAAATGTAAAAAAAATTTAAAATAAGTAAACATAATATACCTTCCTATCCATTTACTAATGCTAACAGCATAATGATTAAAAATATTCAATGTTGATTGAGAGAGTGAAGATCCACTTTAAAGAGGCAATGTCAGCTGTAGTTAATTTACAGTTGCCTAAGGGCAGTAAGGGTGCTATACTGTCAAAAAATGTAATCAGGTGCAGAATAAAACTGTAATCTGTTTACTAACATCCTATGGGGTTTGTTAGTGTATTCATAGAATTTTTGCTTGCTCCAAGGAAGCAGTTTTTCAAACTTAGTCACATCAATTACTTTAACTTGGCTGCATAACAAAGTAACCACTAGGGGAAAGCAACAGTAAGAGTGGAGATTAATTTATCTTCCACCTTACATAGTTATTGCACTAAGTTAAGCTTTGTATGGACTGAGTCTCATTTCAAACGAGTGCCAGTGGAGATGCAGTGACCTCTAAACAAAGACTTGTGTGCTTCCCACAGACTGAACACCTTAGCTACCAATCCAATATTTAGACCAAAATATTCCTACATAGTTGCTTTTGGGTGTTGTCATTGGAAAGGAGCATCTCATTAAGCCTCCAGTGACACAATGTGGGACAGACATTTACCAGCAGTAAATCTAAGACTATGGGGGAATAGTCCGACCGAGTAATAGGATCTATCTCAGAATGAATCAGTGATTGGTGTAAAGGGGTGAAAATGAAAAAAAAAATGGTCTAATCTAGAATACATTCTATGAGTAGCTAAAAAAAAGGTAAACGTCTCCAAATATCAAACAAATGGAACTCCCTGATCAATTTACAAAAAACAATAGATAAGTTAGACAATGTTTAGAAGGTAAGTTTCCTGAAAGGGCCTGACGATCGTTAGATGGAGACATTATCAAATAGAAATCCCCTTTTATAATAGTAAATGGGTGAGCAGTTTGAAGCATTTTATCCAATACATGGGAAAGAAATTGGGTTTGGCTAAAGTTAGGAGCATAAGCATTTAGTAAGGAAAGCAGTTTACCCACATACCTACATGACATATCAACCATCATCTAGAGTAGAGGAGACCACCTTTAGAGGACATGTATATTTAATTAGATTTACCAAACCGGTTTTTAGCCAGCCACTTCTTTCTGATGGAGTTTAAACTTTTCACATTAAGTGACACTATTCTTGAAGGCATTATAAAGAGTGATTACATAGGGCATATGATAATCAGGCTGAATAGAGAAAGGCTGTCTTGTACAGTCATGGCCGAAATTGTTGGCACCCTTGATATTTCTCCAGGAAATCATGTATTTCTCACGAAACGTATTGCATTAACACATGTTTTGCTATACACATGTTTATTCCCTTTGTGTGTATTGGGACAAAACAAAAAAAGGGAGGAAAGAAAGCAAATTCGACATAATGTCACACAAACCTCCAAAAATGGGCTGGACAAAAGTATTGGCACCCTTTCACAACTGCGGATAAATAAGAATGTTACAAGCATGTGATGCTCCTGTAAACTCACCTGGGGCAAGTAACAGGTGTGGGCAATATAGAAATCACACCTGAAAGCAGATAAAAAGGAGAGACGTTCACTTAACCTTTGCATTGTGTGTCTGTCTGTGCCACACTAAGCATGGACAACAGAAAGAGGAGACGAGAACTGTCTGAGGACCTGAGAACCAAAATTGTGGCAAAATATCAACAATCTCAAGGTTACAAGTCCATCTCCAGAGAACTAGATTTGCCTTTGTCCACAGTGCGCAACATTATCAAGAAGTTTGCAACCCATGGCACTGTAGCTAATCTCCCTGGTCGTGGACGGATGAGGAAAATTGATGAAAGATTGCAACGCAGAATAGTCCGGATGGTGGATAAGCAGCCCCAAACATGTTCCAAAGACATTCAAGCTGTCCTGCAGGCTCAGGGAGCATCAGTGTCAGCGCGAACTATCCGTCGACATTTAAATGAAATGAAACGCTATGGCAGGAGACCCAGGAGGACCCCACTGCTGACACAGAGACATAAAAAAGCAAGACTACAGTTTGCCAAAATGTACTTGAGTAAGCCAAAAGCCTTCTGGGAAAACGTCTTGTGGACAGATGAGACCAAGATAGAGCTTTTCGGTAAAGCACATCATTCTACTGTTTACCGAAAACGGAATGAGGCCTACAAAGAACAAAACACAGTACCTACGGTAAAATATGGTGGAGGTTCAATGATGTTTTGGGGTTGTTTTGCTGCCTCTGGCACTGGGTGCCTTGACTGTGTGCAAGGCATCATGAAATCTGAGGATTACCAAAGGATTTTGGGTCGCACTGTAGGGCCCAGTGTCAGAAAGCTGGGTTTGCGTCCAAGATCCTGGGTCTTCCAGCAGGACAATGACCCCAAACATACGTCAAAAAGCACTCAGAAATGGATGGCAAAGAAGCGCTGGAGAGTTCTGAAGTGGCCAGCAATGAGCCCAGATCTAAATCCCATTGAACACCTGTGGAGAGATCTTAAAATTGCTGTTGGGAAAAGGTGTCCTTCCAATAAGAGAGACCTGGAGCTGTTTGCAAAGGAAGAGTGGTCCAAAATTCCGGGTGAGAGGTGTCAGAAGCTTATTGATGGTTATAGGAAGCGACTGATTTCAGTTATGTTTTCCAAAGGGTGTGCAACCAAATATTAAGTTAAGGGTGCCAATACTTTTGTCCAGCCCATTTTTGGGGTTTTGTGTGACATTATGTCATATTTGCTTTTCTGCCTCTGTTTTATATTTGTTCCAATACATACAAAGGGAATAAACATGTGTATAGCAAAACATGTGTTAATGCAATACCTTTTTTGTGTGAAATACTTGATTTTCAGGAAAAATATCAAGGGTGCCAACAATTTCGGCCATGACTGTATGTAGGTTGACATTGCAATAAGTATGTGAGGTAAATAATCATCAATATTCAAACCACAATATACAATATGTAAGGTAAATAATCGTCAATAATCAAATCACAACATACAAACAGAAAACTAAAGATATAATCATGGTCTAGATGAGACTGGATTAGTAAGAGAAGAGTGTAAAAATCTCAGGAATCCATAAAAACCGTGGAATGTAAAGAGGGACATGACGATATCAAGAACAAGGCAGAAGTTACTTTCATGTTAAGTTATTAAGATAATAATTTAACATGAAACCATATGGGTATACGACGGTTTCCTCTAAGTGAAAGAGTTGATAGGTGTGTTAGCTTAGCAGCCAAAAAGCAAGACAAATTGTAATCCACTCACCCTACAGTCTCAAGTAGGGGGCCTGAGAGTGTTACTTCACCTTGGATTTAGCTAGTGTCTATATCATATCACTGTTATTGGTCGGGATCTAAGGAGAGGCATAGCCAGTACTTTTTCTGGAAGATGTGTCCCAATGTTTTAAAGAAGGATTCTCTTCTTGACAATCTCAGATGCTGAATTGGGTTCCATCCTTAGAGATTATAAGTCGGAATGGGAAGTCCCAGTGGTAAGGGACATGATTCTTTGGGAGATGCAGTGTTATTGGTTCCAGTAAGTACCATTTGGTGAGAGCTGTAGTTGATGGATCATTGAAAATTTGTATTTGCTTGCCTCTATAGTCAAAAAGATTTGCTACGTGTGTCAGTCAGAAGAAGCTCTTTACTGTCATGGTAATGGAACTGCACTATGATATCTCGAGGACAAGCTCCCAATAGCAGTTTAAGACCCAAGGATTGGTGTGCATGGTCCAGGTGCCAGTCAATATTTGGAATATTAGGGGCTAGAGAATGAAATAAGCCCAGAAAATAGGAATGGAGGCCCACATAACCCGTTGCTTCTGGGACGCTTCTAATGTGGAGATTCTAGCGTCTTTCCTTGTTCTCCAAGTCCTCTTGTTGGAGCTGTAACTGGGAGACGTTGGGATTGATTTACTAAAACTGGAGAGTACAAAATCTGGTGCAGCTGTTCATAGTAACTAATCAACTTTTAACTTCAGCTTGTTCAATTAAGCGTTGACAAAAAAAATGGAAGCTAATTGATTTCTATACAGGGCTGCACCAGGTTTTGCACTCTTCAGATTTAATAAAACCATCCCATTTTGTTATAGTGAAAGGTTTTCTTCTTCTAAAACATAAACATATTGTATTAAGTCATCAAATTTAGTATCAAGGTGATCCGTTCATTCGCTGATTAGTGCAGTTTCCCCTTTTAATTCTTGGAATATTTTGTCTACTTCTGTAGAAATAGAATGAGTAATGTTCTCCAATAGTGCCTGAAGATTCTCATGTGGGACATCTGCAGTAAAATATGGCACTGGTGGGGGTTGTAATGAGGGGTGGACTGAGCCAGTTCCCTCTTCAGTGTGTCTGTGCAAGCCATCTGGATATCTGGCTTACCTGAGGTTGGTAATGTAGGCCATGTCAGATATCTATCCATGCTAAGAGGTCACTACTCCCAAGGAGGTGATGCTGTGGACTTTTGTCACTCAATTTTACCCATGGAGCTGCTGGGATCGTTGATCAGGATCTTCCCTGCTCAAGAGTGCTGATGTTACCCAAGTGGAAGAGAAGAAAAGCAGAGCTGTGATGGAGCTTTGGTATTACGCATCTGCCATCTTAGACTACCACACATGTGCCCAACACAACATAGGCTTTAACGCACTTCCAGCATTATTTTTACTGCATCACACTACAATGCACAGATCTGTGTGCCTTGTGGTGCAGAATGGCCTAGAATGACCCAAGATGAAATTGGAGGGGGCCCTGCAATGGACATTAGGAAGGGGGAGACAAATGAAGTATCCCACACTGATTACTCCTGGGGGGCAATTTTTGAAGTGGAGATAGAAGGGGCTGTTGGGGAAGCCAAATCATCTGCTTAGTATGAAGCTACTCTTCAGACTTTGACTAGGACATAATCATAATAAGGTGTATCAGGAGTAACATCTTGAGTCCAGGAATTGGCGCAGAATCTAGCTCACAGCAATCTATTGAATGATTCCTATGTGCTCCTATGGGTAATGTGATGGAGTTTCTGCTGTTGTCATGCTGTGAAATCTGTTATTGTGTGTCCTACAGGGGTTCTCAAACAATAACGAAATGATAGCTGAGAAGCTTAAAGTATAACTGAAAGGTTTTGTTTTTATTAATAGATCCCCCCTCAGTAAGAGCAATAAAACTGAATTATTAATTAGGTTGTGATGGTTTACGAACTGGAACTGTTCAGGTCACTGGTCCAGTTTGTTTTGGTGGTTCACTATTTGTTGCAATCCACTGGCTGCAACACTTTTTATGTCTGCACAATTTTCACCCTGCAGGACATTTATAAAGGAGAATTTTGAATTTTATAGCAAAAACACAAAAATAGGTCAGCTGGCCTCCAGACAAGAAAGTATGCTGGCAGGTCAGGTGATCTCAAACAGTGACAAAATGCAAGTGCCAAAACATGTAAAGAAGGATACTTTCATTTGTGTGAAGATTCACAAATAATGGTTTCTTGACTCCTTGGTTTCAAAGGCTTGTTGTGCCTTATACATGCTTCTACTGGTTCCTGGGTACTGGCAGCTTGACTACCAGTGCCTCCAGGCCCACCCCTCTATCTTAGTAACCATGGTAAAATAATCTTCTCATCAGGCAGGGCAACCATGGACGTCCAAACTGTCCTGCACAGTCTAGTTAATCATTTGCTTCTCTGAAATACACACTTTTATGAAGCCTGGTCCAGATTCCCATTAACCTAAATAGGACTTGTCGTTTGGAAATTCTGAGTTTTGGAGATTCACAAATTTTTAAAAAACATCACATGAATAATAGGTCAGCGGAGAACTCAAGGCACCACATCCCATACATAAGCCATAGACAAGATATAATGTAGAATGCTCCCAAAGGAGCTGGGATTTGTAAGGTGCCAATAATGTACTACAATGTAGGACAAAAATTCATAATTAGTATTAATCCATGTCAAATATAAAAACACTTATATAACCATAAAATAATTCAAAACATTTTTCATGAACAAACGTCTTATCGGTGTATTCACAGCATAATTTTACTGTCGATTCTGATGGTTTCGAAATCTCAACATGTTTTGCCTATTGAGGGCTTCCTCGGGAGATATACAATACCACACCGATCAGAGCACAATCGCTGGAAGTCAATCACAATTGTCCTAAGTAATGGTAAAACGCATACAAGATGCAACGAATATGCCCCCAAGGAAAACAGGGTGGTATATGATTGGGCACAGGAAGGGTAGCCAGGATCATATAACTTATTTGAAGATTTGGAGCTCCCAAATATTTGGGGCTTGGGTGATGTTCAAAAGAATCTCAGCGCTGTCAACAGATCCAGGTTAGCAGCTACAGCGATTAGGGGGTGGGGGGATTGCTGGAAACGAGTGTTTAATGGTCTAAATCTGCCTAATATTTGGAATGTGCATGTGTAGCATGCATGTTTAACTTTGCTAAGGACTTAGCAAACTTCTTCTCATGTAGATACAGCAGAAAGTGAGGGGAAATCTCTCCAAAGTGAGGGAAATACACTCTTAATTGTCACCAGAACAAATGTTCCCATTGAAAGATTTCCCCTTTATTCTGGTTCTGGTTACTCAAAATTGTTGATTTTCTCTCACTTTCTGTCTAGGTAACAATGGTCACTAGAGAGCGAAAATTTCCCCAATGGGAACAGCAACAGTAAAAAAAAAACCTGGCCAATCTGCCTATAAAGTAAGGATTGGGTCTACATTTATAATGCCAAGAAGTACAAATTTGACTGGCTGGTTGCTGACCTTATTGAACACTGAGTTTAGCAGACCAGGTTTATACCCTCTGCTCGATTTATATGAATCCTGAGTAAAGTTCAATGTGAACACAATGGGGTTAATTTACTAAAGGCAAATAAGCTGTTCAGCGTATGTACTCTCCAGCGCCTCAGGATATGCACAGCCAAAAGGGAAGCCAAGGGTACCAGGACAGTGACAACCAAAAGGAAATGTACCAGGGGTGCAGTCCTCCTCAGACGGGGAAATCAGCCACTGGATAGAGAGAAAACAGGTGGCGCACACACCTAGTGCATTATCCAAGGTTTATTGTAGGAATTAAATCATAAAAACATACTCACAGACGAAGCATGTATCTAAAAAGCATAGAAAAATGACAATGGCAACAACGGCGGGCAAGGTGTTCTCACTGTCAGTGCGGTCAAATGGCTGATGCGTTTCGGGGACGAATCCCTTTCCTCAGAGCTGATGACCAACCTCTGATGCTGAGGCATCAACAGCGAGGCTCTTACTTTACTTTCCATTCAGCATACATCAGCATTAGAGGTTGGTCATCAGCTCTGAGGAAAGGGATTCATCCCCGAAACGCATCAGCCATTTGACCGCACTGACAGTGAGAACACCTTGCCCGCCGTTGTGGCCATTGTCATTTTTCTATGCTTTTTAGATACATGCTTCGTCTGTGAGTATGTTTTTATGACTTAATTCCTACACTAAACCTTGGATAATGCACTAGGTGTGTGCGCCACCTGTTTTCTCTCTAAATAAGCTGTTCACTTTGCAAGGGAATTTGAAGTTTGAAAGGGAATTATCGATAGAATTAAGTGAATGAAGTGAAGTTCTGTTGACTTCCACTATCCAATTATATGCAAGCATTTTTTTTCCTTGAGAATGAATGGGTATTTTTGTAAAGAAAAACTTTATAACATTGGCTAAGCTCTGGGACAAATTCCCTTGCAAAGTGAACAACCTATTTGCCCTTAGTATATCAATCTCAATGTATCACACTGTGTGCAGACAGCACCCAGTGCATATTGCTGCATGCACATTGCCTACTGTTTACATTGTGGCATAATATATCCACATTGCTTTGCTTTGCATAATATTGAATACGCAGTATATCAAAAATACCGACTTTCTTCTAGAACATTATTTTGTGCACATACTGTATATATATTACAGTATATATTACAGAGCATTGTATGTTATATATTATACTATAATTGTAAAACATTTTACTGTCAGTTGATTCCCCCATAGGTCCACTAAATTATACTGAGTTTTTTGTTTTTCCTGCAGAGGTGTTGTCAAGAGAAACTAATCAGATGCCATTCTTCATTTGTCTAGTCTACACTTGCAAAATGACGGTTGAAATCAGACTGGCTGTGGTGGTTTCTACAGTCTCCAGTTTGTTAAAGCAACCCCCATTATGTTAATATCATTGCCAATGTAGGTACATCAAAGGATATTGCATGAACCTTCCAGCATAGAACTGAGTTAATTGACTTTAGCCAGTGAAATAAATGACACAGAAAATTAAAATGAAGAAGCTTTATGGAGCAAGAATTCAGCAGTAGGATTAACAATAATGTTTAGATCCAGCAATCTTGTGCCCAGTCCAGAACAGCTGAACATCGTCTACAGACAGCTAATGTGCATCAGAGCTATTAGTAAATATGACCCAAAGTCCAAAGATAATGATCATTCTTTTTTCATATGTTAGATTGTGCAGTGCACAGTTTGAATCATTAAATTAAATATTGTATCACAGAGCTGGGCCATAGAGATTAAACATAGCTTTCACTCAGATCACAAAGAACTAAAGCTGTCTTTCCCTTAGAATAATGTGTCGGCCATAATGCTCCTTACAGACTATTTTTTAATATAATGTGTAGTTCATAGAACCTCACTGTGAGATGTTCCACACAAATCAAAAATGAAACCAAGCTTTCGTATTCTTCCTTAAAATAAAATTACAAACAATATAACATACCAACTTGGCCAAATCCAATTTTTAATCAATATAGAAAGAATACTCTTTGTGCAGACAGATTTAAAGAAGGGGGATAAATATTTGCCTAGGTTTAATGATAGAGGAATTCTGTGTAACTCTGATTATTTTTCAAAAGAACACCAAAAAGCCTATATTTCAACCAAATGATAACCAAGCTTTTTAATGTAATTAAATATATTGCAAAGGTTTTGTAGTAGGTAACATTATGCTTGTGCATTGAACTGAAAAATGGCAAAAATAATTTATAATATGAAGAACTGCAACATGATTATACTTAAAAGCAATTTATTTAGATTCTTCTCGCACAAGTAGGTTCATAATGCATTGAGCAGTAGTGTGCAGTAACCTTTAACAGCTCATCGGAAACCAACCCACTCCTTCAGGCTTTAGGATATGTGCATGTGGACATTTCCATTCCATCATAAAAAGCAGACACAAAGACTGAAATAAATCATTTTAATCCCAATCTGTCTCTTTCTATTATTATTTACTGTATTTGTTTTTTTTTTGTTTTTGTTTTTGTTTTGCTGGTCATTGGATACCACAGGAAAAAAAGCAAGATTGAAAATAAATGAATAAAAAAAGAAATAAAATGAATGAAAGCAGATCCTGTTTTTTGTTTGCTCCCTCTTGAGGATATTATGTGAATTGAAGAAACTGGACACTAGCAGGATCAAAACTGTAACATGTTGCAATTTGTTGAAAAACATTTTTTTTAATGTGTGCACAGGTTCCAGACATGGAACAAAACAGATGAGGGGTAATTACTGTTAGGTCTTAGTTTATTACATTATGCTAGTATTAGGGTCAGAGGTTCAGTGTTTTTGTAGGGGTTTTAGTGAGGTGGGAGGGGTTAAGTTCCTATTCCCTACTTTAGGGTTAAAATTTTACTGTGCCCAGACTATGGATTTTGTATGCTTCGTTTGCAATAGAAAGTAATGAGAAAAGAGTTAATATTTCAATGCTTTTACTTTAAAATTTAAAGATGAAATTCTCCACAATGCTTATATTTACAAAGGTGAATGTGGGCTTGTTTTTATCCTTTCACTGCCTGAACTCTTTTGGTGTTTTATGTACACATGTTTAAAAATCATTTTAGACCTGAAAATTACATAAAACCTCCAAACATTATACAGTCATGGCCGAAATTGTTGGCACCCTTGATATTTCTCCAGGAAATCATGTATTTCTCACGAAACGTATTGCATTAACACATGTTTTGCTATACACATGTTTATTCCCTTTGTGTGTATTGGGACAAAACAAAAAAAGGGAGGAAAGAAAGCAAATTCGACATAATGTCACACAAACCTCCAAAAATGGGCTGGACAAAAGTATTGGCACCCTTTCACAACTGCGGATAAATAAGAATGTTACAAGCATGTGATGCTCCTGTAAACTCACCTGGGGCAAGTAACAGGTGTGGGCAATATAGAAATCACACCTGAAAGCAGATAAAAAGGAGAGACGTTCACTTAACCTTTGCATTGTGTGTCTGTCTGTGCCACACTAAGCATGGACAACAGAAAGAGGAGACGAGAACTGTCTGAGGACCTGAGAACCAAAATTGTGGCAAAATATCAACAATCTCAAGGTTACAAGTCCATCTCCAGAGAACTAGATTTGCCTTTGTCCACAGTGCGCAACATTATCAAGAAGTTTGCAACCCATGGCACTGTAGCTAATCTCCCTGGTCGTGGACGGATGAGGAAAATTGATGAAAGATTGCAACGCAGAATAGTCCGGATGGTGGATAAGCAGCCCCAAACATGTTCCAAAGACATTCAAGCTGTCCTGCAGGCTCAGGGAGCATCAGTGTCAGCGCGAACTATCCGTCGACATTTAAATGAAATGAAACGCTATGGCAGGAGACCCAGGAGGACCCCACTGCTGACACAGAGACATAAAAAAAGCAAGACTACAGTTTGCCAAAATGTACTTGAGTAAGCCAAAAGCCTTCTGGGAAAACGTCTTGTGGACAGATGAGACCAAGATAGAGCTTTTCGGTAAAGCACATCATTCTACTGTTTACCGAAAACGGAATGAGGCCTACAAAGAACAAAACACAGTACCTACGGTAAAATATGGTGGAGGTTCAATGATGTTTTGGGGTTGTTTTGCTGCCTCTGGCACTGGGTGCCTTGACTGTGTGCAAGGCATCATGAAATCTGAGGATTACCAAAGGATTTTGGGTCGCACTGTAGGGCCCAGTGTCAGAAAGCTGGGTTTGCGTCCAAGATCCTGGGTCTTCCAGCAGGACAATGACCCCAAACATACGTCAAAAAGCACTCAGAAATGGATGGCAAAGAAGCGCTGGAGAGTTCTGAAGTGGCCAGCAATGAGCCCAGATCTAAATCCCATTGAACACCTGTGGAGAGATCTTAAAATTGCTGTTGGGAAAAGGTGTCCTTCCAATAAGAGAGACCTGGAGCTGTTTGCAAAGGAAGAGTGGTCCAAAATTCCGGGTGAGAGGTGTCAGAAGCTTATTGATGGTTATAGGAAGCGACTGATTTCAGTTATGTTTTCCAAAGGGTGTGCAACCAAATATTAAGTTAAGGGTGCCAATACTTTTGTCCAGCCCATTTTTGGGGTTTTGTGTGACATTATGTCATATTTGCTTTTCTGCCTCTGTTTTATATTTGTTCCAATACATACAAAGGGAATAAACATGTGTATAGCAAAACATGTGTTAATGCAATACCTTTTTTGTGTGAAATACTTGATTTTCAGGAAAAATATCAAGGGTGCCAACAATTTCGGCCATGACTGTATATTTTCTGAAAGCAGACACCCTACACAATAAATTATGGTGGTAGTTCCAATTTATAGTGAAATGGTTTAGGAAACATAAAATGTCAGTAAAAAATACACTGATTTTAAAAGGTGATTTTAGGGCACACAATTTTTTTGGTAACATATAAAAGATAATCAACATGTCAAACCCTAAAACTTTGTTTTCACGTGAAATAATGGAAAACTTCAGTACCCTATATTTTACATAGGCGGCACTTTAAAATTCCTTACAGGTCATCAGTTTAGAGTTACCCAGGAGCTCTGGTGCTAGAATTATTGCTCTCACTCTGGTATGCATGGCAATATGTATGTATGTGTAGCACAATTGATGTTTTTGTATGTAAGCAATTCTGTGAGGGCGTGGGAGGGATTTTCAGTGCTTTGGTGTACCTTTTTGTTACACCAAACATTGTTACATTGTTTTAAAAGAAATCATCACATAATCCCCTATGTGATGATTTTTTGGTGGTAGATTCTCTTGAATGAGACATAGGGGGTCTAATAGACCCCTGATTACTCACCTGTCCTTCAATGAAACTAATGGAGTGCAGATCACATTCCTTCAGCTTCTGACCCAGCCATACAGGCTGGGGAAAGTTAAAGAGGGACGTAGAAGTAATGTTTTATGTGTCACTTCCTGGTCAGAAAGAAGAAGAGGAGAGTGGATATATGTTTGCTCTGCTTCCTCCCCTCTACCCCGCAGCACCCACCATGCCAGTCCCGTTACCAGGGTGTTTGGAAGCAATCTGACAGTTGTGCAGCTGCCGGAGTGTTCACATCACTCCACTGCTGGTGCGCTACATTTTTTTAAGTTTTGTATGCTCCATTTTTGGTGCGCTGTTTCAAAAGTGCACCAAAAATGCACCTCCTTTTGAAATCAATGCAAATGCACCAAAAAAACACACCCACAAGTGTCCAGTCCAGTGACTCATCCCTTCTGTCAGCTGGGATTTTCCTGTATGGATTTTAAGAGGGACCCCATGCCAAAAAACAAAAACGAAAAAAAAAAGTTTTCTGGAAACCCCCAAAATCTATACCAGACTGAGAATGGGAAAGGGGGGAGGACAAGGGCCTCTTCCCTACTACCCTGGCCCAGTGGTTGTGAGGGTTGTGGGCAGGGGGCTTATTGGAGCCTGGAAGCCTCTTTAACAATAGGATCGTGTTGCCTGGAGTGGTCTTGGGGGGACATGCTTGTTCTCCCTCTCTCCTGGCCTGCCAGGCTGCATGCTCAGATAAGGGTGGGGCATGGATTTTAGGAGGGGACCCCATGCTATTTTTATTTTTTGGCCATGGGGAAGAGGCCCTTACCATCATCAACATGGGGACAAGTGCTTTGCTGAGAGGGTCCCCTCTTGGCAAAGTACCTCCCACAAAAAATAATTGCCTTTAGGTATATTAAAACTGTAGGTAGCCCCTTGCCCTACATAGCCATTGGTGATTTGACAGGAGATTGTACTGAGACTGTATAGCTGTGAAAAGATCAATTGATATAACCAAATGTCATAACTGCAGACATACATCTTCACAGCTGAACGTTTGCTTGACTTCCAAGGATTACAGAATTTGGTACATACAAGAGCAGTTATATTCAGTTTATCATCACATTTTTCATCCAGGTGACTCTAGCTTAAAATGAACTTGTGCCCAAATCGTGTTCATTTAAATATTCCCATATTCTGAACAAGCAGTAAAAGCATTTTGATACAAGCCTTAATTCTTCTCTGTATCTATAAGCATTTCAGCTGCGGAAGGTTTTACCCCCTTCATGACCAGGCCATTTTTTGCTATTTAGCACTGCGCTACTTTGACTGGTAATTGCGCTGTCGTGCAACGCTGTACCCAAACAAAATTTATATTATTTATTTATTACAGGTGCTTACATAGCACTGTCAATTTACATAGAGCTTTACATATATTGTACATTCACATCAGTCCCTAACCCTCAAGGAGCATGCAATCTAAGGTCCCTAACTCACATTCATACATACTAGGACCAATTTAGATAGGAGTCAATTAACCTACCAGTATGTCTTTGCAGTGTGGGAGGAAACCCACGCAGGCACAGGGAGAACATGCAAACTCCACGCAGATAGGAGACATGTGCAGAATGAAAAAAATTCCTTTGTTTTTTTTGTTTCATTATTAAATAATTTCATTTAGTTAAATTCGTTTTCATTACTTGTTTCTTTTCGTTTATTCATTTTCAGTTTTAATAATTTTATTAAGAAAGTTTTATTTTAAGAATACAACAAGCTCAAAATACGCCCACGCAGGGGCAGAGCAAAACAATAACAGATAAACAGAGACATCCTGCTGACTTGTATTAGTCAAATAACAAAATGTCCAATGACATCAAGGAGGGACGGCAAAAAGCCGAACCAAATAGCAGCAGTAATCCAACATAATATTGGAAAAAAAAGAGGAAAGAAAAAAGGTTAGAAGAAAGGAAAAAGAAAATAAAACAAAAAACAAAAAAAAAAGGGAATCAGAAAGAAAACATGAAAGAAGGGAAATTAGAAGGATCACGGATCCAGGGACAGCACAGGCAGCGACTATAGGAGGCCATAACTAGTAGGAGGCAGGGATGGCAAGGAATAACGTATCCAAGGTTCCCAAACCTTAAGGAATCTCGGATGAGAATCATGAAGAATGCTAGACATCTGTTCATTGAACAACATAGCATTCATCCGGGTCTTGTTTATTCATTTTCTAATTTTATTTTAATTTTCAAAAATTGGTCAAACTGGATTCAATTCAATGAATCTAAAAGTAACAAATTCAAATTTATTCTGTTTGAAATTCAAATTTTGGAAGGTGTTTATATACTTTCTATTTTATTCTATTGTGTTATTCTATTCTGTTCTATTCTTTTATATTCTAATCTATTCTATTCAAAATTCGAATTTTGGAAGACGGTTATACTCTATTTTATTCTATTCTTGTTTATTGTTTTTTCTTTTCTATTCTTTTATTTCATTTTCTATTCAATTTTTTCTATTCTAATCCAGTTTATTCTTTTCTTTTCTATCCCTTTCATTTCTATTCTATTTTATTATATTCTGTTATTTTTTACTCTATTCTATTTTGTTCTTTTTTTACACTATTCTATTATATTCTATTCTATTCATTTCAAAATTAAAATTTCGGAAGGCAGCTATATTCTATTTTATTAAATGTTTTTTCTATTCTATTCTCTTCTTTTCTTTTCTATGCTATTATTTACTTTTCTAATCTATTATTTTATTTTCTATTCCAATCTATTCTTTTATTTTCTATCTATTATTTTCTATTCCTTTATTTTATGTTCTGTTTTATTCTATTCTTCTATTTTATTTTCTATTCTGGTCTATTTTACTCTGTTCTTGTTTTCAAATCCGATTTTGTTTTCAAATTCAATTTCATTTTCAAATTTGATTATTTCGTAATTTCAAATTCATTTAAATTTGTTACTGTTGTAATTCAGAAATTCGATTACATCCCAATAACGAAAAATATATTGAAATAACGAAAAATATATATTCTTTTGGTGGTATTTGATCATCACTGAAAAGACAGAAGATTTTGAAAACACAATATTTTTTACTTTCTGCTATAAAACATATCCAATGAAAAAAATAAAAAATAAATAAAATTTCTTCATCAATTTGGGCCAAAATGTATCCTGCTACATGTCTTTGTTAAAAAAAAAATTCCAATAAGCGTATATTGATTGGTTTGTGTGAAAGTTATAGCGTCTACAAACTATGGGATATATACTGATTTTATTTTTATACTACTAATGGCGGTGATCAGTGATTTTTAATGGGATTGTCATAGTGCGGCTGGGACCTGCTGGCAAACTCCCGCTGTGTACAAATACAGCTAGAGTTGGAAGAAGCTCGCATGCGCCCTGTACCCATAAGAGACCAGAGACACACAAGTACGTCGCTATGCCTGTACGGGCTGCCTGACTGCAGTACATTGTGGGCGGTCCAAAAGTGGATAAGCATTAAGGAGATCCTAATTTTCAAAGTTCACAACATAGGAATTCAAATCTTAGCTTTTTTAAAATATGTTTTTTTTTCAGTTCTTGGCAGCCTGCCATCCCTGTAAGCTGTTAGAAACTGACTGAAACCTGACTTTGGAATCTTTGTTGTGATCTCTCAGAAACTTTGAGAATCAGTAAGTTCACATTAAAAGTAGTTAGATAGGTGGGTAAGGGCTTTTTTTTTAAAGCTCTTTTCCTGATTGCTAACAACATGTAAATACTTCAATGTCTTTAGTCAGATGCACAGGTGCATTTAAAGATGAATTATTGTATAAATTCTAAGTTTATCTAAACCATTTATGTGGTTGACATCTTTTATATGCTATTCAGTCTTAGGTAAGTACTTTAGGAAGGAAGACCTTAAAGCTAAACTCCAGGAATTCAGGCACTATCTAAAATGTATCAAATGTCTATGGGTTAATTCCAACAAAGCGAATACTACCTTATAGACTTATCTCTTTATTTTACAATTTAAATTTTTATTGAGCACTGAACATACACCTACCGCTATATTTCCTTTGCTTCAAAGCTGGACCTTCTGGTCTCAGATCCAGCACCTATAGAGTTGCATGCAGCCATTCTACCCATCTACCCATCTACCCATCTATGTGAACCTATTCACAAAATACAAAGCCATCTGTGAATAGACAGCAGAGGGGAGGAGTGGGTAAAACTGCTGCTGTATGAGAAAGCGGCATTTCTCCTGTCAAAGTGCTGGGAGTAACCCATAATAAGCCAACACATTTTATCATTTAATCAAATAATTTAAATATTTTCATAACTCCTCCCAAGAGCCAGCCAGCTGCTTGATCCTGTCTTCGAATTCTTGAGAGGAGTTTTGAGGCAGTGTCCTGTGATGCATACAGGAAGCTATGCACATAATTATGTTGTCCCCTCTCATCTGCAATTATTTGCCTGCATTGCATAGACAAGCACAGAGACAAGTGATGACATCACCAGGTTTAAAATAAGATATGTAATAAAAATGTAAAAGTTTAATTGAATAATTTCATTAGCAAGTGTATGAAGGAACCAGGAAAGGCCAAATGTATGCAGATTAAAATCCAGCTTTACATGTATGTTTTAAACTGATGTAACTGATCTTTACACCAATGGCACTGATCCCACAACCCATTATGGGATTGCTAAAGAGAGAACACAGATTCTCTCTCTTTCATTAAAACTCTCTATAGTACCCCCTGAATAAAGCAGCCAGTAAGGAAAAGAAAAAGGAGTGAGGTGGATCCATTCTAAGTTGTATATGTAAATTGGAGTCTGAATTATTGAGCTCTGTAATCACCTGTTTTTTTCATCAAAGAAGCTCCTGGATAGACTGATAAACATGTGAAAAGGATCTTAGAACTCCACCTGCTGTTCAAAATACAAAATATTTGAGTGCAATATTTCCTATTTACCTGATTATAAACATGATTTTTAAAACGTATTTCTTTAATCTTGACCGTAATAAAAAAGAATGATAGAAAACCATTACATACTTGCTAAAATATTGGTATATAGACTTAGTAACAGAATAATTTTGGCCCATAAGTCTTAAGGCTCTACTAAAGTCAAATACTCCCTCGGCCTGTATGAAAAAAAAATGTACATTCCCAAAATGTATATGAAATCTTTTGGTTCATGGGCCTTTTACATGCAGTTTTGACATGTAGTAGTGAAGTTCCATGACTAGACATATTAAAAATAAGAAACACTTGTTTATTCAGGCTCATTAACCATTACCTTTGCCCTCCAGAGGATTTACTCCCCTTCCTGACCAGGCCATTTTTTGCATTGTGGCGCTGCGTTATTTTAACTGACAATTGTGTGGTCATTCAGCGCTGCACCCAAATTAAATTTACGTGATTTTTTTCCCCACGAATAGAGCTTTCTTTCGTTGGTATTTGATCGCCTGTGTTTTTTTTATTTTTTGAGCTATAAAAAAAAAAGATGACCGACAATTTTGACCAAAAAAAACAATATTTTTGACTTTGCTGTTAAAAAACTGTAAAAAATCAAATTTCCCCATAAATTTAGGCCAAAATGTATTCTGCTACATGTCTTTACTAAAAAAAATCCAATACGTGTAAATTAATTGGTTTACGTGAAAGTTACAGCGTTATAGCGTTTAAAAATAGCGGTGGGACTGCTGTGGTGATTCTGACACTGGGGGGAACTGACTTGGTGTCACTGACATCTCCAGTGACACCAATACAGTGATCAGTGCTAATAAAAAGCACTGACACTGTACTAATGGCACTGGGCATGAAGGGGTTAACATGTGGGGCGATTAAAGGGTTAACTGTGTGCTGTTTTACAATGTGTACTGTGTTTGTGCTTCACTGTAAGCACACTGTCTACTGCTGTGTACAGCCATGCAAAGCAGTGTGTCGGAGCTGACAGGGTGAACTGTTTTGTCCCCCCCCCCCCCAGTTCTCCCCCACCATTGGAGAGACAGTCGCAGCCGCGTGGGTAGGGCACAAGCCTCGTGCGGCCCCTACCTGGAAATGCATTTTGTGCACAGCTGCAGCCCTGTAGCAGTATTTCTGCTATGGGGCGGAGCTGAACTTGTTAAAGTAATATTATGTAATAATACAATAAGATACTATAATAATTATTACTATATCTGTTTTCATTCAGTTAGGATTTAGGACTATAAAAAAATGCCCCAATGTACATAGATAATTGAACCCATGGCCAGGGTATGGACTTAAAAACCATAAATGAGCATTTAACCTAAATCTCTGACTTCTGTATCTGCAGGTATTATGAAGAAATTCATCCTCAAAATGTATAACGTAAGTAGTATAATTTCCTCAGGGACTTGGCAGCCTGATAGCCTTGTAATGATAAAAAACAGGAGGTGCTAGTAGATTTAAGTTCACACTTATGGCGCCATGGCAGATCGCTTTTCATAGATTGGCTAAGCCACTGTCAGGCATTCAGGAGGCAATGTTGCCACCCCCTGAATGCTCTTTCTTTTTCTTCCTTTGTTTGCCAAGTAGAACATTTCAAAGGGACTAACACACCACAACCACATGCCAAGCATTTGACTTGAAACTGTGAGTTTTACAGGCAATTCTGCCTGTTGACTAAATATGCTGTGTTAAATTAGCTGTAACTGTTTTGAAAAGCATCACAGCCATGGCATGTAAACAGCCCCCTGCAGCTGTATGGTAGGCTTTAGGTGGGCAGTCAGGGACCTGTGCTTGTGAACTTGCAACTATAGAGGCCATTAAAGGCTTGTTGTATAGCAAAGTTTCTGCTTCTGAAGAGTACATACGTTAAATCCCATAATCTGGCCACAGGTTTTCTTAATACATTAACATACATCATATCCAGCAGATCTCTTTTACATGTACTACAGTATCTCACAGAAGGGAGTACACCCCTCACATATTGTAAATATTTTATTATATCTTTTCATGTGACAACTCTTTGCTACAATGTAAAGTAGTGAGTGTACAGCTTGTATAACAGTGTAAATTTGCTGTCCCCTCAAAATAACTCAATACCACAGCCATTAATGTCTACACCGCTGGCACCAAAAGTGAGTACATCCCTAAGTGAAAATGTCCAAAATGGGCCCATTTAGCCATTTTCCCTCCTCGGTGTCATGTGACTCGTTAGTGTTACAAGGTCTTAGGTGTGAATGTGAAGCAGATGTGTTAAATTTGGTGTTATCGCTCTCACTCTCTCATACTGGTCACTGGAAGTTCAACATGGCACCTCATGGCAAAGAACTCTCTGAGGATCTGAAAAAAAGAATTATTGCTCTACATAAAGATGGCCTAGGATATAAGAAGATAGCCAAGACCCGGAAACTGAGCTGCAGCACAGTGGTCAAGACCATACAGTGGTTTACTGAAGAAGGCAGGTAATTTGCACATAAGCCTCTACTTCTTGTCACCAGAAATGTTGAAGAGCCTGGTTCATGTTTACATCAGGTTCTAGTTCCAGTTAGTAAGGCATCATTGCTGAAGCACCCCCATATGATGCAAACAACAGCACCTGATATCTACACAGTGGAAGGTGGGGTGGGGTACTTGCACAAACTTGCTGTCTTTTAGCCATAGATTTTTTTATATACTTTTTACACCGCTAAAAGAAGTAAAGAAAGTATGTCCACTTCAGGACCACCTGCCCAATATGTACTGCAGATGGATACTACAGGCACAACAAATTACCTGTATTAAGCTCCCTGTTTCAGAGTTCAGGGCACAAAACAGCAGGATTTTGTCAACAGGTCCCAGTCAATGATTCATGGCTGGAACCTGCTGATCGGCGGTGTCCAATCACAGCCCAGAAGCCCCAAGATGTTAGCCCTTTCCCAGCCAGTGTCAATAGTACAGTGACAGTGTATATTATCATTGCTGATCAATGTATTAGTGTCACTGGTGATGTCAGTGTCAGTTCCCACACAGTGTCAGTTAGTGTCAGATTGCCTGCCACACTATCACAGTCTCACTATAATTGCTGATAACCGCCATTACTAGTATACAAAAATAAATAAAAATTCCAATATGTATACCATAGTTTGTAGATGCTATAACTTTCACACAGGCCAATATACACGTATAGCGATTTTTTTTTCTATCAAAGACGTGTGGCAGAGTACATTTTGTCCTAAATTTATGAAGAAATTAATTTTTTATTAGATATTTTTTATAGCAGAAAATATAAACTATTGGGTTTTATACAATAAAAAATAAAAAACCCAGTGGTGATCAAATATCACCAAAAGAAAGTTCTATTTGTGTGAAAAAAATTATATAAATATAATTTGGCTAGCAAATGGCCCGGTGATGATGGGGGTAAAACCTTCTGCAGCTCAAGTGAATATGGTTGTATTAATTCCAGACCTGTTTGGCATATTGGCAGATTGAATTGTAGGATTAGGTCAGGCAAGCTGCTGTTGTAAAAAAATGTATTGCTGGTCTTAGCGGTCTATCTAACATGACAATTAATCCCCAAGAGCCTATGTCTATGAGTTGTAGGGCTTGAGTTGATGGGTAAATGCAGTGGCATTGCACTTGCACTTGGGATGAGTTTGAGATGCTCCTAAGATCAGTCAGAGTTCACTGACAGGTGCATTGACTGAAACTGGTTACCTTTTGACCTGCTTTTGACCAGCTTCTAAGCTGCCTAATCCATATTCAAACTGCTTACATTCTCATTGATTGTACAGGGAGGGAAGCATTTATGGTGCAAAAGAAAACATTCCACACGCTAACACAGAAACCTTTTGAATAGTATCTTTGAGGTAGCAGTTCTTATAACATGGTGGTGTCTCCAATATGGCATTCTCTATCAGCACAGCAATCTCTGACATGGGAGACTCTGATATCTTAGTACCTTAATTGTGAACATTGCAGTCAATCTTGTATAATACACAATTCTAGTTAAAAGAAAAAAAAAACCTCACAATCCATCCTTGACCACCAAACAGAAGCTATACTTCTTACCAAACAAGTTATTTTATGTTGCCTTGACATACTGTGAATCTTGGCATTCTCATAGATTGTTTTTGAAATAATATGTACTAATTGAAGCATATATGTTTTGGAAGGAAAAATAATGTTCCTTGCTCTCCTTGTAGATAAGGTCAACGTTTTTTGGTTGTGTTTTTCTATATCTTACTCTGTTGTCTACTCTGTATTTTGCATTAATCTATTTTCTAGCAGCTGGAAATGAATTGAGTGTGTCTAGTGTGAAATCTATTTCCTCAGACAATGCCAGGTTAAGTAGGCTGAGCTGTTGTTTCCAGGGAATGCATGCGATGGAAAGCAAAGCAAAGTGCATATGTGTGTTTGTTGATTTTTGTGGGTTTTATTTATGCATTCTATCATGTAGGGTTAGTCCATAGACTCCTATGTAAATGCCACTGTAGATGTTCAGTAGTGAGGAAGAAACATACAAAGGGTTACCTGTCAGTGACATGCATTGTGGATGTGCTTTGTGGCACTCAGCATCTTGTTGCCTGGCAACCTCAGCATCTCTTGTGCGTGTTTCCCTTTGAAGCCATAGAAGCTTAGCTTAAACACCCACAGTCATCAGTCACATATACAAGGTTGACCATAAAGCTGGGTTTAGCCTTTACTTGGCCAGGCAAAGTGCCAAGCAAGAATACATTTCCCTTTGGAACAAGAAATCCACATGCAGTGAATTTAGCAAAGCCTTTGTCTAGGTTAGCCAAAGGGCATGCAAATATAATAGTATTGTAAAATTTAAAAAATCACAGTGGGAAAACTTGCATGTTCAGATAAAACACTTCTTAAGTTTGCATTATCAGCTTTCTCAAACACCATCTGAAGGTTATAAGAATAATCCAAAAACACCATATGCCAACTGTTCTCACATTGGGCACATGATTCATTCGGACTGACCTACTAAGTGTTTGTAGAGCACAGTAACGTTTTTCAAAAACCAGACCTTATGAAAGGGCAGATACTTCAAAAGTGCATGTTTAAACATAAAAAAGATTTTTGTGCATCCTATATCACTGTTCTGAATTTTGTAATTTCATAGGGCTAAATATGGGTAAGCTAAGCAATTTGTTTTTATTAGTAGGCAAGCAAGAGCTTTGATAATGAAGTCCTTGTCTATTAAAGCAAATTTTAATAGTAAATATGCATAATGTTGTCAAGGAAAAAGCACACAGCACATGGTTCTTTGAATAATGAAGGTTTCACTGTACTTTCGGTCATGTTTAAAGTTCACTAGACCAATGTTTCTCAACCTTTTTTCAGGCAAGGCACCCTTTAAAGATATGGACAGTCCCGAGGTACCCTTTAAAATTATGGACAGTCTTGAGGCACCCCATTCTATAATGTGAAAAACTGTTCTAATTGTTTTATATACACAGTAACATCCACACATGTTGAACACCCAACGTTAGAGGTGATTTATTCTTCCAAAGGAAATATACTTTTGCACACTGGTACTGACTAGTATTACAGTGTTTCTCTTCTTCATCAGTTTTTCTCTATCACTGAGCTAATGTGACCCCAGCACTGATGGAAAGTGGCAGGGGAGGGTCAAACTAGGATGCTGTGCAGGCAGCTGACATCCTCCTTATCAACTGATGGTGTCATTGCTTGTCAAAACGCCAGTGGCTAGAAGGTCCTAATGGTGCACAATGAAAACCTATAGCTTTATGTAACTAAAAGGCAGGCTTGTTCCACTCGCTGGCTTGTATACAAGTTCTGGGAACTTTTTAGACATTTTGCCAAGGCACCCCTGAAGAAACCACCAGGCACCCCAGGGTGCCTGGGAACCCTAGTTGAGAAAGGCTGCACTAGACTACTGTGTGGAGCAGGTTGTTTGAATGTTATGCTTCAGGTTGAGGATGAGTTAAAGTGAACATGTGCGAATAAGAAATCTGTGCTTAACCTTTACAATAATATTGCTATTAATCAGTTGTGAAAATACATAAAATGCCAATGCAAAATGCAACCTATAAAGTTACAATAATTATAAATAGTGCTATTACAGTCCAATATTAAAGTGCTATGGTGCAAATAAAAGTGCACATAATTGTGCTGCAGCTCTTCCTAGATTAAAGTGATTTGGTGCTCCATGCAATTCCACTTCAAAAACCATCCAGTCCGTATGATCACTTGTGTTTCCAGGGACCAGACTCACCAGCAGTTGTTGACCTCCTTAAGCTTATACCAAGGAAGGTCAATATACGCTGTGTCACTGTCCCGCTGTACAATTACACCATCATCCAAGGGACCAATGCTCAGAGATTCATATGGCCCATAAAGGAGAGGAAACCAAAGGATCAATCCTCATAGCATATTACCATTTTTTATGCCACACAATTATAATAAAAGATCACACTAATAAATTAGAGTGCCTCTGCTGGCACCCAGAATGATCTACCAATGCTAATTAGAGACCCCCACCCCTCCGATCCACTTGGGAGCTGGCGTGTGTTCCAAAGGGTGGAAGTGGCATGGTGAGCAGAAATGCTTGCCCCTGTGTCCAGAATATGCAAAGTATTCACTGTACATCGTTTGAAGAAGCAGTAAATCACTTTAAAACAAACCTGAGTTCACTTCTGTAGTTATAGTTGTGGTGAAAAAATACATTTTCTAAGTGTGCAAAATAGTGCATTCCGCATCATTGATAAATAACCCACCATGATGCAGAGTACATTATCTTTCAATAATGAATAAAATAAAATAATTCACTGTTCTTATGGTAGTGTTTAAAGTCCCAGGTTGTTCTAATATTAGCCTTCAGGCTAAAATTGAATTAAAGTGAACCTGTGTCCAGACTGTGCACAACGTATTTACATATGTTGAACAAACAGTAAAGCACTTTAAAACAAACCTGGGTTCACATCTGTAGTTATTGGTATGGCGAAAAAATTAATTTTCTAAGTTTATAAAGCCCCCCCCGGATTTTATTTTTATTTTTTTATTACAAACCTTTATTAAGTAGAAATTGGTGGTACAGATATTTCAAATTGTATTTAAAAATACTTGTAAGTACAAATAATAAGGGTAAGATTAAAGAAGCCATAAAAAAACTCCCAAAATATTATGGTTTGAGCATAGAAAGCCAGTATCTATAATAAGCGATTTTTATAGCGTGAACAGTGAATGAATAATCACTTTGAAAAAAGTTAACAATGGGCTATCTAATGTTCAGTAAGTTAAAGGAAGACATTAGCATGTTCAAACCAAGAATCCCATTTTGGTGTTATAAAAAGCCATAGAGTTATATAAGTTGTGAAATATTTTTTCCACATGACAAAGGGAGTATATTCTCATTTTTAATTGTGTAATGGGAACTGAGGAAGATTTCCAATGTCTAGATATAAGTCAGTGTATAGAAACACAAATGGTATGGATGAGTTGGTGAGATGAGAAAGCCCTGGGATAGGAGTGAAAAGTAAACAATTGTCTATAAAAATGTGTGTAGGATTACTAGATATAGTTGTAGAAAAAAATTACAATTGATGTCAAATGCGGGATATTTTTGCACATTCCCAAAAAATATGGGGGAAGGAGCTTGGGGATAAACACTCTCTAAATCAGGAGACACTGAAGCACCCCCCAATTTTCTAAGTTCGCAACATAGTCAGTTAAATCTCAGCTCCTCTGCTTTTTTTGTGTTAAGGAGTATGTACTGTAAATATTTATTCATATTCTGGACACAGATTTACTTTAGTCCCATTCACATTTGAGCATTTTTCTGCTTGTTTCTCCATGTCTGACTATGCTTTACTACTACACTGAATCACATTTTTTCAAATGTCTGTGTTCACACTTGGCCCTATGCTTTATGCCCTACACTGCAAAATACCAAAATACAGGTGCTTTTTTTTTTTTAGTGTATTCAGGTGTTTTTGATCCCATAAATTTCAATGGGAATGCCTGTAAACACTTGGAATGCACATTTTTGCACATTTTGTGTGGGTTTTTATACTTGAAGAATTCCTCTTCTCCTTTAGAACAGCTCATCTCCCCTTGCCCAGCCCAGGAATCAAACTTCTGAAGCTTGATACATGCCTGTAATACGCTTGAATAACACCTGAAAATAAACACTTCAAAATCATTAGGGATACACTCTGCTTATGCTCTGCGCAGGTGTGAATTACATGTGTGTCAATCAGTATATCAGAATATTACTGTAGGTAATCAAACCTAACCTCCTTACAGCTTCAATGTGTAAAGAAGTAGGATGGTATGTGGTAAAGCTTTACTGATACAGGAAGTGTTGTACGTATTTTTGAGAGACATTGCTCGAGATCACTGATCCAAGTCACAAAAAAAAGTTTCATAGTTGGAAACAAGATCCTTCCATGCCTACACTTTCACTTCTCAGCCAACTGCTTTCTCAAAAGCTAAAGATGTCACTGAATAACACCACTCAAAAATGCAAACATAGATTATTTTTCACCTAAAGTGGTAGTAAACTCTCAATCTTGAATTTTACCTACAGGTAAGATTATAATAAAGGTAGGTAAAATTAATATCTCCTAAACATTTACTGTTTAGGAGATATTCTAGGGAGCAGCAGTCTGAGGTGTCACCAGCACATGTGTTCTGATGGAACAGCATACCCGTGCTGTTACTTCAGAGCTCTGTGTTGCGGCTGTGACTCCCACGCACATGCGCAGGAGTGACATTATCACGGCTCGGCCTTTCAACCCAAAAGGAAGACCGGGTGAAGATGGAAGCCTTCTGCAACTGTGACAGCACTCCACTGGAAGGCTTCATTCTCAGGTAAGTCTTTCATAATGTGCTAGTATGCGTTATGTTTTTTTTTTTTTAACTTTATTACCACTTTAAAGATTTCATTTTTCAGTCTCAGCCATGCACCAAATTTAAACACCAAGTAAACAGTGGTAATAATTGATTAATAATAATGGTATCCTAATATATTAATGAGGTTATGAGCAGATGTACATACCTTTCCTGAATAAATGTTCCTCTGGGCTCCCCCAGTGATGTTCAAATGTTTAAGAGTCTGTGCACTTGATTTCTTCTGGTGTGGAGGGACAAAGTTGCTGATTGTTCCCCTTAGGCCAAGATAATATGGCCAAGTGCCTAGGCCTTCAGACACATTACATGTGACCAGCATTAGATGAAGCTGGAACAGCATATTCACCTGAAGATGTAGAATATAACTACCATAATGCTTTGAAAACTTGATAAAAACAATATATCAACAAATATACTTGCTTTCATCTAAGCAAAAGTAGTGAACATACACACACACACATATATATATATATATATATATATATATATACAATATGTATGATTTTGTCACATACCTAATAAGAGACTCAATCGACAAGGTTTGCCCATCTTGTATCTGCAGCCTAGCCCCCACCGAAAGAAGAACAGAGGATGCTGAGGGACAGGAGCAACATGAGTGCCAGAAGGTGTTGATAGCAGGGCTTGTAGCAGGAGATGCAGGTCCAAACAGACTGGTGGAATATTGAGTCAGGAGCAGGAGCTGTGCAATGTGGTCCAGCTGAGGTTAAAGGAGCATTCCACACACATCACAGGCTCTGTGTGTGTAGCATGTCAGAACTACCAGCAGTCTTGAGGTAGGAACACACTGTGATGAGAAAAGTTGGTGTAGATGACAGCCAAGGCAGGCACTCAGAAGAAATATGAAGCTAGATCAGGGACAGATATATGATCACAAGGATAGCCGAGGTCAGCAACTAGCAGGCAACGAGGCACAGAATCATAGGCAGAGATGTATTCAGGAACAGAGCCGAGGTCAGGAACGGGTGTCAGGAGAGTAACAGAGTCCAAGTTCAGGTCAGTAACAAGCTGGGTCAGCAATGAAGGTAAACACAGGATGTGAGCAGGACTCAGGGAACAGCTAAAAGACCAGTCAACACTTGAGGGAGGGTGATAGCATCCTTAAGTAGGCCGTCTGACATCATTGGGCACTGTGAATGTGCTCATGCATGTGTGCTCATTCCTGCACACATGCACACGCCTGATCACCATTTTACGGGAAATGCTGTGTGTATACCTGTGCACCAGAGTTCTCAGAGAAATTCCAGGACAGATTTTTACTTTTTTTTTTTTAAGCTGTGTGTCTTGAAACCATACTGCTTGAGTGCCTCATGGCCATTGAAGGTATTTTACACACCCAGGTGTGTGAATAACTGATCCTCCCACCACCCAGAGTGGTTTTACCCACTGGCTCCTATATCAATACAGGATGACAGTATGTATGAGTTGGTATAAAGATCCAATACATGCAATAGAAAGACTAGGTACCCAACTGGTCAAATACCTGTAGCTGGAGAGCAGTAAGGTGGTGTCTAAAGTATGAGGGGTGAGAGGAATCAGGAATTTCAACACTGCTCAGAAGTATTGGAGTTTTGCTCATTTAGAATGACCTGCCATTAGGTTGTAGAGGGAGGAAAAAAAAGCTGGTGCAGGAGTGTGTGGGAATCTTTGATTAGAAGTTTTTTTTGTATAAAGTGATAAGTGATATAGTCATTTTAAATCTCAAAGCTGTTTTGTGTGTAAGAACAGTTATAACTGTAGTCTATAAATCGGCTTGGAATTCATCCAAGATGTATAACTGAACAATATAAGTAAACAGATGTTGATTATTCTAGACCTATATGAGTTAGAACAGCTGGGTAGATAAGATTGAAAGTTTATATTTTAATCAACAATTTATTTTGTTGATTTTTTATCTGGCTTTCTTTCTTTTTGAATAAAATAATTATTAAACTTCGTTATTATAGAAGTCTCAACTACAGTCTTTTTTGGCACTCAGACGACTTTTTATTTAAGTGTCCAACTGATGCAGTCTAAAGCTTTTTTTCCATTTGTCTTGTCAGATCAGAGCAATTTTTTTACATCTATGTCCAGAGCACTTATTTCAATAAACACAAGAAAGCATCAGGGGCGTAAATAGACTAATTTGGCGGTGCCTCTGATTGTTTGAAGAAACATTGTAGCCATCCAAGTGCTAATACAGTCTCAAACTGCTTCTCAAGAAAGCTTCTTCTTCTACAGAACTTTGTTTCTTTCCTTCAACTGATTTTTTTTTAATGCAAAAATGTCAACCCATGTATTTAAAATCCATCCTTTGTGCCATTCTCTTTCCCTTTATACCCAGCTGCCACTTGTATTGAAAGTGGTGCAGGAGAGGCATGGCTTTTCAGGTAATCATCCGTTTCACACAAATGGCCAGCCATTAAAATGCAGATGCTGTTATCTCAATTAAAGTTTTCTATGGAAGCCTATTAGAGGACATAGCTAAATGTTTGGAATAAGGAAGTTAGTCTGTGTTATTTAGAGAGAAATTGGGTGTCTTGCTTCTTCAATAGGTCTTTCAAAGAATGATGTTAGACTGTTTCAACAGTTGTGAACAGGACTGCAGTCTCTGTGTGCATGAAGTGTAATGGTATCAATTGACTATTTCTTTGTCATTATCATAAAGTACTCTTGAATGTTTAAATAGAAAGAAGTTCAGGAGACAAAAAGGACACGACAGCTGAATGTCAGCTGTAGCCCTGAACCTTGACTAGCTGCATGTTTCCCATGATTGGGTGAATAGTGGAGATGTGCTCCAAGGCTTGGACTGGCCTCTTTATGTGAAGGTTCTGAAGAGAAAGCCCAGATACAACATAGTATTATGTGTTGGTGTTTTTAATTACTTCTAAACCAATATATTATTCAATTGACTTTAAAAATCCAATTAACCACAGGATATTGACTGTGGAAGCTTATCTCCAAGTTTCTTTTGGGAAGTAGCTTTGCTAGGAGTCCTCTATAATGTGCAACCTCAGCTAAACCGTTTTTTTTCAGTGTTGTATTGAGTAAGGAAGGATTAGAACTACTGTCAGTTTTTTTTTTATTACTACTAGCTCATTCTCTTTATAGGAGATTCACCCTCCCTATTTGTCTCTGGAGTCCTTGCCCCAAGAAAGGAAAGTGAGGGGAAATACAAAATCTTGTGGTTGTCACTGGAACAGGAGGGGAGGTCTTCCAAACAGGACACTTAATCTGGTGATAGCTGTTGGTGGATTGAGATTTTTGCACTTTATTGATTTTTTTTCTAATTTTCTGTCATGTCTCCATGACAGGAAGTAGATGAAACTCCCCCTGTGGGGACAAAGAGGAATATAAACTTGAGAGGGGTTCTAACCCTTGTCCACAATATCCAAACACATTTGACTGGAGTTCCCCTAGATAATAATGTGGACTCTATATAGGAAAGGTGGGAAAACTGCTGCCAGGGGTTTTAATAGTAAAAACCAAGCAAGACGGTGTGCATCTTAGAGTATCAGCAGATTCAAAATGGTTAAGTCAATGTACAGAGCTCACCTTGGCAAAAGGCAGAGAAAACATCAATTAAGCGTCCTGGAAATCAGGCTTTAATAGCAAGAATCTACAGTATATTCTCACATGATCTTCCAAAAGATAGTAGCTGTAAGTTGTAAAAAATAATAGCACATACCCACAGGGAAGGACTTACCAGGTCCTAGGGAATTATAAACGCTGTGCAAGCATTGTTATATGTTGTGAATCCACAGGGTAGGAAACAGTAGATCACAAAAAATAATAAAAGAAAATACCAGATTTAATAAAATCAATTAAAACTCAACATGTTTAGGAGAATGCATTGATCCCTCTTCAGGAGTGTTTTGGAGCAGTTGTTCAAATAAACAGAAATTTTCCAACCAAGAACAGGTATTAGGCTGCATTCACACTTGAGCGATTAGTAGCTTGAAGCTTGAAGGTTGAAGCTCCAAAAATGCTCAAACTTAAAAGATCAATTGTTCTCTATGGCGCCTGTTCAAGCAATCAGGTATGAACAGGCACCATAGAGAACAATTGATTTTTTTAGTTGGAGCGTTTTTGCAGCTTTAAGCTACAAATTGCTCAAGTGTGAATTCAGGCTGAGTGTTAATTATCTGTGCAGACCTTTGTTATGTGATCTGTGTGTGGCAAAGAACAATCATGTATGATATCCACAGTACACACAGCATGAAAATGCAATTATTTTAATAAATATAAACCGCTAAATAGCTTTTCTCATCAGCAGTTAGAGCAGTCTTGTGACTTCAGCAGAGCACTGGTTAAAGCTTGTAGGAGGAGTTTTCTTTCTGCTCTAGAAGGATGTGAAACCTCTGACCCTCTGTCTGGACAGTGCTAATTAACCCTGTGCTGATCACATGCACATTCCCAAGAAAAAAAAAACCTCTCTAGAAATACACACCAAACTGAGCATGTGCATGTGACCACGGGTTCAGTCTTTATCAGGTGGTCATTTCAACAAAAGGAGGGACAGAAAAGAAAGGATCAACAGCCTTTTTACACAAAGCAGAGGATTAACCCCTTAGGTTCCACAGTGAGTATAACAAGCATGCTTTACTGCATATACAGACTGATTTTACTGTTGTGGGTTTAGTAACACTTTAAAGTAGATATAAACCCTATCTGAATATCAAACTATGTGTATCACAAATAATAGCCATTTTCTGTATAAATATAATATTTGTTTTAACCTTTTTCATCATTTGTTACATCTCAGTGCTGAATACCTCTTGCGAGATCTTTGCAGAATATTCCTGTCTACATGCATGTACTCCAGCGATGACATTACTCAAGGCAAAGTGTCTGCTGTGACATGAGACGCAAGTATTTTTTCATACGCATGGGGGAGGGGGGGGGGATTTATTAAAATTGGTGCACACAGAATCTGGTGCAGTTCTGCATAGAAACCTATCAGCTTCCAGGTTTTATTGTCAAAACTTAATTGAACAAGCTGACATTAGAAGCTGATTGATTACTATGCACAACTGCACCAGATTATGTGTGTACTAGTTTTAGTAAATCCCACCCATTAAGTCTGTTATTGAGAAGTGTCCACATCGGTTGCAAGCAGTAGGTGTTCTCAGGTTCTTCTTTATCCATCCATAGCCCCAAGAAGAGAAGTAAATCTTGTGTCCCTATTATCCTGAGCCAGAACTGTGGCACTCAACCACAACTTAGAGACAGAAAAGGTTAACAAAGAGGAAATTTCAAAATATCAATTATAAGAACACAAAACTGACCTAGCATGGACAAACGTTAAAAGGCGAAGTACAACCAAAGCTCATTTGGCTGTACTTCTCCTCTGGATTATAGTAAAGTTCCTTCTGTGCTCCTGTGACCCATTTTCAGCTGACAGCAAGCTAAAGTCCATTGTTGGCTAATGTCACTCAGCCAGTTCTGGTTGGGGAAAGATTCTGATTTTAACCCCTTGTCCTTCAGAGGACATACCCCCCTTCCTGAACAGGCCATTTTTTGCGATACTGCACTGTGTTACTTTAACTGACAATTGCGCAGTCATACAACATTGCACCTAAATGAAATTTATGTCTTTTTTCCCCCACAAATAGAGATTTCTTCTGGTGTTATTTGATCACCTCTGCATTTTTTAATTTTTTGTGCTATAACAAAAAAAGTCTGACAATTTTGAAAAAAAAACCCAATATTTTTGATTTTTTTGCTATAAAAAATATGCAGTAAAAAAAAAAATCAAATTTCATCATAAATTTAGGCCAAAATGTATTCTGCTACATGTCTTTGCTAAATAAAATCCCAATACATGTAAATTAATTGGTTTATGTGAAAGTTATAGTGGTATATATACTGGAATTTTTTTTTAATACTAGTAATGGCAGTGATCAGCAACTAATAGCGGGACTGAAGGACTGCGGCGGCCATTCTGACACTGGGGTGGGGGGACTGACTAACAGCCACTGACATCCCAATGACACTAATATAATGATCAGTGCTAATAAAAAGCACTGACACTGGGCAGGAAGGGGTTAAAATCTGGGGAGATCAAAGGGTTAACTGTGTGCTGTGTGCTGTTTTACTGTGTGTGCTTTGTGTGTTTTACTAGGGAAACATGCTGCTTTGTATTGCTCTGCTATGCTATGCAGAGCAATACAAATCAGGATGTCAGTGCTGACAGGGGAGAGATCTGTGTTGTTTACATTCAGACCTCTCCCCTTTCACTGTTCCTTGGCGATCGCCGGGTGATGGCGGGGAATTTCCAACCGGGACCCAGTGATTGACGGCTGTAGCCACCGTAAATGCAAAATAGTTTATATACACGTGATTTTGCTCCCCACTCTGTAGCAGAAGTTCTGCTATAGGGCGGCAGGGAACTGGTTAAATTCGAGATCCACCTAGATGTCCTGACCAGCACCTGGCTCAGTCTCTCAATGAGCCAGCTGCTCTCACCCCTTTCACAGCCTAGTGCTCCAGTGAGTGCTGGGGGAGAAGAGCATGCAGCGATTACTGACAATCACCGCTCTCTGTTCAGAGCCACAGGGAAAACTGAGAGATAAGTGGTGTCTGATCGCTCAGTTCTCACCCTTAGAGCCAGTGGGGGACAGATAGACAGATTGGGTCGATGCTGCATCCTCCTTAAGTGGTAAGTATGATTAAAAAAAACCAAACAAAACATACTTCTCTTTTAATAATATTCCACACAAAAATACTTTTTAAGTTTCATGTGGAAGAAATATTTGAGGATAAAGTTGGTAAAAACATACCATGTGTTTTTAAATATAGCTGTAACTGATGATATCTTAACAATGTTACTATAATTCTGCCTTTTTAAAAATTCATAAAAGCTTTTCCTCTAAATGGAAAACTTTCAAAACATGAAATACTTGAATTTGAATGAAAAAGCAGTCATTTGGAACAATACATTTTTGAGCCAATATTTATACTCAATTTTTATTTAAATTAAACAATTTGGAGAGATGCCTAATGAATTTCATTTTATACATAATATTATGTTTTGGCTAATGTAAAAATTGGTGTCCATACAGTTTCATTAGAAATCAATCATACATTTTATAACGCATCATTTGCTAAAACAATATAAATGTATTTATGAAAAACATGGAAAACAAGGAATATAAAGGTCTGAAACAAAATAATAAAATGAGAATGAACAAAAACAATGCTAGTGAGAGAATTAGAGATGGAGTTTGTGAACGAGAGAGAAGGAGAGGCATAGAAAGAGAGCAAGCCTGTGTGTGTTGATATACCATGTAACATACCAATACATCTGTGATATAGACCGTTTTTACTAAGCTAGTACTGCTTAGCTACCACAGCTACAGACATGTCTGAAACCTTCCATTTTTAGAAAGGGTAATAGAAGATTTTTTTTACAAGTCAGATATATAGCTTGAAATATCAGAAATTGTGACCCATTCCATTCTTGAGAAATAACAGTACTTAAAGGTGCCGTTTCATCAATATTGAAAAATCCATTTTAAGTACTTCTGCCTTTCATCCAGGTGTTGCTGTGCACCAGTTTGTCTGAACCATTTTTGTCATTAATCTGATGAACCCCTGCTTGTGATGTAGTTCCAAAACCAGCCAAGGTAGGCTCATCTCTGTCTCTCGCATACAAAAAAAACTGATGAAAAAAATTTAATATTTAGACTTTTCTTAAAGCCAGCAATTACTCAACCATTCTTTGAAAATTGCCATGTGACTGATACTACAGGAAGCAGAGAGAGTGATATACTTACACAGCACAGATTTCACGAAGGTCACCCCCAGTAACCCTATAAAGTGTTCTATGGTTTTTGCTGCAGGGAACTATGGAGATCAGAGGTCATAATAAGGTGAGTGAATGCTTTACCATAGTTATAGTTTTTGTTGGATAGTATTAGTAGCTGACGTGTTTAATTTTGTTGCCTGGAATGGCTATTTGAGTTTTGACGAATAAGAACAAAAAATTGTCCGTTTTTTTATTTTTGATTGTGATCTCACTTGTGGATATTTTCCCCCACTTTCTGTCCGTATGAGGTACAAAAAATGGGGGTCCAGTGCTCAACAGGACTGGAAGACCATAAAAATGTTCTCAGAATTTCTAACTCTTCCTCGTTTCTCTAAAAAAGCGTTCTTATTTTTGTCCATGACCCCATCACTGCTCACAGCAAGTTGGCAAAAAACCTCCCCAACAGGGTTAAGGCAGTAATAGACACCTGTCAAAGACTCTACCACTGCCATTAGTGGATGGGCTTACAACCACATTTTCTCCATCTCTCTAGTTTTGCCTAGTTTTTAAGCCTTTAAGCCTATACATATATATACTGTACATATACGTGGGGCACTGGAAGGCTTTATTCAAGTAAGCACCATACAGCAACAAAAATGCCTTAAATAGATTTCTTCCTATGGTTCTTAGTCATAAGGCTCAATGGCCGACCACTGTAACACAAAAGCATCAATGCATTTTTCCTACTGTAAAGTATTTGATCTAAGCCTACTGATGCTCTACTCTATTCATGAACTCCAAACAGATGCTGACAAAATGTTCATAATAACACATTTCATCAGCCTTTTACTGATGACCGTGAGCATGAGATGACCATTTTTAAAAATGTAATAATTTTTATTGTATTTTTTTGCTTATACAAAAATACATAAGACACATCACAAAAAACAAACAAAAAAAAGACCAGTCCAAACCTACTCTGGAAGTTATACTCCTGTATAGCAGTATGAGCCTTATAGTCAAGTTTGGGATAAATATACCTCACTCAAAAATAACATAGGAAGAAGATGAATACTGTATATTACCATGGTAATCAATCTTGGAAACCTTCCAGTAGGGTCACCTGAGGTGCTTTTAACTATACAAACCAAATTGTTTTCAAATTTATAAGGGTACACTTTTTTTTGATACATTCGATATGCTTAATTATGAAGGATTATTTATATGCACCCATCTGTGGGGAAACAATATTCTGTTGGAAGTCGCTAAATTGAGTACCATGGAACAATGGGAATCCAAAAGCATAAGATACAACCATCTGTTTTTTTAAGGACAATATTTTGAAGTATTTTCAACAAGATGAGTTTCAAATATATAGCACTAGTTTCTTAATATCTCCAAGTTTGACATGCTATACATGCTCAGATTATCTTAGATTTTATACACTAACAGAGTTGCTTATAGTGCTTAATGTTTCTTCTAAAAGGGGTAATGTGTCTGTCACATACCTGATCGGAGAATGAAATGATGAGGTTGGCGTCTCTTGTATCTCCAGCCCACCTCCTGGCTGAAGGTGGAACAGAGGATATCGAGGGACAGGAGGTACAAGAGTGCCAGCAGGTGTTAATAGGAGTGCTTGCAGCAGGTGATGCAATCCCAGGCAGGCTGGCAGAACATCAGATTAGGAACAGTAACTGTGCATGGAGATCCAGCTGAAGTTAAAGGGGCAATCCACATGGGCTGCAGGCTCCAGATGGGAGGCTTTTCAGAGCTCCCAGCAGACTTGAGACAGGAACGCACTGTGGTGAGCAAAGCTGGTACAGATGACAGCCAGGTAGGCACTCTAAACGGAGTGAGAACAGAACCAGGACCAGAAACGTGGTCACAGGAATAGCCAAGGTCAGCAGCAGGCTGTACAGAATCATAAGGCAGAGATATGGTCAGGAACAGAGCTGGGGTCAGGAACTGGCAACAAGGCAGAAGGAGGATCCATGTTCAGGTCAGAGACAAGTCAGGTCAGCGACAAGGGAACAAGCAGAGTAGTAGCAGGACACAGGGAACAGATGAAAGTCTAGTCAGCACTTAAGCATCGGTAGAAGCATCCTTAAATATCCCATCTGGAGTCAACAAGCATGCGTTTGCCTGGTCACTATTCTGCTGAGAATGCCATGCACATGCGCATTTCTGGAAGCCAAATGCTTGACAGCCATTCCCTGACAGTGTATTGTATATACTTAAAGATGCTTGACACTCAAATAATGTTGGCCCCCTCCCACATAGGATTAAATGGGAACAGGACTTGGGTCCTATAACTGAAGCTCAATGGGAATATACTGTATTCTGCATAACTTCCCAAATTCAACTTTATCCAGCTCAAGTAGAATGACACAGCTAAATATATTACAGAGAACACACAGTATCTCACTGAAGTGAGTACACCCCTCACATTTTTGTTGGAGAGACAGGTTTTATTTTATTCTGTCTTTTCATGTGACAACACTAAAGAAATGACACTTTGCTACGATGTAAAGTAGTGAGTGTACAGCTTGTATAAGGCTCCATGTACACGAGCCTACCCTGACTGCCTAACTATTCAATGCTGGCTATTAATCATCTCCTGTTTTTGGCAAGGAAGCTGGTGGCTAGGAAGTGGCTCTCACCTGTCTCTCCAACAGTGGATGATTGGATTAAGGGGGTTAGTGTCTCTCTTTGGGGGAAAATTGCAAAAAGCATCATCAGCTTTGGTCTACCAAAGTGTTTTCTTGGACTAATTAATTTATCTTTCCTTATATTCGAACTCTTCCTGGAGTATATACCACTATATTCACATGTCACTTGGAATGAATAATCACATAAATTTGTGGACATGCCTGAAACAGCTGCAATGGAGGCCTCCAAGCTGCTATACTGCATATAAAATTACCTCTACATTGGCAGAATCAGTTGTTCTTTATAGGGGAACTCCTGATTCTTTATATTAAAGAATTATTATACTTAATAATACTTAATAGAAAATAGGACTAGCTATGGTATGAAGAAACTGCATTTCAGCTAGCTTTTTGCACATTCATAATCTATAATTTTTTTAATGTGTTTTGACCAGTACATTTTTCTGGGACATGTAAACTCAGCTCTCAACACTTCCCAAACCTACAAAGTATCTGGAAAAACACAGAGCCAGTTTATTTAAAAGTGTTACTAAACCCAGGACCTTGCATTTACTATATCTGGTCTCCTATAGTACACAGAACATGGAAATACAATTATTTTTGTAAATATAATACCTTTTCTCATCAGCAGTATATAGCAGTCTTGTGATTTCAGTGTCTGGCCAAGCACTGGTTAAAGCTTGTAGGAGGAGTTTTCATCCTCCTCTGACTGTCCTATGTGGCTGCATGACCCCTAACCTTTTGTCTGGAAAAAACAGGTGAAACTCAACAAATTAGAATATCGTGCAAAAGTTCATTTATTTCAGTAATGCAATTTAGAAGGTGAAACTAATATATGAGAAAGACTCATTACATGCAAAGCAAGATAGTTCAAGCTGTGATTTGTCATAATTGTGATAATTATGGCTTACAGCTCATGAAAACCCCAAATCCACAATTTCAGAAAATTTGAATATTACATGCAATCAATAAAACAAGGATTGTACATAGAACAATATCGGACCTCTGAAGAGTATAAGCATGCATATGTACTCAGTACTTGGTTTGGGTCCCTTTTGCAGCAATTACTGCCTCAATGCGGCGTGGCATGGAAGCTATCAGCCTGTGGCACTGCTGTGGTGTTATGGAAGACCAGGATGCTTCAATAGCGGCCTTCAGCTCTTCTGCATTGTTCGGTCTCATGTCTCTCATCTTTCACTTGGCAGTGCCCCATAGATTCTCTATGGGGTTCAGGTCAGGCGAGTTTGCTGGCCAATCAAGCACAGTAATCCCACGGTCATTGAACCAGGTTTTGGTGCTTTTGGCAGTGTGGGCAGGTGCCAAGTCCTGCTGGAAAATGAAGTCAGAATCCTCATAAAGCTCCTCTGCAGAAGGAAGCATGAAGTGCTCCAAAATCTCCTGGTAGACGGCTGAGTTGACCCTGGACTTAAAGAAAGCACAGTGAACCAACACCAGCAGATGACATGGCTCCCCAAATCAACACAGACTGTGGAAACTTCACACTGGACTTCAAGCATCTTGCAGTGTGTGCCTCTCCATTCTTCCTCTATACTCTGGGTCCTTGGTTTACAAATGAGATGCAAAAGTTGCTCTCATCAGAAAAGAGGAGCTGAGCAACAGACCAGGTCTGTTTTTCTTTAGCTCAGGTAAAACACTTCTGACATTTTTTGTTGTTCAGGAGCGGCTTGACAAGAGGAATATGACATTTGTAGCCCATGTCCAGGATCCGTCTATGTGTGGTGGCTCTTAATGCGCTGACTCCAGCCTCAGTCCACTCCTTGTGAAAGTCCCCAACACTTTTGAATGGCCTTTTGCTGACAATCCTCTCCAGGCTGCGGTCATCCCTGCTGCTTGTGCACCTTTTTCTTCCACACTTTTCCCTTCCACATAACTTTCTAATAATGTGCTTTGATACAGCACTTTGGGAACATCCAACTTCTTTTGCAATTACCTTTTGAGGCTTTCCCTCCTTATGGAGGGTGTCAATGATGGTTTTCTGCACAACTGCCAGGTCAGCAGTCTTTTCCATGATTGTGATTCCTACCGAACCAGACTGAGAGACCATTTAAAGGCTCAGGAACCCTTTGCAGGTGTTATGGCTTAATTAGCTGATTAGAGTGGGACACTTTGAGCCTAGAATATTGCACCTTTTCACAATATTCAAATTTTCTGAGATTGTGGATTTGGGGTATTCATGAGCTGTAAGCCATAATCATCACAATTATGACAAATCACGGCTTGAACTATCTTGCTTTGCATGTAATGAGTCTATCTCATATATTAGTTTCACCTTTTAAGTTGCATTACTGAAATAAATGATCTTTTGTACGATATTCTAATTTTTTGAGTTTCACCTGTACATGCACCCTTCCAAAAAAAACCCCCAAACCTCTGTAGCAATACACACCAAACTGAGCATGTGCAAAGTGCCTCCTAGGGCTCTGTACTATCAGCGCATAGATTGGGGAGAGTAGACAAAGGGGAGGATCAGAGAAGACAGGAGAAAACAGCCTTTTTACACAATGCTGAGGATTAACCCCTTAGGTTCCACAGTGAGTATAATAAGCATGCTTTACTGCATATACAGACTGATTTTACTTTTGTGGGTTTAGTAACACTTTAAAGCCCAACTGAATTTTCAACAGTGGGTCTGTCAGACCTCTGCAGAAAGACCACTGCTTCCACAGAGAGAACAACATTCCTTCCCTGCAGAATGCTGGCAGGGACAGACTTTGCTAATGTGGCCTTTTCTGATTTCTGAGAAAGAAAACTGTAAGACTTTGAATGCTTTTTTGATTTAAGTGACCTAGAATGTACAACATATTTATCTGATTTAATCCAAAGTTTCAGTTGGGATTTAACTTCTGCATCTTACATGTAGGTCTATATTTACATGTACACATGAATCCGTTTTACTAGCTACAATACATGCTCACTTTACTTCTGAATCATCTTTTGTCAGAACAACTTTTTCCCCAGAATGCATCACTGGAACACTTTTGGCTCTGAATAGGAACACAAGTTGTAGCTGTTCTCATGTCAAAAGCTAGTTTGCATAATGTAGATAGCGATCATGTAGATAGGAGGAACAAAGAATTGCAGACAACTTTCTTAGAAAAGTCATGTGTCACAGTAACCATAAATTACAGTTTATTTTATAAGTAGACTGTACTATAATTGGTAGCCAATGTTACATGACAGGATAGTTTTAGTACTACATAGTAAAAAAAAATACAAATAAAAAGACTATATTTTTGTTCATGAATGAAAAAGTATAGCGGCTTGAAAGAAAAGAAAAGGAAAAAAAAAGCATAATTATGACCCTTGTTAATCCAAGGTCCTGAAAGACTAATCTGAGAATAAATGTGTTGGGTCAAGCATAACTTTCCTGGGATCCTGAGAGACAAGTGAATGGTGTCTAGACTTCAGAATGGGAATATATGCAAAAGCCTCTGCCTATGAGATGAGACTACAAATTGGATTACTTGAAAGAACCAAGAGACTGACTAGTGATCTTGTTCAAATCATAGCGTTTGCTCCTTGTAACCTTGGATAAGTCAATTCGTCTGCTTGTGTCCAGATCACCAGAAAAGGAGGAAGTGGTAGGTCAGTCACATACACAATCTGTACCAGAAACATAGCACAGTGATTTATACAGATGTATGAGTGGTAATAAAAAAGTATAAACATTAAATAAATAAAAAAAATTTTGCTTGGATGTGGGTGCCATTTTTTTAAATCACAATGCAGTTTAAAGTGTAACCTCTCTATATCCAAGGCTCTTCTTTCGTATGGCTTTGCTATAAAACTGGAACAAAGCCCGGGCTGATAAACATCAGTTTAGGAACTGTAAATAAAAAAAAAATATATATATCTATCTATCTATATATATATATATATATATATATATATATATATATATATTATTTTTTTTTTTAAAGTAAAACTGGGCTAAAACATTATACTGTCAATTTAAAGCAAAATCATGAACATTTTAGCCTAATAGAAATTAAATAAAAATGCAGCTCATGGACCCACCCTGTGACTGGGCAGTGAAAGAGAAGACTCCTCCTACCAGCATGCACCTTGTCAACACATAAACTGATTGACTACTTGTGCTGAATCTTTATCATCCACTCAGAGCTGCTGTACATTTTATGCACTGGGATGTGTGGTACATACTCCTGACACCTGCACTCTGTACATCACCTAATTGTGTCCTATGCACAATATTCACTACAGTATATATCCCTTCCATCTGGGTTACCAGATTGTATATAACATACTCTTGACCCCTGCACCCTATACCCATCAATATGGGGACAAGGTGCCTCCCTCCCCCAAAGCACCCCCCATGTTGAGGGCATGTAGCCTGGTATGGTTCAAGAGAGGGGGGCTTGCTCATCTCCACTTTTCTTGGATTACCAGACTGTATGCTTGGATGAGGGTCTGGTATGGATTTTGGGGTGGTAGGCCACACCATGTAAAAAAAAATCCATACCTGACCCTTATGTATGGATTTTAAGGATGCAAGGGTCACCTGCTCTCTAACAGTCAGCTCTTCTTAATTAATCTGATGGTCTGAATAAATCCAAATGAATCTGACAAATTTGTTATAACATCCGATACATCAGAATCTCCAAAAATTAAATTGTCATCTGAAAAACATATCTGAGTGAACTGAATCACACATGTCTAGTCCTATTGGTCCACACACCCTATTCACCATTTGTCAGTGTATTCCTTCATTATGACAAGGACATGCTATAAAAAAATTATGGGATTTCTGAATTTTATTGACAGTTCCCTTTGCCCTTTCCAAAGTCACCCTGAGTATGTCAAGCTTTACAAAGTTAGGCCACTTCTCCAATGTTTTGTACAAAACATTTTCTGAAATTTATAGTCCCGCCAAACATATCTGCACTTATGAGTCCCTCATCCATTCTACAGGCAGATTAGGCATCAAACAATATATTTCCAGTAAATGTGTCAGATAAGGATGAAGTTGGACATGATTGGATATTCAAAGTAAACATAGGCTTGCCTTATTTACTAAAAATGACTTTGCCAAGTGAACAGTCTCTATTCTTGATTAATCAGTCCCAAAGTTGGCACAGTTGGACAGGCTACAACAAATATGTGTCTACAGACACCATTTGTTTACTTCGGCAGTGTAGTGATGTCATCATGACTGACAGCACTTTATGTCAGTACAGAGGCTCAGGCTGTACTGTTGCAGCTCTTTCCAGCCCCTACAACAACAGTCACTGCTAGAGTGATTGTAGCCAGTAGGGAGACATTTCTGAAAGGAAAATAAATTAGGGACTCAAGGGGATTTAGAGAGAAAAAGGCCTGGAGACTCAAGTGATTAAATGTATTTGTTCTGCACACCTTCCATTCTCCTTTTCAAGCATCCACCCTTTCCTTTCAAAGTACAAGCCCACCCTTACCCTTCTTAGTTCCACACTGCTAATTTCTCTGCACCCCCTAGTCTGCACTTTATCATGCTCCAATGTGCACACCCTCTTTCTGTCCCATGTCCTCAGCACACTGCTGTTGGTTTATTGCACCATTTTTTACCATGCATTTCCATAGTGCCACTTATCCTTGGTTTCCAGCTTTCACCAGGACATCCTTACTGTTTTTATGTGAGGACAGTAGCCTGATGATTGTCAGTGGCCTTTAGGCCTTCCAAAGTTTACCAGTAATACTAGCGTTGTAGTCAGGAAGTGTTGACTCCTTCATTCACAAAACTCAGCTCCCTTCCCTCAGTAGCTGTAATGACCTTGTCACACAGAAGAGTACTATATTTTTAGCACCTCAGACAAAAAGCACCATGTCCAAGGCAAACAAGACCTCAAAAACATGAGACTGACAGAATGGGCCAATGAGATCAGGGAGGGGGCTCTGGCTGGGCTCAGGATATTTGCTGCAAAAAGCAGTACCTAGGATACAAAGGCCATCCAAGGGGCCAGTAGGGAAAGTAATCAAAGAGTTTACATTTCTTTGTGCCAAGGTGTATGTGTGTCTGTAAGAGTCTTATTTCTGCTATTGTAATTACAGTATTTTGAGAGTAAAAGGGCTGCAACATACTTGTGTGGTGTTTATGCAAGTAGTCCTAAATTCCACAACCAAAATCAGCACAATTTAACCCCTTAATGCTGGCACCTCTGGCTCTTTAAAAGGTTTCTGATGCCAATAGTTGGGGTTTCTGATCATGTGACCGTCGTGATTGGATGTCACATCGGTCACATGATTGGAAAGCTCCCAATCGCAAATAGAGATTGGTAGCTTTCCGTGAGCCACCACTAACTGAGCTGGGAATGCACAGTGCATAAAGAGTAGATATGCGAGCGCTATCCAAAAGAAAAATAGCCGCTGAAACACCTAAAAAGGTAACCAAACAGAACCTTCCAATGTATATCTCAAAATAAAGGTGCAGCGCTAAACACTAAATATACAGCGTAAATCTTGTCAATATTAAAAGAAAATGAGAAGATGCAGTCTCTTTAAAATTGTGCAACGTGAGAAAGTCAATAACATGCGCTCAGTACATAGGTGTAGATTTCCAGCAATATCAGATCGTTCAAGGGAATAAACCAATATAAAATGTACAAATAAATAAATAAATAAAATTTGTGCATAAATGATGTCACCCTTAGGTGAATACAGTGCAATAAAAGTCCCAGATGTATTGCCCACGTGAGGATCCTGTATGATCCCGATAAGCATGCGTGGAGGGTTACTTCCAGTGGCAGGTGTTCAATATAAATGAAATGCGCACTCACCAGAAGTGCGTGTATACACGCATTTGAGATATAACCTATCTCAATAGGTATAATTCAGGTCATCCACCTCCCAGATCAGGTCAGGTCAGGTCAGGATACTTCCAGTCACATCTGCATGCAGCACTCAGGGATCCTTGATGCGTATCACCTTAGGGGCTCACCCATAGTGCGGTCTCTGCGAATGCCCCTGCAGCCCTCACAGGAAGACAATATCTGCAATGTGCACATGCTCTTGGAACAGCTCTGTTTACATTCTTGTACGCATATATGCAGCCTCTCAACATTAAGGCCTACATGCCAAGAGGCTGCATATATATGCATACCACCGGTGCGAAGAGGTTAACTAAGCCTACCTTTTGCCACTGAATGCATAATCTGCCATGGGTCCTAATCTCCCTGAGGTAGCCATTTTTATCATGTTCTAAAGTTGTGAGGTATGGCTGGTGTCTGGAAGGTTCTGTGGAAAAATTGGAGGTTAAGCTAAGTGAGAGGGATAAAGTGTATGAGGAGAACCTGGAATATGGGATGTTAGACAATGGTGATCCTGTCTGGCATTCTCAACTTCTTGTAAACTTGTAAATGCTTTGAAGAACACTAAGAATTTATGTAAGTATTATTTAAATCAAATAGTTACAATCTAATTATCAAATTAAAAATCAATTTTATGTTCAGGTTATGTCTATACAAAGATCCAAGAAAGTCAATAGTTATGTAAATCATATACTATTTACAGTGCTCAGCATAAATGAGTACACCCCAACAGATTTGTCAGAAAACCTTTACTTTCCATTCAGCATCAACATTTTCTATGGGACACTATACTACAAATAACTTCCACAAATGCGGGCCATTGATTGCAAACAAGATTTGTTAATCTGCATACAAAAAAGTATTTTTCATAACAAATTCATTTAAAACCATGTTGCCAAAATGAGTACACCCCAATGAAAGTCTTAGGAGCAAAGCTACATTTTAGGCAACAAAATTATTATTATTATTATACAGGATTTATATAGCGCCAACAGTTTGAGCAGCGCTTTACAATATAAGGGAGACAGTACAATTACAATACATTTCAGTACAGAAGGAATAGGAGGGCCCTGCTCATGGAGCTTACAATCTAAAGGAAGGGGGAGGTGATACAAAAGGTGATAGCTGCGGGGGAAGATCTGGCGGAGGTGATTCAAGTCCAGTTCTTAGGTGGAAGTGGGGTAGGCTTGCCTGAAGAAGTGAGTTTTCAAAGATCGCCTAAAGGCAGACAGGGTGGGGGCTGACCGGACATGCTGTGGTAGGGAGTTCCAGAGGATGGGAGAGGCTCTGGAGAAGTCCTGAAGGCGAGCATGGGAGGAGGTGATGAGGGAGCTAGAGAGGAAGTCATCATGGGAGGAGCAGAGTGGGCGATTTGGGTGGTATCTGCGGATGAAGTTGGTGATGTAGCTGGGGGCAGTGTTGTGGATGGCTTTGTAAGCTGTTGTTAGTATTTTGAATTTTATACGTTGGGTTAGTGAAAGCCAGTGGAGGGATTGGCAGAGAGGGGCAGCAGTCGCTGATCGGTTGGTAATCGGTTGTGTATGAGTCTAGCAGCAGCATTCATAATAGACTGAAGGGGGAATAGCCTGTGTAACGGTAGACCAGTGAGGAGGGAGTTGCAGTAATCGAGGAGGGATATAACCAAGGCGTGGTTGAGTTGTTTTGTGGTGTCATTGGTTAGGAAGGGGCAGATTTTGGAAATGTTCCGGAGGTTGAGATGGCAGGATTTAGCCAGTGAGTGGATGTGGGGCCCAAAGGAGAGGTCAGAGTCCTCTCCTAGCATGCCTAGCACCCTGGCATGAGGGGAAGGACCAATGGTTGTGCTGTTGATCTTAATGGTAAAGTCGTGAGTGGGGGATCGGGGAGGAGGAAATATTATAAGCTCAGTTTTTGAGAGATTGAGCTTAAGGTAAAATCCTAATTAACAAGAATTCAACTACAGGTGAGTCTAATTATTCATTAAACAGGTGTCCAGCAGACAGATTATTATAAAAGGGTGTCACTTAACAAGGAAAACCCTTTCCCATTCCTTTTCATGCTGTCAGCAATGGCACCACATGGAAGAGAAATGTCACAAGGCCTGAGAAAGAAAATAATTAGTTTACACAAGACAGGTAAAGGCTACAAGAAGATCAGCAAAGCTTTATTTATCAGTCAGATTACTGTAGCAAACGTGATACAAATATTTAACAAAGGGACTGCAACCATCTCACAGAGATGTCCAGTCCATTCACAGAAGTTAACACCTTCACAGCAGCGTCTTCTGATGAGAAGGGTTGAAGAAAAATCATCATGCAAGTTCACTGCTGTTAACTAAAGCAGTAGACAGCCAAACTGGGGTGGTTGTTTCCCATGGCACAATACGGCATGCTCTGCAGAGGAATGGCATGCATGGGTGTCTTCCACAAAGGAAGCCTCTCCTAAAGCCAATGCACAAAAAATCCCGCCTAGAATTTGCCAGGGTGCATGCTGAAAAAGAAGACTACAGCGACTGGAATGTTGGGAGCAAGATAAACATTTTTGGAACTGATGGCTTCAAAACTTTATGGCATTGCAAAGGTGAAGAGTACAAAGAAAAATGCATGGTACCTACAGCAGTGGCAGTGTACTTCTGTGGCGCTGCATGAGTGCTGCTGGTGTTGGGGAGCTGCATTTCATTGATGGTATCATGAATTCACAGATGTACTGCTCTACATTGAAAGAGAAGATGCTACCTTCACACATCCAAGGCCACTGTTGCATTTCTGAAGAAGAACAGGGTGAAAGTGATTCAGTGGCCAAACATGTCTCCTGACCTGAACCCAACTGAACATCTATGGGGAATTCTGAATAGACGAGTTGAGTATCACTCTCCATCCAGCATCCAGACTGTAAAAGAGGACCTTCTTGAGGAATGGAAAAAGATAGATGTTGCAATATGTCGCTAATTGTTCATTCCATGACTAGAAGACTTGTTGCTGTTCTTATAAGTCATGTATACAAAATACTAGATGTAGTAGTATTTGCTGTGGGGTGTATTCATTTTTGCATCAACTAATTTGAGTAAAACTGAAGATTTTGTAATCTAAGTTATATCATTAACCTTATTTTCATTTAATGAGCTAAATAAATGTTCTATAAAACTACGTTTTGTCAAAATTCTGGAAATTGTTCTTGTGTTTATTGAGATATTGATTAAAATCTTACTTTTCAGAAGAGGTGTACTCATTTATGCTGAGCACGGTATATATACTATATATACTGTAATATATATATATTTTTACAGTGTTCTTATCCGTTATTATACAACTCTGTAATACTGTATGATACCAGCAGTTGTAACATAGCATTTCTTAGAGAAGTATCCTTGTTTAGCTTTTGTTGAAAGCACCAAAGGACTTTGATGTGAAATTTAGGTTAACAGGTCACCTCAAATCCTTGAGCTGCAACTCTTGTTTCATTGGCCTACATACAGACATCAGGCTACAAATGCATGTGGTCATATCTCAAAATGTATCAGGCTTCATGAAATAGTAATATTTAGGGCACATTTTTCATGTGCATCTGTGAAAAGGATTTCATTTCTTAACAAGCAAGAGGTTTGTTGCAATATATGAAAGGAAATAACTGTATGTTTGTCTGCTCTATTTCTGAAAAATATTTGTAATGGACTCAAACGCATATTGAAATAAATAAAATAGGAGTTATTTGCAATTGAAAAGGATTGTTAAAGGGGAGACATGGCTAGTATTGGACTTATTGAGTAGAACAGATCTAGTTAAGGTGAACTGGCCTACAGAATACAGTAAGAAATCTTCTCCTATGATGTGATTGGTTGGTGGGGGTATTGTTTTTTGTGGCATCTGATTAGAAAAATGATGCCAAGGAGCATGGGGACTGATTTACTAAAGGAGTAGAGATGGCTCACTTAAAGTGAAAGTTAGTGAATAATGTGAAGCTTTATACAGTTTGAACACCCTATAATATGTTTTCAAAAATACATTTTAATTGGCTGCACACATTTGGGTTAAGTGAATAAAGGTTCACTTAATTTATGAATATTCACTTGCAATGTGACTATACACTTTGTAAAGTAAAGCAGCATGTTGCAGTAATACCATTACTGACAATATCTTACCATCAAGTTGCAAACATGACTGATTTTCACAAACTGCACTCTGCATCCTTATACTCCAGACACTCCACCCAATGCTAACATTTCAGATGTCTATGCCTCCAGGTAAATTGAATCACCTTCTGTCTATGAATATTTCTCAGGGAAGGTATCCCTTCCAGATTTTCCTGTTTCCCCCAACTGCTCCAGCCATTATATAGCCAAATGATGGTGTCACAATAGAGGGAGACCAAGACACAAATTAATTTAATAAATGAAGAACTGATAAACCAAAGCCAGACAATGAATCTATCAATTATTTTTTTACAAAATTAAAAATAAAGCGAATCTTTGCACAAACCATATACATTAAAGTATGCATATATTCTGAACAAACAGTAAAAGCACTTTAACCACATCCCGCCATTCCGCAATGCGTTGTGGATGGGCACCTGCTGTAGGCAAAGCCCATACGTCATTGCCTACGTTGGGGTTTAGGGTATGCACGCGCGCCCCCCTGGCTGGCACCTGCTGCGATTGTACACAGCTGGAGCCTGTCAGCAAGTCCCAGACAATGATTCATGGCTGCGACCTGCTGATCGGCGGTGTACAATCACAGCCCAGAGCTCTGTCCTGACAATCTCTATGTATCTCATTCCTGCAAAGCAGGTTTGAAAAACTTACAGATCTGTTAGTAAAAGCAGTACACTTTACACACATTACACATAGTCAGACACACATTTAACCCCTTGATGGCCTTAGATGTTAACCCCTTCCCAGCCAGTGTCATTAGTACAATGGCAGTGTATAATATTACCACTGATCACTGTCTTAACGTCACTGGTGATGTCAGTTGAAGTTAGTCAGTTCCCCCCCACATCAGTTAGGGTCAGATTGCCTGCTGCACCATCCCAGTCCCATTATACGTCGCTGATCACCACCATTAGTAGTATAAAAAACCAAATAAATAAAAAATCCAGTATGTGGCGGAACCGTTCCGCCTGAGCTTCCTTGTGTGGAGCGATGCGTCTCAGCCAATGGTCCCCTTTTCTAGCAAGTCTTCCAGCACTCTGCCAAGGAGGGTATTAAAGCTCAAAGACAATCCTTCCCCGATATCCCAAACCATGGGTCGGAACTTCATGTAGGGTGAATGAATGAAGGCTTTATTGAACACAACACAGTTTATACAGCACATCCTGGTTAAACCCCGCCCCCTTCACCCCCACCAGACAGTCTGGCACCTGGTTTTCCCCACCCACAACAAAACTCCAGCAATCAGCACAGTATGAAATCTAGAGAAGTGAAAGACTACAAGTTCACATTACCCTAAACACAGTGTAGAAAGCCTGTCTACATAACAGCTGCTAAACATACACAGCTTTAAAAATGGTAGAATGGGAAGACCACTTTACAAGGGGATAAAACTGGAACAGAAAGGGCAAAATGTTATCACAAAAGGACGATTTGTCACACAGTATATATAGCATAGTTTGTAGGCACTAGAACTTTTACTTTTACGCAAACCAATCAATATACACTTATTGGGGTTTTTTTAATCAATGACATGCAACAGAATACATTTTGGCCAAAATTTATGAAGAAATGTTATTATTTTTATTTTTATTAGATATGTTTTATAGCAGAAAGTAAAAAAATATTGTTTTTTTCTTTCACAATTTTCATTTTTTTATTTATATAAAAAAAATACAGTTGTGATCCAATTCTACCAAAAGAAAGCTCTATTTGCATGAAAAAATGATATAAATCTTGTTTGGGTACAGCGTGCATGGCTGCTCACTTACCGGTTAAAGCAGAAGTGCAAAAGCGCAGTGCCAAATAGGAAAATATGGCCTGGTCATGAAGGGGGTAAAATCTTCCAGAGCTGAAGTGGTTAAAACAAGCTCTCATTCATCTTTGCATCTATAAATGTTGAAATATTAATTTTCAAAGTTCACACAGGCACTATGCAAGCAGATTTTTTCTATAAAGATCTTGAAAATCTGCCAGCTATCTAATGCAAGCAATGAACAGGTGTTTCTGAGCTGTTAGAAACCAACTAAAACCCAATGTTAGAGTCTTTTTTGTGATCTCTGAGGGTGAAAACGTTTTCATTAAAAGCAGCTATAATGGTGAATCAGAACCTGTTGCTGCCTGTTAAGAATATACAGTTTAAAGCAGAACTGAACTTAATATTAAAGTGGTTGTAAACCTAAAACATGAAATATGAACAAAGCATATCCCTCTATAATGTATACTTGTTTCAATGCAGAGCACTAAGTGTCATGTTTGCCTGCTGCTTTGTTCTTCTGCTATCAACATGAGTTACTTCTGAAAAGTTTTCCTGACACCAAGAGATGAAAAGGTGACAAAGAAGGGAGCTCCAGCACACAGTCTGTAACTGACAACCTCAGTTCTGGTCATGTGTGCTGTGTGAACTGGGGCGTGTCCCTTCCTGCCAATCAGATCTCAGCTCTCCTCAATGAGTGTAATTTCAGCCCCCTACTTTCTGAAAGCTCAGAAAAGTTTTATAAATTCTGAACTTTGAATGGGAGTTGGGAGAGAGGACGGCAAATAAACGATTTGGTAATTTGGTCTCATTTAAAGTGCGACTTCAAAGTAGCACTGATATAGACACAGGTGTGATTTCAGTGTCATTTACTTTATAGTTTATGATAGTTAAATTGCACTGAAGTGGTGAAAAAGTAATGCAGGAACTATTTTTCAAATCACACTACTTGAAATCGCACCTATTTTGACCATGCCATAGGAATAATTTAGATGTAACTTTGTGTGGATTTGAGCATGTTCATTCTGAAAAGAATTCACTCCCTGGGGCAGATTTACTAAAGAAAGAGAAACTGTTCACCTAGTAAAATGAATTATCATTGAATGTCCAAAGTGAATGTTCATTGAGTGTAGTAAATAAGGTGAGGCTGGGTTCACTTTGTTAACCACTTGAAGACCATGCCATTTTCTGACAATTTTTGTCAGTATTTTTTGCTAGAAACTTACTTTGAACCCCCAAACGTTATATATATATTTTTAGCAGAGGCCCTAGAGAGTAAAATGGTGGGTTTTGCAATTCTTTTTATGTCACACGGTATTTGCACAGCGGTTTTTTGAACAAATACATTTTTTGTTAAATTTTAACCCAAACAAACACAATATTATACCCTTTTTTTGTAAAATATAAAACGTTGTGTTATGCCTTGTAGATAGGTACTTAACATGTAACGCTTTAAAATTGCTCATGCTTGTGGAATGGCAAAAAAACTAAGTCGCTATAGGCGATAATTTAAAAGACTTTACAGGTTACCAGTTTAGAATTACAGAGGTTGTCTGGTGCTAGAATTATTGCTCTCACTTTGACATTTGTGGCAATACCTCACATGTGTAGTGCAATTGCCATTTACGTATGCGTGCGGGACTGATGTGTGTATATGCTTTTGCATGTGAGCTTTAGGGAAGAGACACTTTAAAAAAACATTTTTTTGGTATTTTTTTACACTGTTTCCTTCAATTTTTTTAATCACTTTTATTGCTGTTACAAGGAATGTAGACTGTCCTCTTTATGGAGAAATCTGGAGTCTATTAGACCCAAGGGGGTTTATTTACTAAAGCTGGAGAGTCCAAAATCAGACTCCCTTCTGCATAGAAACCAATCAGCGTCTAACCTCAGCTTGTTCAATGAAGCTTTGGCAATGAAACCTGGAAGCTGATTGGTTTCTATGCAGAAGGGAGTCTGATTTTGGACTCTCCAGCTTTAGTAAATAAACCCCAAGATGTCTCCTCTGCCATTACAAGCATCTGATCACACCAAGATCAGTGTGCTCAGGTACTTTCCAAATTTAAAGATAGAGCTGTTTACATCTGGGAACCTGGAAGTGATGAAAATGCTTGTCACTTCCAGGTTCTTATACCATAGAGCTCATCAGGGACCATCTAACCTGGCAGAACTGCAGGCTTAGATTTTGGGCTCACCAGTGGGATGTCAAATGATGTACATGTATGTGATTTGGCATTAACGAGGCAAGAGAAAATTTTAAAGCAATTAGAAAAATAAAATAAAATGAAAAACTACTATCAAATACTTTCCTGATTATCTCTATGGCAGCATATGAATGGGTAGACTCCACCCATTGCATGCTGTTTCCATGGAGTTAGTCAGAGAAAATGGAAAATTGATTTAAAAAACATTTTACAACTTTGCTTTTCTGATTAACTCCATGACAGCATACAAATGAGTAAAGTCTACCCATTTGTATGCTGCCATGGAGTTATGCAGGTCAAAAGACGGGTCGAAAACCGTCCGTTTAAAAAAAAAAATGAAAAATCGGTCGTTCGATAGGCCGACGTTACCACCAATGGTAAAAAAAATTGGCCGATTTTTGTCCCATCTACGGCTGGCATTTCATTACTTCTGTCCCTGCAGAGAGCTCCGCTATTATCTTTGACATGAAAAAGTATTGCTGTTGCAACAATGTATCCATTTGCATCCATTTCGGATATAGATGTTTTTATTCGGATACAAATAGATACATTGTTGCAACAGCAATACTTTTTCATGTCAAATATAACAGCGGACTGGAATTCTTCTTTTTCTTCTTTTCTTATCCTTCTTTTTCTTCTTTTTTTTCTTCTTCTTGCAGGTCACGGCTCATGCTCAGATTTTTTATCGGTAAAACGATTGGCCGATTTGCCCATTATTGCCAGGAAAATCAGCCGATTGCCAAAATCGGCAGATTTTTTTCCAACTTTACCGATAAAAAAAATGTGCCAAAACCCCGAAAAACTGCCGACCAATTAGCCCACTAACGGTGCAAAAATCGGCCGATTTTTTTTTCAACCGAATAATCAGCCGATTTTCGACCCGTCTATGCCCTGCATTAGTCAGGTAAAAAGATTTGGTTTTGAACATCATTAGATGATTAATGAAAATACATCTACAACCTTTTTATTAAGCTCAGTGAACATTCACTTGTAAAGTTAAAAACCACTACTCCTTTTGTAAACCTACCTTTGTATGTGACTGAGGTTTTAACCAGCAGTTGTTGATTAGAAATACTGATTGTATGATATATAGATAGCCACCAATATACAGTACTGTGCAAAAGTTTTAGGCAGGTGTGAACAAATGCTGTAAAGTAAGAATGCTTTCAAAAATGTATATTTTAATTGCTTATTTTGTTTAATTGTTTATTTTTATCAGTTTACACAATACAAAGTGTGTGAACAAAAGAAAAATCTAAATAAAAATCAATATTTGGTGTGACTACCCTTTGGCTTCAAATCAGCATCAATTCTTACACTTGCACATTAAAGTCAGGTATATGGTTAACCAAATATACCAAACAGGTTCTAATGATCATCAATGAAAGTTAAAACATAGTCATTAACTGAAACAGAAACAGCTGTATATGAGGCTTAAAACTCGGTAAGGAACAGCCAAACTCTGCTACTAGGGTGAGGTTGTGGAAGACAGCTTCATGTCACAGGTCATACACCATGGCAAGACTGAGCACAGCAACAGTACACAAGGTAGTTATACTGCATCAGCTATGTCTCACCTAGGCAAAGATTTAAAAGCAGATGGGTTTCAAATTTGCTGTTCAAGGAAACTTAATGCAACAGATGAAAGACACATCATGCTTAGTTCCCTTCGACATCAGAAGATGTCCAGCAGTGCCATCAGCACAGAACTGGTGGAAGCCCGTGGAACCCAGGTACACCCATCTACTGGCTGCAAACGTCTGGCCAGAAGTGGTCTTCATGGAAGTATTGCATCCACAAAGCCATGCCTCTGACAAGGAAACAAGGCTAAGAAACTCAATTATGCACAAAAACATAGCAACTGGGGTGCTGAAAATGGCAGCAGGTACTCTGGACTGATGAGGCAAAATCTGAAATATTTGGCTGTAGCAGGAGGCAGTTTGTTCACCGAAGGGCTGGGGTACAATAATGAGTGCCTGCAGGCAACAGTGAAGCATGGTGGAAGTTCTTTTCAAGTTTGGGGCTGCATCTCCTGAAAATGGAGTTTGAGATTTGGACAGTATCAATGGTGTCTTCAAAGCTGAGAAATACAGGCAGATACTTATCCATCATGTCATAGCATCAGGGAGGCATGTGATTAGCTCCAAATTTATTTTTCAGCAGGACAATGACCCCAAACATACACTATATTGCCAAACGTATTGGGGCAACCTTCCAAATCATTGGATTCCAATCACCTCCATGACCACAAGTGTATAAAATCAAGCATCTGGGCATGCAGACTGCTTCTACATACACTCGTGAACCAATGGGTCACTCTCAGGAGCTCAGTGAATTCAAGTGTGGCACCATGATAGGTTGCCACCTGTGCAATACGTCCATCCATGAAATTTTCTTTCTACTAAATATCCCACGGTAAACTGTTTATGGTATTATAACAAAGTGGAAGCAACTGGGAATGACAGCAACTCAGCCATAAAGTGGTAGGTCATATAAAAGATGACAGAGCAGGGTCAGCACATGCTGAAGTGCACAGTGCGCAGAAGTTGCCAACTGTCTGCAGAGTCAATAGCTAAAGACCTCCAAACTGTGGCCTTCATATTAGCACAATGACAGTGCATAGAGAGATTCATGGAATGGGTTTCCATGGCTGAGCAGCTACGTCCAAGTCTTACATCACCAAGTGCAATGCAAAACATCGGATGCAGTGGCACAAAGCATGCCGCCACTGGACTCTAGAGCAGTGGAAACATGTTCTCTGGAGTGATGAATCATGCTTCTCTGTCTGGCATTCCAATGGATGTGTTTGGGTTTGGCAGGAGAACGGTACTTGCCCTACTGCATTGTGCCAAGTGTAAAGTTTGGTGCAGGGGGATTATGGTACGGGGTTGTTTTTCAGGGTTGGGCCTGGCCCTTTAGTTCCAAAGAAGGAAACTCTTAAGGCATCAGCATACCAAGACATGTTGGACAATTTCATGCTCCCAACTTTGTGGGAACAGTTTGGGACCAGCCCCTTCCTGTTCCAACATGACACAAAGCAAGGTCCATAAAGACATGGATGAGCGAGTATGCGGTGGATGAACTTGACTAACCTGCATAGAGTCCTGACTTCAACCTGACAGAACACCTTTGGGATGAATTAGAGCGGAGACTGAAAGCCAGGCCTTCTCGTCCAACATCAGTGCATGACCTCACAAATGCACTTCTGTGAGAATAGTCAACCCTTCCCATAGACACCCTCCTAAACCTTGTGGACAGCCTTCCCAGAAGAGTTGAAGTGGTTATAGCTGCAGGGTGGGCCAACTCAATATTAAACCCTACGGACTAAGACTGGGATGCCATTAAAGTTCATGTGCGTGTAAAGGCAGGTGTCCCAATACTTTTGGCAATATAGTGTACACCCAATGTCATAAAGAACTATCTTCAGTGTAAAGAAGAACAAGGAGTCCTGGAAGTGATGTTCTGGCCCCCACAGAACCCTGATTTCAACATCATCGAGTCTGTCTAGGATTACATCATTACATTACAGAAGATCTGTGGTTAGTTCTCCAAGTTGTCTGGAACAACCTGCCTGCTGGGTTCTTTCAAAAACTGTGTGCAAGTGTGCCTAGATGAATTGATGTTGCTTTGACGGCAAAGGGTGGTCACACCAAATATTGATTTGATTTGGAATTCTTTTCTATTCAGTTACTTTCCATTTTGTTAATTGATATAAATAAACTATTGACACTTTTATTTCTGAAAGCATTTTTAATTTAGAGCATTATTTCACACCTGCCTAAAAATTTTGCACAGTACTGTATATTTAATACAATAATGAAAATATGGTATAATATGTAAAAATAGGAGCCACATAAAAAAAATTTTTAGGGGCACATTACAGTAATAGCACAGGACTGTGCTTAATAAAAAGACAATTAGAACTTCCCTTACACAATCTTTGCTCCTCAGCATTAGATCACCTGAGCTGATTATAGTACACAGGCCTATGGCAGCTGGTGAAGTATCTGTCAAAAAACACAATTATATATAAAAGACAAAGGTTTAATCTGCCAAGCAAATGTAAAGATCATTGAGACAGGAATCTCACTGTTATATACAAGGGCGTTGGGGGCAGTCTACCTTCTCACCGTGCAGGATCAGAATCAGCCGCAACAATGTATATTACATAAAAACCCATTTATAAAAATTACATATTGCCAAATACTATAATAAATTGACAGAGGGCACATGTAACAGCTACTATGCACACAGACCAGAGTCAGTGTTTAAGCTGAACATCTGGAAAAAATACATATAAAATTACTTTATCTATTACTAGAATTTATATTTGAATCTGCTTCAATATAAAGTCTCTTGTAATTACCCACACAGCAGCATTCAGACTGGAAAAAGGAGGGTCAGCAGTGTGAGCCAATCTGAGCTCTGTTGCTTTCCCTAGTGCTTGTCAGCCTGACAATAAATGTCCCTACTGTATAGTAGCACATAGAGGTGATTTGTGTAAGCCTGCTCCTTCACTGTCCAATCACAGGCTGCAGGAGGTGGAGGAGAGGTGACTAAGGGAGAAAAGCTTCAGAAGGCATTTTTTTGCTACAGTCACCTATTAGATGGATGAATACCATTAACATGGCTCTGCAGAATAAAGGGTCTTGAATTGTCAGCATACAGAATAATTGCATATAAAAATAGTATGATATAACATATAAATGGAGAATTTAATTAATAACCTGAGCTTATTATTGTTGTGTGGAATTCCTTTTGAAGCTAACTCAAAAGTGAATTTTCAGTGGCAGCAACAGCATACTTACCTCTGGATGTGTCATGTTCCAGCAATGACAACTCCATGTTCTTGGAAACCAACATGGCTATTTTTCTTGTACTTGTTCTTCTCTCAGTATCTTTTTTGCTGCCCATTGAGCAGTTAGTGATGATGCCACTACAACACATACGCAATGGAGTTGCGCTATCCTGCCACTTGGCTCCACGCATCCGCATCTCATAAATATTGTAATTTATTTTTATACAGGATTTATATAACGCTAACAATTTGTGCAGCACTTTACATTACTTTACTTTACAATATAAATATAGAGGGTGTACACTTGATCTGGCAAATACAAATCACCAAATTATCTCTAAGCAAAGCACATGGTTTTTCCCTTGCACAGTTGGTTATTATTAGTTATAGTTTGTTTGGACCAGCTTGGATCTTTCCTTCACCAATTGGTGTACCCACTGTGAGTGCTGCATACACTGTATGTAACCTGAAACAAAATCATTTTGGGCAGAGTGCTGCTCAGCCATTAACAGGAAGCTTTGAATTTTTGACTGAATATAAAGCTTCCTCTGATTGGCTGAGGTGGAGAGGTGGGCAGATAATGTCATGATTTTCAATTAAGAAAATCAGAGGAAGCCTTGTATGCTTTGTATAAAATACAATGCTTCCTTTGAATGGCTAAGCAGTGCTCAACCTGACTCAATTTTGTTCCAGGAACGGGATGAGAAGTCCCCATACCGCAACTGGAACACAGTCCTGTATACAGTTTGTAGCTGATACTACATGCAGTTTACACAATTTTCACAATGAATACATCATTTAGTAAATAGCCTTTTTGGAACAGCTTGGTCCAAATTAACTATTTAGATTAAAGCTATAGTTTAACTTTTTTTTTAAGCTAAGTAAACATTCTCTTCTATCAAAAAACTCTACATACCAGTAATTATTGTTTTTTACTTTAGTTTCTTCTTTTGTACCAACAAGCAAATAACCATTCCAACATTCCAGGTACACAAAACAATTGTTGATGAGTAACCAATTGGGAGATGCCAGCTGAAATAGGTTAAAAAAAATTGAAAGATGTTTCCCTACAGAAGATCGTTTTTGTAAATCTTATAAATACAAATGATTAGAGTACAAAGTAATTTACTATAAAAGCTCTAAATTCAAACATTGGACATAATGATCATTCACTCTAAAATTCTAGGAGATGCATAAAAAATGTCACTAGCATTCATTTGCTTACAGTCATTTTGACATCTGATTTTCCTTGAAAGTCCATAGAATTGCTATGAATTTTGGGGGCAAATTGCCCTTTGTCTCATTCATCAGCTAAAAAAGATTCTTTACTATGATAATCATAAAACTAATAAATAAGCTTTCACAGGAATTAGTACTAAATATATGTAGATAACAGTTAAAAGGGATTTGACATTTCCCGTAAAGGAAACAAAAATACAAAGTTTCCATAAAATTGATAAATAAATGAATACGCTAACAGGCTGATTCAAGGAGTTCTTTGACAGGTACTTTTGAGCAAAGTTAATCATCTCAGAGGGTTTGCGGAGCTTTTAATTTACCTAGTTTTTTTGTGTCCCAAAATCTCATATTCTCATTGGAAAATAACAAGTAAAGATGAAAAGCATTTCCCAGTGTAGTTAGCTCTTATTGCACAGGGCGTAGATATATGTGCCTCATTATTTTATGATAACATCTATGGGGTCAAGTATCTTATCGATTTATGAACTGCAAAACATGTGAATGAGAAGGAAGTTCACTACAACTGTATTAAACACTTTTTACAGCCCCTACATTTGTAAGTTAGCAAAGATGTTCAAATGTAAATTCTGCTGCTAAATAGTTTTTTCAGGATGCTGAAAAGTTAAACCATGTGACAATTTCTTATATCTCTGGACTGGTCAAATACAGTACGTACACTGAGATCCTGGCTCTGCACAACTGCCATGCCCAGTATGAGAATATTCTGCTATGCTTGCTGTATTTTTATTTATTTTATATTCTAAAAATTGCAACCGGGATGATTCAGAATGCACAGGTGGAGAGAAACAGAGTAGACCTTATAGTAGCAAAGATATATAGAAAGCCGTCAGGTAACCTAGACCACCAGGCTCCAGCTATAACCAAAACATTACTTTAGGTGGGCTGACCTTTTGATAAAAACAGAAGTTGCCATTAAAGTTGCGTCTATATATAAAGAATAACATATACCACTATGAAGAGTGCTCTATACTGTAAACACTACTCTGATCTACAGAAGCTTCAATATTTGGGACACGTAGATCAGTGGCTATATTGTGACCAGAACTTAGCTGAATGTTGCATTTGCCCTATATATAATTACAGTGACCCATAAGAAGACCAGTCTAAGAACAGTTGTGAACAAGTTATGGTTATGTACCAAACCTTTGTGTACCCAGGGCATGATGATGTACACATGAAGCCAGTGACTGTAAATACGTGGACACAATTATGTTGCTTTACCAGAGGAGCAGAGCATATTTATTTTGTGAATTTCTGTTGGCTTAGTAAATGAGGTGAAGCTAAATGAAAATTCACTTTGCGATACCCATGAGAAATTTCTTAAAATTTTACCCCATTGATATCTTACTCCTAACCAGATCATAGGGCATTAAAGGGTAACTTCCCCTTTACAAATATCTGCAGGATGAATTGAAGAGGGAAATGGCATCAGCAGCTGAGATGAGCATTTGTTTGGATACGGGGGCACAGCATTTTTATATATTGGGGACATTGTGGCACATGGGGACCTTTTTTGGGAAATATGTCTAAACTTGGATTTACCCTTTAAGCCTATAAGCTATGTAGGTACCTGGACTGCTCATGAGGTTTGTAATTATTTGTTTTTCTTTTCCTACCCTTGCCCCCACTTTTCCTTCCTTACCTGGCCACTTTCTTTCTATAATGTGTTCCCTATTTTCTTCTTCTCTGAGTTTTTCTGTATTCGTTTTTGTCTTTCTTTTTTTATGCTTCTTTTTGAGTCTTTTCTACTTTTCCGGAGCACCCTGGAAATTATATTTTATGTATTTCTTTTAGGTCTCTTTCTGAACTCCTCTTTTGCTCCAATTCCACATATCACAAGGGATAAATACATATATCAATCTCTTGATATAATACCTGCTATATAGCCAAGACAATTGAGTTTCCGGTCAGTCTTGTTTACTAAAAAATAAATCACATAGAACTATAGAGCAGAGCATACATACATTCATACCTACATACAACATACATTCTGCTTGTAATTTTGGTGAATCTTTTATTTCTGATCATGTGTGTTTTGAGTACTCCTTATGAACCACTGTTTCTAGATGTACTCTTTTCATCTTTTGTATTGAAATCTCATAATAAATACTCTATAGTAAGAAAAATCACTTTGCAAATAATACCCAATTATGTTCAAGGAAAATTAAAAAGAACTAGATTTTTGCTTGCATGTGATCCGATGATTGACATTGGAATTCACTCACTAAACTAATCTATGTGAAAATTAGCAAAAAAAACCATACCTTTAGTAAATCAACTCCATTGACTTGTGGGGTGGAAGGTGTTCTAGCATGAAGACATATGGAGCTGACTTAGGCTAAGTTTCCAAGTTCCACTGCAGTATGCCATGCAAATTAATGCACATTGCATGCATTCGCGCATTGCAGTGCCATTCATTATGAGGCAACTTAATGCATTGTAGGCTGCTTCACAATGAAAAAAATTGTGCATGTCCATTTGTTTCAGATGTTTCAATGCATTGCCAGTCCATTCATTTAAATAAGTTGCCTCAACACAACTCACATTAACATACGTTAATGTAACATTCCACACCAGTGTAAACACAGCCTTAGTAAAGTACAGCAAAGGTGAAATGAGATTGCTGGACACAGTCAAATTATGTGCACAAATTCCTATTTTGTTCAAACTTGCTCCTGTAAGTTTAAATGTTGAAAGCAAACATCACCTCACCTGACTGTTGTTTACTTTTAAAATGACCCTGATACTAGCATGTGTAGGCCCAGTATCTCTGCTATGTGTCTCAGGGACTCTAGTATATGGCCCAATGTTACTGTGTGGACACAATGGCTCTGACATGTAGGTATTGCTTAGAGAGGCTAACCCCACAAACCATCACTATGGACTAACCATACTCATCTCCTTTAATATAACCAAAACAAATCATTGTAGTTAAATAGTCATCACAAAATAGTTACAGAAAATTACAAAAAGGGATACAATACAACCATTACAAAAGTCTAAGGTCTTCGAAGGAACAAAAATAAAACCAACAAGTTGTATCTGCAAATTCAGCCATACTACACCACCTCCGGATGAAATAGGCACCCTAATCATTTTTCAATTCACTAGCTCACATATGGTACCTTCTTATAAGACCCTAAAACCTACAATCATGCTATGCCTCACATATTTGCCAAAACAACAAAATGTTGCCACTTTTACACAAAATAAGTGAAAATTGATCAAGGGATGTAGCATTTAGTGAGGGAAAATGCCCAGCACTATTTGCTTTCAGGCCACACTGCATCTGACCCCTCCTTGCTGATGGCATCTGACATTCTGCCCAGACCTTGTACCCAGCATCTACTGCAAAGTCCAGTCATGCAAGCCGTTTGGTTATGCATCCAGTTCTTCAGCTCTAGTTTTATTTTACATAAGTTCTAACCTTCTCCACTAAGGTCATTTTTTTTATGTGTGTGTAAGAGATAATAGATGTGTAAGTGTAACAAATAGTGGTGACTGACAACAGAATGAGAATTGACTGAGTTAGAAATTCTGTATATAGCCCTACAGAACAGACAGTGCTTTCCTGCTTCACTGCAAACAGGAAACTTTATGCAGAGAAAAGACATATCATAGATGCAGCTACAAACTTAAAAACACTACCACCTACTAGTTGAAGACTATATCTAAGGTGAATACTAATGTAGTTGTTGCACAAAATACATAAACATTGTATTCCAACACACCCACTCAAAAACTACTCCTTATATTAGCCCCATTTTGTATCTCAGTTCTATAAATGTGTTTCTTGTAAGTGGTTTTGCCAAAGCATCTGCAATAATGTTATTAGTCTTACAATACGTAAGCTCAATTCCATTTTGTTTAACCAGATCATGAATGTAATGTTATCTGACATCAATATGCTTTGTTTTTGCATTGATCTTATCATTGGTGGCAAGTTTGATACATCCTTGATTGTCCTGATTCACTCTCATGTCTACAAAGAAGTAACATGGCATCTATGATGTCTAGATGTGTAGTGGCAGCAATATACAGCAATGCCCCCAATGCTTGTCTTTACTGATCATTAATAAGAAGAAGATCCACATCCCCTTCTGTTTTTAGATATGCTGTGTCCATGGGAGTACTTGCCTCTTTGGCTCCAGTCATGACAAACTTCTGAAGCACTGCCCCAATTTTAGATTTCTGATTTAACAGGAAGGTCCCATCTTCTTTACGCTGTCTAATAATTCCTAGGTAATATGTCACATCTTCAAGATCATTAGTCTCAAAATACTGGTTAAGCGCTGCAGCAGGGGTGGACTGAACATTTGGTAACTCGGGCACTGCCCGAGGACCCCGGGGTCAGTAGGGGGCCCCATGAGATGCCCCTGGTACCTTTTTCATAGGCTTTTTTGAGTTTGGGCAAGGACACAGGGGCCCCATGATCCCCTATTGCCTGGGGGCCCCATGAGTTGTCAGTCCACCCCTGCACTGCAGTAAACTTCGCAACTTCCTCAAAAGTACATTGTTTTGCAAATTAAGCAAAAGTAGCACCATAATCCTCACAAAATGTTTGTGAGTACCCTTTTGCTACTAACTACTTTGTACCTACAGACCTTGCCTTCAGAGTCAAATTTGGTCTTAAAAGCCCATTTGTAACTGATTACAGGCTTATCAAGGGGTATCTATGAAAGTGTCCATGTCTGCCGTTCACTAAGAGATGTCTTTTTGTCATCAACAGCTCTGATCCACTTTTGTTTCTCATGGGTTGGAAGTATTTGCATCTCATTCCATGCATCTGGCTCTGATTTTAATGTTACGTGAGCAACATAGGACAGGCTTTTGACTGGGATGCCTTTATTGCTTCTGGGGGATTTCTGATTGAAGCCTCTTGTGGCCTGGTTTCTGCTTTTAAAGTATTTGGATTGTCTGCGTTAATTTCTATTTCTGTGTCACTTTGTTGCTTATCTTCATGTGACACTGATGCGGAATTTCCCTCAGTTTGAAGTGTTTGTGTTAGTTCATGACATTTTGAACACTGAAGTTTCATCAACAATTACACTTCTACCGATGGTTAGCTGGTTTGTGTCTTAGTGTAGAATTCTGTATCCCTTTTGAGTTTCACTGTACCCCACAAGTACACCTTCCTTTGCAAGAGCATACCATTTTGTAGTTTTTCTTCTGGTATGTGCAATTAGGCTTTGCTTGCAAAACTTTTTGGATGGTTCAGTTTGGGCCTTTCCATTCCTCATTATGGAGTTTTCCTGGTAGTCGATTTTGGAGTTAGCATGTGGTTATAATTGCCTCCCCCAGTATGTGGTTGGCATAATTACACCAAACAGCATGGCTCTTCCATTCTTACACAGAGTATGGTTCATTCTTTCTGCAACCCTGTTTTGTTCTGGGTTGTATGGTACATTAGTTTAAAATGTTATGTCATGCTTTCTGAGAATCACCTGTGTGTTATCATCTGTATATTCAGTTCCATTGTCTGTGAGCAATACACTTTGCATTTTGTTGTTTACTTGAGCCAAATACTGTTTAAGTTTCTCTGGTACTTCACTTTTGTTGGGTATCAGATATAGTGTAGTATACCTGAAGTAATAATTTAAAGCATTTTTTTGTGAATGGCAAAAAACGGTTTGAAAAACGCTGAGTGGTATTTTACCGCATTTCTTAAAGTAATAGACTCTGTTTTGTGAATGAAGCCCATTGTGCTCTGAGCTCTCTCATCTTTCTCTATCCATTTATCTGAAGGGTGTTCTGGCCTGACTTAATGTATACATTTCCATGTACCTTCTCTTATTAGCAGAATTTTCATCTTCAATTTCCACAACTGGTAGTCCTGATTTTGCAAATGAAAGCTTTGTTGCAGCTGTGTTACTGGCCATTTTCTTTTATTCTGTTACAGTCTTCTTTCTATTGCTGTGTCTTGCACTTATTTGCTGTATCTGGCTATGACTGGGACCATAGCCTGTTAGAAATTCTGTATATAGCCCTAGAGAATAGACAGTGCACAGTCCATATGTGCTTTCATTCTTCACTGCAAACAGAAAACAGGAAACTTTATTCAAAGAAAAGACATCATAGAGTACATCATAGATGTAGCTACAAACTTATAAACACTGCCATCTGCTGGTTGAAGAATATATCTGTACTGAATTCTGATTTCGTTTTTACACAAAATACACGAACACTGTATTCCAACAATATGATTGCTTAGTTCTTGGTTTTAGAGCCAACATGGGACAGCTGCAGCATCACACCAATTCTGCAGCATGGAGGCAAGTATGCAGGTTTATTTCTTCATAAGCCCATACTGCTTTTATTAAACATACTGTATCTGCTGAGAAAGAATTTGATTTCAAACAATGTATACTTTTCCTATCAGTCTTTAGTGATTGTTGTTGTATATAAAATACATGATTATTGTTAAGTTTATAAAATTAAATTTTGGTTGAATCTACTAGGACACTACTCCTCCAAAGATATACTACAATGAGATAAAAAGGAACTGCACATCTAGACCGATTACCAGGAGCTAATAAAGGAAACAAACTTAAATAAAGAAAACTAATAAAGGCACCACATCTAAGGCTAGGTTCACCCCTATGCAGTTTGCGCCATTTCAGCATTGCATTTTGTGTTGCATTTTTGCACCTGCATTTTTGATGCATTTTTGCTGCGTTTAGCTTTTTATTTATTTTTTTGTGCAGTTTTAAAATTTTCTTGTTTCTAGGCACATTTAAAACACAAAACGCATCAAAAATGCACTACATGCTTTACATCAGCGTTTTCATTGAAGTCTATAGAACCAAAAATGCAACTATTTATGTTAAAAAAAGTCCATGGCCCTTTCCAAAAAACGCAGCAGGTGAAAACGCTGAGATGTGAACTGTCCCATAGGAAATCATGTTAAATGGACTGCATTTCTGCAAAACTCTGCATTTCTGAAAATTCTTAGGTGTGAACCTAGGGTAAGGACTGGTAAGCTATAATTTATTAATGTTTTTGTTCTTGGTATAGATACTCTCCAACATAAAGCAAATGCTTGTCCGCAGAAAAAGCTGTAAAGGCTTAAGGTAAACTTGTGGCCATATTATGTCAAATATTTGCATATTCTTAGCAAGCAGTAAATAATAATATATTAAATATTACAAATATGACAAATCCGCTTGCTATAGTGTAACTGTATTAATTATTGTCTTGACAGAAATGTTTGCTTCAGTAAACCTTTTCTTCCAAAGAAAATGCAAAGCAGGCATTTTCTAGTGTTTTGAGAGGAGCAGATATATACTTTCTGTTCCACCAACTATACCCCCTCTACTACTCTAGTCAACAGGACAATTTAAGAAGGTCTATTTTCCCATTAAGCGTGTGTAATGTTTGGAGACCCCAAATGTGGAGACCCCAAATGGAGTTAACAATTATGTGAACAGGTAAAAAAATCCTGTGGACTTATTACCAGTTCACTAAGAGCACAGTCACACCAGGTGTGACTTGGCATGCGATTTGCCATGCCATGCAAGCTTCAAATTGCGTGGCAAATCACACCCGGTTGTCCACAATTAAAGCAGTTATATTGGTGTGATTTTCGAGTTGGTCGAAGCCACACCAATTTCTAAAGTAGTCACTAATACAGGTGCGGCTTATATAGACATTTGTATCTTGCAATCCACAGATGTCTTGCAAGTCGCACCGCACTTCAATGGAAGTCGCATGATTTCAACGTCAGATCGGTGTGACCGGGGTCTCTGTTGCTGCCATAACTTAGGAAACACTGCATCTCATGTTTTCTCAAACTGGCCACTGGTTACCCAACTGGGTACAGTTGTATGCATTGTTCCTCACGGTTGTATGCACAGGAGAAGAACTGCACCCCCTAAGCAGCAAGGTGTCTCATCATAAGAAAAGCTTCTCCAATACTGCCCCTGGAGCTGCAGTTTTTAAAGAAGCAGTGGGCCTACCTACACCACATGCAGTCCTTTAAAAGAGTAAGGTAGGCCATATACGGAGTCAATGTCTTTTTGCAACCACAGATTGTGTTGAAGGGGGAATCCCTCCTGCCAAGCCATTGTGTTCTCCTTGCTGGGGGGGGGGGGGGTGAGCCATACCCACCGGGAGAGGACAGTGATTATTGCTGGTGTCTATATCAGCCATAATTAGCGATAATCATATGTAAAATCAGGCAGACTGATTGTACCCAACTTGTATGGGTACATTCAGCCTACCCATATATAGTTTGGATCTCAGCCAGTTCCTGTTGAACAGGCCAAGATTCAAACCATTTATGGCTGGCTTAAGTAATATGGAATGTCAGCCTGTGGAGAATAGGTGCATGTGTGTGGGTCTTGGGGGTGGGGGGCTAGTTGGGTAGTGTCCAGACAGCAAAAAACCTAGGGCCGACATGACTCTAGGTGGACATGTGTCTTTTTTTAACTTTACCACTTGAAGACCGCCTTATAGCAGTTTTAAAGTTTTACTAAACCCAGGACCCTGTATTCACAATATCTGGTCTCCCACAGTACACATAACATGGAAATGCAATTATTTTAGTAAATATGGACTTATAAATACCTTTTCTCATGAGCAGTTAGAACAGTCGTGACTTCTATCAATGTCCAGCCGAGCACTGGTTACAGCTTGTAGGAGGAGTTTTCATTCTCCTGTAGGAGGATGCAGGACCTCTAAGGAAATATTTGGAAGACACTGGAAGAAGGTGAGTATCAGAGAAGACAAGATCATACATCATTTTTACACAATGTGGAGGATTAACCCCCTTAATCTCCACAGTGAGTATACAAGCATGCTTTACTGTATATACAGACGGATTTTACTGTTGTGGCTTTAGTAACACTTTATTGCTACAGGGCTGCCCTCCTGTGCAAAATCTATATGATTTTGCACTTTTTGCACTTGAACACTCACAGCAGAAGCTGAACAGATATTTGCCAGCACCCGCTGATTGTCGAGCATGTAAACAAGACAGAGCTCTGTTCTGACAGGGGGAAGTGAAGGATCGTGTGTCTCTGCAAAGCTAGGAACATGATCCTTTGCTTCCCCTAGTACAAGCACCACCTAGTGTACACCAAGCACACATCTAGAAACACATTTAACACTTTGATTGCCCTAGATGTTAACCCCTTCCCAGCCAATGTCATTAGTACAGTGATCAGTGCATGCAGTTGCAAGAAAAAGTATGTGAACCCCTTGGGATTACGTGGAGTTTTGCATGAATTGGGCATAAAATGTGCTCTGAACGTCATCTAAGTCACAACAATAGAAGAACACAGTCTGCTGAACATAATACTACACAAACATTAGATGTTGCCATGGTTTAATTGCACATAACATGTAAACATTCACAGTGCAGGGAGGAAAAAGTATGTGAGGCCCTAGCTTAATGACTTCTCCCAGAGCTAATTGGAGCCAGGAGTTAGCCAACCTTGACTCCAATCAGTGTGATGATATTGGATGTGTTGCTGACAGCTGTCCTGCCCTTAAAAAACACACACCTGATTTGGGTTTACTGGTTTCAAGAAGCACTGTCTGATGTGAACCATGCCTCGCAGAAAAGAGCTCTCAGAAGACCTACGATCAAGAATTGTTGACTTGCATGAAGCTGGAAAGGGTTACAAAGTATCTCCAAAAGCCTTGATGTTCATGTGTCCACGGTAAGATAGAGAAAGTTTAGCACTGTTGCTACTCTCCCTAGCCATGGTCGTCCTGTAAAAATGACTGCAAGAGCACAGCGCAGAATGCTGCATGAGGTAAAGAAAAATCCCAGAGTGTCAGCTAAAGACCTACAGAAATCTCTGGCACATGCTAACATTTTTGTTGACACATCTACAATAAGGAAAACATTAAACAAGAAAGGAGTACATGGGAGGACACCACGGAGGAAGCCATTGCTGTCCAAAAAGAATATTGCAGCACGTTTGAAGTTTGCAAAAGAGCACCTGGATGTTCCACAGCACTACTGGCAAAATATACTGTGGACAGATGAAACCAAGATTGAGTTGTTTGGGAAGAACACAAAACACTATGTGTGGAGAAAAAAAGGCACAGCACACCAACATCAAAACCTCATCCCCACTGTAAAACATGGCGGAGGGAGCATCATGGTTTGGGGCTGCTTTGCTGCCTCAGGGCCTGGACAGATTGTTGTCATTGATGGGAAAATGAATTCCAGAGTTTATCAAGACATTTTGCAGGAAAACGTACGACCATCTGTCCGCTAACTGAAGCTCCGCAGAGGATGAGTGATGCAACAGGACAATGACCCAAAGCATACAAGTAATTCAACAAACAAATGGCTGCAACAGCACAGAATACGCCTTCTGGAGTGGCCCAGTCAGAGTCCTGACTTCAACCCGATTGAAATGCTGTGGCATGACCTTAAGAGAGCGATTCACACCAAACATCCCAAGAATATTGCTACACTGAAACAGTTTTGTGAAGAGGAGTGGTCCAAAATTACTCCAGATCGTTGTGCAGGTCTGATCTGCAACTACAGGAAACGTTTGGTTGAGGTTATTGCTGCCAAAGGAGGGTCAACCAGTTATTAAGTCCAAAGGTTCACATACTTTTTCCTCCCTGCACTGTGAATGTTTACATGTTATGTGCAATTAAACCATGGCAACATCTAATGTTTGTGTAGTATTATGTTCAGCAGACTGTGTTCTTCTATTGTTGTGACTTAGATGACATTCAGAGCACATTTTATGCCCAATTCATGCAAAACTCCAAGTAATCCCAAGGGGTTCACATACTTTTTCTTGCAACTGTATTTTTAGAACTGATTGCTGTATTAATGTCACTTGTTCCCACAAAGTGTCAATTTAAAAACATCCACCGCAATATTGCAGTCCCACTATAAGTTGCTGATCGCCACCATTATTAGTATCAAAAATAAATAAATACAAAAAATTCCAGTATATCATTAGTGATGGGCTTAATGTTTAAGTCAAACGTAAAGTTCGACTCGAACATCAGCTGTTCGGCCAACACACAAACTGTAAGGGCCCGCCACCCCCCACAGTGCACTGCGCTTTAACACTGCTTTGTGATTGGCCAAAGCAATGCACCTGACCACAGGTCAGGGTCAATACTTAAGCCAATCACAGCACAACTGGGCGGATCTTTTGGTGACATCACTGTTAGCGCCGCCAAATTGTTTACATCTGACCGGCAAATGTCAGATTGCGCCGAGTACTTGGCGGGGGCGAACGGGTCATTTATTTCCATGATTCAGCGTCATTGTGACACCACTGGACGCTGTGATTGATGATGGATTACAATGATGGAACTATTTTTTGTCTTTTTTTTTAATAAAGTCAAAAACTTTAGTTTTGTTTTTTGTTCAATAAAAGATTTTTTTCAAAAGACCGGTCTCTTTATTTTTTACTAAATATAACCCTTTAGAGAATGCGTAGGGGTAGAAGTACCCCTTACTCATTCACAAAGGGGGGCAGCATCAGGGTGCACCCTTATTTAAAAGGGTGCCCTGATGCTAATAAGTTCCCCTTCCCACAGACCCCCACAACCACCAGGCAAGGGTTGTGGGGAAGGGGCTCTTGTCCCCACATGGCCTGGTAAGACACAGGGAGGGGGGTGGGGCTTGTTTGTCCCCCCCCCCCTTCCTGCCCTGCCAGGCCTGTGCTCGGATCAAGGGCCTGGTAGGGCTTTTAGGGGGAACCCCACGCACTTATTTTTGTTTTTTAATTTTTTACTGTGGGGTCCCTCCTAACCTTCCTACTAGACCTAAAGGGCATTGCAAGGATTGGGGAGGGACCCCATGCTGTTTTTTCTTTTCTTTTGTTTTATAAAAATATAATTTTAAAAAAAGTAAGCAGCAGGTTGTATACGTTGTACAGTTATGCAATTATGCAACAGGTAGTTTAAGAGGACTCCCTAGGCATGATGTTTACATGAATTTTACTTTTTTCTTTTTTTTACTTTAAGCAATGAAAAATTACTGCCCCTTTAAAAACTGTATTTTTAGAATTTTTTTTTTTACTGATTCGTTTCTGATTTCATTACTGTTTTCGGGGCATTATCACATACCCCTTTTATGGCCAATAACTTGCATATAAGCCTTCAAAATGTCTCACAGACTTGCATTAATTTTGCGGTCGAACATTCATTAGGCTCGAATATTTGACCACAAACCAAACATGGGGGTGTTTGGCCCATCACTATGTCCAAAAGTTTGTAGACTCTATAACTTTTGTGCAAACTAATTGATATACACCTATTGTGATTTTTTCACCAAAAATATGTAGCAAAATACATTTTGGCCTAAATGTATGGACCAATTTGATTTTTTAAAATTTTTTGTTGGATATGTTTTATAGTAGAAAATAAAAAATATAGTTTTGGTGTTTTTTTTAATTGTCAGTTTATAACACAAAAAGTAAAAATAGCAGAGGTGATCAAATACCACCAAAAGATAGGTCTATTTGTGGGAAAAAAAAGGAAATACATTTAATTTGTATACGACTTGTCAGTTAAAGTAACAACTCTGTATAGCAAAAAATGGCCTCGTCAGGAAGGGGGTAAATCTTCCGGAGGGCAGGTGGTGAACTGTAAGTACAAAAAGGAAAACAGGCACATGGTGTGGCAGTCCATGTATGTTTGATGAGTTCCAAATGGGCAGGGGTGAAGGTAGTGCAGTAGGCACTAAGGGCAAGCTGCGGAGGAGCGAAGCATAACTCTGCAGAAGGGAAACAAAGAAACACAGCGCCTCTAAGTGTGTACTGTGAAGGTATTTAATAGAAAGATAAGTAGTAACTCACATCTTAGAATTTTAGAACAGGCTCATGGGTAAGAGGGTGAGACGTCTGTAGCCAGATGTTGTTGTGTGTCTGATCCAGAGAGGAGATCAATTAAGCCAGGGCTGAAGAAAGAGCGCGCCTGGACTCATCTCGTCCTGCACATGCTCAGGAACACGTCGCATTTTGATGATGTCAGACTCCACATGTGCTGATCGCCCACATCTTGGAGATTCTGCCAAGCTCCACCATTCATGCTGCATATGCACAGCACCATCTGCTGGCAGACACCTTGGAGATTCCACCAGGCTTACCATCCATGTTGCACATGCACAGCACCACCTGCTGACGGACTCAATTGATCTCCTCTCTGGATCAGACACACAACAACATCTGGCTACAGACTTCTCACCCTCTTACCCATGAGCCTGTTTTTAAATTCTAAGATGTGGATGAACTCTAAGTACGCTGTGCACTATACAACAAACAAAAATGCACAAACTTTGTTGGACCAAAAACAATAATGGCCAAGACAGATTGCTTTGCCTGGAATATTTTATTATACATAGACATCTATTACTGATAGTCAGCAGCATGATACAGTGAAGGAAATAAGTATTTGATCCCCTGCTGAGATTAGAAACAGTCTCTTAAAGGGAGTGCTGCTAATCTCATTTTGTTACCTGTATAAGACACCTGTCCGTAGAAGAAATCAAACAATCAGAATCCAAACTCTCCACCATGGCAAAGACCAAAGAGCTGGCAAGGATATCAGGGACAAGATTGTAGATCTACACAAGGCTGGACTGGGCTACAAAACTATCACCAAGCAGCTTGGTGAGAAAGTGACAACAGTTGGTGCAATCATTCATAAATGGAAGAAACACAAAACAACTGTCAGTTTCCCTAGGCCTGGTGCACCATGCAAGATCTCACCTCGTGGAGTGTCAATGATCAAGAAAACAGTGAGGAATCATCCAAGAACTACACATGAGGATCTTGTCAATGATCTCCAGGCAGCTGGGACCACAGTCACCAAGAAAACAATTGGTAACACACTACGCCGACAAGGACTGAAATCCTGCAGTGCCACAAGGTCCTTATGCTCAAGAAAGCACATGTCCAGGCCCATCTGAAGTTTGCCACTGAACATCTGAATGATGCAGAGGAGGACTGGTTAAAAGTGTTGTGGTCAGATGAGACCAAAATCAAGCTCTTTGGCATCAACTCAACTCGCTGTATTTGGAGGAGGAGGAATGCTGCCTATCACCCCAAGAACACCATCCCAACTGTCAAACATGGTGGTGGAAACATTCTGCTTTGGGGGTGTTTTTCTGCTAAGGGGAAAGGACAACTGCACTGCATCAAAGGGATGATGGACGGGGCAATGTACCGTCAAATCTTGGATGAGAACCTTCTTCCCACAGCCAGCGCACTGAAAATGGGTCGTGGATGGGTGTTCCAGCATGACAATGACCCAAAACACATGGCCAAGGCAACAAAGGAGTGGCTCAAGAAGAAGCATAATAAGGTCCTGGAGAGGCCTAGCCAGTCTCCAGACCTTAATCCAATTGAAAATCTGTGGAGGGAGCTGAAAGTTCAAGTTGCCAAACATCAGCCACTAAACCTTAATGACTTGGAGAGGATCTGCCAAGACGAGTGGGCCAAAATCCCTCCTGAGATGTGTGCAAACATGGTGGCCAACTAGAGGAAATGTCTGACCTCTGTGATTGACAACAAGGGGTTTGCCACCAAGTACTAAGTCATGTTTTGTGAAGGGGATCAAATACTTATTTCCCTCATGAACATGCAAATCAGTGCATAATTTGTTAGAAATGCATTTCTTTTAAATTTTTTGTTGCTATTCTGTCTCTCAGTGTTACAATACACCTACCATTCGATTTTTAGACTGATCATTTCATTGTGAGTGGGCAAACATTCAAAATCAGCAGGGGATCAAATACTTATTTCCTTCACTGTATATAAGTGACTTCAAGAGTTCCATATTAAATGCTCTGTTGCCCTGTGCCAAACGTCTCTGGTCATGGCTGAGAACTTAAAAAACTGGGGAAATCTAATATGCATATATCAGGAAGGGTTGGCCTGCTCCCACCTTTTTCACTCATAGGCCTTAAATATATTATATTGCCAAAAGTAATGGAACACCCCTCCAAATCATTGGATTCAGGTGTTCCAAACACCTCCAAGGCCACAGGTATAAATCAATCACCTATGCATGCACACTGCTTCTACAAACATTTGTGAAAGAATGGGTCACACTCGGGAGCTCAGTGAATTCAAGTGTGGTACCGTGATAGGTTGCCACCTGTGCAATAAGTCTACCCATGAAATTTCCTTGCTACTAAATATTCCACAGTCAACTTTTACTGGTATTATAACAAAGTGGAAGCAACTGGGAACGACAGCAACTCAGCCACTAAGTAATAGGCCACGTAAAATGACAGAGCGGAGTCAATGTTGAAACGCACAGTGCGCAGAAGTCGCCAACTGTCTGCAGAGTCAATAGCTAAAGACCTCAGTTTAGCACAACAGTGCATAGAGAGCTTAATGGAATGGGTTTTCTTGGCTGAGCAGCTGCATCCAAGCTTTACATCACGAAGTACAATGCAAAGCATTGGATGCAGTGTTGTAAAGTAAGCCGCCACTGGACTCTAGAGCAGTGGAGACTTGTTCTCTGGAGTGACAAATCACTCTTCTCTGTCTGGCAATCTGATGGACGTGTCTGGGTTTGGCAGTTGCCAGGAGAACGGTACTGGCCTGATTACCAAGTGTAACGTTTGGTGAAGGGAGGATTATAGTGGAGGGTTGTTTTTCAGGGGTTGGGCTTGGCCCCTTAGTTCCAGTGAGGGGAACTCTTAAGGCGACAGCATGCCAAGACATTTTGGACAATTTCATGTTCCCAACTTTTTGGGAACAGTTTGGGGATGGCCTGGCCTGCAGCAATTCAAAATGGTACTCATTAGTTTGTATGACCCCCACATGCTTGTATGCATGCCTGAAAATGTTGGGGCATGCTTCTAATGAGAAGATGGATGGTATCCTGAGGTATTTCCTCTTAGATCTGGACCAGGGCATCACTGAGCTCCTGGACAGTCTGAGGTGCGACCTGGAAGCGTCGGATGAACCAAAACATGATATCTCAGAGGTGTTCCATTTGACCATAGGAGCCATTCAATGGTATCAATTCCTTAATCCTCCAAGAACTGCCTGCATACTCTTGCCACATGAAGCCGGGCATTGTCATGTACCAGGAGGAAAACAGGACCCACTGCACCAGTATAGGGTCTGACAATGGGTCCAAGGATTTCATCCCAATACCTAATGGCAGTCAGGGTGCCATTGTCTTGCCTGTAGAGGTCTGTGCATCCCTCCATGGATATGCCTCCCCAGATCATCACTGACCCACCACCAAAACGGTCATGCTGAATAATGTTACAGGCAGCATAACATTCTCCACGGCTTCTCCAGACCCTTTCACATCTGTCACATGTGCTCAGGGTGAACCTATTCTCATCTGTGAAAAGCACAGGGCAACAGTGACGGACTTAGCATTTCTGGTGTTCAATGGCAAATGCCAATTGAGCTCTGTGGTGCCGGGCAGCGAGCACAGGGCCCACTTGAGGATGGCGGGCCCTCAGGCCACTCTCATGAAGTATGTTTCTGATTGTTTTTGCAGGGACATTCACATCTGTGGCCTGCTGGAGGTCATTTTGTAGGGCTCTGGCATTGCTCATCCTGTTCCTCCTTGCACAAAGAATCAGATACTGGTCCTGCTGACGGGTTAAGGACCTTCTACGGCCCTGTCCAGATCTCCTAGAGTAACTGCCCATCTCCTGGAATTGAGACCAAACCTTCTGGCAATGGCACGTATTGATGTGCCATCCTGGAGGAGATGGACTGCCTGTGCACCCTCTGTAGGGTCCAGGTATCACCTCATGCTACCAGTAGTGACACTGACTCTAGCCAAATGTAAAACTAGTGAAAAACAGTCAGAAAAGATGAGTAGGGAAAAAAATGTCAGTAGCCTCCACCTATAAAACCATTCCTCTTTTGGGGGTCATCTCATTGTTGCCCATCTAGGGCACCTGTTGTTAATTTTGTTAACACCAAAGAAGCTGAAACTGATAAACAACCCTTTCTGCTACTTAACTGACCAGATTAATATCCCAGCAATTTAACTGACTTGATGCTATACTCTGATTAAAAAGCATCCTTTTCATTTTTTTTTAGCAGTATAGTAAGGTCATTTTAGACAGAAGCCAGTTAACCAACCAGCATGTATGAGTATGAGAGATAACCCACATTGTTGTTGGGATTCAAACCAATACCCTATTGGTACATGGCAGAAGGGCTAAACACTAAACCACTGTGATACTCTATCCATCTTTGCCATCACATTGCCCTCTGCAGTAGTTGTGAAGACCATAGATACAGCTCTGCGAACCAGGCCTGCTGAACCAGTTGTCTCACTGCCCCTCATGCAACAAAATCATATCACCATTGGAATACCCAGGACCTCACCAATGGTCAGCAAGTTAGAAGCACCCGTGTTTCAAAGATGCGGACACAAAAAGCACTTTTCCACTCTACAGTAAGGAAAGATATGCTCAGGACCCAATGCATCATGTGACTTGATTCAGCTAAGGATGTCTGGCTTTTACATTTTTTTTAATTTGGAGGGAATACATGGGGGGGGGGGGGGAATAACTTTTATTGTGGTGTGTGTGTGTGTGGGGGGGATGGTGAGAAAAAAGATTTCATAACAAAATCCGTATATGTTCATTGCTTTAACTACATAAACTGCAAGATCAACATATGGATTTGATCCGAAAAAGTGATCTCAAATACACCCAGCTATCGCTCAAATATCACCACATTTTTGCTAATGATTTATTTGCATGGTTTATAAACTGATTTTTTTTCTAATTTTCATGTAAAATTAAGTTTTTGTTTGCAGCTTTTATAGATTAGATTCTGCTTACCAGAATTTGGATATCTGGTCCTGAGCTGAATACTGTTCTTTTCCAAAAGACATTTAGTATGGTACTTTTCAGTGGATGTGATAGTGAGGGGTATAGGGTGTGAAGGAAAATATATGGATGTAAAAACTGCCCTAAAATTAGCTCAAAAAGCCCCCCCCCCCCCTCCTCCACCATGACATGGATGCATGTGAGCTGGGCTTTACTAAGCAGGAATCTAAGGAGATAAATCCACCATGAGTAACACACATCACTTGCTTCTCTAATGTGGAGTCAAGGCGGCCATGTGTGAAACTACAGTGGAGCAAGTATATTAGACAAAGGGAGTGTCCATTTGACAGTAGCCCAGTATATTTTTATTTATGTCAGATACTTATATAGTACTATCAAATTATGCAGTACTTTACATATATATTGTACATTCACATCAGTCTCTAATCCTCAAGGGGTGCACAATCTAAGGTCCCTGACTCACATTCATACATACACATACTAGGGCCAGTTTAAACAGGAACCAATTAACCTGCCAGCATATCTTTGGAGTGTGGGAGGAAACCCATGCAGGCACAGGATGAACATGCAAACTCCAGGCAGGTGGTGCTGTGGTTGGGATTCAAACTAACGACCCTAGTAGTGCCATGTGGAAGTGCTAACCATTTAGCCACTGTGCTGCCCCATATGAAAAAAGAAGTGCACTATCTGTGTTCAGGTGAATCTATGCATATATTAGCTGCTGACCCTATGCCTAGATACTTTACACAACAGAGTAGATCAGTATAGGAAGTGGCTGTGTAACACTGAATGTTGCACAGTTGAAAGTAAACCTTTGACAAGCCAAGCAATACATTTTTGTAAAGTGTGCCTGCATTAATGCAAAGCAGCATAAAGTGTCACAACATAGAGGTCCACTGTCAGAATCCACTCTGCTAGAACAGATGAGTAGTAAAAATGAAAGTGGAATTCCACTTTAAAATATTGTTTGGTTGAAATGCAATAGCAACTCTGTTTTTATTCATTCGGGATCTTCAATACATTCAATTGACAAATAGGGTTTGAGATATGCCTACCAGGACTATTACATCATAGCAAAGTCTAACCTAACAAGTCACTAAGCAGTGAATGAAAAGATACTGCAAACATACAGTATACTCATTACCATGCCTTTGTGCTACTTCACATGCTAATAATAAGTTGTAATAACGATGCATTTAGGCTTCAACATTCTAAGGAAATTAATGTGTTCTTATTCTACTACTATTTTGTGGCTTTGTTTAATCATCACACTCTTTACATTGCCAATTACCCGGCTCACATAAAATGCATATGGCATACTGACTCAATCAAAGTGGGTAGTTGGATTTCAGAGTCCATAAGTAAGAGCAGATTCCAGATACAAATTACTTGTAGTGGATAACAGAGTTTTAAAGTGCTAGCTGTTGGAGGATTATATTCTGCCACTATAGCAACTGGCCTCAGGGCCTGGTCTGTGCACATTTCGGCACGGTACCATTTTTATTATTTTTTTTTACTTTATCTTTACTTAATTTATTATGCACTCCCACGTTTGTCACTTTTTCTGTTCTTATGTGTGTGTTTTTCACGGATGGAGGGTGTGGGTCCTCGGGCCTTACCTGAAGTCTAGGGGGAGGATGTGTGGCCATACGGTTCCTTCCTCCCCTGATCCCTAGGGGGTTTTCTCTTCGGGAGAACCCCCTCGCCTAGTACTGGATGTCCGGCTTCGGCTGGGCATAAGGAACGGTGGTCCACCAGGCCTTTTGGCCAGGAGGACCAAATGGGAACCTTGTCCCTGTCAGGAGCTTCGTGCCCCGGGGGATCAGGCGAACGGTCCAACCCTTTCGGGGGTAGGACAAACACACCCCTAAGTGCACTTTTTCGTGTGGTGTTCGCACTTGCACTTTTTTTGTGATCACTTACGGGTTTTTCGTTCTAGTTTGCACGTTTGCGGACTTAAAAAAAAAAAAAAAAAAAAAAAAAAAAAAAAAAAAAAAACTGTATGCCATTTTCTATTGAAATCTCGTTTAACAGTTGCTTAGAGGCTGAATGATTGTAGAGCCCACTAATAGGCCCCATTTTCTTATGAGCTTGGATGTCATTGCCATTTTAAAATGGGTAGCATGGCTAAGGCAAATGGCTGCACAGTGGCATGGCAAAGTCAGCACCAGCTCTTTTTTTGCTACCATGGAAATGGAAGTTAACTGCCTGTAGGGCCCCAGGCAGTAATAATTAAATTGTAAGTTTTTCAGAAGGTAATTCACATTTTTCCATCATGCTGGCAATGTTGTAAAGCTGTTAAAATAGGTTAAAAAAATGAATTCGCGAATTTCTTGTATTATTTGTCTTACATTGTAGGATCCATTTGACTTTCAAAATGTTGTCATAGAAGGTAAAAAATAAACAAATAGACAAAAAAAATGACACTTTACCCCTTTAATATAGCCAAAACACAAATCTTCATGAAAAAAAAACTCACGTGAAAACCTTCTTGGATTAAAATACTTCTTGGATTAAAAAAAAAATTAATAAAAAAAAAACAACAAGTTTGGGACTCATTTTAAATTTTGAATGTAAGTTTTTGTGAACAAAAAGATCTCTCCATTCTATCTTTTAAACGTTAAGCACATAAACATTTAAAAGGTTAATATCTGTATTATCATTTTATAATGTACTATCTTATAAAGAAAATGCTGATATACCACTGATATAATATACAAATACACAAACAGATCTAGTGTATGAAAGCTGGGGTAGTGCCACCCAGTTAAATTAACATACGATCAGCACAAAAGAAAAAAAAAATCTGAATTGCAGATTTTTCCCGTAACCGATCTCACGTTGTGCAGCATTGTCACATCAATAAATATAGACACAGAAACAATTAAAAGCTACAATTTTTATTTTTTTCTTTTTACACCTGCTATATTGACAGCTGCTGTTTTTTTTTTTTTTTTGCTATAATTCATTATGATGAGAAAAGGAGAACATTCTTTGAAAATATTGGGTTGGAATGAAATGGTGTGAGGCCCAGCTGCATCAAAAATGAACTTGCTATTTGCATAACCTGCATATTCCATTTGCATAAAGCATGTCTTATTTGTGTCATTAGGAGTCAGCAATGTGGCAGTGCAGCATAATGAATGCAAGGAAATGCTATTTCCTGAAGCCAGGAAAAGGTATGTATTTTAGAGGTATGCATTCATTTTGCTGGTTAGTTCTGTCTACTATGGTAAGAGGTTTTTTACTTACTGAATGAATCTGAAGTGTCTTTTTACAGAAATAATGCCAGCCTAAACTTAGCCATTATAACCAGCCACAGGAAGGCACATAATGGTAAAACAAAAGGCATGCATTATGCAGCATAGTACTAATCTATAAGACTATAGTGTAAAATGTATTTGTCTTTATTATTCAAGTGAAAAATCTTAATGCCGCGTTCTTTCAGACAAAACACAGGCATTTGTCATGACAAAATACAGTACATTTATATGCAAAGTGGAATATTTTAGCTCTGGTGCACCACCAGAATGATAGTGTTTAGACATAATAAGTGCTATTTGCATATTGCTGCATGATGCACCACATACTTCGGTTGTGCTATGTGCTTGTACAATGAATATGACTGGTCGGTACAGCCACTGATTTGAGAGTAAAATTAGTGCCTCCGCTAAGCTTATGTAAAACTAGAAATGGCTAGGAGAAAAAAATCCCAATCCAAAGATTTTTTTTCCCCCAAATCAAGTAGGGCTATTCCTTTATAAGTTTGAAGTTAAAATATAATTAGAGATTTTTTTTAATTTGCAAAGCATTAATGTGATAGCGGTCATTGGTGGGTTTTATAATTCCATGCAAGTAAAATGTTCTTGTTTTTTGTGCAATGGACCAAAAAAAAATTTAGCTTTGCATTTGAGAAGTTTGAGAAGTTTTAAAAGAGGCTGGAATGTATGTCCCATGTAATGTGCCAGCTCCTCTAATTTATTCACTATGTATGTATAGTAATATATATATATATATATATATATATATATATATATAAAAGAAATCCATACAGAAGTGTCAATTTCTCATATTCTGGTTTTAAATCGTGACATTTTTTCTAATAATTAATTTCACTGTATGCTTAAATATAATTATACAAAGTTGATTGTCAGTTCTTTTGGATTGGTTCCTCTTGTTGCGTTGTAATGTATTTTGTCTTACATTATGCTCTAGTTTGGGAACTGTAATTTTATAAAGGGCTGCATACACTGGTGGCGCTATAACAATAAATTATACATAAATGCATACACATAATCATACAGTATTGGAACTCTGAATAATGATAATCCTTTGGACTGCAAGCATTTATTGGAAGGATTCTCACTCCTACTGTTTTTTTGTTTTTTGTTTTTTTGTGTTTGTATGTCATGTTGTTGTTATAGCCATAGGATTTCCTCACTTTGTACAGGGCTGCAGAAAATGATGACATCGTATCAATTAATAATAACAGCATCAAAAATTTTAAAATTAATAATACATGTATGCATATTCTAAACCTAAAATGTTTTATTCAGCCTAAGGGGTGACATAGGTGACAGGCCTTGCCTCTAAAGATCTGGACTGATCTATTCAGTGTTGTTTTGTTGTTATTTTTCTTTTTGTGTGTTTTTGTGTTGCGTTTTTCATCATGTGCTCATCCTTGGAAGCTGTTCAATCTAGTCAACATTAACCCCAAAACAAGAACCTAAGCACTGCAGCCTTGATACTGGGAAAAGAATTCAAGTGTTAACAAGGCCTAATCGTCCCCCCTTTGTATTTGTTTCTTCATTAAGCCCTAACTATGCTTTTGCCTTCGTACACAGAGAGATTTGATGTGAAGATGGTATGACAGGTTTGGCTTCTCCTGATGCAGCTGGCACTGCTGATGCCCAAAGCCAGAACCCGTTGTAGTGGGATCATGAGAGATTCGTTCAGAGCACAGTTTGCCTGTCAGTTTCCCATGCGCCTCTGAGCGCTCAGCTCTATCCCTGAATCCCCTTAATGAGAAGTGGAGGACAATGCCAGTATTGTTGTTTCTTTTGGAAATCTTGTGGAAAGAACAATCGCTGTTTACCCAAGCATTTGTACTACCCAAACTCTGCTGATAATTACTTCTAGAGCCCTGATTAACTCTGCTCTCCGCTTCAACACAAAAGCCCATTGAACTAGGCACAGGACCAAGCTTTTTCTACCTTGTGGTCTTTTAACAGTTTACAGGGGTATGTTTGAGGACCTATATTTATCGCAGAAACAAGAGCATACCACCCTGATTTGCACACAGCTCATCAAAAGATTACAAGCACACAGTAAATCTGCTCTTTTTTTTTTAGCTGAGCAAGGTATTCAGTGTCTCTTATATTATTTTAAGATACCCCTTGCTGACTGACAGATCCTGCAGCTGAAAATAACTGTGTAAAAAAACTGGAAAAAACAATATATATGGTCAACTGATCCTTATTTTACTTGTTTCTTTGTATGCCTTAGTAGGATGCGCTGAGTCTTTTTTTAAGCAAGAAAATCATTTCGTTTTTTTTTCTTTTTGTCGTTTTCTATGATTTCGGTAATAATTTCAGTCTGTCAAATTGCTGGCAGTAGTCTCCTCCCCCATGCAGTTTGCTTGCAGCTCTATGCAAAACAGCATCATGAATATGCGTAATTATGGAGATTCATGGTAATTTTTCAGGGTTATCCAATGTGACGTTTATAGGACAGCAGCATATATCAATTTAAATGGGAGTGACAAATACTGTAGCTTTTTTGTTTCTGTAGTATTTTCAATATCCCTTTCGTTTCTCGTGGGAATACGTGCAACTGGGAGAATTTTAAATTATACCATTAAAAATCTAATGCACAAATGCAATGAGGAACTCTGCTTGTCTTTCATATGCATGCTTAAGCTTACAAAGCAATTAAAATGCCCATGAAAGCAAGTACTTTTGTATACATGCATATGTGTGTATGTGTGCACCCACACACATACATATATTTTTCCATATATACTACAAAACATTAAATATTTAAATATTGTGTCACCTTACTGCATATTTTTTATGCATTGCATCTGTAAACCGAGACCTCTTTAGAAAGAAGTTTTAAAAATAATTAATCCAAATTAAATGACCTCTGTTTTTCCAAAGGCAGACCATTACACTCTATATGTAAATCCTGCTGACTGATAGCAAGGTAGAAGGCAGCCTACATGCCATAAGCAAAGCATATACAATTCAATGCATACATATTTTGTTTCACACCTAACAGTAAACACTGAATGTCTTTACTTTTTTTTATCATAAGCATTCTAATATTCTTTCAACTGGAATTATAAGCTCACCCATAGATATCTAATTTTGCATTTAAATGGTTTATATTCTTATCAGTCCATTTTATTTTTAGGAAATAAAAATATTCATACGCCTGTGCACATAGCCATGTACTGTACTATTGCTCAGTATTTAAAAAGCCACCACAGATGTCAGGGAAGTCTACAAATAATTAGTGATGCCTGCTGTGGAAGATAGTAGCAAGAGAAATAATGAATAATGACACCACGCATAACTATGCGATATTCAAAAAGCCTGGCTGCATATGAAATGAGCAATATGGCAGGATATGCTGAAGAAGCGAGCGGTGTGCAACTTTTACAGTGATCAGGAAATAAATGGTGAACATCAATTACACAATCACACTGCTGTTTCGTCAATCACATTAGCCAGTGTAAAAATAGGATCAACATTACTAAAAGCAGCACAATAGGCTATGACGTTTTATGCTTTTCATGATAAGAAAGGCACATTAGAAGTGGAAATGAATTTAACCCGTTCACACATTCAAATCCATTTTTCCATTTCTGGAAACACAGGCAACTGGTTTAATTGGCTCGTTAATTACACTGGGGGTGGTTTCTTTGGATGCAGCATAACTTCTCAGGTGCTAAGGATAAAAAACAAAAACATGACAAATCTCTCTGACTAGACATTTTTCTTTAAAGAAAATAGTAGTAAGCACATACATCATATATGGTCACCCTAAATATTATACATGTATATATATATATATATATATATATATATATATGTGTGTGTGTGTGCTCTGCTATTTTACATTTCCTTTGGTTTCATTTGTTTTGATATGTGGACTGATCTCTATCACACATCTATCTACACATACATACATATACACCAATATTCAGGCATAAACAGTGATATTTTAAAATGCATTTATCAATGTGTTTTAAAAAACAATTACCAAAAGCTTTTGGAGAAAAGAAGAAAATATAACAATGGAGTGAGCCTACTTTTTGGCTATTACATTACACAGTCCAATATTATTATATAATTGGTTAGTAATAGCTAGCATCATTGAGAAACAAAGAGTTTAGAAATTAAAAACACAATGACGACCAATTGTTCGGTATTTGAACTCCTAAAATTAATTGAATGATTAATTGAGACTGAGAATAGTATATATGACTTGGGCTTCCTTCCCTAAATAAACAAGCTGAACTCCTTTAGATAAAAACTGGAAAATGCTAAACAGGATAGCAGGGGGGCACTTTTCCAGTCTTCCACTCCCATGAGTCAATCTTTATTCACACTGTACAGCATTCTTCACATAAAGCCCTATGTGTGTATTTACAAATTATGACCCTTTTCACTAATTGAAGGCTAAGATTATATTTACTCATGCAAACTGTTGCTTTGACTATCTCTACAACACACAAGTATGATTACATGTAAACCTTTTGTCGAGAAAAGCATGCCAAATAAATTAATGAAAGAACACAATGCGTCCAGTGCTTTCATTCTATATTCATGTCTAATATCATTCATATGTAAGCAGCAAGCCAACTTTGCTTCCAAGAGCTGCGTGAAACGCATTTTAAATGGACGTTCTAAATCCTGTACGAAAATCAGTTTAATTTAATCCCAGATATTCTTCAGCATGCAAATGAATGCTTGAGGTTTCCCTCAACCCGCTGTCACATAGGCAGCCAATTTACACACACTGGCATACTGTATGTGTTATGGGCTCTGTGATCACCCCTCCCCCTTCTATCTGAAGACTTGGTCTCAGCTGCCTGCCCTTCACAGCAAACCACAAACCAAGGAAACATATCAGTAGTAGCGCCCTGTAAATTAACTTGACATTTGATGCAGAAAAAAGCCTAAAAGCTTACAAAAGACATTGAAAACAAAAGCAACTCGGGACCTCCAGTACACATATTGCGGATTTAGGAGATCCAGAAAGCAGCGATTTTCTTGTAGGCATCATCAGTTCATACAAGCATCACTTTCTTTGTTAAGATAATTCATCCTGTTAAAGACATAGGCATCTCTAAATAAACATTGCCCATGTTCCTCATCTGTGTGTGATACAGTGATGCTCTGAGATACCCAGCAACCCAGCTCGCTCTTAACATGCCTTCTCCTTTGTGATAGTGGTAAAACCTTGCTCTTAATAGAGAATATCATTAATGTATGGGTGGGAGAATGCTTGCTGCCCTAATTTCTGCATTTCTGCCACATGACTTTGAATCTGTAGATTGTCATATGATTCATATGTTTTCTGAATAGGAACCGCAAATATATTAGGCCATTATGCCGGCTTTGAAGATGAGCTATGGAAAACGTAATTACTCCATATCAGCAGCTATATACACCAAAGGTGAGGTAGCCTGTATTTTAGGCTATTAGACATGCAGGAATGTTAACATTGCATTATTATGCGTTATTGTGACTGCTCATGTCCCTCTGCCTCCTCCCTTTTCTTCCCCTTTCTCTGACTGTCTGAGCTCTGCTAGCATTGCAGCCTCATAGTTCCTGGCCCCGTCATTTCCAAACATACAGCAGCACTGAGAAAATACACTATGTCCTTAATGGGGCTCTATTCAACAAACTTGAAGTTACATATTTATTTTTAGGTCTGCTTTTATTTATGTGCAGGTATGCATCTAACATTCAGTTTACCAAATAAAATCATTGTACATAAACAACCCTCCAGACACAAAATGTGTACATAAACATTTGAATTTAACAGTGAATAAAGGTATAAGTGATGTTTCTTTCTAAATTTTTTAATCTTTTAAACACATTTCTTGATTTAAAAAAATGATAAATACATTGGCCAGTTTCGCTAGAAGTTAGTGATATATTTAAAACATTAAAATACCAACAATTGCATCCCAAACATTTCCAAATGTTATAAATTAGTCATTTGTTTTTTGCATGTATTAGATTCCCATTTCAGAACAAAAAGTGCCTTTCATTTTTACTGTATATTTATATCATTTTTTTTACCATGTTTTAGATGTATCCTATTAGCAAACATCCGTCCAACATTTAGATGATAACGATCGAGTAAATATTCCAAACAAAAGAAAATCATTTTCTATTATAATTGTAAGTCATTGCAAGGTGGCACCCTGATTGAATATATTGTTGGTACAACATCCGTAAGTGAAATAGTAAATAAATAAAATGATACAGACAGAAAGAAAAAACACATCATCAATAGTAGAGCAATTTACAGCTCCAGCTATTTTTAGGAGTTGTTCATTTTATTGAGAGTCAATAAAAGCTTTTGCTGTAAGATCTATTTGCAATTCATATTGTTGCAGCTTTCATTGTATTGTGAGGCTCTTTCATTGTTGAGAGATGGGAGGCTGGCACCGAGTGCAGTCGGGCAAAAGGAGAAGCTCAGCGAAAAACACAGCCTATTAGTAGCTCGTCATTTCCAAGCTAAAAACTACAAAACACCTATAGCTATCTGCATATGCATAAAATATTACTCATGCTAATGATAACACCACTAGCCTAGGTGGGTAGAAAAAAAAAGAGATGTTTTCATTTTGGCCTTTAAAGAACCTCTGTATGAAGCCATTGAAAGGCGTTTGATAGATGAAATATACACGGACATGAAATATTTAAATTCAGAATTCCCTCATCTTTCTACTTCTGCACAATGCTATGGCTGATTTCACTTCATTTGCATACGTTCAGTATGCATACGCTCTTTGTTCTCCTGAAATGGAACACAGTATGGTGACAAAGCAAAAGCTAAATGCAGCAAACGTTCTCCTGTGCTTTTTACATAAAGCTATCCTATTGCGATTGAAACACTTTCTTCATGGCCTTCCTTGCATGTCTCAGATAGGGAAGCAGAATCTTTACCAATCACTAATGATTAAGATCTTTGTTGAAATGTAGATGCTTAATGCATCTGGACTACTGTAGAAATACAGCCTGGAATTTTCACTTTGCAACACAAAAAAAGATTTGATTTTTTTGTTTTATCTGTAATTGCCTTATATAAATTGCAGGTTTTTTTTCCGAGTGGCATGGAAAATGTAATTTTAAAGACACAAAGAAATTCGAAATTTATATTTGTGATATAAACGTAACAATTTTTTTCAGAGGGTATTTGAATGCTTCTATTTGGATGTGCAAATTTTATTATTGCTACTAGTTTTTTTTTTCTTGGGCCCATACTACATGATGTCTATCAAACAATGAACATAATGTATTTTACACACTTATATCACCATATATTACTGTATATTACACAGCTTTGCAGAAACAATGAATCTTTCACTCCATCCCCATTCCCAATGGATCCTACAGCCTAATGTTCCACTGCATTTGCTTTCTTACATTAGAGCATGCTTTGGTTTATAACAGCAACCTGTATGTTTAGGGGAAGCCAGACAAAAAATGAACACAATCACTGGATGATGGTGGTTGGTATGGAAGCAAATGCACCAGCATTGCTCAAAAGGCATGGATCAAACTGAAATCATTCTCCCCAAAAGGGCTAGTGAAGTGGCCTCAATCCGGAGATATATTGACAATAAATTGATGAACATTAAACATACCACACACCACGTTTGTGGTTATTAAGAATAAAATGGTGCAGCTAGATACATACAGTATAAAGCAGATCTAAACCCCAAGCTACCAAAATATAAAATGTGACTTTTAGTAATAAACAAACATTCTTCTAATAATGGTATTTAAAAAAAAAAATCAGCCTTAAGACAATATTTAGATATGTTTTGCAGCAGTCACGTTACCACTGTCTTTTCAGTCTACTATGCTGGGAAAGGGCTGAGGGTGGATTATATCATCAGAGACTGCTGCTGATGTGTAGGTAAATCTGGTACCAAGTAAAGCTGAAACCATGGTCTTCAGCCAGTCACCTAGAGGAGTAGGTGGCATTGGGTCTAACATGACCGTGTGGGAGGGACCACACAGGATACGGGCTTGGAGTGCAGAAGTGGCAACACTGATTAAAAAAAAAACCTGACATTGTTGCTGGAAATTTTGTGAGCACAATACAGTGTTATCACCCTATGCCCTGAAGTACAGTAGATACAGTGGGACTGGCAGAGCTGCCAAGTATTTTTGGCAGCAAGAAGTAAGTAGAAAGCACTTCACTCAATGAAACTGAAATGTTTCAACGGTACACAGCATATTTTTCAATTCGACTTTTACATACACTTTAAAATAACCAATATCCAGCCTGGTTTACAGTGTTTATTTGTATAATATAAAACCTGACACTCTATATTACATAAGACTGGGGCAATAAAGTGCTGACAGCCCCAAAATGCAATAAAATTCTAACCAGGTCACTGAGAATTTTTGCAGCTGTTGAGTAATTATTCTTTGGTCCAAGTGTACCACAATCAAAAACCTCCCATGTAACAGAGAAAAAGTTAAGCAAGTGCTGGTGGTCTACAGTTGAGATGAGGATGTGATTTGACATGTATCAAATATACCAAAGGGAATAACAAGTATGGGACCACTGAAGGCTTACTGACAGAGTCTGGGCACATTGTATTTTCTTTTGAATGGTTTAACCGACAGTCCATACTTCTTGTATAGCCATTTGTAAAGGATGTACTGTATATCCTTTCATGTGCAATTACTCCATAAAAAACAAATGTAATATGCTGAACCTGTATATATTGGAGAATTCATGGTAGCACCTTAAAGCATTTGAAAAATCAATCTTTTAAAAATCGCATGTGAGCTTTAATATGTTACTGACATTTAAAAATTTATTTTTTAAATTTATTTTTATTATTGCAACTTTCATTAAAGTGCATCCTGCCATGAAGGTCCTTGTTCAGACTGTTCAGACACTTCATTCTATAAGCTTGACAACACTCTCATTCTCTCACAATTGTACTCCTGCATTGTCAAACAAGTTTCTAATGAAGTCTACAAGTGGCAGTTGCAACACATATTATGCAAGCATGGTCCACTGTTGGTCCACCCCCAGAAAAACCTGTGTTGACAAATACCATGTAGTCCTTGCTGGAGTGCATATACACTGCTCACAAAAATTAAAGGAACACTTCTAATCAGAGTAAAGCATCAAGTCAATTAAACTCCTGGGATATTGATCTGGTCAGTTAAGTAGCAGAGGGGGCTGTTAATCAGTTTCAGCTGCTTTGGTGTTAATGAAATTAACAACAGGTGCATTAGATGGGCCTCAAAACAGGAAAGGTTTTACAGGTGGAGGCAGATGCCATTTTTTTCCCTACTCATCTTTTCTGACTGTTTTTCACTATTTTGCATTTGGCTAGGGTCAGTGTCACTACTGGTAGCATGAGGCAATACCTGGACCCTACAGAGGTTGCACAGGCAGTCCAACTCCTCCAGGATGGCACATCAATACATTCCATTGCCAGAAGGTTTGCTGTGTCTCCCAGCACAGTCTCAAGAGCATGGAGGAGATTCCAAGAGACAGGCAGTTACTCTAGGAGATCTGGACAGGGCTGTAGAAGGTCCTTAACCCATCAGCAGGACCAATATATGTTGCTTTATGCAAGGAGGAACAGGATGAGCTCTGCCAGAGCCCTACAAAATGACCTCCAGCAGGCCACTGGTGTGAATGTCTCTGACCAAACAATCAGGAACAGACTTCATGAGAGCCCAACGTCCTCTAGTGGGCCCTGTGCTCACTGCCTGGCACCATAGAGCTTGATTGGCATTTGCCATTGAACACCAGAATTGGCAGGTCAGCCACAGGCACCCTGTGCTTTTCACAGATGACAGCAGGTTCACCCTGAGCACATGTGAAAGACGTGAAAGGGTCTGGAGAAGCCGTGGAGAATGTTGTGCTGCCTGTAACAACGTTCAGTATGACCGTTTTGGTGGTGGGTCAGTGATGGTCTGGGGAAACATATCCATGGAGGGACATACAGACCTCTACAGGCTAGACAATGGCACCTTGACTGGCATTAGGTAATGGGATGAAATCCTTGGAGCCATTGTCAGACCCTACACTGGTGCAGTGAGTCCTGTATTCCTTCTGGTGCATGACAATGCCCGGCCTCATGTGGTGAGAGTATGCAGGCAATTCCTGGAGGATGAAGGAATTGATACGATTGAATGTCCCCCATGCTCGCCTGACCTAAATCCAATAGAACATCTCTCAAATATAATGTTTCTGTCCATCCGATGCTGCCAGGTTGCACTTCAGACTGTCCAGGAGTTCAGTGATGCCCTTTTCCAGATCTCGGCGGAAATACCCCAGGACACTATCTATCATCTCATTAGGAGCATGCTGCATCATTGTCAGGCATGCATACAAGCACGTGGGGGCCATACAAATTACTGTGTACCATTTTGAGTTGCTGCAATGGAATTTCAGCAAAATGGACTAGCCTGCTGCATCATTTTTTCACTTTGATTTTCGGGTTGTCTTTGAATTCAGTCCTCTGTAGGTTGATAACTTTCATTTTCCTTCTGTTCCTAACACATTACCAGTCCATATCTGTATACATATCCAGCATGATATTTTTTCCCATTGAGATCTGATGTGTTTTCAAAGTGTTCCTTTAATTTTTTTTGAGCAGTGTATTTAGATGGGAAGTGGCTACGCATAGGGGAAGATTTACTAAAACTGGAGAAGTCAGAATCTGGTGCAGCTGTGCATGGTAGTCAATCAGCTTCTAATTTCATCTTGTTTAATTAGGCATTGACAATAAAACCTGCAAGCTGATTGGTCTCTATACAGAGATGTGCCATATTTTGCACACTCCAGTTTTAGTAAATCTCCCCCATAGACTGCATAAGATTAGCAAACACTGGGGGAGGATTTACTAAAACTGGAGCAATCAGAATGTAGCTGTGCATGGTAGCCAATCACCTTCTAACTTCAGCATGATCAATTAGGCTTTTGACAATAAAACCTAGAAGTTGATTGGTTACTATGCACAACTGCACCAGATTCTGCGTGCACCAGTTTTGGTAAATCTGCCCCTGTATTTCAAAAAATGATAAAAAAGTATGAAAATAAGTATTGTATTGAAAAACATAATTGTTTATGATACACGGTGCTTTAACAAACTAAATGTCATTAAGTTACAGTTTACATCTACTTTAACAGCAACAAAGCAGATGAACACGATCACACATATATATTGTTTTACATCTGATAAAATGTAACCTCTGCTGTTAAACATAAGAATATTATGGTTCAGAGAGGAATCCCATTGCACAGGTCTTGTAACTCCAAGAAGACTGCTAATATTCTTTTCATTTTTTTCAGTAAAGTGGTGCATTATTTCTGATAATGTGCAAGTTCAGGATGAAACTATTTCTTTTGATAATGCATAAGCTGATTCTTATATTTCAGTGGTCTCGCTTTTACTGACAGTTATACATTCCATCATGGAATATATATATATATATATATATATATATATATATATATGTATATATATATATATATATATATATACATATATATAAAAACTGTTCATACATTCCACTATATTCCAGGTATGAGAAAAAACATCACTGTTTTTGAGTACATGTTACATTTAAAGAAAACTGCCATTACTGGTCACCAACAATAATGTGCTGTTTTACAGGATATCTAGGCCTTTGCCACAAAGTGTAGCTCAGCCAATATTGCCCAGTAAATGATAAAGTTAATTCTCATAGAATGGGATAAACATCTGTAGCTTAGATTTTTTTAAAAACATGTCCCCATTTATCTGGAATGCAAGACCAGTAAAATAACTCTGAAATGTTTGTTTCACACAATATCTGGTATATTATTTTAAGTTGGTATTATAGATAAGAGCACGTTTAAGAATCTGCTCTGCAGGCAATGTGTTACATTTACATATGTGATTAATTTAATCATGTTAGCATTTAATGAGCTACTAGTATTTTGTCTATGTTTTTTACTGAATGAAATGTGGGAATCTCCCAGAATAACGTGCTCCACTTTCTCCAATGAATCCCTATGGCATTCCTTTAGACTTAAGCTAGAAATTGTAGTGATAAGATATGGTGGGGGTAAAAGTAAAACTGTTTTGGCATGCTTACTTTTAACAGTCACCTTTCAGGTGTACTTTATGCACATAGTCCAGTTGTCTAGTACCCTAAAAACCTTAATCTGCTCTGGTCTTAAACTGCTCCTAATTCCTAGGTTTCAGAGTTGATCATTCCTACTCACATGCATTGCCTACCTATGGAAGATAAATAGACTGTGTGATTGTACTGGGGCACAGGATGGGATCCTGCAGTTTAGGAACAGTCAGAAAAGATGGTAGAAAAGGAAGCAGTGAAAGCTGTTTAGCACCCTCGTAGACAGGCTGCTAGGATGTCAAGCAAATTTAGTTTTTTTTGGCTCCTCTGTAATCATTGGATCATCTATCATCTATCATCATCATCTATCAATTTCTTTGGGCTGTTCATGATCTCACAGATTGCAGATTTGACTGCTTCCCCCTGCCTTCTAGAAGTTTCCAAAACATACGGCTGGAAGTGTCAAATGGACAGCTTAAATAATTATTGTTCTTTAGTTAATCTCTGGGGAGGTGTGTCCAGTAGGTGGCAGGGGAGAACATAAATAGTCTGGGCTCTGGAGCAGCTCGGATCTTGTCCCGTTGGAGAAGTTCCATAGCCTCAGGGGGTAATGCCCCTGTGGAGGCACATTCCACTGGAGTTTGCTGATGATCATCGAGGTCCCAGCTGTCGTAGAGCTGGGGGACTTCACATAAGGATCTGGTCTGGAGAGTTTAATGAAGAGTGCCCGGTTGAAATTAGAAAGTGGATAGCTGTCCTGTGGTATTGTGAGTATTAACCTCTTCCTCACTAAAGAGTGTTTGGTGGAAGCTAGGTGTGAGTAGATATACTGCAGCCAAAGAGAGCCTGTGTGGTGTGACCCATGACAGAGGTGTCTGGTGGAAACTGAACAGTGTTCAGCTGTCATGTGACATTTTACTGCTGACCCTGAGTTCAAGAGCCTGGTGACTGTGTGCTGCTTTATATTTGGGGTGAAAGTGCCAGTGGTAGCTCTCACTGAGTTGGCAATTACAAGGTCTCAGTTCTGGCCCTCCCCCTGTGTCCCTGGCATAAAGATTGTTCAGAGAAGCCTAGTATAGCAAAGTGTATCCTCCAACTACTACTCAATGTTCTTGGAGTATCCCATATTGTAGGATCTTGAAAAGACGAGGGAAAGAGCAGCAAAAAGCCAAGTAGCAAATAAAATGTCCAAACAGTAGAATAAAAGAAAAAAAAAAGGTGATGGTCCACACAACTGCATGCTTGCATGCAGAGAAGGTTCACTGTAGATGAGGAAACATAGATTAGCAAGTATCACAGGATTCAGTAAGGGCAGCAGGCAATCACCATGACCAGGAAAGGAAACAGCAGCAGCAAGTAGTGTGCAAGCCACAGATAAGCAAACAACTGCCTCAATGGACAAGAAAGTTAAAGAAGTAGTCCTGGAATAGAAATTTTGCTTCTTACATTCTGCAACTCTAGACAGGGTTTTTTCTGGGGATATCTGGATATTGTAGTAGTTTTTTTTTAAAGAAAAGTCAAACTGGATCCTGCAAACATCCAACTCATCAGGCAGCATTTGCAATATTTATTAGCCACACAACAATCTAATTTAATTCCAACAATATCGGATTGATTTGCTGCTCTTTATTAATCATTATATTATTGCCCATGAAAGTAGTTTTATAACATTTTATTCATATTATTTACATGGGTTCCTCCAGGACTAGTTGTTTTAGATGTATTTCACCTTCTACTAAAAACTCATATTGTGGCTCCTGTTTTCAGAGATTGTGATAGGCCCTCAAAGTAATAGTAATTCATGGCAAAACAAGTATGCATAGCAATATTTGTTAGTGAGTAATGGGTCAGCATATCAATTTTTTTACCACACCAAACCTGCACCAAAAATGCAGCAAGTAGGACTTTGAAAAAGGGATCCATGTGAAGAGTTCCATAGGAATACATGGTCACACATTTTTCTTCCACTTTTTTTAAGTGCAAAAATGAAATAAAAATGGATCGATGTGAAAGAAGCCTTAAGCTTTGATCTGGTAGGCTAAATCATCCGCTCACTTTTTAAGTCCCCCCAGAGCCTCCTGAGAGCTTTTTCTTACCTGTGGTGCTAGCTATACTCAATGTCACAATTCTCCTGCAGCTGCGGAATATTTCTTGCAGAAGGATCAGTATGAAAGTAGCCAGTAGTCCAACAAATATTGATGCTGCACACTGGATACAACAAACAGCAAATGTAAACTGCCAAATACATGACTTAAGTTGGGCTGATTTTCATAAAGGAAGTTGGGGAATCTGGAAAACAGCAACCTTCCTACCGCCAACATTTTTCCTCCAACTAAAACAAGCATGCACTTATTTATCTTTAGAAAGTTTTGGCCACAGCTTTCATTAAAGGATAAATTGAGAATAACATCTACATTATAATAAGTCATAACAACATTAGATAACACAGAGCTGTTAAACAACACTATAAAAAAACACATTTAACAAATAAAGCAGGTCCTTGACATCAATGGGCATCCATGCCATCACCATCCTACTTTTTACCAGCTCAGAAGGGACACAACACATGAACCGAATTGCAAAATTTACTAGAGGTGATTGTAGCCGTATTAGTGCATTTGCGACAGGAACAGCATTTGTTCCTGTTGCAAAATTTACTATAAATATAAAAGTTCTACATTCTTAAATTTCCATGAAGCTTAAAAATATGTTGTGACCATTACATTTAACAACATGTCACTCAAACAGGACATTTTTAAAACGCTATTACCTAACAACATTAAAGTCCTGTCCCTGCTTTGCCAGAAAGCTCTACTACCAACCACTCAATTCCACCCACTCTCCTTGTAACTGCACATAACCAAAAAGCTTTACTCCAAGTATGGGAGGATGTTCCAAACTCTCGTGGCCAGTCTGAAGTCTTCACCCTAATAGTGCCTTGACATCATATCAAGCACTACCTTCTCACATCCCTCTTTTTTAGATTTACCCACCGTACCAAATATATTTTCTCTCTTCATGCCCTTCTGCTAATATAACCTTTCCCTAGGGGCATTGCAAACATCAGAGGTTTAGTATGAATCAAATTACTAGTATCTATCCAACACTAGCATAACAGCTTTTGGATAGACTAACCCTCTAATAGTGCTAAATTTTTAGTTGTCTTTAGGGTCATATTAAAATAATTGGTTCTTTTAACACAATATTAATTGATGCACCTGTACTACTGAAAGTTTGAAAAATAAGCACTCGGGCTCAAACGTTAAACACTAATGTGCACTAGAGATCAGCTAAAATCTGTAATAAGCTATGTTTTTCTTTTTATCTTAGTACACATGCAAGTGATTTCTACAAATACCTAGCATGTAATGATTAGGCAGTGTGTGCTATGATTTGCTGGAATCCATGACAAAGTCATGCACCCATAGTGTAACTGGAAAACTGAAGCAAAAAGATAGCTAACCATAAAACTAATCTATTCCATGATACACAAGCTCATTCAAATGTACGTCAATACTATGTACCTGTAGCAACACTTATTCAGCATTTTTAAAGTCTCATAACCACATTTCAACACCTGCCTTGAATATTACAATGGGCACCACACAGAAGTGGTAGCATTGTGTTATTTAAAGCATGTTGCTTTCAGGAAACATCAACACTTCACAGCCTCCTTTTGTTTCAGCAAACTTGTGCTGGACCAAGCCAAACGTCAAAGAAATCAAACTATATGAATCCATCTTGCGGAGAATTCACAAAAATGTCTACTATTTCATCATAAACCTATCCATGCCACAAAGCAGATCATTTTCTCTACATCACTTCCCTCTTAACCACTTGCCAACCACGCTATAGCCGAATGACGGCTACAGTGTGGGTGTCCAGTTCTGGCAGGGCATCATATGACGTTCTCCCAGAACGTGTCCTCCCGCGTGTCCCCGCGGGCGCACACTCGGCGATCATGTGATGTGGTAAAAGGCCAGTCACAGTGGCCTTTTACCACGTGATCAGCTGTGTCCAATGACACAGCAGATCATCGGGTAAATGCAGTTGCTGGTTATCGGCTGCGCTTTCCTCACGCTGTCACAGCATGAGGAAAGTACTGCCGATAACCGGCAATTGTCAGAGGATGGATCAGCACTGATCATCAGTGCCCAGCAGTGCCACCCACCTGTGACCAGCAGTGCCGCACACAATTGCTAAGCAGTGCCACCCACCTGTGCCAATAAGTGCCCATCAGTGCCACCCACCTGTGCCCATCAGTGCCTAGTAGTGCCACCCACCAGTGCCCAGCAGTGCCCCCCAGCAGTGCCACCCGTCAGTGCCCAGCAGTGCCGCCAGTCAGTGCCACCCACCAGTGATGCCTATCAGTGCCCATCAGTGCCACCTATCAGTGCCCATCATTGTTGCATATCAGTGCAGCATCATCAGTGCCATCGCATCAGTGTCGCCTATCAGTGCTGCCTAGCAGTGCCCATCAGTGCCGCCTATCCGTGCCACCTCATCAGTGCTGCCTATCATTGCCCATCAGTGCTGCCTATCAGTGCTCATCAGTGCAGCCTCATCAACGCATATCAGTGAAGGAGAAAAATTTGCAAAATTTCATAATAGAAACAAAGATTAAAAAAAAATTCAAATTTTTTGCTCTGTTTTTGTTTATAAAGCAAAAAAAATAAAACACCCAGCGGTGTGTTTTTGTTTATAAAGCAAAAAAATGAAAAAAATGTCATATGGGTACAGTGTTACATGACTGTCATGCATGTTGTCATTTAAAGTGAGACAGCCCTGAAAGCTGAAAATTGGCATGGGCAGGAAGGGGGTATAAGTGCCCAGTAGGCTAGTAGTTAAGCGCTTCTTCTTAGAAAAAACAATACTTCCATGGGCATTTAAAAAGCATTTTGATGCTTTTTCAACTCTTAAAAAAACACAACAAAAACATGTCAAAAAATGCTATAGGGGCATTAATGAGCATTGCTTCATTCTTCATAATCAACACATGAACGAGCCCAAGAGCTTACTAGAGGTGTTATCATCCAGCAGTTCCCAGAGATTTCTGAACTCCAGCCTTACCTACAGTCTTACAAAATCGTACAGGTTCATCTACTGTGCTAAAATTGCTTTCTCACAGTGTGCATCTGCATCAATTTAGAGTCTTGTTCATTTTATGCTACAGGACCTCCAGCATCATCTAGCCGTTTTCTTTCCAGCCTTACTGTTCCTGGCTTGCCCGTTTTGTTGTTTAGATTTTAGTTCTTTTAGTCATTATGGCTCAGCATCACAAGTGTTCTTTACCTAGGGCAGTCTGCATGCAAATTTAGGTATGTAATGAAAACAGAAAGGTTTTATTTTAAAATAATATTAGCATGTTGATGAGGATGTAGTGCTCAATCTTGGAGGGGTCGCTGTTTCCTCAGGTCCTTTGTTCCCAGTGCCCACAAATCTAGAGAGAAGCACCACACTTCCCAGCTCACCTGTGACTTTAAATAGGCTTTAATGAACAGGCCAATGCGCTTCGGGGAAGTGCAAAAGACAACAATGATAATATAGTTCAATAGAGTATCTAAAGCAGAACACAACTGTAACAAGAGAGACAATATACAAATCTGTTATAAAGAATAGCAAAATATCTAGGTGACCTGGGGCCGTGGATCACCCGTTGGAGGGCAATTATATGGGACTGTAGGCAGTATGCTTTAACCAAATAAGAGACACCAACTTTTAGTTTTTGGTTATAACTTGGTTGCGGCTGTTTTATTATTGGAATACATATAAGTATTTTTTTTTTATAATAACTCTTTATTTGTACATGTTAACTCAATATCAATATTTTAAATTTTTTTTTTGCTTACAGTATCATTACACAACCCCAGCTTAGTCACTACGACTCAAGCTGTGCATATTAAAACAACAACGTATTAACCATACCAATCTAACAATCCATCTAATTTCAAATAAACATACTTACTCGTCCTCATTTGAAAAAAGGTGACCTCACCAATAATAATTGGCCATGACAACAAAAAAGGGGTGGGTGGGAAGGGAGCACCACAGAGATGCCTCCCAGGTGTCTGCTTCCCCTATGATCTGAACCCCCCCCCCCCTTTATTATAGCCCTGTCCTCTCTCTTAGTCCTCTTCTGATTTGCCAATTTACCTTCCAGGTATGCCCAGGTGCAGTGGGGGGCTTAAAACTCCCATTTTCTAGAAACGACCTCATTAACTTTTAATGGTTTTTCTTCACCTGCTGACCTTCTAGAAGTTCTCCACTGTATATATACAGCGGGGAAACTTAAAACTTTTCCCTTGTCACAGTCCCATAAGAAAATGGGGGCCCCATATTAAATCCCCCTTTTTTTTCCTATTCTAATGAGAGCAAAGTAAATTGTGCATAGCTGACTTTCCACAGGCATTAACTTTAATGCTCCATGAACACTAGGAACAGAAAAAAAAGATGGAAAAATGATAGATAAAAAAACGCTCAATATTAGCTTTTTTTGCCGGTGTTTAACAGTGTATAGCAGTTGTTAAGGAGTGGGCGGATGCTCAGAACCAATGACTCATAAGCTGTCAGTGGGATTCCCCGTTTACAGTTGAATGTAAACACAACAGTACCGCCATTACATTTTTTTACCCAAGTGCCTGGTATGAATTTTGGGGAAGCCCACAGAGTTTTTTTTCTTTGGCATTGGGGTCCCCATAATCCTTACCAGGCTTTTGGGTCTGGTATGACTTTTAAGGGGAATCCCACATAAAACAAAGTGTGGGGTTCCCCTAAAATCTATACTAGACCCTTATCTAAGCATGCAGCCTGGCAGGCCAAGATATGGGGGAGCGAGCAAGCACCCCCCCCGAACCATGCCTGGCCACATGCCTTCAACATGGGAGGGTGTCTTGGGGAAGGGGAGCTTCCCCCCAAAGCACCTTGTCTCAGTGCTGATGAGGATAGGGGGCCTCTTCCCTACAACCCTGGACAGTGGTTGTGTGGGGTCTGAAGGTGGGGGGCTGATTCTGGAAGCCCCCTTCAACAAGAGGTTACCCCAGATCCTGGCCCCCCTATGTGAATGGGTATGGGGTACATTTTACCCCTACTCATTCACCAAAAAAGTGTCAAAAACAAATAAAAGCACAGAGACAGTTTTCAAGAAGTCCTTTATTAAATCAATGGGGAAAAAAATACAGCTGCCCCGAAAAAAAGAAGTTCTGCACCCGACACTGGCTCCCACTAGCCACAGCTCCACCACCTCTCGCCACTAAATAAATTAAGGAGTGGGGGCACCCGGTGACATGCTCCCTCTTTGATGTCATGCCCCGGTTGATGATGTCACAAGTCTACTTAGCGGCGGGATGCGACAGAGCTGTCAGGTGGTGGGAGCCAGCATTGGGTGCAGAGCTATTTTTTTTTAACAACCAGCTATTCACTGGTTGTTAAGGATGCCAGCAGCTGCCAGCTAGGATGAAAAAAAAAAATAGCTGGAAACTGGTGGTTAGCAGTGGTTAGAAGTGTTTAGGCGTGTTCAGTGTTGTTTCTGCCGTCAAATTGATTTTGAAAACACAAACAAAAGAGGTTTTTTTTGCTCCTAGACGATGAAGCTTAAAAAATTCCTCTAGACTAAAATAGTGTGCATGGACACATAGGATAACAATATTTGCTTCTAGAGGCATAAAAAAATGCTCAAAAGCTGCTGCTACAATAGGATCGTTTTTTTAAGCTAGTGTGTATGGAGATTAAACAGAAATAACTACACCAAAAATTAAACAAGTGACCAAAAAGTGCCTCTCCCAACTTACAGTGATTCTGATGTGTCATTTTGAGGTCCGTTGAGGGTCATAGCGCAAGCACAGGGTTTCCTTCTCAAGGTGGTGTTGGATAAGTCCATAGTTCTGGAGTCCATAGCAGTAGCACTGCACAATACCTTTAGTGGCCCAGGCTCTGGCAGGCATAGTGCAGTAACACAGCCTCTAATGAGCACAGCACAGTAACATTACTCAGAGTTCCCAGCAGCCTTTCTGCACACAGGTCCTAGAAAACAGCAATGGCGGTTCCTCAGTCCTTACACTGGGCATCACACAGCAGAATGGGGCAAGACAGGTCTCAGTACTCGATGTTTCCCCTCTCTGGGTTCTGTAGCAAAGCAACAGCAAACCGGCTAGAATACTGGTCTCCCTGTAGCAGTTCAGTTCACACAGGCAGGTTTGCAGCCAGGAGTCCTATGCCTGTAAAGGGACCATTCTCTCCAGTAGCAGCCAGTCACAGATCCTTTTCAGCTTCACGCCTCAGTTTGTTCCTGCAACCTCTGTCTCTCCACATGTGCCCTTCTCTCCACCCAGTTCTCTTTCTTCTCCTCCTTGCTCTGCCTGCTCTCTCTAGGCGTCCTAGAGAATAACATTTTCTGCCCTCCCGCTGCTCCTTCCTACAGGGTTGTGTCACAATGTGGAAACTACATCTCCCATCAGCCCCAGTTCCTCCCAGCAGGCTTTTGTAATTCCCAGCAGACAGAGCAACCTATGTCCTCTTCCTCTATGTCCCCTGGGTGGCATCAGGGCTTAATTGGGCTTCTCACAACCCCTTAGTAACAGAGTCTTACTGTAATAGGGGTGGGGGCAAAACCAGAGACAGAGGCAGTTGGGCTACAAGGGGGAGATTACAGTTCAGCTTGAACATACTCCAGACTTGTGACAAAAATACACGTCTGACTGGCTGTTATGTTAACCCATTGGGTCCAACACTTTCTGAGTCTCTAACAAGAACAAATATTCAGATCACTAAAGTCAGATAAAAGTCTTTTTTCACATTTGTTTCATATTACTGGCTCAAAACCTTGAAGCAATAGGACCAGCATTAGAATTGCCTTCCTTGGGAATGAGTCCCTGCTGCGCTTGAATACTGGAGTGGGGAAACTTTGTTCTAATCGAGGTTACGTTTTTAATTATAGACATCTAACCTACTTACCTACAGTAACAATAGGTAGAATCAGGCTTCCTGTAATGTCTACGACATGCAATCACTACATTTTTTTTAACCATCATTTTCTAATAGCTGTGAGTCATCCTCAGTGAGTCATATATTCTGAAATTACTTATATTTATATGTAGACAAAACAACAGCAGCATTTATGCTGAGAAAAAAGAACCCGGGAATTACACATATAGAGGATTATGGTTTGTATTACATATTGCCGATCATCTCAAAGGATTTTGCCTGGAAGACAGTGATATATCAGTATCTCTAAAATCATTACATTTTTAACATGCAAGCAGGGGCGGACTGACCATTTGGTAACTCGGGCACTGCCCGAGGGCCCGGGGTCAGTAGGGGGCCCCATGAGATGCCCCTGGTACCTTTTTCATAGGCTTTTTTGAGTTTGGTCAAGGACACAGGGGCCCCATGATCCCCTATTGCCCGGGGGCCCCATGAGTTGTCAATCCACCCCTGCATGCCAATAAAGTAAGCACCTGATTTTGACCTCATCCATGTGCTTCTTCTATTCTTTCACTATCCAATCTCAGTCCTTTGATAGGAAGGTGACCAAACTGTGTGTTCCTGCCAGTTACTCTGTGTTCATGACCACACTAGGCATGAGAACACAGTGTGGTCAGTTTCTGGCTGTGCTGGAACTCAGCCTGCTCTTCTTCAATGATCAGACTTCAGTTGACACACTCCCCCCCCTTGCAGAGCCACTCACAGGGAAGATTAGTGTGTTGCTGTTTCTCCTCCCTGAGCTCCTTTTGCAACTGAGCACAGAGGGAATGTGTTCACTTTTTAAAAAAATGGGAAAATATGTTATTTATAATTTTTTTATATGTATACACAAATGTTTTGCCTTTCTTTTTTATTTTAAACTGAACAGGTTCTTTTACAAGGTTAAGGTTTACATATACTTTAACTGCTGTAGAGAAAAGCCAGATCATTGTGTGCCATGGCTGTGCATATCTCTGAAATATAAAGCCTTTGGCAGTTAAAGCAGATCCCATAAATGTTTTTCAACGATGCAGTAAACTGGCTGATTCTGCTTTTGAGTTTGTTGGAAAGAAAAAAAATGTCCAATAAAAAACAGGGACAATAAGAGTTTTCCATGCTGCAAAATCTTTGTCAAGTGAAATTTTATTGGATGTTACAAGTTTCCACACTTTGCAAATCATCCTTGCTATTTTCTCTGTACTCCTAAATATAACATGAATGTGCCCACTTCAGTAAAAACTCCTCACTAACTGTACCTCCTACCCCCCCCCACCCTACATTTACCTGAGCCTGTCAGCGAGCCAGTATTGTTCCTAGGTGCAGGTCTCCTCCTTTCGCTGCCTAGTTGTATGGTAGACTCAGGCAGTAGGAGCTATTTGCTCCTGCTGCTGTCAGTCTAATCCCATGAGGAGGTAATGTGAGTGTTGCCAAGCCATGCTGAGTGTGTCCATGGATGAACACAGCTCAGCTTAGGAGGGTGCCCACATGGGTGCCTCCATAGCATACCACTTGCTATGGGGGCACCCTCAAGAAAGGAGGAGCAAGGAGCACCAGCCAGGGACCCCACAGGAGGAGAAAAAGGAGTGCTCTGTGCAATACCATTGCACACAGCAGGTAGGTATAACATCTTTCTATTATTTTTTTTTTAAATGAGGCTTTACAATCACTTTACTGTAAGAAGAACAAACAAAGGTTAAAAGAAACAACTTATTTTTCTTGTTTTCACTTGTTCCCCCACTGCCTCAATTGGCCACAGAGAACAACTTATTATCGCTTAGATTGTAAGCTCTAAGGAGCAGGACCCTCTGTTTCCTTTTGTACCAAATTGTGTTGTAACTGTAATGTCTGCCTTCATTTTGTAAAGCGCTGCTCTAACTGTTGGCACTATATAAATCCTGTATAATAATAATTATAATCTTTATATGGGAACATTTGACAGTCCTCCTGATTTGGTATAATTTAGTGCTTGCTGTCACATGGGGGCGGGGACAATGTGCTCAGCAAATCAAAACTTAGAAATCTCATGCTGCTTGGCAGTGTATTGAAGTGGTGTAGAAATGAGTGGATTGGTAAATAAATCATCTTAGTGGTACAATAAAGTGATTTTACCAATTATGGCAATGTATGGCTGACCTTCAAAGGATCATTAACTCAAAAGTGATAGCTTAGCTTTGTGTGGACACTGATCCTTTAAGTCTTTCAGTGGATTGTATCTTGGAGACCCAAAGACCAAAGAGATCTCCAAACTGGAAAGCCTCATTATGCATAGCAAAGACATGGAGTCTACTTCCTCCAGCTCCAGCCTTGTTGCTCCTGTACCATTTTCTGTAGTGCAAAAAATTGATCCAAGAAAGTGAGAGATCTACAGGTAGGTTGTTTATCCTGTAATAAGATGAGATAAGAAACCAATGGGTGATTCATCTCTGTATTAGATATATATATATAACAATATAAGAGAAAAATTCCCAGTTAAACTTATCAACCACCTTGCAAACTAACCAAGTTGTCCTAACAGTTTGTGTTAAAAACAGGGGTTTAGTTAGCATACATTTTCAAATACATGTGTAAGCTGCAGGGCCGCTTCATAGCACACCAATATTTTGCAGTTCCTAACTCTTTAAATTTTGAGAGCCTCCATAGTAGAAGCACATGTATAAATGGGTAGACTGAGGGCAGGTGAGCCTGAGGCTGTTAGACAGGACAATTTGGTTTTGGTGGATAAAAGCAAAACAGGGCGGACTCTCTTCGTGCATAACCATAGTGAAACACAAATGTATTTAAAAGCATAAAAATGCATACTCACAAACGCGTTTCGGGAGACGTACTCCCTTCTTCAGAGCTCTGAAGAAGGGAGTACGTCTCCCGAAATGTGTTAGCCTACCTCACCAAGGGTCTACCGTCACTTTGGACCATCATTATGGACTCTTCTTCTCTGTTTTTATCCCCCTTTGATTTGTGAGTATGCATTTTTATGCTTTTAAATAAATTTGTGTTTCACCATGGTAATGCATGAAGAAAGCTCACCCTGTTTTGCTTTTGTTCACCAGTATCAAGATTTCCAGAACTTCTAAGGGCTGCACCTCAACGAATGATAGTTACAGCAATCCTAGTCTGCATGAAGATTTGAGCACTGGTTTTGTTTGTTTACAAGAACAATTTGGTTTGTTCGCAGGCTGGTTGGTAAGTTGAGCAGGGAATTGTTTTCTTTTATTCTTTGACATGCGTCACCCTTCCATGTGCTCCTTGCTGTGAAGGCCAGTTATAGATTGGGGCAGTGGTCATTTTTGTACTGTTGATATGCTGGTGAGGGGGTGCACTGGACACCCTGGCTGCCATTGTGCTATATGCTGGGTGTCCAATGCACCCCTGTACCTTTTAGGAGGGGTGGGCTCCCTCAGGCTCACCTGGCCTCAGTCTATCCATTTATACATGTGATTCTACTATGGATGCTCTCAAAATTTATAGAGTTAGGAACTACAGAATATTGAGGTGTCCTGAGGGAGCTCTACAGTTTATGCATGTATTTGCAAATGTGTGCTAACTAAGGTGTCCGTTTATGAACCAGCAGTAATAGATCGCTGCTCAGTTCTCCGGCATTCTCAGAGAACACAGTTCTCCTGTGAATGTTGTTTATGAAGCATATGTAGATTAGTACTCCAAACGAAGGGAGAACGGTCTACAAACGCTGGAAAATGGCTGATTTTACTATAATCTCGCGAGATTACAGTAAAAGATCAGTTTACTAAGCAGAGGTAAATTATCTCTGCTTAGTTTTCGGTCCCTCCGATTCTCCAGCTCTGGGCTGGAGAATCTGGAGGGAGAACACAGATCTCCAGAGAAGGGCTGAACATATTCTCCTGGGTGTCATAAACTGTGAATGAACAGAGAATAGCTGTGATCCTCTGAATCTCAGCTATTCTGTGTGTCATAAACGGACACCTATACCCCCTGTTTTTAACACAAACTGTTAGACAAGCTCAGTTCACAAGCTGGTTGGTAAGCTAACCTGGGAATTGTTCTTTTCTATTGTTTGACATGTGTCACCCTTCCATGTGCTCCTTGCTTTGAAGGCCAGTTATAGATTGGGGCAGTGGCCAATTTTTGTATCAGTTATGGGTAGCCTGTTTCTTTACAAACCAATGGCATGCATCTTTTTATTGCATAGGTATAAATATATATCTTGCATTTACCCACCAAATGGTAGTAGATTCACTGGTGATCCTGGAAAAATAAAAGACCAATAGCCGAAAAACACTGGACATTTTATTTCTTTTTTCTTATTTTGTTTCTATTGAGCATTTAGGCTCCATGCACACTGGCTTAAAAATCCTGCTACAGGAGTTTTGTGTTTTACCTGTAGAATAAGCTCAGTGTTATCCTAGGTGTCCATGCACACTAGGATGATTAGAGGCAGATATTAAGCTCACCGTGTAGAGGCAGTAAAAAAAAACCTTCTGATTTGCGTTTTTGATTGGAGCTTTCTGGCATAAAAAAAAATGCTAAACTCTCCTAAACATGTGTACAAAACGCTCTATGTCAGCATTTTTTTCTGCCAAGGGAACTGCGTTTTTTTTAAGCCCAGTGTGCATGAAGCATCTGTTCTAAGCATCACTTTTGTTTTTTGCTAGTTTGAGGTCATGCCACTGTGTTCTTTAGTTCAGCTTTATCATCTGTATATATCCAGAATGACATTTTTCTTTTGAAGTACCTTGAAGCTGAAATTCTGTTTCATATACATATGTTATCAAAACATTTACCAGAAATTCAACTTTATATAATGAAAGAGCTAATGAATGGCAGAATATTGTTTTTCAACTCTTATAGTAGATTGTAAGCTCGAAAGAGCAGGGCCCTCGAACCTCTCATATATTGTTTTGTTCTGTATTGTCTGATATACTGTCCCCCACTATATTGTACAGTGCTGAGCAAACTTTTTGGCGCTATATAAACACTGTATAATAATAATAATAGTACCCCTGCCTTAATGGATGGCTAAAAATTGTTGAAGGGAATATATAGCACTCTTGTACATATTGTCCTGATTTAGATATTAAATTCAATGTTTTTTCATTTTCAGGTAAATATTGCATATCGCATCTAATTCCTGGAAGAAGATAATTAATTATATGCTGTCGTTGTATAAGGCCACTTACATCTCAAGGAGATGCATTAATAAGTTTCATAAAGTAATGGATATTTGGGTGGATTCTCCCGATTCGATTGAGGACCGGGACACTTAGCTTTAGCCCAGGTGAATTTCAGTGTTACCTTCTGTAGATCTAGTTCTGATTCCTGACTGCTTGGTTATTCACATTGGTCTGGAGCCCCTGAGTTGCCATTCCTGTACAATTCCTAGATGGGAGTTTGTTCTGGAGTCTTGGTGTTTAACATTGTCCTGTTATACCTTGAGAATGAGCATACAGGTTAATTGTTATAATTATGTTGTAACTTGTTTATGTGTGGTACCGAGCCTGGGTATGCCCTATAGGCTCAGTTTTGTATATATACATTTCTTTTAAAAATCAGTAAAAAGAATTAATAAAAAATTGCATATACAGTATATGATATCCAGCCAGCAAGTGAAGCTCTAAGCTTCTTTTTGATACAGTTACTAGGGCAATCTTAACTTTGTTGTTGTTTACAGAAGACCATGGCTATACATATTCAAATGAATCTCAGAAGTGAGTGTGACTCATTCCTTCTATCCCCTTTCTCCCTGCTTTGCATGGACTCAATTAGACAGAGACAATCGGAAAGCAAACAGTTTTGCCATGCCATAGCTAGAAAACTCTAAATAAATAAATTAGTGTCATAGGGTCATCCTACATAAAATGGTTATTTACAAAATAAAGTCGTTTTTAGACAAACAGTAAAAAAGAGTAAAGCATGTATAAACACTAAAAAAAAAAATAAAATTGCCCCAAAACCAGTAATTGTATTTGCTTGTAAAGTGTGTACTGTGACAAAGGGTGTAATCTGCAATAAACTCATAGTTAGCAGAAGAAAGGAGGGCTGGATGATAACTTGTACACCATTCACACTTCATACTCATTACCAGGAATTCCGAAATCTGGGTATCAGAGCTAATGTCAACCTAGAACAATAATCATTTTTATATATAGGTCTGTGAGCGGGTGGGGGAGGCTGGAGCACTGGCTGAGGCCACATTCATCTACATATTATTGGACTGGATTGGTGAGCTTTTGCAAGTTGGTGTACCTTGATGTGCGCTCTAATGTGGTCTGATAAACATTTTCATGCATTATGCTGCAAAATGCATAAAAATAAATATCAGCATGCATTACACATAATGGTATGCATACAAAATGCTGTATTTTAACCACTTCCCACCCAGCCTATTTTCAAATGATGGCCGGGCAAGACTTTTATCTTTCCGGGTGGACGTCATATGACTTCTTCCTGGAAACGCACCTCGAATGCTCCCCATGGGCTGCAGTACAGTACATTCTGTCACCAGCTGTTTTCATCAGACCAGGCTGCTGCTGGTACCATGTGATTGCTGTGACCAATCACAGCAGATCACATGGCATTAGTAAGCAATGATTGGCTTTGATTCATGCCATTCATTGTGTACAATTGTGTTGCTAGCTGTGTTTGCTCATTGTGATCACATAGAACAGACAGGGCCAATCACATCCCATCTTTACCATGTGATTAGCTGTGGCCAATCACAGCTAATCCCAACAATACACACTGAATGAATCAATTTAGTTCAGTAAAAATGGTTGTTTATACCAGTGAAATTAATTCTTAAAGCAATCATAATGTGTTTAAAAAAATCCAGATCAATTCCCCGGAGTAGTAAATGTTACTATGGTAACACTGTATTTTTATGGTCATCGTAAAAAAAAAATTAAAAATTGAATTCAAAAATAAAAACTTTTAAATTTTAAAAATTATTACATTTTTCTTTACATACGGTTACAAGGGTTTTTTTTCAACATTTTTGGTCTTTTTTGCTTATCTAACAAAAAATAAAAAACTCACTAGTGATTAACAACGACCAAAAGAAAGCTATATTTGAGTGAAAAACCAATAAAAATTTCATATGGGCACAGTGTTGAATGACCGCTTAATTGTCATTCAAAGTGCTACAGCGCTGAAAGCTGAAAATTGACCTAGGCAGGAAGGGGGTGAAAGTGCCCAGTATTAAAGTGGTATAAAAACACAAAGTTGTAAATATGGCCCTTATGTTTTGTTGGGGTTGCAGTTGCAGTGCAGCAGTGTTATTACTCTGCAATCGGGTTAATTTACTAAAGTAAATCTTCACTCTGCTTGATGAATTAAGTGAAACTGTGTTCACTTTGAATACCCAGTCATGTACAATGCAAATAAAAGACGATTTCTGCTTGTACAGCATTATGATAGAATTGAGCACAGCTTCAACCTTTTTGGTAAGCTGAATGAACAGTTACCTTGTTAAGTGAATGTTCACTGTTTTTTAGTAAATTAAGCCTGTGACTACACTAATAGTGCAGTAAAAATCTTCAAGGTCCATTTACACCTATACATTTGAATGCACCTGTTTAGCACAGGATAACAGAAGTGCAGAGGTTTGCCATTGCTTTTATCGTGCTAACTCACATACTGTATATGCAGCCCACTGGCATGCTTTGGCCAAAAAAGTTAATTTATTAATTTTTCATCAGTAAATGTGCATTATAGAGGTTTGGATAGGCTTGGATTGTGTTTGGATTGGACACACTGCAATACAAGTACATAAGTGTAAATCATGCCTTAAAGTGGTTCTAAAGGCTCAAGGTTTTTTCCCTTCATACATTCTATGTGTAATGGTAAAAAAAACTCCTGTGTGGAGCATCACCCACAGCCCTCCCAATACTCTCCTAAGCCCCCTCTCTATCCAGCAGTGTGCTCTGGAGTCTCGGCTACCCCGGGACTCCCTCTCCTCATTGGCTGAGACAGAAGCGGGAGACATTGGCTCCCACTGCTGTTAATCACAGCCAGTGAGCCAATGAGAAGAGAGAGGGGGCAGCACCGAGCCGCGGATATGTGTGTGAATGGACACACAGAGCAGCGGGTGCTTCCATAGCAAGCTGCTTGCTGTGGGGGCACCCGACAGGAGGGAGGGGCCAGGAGAGCCTGTGGGGGACCCGAGAAGAAGAGGAGGATCCAGGTTGCTCTGTGCAAACCACTGCACACAACAGGTATGTATAGCCATGTTTGTTATTTTTTCTTTAAAAAAATAAGACTTTAGAACCACTTTAATCCTTTTGCTGCCAGAGCCATTTCTGCATTTTTGCACACATGCTTAAAAATTATTAATATGTCTGAAGACATATTAATAAAAGAGCTTCAACATTTCGGTAAAAAAATACAATTAAGTTAATTTTAAAACTCTATTTTTTTTGTAAAATATAACAGATGAGGTTGCATTGAGTAAATGGATACCCAACATGTCAAGCTTTAGATTTGCATGCTGGCAAAACAACAGCTGACTTTGACACCCAATGTTTTCCATAGAGCACTGATCGCACTGGAAAGTGTCACCAGAACAGCAGTTCACTCTAGCTAGGAAAGGTAATTGAATGGATTTTCACCGGTCTCCCTTCTCTCGGCCTGGCAGCATGTTGGACAGTGTAGCCCAGAAAGCATGGTTGGGGGGGGGGGGGGGGTCACAGAAAGTGAATCAGTGACTGTACAGCCACCAGATCACTTTAATTAGAATGCAAACAGTTGGCTTGTAGAGTGGAGCACTCACTCATCTTATGGTGATGGTGGTGGTACATAAGTTAAAAAGACCCTATCACCAGACCATTCATTTCAACAGTAATATAATAAGATTATATGTGCATTTACCATATTTTTATGCAGGTTATTTACCTGTAAAAGGTTACCTTGCGTAGTCATCTAAAAAACATCTTCAATGTGTCATCTTCATTGACCTTAGCAGACTCAGAGCTGTCACTCTTTAGTATGCTCTTTCACTTCTCCCCTGACAGCTGCATGAAAGATTATGTAAAGAGGTGAGGGTAGGGGTGGAGGAGTTAAAGCGGAACTAATTTCTTATATCCTTTACAGCCAAGGGAGCTGCCATTTTAGCCTCTGTTTGATCTGCAGTTGCCATGGTACTGCACATGTGATCAGTTATGGCACTAGTCATTTGATGGCTTGACAGTTTGGTTGAGAGTACTAGCAACTGTGACAGTTATTCATGAAACGCCTTCATTGTAACTGTTATGAGAAATAGTTAAAATGATGAGTTTAGTTCAACTTTAAGCCAGCACAGTAACTAGCTAACCCCACACTCAGAGAGGGCTATTTTATAGAAAGGAAAAACACAGCAAGTAAGTATTCAAAATACTTGATTAATCTAAAATGTTTGTTGCATTTCTTTAAAAATTGGTGTCAGAGTCTCTAAAAAAATAGATCCTAGTTCTAATCAAGAAGGCACCATGATGTGTACAGCCTAAATGTGCTAATTCATGTGGTTCCAAAACCAGATAGCACCAATATAGGTTGAAATGTATCTGTGGAGTGATCTGCATTTGAGATGAGGACAGACCTCCTTAAAAAGAATTTCAATGCATTCACTTATCTGTGGTTTCTATGCAGTCCATTCATAGTGAATAAACCAAGTGACACATATTTAATTACCCCAACAGAGAAAGAATTTCATATAAAAAAAAGTAATTTGACATAATAACAGAACAGCTGAGGATACCACTGAAAACAGTTTGAGATATGCAAGGGCATATGACAAGAATATCTTGTAGGAGTAGAAGGACATATTGCCAGAAAGTTGCCTTTATTATTTATTCATATTAAATTCCAAACCTCAGAGAGTTTTAGCAATCAGGAAAATGTGTAAAACCATCTTTGCTACATGGAACATTTCAGCATTGCATCTGCCACAAATAGGTGTGATCTTCAGATATGTCACTTACGTGGAAATAATTGATGCAAATTTCTGCAGCCAAAATATGACACATAAAACATAAATCAGTATCAGCCTGCTGCAGTGCACAATTTAGTTCATCTCATGTCTAAGAGATAATGGTTATTCCATTGAAAATATGTACTCTTTTTTTTATCAAAACTGTGTTACTGATGTAGAAATTTGCTGTGGATCAGCTGCCAGGTATTCCTCATATCTTTCTGTAGATTAATTGGTAAATTTGAGCAAAAGGGAGGTAATATGGATATCCATCAATAAGCCTCACATAGCAAAGACCAAAAGATTAAGAGACATTGAACCACTGACACATTTTTCATAAACAGAAATGTACCATACACAATCATCTGCAATAAAATGATGCAATGAAAATAGAGATGCAGTGAAAGTGTTATTATATTGAAATATAATTGCATAGATATTAAACATGATGATAAGTTTAGCTGTCATCATCATCATTTGATTAGAGCGGGGGTTCATGGAAGCAGAAGATTTATGCAGATTTCTCTCTAAATTTCCATGGCGTATGCTGGAGCTGTAATACTTTTCTAATTGTATCCCTCTAAAAAATAATTTTGTATGTTGAAACACAGGTAAAATAAAGAAACAGGGGTGTTACTTGCTGGTGTCTATCAAACTTTTTAGTTTTGCAACTGTGCAGATGCAAATTTTAGGAAAAACACAAATAAACGAAAAACTAGATAAATGCAGTGAACAGACTGTATTTAATCAATTATAATAAAAACAAGCATTAAATCTAAGAACAAAGACCTTAAGAGAAGAGTAGAAGAAGAGGATTTTGTGACTCAATCATGCTGCATCCATTTTGAGCAGAAACCAGGAAACTAATTTCAAAATCACATCTTGGTGGCACACAGTTTCCCAAGTCTTGCATAATCTTTTCTCAAACTCTTCATTATTATGCTGGTGGTGTGGTCAACAGGAGGGTTTCATGTTGCAGGCTTTCTGGAAGCAAGTGAGTGATATATCTTTCAAATTGACTGAAGTCATCTGATTAATGATCTGGCCACATTCCTCCTGCAACTTGAACCACTCTTCACAAATGCTATAGGAAATCCTTTTAAACCCAGTTGTTTTGAAACCAAACAATTGCTCCACCAATCAGCCACTGGTTCCACAAAGTTAACAAAATCAAGCTCATGGAGGACATTGCATCATTTGCAAATGGAGGAACAGAACAGTTCCATAAAACCTGGTTTATTGTCATGATTTTACCTATTCTTCAGAATATCGTGATCCTTTGGCATCTATGGATGCCTACATTGCTTTGAATGTTAAGACATACAGAGCTCTGCTCTTGAATCTTGCCTGGTGCAGATGTCCTCCCTCAGTGGCTTCCCACTTGTATATATAGTGATATAAACCTATACAGTATATATATATATATATATATATATATATATATATATATATAAACATACATATACACAGTATATATATATATATATATATATATATATATATATATATATATATATATATACATGTATCTGGGGTTTTTTCCTCCTCCCTCTGTTTTTTAACTTTTTCTCCTCTCCTGGTAACTTCATATCTGGGTCATGATCTGTCATATTTCATATATAATAAGCCTCCACTAACTGTAAGTACATATATGTATTTACCTACTTCATGAACAGACACTTTCACTACCTTCTGGCCCAGACCATTTTAATTTTTCAGCATTGTCACACTTTGCATAACAATTACTCATTACTCAGTCTTGCAACACTGTACCCAATTGAAATTGTTACCATTTTGTTCAGACAGATAGAGCTTTCTTTTGGTGATATTTAATCACCACTGTTTTTTTTTTTGCTATATAAAGGAAAAAGAACCAAAACATTATTAAAAAGAACCCTGTTTCTTAATTTCTGTTTTGTTTATTTCCTATTTTCTGTTCTGTTTATTTTGCAAATATAAAATCTTACTTTATAAATTTAGGCCAAAATGTATTCTGCTTTATTTCTTTGGTAAACATAACTAAAATAAGTGTATATTATTTAGTGTGTGTGAAAGGTATAGAGTTCACAAACTTTTCTAAATACTGCATTGATCAGTCCTGAAGATCTAACTACCTATCTCATTTCTTGAGGCACAAAAATGTCAGGACAGTACAAATATTTAAAAAATGAGTTCTTTTAGGAAAGTAGACAGTCCAAGATATATAATAAGAGGCAAGGTGTTTTTTTGAATTGTAATTTTTTGTCATAATATAAGCTAAATAATTTTGTTTTCACAGAATTGTCATTTTTTTACAAGTTATTTCTCTCACACAACAAAGGCATACTTAAAATTACACCCCAAAACCATTTTTCTGCTCTCCCTGAGAAAGGGGGTACCTAACTGCATAGAAAGGTCCCCCTTTTGCTGTGATTGGTCCTATTGAACACATGGTACAGGGCCAATTATAGAGGCCCTATACCCCGAGCTGGTGGACACAGCTATCACAACTCATGCCAATGAGCGGCCTGGAGGCAGTGCACTGATTATTATTATTATTATTATACAGTATTTATAAAGCGCCAATAGCTCCGCGCTGTACATTACAAAGGGGGACAGAACATGTGACAGAACAACAACAATACAATACAAAACATGAGGGGATCGAGGGCCCTGCTCTTTCGAGCTTACAATCTAGGAGGGAGGGGATGGTGGCACAGGAGGAGATAGCTGTGGGGGATGGGGTGGTAGGAAGAGTGGAGGAGGTTGGCAAGTTAGCAGGGGGTGGGGTAGGCTTCCCTGAAGAGGTGGGTTTTCAGGGTGCGCCTAAAGGAGAGGAGAGTAGGTGAAAATCTGAAGGGTTGGGGCAGGGAGTTCCAGAGGATGAGTGACACCCTGGAGAAGTCCTGGAGGCGGGCATGGGAGGAGGAGACCAGGGAACTAGAGAGAAGGAGGTCTTGTGAGGAGCGGAGTGTGCGTGCTGGGTGGTACTTGGATATTAGGTCGGTGATGTAATTTGGGGCAGTATGGTGGACGGCTCTGTACGTCAGTGTTAGGATTTTGAATTTGATCCGTTGTGCACAATTGGAGACTGTGCAGGTACATCCTCATTGAACCCTCCCATCCGGCCACCATATATAAAAGGCTGGACAGGAGGTAAACATTGGTAGTTTGTATGCAGGATTTTTGGCTGGAATGAACCATATAGCCATCTACTGGGACTATATCAATAGTCTACTAATATGGTCAGGGTCAGTTTTAGACAAAACTGGGCTCTGGGCAAACATTAAGGTGGGGGCCCCATATACTGAAGTTCTGTACTGTGTGGCAGGGCTACCACAATCTTTTCCTGTCTGGCAGTAAAAACTTAACATGGCTTCTTTCCTTTCCCTACTTTGTTCAAAAAAGGCTTGACTGGACATACACTTTAACCAACAACATACTACAAAAGCATACACTGTAGATCCATCAATCAGTTGAAGGTGTGGAAAGCAGAATACATATGTAACATTTTTTAAAATTCATCCTGTGGGTTAAACAAAAAGACTCACAGATCCTCACATTCACACAAGCAATATGGATGCAGGGATCTCCCTGTTACGCTACTGTATCCTGACAGCGCAGACTTGCCCCTTCAGAATACACAGATCAGTACTGCAGTTATTGGCTGCATGTGCTGATTGAATGCTGGCTTACCATCAGGACTGTTCGATTGTGCAGCATGACCATTGAAAAAAGAGCAGTACACACTGACCAAAATGTGGCCAGTTCATAGTTACATAGTTACATAGTTAGCCTGACTGAAAAAAGACAAAAGTCCATCCAGTTCAATCATTAAAAAAAAAAATGTTTTAAAGTTTTAATCCTTCACCCACAGTTGATCCAGAGGAAGGCAAAAAAAACCCTCAGCAAAGCATGATCCAATTTGCTCCTACAGGGGAAAAAAATCCTTCCTGATCCCGAGAGGCAATTGGTTCCTGCTGGAAAAATGGAAATAAATGGAAACATTCTATGGTGTGTCATTGGTAGGTAAATGCCCTGATGGTTGGTTTCAGTGTCAGAAAGATTTTGCCCCAGTCATTGGTATTACTGGTTAATCATTGTACTAATCATCTGTGCTAGTGGTAGGATTGGACATAGTTGTAGTAAAGTTGTGCACCTATCATTGCTAGTTAGTGGTAGGAAAGTTGTGCACCAGTCATTGGTGTCAGTGGTAGGTAAGTAGTGCACCAAATACTGGTATTAGTGGTAGAAAAGCTTTGCCACACCTATTAGTGTCTATGGGAAAAAAGTTGTGTCCTGGTCACTGGAGTTTGTGGTAGGAAAGTTGTGTACCAATCATTGGTGTTAGTGGTAGCTAAGCTGTGTGCCAATCATTGGTGTTAGTGGTAGGAAAGTTGTGCCCCAGGTATTAATGTCAGTGGAAAGATGGGTGTACCTCAATCATTAGTGCTAGTGGTAAGAAAGCTGTGCCTTAAGCATTTGGTGTCAGTGGAATGAAAGTAGTGCCCTGATATGACAGCTAAGCAGTGGCATGCCAAAAAAATGGGATTTTTTTGAAGTGCTTTTTTCTTTTAAAGCTACTGTGGGACACCCCTCTCTCAGTGCTACCAGTGTACACCATTTTCAGTGTGGTGGATCTTTGTCCTTGAGCCTTCATTTTGAATGGGTTGTCAACATACCACAATGGACTCTTTTAATACAACTGCACAAAAATGCACAGATGGGTACATCTGTGTTGTGGTGTGCTAAAAAATGGGTCTATTGTAGTGTGTTTGGAATGCTATTCAAAGAGAATGGCAACACAACACATTGCACTGCAGTACACATGCCACTGTGCATTCTAGTAGCATGCGCGTGTCACTGCAACATTTCTGCAACCTCAAGAACTAAATCTTCATGCACATGAATGTTAATGTGAGTTGTATTAAGGCATCACATTCACTGATTGGGCTGCTGATTGGCTACAAGGGACTGAAAAGTGTACCCCAACAATATCTGGTGATGCAGGGCACCATAAAACACTGTTACGCACGATAGTTACTAGGTCACATAAGGCAATCAGTCTGATTATATCAATATATTTCAGCACAAAACCCATTTCCCACTGCCAATTGCATGTAAAACATGTACATTTTAGCAGCGTGTACCCAAACTCTCACTCCCTTTAGGCTTTCCTCAATGTCACTGCGTGCTGCCTCAGGCAGACAACAGACAAAGCAGGACCCACGAAAGTGGCTCAACTTCACCCTGCTGCCAATTCTAGAGCTGGCAAAAGACATCTTCTTTTATTCACTTTGTAGTGCTCATGTAATTACCTAGCATTGCAAATGAAGTGATTAGTGGAAGATGTACTTTGCCAGCTCTAGGACACAGTGGCAGTGGGAAGCAGATGTGCCACTGACATTCAGTATATGTGTCTTGCTCCCTCTACTGTCTGCATGGGGCAGCCCAATCTCTGACCCAGTCCTTATCTGCTACATACTGGGGCCCCTGAGATCATGGGGGGGGCCTGGTCAGTTGCCTATTTGTTCACCCCTAACTCCAGCCCTGTATACAGTACATATGTTTGCAGCAGTGGAGTAAGGTAGTAATGCATTTGTTACTACACGGAGTAGGAAAAGTCTATATATAAATATGTTTAATCATATTGACAAGGCAGCACTAAGTGTTAAGTGGCTAAGTACTTTAAACTTCATTCTTACCGCACTAGGTCCTTGGCTTTATTGCCTCATGATGCACAATCTAGAAGAGGTTACATGTTCTCTCCTCATGCATATGTGTCTATGGGTTCAGCGGTTTACTCCCCACAAATTGTCCTAATGGGGCATCTGTCCATGAGCTTAAAGTGTTTGTAAACCCTTACATCTACTCAGTGAAGTAACTAGCCTCAGGTGATACACAGAGATGAAACAAATCATCTTCATAGGTTGTACCTATTTACCTACATCCATTCAAAGTGTAGGATTTACATAGGATATCTCAGTTCTGAAAAGCAGGAGGCAGGGAAAAGAATGTACACTTAGTGAGTAGAGCTCTAATAGCTGATTGGAGGGATAGGACACACCCCCTGTCAGGAAACTAATACAGCTAATGCTAATTCTCGTACAGCTAATGCTCATTTTCATACAGCTAATGCTAATTCTCGTACAGCTAATGCTCGTTTTCATACAGCTAATGCTAATTCTCGTACAGCTAATGCTCATTTTCATACAGCTAATGCTAATTCTCGTACAGCTAATGCTCGTTTTCATACAGCTAATGTGAATTCCGTACAGCTAATGCTCATGCACCTGAACCAACACAGAGATGAGCGTGGGCTAATATCCAGCATGCACTGACGCGTAGGTGCATTTGTGTGCACCAGCATGCATCGCTGCGCACCTCCTCGCTCGTTGGGGCCAAGTTGTGTTTTTAAAGGATATCCAGTTATGTGCTAATCACTGGATGTTTTTCAGCTCCCCATGATCCGTGTTCCTGTGTTCCTGCTTTTGCTGACTGATCTTCTGTTGCTGCCCCGGTTTGTTCCTGACCTTGCTGTATGGATTCTGAATTCTGACCTCGGCTTGCCTCTGACTATTCTTTACCTGCTTTCCTGGTGCTGACCCTGGCCTGCTACTAGACCTTGCTCTGCCTGATCTCCTGGTGCTGACCTCGGCTTGCTACTGGACCTTGCTCTGCCTGCTTCCCTGGTACCGAACCCAGCCTGCTTCCTGACCACACTGCTGTCTCACCATGTATGACACTGGCTTACCTTGACTATATCCCTGAACATGGAAGTCACCTGCTATCAAGTTACCAGCACCCATGCTTCTTTGAGCCTTGTACCTCTGTTACCACATTCTAGGGTGCTTGCACCAGAGCTGCAAGGGAAGCCCTCTCATCAGCTAGGCCTCCAACCAAGGTATGTGACTCCCCCCTTTCGCATAGCACTCAGGAACAGAGCTGAGGCTGTCAATCACAGACTGTGTGCTGGAACTCCCTCCTTGTCACCATTTTTCTCCTAGTGTCAGGAAAACTTGTCAGAAGTGACTCATGCTGATAGCAGAGGAATGAGACAGCAGACCGAAATTACATTTAACACTCTGGATTGAGACAAGTACACACCATAGAGGGCAATGTTCATATTTCATGTCTGAGGTTACAACCACTTTAAGTGATTTGGCACTAGATTCTAAAATTCACAACAGACCTTTTTTATTTTTAAGTTCATTTTATAACAGGTTCCCAACCAGTTCCAAAACTGAAGTGAAATAAAATGATGATCTAATACTGCATCCTGCATACTGCAACAGTATGTTAAAATTAAAAAGTTTATTCAATGTTCCTGAACCTGTATTTTCTGTAAACAATCTACAAAACACGCAGGCTATTCACAGGGTTAGAAGGAGAGCAATAGAAATGTACTTCCTAAAGCCAGTGCTATGTAAGCTTCAATGTCAGGTTTAAATGTTTTGTGGTTTTGAGAAGTATCTTTTTATACTAGGTTTGTGCACAAATGCAGACAGTATACAATTTTGTGTTCTTTTACATTTAAGGTCAGAGGAGATATTGAGGGTTATTTACTAAAATTGGAGAGTGCAAAATCTGGTGCAATTTTACATATAAACCGATCAGCTTCCAGGTTCTTATTGCCAAAGCTTAAAGTGTTACTAAACCCACAACAGTAAAATCAGTCTGTACTGTATATGTAGCAAAGCATGCCTGTATAGGCAGAAAAGCATGCTTGATATACTCACTTTGGAACCTAAGGGGTTAAATTATCTGCATTGTGTAAAAAGGATGTTTGATCCTGACTTCTCTGATCCTCCCCTTCTTCCAGTGTTCCCCTCTTATCTCCTGATAAGACAAATCGTGTGGAGAAACTCTGTACATGCTCAGTTTGGTGTGTATTGATAGAGACGGGAGTTTTTTGCCTTGGAGAGTGCATGTATTCATCACAGGACCAATCAGCACTGTCCAGACAGAGGGTCAGGGGTCCTGCATCCTCCTAGAGCAGAACTAAAACTCCTACAAGCTTTAACCAGTGCTCTGCTGAACACTGATAGAAGTCACAAGACTGCTCCAACTGCTGATGAGAAAAGGTATTTAACAGTTTATATTTACTAAAATAATTGCATTTCCATGTTATGTGTACTGTGGGAGAGCAGATAGAGTGAATGCAGGGTCTTGGGTTTAGTAACACTTTTAGCCCTGGTTCACATATATGCTGCCGTGTGGGCTGCGTTTTGTGCGGGCACGAGAGCCCATTCATTTGAATGGACTCCCGTGCCCCGTGACACACAGTGAAAAAGTCTCTGCACTTCTTCAGACAACGCAGCCCTCATAGGAACCTCGGTTCCCAGTACGGTTGCATTTTCCAGTGCGGGTGGCGTGCCATTAGAACTAATGGCACCTGCACACAGGTCCGCATTTCTCTGTGCGGGTAGTGCAGCTGCACGAATTTGCATGCGGATCCTCAGCGGTACCACCTGCACATATGTGAACCTAGCCTAAGTGAACAAGTTGAAGTTAGATTGGCTACCATGCACAGATGCACCAGATTCTAAATGCACCAGTTTTAGTAAATCTCCCCCATTCAAGCTAGTGCCCCCATACATTCATAGTACGCAGTGCAATGCTCCCTTACACTGGTAATCAATGCAAATGTGCACCATTAACCTATCGGTAAGTCAGTGTACTATTACATTAGGCAGTGCGAGAAGTGTGCCCTTATATTAGTGGTCAATAAGTAGAAGAATTCTCCTTACATTGAAAGACAGTAGGAAGAATGCCATTGACACTGATGGTCAGTGGAAAGAATGTCCATTATATTGGTTGATAGTAGGAAGAATGCCTCTTACCTCAGTTGTCAGAAGGAAGAGTCCCCCTTGATTGGTGTTCAGCAGAAAGAATGTCTCCTTACATTAGTGGCCAGAAAGAACAATGTCATTTTATATTCATCTTATGCCTTTAGTAGAAAAAATATCCCTTTACAGACAGCTAAAACCATTTGTTAGTTTCAAAAGAAATGAAGAGAGAAGCTCCACTGGTCCTGTGCCGCTGACATATGTGGGGCCTGCGGTTGAGGAAGGTTGTTCTAGTAGGTACAACTTTGTATATGAAAATATTTGTGTGTAAATATGTGACACCCCACGCTTCTATGCATGAGAAACATATCACATATTTTAAAATAAATGTTATGTTAAAAGCACAAATTCAATACATTATACAATAGCTTTTCTTTTATTCTTCTTTGTCCTTTGAGATTGACCCTGACACAGTACAAACACTTTCCTTGACATGGCCTCCTAGTTTGCTAGATATTTTGATGAGTGCTGTCCCAGACAGGTCTTTGTCATAGCTTTCTACAGTAGTAGCTTCACTTAGCCTGTCTGACCTTTCTTTTTTTTTTTACTGTGCTTCTTAAACAAGGTTGATTTTTGTTGTTGAAGCCTTGAGTGCTACTGAGTTCTTGGAGGACAAATGGAATGAGTCCTATCAAGTTGTACAAAGCTGAGACTCTACTCTATAATAATATCCAATTTTTCAGACACGTTATTGTACAGTAGCCAATGACACATTCATTGTGTCTACGAATGACATACAATTATCAATAATTTTTATCTGAAGTGAAAAAATTCCTGTCCCTGTATGTGTATTTGATGGTCAGAGATCATCTTTTATAATTTTTGTATATTCATTTTCCTCTTCTGCTCATCCAGATTCCCTGGTTTTATAATTAATGTTTGTTACTTAAGATTAACATGTTTGTGGCTGGTCACGATTTACAGCTAAATGACAGTTTACAAACTGTTAAACCAATTTTAAAGGAAATCTGCTATGACAGAATTACATAGGCTGGCCATATTTTGAAAATACTAGTTGCTTATTCACTCCACTGAGTTCAGTACTTTCTCCGTTATTAACTAGAAACAGGTATTTGGATCAGAAATAATGCTTTCAGCTGCTGCAATCCTTTGCTAGGTCGCTGTCTCAAAAAGTATTGATGTCAAAGGATCAGAATGACAGCAAGGCAGTCAGTATTTTTTCAGGAAGTCTGTAATAGCAGCATATGCATTGCTTTCATTTTACAGACTAAAGGGCTTTGCAGATGTCATCATCACAGTGCGAGGCAGGTTTCTCTGTTGCCCGTGGCACTGTACTTAGCATATTCTGCTATGCCATAACAGACTATGCCAAGCTTACCACTATGGCTAACAACAGATTATTCTATCTGTGAGCACTTAGTGACTCTGCCAGCTTATGAGCACACTGTTTGCTAGATATTTTTTGCAATTAATAATGACTCATACTGTAATTTATAATGAATATCAAGGCTCACCAACCCTAATCTTCCAACTCATGTTTGTTATTTAGTCATGTGTAACATCTGCATGAACATTGTCATACATTTACAGTACATTCATCATTTGTAATTTTTAGATTTATGTTTATTTCTACATGGTGGGGGTTGATTTACGAGGGGCAGCATTGCCACACCGGGTCATTTCAATTTATATAATAAAAGAACAAATTTCAAGGAGTGAAAACTGCATTTTTCGACATACTACCCTGGTACATTTGTACACTTATCCCAGCATTTACTAATATCTGGAAAGCTTCGGCATAGAAAGATTTGTCAGTACACCTGAATTATCATAGGATATCCTGCTTCACTTTTTCATCATTGTGTTCACCGATCCCACAGAAGGATTCGTCTCTTGTGCAATTTCACAACAGGTTACACGTTGATTATCCAGGATCAGGCATTCCACGCGTTAAATGTTCATAGGAATGACTGCTGTGGGCTGGGAACCATCACATCTGGGATTGTCACTGATGGATGTACAGCCATCTTTGAAACGTTTACACCATTCAAATGTCTTGATGAGCGTCTCATCACCGTACTGTGCTTGAAGTCTTCTGCAGCTATCCGCAGGTTTTACGCCTTTGTTCTTGGTGATGAAGAAACTTCATCACCACACACTGTTCCATGCACGCAATAACCCTGTTGTCTGCCATCTCAATTAATGGGCTCTGGACTGGCCCACGACATGTGAGCGGCCTATCAGTAATAGTAGAAATTCTGAAGGACCCTCTGCACACTGGTATATACCCTTTTCAGCAGACTTTGCAAAAAAGAATAGGAATATTTGGTTCATACATAATGCAAAACATGTTTAAGCTGGCCAACTAGTCAAAGTAATCCCTCTATGGCCAGTCCTACTCTGCTCTGCCTACGCAAATGCTACTGTGGACTCAATGCCAATATAGGGGGAAAAGACAAAGTGGGGGAGAGCTACCAGGTTTAGGTCTGGCTACTGACCCAGAATACAACAAACAATATATACATGTGCTCATATCCCAATAGCTAGTACATGTAACTATGCAACAGGTGCTAAAGGGGTGTAACCACATATTAACACTAGAAATTCTGAAGGACCCTCTGCACACTGGTATATATCCTTCCAAGCAGATTTGCAATAAAGAATAGGGATATTTGGTTCACACATATTGCAATAATTGCATAATTGGGATATGAGCACTGGTATATCTTGTTTGTTGTATTCTGGGTCAGTAGCCAGACCTGAACCTGGTAGCTCTCCCCCACTTTGTCTTTTCCCCCTATATTGGCATTGTGTCCACAGTAGCATTTGCGTAGGCAGAGCAGAGTTGCACTGGCCATAGAGGGATTACTTTGACGCAGTTGGCCAGCTTAAACATGTATTGCAATATGTGTTAATTCTAGTGTTAATATGTGGTAACACCCCTTTAGCACCTGATGGATAAATGCATGTACTAGCTATTGGGATTTGAGCACAATTATATCTTGTTTGTTGTATTGTGGGTCAGTAGCCAAACCTAGATCTGGTAGCTCTCCTCTACTTTGTGTTTTCCCTATATTTGTCTATCAGTAATGGACACACTTGCTACCACACTAGTATCCCTTTTTATACCTGTAAAATTAAAAGTCCCAGCTTGACTAGAACGCCCCTCATATAAAATGAAATAAAGCATGTTCACTTTGTGAATATTATTTAGCTTATTGTAGCCATATATACTGTTACTAAGTATGCAGAACATTAGGTTCATTGCTATCTGAACGGCCTGAGGAAAGTTCCTTATTTCTGCCTCAAGAGCTGGTGGACATGCTGTACTTTTGATACACAAGTACAGAACATTGAATGCTGGGAGATATAGTTTGGGCTATAACCAGTGCTGCTGCGGTACAGAGAGGAGACCTACAACCCCACTAGACCAGGAGGCAGGAAGAATCCAATGGGAGGGGTATAAATTAAAAAGCCCAGGAGAGAACAAAGATTTTGGGGGATCACCGTCAGCCAGAGAGGAGCCGCTAGAGGAGCCACTAGAGTGAGTCAAGAAGAAGGCTTGTGTGACATCATTGCTAAAAAGCTGGCAGATTACACCACTGAAAGCCGCTAACTAACTCTACAACTTGCCAGAATGCCTGCATCCTCCTGCTGTCATCAGTTCCCGCTCTGAGACCCATCCATTTGCCACAGGGGAACCTGAGCATACTGCATCGTGCAGGGATCTGGCTCTACTATCACTTGTTCCTGCCACAGAGAAGCCAATGTCCTGGTGCATTGTGCCAGTCTGGTCTGCCATCTAACAGATTGCTGCAGAAGGTTGGTGGGCATCGCCATAACACCAGAAAGGGGCCCGTCCATCGATCCAATCTGCTGATATAGATTGGGGGAACTAGTGAGCGAGTCTCAGACCTGCCAATGTTCTGATTTTACCTTTTAACAGCTCTTTGAGAAGTTTGAATTTTATCTACAGTCCTGTCCTAAAATCGCAACAAGCGCAATCTGTCCTGCCTGGCAGGGCCTTTCATCATCAAGCCATAACTTGTTTGCCTAGCCCACTCCCAGTCTTGTGTTATAGGGAACCCTCAACTCACTTAGACTATCGCAATGTGTGCAGGAATATCTGTTTAAAAATCCTGCCAACTTCTTCAAGGGCCCCATGAACTAGCAGAAGATTGATGCTGCAGAAAGGCTATATATAGTTTACTTGCTCTTAGTACAGCCTTTCTAGTCCTGAATATTCTGACATCTGCTACAGGCATAGGCCTAGCTCCCCCACTTCTTTGGTGGCCTTTTGCTGCACATAAGGTGGGGAAAGCTACACAGTTTATGCTGGTTGTGTTAAATGGTCTATGTACAATATCCGTTTACTGTTTGTGTAGTCATATCTTGCACTGTTGTAGTCTGCATTGTTACATTTTGTCTTTTCTGCTTCTCAAGAGTTAACATACACTGTTGAAACTTCTAAGTATCTAGCTTGGTGTAACCTGAGGAGCAAAAGGGGGGGGGGGGGCAGAGTCTTTACCCAAGTCAAAGGTAAAAACAGAGGACCCCAAACTACTAGTGGCTCTGTGGGGGTGTTCTGTCACTAAGCTAGGTGAAAATTCAATTTGCAAAGTGAACCACCTTGTACTATCTTTAGCAGCAGCAATAAAGCAGCTCCTCACAAGTAGAGAGACAGCAGGGGATTTAGGAATATGGGCCACACCCTGCACTAAATCTGATTCTGCCCAATTTCTTACATCTTCTCAGTAGCAGGCCATAGTATAGGTCAGAATACATAAAATGTTACAATTATGATAATTATGGCAATTTTTTTAAAGCCCAAAGGGGTACACAGTACAGTTTCACAAATGACCCAAACTCTTTATGCTCTTGTGGGTGTGAAGATGGTAATAAAAACTAACTCTAACTCCTACCTATCTGCCATACCTTGTACAAAAAAGATCTGTGTACTTATTTTTTTTTAATCTGGTCTGGTCTAGTCGCATGATCCAGTAGCTCCGACTCCCCTGTGAAAGGGAAAAACTGCAGTTATTTCTGGGAGCAGTGACATCATCCATAGACATCTGTGGCCCAGCCTATGATGGTGCTCCCTACTCTCCCCTGAAGCAGACACTCGCTACTCCTTAGGCAAAATTTATATTTCTAGACAGGGGCGGACTGACAACTCATGGGGCCCCTGGGCAATAGGGGATCATGTGGCCCTTGTGTCCTTGCCCAAACTCAAAAAAGCCTATGAAAAAGGTACCAGGGGCATCTCATGGGGCCCCCTACTGACCCCGGGCCCTCGGGCAGTGCCCGAGTCTCCAAATGGTCAGTCCGCCCCTGTTTCTATATGTAATCTTGCAAATCTTCACTTTTTTGAGCCGAAGCCCAAGTTAAAGACCACTCTAACCTAACAAAGATTTGTAGTGTGACTAAGCAGTAAGTCAGCTGTGCTTATAAAAACTTTGGTTCCTTAGAATTAGGGATAAGTGAACCAGGCAAAGTTTGTTCAAAGGAGGTTTGATGAACTCAACGGGAAGTAAGGAACCTGAAACAGGGCTGAATCCTATTGAAGTTTATAGGAGTTTAATCTTGCTTTCTTTTTTAAAATATTTTTTCAAGTTAAAGCGGAGTTCCACTCAAAAGTGGAAGCTCTGCTTGTATCCCCCCCCCTCCACTGCCATATTTGGCACCTTTCTTGGGGGGGAGCGGGTACCTGGTTTTGACATGTACCTGCTCCCACTTCCCGCTCAGTTTGCCAAAGCAAAGTCAGCCAGAAGTTCAGCTTCCTCTTTCCTCCCGCAGTCTCCTGGGAACCATCACAGGTCCCAGAAGACTGCCGGACCAATCAGAATGCGCAGCACAATCTGCGCATGCACAGTGGGCGCCTGGCTGTAAAGCTGTCACAGCCTGGTGCCCACAGTTGTGATGCCGGTACGGAGGAGAGAAGAGGCAGAGAAGGGACAGCGAGGGTGAGCACATCGCTGACCCCAGGACAGGTAAGTGTGTGTTTATTAAAAGTCAGCAGCTAGAGTTTTTGTAGCTGCTGACTTTTAATAAACACAAAACTGACTGGAACTCCACTTTAATTTTCAGGCTATTGTTAAAAAGGCATGGGTAGATGGGCACGGAGGACAGGTACCAATGTAAAATTAAAAAAAAAAAACATTAGAGAGATGGTCTTTTTATGATGCTTAAAAGGGCAAAAGCTCTTGCGATATACCCGTACATTATTAGACTTTGGGTGGTGATACCGGGATGGCATTACCCCCAGGGGCGGACTACCCATTCGAGCACTCAGGCACTGCCCGAGGGCCCAGGGTCAGTAGGGGGCCCCATGAAATGCCCCAGTACCTTTTTATAGGCTTTTTTGGGTGTGCTTTGAGTGTGGGCAAGGACACAGGGGCCCCATGATCCCCTATTGCCCGAGGGCCCCATGAGTTGTCAGTCCGCCCCTGATTACCCCAGTACTATTTTTTAGAGCCGACAGTTGGCTCTCTTGTAGTAGCAATCAGAGTGGCTAGTTGCTAAAACAAGAGAGCCAACTGCTATTATAGGCAGCAGGAGGGGATGTCCCCCCCCCCGCTTCATTCTGCGGCTTGCTCTGACTCTTGCATCCCACCAGGAGTCCTGAGCGATGTTGCCCCACTACCACTGCTAAATGATAGATCCCTGGATTCTTGAATGTAAACAAACAAGTTGGGGATCCTTTGTAATGTAATGGTTATGACCATATTTGGTCAACGACATCACCCAGGATGCCCTGTACTTTGTTTACATTATTGCACCAGGGATCCTGTTATGACTGGAGTGCAGCGAGGAAACATAGTGGGGCTGCAGGTCATTATGGTTGCAGGGAAACATTGTCATACCTACTCACTATAGCATTTTATGTGTTACACATTTTTCTCTGGGCATAGCTGTTAATAATAAATAACTGCAATATTCAGATTATGAATAGCGTCATAAGATGATGAGTAAGCACCTTTTGGTGCATACTCATGCATTATGGTTTTCACTTTGATCTTGCCATTGTGCATGCAATGATTTGGAATAAATACCTACAATTCAGCAAGATACTCCCAGAACCTGTCTCTTTTGGATGGATGTTGTTTTTTTCATGGGGGAGCTCTCAACTTCAAGTACATTTCTGTTAAATGTTTAAAGAGAATATGCGTTAAATAATGACTTTCCACTGATGGTTATTCAGCAATAGCAGGACTTGCTTGAAATGTCACTATGATATTACATTAAAGTGATTTTTATTTGCATCTGAATATGTTCCAGTTTATGAAAAAAAATGTCACTTTATGTAAATGACCCTTTAGGTAAGCTTGGTTCCACAATGCTTATTTTTCAGATAAAAACTTTGTCTGCTGTAAAATACTCGGAAGTACAAGCACAAAGTCTACTATTTGATGGTTTGAACTGCCATTTGTCAGCTTGTTCAGTTAAGTGTGAGGGATGCAGCATGTTTCAGCTCCATTGTGTCAACGTGGTTGACTAGAGAGTCTGAAGAGATGATTACAGTTGTTGGAATATCAAATAGGTAATTGCGTGAAAGTATTGTGTGTCCAAAGACAAAGCCCTTTTAATGCTGCCCTCCTAAGCATCAAAGTAAGTTGTTGATAAATGTGATTACGTTTTCCACCATGATAATCAGTGCCTTCTGTGGTGTGTGGGCTTTTTCATGCCAATGGGTTTTCTGTGGTTTCCCAAAACATGTTAATTTCAAGGCATTTAACTATTGCTGACCACAATATACTATACACATCACCATAAAATGGCTGTAAAATTGTAACATTTTCAAGTTAATGGCAAGGGCTGAACTGTTAAGAGCAGTTAGTAATTGTAATGGTTCCATTGTGGCATTTTTTGTAAAGATAATTGTTCTGTGATAGACTGCCCAGCCAGAAAATATACAATGTTTCTGCTCCAAATAGGAGTTATTAAATACACGCTGGCTAAGTAATAGCACATACCATGATAATTATAGGGAACATACCCTATTACTTGGCTAATGCACATCAACGTACCTTTAAACACACATGGTTTTAGGCCAACGATGGCAAATTTTAATGCACTTAATATGTGTTGTTTCTTTCATTGGAAGGTCGAAGCAAAAAATGGATTGACCTATTCATCTTAAAGGGAAGTTTAGCCAATATTGTTCAGCATATTTGGATTCAGTTAGGTAAATGCATTTCTTTCTTCTGTTCAAGTGGCACTTGGCTTCATTTATGCAACTGTCTGAAATAAGAACCTCCCAGATTTCGGTAGTGACCAGACTAAGTCAACCTTCTATTGACACGCCTGCAGTTGAAAAATGACAGATGGGATATAATTGGGCATAATGGGGCAACACAGGCACAATCGTTAGAAGTTTTGTTATAAGAAGCAGAAGGCTACGCTGTTAAACTTGAATAAAAAAGGTAATGAAATGTAGAAAATTTGTTGAAAAAAAAATGGTGAGAGAAGTTAAAACAAAAAGGTCAAAATAAACAAAATGATGCTTGACAGGTGTTTAAAATAGGAGAAACGATATAACATTTTTTTTTCTTAAAAAGTAGCACAAAATCAGTAGTTTCCCTATTTAAATAGTTATTTCAAATTTAGATTTAAAAACTAATTAAAGTGTTACTAAATCCAGGACCCTGCATTCACTCTATCTGGTCTCGCACAGTACACAGAACATGGAAATGCAATTATGTTACTAAATATATACTGCTAAATACCTTTTCTCATCAGTAGTTAGAGCAGTCTTGTGACTTCAGCCAAGCACTGGTTAAAGCTTGTAGGAGTTTTCTTTCTGTCTAGTAGAATGCAAAACCCCTGACCTCTGTATGGACAGTGCTGATTGACCCTGTGCTGATCACATGCACCCTCCCAAGAAAAAAAAAATCTCTCTGGCAATACACACTAAACTGAGCATGTGCAGAAGGGCTACGGGTTCAGTCTGTCTTATTGAACAAGAGGAGGGGCAGGGAAGTCAGGATCAAACAGCCTTTTTACACCATGCAGAGCATGCTTTACTGCCTATACAGACTGATTTTACTGTTGTGAGTTTAGTAACACTTTAAAGAAATATATGCAAATATAAGAAAATGCATATTTTTTGAAAAAATCACAGTTCAACATTTCCGTCACTCATTGGCCATGGATGATAGCTGTCTTAGCTGACAACCAAATGTAAACAAAGTGATGGGTTCTACCTAGTGATGTAATTGGCCAATAAATGACCAACTTTCAGCTGAAGAGCTGTTATTTACAGCAAGCAGTCATCAGGATCTGACATGTTGGCATGTTTTTTATTTAGATGGGTCAGCAGGCATTATTTATATTGGTGAGAATTCGGATAGATGTTGCTGAATGATGGGATTATTGATTGATTTACATCTCCATAGATGCAATACAGTAAGCATTGTCACCAAGGAATGGGATGTGTGGATCACCATGTTAAAATAAAGAAAAAAGCCTGAAAAAAAGAAAACTGATGCAGCGACCACATCTAAGATCTGGTAAACTGTAATATTATTAGTATTATTATACAGTATTTATATAGCGCCAAAAGGTTTGCTCAGTGCTGTACATTATAGTGGGGGACAGTACATGAGACAATACAGTAACAATACAATACACGAGGGGATCGAGGGCCCTGCTCCTTGGAGCTTACAATCTAGGAGGGAGGGGATAGTGGTACAGGAGGAAATGGCTGTGGGGGATGGAGTGGTGGGAGGAGTGGAGGAGATCGGCTGTTAGGTGAGGGTGGGGTAGGCTTCCCTGAAGAGATGGGTTTTCAGGGTGCGCCTAAAGGTGAGGAGGGTAGATGACAGTCTGATAAATTGGGGTAGTGAGTTCCAGAGGATGGGGGAAGACCTGGAGAAGTCCTTGAGTCGGGCATGGGAGGAGGAGACCAGGGAACTGGAGAGTAGGAGGTCTTGTGAGGAGAGAAGAGTACTTATTGGGTGGTATTTGGATATCAGGTCGGTGAGATAGTTTAGGGCAGTATTATGAATAGCTTTGTATGTCTGTGTTAGTAGTTTGAATTTTATGTGTTGGGCAATCGGAAGCCAGTGGAGGGAGTGACAGAGGGGGGTGGCGGATACTGAGTGGTTGGTAAGGTGGATGAGTCTGGCCGCTGAGTCCGGGATAGACTGAAGTGGGGAGAGTCTATGATGAGGTAAGCCAGTGAGGAGGGAGTTTCAGTAGTTGAGTCGTGAGATAATAAGGGAGTGAATGAGTTGTTTAGTAATATATTGCATATTGTTAATTGATTTAAATGGCCTTTGAGAAAACTGAAATGGGATGTCTCTATCAAAGCTTCTTTGTGTGTCTACTTCGAGCATTATTCTGCTCTGTCTGCAAGAATGCCTAGACAGCTGCATAGACCTCCATGAGCTACCTGATTTATTCTTGATCTGATTAGCACGTGTGCAGTACTCTACCAAGCCAAACAGTGAAAAACTTATAGAAAGGGATGAGGCTTGGATTCACTACCACCATAGGATCAAAATGAATACTGCAGATTCAAAATTTGCAGTCCTGCTGAAATTATATACAGATTCACAGAGGAAAATTGTTTTAAACCATGCATATCTTTTAAACTAGATTGTAAGCTCCAAGGAGCAGGGCCCTCCTAACCCTCTTGTATTGAACTGTATCGTTGCTGTATTGTCTCCCGTTATATTGTAAAGAACTGAGCAAACTGTTGGCACTATATATATCCTGTGTAATAATAATAATAATAACTAGAAAAGCTACAAATTCTGGGGAAATTGTGTGAAGTGTTCTTGCCTCCACCAGTAGTCTACAACTGGAGTGGGCGGAGTAACTGGGTGGAGTGGCTTGTCACTCTGCTGGCTGCTCACACACCTGGGTTCCTATGGCAACTCACTCTACAGCAAGGGCAGAGAAGAGCGGTTAAAAACAAACTGCTCCAACTTGCTCACTTCACTGGCAGTTGCCATCTTCAAACGGTTGTAGTTTAAAAATTATAAATCCTACACCGAACTTTATATTGTGAGAATCACAAGACCCAGACCTATATTTTGATGCATAGTATGTCTCTGAAATATTATAAATAAAGGCACAGTCGCAGTTTAGAAATAGCCCTTCAAATTTGAGGTGGCTAGAGTGGAGTTTCAATGAATGTCAATGGGTGAGATGAGTTGTAAACAAATGGTCATATTGTGAAAACAGGACTATGGCTTAGCCATGGGCATTTTTTAGTGGTAGCAGGGTTAGCTGAACGTTTTGATATAAGATTTGTGTGGGTGGGCTTGAAAATGAGGGAGTGATGGCAGTTTAGAAATCATGTCCTGATTTTTCAGCTCACACTCTAGCTTTTGTCAGCTCCCACTCTAGTTTTGAACATTCATTCCTATGGGACCAATTTCACCACAAAAACGCCGATATTTTGTGAACCATTCGGCGAAACGTTCCACAAAGTAATAGCACACCAATCGGGAACAATCCGCACGTTTCGGTATATTACTGTCTATGTAGTGTAAAAACTGTGGGAGGAGTTAGGGTGGTAAATTTGGCTATAATAATAAGAATATATATGTGAGATAACAGTAAGTGGTCTTGCCATGCAAGAACACTTAACTATGGCCAACAGGCTTAGAAGAACCAATAAGGGGCTCTTGGATAAGTCACCCCCTCACTATTGAAGGGTGATGGCATAGAGCAATTATAGTACCAGTGAACTGGAAGCTGTAGGGGGAAAGCTGACAAACCGCATAGGCAGACATTAGGGTCAGTTAGGAAATTGTACTTTAAAAAATATGGAAACTCAACCTTTCATATTCCTGATGTGTGCCTGCTGTACCATGTAATTGTATAGAAAAGTATCCTGTTCTCTTTGTATTGCTTCCTTTTTTTGAAATTCCTTTTGTTCCTACTGTTCCATTTGCTTTCCTATTAAAATCTGACCACACTAAGCAGGAGAACACACCGTTGTCAGATCTCTAGCTATGCTGTGAACTCAGGCTGCTTTCTTCCAATAGTCAGACTTGTCCTGACATGCCCTCTTGCACAGCCTTTCACTGGGAAGATCAGTGTACTGCTGTTTCTCCTCCACCATCTTTTATGCAACTGAGAACAGAGGGAATGTGATCACTTATTAAAAAAAGGTGAAAAAAGGTATTTATAATGTGTTCTATATGTATACACAAATGTTTTGCCTTTCAGTTCTATTTTAAACTGAATGGGTTGTTTTACTCTCACTTTAATTCTGATTGCAAGCTGTTTGAACAACCAACCCCTTGTTGTTCTTATTATTGGGGGCTTTTTTGGTTCTGGTTTTTTTCAATTGATTTGAGGTCAGCAGTCCATTTTACCTGTTACCTCTATTTTGGTGCAAGACTTCACTTTAAGGGCTGGTACATACCATAGAAATGCAGTTCGGATGTGTTCCAGATTAGTTTCTGTATGTGCGTTCCAGGGCATTTTTGGTGTGTTTTTGATGCGTTTTACTGCATTCCAGTACAGTTAATTGCAGAAAAAATACACCATGTTCTACTTTTTTTTCTGGAACTAGAATACACTGGAACCGATGCACTGGTGTGAACTATGCCATTGGAAACCATGTAACCTACTATCAATGTGTTTTTGATGCAGAAAAAAACTCTCTGGACTGCATGTGGTGTAAATTGGCCCTAAAGAAAGAGACTTTTGTTTCTTTTTTTCTGCAAGGCTTAGCTTTAAAACAATAAAGGCATTTCTTTGAGGGGCGGTGTCTGGGGGTTTTCATTTCTTTTGTGTGTTTTTTACATTTTATTTTATGTTGATAGGGTCTTACTTTGGTATGTGCAAAGAGCAGTATTTATTCATTTCTGATCATCTCTTCTTGTTGCTGCCTTTTGTTTGCAGCATACCACTGCATAGTTTGAAAGAGAAAAAACTAAGTGTAAGAACAGTGTGTACCTAAACCACTTCATGTTATATCACTCACTTTCACCACACTCCCCAATTCTCATGAAATAAAAGTTGGGCATACACCAGGTGGGCCTATTATACATGATGTATCCTATGGAGCATCTGAATTTTTGTAGTAAAACTTTGCTCTTAGTAAATTTGAGCCTAGTCTTGCACAATAAAATTGTCATGCTACTGGCTAATTTACATGGTATCATCTGCAGTCCCTTAATTCTTGTAATAAAACTCCTGACTGTACTTTTTAGCTAGTACATTTACATAATACTAGCCAATATTACACTGCCGAATCCTCTGCAATATCTTAATTCTTGTAGTAAGCTTGTGGTATTTGTCTCCAGGAACTTTTGGACTAACCTTGGTCCTTTATATTGTCCCCAGAAACAAAATGTCCAAATGAAGTAAACCCTATTTGCAGCTTCCAGCATATGTATAGCAAAAGTATTATTTCACCAGCTCTCGCATATCTCCAGGAGTGTCCAATATTACCTCAATTACCAACTTGTGTAATCAGTAGGATATGTCTGTTCATATCCTATTCACACAATTGCCTCTTTACTGATACCTGATATCCATAAGCTAATATGTCCCATGTCACAGGTGATCCAACAGTCTCCGTAGAATTAGAAACAGTACATTTCAAATCCATTGTATGTCAAATGGAAAGGCTCCTCTCCATCTCCACTCTACATGTCTGCACCATTAACATGTAAGTAAATGCAGTACCAGTTCTCAGGGGTCGTTCAGCCAGGGGGAGAGGAAATCGAGAGAAACTTGGTTTCTCTAGGGTTTACTTGGTCCCTGAGGCAGCGTTCCGGTTTGCTACGCTGCATACAGGCGAACTGGTGGCCATCTTGGGTCAACAGAGCCTTTTTAAGTGCCTGCCCCCCAGGTTTTTGGCATGCATTCTTGCAAGTGGATAGAGGACAGTTCACCCATCTGTCAGAGAGAGTGAACAGCAGTAGGAAAAAGTTCCAGACAAATAAGGACAGGCTAAGGACATGCCATCCTTCGTCAGAATCTTTCGCATTGGGCTCAGACTGGCCAATCTGCATTCCACCCTGACAGTGCATCAGAGCCTGTTCCAATCTTTAAGCTCACACAGAACTGTGAGTGCTCCCATCTGGGTGACTTCGTACTGGGCTATTTGTGTCTTAGATCCATTCCTTCATTAGAAGTTTTGTTAATTGCAATCTGACTCAGTGGGGTTTATTTACTAAAGCTGGAGAGTCCAAAATCAGACTCACTTCTGCATAGAAACCAATCAGCTTCCAGGTTTCATTGCCAAAGCTTCATTGAACAAGCTGAGGTTAGAAGCTGATTTGTTTCTATGCAGAAGGGAGTCTGATTTTGGACTCTCCAGCTTTAGTAAATAAACCCCAGTGTGTTTACTGACGCAGCACCACACTGCACCTACCCACAAACATGCACTCAAAACCTCTCTCTAAGACCCACTTCCTGCTCCTGAAGACACTCTGCCAGGCTCTCCAGCCACCCACTGTGCCTCTTCTGGCTGATCTGCTCAGCTCCCTCCAGGGGCTCAAAATCTCTCAGATACTTTCACCCTCACTGAAGTATTACCATCACCCTAACAGAAAGCATGTAAAAACGTCTCCTGGTGTAATATAAAATAGCAGAATATTTAATAGAATTATAAAGATATAATATAACATTTATTAATATAAAGTTACATACCCACAAGCATAGGCTCATACAAAGCAGGTAAAAGGGCCATAACAAATTAAAACGATTCTCGATATTAACGTGCCTGACTCCCCTCTGCAAGTCTTGCTCCATGTGCCTTCCATCCCTCTTAGCCACTATAAGAAAAGTGTTTTTCAACATCTTCTAAATGCAGCATGCCGCTTGATTCCAATGTATTGGAAAAGCCCAAGATTCCTACTCGTGCTGAGTAGATTAAACTGGTTAACACCTTAATGGAGGTGGAGGAATGGATGGCTACATGCAAAGACCACTATAGTAAATTTTACTCCATCGGGGCTACATGGATTCACTACACCTCAGAGTCCTTGGGGATGTTGCAGCCTCCTCCTTTGGGACCTTCCTAATCCTAAGGGGTAGAAGTTTTGGGACCCCCCAAACTCAACTTGCTCCCAGAGAACCTTTATGTAAACCCCTGACTACCTGAAGCTAAATTTCAACCCTAGTGTGTCCACATTTGAGTCCGACCTGTGAGCTAGTCCCTGCAATAGATTCCTCACCTACCAGAGCAGTTGATGTGAGTTTTGTATCTCCTCTTCCCCTTTTATTATTTTAATTCTTTTTGTTTGTTGTATTGTCATGCTTAGACTTTATTGCACATGGCGTTTAGGCACATGGAGATTCTTGTTTTTCCACCTATATGGAAGTTAGTGTTAGCCATAATGCATGATGCAACTGTAACTCAAACCTTGTTTTTCTTGTTCTTGCTTCCTTGTTTTTGTACATGAAGACTTTTGTTTGAAAATAAAGATTACATTAAAAAAAGGGCCAGAAAACATGCTCCCAGAAACAGAAACCAGAAGGTAGTGTTCCCCTAAATCAACAGAGTCTTGCTCCCAGTAACAAGCCAACATGTTTTAAAGGAATTTTCATCCTTACATCGGGGGGTGGGAAACCGGAGTTCAATACTCCTTGCTAAAATACTCCTTCAGTAGTTCCTCCCTTTTATACCACACTCCCTAACCTGTTATGGTAAAACTAAGTTCTTCATCAAATTGCACATTCCTCAAATCCAATACAGCTAAAAACCGTACAAAATCTGTTGTAATTTCATGTATACCCTCAATCATCTCACAAAAAACAATTAATATTAAAATCAATGTTAGGGCCTTTCGGGGCCAGGGTCCCTAGTCTGCGAATACTCTTTTTTTTTACGTCTAACTGAACAATTGGATCACCTCCTCTCCATTTCATTGTTACCTTCTGTATGGCCAAACATTTGAGTGAGCTTGGATCCTTGTTATCAGCAGACTAAACATATGTGGGTACTGTCAGGATGCAGATCTGAACCTCGGACCTCTGTGACTCTTCTTGCTGGGTCACCTGTGATGCTAGACAGCTTCCGAACTGATTTCTTAGACAACCTTACTTTAACTCTATCTATTAAACCTTGATCTTTTTGCTCCGCCCATGAACTTCCTATTTAAGCCATGTCTCTGAACTTCCTGTTTGCCAGAATGTTGTGCTCTCTTCATCCACGATCTTGTTCCTTTGCATATCTGCTGCTTATTTTTGCTGCCACTAATTATCAACCATTGCCTTGTTCATTGACTACACTTCTACCTGATCCCATCCCACTACTACTTGTTACTGACCTTTTGGCTTGTTCATCTAGCAGAAACATTGCTAGACTATTTTGCACCCTAGGCAGGATCAGCTACTTGCACCCCCCGTAGTTCTACATCACCTTTCCATAGCATAAATCCCCCCAATACCTACTTCTAGCACAATCCCCTCCAAATTACCCTTTCCAGCACAAATCCTTCCTCCCCACCCAAATCCCTCCTTCCTAGCACAAATCCCCCTCCTAGCAAAAAATCCCCCTCCTAGCACAACTCCTCTCAATTCCCCCAGCACAATTTCCCACCTAATCCTCCCTCTTAACACAAATCCCCCCCACCCTCAATTTCCCTCTCCTAACACAAATTCCCCCCTGCAACCCCCTCTCCTAGCACAAAGTCCCCCAATCTCCTCTCCTAGCACAAATTCCCCCCCAAATCCTGCCTCCTAGCACAGCCCCCCAAATTCCCCCTTCTAGCACAAATCCCATCCCCAAATCCCCCCTCCTAGCACAACCCCCCAAATTCCCCCTTCTAGCACAAATCCCATCCATAAAAACCCCCTCCTAGCACATCCCCCAATCCCCTCTCCTAGCACAAATTCCCTTTAATCCCCTTCATCCCCCCTCCTAACACAAATCCCTCCTCCTAGCACAAATCCCCCCCAATCACCTCCTCTAACACAAAAAATCCTCCCAATCCCCTCTCCTAGCACAAATCCCCCCACCCCACCCCTCCCTAGCACCAATACTCTTCCTTCCATCCCCCCACATAGGACACATTTCCCCAAATCTCTCTATTAGCTAAAACCCCTCTAAGTTACCCTTCCCAACATAAAATCCTACCATCATACCGAAATGATCCCACCCCTTTAGCACAAATCCTCCTCCCCCAAACTTCCCTCCTACTCCTAGCTCATATCCCCCCATTCTTTCTCTTAGCACAAATCCCCCCCCCCCATGATCCCCATTACATGTCCCAGCACAAATAGCCCCCATCCCCCCTCCTGCACAAGCCTCTCATCTCAGCACAAATGATTGTTACCCCTCCCCCCCTCATTTCATTGTGTACAGTTCCCCCGGACTGTAAGCCCTCACCAAGCCTTACAGCTGGGAAACTAGGTAGAACTGTGGTTGTGCTGTGCTTTTACACCTGTCATTGGAGTGATTCTCCATACAACAGATGACACGGGATCACTCTTGGATCAGGCTGTACACAGATTTATTATCCCGCCCCCATCTCCTCCAGTGACTGCTCATTTCTCGGCAGCAGGGAGCCAGGGATTGTATCAAACACTAAACATGTCGATGTAAGAGCGATCTTTCTTTATGGAGGATCGCTCCACTGACAGGAGAGGAAAGCATAGCCTGCACCTCCCAGCTCTCTCCTGTCATTTCTCCTTGGCAGGCTTGACTGCTCCAGGCTGTTATCCCCATCTCCCAGCCATGAGTGTGGGGATGGGAGATGTCACTCAGCAGGCCAAGGACTGCTATACCTGCTGCTGTCCTTTTCCTCACTATAACTCACTATTGAGCCTTGGCTTGTTCATCAACTACACTTCTGCCTGATCCCATCCAGATACTACTCATTACTGACATTTTGGCTTGGTCTCTATCTGCATCATCCGCTACCTGACCCTTACTTGCTCTGAGGCAATCCTAAGGACAACAACCTAGCATTAGCATGCAGTAAAACCCATTTCCATCATGGATGGATTTCCATCAGCATGTGTATTCATCCAGCTGATTACTGCATGAACCTTTCTATTGCTATAGCCACCTGCCTCTGAGTCTGATCCCAGACAATGACAGGTACACTGTGGTCTTTTTTTTCCATTTGTGATATTCCTCACATGTTCTTCCACACCTTTAGCCAGAATTTTTGTGGTGTAACCCACATGCTGTTGTCCTCATACATACTCCAGCAAGTAGATAACATGGGCACTGTCACAGTTAAGGAAATAAATTCTCTCATATTCTCTTCCAGTGGTACTGGACCTAAATTTCTGAATATTCCTCTTGTCATCCTTCATGTGCCTACAGACAAAGTACCTATGACACCACCTAAATCCCCTTGTCACCAGTTAGAAAGGTTCTTATTCTGGCCAGTTTTGCACTGCTGTTTCTTCTGCCATTTCTTAGTCCTTTATGAGAACTTGATAGACATTGCTCAGTGGAAGGACAGTTTTGCATTAGTGAGAACAGGGATAGCCACATTAAACTGCTGAACAATTTATTTCTTACATTCAAAAACGGTCTATTACCATTTCATGAAAAAGTGTGTCACTGCTAAAGCTACCTTTTTTCAAACTAAAATTAAAAAGCTACCTTTTTTTAAAATGAATCAGCTTAGGGTGCTGCTGCTGTATGTAAGCCAAGCTAATTGCAAAAGAAAAAATGTATTCCATAGCTGAATATACACAGCTTGCATATGTAGTGCTGCTGCTGTATGTATGCCAAGCTTATTGCAAAAGAAAAATGTATTCCATAGCTGAATATACACAGCTTGCATATGTAGTGCTGCTGCTGTATGTATGCCAAGCTTATTGCAAAAGAAAAATGTATTCCATAGCTGAATATGCGCTGCTTGCATATGCGGTTGCTGAGACTGTCCATGGAAATCGTACTTGTCAGGAAACAAATTGCTGACCCAATTTGTTCCTGACCTTGTTCTGTGGATTCTGGATACTGACCTCGGCTTGCCTGTGACTTCTATTCCTGCTTCCCGGGTACTGACCTCAGCCTGCATCTTGACTATGCTGGTGTCTCACTGTGTATGACCCTGGCTTACCTTGACTCTGTCTCTGACCATGGCCGTCACCTGCTACGAAGCTACCAGCCCCCATGCTTCTTTGAGCCTTGTACCTCTGTCACCATATTCAGGGGTGGTCAGACCAAAGCCGTAAGGGAAGCCCTCTCTACAACTCAGCCTCCAACCAAGGTACATGACAGTACTTTTTCATAGCACCACACAAAATTTTAAGGCATTCCCCAAGTATGTTAAAGTATTTAAGGCATAAAAAAAAACCTTTTCCAGTGTATTGTATTTTGTAAAACGTTTTTTTAGTATTTTTTCTGCCTTTGTATGTGTCCTCCATGGCAGTTTCCTGCTTTTTTGAGAGTATAATAACCCTAAAATGGCCACAATTTAACAATTAGATTAGCCCTCAAAGAATTCAAAGGGTTGTGCCTATGATTTTAGGTTTGCTGAACCCTTGGCAAATGTAACCCTGGCAAATTTGCCAATAACTACTTGTATACAAAGCCAAAGCTCTGCAGGCCAGCCAGCTGCCAGAAATACAAGCTTTTCCTCAGTGGGTCTGCATTTGGAAAGAAAATCTAAACTCAAGTTGCTAAATGTACATTCAAAAGTAGTCTTGAATATAATATGAAGCTTACATTAAAATGAAATCTGGTAACCGTAACATGGAGATCCTTGTGCAGGCACTTCCTGGTAAAGAGTGACAATGTTCTGTCCTATCACATGCAGAAAAAATAAAAGGAAAAAAAATAACTTCTGCACATTGTTGGATATATGAAACATACTCACTTTGCTATATTATATTACTTCTTTGTGTAGGTACTCATTTAGGTACTTCTGACACTGAATATTTCTAAACACAAGAATGATCCCATAATATATATATATATATATATATATATATATATATATATATATATATATATATAATTATTATTATTATTACTGAATTTAAAATCTCTTTTAAATTACAAAGCAATGTTTTGCAGGTTTGGTTTGCTTCACATTTACAATAGTATTTGCTTTAATACAACAACAGGGTTACTCTTTGACACTTGTTCTCTCCAAACTGACATCATGTAGAATAGCAAAGGAATAAAGTGTGGGTTTTTTTGCATAATATTTACATATTTTTGCTTTGTTATGTTATGTAATGTGACTAGAAAACACATTTTTAAATATGCAGTTAGGTGTATGGTAAATATTGAATATGAATGTTTTAGATGTGTTGTTTCCAGCAAGAAGGTAAAGCTCTCAACTTGTTTTATGTGTTTTATCAGGCTACCCCTAACTTCTTTACCGAAAATTCATTTTGACCCACATCTCTATCCTCCTCGTCTGCTCTACTCAGATGGAGAGGTGTAGAGATTTAGTTAAAAAGAATCAGTCCCAAAAGCTAATGCTCTCTCTTCTTAGAGAAAAATAGAATGGTCTACAAAGTCATTGTCATGAGTGTACAAGTGAAAATGCAGTTTAAAAACGTATTTAGATTTGAAAAAAAGAAATCTGATCCCCAAAATCTTGACCGTTTTCCTTTAATTTTGTAAAACATTATTTCACTAAAATCGGTGAATAAAATGTGTAGCAATGGAATTGTCACCACGGCAATGTCATACTGTCCTTACTGTCTAAATGCATTTTATGATAAAATCAATATATGCTAAGTCAACTGGCTATGTAAATATAGTAAATCTTATGTGGTAGGAAAATACATTGGAATCAGAAAAAAAATTTAATTCAATAAGGCTGTTATATTTGGGGTTGTTTGCTTCCTATGTTTAGAAACAAATTGGCAAGGTAATTGCACTTTTTGTAGACTACACATTTAAGTGTTGATATACAAAAGATTCAAACATGCAATCTTTGGAAACACACTCATACGTGTAAAGAAACGTAAAATAAAATTCCTTTTCTCAACTGGTTATTTAGTCCTTTGCTTTTTACATCTTTACTAACTTAAATGATAAACTATGCCTCTGGAAGAAGAACTCCTGGATGAAGATCATGATATGGGGTAAGGTATGTGTACTTACCTCCACAGTCAAGGAGTATACGGGTGTTGAGAGTTAGCACACGCAGCCACACTCTGCAGGCATCCAGAATTAATTATTGGCCTCTCAAAAGACAAAAGGGATTTCATTGACAAAGGACTAGATGTGTGCCACCTCCTGAACTCTACTTTTCACAAAATTACACTTTTCACTCTGATGTATCCTTTAATCCATGTTCTTTGAAAAAAAAAACACACTCATGCAGTATGTGCCAACCAAATCAAGTTCACAGCTACTAGGTTTACTGATTTTCTGAGCAAATGCTTGGAAAATTTTGTAAATAATTTAGAAAAATATTAATGATCAAATAGTTTCTTGTGATGTAATCCAATGGATTCTTAAAAAAAAAAAAATCCTCCACTGTGATCCACCACCAAAGGAATACAAATCTGCTCACCAAATATTATTGACTATCAGAACCAACAAGAGTCAAAAACGCATTACGTATAAAATCCCACATAGGTCGCCTCCACCTTTCTTCTGGAAGGCACATCACTAAAAAAAAACACTCTCTCCTTCAGACAGCTACTCCACACCATCCACCATAAGGGGTCCATGTGTTCAGGTGAGCACCTGGAAAAAGAAGATCGCATGCTCCACAGGCTACAAATTGCACTCACAGAGGTATAATACTATATACAGCACTGTAAAAACCATCCAAACCCTTAGAAATTGTGTTACCGGCATGCTTCCAGTTTACTTCCGGTCAGTGTGATGACGTGACAACAGTGGATCACAGCGGAAGAAATTTCTTTTGAAGACTCCATTGGACTTTTATCACAAAAGACTTTTTAATTATTAATACTTTTATTTTTGTATTTTTTTTATGCTTATCACTATTAGCGAGGTGTATATTTCATTGTAGCACAGCACTTTTGGTACATAGATTTTTTTCTGTGGTGGATATCTCATAGCATGCTGGCAGCTCTGTTTTTTCTGCAAACCTAGCACAAACCTGCCAAACTGGAAAATCAACATAGGTAGAGGGAGAGTAACAATTTCAAGTATTAATTTACATTGATTGGTCACAGCAATCACATGCTACAGAGCTGTTCTCGTTGGCTCTGTACCTTTTGCCTGTTATCTGCTGTGTTCAGTGGCAGCATGATCAACAAACTGAACATGCACAGGAACTCAGTACCTGGAGGATGTACTGGTACACCCTTCTGGAAAACTAGAAGAGCAGACCATCCATATTGTTTAGTGGCCGGTCCACAAGAAAAGACTATTCTGGGCCACAATTTGCCATTTTCAGAAACCAAAAAGTCCGTAATGATCTATTATTGCTGAAAAAATCTTTGTTAAATTTAAGAAAATTCACTGTAAGAATTCACAGCCATGTTCGCTATTTGACACAAACAGTGTAGAAAGCTTTCATTAGTCATAAAAAATAGCAAATTAACCAAGCCGAGTAGCAAAAAGAGGCCTGGTCAGGAAGGGAGGTATATCCTCAGGAGGCTGAGGATATACCCCCCTTCCTGACCAGGCCTCTTTTTGCTACTCGGCGCTGCACTATATCAACTGATAATTGCGCGGTCATGCAATGCTGCACCCAAACGAAATTTACATCCTTTTTTTCACACAAAGAGAGCTTTCTTTCGGTGGTATTTGATCACCTGTGTGCTTTTTATTTTTCACACTATAAACAAAAAAAGACCAAAAATTTTGAAGAAAAGCTATATTTTTTACTTGCAGCTATAAAAAATATATTGTAAACTCAAAGTTAGTTATAAATTTATGCCAAAATGTATTCTGCTACATGTTTTTGGTAAACAAAATCCCAATAAGTGGATATTGATTGCTTTGTGTGAAAGTTATAGCGTCTACAAACTATGGTATAGATACTGCAATTTACGCCATTTTTTTGCTATACAGCGCTGCGCTAGTTTAACGGACAATTGCGCAGTCACGCAATACGGTACATAAATTAAATTTACATCCTTTTTTTCCCACAAATTGAGCTTTCTTTCGATGGTATTTGATCGCCTGTGCATTTTTTGTTTTTTGCACTATAAAAAAAAAGCTGACAATTTTGAGAAAAAAACAATATTTTGGACTTTTTGCTATAAAACATGTCCAGTAAAAAAAATGTAAAAATCAAATTTAGTCATAAATTTCTGCCAAAATGTATTTTGCAACATGTCTGTGCTAAAAAAAAATCCCAATACGTGTAAATTAATTGGTTTACGTGAAAGGTATAGCATCTACAAATGGCGGGAAAGATACTGGGATTTTTTTTATTATATTAATAATGGCGGCAATCAGCGATTTATGACAGTGATCAGCGATTTATGGCGGGACTGCAGGACTGCGGCGGACATTTTGACACTGGGGGGAACTGACTTGGGGTCACTGACATCCCCAGTGACACCAATACAGTGATCAGTGCAAAAAAAAAACACTGACACTGTACTAATGGCACTGGGGAAGAAAGGGTTAACTTTTATTAGGTAAAGAAAGGGTTAACTGTGTGAGGGGAGTGGTTTACTAGGGGGCGGGGCTGTGTACTTCACAGGAACATGCTGATCCGAGATAAAGAAATAAAGTCTTCTCCCAGGTTCAGCGTGCTCGGAACTGACAGATGGCATAGCTGCAATGTAAACACTGCAGCCATGCTATCTGTCAGTGATTATTTGTAATTGCCGGCACCCGGCGGCTAATGACCCGCCGGGTGATGTACACCTGCTGCCATGCTCGGCGGGACAGGTATGGCGGGCACGCGCCTTGCATGTGCCCCCTACTTGTTTTGCACAGTGACGTTAAAAGACGGCGCTGTGCGTACAGGTGCCACCCTGCCACTGTAAAACCACTGCGGCGGGTCAGCAAGCAGTTAACTAATATAAAAATTGTAAGTAATAAGGAAGAGTAGGTTAATTCAGGAAAGTCCAGTTTGCAATGGTGTTACACACATCTGATTAAATCTAGGGTTATTTTCTTTGTACTCCAAGCATACAGTCAATAGTAAAAAGGCAGAATAAAAATAGAAGGTATTATATTTAGGCCCCGTACACATGATGAGAATATTGTATCATCTGGGGTTTTTTTTTGCATGCTAGTCTCGTATTGGAATTGAAGGGGTTACTAAAGTTACAAAAGTTCTCGTACGACAGAATACAATTTGGGAAGTGATGTAATGTATTGTATTCTTTCATTTCTCAGCATGCATGGTCTTGGTCTTCTGATTTTTTTCGGATGACTACTGTACTGACTAAACAAGAATCGTTTTTCCTGGTATTATACGGAAAAAAATTTTGTGTTTGTCCCTTCAGATATTGGCACATGAATTGTTGTGATCAGCTCTTGAAAGCTGTGTACTAACAATCAGATTATCAGACAATTGCTCCTCGTGTGGAAATTTTCATATGATTTTCTTATTGTGTGTACGGACCTTAAGTTTATATTTAGGTTCCATGCACGCCACGTATATTTATTTACTGTTAGATGTCAAACAAAAGGATTTTTTTCATTCACTGAAGAAAGTGACTAATACGTTTCTGGAATTTATTAACCCCTTCGCGCCTAAGGGTAAAACAAATGTTAATGCCTAAGCACAATTTTGAAACTTTGACATGTTAGTAAAACCATACATATCATCACAACTATTTTGTGCATCCAGGTGGATTATACCTTGCTTTTTTCAGGACAAATTGAGCTTTCATTTGGTGGTGAATGTTATTGGATATCTCCTGATTTTATTTTTTTTTATTATCAAAGGAAAACTGGCCCAAAATAGTTAAAATTATTCCAATATATAGTTTAATTTAACTGTATATTTTTTGCTACTACCATAACTTACCACCAAAGGACAATGCAAAATAAATTCTCCTGCTCCTGACGATCGTAACAATACCATATATGTGTATGTTAGTTGTTGTTTGTAAACGTAGTACAGCCCAGAAACAATAGTGCACATTTTGCTTTTTTTTCTTACCTAAAACACACTGACATTAACTGATACTAATTTAAAAAAAAAAAAAATTCTGCCCCATAAATACTGACCCTGACCTTGTCCCAAACACTAACCCTGGTTCTGACTTAGATCAAACCTTGACCTATTTTTTTTTATGTTTTTTTTATTAATATTTTTTTACAGAATGTTTTTTTTTTCTCTCTGAAATGTGAGAGAAAGATACAGTGTATCTCTCTCCTCCATTCAAAGAGAGAAAACATGGGGGCGGGCCTCACAGTGACTGATCACCGTGATTGCCAATCAAAGGCAGCAGCGCTCAGGTGACCCGGATTCGGGAGTTCCAGTCCTGATGATTAGTGCGGGACTCAGGGCTCTCGGTGAAACCTCAGCCATGCCATTCCACAGAAAAAAGCCCAGTCCAGTGGGGCCGAATATTTGCATACCCTCGGTGGGAAGGGGTTGAAATATGCTTTTTTGCGCTGTTACAGTGCGGTGTAAATGGCAGCAATCCACATTCCACTCTTAAGCATATCCAAAGCAACATGTTTTGTTTTGATTATTATTGATAGCATAATGAAAACCCTCTGTCCTTTTTAGTCATCCTAGTCCCACTGGGGAGAAGACCCTTAAAGGGACATTGCCATTAGAGATGAATGGAGGCTGATTGTCTGGTACTTTGGTGCTGTCTGAATTGCTGACCTGGAACCAGTATAGAGATAAGAGGATGCAACACTTCTCTTGTTTCCGGACTGTAACTGAACTATACTGAAGTTAGTCACTTCCCTATACTTCTACAAAATTATTTTATCTTCATTACCTGTAGGCATGGGAAGTGAGAGGATATCACTCCAAAGTGAGATACTGTACATACCCTTTCTATTCTCAATCGAATAATAATTCTAAATTTTACATTTTTTTTTCACACCAAATCTCAGTGACTGTGGTCAAACAGAGAGTGTACATTTCCCCTGTGGGGACACAGAGAGGAATAAAAACCTAACCTAGTAGAGTATTGTACCATTTTGACTATTAATTATTACAGAACATTTTGAACGTTTAAGCGCCTTTTCTCCTGAGAGAATAAGTTTTATTTTTTATGTTGTTCCTCATAACTGAGGTCCTCCAGCCCCTTTATTAGCTTTGTTGCTCTTCTCTAGACTCTGTCCAGTTCAAGCACATCCTTTCTCAGGATTGGTGACTGATACTGGACAGCATTCCCAAGCTGTGGACAAGTTTTGTAAAGTGGTAGAATTATATTTTTATCTTTTGAGTAATTACCGCTTTTAATTCATGTATTTTTTTTTAAATGTTCCTACCAGGGGCGGACTGACAAATCATGGGGCCCCCAGGCAATCAGGGATCATGGGGCCCCTGTGTCCTCGCCCACACTCAAACCACACCCAAAAAAGCCTATGAAAGGTACCAGGCACATCTCATGGGGCCCCCTACTGACCCCGGGCCCTCAGGCAGTGCCCAAGTACCCAATTGGTCAGTCCGCCCCTGGTTCCTACACATCCTTTTTAATAGTAGAAACCAGAGTACATGCCAGATTCTGGGAGAAGAACCTGAACAATGAAAAATGGCAGACCAAAAAGAAGAAGTTTCACACATGGCAGCCATTTATATTTTGCCATTTGTCCTCTAACAAGCAATATTCTATAGTATGGTATATTTTGATTACTGAAGTTTCATTTTCTTACTAAGAATCACGTGCTTTAGGCAGCAGCATTTTGCTTCAAGCATGCAGCGGCTTGACAAGGTCTAATCACCTAGATATGTATGCCTCTGGAAACATTTCCTGTCCAAATAGTAGTATTACCTAAAACAGGAATAATGATTCTTTTCTGATGCTTAATCTCGTCTATGTCCACAATTGTAATTCATGTAATTCTCTGGGAATGGAAAAATAATTCAGCTTCCGTTACAGTGAAAACAGCATTTTTGCCATTAACAATTATGGCTTATTTAAAAATAGCTCACTTCTTCTATGCAATTTTTTTAGCTGAAACTATAGTGTGCTTATATAGACTATCCTTTTTTGATTAAACTTTTGTTGATTTTTTTTTCTCTTAAAAATTTCTCTTAACAGAGTATGTATATAAAAAGAGACACAGAGATAGATAGATAGATAGATAGATAGATAGATAGATATGAAAATACATTTTATAGTATCCCTGGACTATATATTACAGTTGCAAGAAAAAGTATGTGAACCCCTTGGGATTACATGGAGTTTTGCATAAATTGGACATAAAATGTGCTCTGAACGTCATCTAAGTCACAACAATAGAAGAACACAGTCTGCTGAACATAATACTACACAAACATTAGATGTTGCCATGGTTTAATTGCACATAACATGTAAACATTCACAGTGCAGGGAGGAAAAAGTATGTGAGGCCCTAGCTTAATGACTTCTACCAGAGCTATTTGGAGCCAGGAGTGAGCCAACCTTGACTCCAATCAGTGTGATGATATTGGATGTGTTGCTGACAGCTGTCCTGCCCTTAAAAAACACACACCTGTTTTGGGTTTACTAGTTTCAAGAAGCACTGTCTGATGTGAACCATGCCTCTCAGAAAAGAGCTCTCAGAAGACCTACGATCAAGAATTGCTGACTTGCATGAAGCTGGAAAGGGTTATAAAAGTATCTCCAAAAGCCTTGATGTTCATGTGTCCACGGTAAGACAGACTGTCTACAAATGGAGAAAGTTTAGCACTGTTGCTACTCTCCCTAGGCGTGGTCATCCTGTAAAAATGACTGCAAGAGCACAGCGCAGAATGCTGCATGAGGTAAAGAAGAATCCCAGAGTGTCAGCTAAAGACCTACAGAAATCTCTGGCACATGCTAACATTTTTGTTGACACATCTACAACAAGGAAAACATTAAACAAGAATGGAGTACATGGGAGGACACCACGGAGGAAGCCATTGCTGTCCAAAAAGAATATTGCAGCATGTTTGAAGTTTGAGTTGTTTGGGAAAAACACACAACACTATGTGTGGAGAAAAAAAGGCACAGCACACCAACATCAGAACCTCATCCCCACTGTAAAACATGGCGGAGGGAGCATCATGGTTTGGGACTGCTTTGCTGCCTCAGGGCCTGGACGGATTGTTGTCATTGATGGGAAAATGAATTCCAGAGTTTATCAAGACATTTTGCAGGAAAACGTACGACCATCTGTCTGCCAACTGAAGCTCTGCAGAGGATGAGTGATGCAACAGGACAATGACCCAAAGCATACAAGTAATTCAACAAAACAATGGCTGCAACAGCACAGAATACGCCTTCTGGAGTGGCCCAGTCAGAGTCCTGACCTCAACCCGATTGAAATGCTGTGGCATGACATTAAGAGAGCGGTTCACACCAGACATCCCAAGAATATTGCTACACTGAAACAGTTTTGTGAAGAGGAGTGGTCCAAAATTACTCCAGATCGTTGTGTAGGTCTGATCTGCAACTACAGGAAACGTTTGGTTGAGGTTATTGCTGCCAAAGGAGGGTCAACCAGTTATTAAGTCGAAAGGTTCACATACTTTTTCCTCCCTACACTGTGAATGTTTACATGTTATGTGCAATTAAACCATGGCAACATCTAATGTTTGTGTAGTATTATGTTCAGCAGACTGTGTTCTTTTATTGTTGTGACTTAGATGACGTTCAGAGCACATTTTATGCCCAATTCATGCAAAACTCCACGTAATCCCAAGGGGTTCACATACTTTTTCTTGCAACTGTATATATGGACCTTTTGATATCAAGGTTGAATTTCAATAAGTGAGCTGCAAGTTAATTTAGGATTCCCAAATTTCAACTTAGTAATACACCAATGTTTGACTTGTGAAAAGAGGTGAAATTGTTGTTGATACTAAAGCATCAGTCTGATGTTTTGAGCAAATTAAAAGAGAAGTAGGGCTTTTTTCCCCCCATTTATACTTACCTAGGTGGATGCAGCATCAGTCTAATGCTGCATCTGTTTCCCGCCGGTACCAAGGGTGAGAACTCAGCCATCACATGACCGCTGATTGCTGAGTTCTGACAGCCACTCTGAGCAGAGAGTGGTGACTGTCAGTCACTTCTGTCTGCTCTGCCCCCCCCCACTGGAGTGCTGGGTTGTGCAGGGGGAGGGAGCAGCTAGCTCAGGCTTTCAGCGCTTCACTGGGAGGCTGAGCCAGGTGCTGCTCCAGAATCTGGGGTTGATCCTGACTTTACAGTTGGGATCTTTCCCCTGCCTGGACCAACTGAGTAACGCCAGCTGACAGCTGAGAACGGGCAACGGGAGTGCAGAACGAACTGCACTACTGTTATCCACTGGAGAAGTACAGCCACAAAAGCTTTGGCTGTACTTCTTTAAGTTTTAGAAAATTGTAGGTAAACTTTCATCAGCAATATATATTTAGCATTGACACTTACAGTGCCTGTACTATATCAGAAAAGTGACAATTCTGCTAGAAAACTAACATCAAGGCTCCTCCACTCAGTAGAATATAAAAGAAATAGGAAATATCACAGCATAATATGTAACTATACGGCTTTATTAAAATATTTAAAAAGTTACATACAAACAAAGTGCACTCTCGAATCTAGTGCACTAGATACAGACATTCAAATGGTAGCTGTATCTTTAACATCCAGGGCAAGATATGAAAAGATCAGAATTTCCACACTCTTTGGGCTTGCTGACCTCACCTAGGAACCACCCATTTAGGTATCTTTTAATAAAACCGGACAGTAACATATTACGCTATGAGATTTCCTATTTCTTTTATGCCCTACTGAGTTGTAATGGATTTCCGGTGAGACGAATCGTGAATAGAAATGTGCATGCGCATAGAAACGGCTGGAGAAGAGTGGTCAGTTGGCTAACTGGCCTTCAGCTCCCTCGTGTCCTGCTTGTTCCTGTGTGATTCCTTTGTTGCTGACCCGGCTTGTTCCTGGCCTGACTCTGATTGCTTTCCTGATTGATACTGGTTCCTGACTTCGGCTCTGCTCCTGACCTTGGCTTTGCTTCTGATTCTGTACCGTGCTGTCCGCCCGTTGATAACCCTGGCTATTCCTATGACACTGCTCCTGTCTCTTTCCCTGGCTACCTGCCTTGCTCTGGTGCACACCTGGCGAACTACAAAACCCGCTCTACTTGTTACTGCTGTGCCTGAATCAGAAGATCATCAGTCTTCCAAGGTCATCATCTGCAAGAGCTGCAAACAACATCTACTGGCGCTCTTGTCCCCCTGGTCCCTAGACTCCCTCTGTTCCAACTCCAGTGGGGTCAGGGCTAGTGACACAAGTGAGGCCAACCTCGTCATTTCAGTCTCCCATCAGGTACATGACATGAGTGGAGGAGCTTTGATATAAGGAGATGCATCAGAGGATACAGTGAGGAACTATGATAATTTCCACTACCCAAATATCTGGAAAGGCGTTTTATAACTTTCATCGAGAGGTGGGTCAAAGTGTGGGGTAAGAGTCAGTGGATACAGGTGGAATAAATATCACATGTGTGTGAAGCAAGACACAATCAATATTGGAAGGCTAAAGGATAATATGATTTAGAAAATAACATTATATTGTTCGCAATATGCAGACTGATCATTATTATTCACTAAGGTGTATTTGACACAATTATATGTTATAGCACTAAGGGTTTGAGTTGATTGTATTTTGTGTTTATACTTGTTTCGCTGCACTTTTTTGGAGTTATTGAGTATTCTGGTGTGGGAACAAATTGCAATGAATAGCGACAACAAAGAAATATTCTTTGTATTATTCTATAAGATTTGGGCACATACACATTTGATAGATAGGGTAACATGGTGATTTTTTTTTGTTTGTGTAGTCTGGACTCCTCCTTTTCTTGGTGCACTGCCATAGGAAGCTGCTTCATATGGGGGGCTCAGCATCTATTGACACACAGAGAGCGGCTCAGCCCCACCCCCTGCTCATAGGATTTGAATGACAGTGGCAGAGAGAGCACATGGGCACAGGACTGAGAGTGGTCTCAGGTAGGAATACAGGGGGGTGAGGGGGCGATATATATACAGGGACATTTTAATTCAGGGAATGCGTTAAGGTAAAAAATGTCAAGCCTTTAGAACTACTTTAAAGAATAGTTTTAGGCATGGCTAGCCTTGCTGATACCTCTGGAAGCTGGAGTAGACACCGCTTCTGGGTCCTGTACTGAGAAGCTGCACTTTTGATTAAAAGAGGTTGGCTTCTCAGCATGGGTAGATTCAGAGAATGCTTCACATCTCCTGAATGAATGCAACACATTTTCTGCACAAGGAGGAGAGGCAGTGTGGTGATGTCATTCTCGCCATCTCCTCCAATCAGAGAACACTTTGTATTCATTGATGGAATATAAAGCATTGTCTGAATGGTGCCCATGCTGAGTGATCAACCTCCTGTGTTCACAATGCATAAGGCAAGAGACTGAGCAAAAGATCCAACAGCAAGTGGAGATCACTGAAATAGCGGTATCTACTTCAGTGATTTTCAGCTTCCAGGGGCATCGGCCAGGTATAGTATGTACAGTTACATTGGTCTAAGCTGGATGAATGTAACTATGTATAACATAACCATGCATGGAATTATTCTGTAACTTTCAGAGAAATTCCTATCCATAACCACCTAATACCAAAAGCACAAGACTAGCCCTAGTCCAAATGAGGAAACCTAAAATTGTAAAATTGTGAAACCTAATTCTAGCAATAATTCTAAACCTAACCTAAGATCCTAAGTCAAACCATGAAATGAACTTTAACACATGGCACTAACATTCACCTTAACCTCTATCCCTTAGGTTTTAAGAATATCTATCAAGAATTTAAACCATTTATTGCTCTAAGCTTATAAACAGGATGACATCACTATTATAGTGCTGTGACTGCCTTTATTCATGTAATAGTGACAGTCAAGAGTGGCGACTGTATTAGGCCATTTATGAACTGGGTGAATGCACACCTCTATCATCTTTTTTTTTCTTCTACTAGAGTTGACAGCTACTCTGGTGCAAAGGATCACAGACACTTCCCATTAATTTTCTCTTGCCCCTAGTCTAATACATCTAAGCTTTTTCAGTGTATCCATATTGGCTTAACCAGCATGCACTCCCACTTAGTCTTTCAGAAGACACTCTTGTGCCGTGTAAAATGACACAGATACTCAGTGCCACTAAGGTTGCAAATATGCAATCCTATATCCCACTTCATTCACTGTAATATCGCAAAAAGACTGCACCATTACAGAATATGTGTGCCCCATAATCCCTATCACAGTTGCAGAACAGTACTAAGCACTCATACGCCTGAAAGCAGAAGCTTTGCTTCCTAAGTACTGGAGGCAGGAAATGTAGAGGTGTTGCCAATACCAACTAAAATGATGAGCACACTTTAGCACCTGTCACTTTTGTTTCCTTTGTAATAAAGTGGCCTTAACAAGTGATCACTCCTTTGACAATGCCTTTATTTGTTTTTCTTATTAGAACAATGGAGCTATCTTTGTTCAGGCATCTTCCAGGGTCAACATCTACTTCAAGGACTCAGATTCTGGGTCAGGGATACAACTGAAGAAGAGGCCAACACTCCTGAATATGTTTTCTGCCTTTGTAGTCATACATACTAATATAAATATACAGGTTATTGTGAGAACGGACTAAAGGAATCAAAACGCCCTCAACTCTAATGATTGCATAGCACAGTAAAGCCTTCTTAAAACAGAAGATATTCACATGTCTCATTCTATCACATATCCAAAAACATTTTCAATACAGAGATCCAAAATAGCCAAATGCACATCCTGAACCACCAGTGTATAGTGCATATATAGCTGTTTATTCCAAACTGCATATAACTGTTTTAGGTTTTTGGGCTATTATCAGTGCAGTGTATGGAAACTATGGCCAAAAAGCCTGAAAGAGATGTATGCAGGAATAAAGGGCTAGAGAGCGAGAAACACAATAGCACTGCATGGAGGGTGGGAGTGGGAGCTGCCCAAGATAACTTTACAGATTAACTAGTGGGTGTTTGGTTGCTAGGACACAGTCCTAGCAACCAATTACCAGCTAAATATGCAAAGTTAACTATGGCAGCTCTCTCTCCCACCCTCCATGCAGTTCTACTGTACCTCTTGTTCTCGATCTGTCCTGCCGCCTGCTCTCTGCTCTGTGTAACTTTCAGGTAGTGGAGTGAGGGGGCAGATGACCTGGCTCTGAAGAATAGGGGATTAGGGGATGCTTGATGTGAATGTACAGAGAGTTTAACTTTGTGGATTATGTAAAAGGGCAGAAGGGCAGATCACGGTACTGTGTGTGTGTAGGAGGAATGGGGGGGTGATGTGAAGGGGCAGAAAGAACTACTGGGTGAAGATGTAAAGTGACAGAGATCTCTACTGTGGGGGGTGATGTAAATGGGTGGAGAGCACAATGGGGGTGGGTTATGTAAAGGGAGAGAGAGCCCTACTGTGTGTGGGGGGAGGATGTGAAAGGACAGAGAGTCCTACTTTGGGAGGGGGCAATGTAAAGGGACAAAACAAACCCACACTGTGGGGAGTGATGCAAAGGGACAGAGAGTCGTACTGTGGAGGGGGAGGGTGATGTAAAGGGACAGAGAGCCCTACTGTTGGGGAAGGGTGATGTAAATGGACAGAGAGCCCCACTGTGGGGTGGAGGTGATTTAAAGGAACAGAGAGCCATACTGTGGGGGGGGGGAGTGTAAAGGGGCACAGAGCACTGCTGTTGATGGAGTAATGTAAAGGGAGTGATGTGAAGGGGCAGAGGACACTGTGGGGGGAAAGTAGAGGAGGACACTATTGTGAGGGATGATATGAGAGGGGCAGAGGACATTGCTGTGGGGGGAAAGTGATAAAAGAAGGGCAGAGGACAGTGCTAGGGGGTGGGGTGGGCAGTGCTGTGGAGTGGTGGTGATGTGCTTTCAGATAAACTGTGAAGGGGCAGTGGATACTGATGTAAGAATAGGATTGTGATATAAGAGGAGGTGGGGCTGTGATGTGAAGGTCCGTGAATTTTAATTCCGTACCTCTGCTCTATAGTGTGTACTTGTCTCTATCCAGAGCACTAATTGTGATTTCTGTCTGCTGCTTCATTCCTTTGCTATCGTCATGAGTCGCTTCAGACAAGTTTTCCTGACACCAAGACAGAAAAAAAGTGACAGGGGAGGGAGCTCCTGCAGACAGCCTGTGATTGAAAGCCTCAGCTCTGTTGCTGTGTGCTATGTGAAAGGGGAGGGGTGTCCCTTCTCTCCAATTAGCTCCTGGCTTTCCTCATTGAGTTGTGCAGCGTTTGACTTAGGAGGATTTGTTTCACCTCTGTGTGTCACCTGAGACTAGTCACTTCACTGGGTATATGTAAGGGTTTATAACCACTAAGAATGATTTGCTTGGCTCTGTCCACTATGCCACTATGCTAAATAAAGACTTATTGTAACTGCTGTTTGTACTTTTCTGTATTGAGTTAAACTTACTCTCATAGTGCCTTGGCCAAGGTCAAACACTTAGCCTTACCTTGCCTCAATCCTGCTTGCAGTTTGTTTAGAAGCAGAAAACATTCACTTTCACCATGAGTCTTTTTTTATTAGCTCTTCCGACGCTATGTGCATGGCACTTTGAACACGGCAATTTAACTAAGGCACTTCAACAAAGGCAAGTACAAACATTAGTGTTCCACTGCAAGTAGAGTGCAAGTGCTATTTCATGTCTTATCCCTTTCTCTGCTCTCTCTGAGGCCACATAATGTCATTGCCTACAAATCACTGCGGCATTTGCCCATGTACAAATACTATTCCCACCTCACCTCCCTCATCCTCCTACTACTACTAACTTTTGGAGATATTGCCCCAAACCCTGGCCCCCTCTCACCTGCAGAACTGGCAGCCTCCCTTCTCTGGCAGCAACTGCAACCCTCACTCCCCTATCTCAATTCCCCTGCTTTCATAAAACACCCCCCCCATGTGCCTTCTGGAACAGCCGCTTAGTCTCCAGCAAATTTTCCTCTGTCAATGACCTTTTCCTCTCCGACTCCCTCAACCTACTTACTATTACTGAAACCTAGCTTCAGGAATCCGACTCTGCCTCTCCAGCTGCTCTCTCTCATGGTGGCCTCCTCTGGACTCGCCCAGACCCAGAGAACAAAAGGGAAGTGGAGTTGGACTTCTTTCCTCACAAAGCACCTTCCAGGTTCTTCCAACACCTCTCTCTCTGTCCCTCTGCTCTCTTAAAGTGCACAGTATTTATATTTTTTTCCTGTTTGTCTCAGGATTACAGTCATTTACCAGCCTCCTGGTCCAGTCAAACACTTTATTGATGATTTCTCTGCATGACTAACCTACTTTACCTGCCATCAGCTTTGATGACTTTAACATTTCAAAGTTCTCAATCTAACTTCTTTTAGCCTAACACAATGGACACAAACCATCACTCACTCCAATGGCAACACCTTTGACTTTATATTCTCTGATCTCTGCACTCCCTGCAACCTCTCTTACACCCCTTTTCCTCTCTCTGATCACAACCTTATCAGTTTCACACTGTCTCCTACCTCCGATGCCTCCAGCTAGGAAACAGTTACCTGTAGAAACCTCCACCACCTCAACCCTTCCCTTCTTTACTCTTCTACTGACTGCCTTTATGACAAAATTGCACCCCTGTTCAGCCCAGACCTGACAACTGCTGTCTAACACTTACTGTCTTCTTCCCTGGACACCTGGAAACAGATGACACCAGATGTCTCAAAAAACACAGCGTGGCGTGAAGCTAAATCCCTGCAAGGCTTCACCCTCTACAAATCTGCCCTTCTCAAATACAAATCCTGCCACCACCCTGCTAAACAAACTTACTATACCACTCTCCTCAAAACCCTCTCATCCAATCCTGATCAACTCTTTTCTACTCATACTTCCTTACTTCACCCCCTACTGCCTTTACCCACTAACTTACTCAAGAACAAGATCAATATAATTTGTAATAAGATCTCCAGTGGCCAGCTGTCTCCTCCAACAAACATACCAGGTCAAACACCACACTCAATACTTTCTTCTTTTGACCCTGTTACCACTGAGGAAGTTGCCAAACTCCTTTCCGAGGCCCACCTCATCACCTGTCCCCTGGATCCTGATCCCTTACATTTATTGTGGCCCCCTTCCTGCTCCTTAACTCTCTAACAGACCCATCTTCAACCTTTCCTCCGACACCTTTCCCTCCCCACTCAAACATGCACTGGTTACCCCCATAGTTAAAGAACCCTCACTGGAGCCCACCTTATAAATACCTTAATACCCATCTCCATGTTCCAGTTTGCCTTGTCCACAACCGTATGATTTGCAACCACACCAACAACAACCTTCTTGATCCCCTAAAGTCTGGCTTCTGCCCACAACATTCCACTGAAACTGCCCTACTAAAACTCACTAACAACCTACTATTTGCTAAAGCCAATGGACATTACTACATACTAATACTCTTCGACGTTTTGCTTCATTTGACACAGTCAACCACTCGCTCCTCCTTAGTAAACTCCACTCCCTTGGCCTCCATGACTCTGCTCTTTCATGGTTTCCTGTTACCTATCCCAGCACACTTTTAGCATCACATGCAATACCACCTTCTCCACTCCTCTTCCTCTTTCTGTAGGGGTACCCCAAGGCTCTGTCCTAGGGCCCCTCCTATTCTCTCTTTATACCTCTTTATTGGGCCTATTGATAACCTCTCACGGCCTCCATTACCACCTCTACGCTGACAGCACCCAGATCTATCTCTCTACTCTTCAGCTAAACCCCTCGATCTCCTCATGTATCACATATTTACTGAGCGACATATCAGTATGGATGTCACACCACTTCCTCAAACTCAACCTTTCTAAAAGCTCCCGAACCCCCGCTTATGACTTTACAACTGAGATCAACAGCACAACCATTGGTCCCTCCCCACATGCAAGGATGCTAGGTTGTATCTTAGACCTCGACCTCTCCTTCAGGCCCCACATCCAATTACTGGCTAAATCTTGCCACCCTATTCTCCATAACATTTCCAGAATTCACCCCTTCCTGGCTAATGACACCACAAAACAACCTATCCATGCCTTGGCTATATCCAACCTTAATTACTGAAACTCCCTCCTCACTGGCCTGCCTTTTGCTGCTAGACCTATACACCCTACTAACTGATCTGGGACTGCTGCCCCTCTCTGCCAATCCCTTCACTGGCTTCCACTAGCCCAAAGTATAAAATTCAATATGCAGAAATTGTCCAAATCGTCCTTCCTGCTCCTCCCAAGACATCTTGCTCTCTAGCTCTCTTGTTGTCTCTTTCCATGCTCACCTCCTGGAGTTCTCAAGAACCTCTCCCATCCTCTGGAACTCCTTACCCCAGTATGTCCGGTCAGCTATCACCTGTTGTATCACCTTCCTCTTCCTTTAGATTGTAAGCTCCTTGAGCAGGGCCCTCATATTCTTTCTGTGTTGAACTGTATTGTAATTGTACTGCCCCCCCCCCCTTTTTATATTGTAAAGTGTTGCGCAAACTGTTTGAGCTATATAAAGCCTATATAATAACAATAATCCTCTTTTATGAGAAGCCTGATGAATTTGGTTCAATTTAATTTTAATGTTTTTGGTTTTGGGCTTAATACTTCCTTAAGTTAAATGAAGGTAAAGTATGTGGACTACTTAACTTTTACTCAACTGCAACATGCAACCATTTATTTTTCTAAGCTTATAAATAGGATGCCATCTGTATTATAGTGCTGTGAATGCCTTTACTCATGTAATATTGACAGTCAAGGATGGTAACTATACTAAGCCATTTATGGAATGGGCAAGTGTACATCTCTATGTGTAAAAGGTCATTGGCCTTTCTTTTCTTTTAGTAGAGATGACAGCTGTCCTGGTGCAAATGATTACAGACTCTCCACTTTCATTTTCTCTTGCTCTTAGTCTAACTAGTCTGAACTATTCATGTTGGGTTCACCAGTATGCACTTTCACCTGCTATGGGAGAAATGTGGAGGCTGTCATAGCTGACCTAATCGTGAAAAGCCTAATTCCAAAACTGCCATGCAGATCTTGTGTACTTTCTCAGTAAATGGTTTGAAATAACATGCAACAAGTAAAATCAGAACTCCTGATCTACATGTCTGTTGTGGTTCAGTGACTCACGAGGTGTTGAAGCATGACAGCAAGGATTCAGCAATGGTAACTTCCATACTTCTTTCTAGACAGGTTTCCTTTAAATACCTTTCAAATACAGATGTCAGCTTGCTTGCTGGAATGTTCACATGTGCTGCAGGTACTTTTGTATTGTAGAAACACATCCTTACATCTTGTACAGTCTTGCTTTCTGGTCTATTATTTGATGCCAGCACAATAACTTAGTGGAATTTATTGCATGATTCTTTATATTCAGCAAAAGAAAGGATCAGATAGAGGGCAAAAGCAATGTGAGAACACTGCAGTCTGAAATGCTGAAGAAACTTAACAGATAAAATGTACATCCTAGTGTGCAGCACAGGGAGGTGCGCACCAAGTCCATTATCTTGTTAAGAGACAGTTCTTTTGTGGCTTCCTTTCATTTCATTGGTGGTTACAACCCTAAAAACACATTGAAAGGTAGCGGACCTTTAAGGATCATTTTTAGATTTCAAGTGTAATGTTATTATCTAAGGAGCATATGTTGCTGATGTACCACCTTCTGAATCAGAATTACTGTAGTTATGAAAGGGAATGCATGTTCTAGGATTGAGGAATGTCAATAAAGAAGAAAGTGTGTTCTTAAAGTTGGCATGAAAAATACACCCAAGACTTTTGAACTGAGTTTATTCCAATGGATCTTATAACTGTATAAAACTACAAAGCTTTCAACAAAAGTGTATATAGAGAAACTCCAGCCTAGGTATTAGAACATGAATGGATACTACAAAACCAGTAGAATATATGGCCTATAATATAGACAATTATGGCCTATAATATAGACAATTTTCTATTTTTCTGTTTTTATTCTTTTGTGTGGTAGCATCACAGATCAGCATCATGGACTTCCAACAGCTGTATTATGAACTGATTGTATAGAGAGACTGATGATGCAGAAATGTAATGCAATAAAAACATTATAATATAATTTTTTCAGGGTGTGACATGACCATTCATAAACAGCAACTTGCTGGGGAAACCAACAAGCTATGAAAAGTTAAATTGTTTCATAGATATTTTTCTGAGGTGCAGCAGTATCTCAGCTTACCAGTGGTGGAGGTGTAAAAAAACAGAGTTTGATTCACCCCCATATTGGCTAGATTCATTTACAGTGGCTACTCAATGCATTGGTTTCAAAGCTGTAGCATCTTCTGTAGCATACATTCCTTTTGAAGTCCACTATTGTTAAATTGATATATTCTGATTGGATTAGTGTATTGGAGAAACCTGTGAATTTACCATTCTCAAGGCAGCATTAACACAGCAGCACCAACAATAATATTAGCACATTGGTTCAGTGCATGAATTAGACGAGTAAAATATAGATTTTGTTTTCAGTGATGTTAATGGCTTTTCAACAGCTGCCATCCTTTTTGACTTGTTACTGATTAAGAATAATTTAAAAACAGAGATTTATACACATATATTTAATTATTTATTCATTTATAGAGAAAGAATATACAGTATGTATGTATGTATGTATGCAGAAATGCTGTTCAAATTCAGCACTTTGGACTACTGTAGAGAAGAGAGGGCTGCAGATAAACAGGTACAGCTTATATAGGAGGATTTGTTTCATCTCTGTATCACCTTAGGTTGGTCACTTCACTGGGTATATGCAAGAATTTACAACCACTTTAAACAGTTATTGGTCTATGCAAAACTGTATCGCAAACTGAAAGACTGTAACATGACCCATCAAGGCAATAAATATTAGAGGAGGAAATGTGAGGATCTCAGGTGTCCCTGGAAGCCATCAGCAGATTATGAGTCCACTAATTGACTACACATATTGTAGATGTAGTTTTTCAAGTGATAAAATGGTCAGGAGGATACAATTGCCGATCCAGCATGGCTGCTCTTTTCTGGGCTTTTTTCCAACACAAATTTGTAAAACTATGCAACTAAGGTTGATCTATCACATTATCATCCTGCAAAAGAATGTATGTGCTATGGCTGTTGCTATGACTGTTGCTTCTGCAATTTTTGATAATACCCTGGTACTGTAAACATGACGTTGCTTTTTGAGTTGCAGTTAATATGTAGTTCTTGATGGCAATGGTCAATGCCCATTCAGAACTAAAGTAAAACATTGTAAAAAATATCAAACAAATGTAAGCAATAAAAACATATATTAAGAGAGTTTGTGAATGATACAAATATGGAACCTATGTTGTTAATCTGATGTCAGTCATAGTATATTGCAGGACGATACAACAGAAATGTTCTATACTGTAATTATATTCCATTGTCATACAGGACCTAATCTTAAAATTGATACTACAAAGGTGTCACATTGCAGAATGTCTCTGTTGGAATTCCCTAATATTTTATGTGCAATGAAACACATTAAGAGGAAAGGCCTGGGCATGAACTTGCAGGACTCATGTTGGCTGTAAAGGTGCCAGAGAATCGGACATCTGAGTCTGAGCCATGCAGGTGACAGATCTGACGGTGTCATCACAGTGGTGGTGAATTCAAATCCATGAATGCCATCTTAATAGGTTCAGTTGTAAGCACCAACAGATGTGTATGTATTTTATTGTGGTTTTGGATTTAAAAAAAAAAAAAATTCAATAAACTACACTGTGTGAAGCTTTATATATTCTTTCATTATTTGAGAGATTTCAAGAGTTGTAACACAGTCTAAAGATGGAGTGTAAGAAATGGAGCAAAAGATTGTTTTAACAAAATGATTTTGACCTGAATTTGCAAAACAATCACAGGTGTTGGGAACAATTTATCCACATGAAGAGTACACACCGATGTGTAGGAACAAAAAAAATTATTATAGAAGCCAAGTTGAAACCACCACACATGCCCACTGGTATCTACATAATAAGAAACCCCTCATAATGGGAACAGCAGGTGTGCAGACTTGGGAATCTAAGCACAGATATCTTATCAGTAGAGACCTAAGGAGATATATGAATCTGTCAGATAGTTGAACCCCCAACAATATACCAGACATGGAAATAACTGAGCCTTTAAAGGTTTTACCAGAAAACGGTCTCATTCTTTAGACTCTTAGTGGATACAGAGTTACCTAAAGAATAGAGTACTGTTGTAGATGGGATATATTCAAAGCAAAGATCAGTCATTAGTGGTGCACCACAAGGTTCTTCACTAAGTCCTGTTCTTATGGTTTGTAAGTGATATAATTAAAGATTTAGTAAGCAAGGTATTTATTTTTGTTGATGACACAAAGGTGTGCAAAAAGGTTGATTATTCTAGTGGTGTTTGTAAGATTTAGCATTGCTGGAAGATTGGTCAAAGAAGTGGACATATCTAAATGCAAAGAAAATTATTTTAGGGAAGAAGGCTCCTCTGAGTACAGTATGTCTTGTGTGTGTGTGTGTATGGGGGGGGGGGGAAGATCCAGTGGATAAAGATTTGGGAGTACCTGTTTTAGATTATTGCAAAATGAGCAAACATTGTGACCATCCAGTGGGGAAGGGAAAGGAAACATAATTCTAAGTTGTATCACTAGAGGGATTACCATTTTATGAATTAAGGTAAAAAACCTGTGCTGCAGGATCCCCCTAGCCCCCCTTTTTGTTACCTGAGCCCGATCCAATCTAGCAGTATGCACAAAAGTAGTTGCTTTCACCCCTGTCTCCCTCCTCACTGGGCAGATTGATAACAGGTGGAGCTATTGAGGGAGCAAGAGGAGCCTGGATAACCGAAGGGGACCCTCAGAAGAAGATCGGGGCTGCTGTGTGCAAAACCATTGCACAGAGCAGGTAAATATAACATGTTTTTTTATTTTAATTAAGGCTTAATGTTACTTTAAACCTCATTTAGCATACTGGTTACAGTTCTGAAAATCTAATTTTATGAAAAGAAATTAATATGATAAAATGAGTACAGAAACAGGCAACAGGATGAAAGGTCTGGGGGATAAAAACATATCAGGAGAGACTGCGGGAACTTAATATGTACAGTCTGCAGGAAAGAAGTGAAAGGGGGAGCATGCATGAAACCTTTGAATGTATCAAGGGTGTGAACAAGATTCTGGAGGCCAGTATTTTCAATATGAAGCTAAGAATAAGAACAGGGGGAAATGACTTCAAACTACGGGAGGCAAATTCAAAACTAATCTTAGAAAGTATTTTTTAATGAAAGAGTGGTTGATAGTAGTTGAGGTAGTGAGTTAGTCAACAATAAGAAAATGTAAACATACTTGGGACAAACATAGCTCTTATAACAAAGGTTAGAAAAAAAAACAAAGAAAAAAACAGAAACAGGCAGTCTTGATGGACCACTTACTCTTTTTGAAGCCATCACTCTTCTATATTTATATGTTTTTCTTGCAGAAACTGAAAATAGCCTGTTTCTTTCTCTTCAGGAGACATGTACAGCATAATCATACTAATTGTTTATTCATAAAATGTTTGTCTACATATTTTAGAACACATCTTATAAGATTTATTGTTGTATACCACTTCATTTTGCCGACACCTATTTCTTTCTATAATGTTCCACTTAGTAGAGTGAGGTTTCTACTATGCATAATAAAGTTTATACAGAAATGGTGACTGGCAGTGGGTTTTTAAGAAGCACAAATGAAAGAGATTTCCATTATTTTCTTAAAGTAATGATTTAAAAGCACTAATGTAAATTCTTGAAGTATATACAGTAGTTACTTAAGCCTGAATGAATGATGGTAAGCTTGTCCTTGGGACCACGTCCAAGATAAATATTTCACAGAACACACATCATCTATACTGTACTTTTTAAAGGGTTTATTAAAATCAGGATGGCAGAATGCAAAGTATGCATAGAGTCTTATTTAATAAGTTAGTCTAAAATGCAAAGACCTTTTATAAAATGGCAACTAAACTCAAGATATCTTTTTTATCAAATACCACAGTAAAGTGAAATGTGAATTTTAGCTCTCAGTTTCTGCACCATACACACAGCCATGGATTTTTACACTCATTTAATAAATATGTCTGATTTACCTTGATCATGGATTCAATTGAATGTACTATAACAGAATTATGTAGTTCAATCACATACAAATTATTACATTTGGTCAACAGCTAAGTCTTTATGTTCCCTGCTGCACCATTAGCTGTCACATTTAGGGGGTGCTATCTATGTGTGCACTGGTACTCGGGTTCCCAGGAACATTTGGAGCAGACAGAAGAGGATGGGCAGATCAACAATAGCCTAATGATCATTAGCTATAATTAGCAGATGGACCATCTATCTAGGGACAGGATGTTACAGTGACTTTAATGCAGGCCATAGACGGGCCGTTTGTCAGCCGAATTGTCAGCCGATAAACGAAAAATCGGTCGGTGCCGTTGCCGATACTGCCACCAATGCTCACGAAAGAATGGGACAAGAAACCAGTTGGACAGAGACAGGGGAGCACACCATACAATGTGACAGCAAAACATATACATTATCTTTTTATTTGGATACAAATGGACACATTTGTTGCAACCGCAAGACTTTTTCATGTAAAATATAATAGCGGACTTCTTCTTATTAAGTGTTCTTGAATGGCAAGACCATTTACTGTTATCTCACATATATATTCTTATTATTATAGCCAAATTTACCACCCTAACTCCTCCCACAGTTTTTACACTACATAGACAAGTAATATACCGAAACGTGCGGATTGTTCCTGATTGGTGTGCTATTACTTTGTTGAATGTTTCGCCGAATGGTTCATGAAATATCAGCGTTTTTGTGGTGAAATTGGTCCTATAGGAATGAATGGCGGAAAGTTCAAAACTAGAGTGGGAGCTGACAAAAGCTAGAGTGGGAGCTGAAAAATCAGGACATGATTTCTAAACTGCCATCACTCCCTCATTTTCAAGCCCACCCACACAAATCTTATATCAAAACGTTCAGCTATCCCTGCTGCCACTAACAATGTCCACGACTAAGCCATAGTCCTGATAGTTTTCACAATATGACCATTTGTTTGCAACTCACGCCGCCCATTGACATTCATTGAAACTCCACTCTAGCCACCTCAAATTTGAAGGGCAATTTCTACACTGCAACTGTGCCTTCATTTTTAATATTTCAGAAACATACTATGCATCAAAATGTAGGTCTGGGTCTTGTGATTCTCACAATATAAAGCTCTTCGCTGTAGGATTTATAGTTTTTAAAACTACGACCATTTGAAGACGCCAGTGAAGTGAGCAATTTGGAGCAGTTTGTTTTTAACCGCTCTTCTCTGCCCTTGCTGTAGAGTGAGTTGCTATAGGAACCCAGGTGTGTGAGCAGGCAGCAGAGTGACAAGCCACTCCACCCAGTTACTCCGCCCACTCCAGTTGTAGACTACTGGTGGAGGCAATTTCCCCAGAATTTGTAGCTTTTCTAGTTATTATTATTCTTCCTTGCAGGTCAAGGCTCATGTGCAGATTTTTTATTGGTAAAATTTGCCCATCATTGCCAGGAAAATTGGTCGATCGTCCAAATCGGCCACAAATTTTCCAACATGACCAATAAAAAAACTGCAAAAAGCCCGAAATACGGTCAACCAATTAACCCACTAACAGTGCGAAATTCGGCAGTTTTTTTTTTTCGGCCGAAAAATTTGCTGATTTTCGACCCGTCTATGACCGGAATGAGCCAGAGGGTTTTCAGAGAATATGCATTGCATGAACCACCTGGATGTAGAATGTGCCAAAGGTAGAGAGAGGGATGCAGCTGAAAGCATTGGTGTCATTGGAGGGTAGGCGGAGAGTAAAATTAGGTCAGTAACAAAGATCACAATCACAAACTAACAAACTCTAAAATAGTCAGCTGCTTATCTTAAAGGAGAACCCAACAATTCAGATCCTGTAACAACATTCCCTGATGTTTGGGCATTCTTGGCTTGCTCCTCTAAAAGGCCAGCATGCCTAAAAAATGTTGGTGCACACAAGAGGAACCTGAACCTCCTACATAAGCTGTACCAGTTTATCAGCAGCCATCTCTTCTCTACATTAGTTCAAAGTCCACAACATTTCTGAGTTTTCAGAGGCACTGGGTGGAGATCTGATGTCACAGCTCAGACAGCAGAGCCAAGTGTAACCTAAGATCTGAGTGAAGGGAACAGACACAACCCATAATCATAGGGAAACATGCACAGCTATGGCTGTCAATCATAGGCTGTGTGCTTGAACTTCCCTCCCCCACCCCACCCCTATTCCTTGGAGTCAATATGACCTGTCAAAAATGACTCATGCAGATAGCAGAAGAACCAGACTGCAGTGTGTTGGTGATCAGGGACACTGTAACTGGTGTGGAGGACATTAGGGACATTGGGCTCCATTCAAAAAGCAGTATCTACCACTTTAAGAAATGCAGTAAAATATCGCAGTGTTTTTCAAAAAGGTTTTGGGCATTCACTAAAAAATGTTTCTAAAATACAGCATGCAGTATTTTTCCTAAATATGCAGTACTGATCTCATGAAACCATGCGGAATGCATACAGTGGAGAAGAATTAAATCCCCTGACAGTTTTTTTTGTTAATAAAGAGGTAAAATGGTATAAACCTTAGAAATATGCAAACTCACTAAGTCAGTGCGGTCCATGCAGCATATGTATTAATACAAAAGTAAAAAGGTGACTAGAACACCAGTCAAAGACAAGCTGCATTCACAGGATACACGTGGTGTATCAAAAACAACTAATTACATTAAGAAAATACAAAATGTATTTCTAAATGTCAAGTATTGAATGAAAATAGTATAAAAAATCACACACAAATAAAAAATACAATGTTGTAGGAGAAGGGTATTTATATATGTGTGTGATTTTTGATACTATTTTCATTCAATACTTGACATTTAGAAATATATCCTGTATTTATTTAAAGTGTTACTAAACCCACAACAGTAAAATCAGTCTGTGTATGCAGTAAAGCATGCTTGTTATACTCACTGTGGAACCTAAGGGGTTAATCCTCTGTATTGTGTAAAAAGGCTGTTTGATCCTGACTTCTCTGATCTTCCCTTCTTCCAGTATCCTCCTCTTATTTCCTGATAAGACATATCGTGTGGAGTCACTCTGCACATGCTCAGTTTAGTGTGTATTGCTAGAAAGGTTTTTTTTCTTGGGAGAGTGCATGTGATCAGCACAGAGCCAATCAGCACTGCCCAGACAGAGGTCAGGGGTTCTGCATCCTCCTAGAGCAAAATGAAAACACCTCCTACAAGTTGTAACACGTACTCTGCTGGACACTGATAGAAGTCACAAGACTGCTCTAACTGCTGATGAGTAATTGACAACAAAATTTTATGAATCAATCTAATTCATAAAAGCTTTGCTTCTGTTCCTGGAGATCTGTGATTGGTCCACCGCTCTCACATGATGCATGGGGCCAAGCACAGCACCTTGTACCATGTGACCAGCTGGAGCAAATCACAGATCAATATTAAAAAGCAATATTAAAAAAAAGTTTTAAAAAATCCCTGATCACTATAGTAACATTGCACTATTCTGATGAAAGTATGTTTAAAAAATAGTAAAAAAAAAAGAAGAAAAACAATGTTTAAAAAAAAATAAAAAATGTTTTTAAAAAATTATTGAGACAATTTTTTTTTTTTTAAATGCTTGCTGCCTGCCCACCAACAATGTGCAGGCAAGCTAGGCAAAGCAACATAATCTTACATCGCTTTCTATTTCCGGGTGTGCATGCACATTCGCCCCCCGCTGCCCCCTATGACGTTCCAGGGAGAGAAGAACGAACATGGCACAAGTAAAAGCATTACATTTTACACACATGTTAGATTAGCATATTTAACTCTTTTGATTGCCCCTATTAACCCTTTGATCACTCCTTCACCCAGACAGTTCCATTAGTACAGTGTCAGTATATAGAATTTTTCACTGATCACTGTAGTACTGCCACTAGCAACACCAGATAGCATCTGGGTCAGTTAGTGCCCCTCCCAGCCAGGGTCAGCTAGCATTAGATTGCCCGCACACTATCACACTCATGCTAGGTTGCTGATCACCGCCATTGCTAGTATGGTGTTTGTACGGATCAAGATATTGATCACAAACAGAACTATACTAGTTCCTCGTATAGTGTCCCCAAAAACGTAGTTAGCAGGTTCAGCCTCGTTCGCTGCCAGCACTAGCATTTAGCCCCTCTGCTGTTTTTTATGGAAGATTTTTATCATTTGGTTGTGGGCCAAAGTAATTTATACGCACAACAATACATCACCACCCACCCAAATTCAGCTCTTGCCAGCCAATTCACATGGAAACCTATCAGTTTCTGAATTAAAAACCTTTTTGGGTGTAAACCTCAACATGGGTATTACAAAAAAGAATGATTTGCAGTCATATTGATCCATGTACCCGATTCATCATATGCCCATGTTTTCTGCTGTTACATATATGCCCACCATGGACCAGCAATGTACTGGTACATTGCTGGAGTGGTTATACCGAGATGATGCCTGCAGCTACAGGCATCATCCTAGTATTGTTTTTATCAGCTGGTGGTTGGCTTTCATGTAAAGGCAATCCTAGCTGCTAATTAGCTGTTGGATAACTTTTACAAGCAGTGGGAAGGGACACCCCACCCCTCCCACTGCCTTCCAAGGTTTTCTTGGGTTCTTCCATCCCACCAGGGAACCCACAAATGCAGCCAGCAGTTCCACTGGCTAACAATAGGGCTGATTGGAGACTGGAATGCCTCCAATTATCTCTATGGTCTAAGAGACCGGAAGCTACGAGCATTTCATCATTTCTGTTTCTCCAGATATAACAGCGCCATTTTAAAATTGGGAAAGCATGTGATCACACCAATCTTGGTGTGATCAGATGCTTTAAGGGCAGAGGAGAGATCTAGAGTCTAATAGACCACAGATTTCTCAGAAAAGAGTACCCGTCACTGCCTATTGCAATCACAGGGGATATTTACATTCCCTGTGATAACAATAAAAGTGATCAAAAAAAATAAATAAAAGGGACAGTGTAAAAATAATTGAAAAAAGCAAAATAAATAATAATAATTATTATTATACAGGATTTATATAGTGCCAACAATGTGCACAGCGCTTTACAAAATGAAGGTAGACATTACAGTTACAATATAATTTGGTATGAGGAAACAGAGGGCCCTGCTCATTAGAGCTTACAATCTAATTTAAAAAAAATTCACCCCCACCCCCCTGCTCGCGAGCAAAGGCAAATGCAAGCCGCATGGTGGCATGTAAACAGAGATTGCACCATGCATGTGAGGTATCACTGTGAACGTCATATTAAGGGCAGTAATTCTAACACTAGACCTCCTGTGTAAATCTAAAGTGGTAACCTGTAAAGACATTTAAAGCTTTGCCTTTGGATATTAAAAATGTATGTAATTTGTCGCCGTTGCACAGACATGCGCAATTTTAAAGCATATCATGTTTGGTATCCATTTATTCTGCATCACGTCATTTTTTATAACTTATCAAACAATTGGGCAATATATTGTGTATTTGTGCATTAAAATTCTAAAAAGTGTATTTTTCAGAAAAATTTGCATTTGAAAAATCGCTGCGCAAATACTGTGTGACATAAAAAAAAATTCAATACCCACCTTTTAATTTCTAAGGCCTCTGGTTTTAAAAAATATAATGTTTGGGGGTTCAAAGTAATTTTCTAGCAAAAAAGTTTTTTTAAGTAAACAAAAAGTCAGAAAAGGCTTGGTCTTCAAATGGTTAGAAAAGTGGGTGATATCTGGCATAAGCTACTAATGTTGGCCCTGAATTGCCAGGATAGTAGAAGCAGCCCCACCACACACACAATAGGAAGTAGACACTCCAAGGTATTTGTTAAGAGACATGGTGAGTATTTTGCAGATCTCATTTGTTGCCATAAATTTTTGGAAAACGAAGAAAGAAAATGATAATGTATTTTTTTTTCTCTTTTTCTTTTGCAAAACCTTGTGACAAAAATGATGTCTGCAAAATACTCACCATCAGGGGCGAACTGACAATTGAGAAACTCGGGCACTGCCCGAGGGCCCGGGGTCAGTAGGGGGCCCCATGAGATGCCCCTGGTACCTTTTTCATAGACTTTTTTGAGTTTGGGCAAGGACACAGGGGCCCCATGATCCCCTATTGCCCAGGGGCCCCATGAGTTGTCAGTCCACCCCTGCCTCTTATCAAATTCCTTGGGGTGTCTACTTTCTAAAGAGGGGTCATTTGGGGGGTGTTTGTATTATTCTGGCATTTTAGGGTCTCCGAAACTGTGATACTGTAGGTAGTGAGTAAGTGATATAAGGAAAGATAGTATGCCCTTTGAAAGCCTGGAGGTGGTCGTTGGATTTTGGGGGCGTGTATGTGGTTAGGCTGCCAAAAAGCCTCTCACATGTGGTATCCCCATACTCAAAAGAAGTAGCGGAATGTGTTTTAGGGTGTTATTCCACATATACCCGTGGCATGAATGAGCAATATATCATTTAAGTGACAACTTTGTGTAAAAAAAACCATCATTTTCCAAAAATGTTCCATGGACTTACCAGGCCTCTCAGTAAATTCCTTGGTTTGCACTGCCCTGGCATTTTAGCACCTCAAGAAATGTGATAGGCAGTCAGAAAATAAAAGCTGCGTAAATTTCAATATATATACCTTAGTTTGTAGACGCTATAACTTTTACACAAACCAATGAATATACATGTATTGGGACTTTGTTTACCAAGACATGTAGCAGAATACATTTTGACCTAAATTTATGACTAACTTTGAGTTTACTATATATTTTTATAACCTAAAGTAAAAAATATCGTTTTTTTTTTTCAAAATGTTTGGTCTTTATTCATTTATATCACAAAAAATAAAAAACCCATTGGTGATCAAATACCAATAAAAGAAAGCTCTATTTGTGCAAAAAAAAGGACATAAATTGTGTTTGGGCACAGCATTGCATGACCGCTCAATTACCAATTGAAATAGCGCAGTGCTAAATAACAAAAAATGGCCTGGTCATTAAGGGGGGTCAATCTTACCGCATGCGTTTAGTTATTTATTTCCTTCTATGAATTGAGTTTAATGCAATTTCATGCCGTATTTTCCAAGCATTTTGAGTGTTTTGCGGTAAATGCTGCAAAACGGTATAGTGAATTGACATTTTCAGGATCGCATGCGATATTTAGGCAAAATGTATCTGGACACCTAAATACCACATGCAATCTGATTCTGTGATTGGAGCCCAATTCGAGGTGATTTCAAAAAGTTTCAAGACTAGTTTTGTAACACGCCAACAGATGGCAGCACAAAGCTGCACGCACAGTCACAGGGAGCATCAACCTTCATAAGTCAGTGTGCCAAAAGACATCATCATGTGTGCATCGGGAGCTGTGCAACTGGTGCTATTCTGACCACGTGCATTACCATGTCTGCTATTTAATCATGGACAGGAAGTTAGAACAAACAGCAAACGTGAAATTCTACATGAAACTTGCTGTCAATTATGAAATAGAAAACGTGGTAACGCATGTGGTCAGAATAGCACCAGTTGCATAGCTCCTGATGTACACAGGACAATGTGTTTTGGCACACTGATGTAGCACCCTCCTAGTTTAGCTAGCTGGAGCTATATCCTAATGGTTAGACAGGATTTGAGTAGCAGCTCAGGAGTAATAGCCAGAGGGGTAAAATTTTGGTCAGGGCTGAGAGGCCCTGCAGGCCAGCCCTCTGGAATTTCCCCCTGCACTGAGGCTTTTGTAGGAGGGCCTTGGAGGCAGTGGGTGGATCTGAGGAGTGGCTGGTTGAACTCTTGAGGGACCTCAGCCAATCCCCAACAGAAAGCTTGGCAAGGGGCTGGGACTCCCTTAAAAGTGTTGGAGACTGCTCAATAGCAGGAGTTGGGTGGAGGGAGTGTGGAATGTAGGAGGGAGGAAGATGTGAGGCTGGAGGAAGAAGGCTGCCAGGAAACCTAGTGGTATGGGGTCTGCCTGCAAGCCTGGAGCAGGAAAGGAGGAAAGATTGGAACTCACTGGCCCCCTGAGCGAGGACCACCTGTACAGCAGGGAAGGAGCAGCCCAGATGATAGGCCTGGTAGCAGCAACCAACCAGCAAGTGGTACAGCAGAGGAAATGAGTGAGTACACCTGCACCCCCTGGACAGATAGGGGAAGGAGCACTCTGGTGGAAAACCAGATTAGCCTCCTACTTGTGACTGTTCACCCATTAATAGGAACAGGAGCCAGATCCCCTGTTCAGGAGAATCTCCAGATTGCTTGGTAAAGAGGAGAATTTCATCTAGGGTCTGGGGTGGTACATCAAGGAGATGCTGGCTAGCTCTCCAACGGAGACTCTTTTGAAAAAGAGAAATTTATGAATAGTTCCAGGATGTTTGTCCTCAGTTATCGGTTCCCCTTGGGCATCCTATACCCCCTTACCCTATCCCAGTTCTAAATCCCCTCAATAAACAACAAACAAAAGCTCAAACTGATTTCTGACTTCAAATACAAGCTTGTGTGGAGAATGTAGATTGCCTGGCTGTGCAGGACTATAGGGGGACCCAAATCTACAGCAACCCCCCCAAGCGGGTAGTGCTACAATGATTTATGAATTTCGGTGCTCCCTGTGACTGTGTAAACAAGGATTGAGAACAAGGGAGACTTGTGCTGCCATCTGTTGGCATGTTACAAAACAAGTCACCTAACTTTTTGATACCACCTCGTATGACTGCTGTGGCGGTGATCAAAAAAAAAAAAACATTTTTTACACACTGTCACCAGAGCAGTGCACTGTTACCATAGCGACACTGCACTATTCTCAATAGGTGATTGGGATTTTCACTGTATGATCACTGTATAAGCAACCATTTACAGTGTGTTTGGCATCCATTCATAATGTCATCGTTGACAATTGTGATAGCTGTGATTGGCCACAGATATCACATGGTATTGCACAGAGCAGCCATAAATCTTTTCTGGGGTCCCCCACCAGCGTTCTTGGCTCCTCCTCTTCTCTGTCTGCAGCCCATAGCGAGAACTTGCTATGGGGCAGATGTGTGGGCTCCATCTCAAGCCTGGCTGTGTGCATCCATTGACACACACAGCATGGCTCAGCCCTGCCCCCAATCTCTGCTTACAGGATTGACTGAGGGAGTGGAGAGAAAACTGGCAGATGTGTACAGTGCTGGATCGATACAGGATTCAGAAAAGTATTTTGGGAGAAGGGCACAACAAGTGGCAAAACATTGTTTACCTTAATGCAAGGAATTCATTAAGGTAAATAATGTTTTACCTTTAGAACCACTTTAAGGGCTTGTTCCCACTTGGCTGTTTTACCAACGCTTGCCAAACGCCCCTATAGCGTTTGGCAAGTGTTGGTCCGGCATTTGCGGAGCGTTTTTTTATGCTCCGCAAACGCCGCATGCGCAGTTTAGCGGCTGTTGCTAGGCATTTGCCGAGTGTTAATAACGTCCCACAAATGCCTATAATGCAGTTTGAGTGGTGTTACCACTCCGCAACCGCGTCGCAATCGCACCGGCCGGGCGTTTGCGGAGCGGCACCATAGACGAGAATAGGTGGCTTCAACGGCTCCTGACTTGACTAGAGGCGTCCGCTTTGCCGCGACGCGACACAATTGCTCCCGTTAGAACAGCACCATGTGCTGTAATGTGCAGAATTGGCAGAGGCGTTTGGGAAGCAGTAAAAACGCTTCCCAAACTCCTCTCTGCCGCCTGCACACAACGCTAGTGTGAACGTAGCCTAAGGCTTCTGGGAGTGAAGACAGTTCTTCAAACAGGTATGAGAAGAAGAAGTCTCCCTTTTTCTCAATCCTTGTTTACAATTACAGTGCAGACACAGACAAGAGAATGTAAATAGAGCAAAAAAAATTGTCATACTGGTATGTCAGTACCAAAGCACCAGGAAGGAAATTCAGATGTGATAGGTTATTTTTGCAAAAATGATTGATCTCTTTATATATGTTAAAGAAACTAATGTGTTTAAAACTACAGTTACCCTTAAACATTATAATGCTTGTTGGAGATGTGGCGACATACTTGGGGTTGATTTACTAAAATTGGAAAGTGCAAAATCTGGTGCAGCTCTGCAGGTTTTTTGTCAAAGCTTAATTGAACAAGCTGAAATTAGAAGCTGATTGGCTACCATGTACAGCTAAGTATGTGAATGTACCAGTGTGATAATAGTGTCTATACGAAAACTACATAAAACCCCACATGCTAAAAATATGCTTTCTCCCCCGATAGTTCAAAATGTGCAATCCAAATCTTTCAGCATCTTAATGTCCTAAACACCCATGAGTGTGATTATCTTCTTCATCAATATTCTTCCTCCAAATGTGCAATTCTTCTTATTCCAATTTAACCCTCAAAAGAAAAATATAATTGCACATTATCTACAATATGTGATATCATTCACAAAAACGCACTTCCAAACTAGTGCCAAATCGTGCAAAAAACACTCCTCCGTGGGTTCACTTCTAAACATCTGTCATCCTTACTCTTACCCTATGTAAACTTGAGAATAGCTTTAGCAAATTCCACCTCCAACTTACTCCGTGGTTCAACCTCCCAAATCCGTCCTCCTCTGCATAGAAGATGCACAAACAAATTCTGTGTCTCAGCATATATCCATTCTCAAATACAGCATGGTATGTAAAAACCTTCTCCAAAATGGCTTCTCCAAAATCTGCAACTTCCGGTTTACATCCAATGCTACGTCTGACGCGTTTCGTCACTTCCGACTTCATCAAAGGCTGTACAAGTCGGACTGGCGGTCAGTTAAATACCCTCATACGTCCCCACCGTGAACAGGGAAGCACCATTTTAGAGGAGGACAACTTCATATTCGGAGATTCCTCTTGCCCCACAGACATTGATTACATTGATTCATAGATACGTACTTATGCCGTTGTTTTATAGAGATGTGTATTATAGCTACATTGCTACGATCTATTGTGGTTTAAGCTATCAATGTAATCAATGTCCGTGGGGGAAGGGGAATCTCCGAATATGAAGTTGCCCACCTCTAAAATGGCACTTCCCCATTCACGGTGGGGAACTCTAGCTACTCCAAAATGAATCTTGATCTCCAAATGTATCTCCAAAATGAACTTTAAAATATGATGCACCTACAGTAACTCTCAATACCCATTTATATTCTGTATGATGAACAATCCCACCATTATTTGTAAATATGTGTTAAAGTTGGCAATTATTTTTTGGCATTAGAACCTCACCCTATCCTTTTTTGTGATATCTTATGCAAACATTATGCTTTACCCACTGGATGGCATTCTATACTACTGAGGTGAAGCCCAACTCCCAGCATAAATCATATTAGTCAGTGAACTGCTAATAACATCCAGGAAACAACTTTGGCAAGTGTGTTATAATAACCCTTTGATTAACAATGTGCATGGAAACTGCTGTCAAACTACTCACATTATAAACAACAACCTAATCAATGATCACAATTCTACTCCAGTCTGTAGATAACGGCTCAGTTGTTCTTCCATTAGCTGCCGCCATCTTGCCTTTCATGTGCATGCCACATACTACATGCACATACTAGAGGCCAATTTAGACAGGAACCAATTAACCTACCAGCAATTCTTTGAAGTGTGGAAGGAAAAACATGCAAGCACAGAGAGAAAATGCAAATGCAATGCAGGTAAAGCTCTGGGATTTGAACCCTTGTGCTGCAAGCCAGGAGTGCTAACCACTAATTCATATTGAACAACACTTTTGGCCTTCAGATTTACAGAAGGGACAATGTTGATTGCTAAATGAATTGATCGCGCAGACAGGGACATAACTATGTGAACTGAATCTGTTGTGAAAAGGTGTTTTAAAAAGTCTTGGATGGAATATTTCTCAGGATGCTGTCATCTGTGCAATAGGTTCCCAAAAAGGTTTATACATTCTTGTGTTTAGGAGATTGCCTCTAAGAAAAACCTGGAAGCAATGTTCTGGAGGCTTATTAGGGAAAGGCTAGCTGGGTTTCCTAATCATCAGTCTGCAACAGGCTTTGCAATTTCAAAGCCAAGGTAACTGGCTGTGGCTGGGGACTGTTTCTGTCAGAGCTCAGGAGGAAGCGGTGGCGGGACATACCTGTGATCTCTGGTTGCATAAAATACTGAGTGACACAGGGCTTTACTGCATAAACATTGGCCACATTTACTTGAGGTTATGTTCAGTTACCATACCTACTTGATTAGCTTGTGCTTGGACCAAAAGGATTTATTTTGTGAGGCTGAATTTCAGTTGTGCTCTCTGCTGCAAGCCTGAAGCCATTGTTATACAGCTGAGCTGCGGAACCTGTACAATAGATTGCAGGCAGGGAAGTAAATTTATGGCAACCCTGACAGCATTATCACTTGTGTGAACTCATCGTGCTATTTCTGCTTTCATTGTGAGGCTGAACCTCTCACTCTTTCTATCTGGGTTTTTGAATCATTATTGCCTTTCTCTAATATTGTCTTTGAACAAATAAAACATTTATTTTTGTAGTTAAAGTATACAGCAACTGCACTTTAATATAGAACTATGGCTTCCCATTAAATAAAAAATATGTGCGGCAGCACTTAATTATACATTTTTCTCTTGCAAAGTCCGACAATGTGAGTGATGTCCACCTAAAGCAGCTTCCTGTGATGGTGTGGCAACAATGTTCCTCTACTCCTCAATTTAGAGCTGTGTTGCCACATTCATATAGGCTATGGCTGCTTGCACTAAAGTGGGAGAAGAACATTACAAGGGTTGTGGCTATCAGCATTGTCACTGCTGATTTACAAGCCTCTAGCTTGCCAATTGGCACCTGGACACTAGTCCTGGCCACTGATACTGAACTGGAAGAACTGCTTCAGTTGCTGTAACCCTTCCAATGTGAAGTGCAGTGTCTGGGAGGGGGAGAATGTGAGACACAAATGAAGGTGGATATGTGTTAACAGCAAGCTAGCAGTCTGCTATCCAGCTTTCTTTTCTCCATTAATTCCCATGTACCAGCCTATGGCATTTTTTCCTGACTATCCAAATCCATTACTTGCCCTGATCCTTAGTTTCATTCTTGACTTTTTGAGTCCACTACCTTCCCTGACCCTTGGCTTCATTCCTAGATATCCAAGTCTGCTACCTTCCCTGACCCTTGTCTGGTCCTTCGAGTCTGCTTGCCTGACCTGAACTCTGACTGCTACATCTCTACTGCATCTGCAACTAGCTCCATCCTCTGGACCAGTCTTTCTCAAACCTCTTTTCTCCACAGAACCCTGGTTGAGAAACCCTGCTCTGGACTGTCTCTGAAATTTACCTACCAGCTTCAAACCTACTTCCTGGTACCTTCTTATCTCCAAGTCCCTGGTCTTGAGCAGGGTGAACCTGGGGGGCACAACCTGGGGCCAGCATTCAGAGAAATCTATCTCCCCCATTAGGAGCTCAGGTACATACCAGGAAGCCCATAAACTGCATGCCCTGGGAGATCCCACATTAACTGCTCTCACATGGAGCCAACTGTCCACTTATGTGAGTCCTTATCCTACTCCCAGGTCTGATTTGTGCTTTACTGTGAACTGGCTGTCAGCCCGCACGTCCTGGGTAAGCCTACTATCTCTGTTTGGAGTATCCTTAAAGTGTAGCTAAAAGTTTCATATTGACACTGCCTCTGCACATACATTTGGTTCAGTCAGGGAAGCTAAATAATGCTTTTGTTTACTTTATGAGGCTTGTGCATCACATAGTACTTTGATTTTAGACTTGTTTACACCCTGTTCCAAATTATTATGCAAATTCTTTTTAAGTATCACAAAGATTAAATATTTTGTTTTTCAGTTTAACTCATGGATGGCATTGTGTCTCAGGGGTCTTTTGATCACTGTAAACCCAATTTAAGGAAAAACTACTAAAGGAGGGTGTTCCACATTATTAAGCAGAGCATCATTTTCAAGCAATATGGGGAAGAAAAAGGATCTCTCTGCTGCCGAAAAGAGTGAAATAGTTCAATGCCTTGGACGAGGTATGAAAACATTAGATATTTAACGAAAACTTAAGCGTGATCATCGCACTATTAAGAGATTTGTGGCTGATTCAAAGCACAGACGGGTTCGAGCAGAAAAAGGCACATTGAGGAAGATTTCTGCCAGATCCATGCATCGGATCAAGAGAGCCCCTGCTAAAATACCATTACATAGCAGCAAACAGATATTTGAAGCTGCTGGTGCCTCTGGGGTCCCACGGACATCAAGGTGTAGAGTCCTCCAGAGTCTTGCAACTGTGCATAAACCTTCTATTCGGCCACCAATAACCAATGCTCACAAGCAGAAACGGCTGCATTGGGCAGAAAAATACATGAAGACTAATTTTCAAACAGTCCTGTTCACTGATGAGTGCCGTGCAACCCTGGATGGTCCAGATGGATGGAGTAGTGGATGGTTGGTGGACGGCCACCCTGTTCCAACAAGGCTGCAACGTTAGCAAGGCAGTGGTGGAGTCATGTTTTGGGCCGGAATCATGGGAACAGAGCTGGTCGGCCCCTTTAGGGTCCCCGAAGGTGTAAAGATGACCTCTGCAAAGTATGTGGAGTTTATGACTGACCACTTTCTTCCCTGGTACAGAAGGAAGAACTATGCTTTCCGTAATAAAATCATCTTCATGCATGACAATGCACCATCTCATGCTGCAAAGAATACCTCTGCATCAATGGCTGCTATGAGGATAAAAGGAGAGAAAGTCATGGTGTGGCCTCAATCCTCCCCTGACCTCAATCCTATTGAGAACCTTTGGAGCATCCTCAAGCAATAGATCTATGAGGGTGGGAGGCAGTTTACATCCAAACAGCAGCTCTGGGAGGCTATTCTGACATCTTGCAAACAAATTCAAGCAGAAACTGTCCAAAAACTCACAAGTTCAATGGATGCAAGACTTGTGAAGCTGCTATCAAATAAGGGGTCCTATGTTAAAATGTAACGTGACCTGTTAAAATGTTTAAAAAGTTAAAATGTTGTTAAAATTTGATTGAAATAGCTTTTGATTTCAGTAAATATGCTGCAAACACAACAAATGACAATTTTCAGTTCTTTACAACCTATAAAGTGTTTTGAAACTTACTGTGCGTAATAATTTGGAACAGTGCATTGTAAGTGTTTTATGTTTAACAAAAATAGTTATCATTAGGAGGTTTGTTCAATAAAATTTGAATTGTACTCTTAATAGTTGATAACATGAGAATTAGGCTGACTGTTATTTACATCAATTATTTAGGTAAATGAGAAAAATATCATTTGCATAATAATTTGGAACAGGCTGTAGACTGTCATACAGGAACCTTTAGTTTTTAGTACTTTAGCTAAATATAATGGAATTGTATTTATCCCTGTAGCATATGAAGAAAGAAAAAGTAATGAATGACATTTTCCGAAACTATGTTCTGGTTCTAGCAACATAGCCTGGACTTATGTTTTCATCTGGATTTGTTATAAACAATTGTTCCAGGCCATCATTGAAGTGTACTGATTATATTTAACTTTATTTAGGTGTCACAAAGTGTGGTGACGTGGTGATGTGAGTTGTGCTGCATGCAGACATTCTGAAGGGCACTGCACCTTAAAAATGCATTACGATGTGAACAGGGCACATAGAAGACAATTGTTCTGTGCAGATCTGTGCAGTTCAATGGAGATGGTGTAAAGTGTATCTAAATTAAAAAAAAATGTTGTTTGCATAGAGTGGTAAGGGGTTTTATTGCTGTCTGTGAACATAATGGGCAGATTCACCCTCTCTATGGTTTCTGGTGACCACTGTCACCTGTACTGAAAGTGTTGAGAGATTCAGAATTTGGAGTTTTCACCAAGAAAGATATAGTAGGGTAATGTGCCAATTATGATACTTGGTGCTATGACAACTGTCTACGAGGGGATTTATCTCCCTTCGAAGAGATTTTCCCTTACATCTTGTTGTGTCTACAGAACAGGATGTAAAGGCAAATCTCCTCAAAGTAACACAGATCCAATGAAAACTAAGCAGAGGTTTTAACCCTTCCCTACGCCATCCAAAAAGATAATGCTTTAGATGCACTTTAAGAAGAATGAGCACCAGCTCTTGCCAGATGATTTTTTTTTCAGCTGGAGGAAGAACTACTGTAGGTAACATCTTGTCAGCAAAGGTGACCTCTCACATTTTCATGTTTTAAGACTGCTGGGATAAGTACAAATAGATACTTATTAGTTAAAGTGCAAATATTAAGTATATGGATGCAATGGAAGATTGTTAGCAGTAATATAAGACTCAGAGGCTGATTGGCTAAACTTGTAGTTTTCAGTGGAAGGTGTTTGCTTCAATACTGAATCAGTTTCAGGGGGGCAATTATATATTATTTTAAAATTCTTTTGAACCTGGCTGGGTTCTGGAAGTTAACAAAGGCCACTGCAGAAATCTGTGCCTTACTACTTTTGCCTCTAAAGGCATGCTGGAATTCCATATAGAGGTTACATGTATAATAAACTGAACACAAATCTGTCATAATATTCTGAGAAAATTGCTTCTGTGTTTTGGACATTCATGCATTATGCCCTTGAATGCCATACTCATTTAATGTCTGGGGAATTATCTTTCGATGATAGACCAGTTCTACTTGTCATATGCTTGAATATGCAATATATCATAGGCTGACTGAGAAATATTTTAGGGACTAAAGGACACTTTGCTATTTTCTGTACTGTTCATTGAATATTATACTATTTCCCAAATTTTACATTCTTTTCCTAGTAAACACAACATAACTATATTGAAAATTCTAAATATTTCAATTAATTTGATAATAATTACCAAATTTTAAGGAAGGATACAGGACTTTTCATTTAACCATTGAAAAGTAATATGCCCTGCAAAAATGAGAATTCCAGACTCAATTCCTCTCTTGGCTAAAACAACTGTACCAACAACCCTCTGCTAGTGTGCGTTATGTCCCCCATCTGTCTGCACCTTTCCCAATAAAGAGAGGGACACGATCTCACTCTTACCACTCGCAGGTGGTCAAATACTATAATTAGCTTTTTCACCTATAGCAGCCCCCTTTCCCATAAGGCAAGCAGGCCTACCAATACTCAGTTGCCCCCAAGACTTATACACAATGCTATAGTGCCTGGCTACCACATGGGGCAGGCGTGAACTGAGCACAGCAAACAGGTACAGTTGGCAGACAGGTGGAGTGGTTCAATGACAGTCCAGGTACAAGGCAGGCAAGGTTCAGGATAGTCATAGTCAGATCTGTAGTCAAAAGGCAGGCAGAGTTCAGAGAGTTGTCAATTTCAGATCCGAGGTCGCCAATGCAGCACAATTTACAAACGCAATATCACAAACATAAGACTGCAGGCTTGGCTGGCCTAAATCAGGTTTGGTCTCCACCCAGAGACTGGCCACATCAATAGCCTTGCAGGTGCACAGGCAGGGTGAATGTATCACAACCAGGATGCTGGAATGAGATGCTAGACACTCCTGACAGATGACAAGGGTGTTTCTCCCCTCCCCTTCTGTTTGTATTGTATCTGGAGCCACTGACACACCTTATCAAATCCAATGTGACTAAAATTTTACAAAATAAGCTTGTTCAAGGATGATCTTTTCCTAACCTTAACTCAAACATTTATCACCCTCCCTGTCCAATTATCTGCTCTTAAAAGCTGCTCTTAAGTATCGGGCATCACTATTAACACTATTAACTACTCGCTAAAAGTAAATTGCCAACTCTTAATAAATCCCTTCCAGAGACAGCTGCAAGCTCTCTTAAACAAAATTTTAATTTTGTTTGGTCTACATCTCACTTAGACAACTTGGGAAAATGGTTGACCCACTTCTAGCAGACCTTGTATGCAGCCAATTATACCCTGACCCTATAGTACGTCAAAAGCTTTATTTCCTCTTGGTCTCATTATAGCTTGATTTGGACGGGGAAAACTAATGCCATAAAATGACTATATCACCAACAATTCTCTAGTCTCTGCTTATAATTAATTGTTGCTGCACATTTTTTAATGGGAGCCATAGTTCTACTTTAATTTAACCGTCACTGTTATTATTTACTAAAACATATAGCATCATCACAGATATTTGCCAGTGTATGGATTTTAACATTTCTAAATGGTAAATGTTGGGGACATATCAATGAGCAATCATTTGTCAGTGATGATCTATTGAGCCTTTGCATCCTCAGCAACTGTCTCTGATCAAGTTATACAATAAAGCTAAAATTAAATGAGTATGTAAATAAAACACAGTAGTTAATAATTTATACTTAGCTAGAAGAGTCTCTCACCTATGGCTTATCTTTTTTGGATGCACCAACTGGAAGAAAAACAATGTTTAATAAAGTTTTGGGCCTGTAGCAGTCAACGTTTCAATAAAAAATGAATACTCTCCATCAGCGTGATTAACCTCCCTGATACCAGTGTACATTTACAGTATAAACAGAGAACTGGTAGACTGTTATTTCCTTAGCATTGTTTATAAACATCAAAAGAGACAACAGCTTGGTCGATCGCTCTGTCTGCTAATAGCTGTGTACCAAGTGGCTCAGTACCATGCAAAAGTCAATTACAATGATCACATTCTACTATAACATTGGAGATCTCTCCTCTTCCTCTTATAACAGAGGAAGGAGAGGAATTGTAGTAAGTTGTGAATGAAATTAATGAATTAATAAATTAATGAATCTGCAGTAGCAGATGATCTATTTATTCAATTTAACTGACACTGTTTTTTTTAACCCTTTCATTTTCCCCTCTTGTTCTATATATTTAGTCTCCAACCTGTCTTTGTAAGTGACCTCTTTATTAGCCCAAATGCAATATTCCCCATGCACATGTTCCTGAAAATGGTTATTCAGTATTGCTGGGCCCTGTAGTGACCACAGGCTGGGAACCGTGAACAATCCAAGTGAAGATATGTCACCAGCACACTAAGGATTCCTCAAAATGGGTCCAAAGCTTTAATTTCGCGGTCACATGGTAAACACAAGGCAACTTTTCAGAGCCCCTTCTTCAGGCAGGACCTTGAAACATTGCCTTGTGTTTACCTTGTGACCATGAAAATAAAGCTTTGGACCCACCTTGAGGAATCCTTAGTGTGCTGGTGACATTCCTTCACCTGTATATTACCCCTTCACCTCCTTTATCCTACATGTTTGCACATTAACCTCTTCATCTACCTGACAGTGTGTGTTTTGGGCTGCACATGCACATGGCTGTCAATTTGTGAGCAGCAGCTATGTTAGTGCAGCCACTGTATCAGATGACTGGGACTGCCTAAACGGAAATGCACAGAACACTTGTGCATCCCTGTGCAGTCAAACGTGGCTCTTGCAAGGGTGTATGTTTAAGTAAGCCAGCACAAATGAGGCCTATAGTAAAAATTAAATGCCAACATGGGAAAGTTAAATTTGTCTTACAAATTATATAAAAAATTTTTGGCTACACTGTTTTGAATGATTTAGTAATTGTTGGTCAAACTATCACAGCACTGAAAACTGAAACATGGCCTGGTAATGTTTTACAGTCTGGTGCTCAAGTGATTAAAGGAACTTACCTTCAGCTACTGTAAAAGTTTTTATTGCTTTTTGTGGTCTCACTTAAGAGATTTTGTATCCCTTGTGTGATCGCCTGAAAAGGAATTAAAGGGAAATAGATAACACAGATAACAATAAAAACCTTATTTGGAATATTACTTCTCCCCCCCCATGCCCACACAAGAAGGAGAGGAAATCCTCCCAGTGGGATCACAAGCTACAATAAAGACCAGCTAGAGGCCCTGGTTTAGAATATTTCATCTTTCCATGAATACATAAGAAGTGAGAAGAAGCACCCCGTAACCCATTGAGGTAACACGGGACAATTTACAAAGCATTATCTTACTGCATCCAAATATGCAGTAAGATACCGCACAAAATGTTTGTTGGTTTTCACTAAAACACACTACTAAAATACCGCATGAGTTATTTTATTAGGTCATGCAGTATTTTATGTACTGAAAATAAGCGGTAATATAACGTGTCATGTGAGCGGGTTCACTGACAGCTGATGACTCATTGGTTGTTAAGGATGCAGCAGCCGCCTGTTCTTTAACAACCATGACAATTACTGGTTGTTAAGAATTCTGGCAGCCACCCACTCCCTAGCAACCAGTACATACCGCATGCCTCAACCACTACCTAATTACCACATGCAGTTAATTATCTAATTCCGTCTGTGAATTGCCTTTAACATCTTTTAATGTTGTATTTACCGAATGTTTCTGCTATTGGTAATAAATATCACATACTAGCAAAAGTGAATTGATATTTTCAGTATTGCATGTGATATGTGGTCACGTGACCGACATATTGCATGTGATAACCTTGTGGAGCAGTATGAAATTTGGCAGCCACAATTCGAAGTTGAAGTTGATGAACAAACATTAAGTCCTGAAGAAGTGGCTTTTGCATTACCATGAAAAGCAAGTGTACAGACTGTATGGGACTGGCATAAATGGCAAAATAATCAAAGATAACTCACCATTAGTGATTTTTGTTACTCTTTGAACATAGTACATAACTGATTGTTTTTATAATCTCTGTAAATATACCCTATATATATGAGGGGATATTTTATTTTTTGTACTAAATAAATGATTACGGTACTAATTTTTCTAAAAAATAATTAGAGAGTTATATATTATAAAAAAGTATAAAAGGAAAGGGGGAGGCATCATTGCCTGCAGTAATATAAATATGATATAGCACTAGAGGGCATCATCCCAACGTAACTACTCTCAATAAATACCGTACACACATGCTATATAGGGGAACTCATATATGCCCTTCTAGTGATATACTGTACGTATTAACACCCAATGACAACAACCTTTTTTAAAAAGACATTTGTCATTTTTAGTGCATACAACATTTTTAAAAGTTTTAAAACACACACACACAGGCTCCCCACATATATAACATGGTAGGATACACAAATTATATAATTATGGAAAGTATGATATTCAAATTATGAATCTGTCAGCCAACGCATTTCATGGGGCTTCCGCTTCGTCACAACTATAGACAAAGATTTCTCAAAAGACTGAACAGGAAGCACAAAACCATCTGGACCAAAATATTTAGAAAAACTGCCACAACATCCCTTGATAAAAAATGATGCAGGAGCATTAAAAAAACTCATAATGACAACAAAACATAAACCTCACATATAACGAAAAATACCCACCTCCTACCAACCAACATCCAAAAAGTAAAAAAAAAAATATAAAATCTGGTGTAATAGTTGAGCTTCCACTAAAGAAAATAGATATACCACTAAGTAAGAATAAGCAAATAAATACAGGTGCATCTCAATAAATTAGAATATCATCGAAAAGTGAATTTATTTCAGTAATTCAATTCAAAAAGTGAAACTGATATATTAAATAGATTCATTACACACAGAGTGATATATTGCACGCATTTCTTTCTTTTAATTTTGATGGTTATGGCTTACAGCTAGTGAAAACCCAAAATTCAGGATCTCCAAAAATTTTAATATTAAATAAGACAAGTAAAAAAATTATTTTTATTACAGAAATTTTGGCTTACTGAAAAGTATGTCCGTATGTACAGTATAGTATGCACGCAATACTTGGTCGGTGCTCCTTTTGCATTAATTACTGCATCAATGCGGCATGGCATGGAGGCGATCAACCTGTGGCACTGCTGAGGTGTTATGGAAACCCAGGTTGCTGTGATAGTAGCCTTCAACTCGTCTGCATTGTTGGGTCTGATGTGTATGATCTTCCTCTTGACAATACCCCACAGATTCTCTATGGGGTTTAGGGCAGGCTAGTTTGTTGGCCAATGAAGCACAGTGATACCATGATCATTAAAGTAGGTATTGGTACTTTTGGCAGTGTGGGTAGGTGCCAAGTCCTGCTGGAAAATGAAATCACCATCTCCATAAAGCTAGTCAGCAGAGGGAATCATGAAGTGCTCTAGAATTTCCTGAGAGAGGGCTGAGCTGACCTTGGACTTGATAAAACACAGCGTACCAACACCAGCAGATGAAATGGCTCCCCAAATCATCACTGACTGTGGAAAATTCACACTGGACCTCGTGCAACTTGGATTCTGTGCCTCTTCACTCTTCCTGCAGTCTTTGGGACCTTGATTTCCAAATGAAATGCAAAATTTACTGTCATCCGAAAAGATGACTTTCCAGTGAGCAATAGTCCAGTCCTTTTTCTCATTAGCCCTGATAAACGTACATATTCTCCAGCACACCACGGATCTCGATATGGTTATGTTCATTGCCTGAAGAAGGGGTCCTGCGCGGCTCCGAAACATTGCATTTTTCTTTGTGATGTGATATTTTTGGAATAAAAACCTTTTTGGTTTTTATTCCAAAAATATCACATCAAGTCAGCAGTCTTCCCCATGCTGTCAAGTCAGCAGTCTTCCCAATGGTTGTGTAACCTGCTGAACCAGACTGAGAGACAATTTAAAGGCTCAAGAAATTTTTACAGGTGTTTTGTGTTAATTAGCTGATTAGAGTGTGACACCAAGGGGTTTATTTACTAAAGCTGGAGAGTCCAAAATCAGACTCCCTTCTGCATAGAAACCAATCAGCTTCTAACCTCAGCTTGTTCAATGAAGCTTTGGCAATGAAACCTGGAAGCTGATTGGTTTCTATGCAGAAGGGAGTCTGATTTTGGACTCTCCAGCTTTAGTAAATAAACCCCCAAGAGTCTACAATATTGAACTTTTTCATAATATTATAATTTTCTGTGATTCTAAATTTTGGGTATTCTCTAGCTGTAAGCCATAATCATCAAAATTAAAAGAAAGAAATACTTGAAATATGTCACTCTGTGTGTAATGAATCTATGTAATATATGAGTTTTACTTTTTGAATTGAATTACTGAAATAAATTAACTTTTTGATGATTGCTAATTTTTTGAGATGCACCTGTAATATAAATGATTGCTCAAAGCACACCACGCTTACTGCCAGGACACGACATACCACATGGTGAAGTAACGTTTAGAAAATAAAAAACAAAAATAGGGACCCCAAGAGGAAAAAAGGACATATCTAGGCTCCAAGGAGAAACATATCTTCAAAAAGGAATAACCATAAATGATCCAATATATTAAAAATATATACTGTAAGGGAAAAAGAAATAGAAAAGGTACGGTATATATTATAGAATCTGTATATGCTATACTGGAAGAATTTAAAGTCCCAGTATTATATGATCAATTATATGTGCATGAATTTTTAGTATTGATAGTCTGATAATGAGCCCTGTGCAGCTAGGAATCTGTCCACGATAACCGCATTACCATATTAGCCAGACAAAATAATGATCAGATTTAAATGGTTCTCCCTAGTAAATACAAGGAAAATTTCATTTCTATGCTATAATACAGGACCTACTATTTTTCCAGTTGTATACATTACACTAGCAAGGAACAGTCTCCTGTAAGCCATCATATAAAAAAAAAATAGTGTATTTGGCGTTCACTTGGTTATTTCCCCTCTACGTTAAAAGTCAAGCTTATCTTAAGACACACCAGAATGAAATAGAAATTCAAACATCACGGCTGACAAGGGAAAAAAATAATATTCCAGTCACAAATGCTGTAGGTCATCCAATACACTGAAATCTAAGATACCAGAATCTCCTCAGCTGGGCATTTCACAGATAGATGCACAAAAAGGGGGATGTGCTTAAAATGCTTATGCTGCAATTTCTGCGATGTTGTGTTTTTTATCACGTTGAATCACAAGTTATTATATGTCACATTTTGAGGTAGTGGTACATTTTCTTAACTCATGCCTTATTATCTGCTATATATTTTAGAGATTTTAATTTATATCAATGGCATGCAGTAAATTATATTCTTGGCAGTCCCTCACCAAGTGAGCATAATTTACAGGGCTCGATATTATCTAGCAAGTGTCAATTAAAACCATCTTTTTATTTAAATATATTCAATAAAAATAAAGGTGTTGTTTATTATGGTGGTACTACTCATTATTCAGGTTCACAGTAGAAAAGGGTTGATTCTGTATACTGGAAATGAAGCCCTTCATAGAAATTTCCCCAAATAGAAATATACATTGTGAATTTAAAGCATAGGCACAAGGTTTTGAAGCTGATATTTGCATACCAGTGACTACTGGATGAATTATTTAAGCTTGACAAATACAATAACATCATGTGGTTGATTTACTAAAACTGGAGAGAGTCAAATCTGTTGCAGCTGTACATTGTAGCATGTACATTGTAGCATTGTAGCATGTATCATGAATTTTGCTGCCAGACTCATCCACCTTACTAACCATTCTGTATTTGCCACCCCTCTCTGCCAATCCCTCCACTGGCTTCCCATTGCCCAATGGATAAAATTCAAAACATTAACAATAACGTATAAAGCCATTTATAACTCTGCCCCAAATTACATCACCAATCTTGTCTCTAAATATCACCCAAACCATCCTCTCCGCTCCTCGCAAGACCTCCTGATCTCTAGCTCCCTTGTCTCCTCCTCCCATGCTCGTCTCCAGGACTTCTCCAGAGCTTCCCCCATCCTATGGAACTCTCTTCCCTAATTTATCAGACTATCGCCTACTCTGCTCACTTTTAGGCGATCTCTGAAAACCTATCTCTTCAGGGAAGCCTATCCTGCCCTCAGCTAATATTGGAATCTTCTACTCTTCCAACCAGTCCATCCCCCACAGTTACTACCTTTTTTACCACTAGCCCCTCCCTCCTAGATTGTAAGCTCAAAGGAGCAGGACCCACCTATCCCTCTTGTATTGAACTGTAATGCTGCTGTATTGTCTCCCGTTATATTGTAAAGTGCTGAGAAAACTGTTGGCGCTATATAAATCCTGTATAATAATAATAATATAATAATTGTAGCCAATCAGAATCTAACTTAAGCGTGTTCAATTAATCTTTGACAATAACACCTGGAAGCCGATTGGTTTCCATGCAGAGCTGCACCAGATTTTGCCCTATCCGGTTTTAGTAAATCAATCCCTATGAGTTTTTCATTAAAGCAGTTCAGAGTCCAAAGTGTGCCCAATAAGGTTTTAGTTTGCTGCAGTCAAATCACTAAAAAATGGTTTACTAGTTGGTATGAGTTAGACATTTGCTTTTGTCTTATTGAAGAGAATAGAAATGAGTAGGCAATAATAAAAAAAAAAACTCACTATGTTACATATGTTTTTACAAATGAGAGCTTGTGCTTTGGTTCCAATTTATTTAGTGTATAAAGATTCTTTAAGACCAATTGGGGAAATTTCAGTTGATATCAGCTTAATAAGTGCATCAAAACAAAAGATGTTCAGTGTCTTACAGTTTTCTTTCTCTCTAAAGCAGCCACAGCCTGCGTAGAAAACCTGTCTTCTGCCAGTAGCTGTAAAATGGCACCCTTGCTCTCTCAGTGGAAGCAGTAGTCATACTGCAGAAATTTGACTAGACCACTATTGAATCAGACCAATAACTCTTCAATCATGAAAGCTCCTGCTCTCTGCTGATTGGAGAGCACTGGCTCTGACTCAGTAAGGGTTGTGTATAATCACTGCAAAGAGATCACTGTTTCTCCTAAAAAACAAGGATCCCACTGTATACTAACATGCAGGCAGGAGACTATCACATACCTGGTAGTTACCAAATAGATGAGGAGGCTTCCTTTGCACCTCCTGCCCAATACTCCTGAAGATGGTGACTAGGGTTGAGTCAAACTGCCTTGGGTTTGATTCTAGCAGAGTTTAGGGACCTTCAAAGAAGTGTGAATGCCAAACCAGAACCCTATTGAAAACAATGGGATATGCATTTGTGCTAATAGGCACAGGGCTGTCAAAAAATAGCAAAGGGGGCACTGCCCTGGGAAACATGTACCACTGCAAAAGAAAAATAAAAAAAAATAAAATGTTATTTGGCAAAGAACAGTAATTTTTTAAAAGCACTGACAAATACAGGAAAAATGTTTTTAAATTGCCAACAAATTACATTTCCCTTCTTGACTTCTTTAACTACTTCCCACCTGGCCACTGCACTCAAATACCCGGGTGGGAGCTTTGCTGTTCTGAGTGGACATACACGTACTTCCCTCAAAAAAGTGGGCATGCATGCAGCTGCGTGTCCACACAGCTGCACAATCCTGGTATGCCTATGTCCCATGGACACAGCTCATCTGCTCGGCAGATGACCTCTGTGATTGGCCCTTCTGATCACATGATGGCTATGTAAACACAACCGCCTGTTACTAGATCTGCTCTATTTCTCCTCAAACAAAACCGCCAGTGAGGAAAAAGGAGATCCGATCTGTGCCAGCCGGGATCAGTGAGTTTTAATATATTTCCACCAAGAAAGTGTCCCCACACATCTGTCAGTGTCAAATCCACATCTGTCACAGTGTACCAGTGATCTTCAATATGTGTCACAGTGTACCAGTGTCAAATTCCTACCTGCTACCTGGACGATATCTTTCGCAGTCGCTGAATATGTCCCTGTCTGCACCAATGCTCTCCTCTGTGGACAGCTGCACTACTAAACCCATATGTAATCTTTTCTTTACCCTTTGCTCAGCAGAATGTATTTTGGGGTATAATTCTTGGTATGTACATGTTATGTGTTAGAAGCTTGAAGGTGCTACTTGGATGTTGGGCCTCTGTATGTATCCAAACTGTGGAAAAGTCTCACAAATATGGTATCACCATACTCAGGAGAAGCAGCAAAAATGTATTTTGGGGTTTAATTCTTGGTATGTACATGCTATGTGTTAGAAATACAGTGAGGAACAGAAGTATCTGAACACCCTGCGATTTTGCAAGTTTTCCCACTTAGAAATCATGGAAGGGTCTGAAATTCACATTGTAGGTGCATTCCTACACTGAGAGACATAATTTAAAAAAAAAATCAGGAAATCACATTGTATGATTTTTAAAGAATTTATTTGTCTTGCACTGGTGAACATACGTATTTGAACACCTAAGAAACACCAAGAATTCTGGCACTCAAAGATCTGTTACTGTCCACCTCTACTCCACTCATTAATCTAACTTAGTAGCACCTGTCTGAGCTCTTTAAAGACACCTGTCCACCCCACAGTCAGCCAGATGCCAACTGCTACCATGGGCAAGAATAAAGAGCTATCAAAAGACACCAGAGACAAAATTGTGGCCCTCCACAAGGCTGTAAAGGACAACGGGGCAATTGCCAAGCAGCTTGGTGAAAATAGATCAACTGTTGGAGCGATTGTTAGAAAATGGAAGAGGCTAAAGACGACTGTCAGTCTCCCTCGGACTGGGGCTCCATGCAAGATCTAACCTCGTGGGGTATCACTGATGATAAGAAAGGTGAGGAATCAGCCCAGAACTACAAGTGAGGAGCTGGTCAATGACATGAAGAGAGCTGGGACCACAGTTTCAAAGGTCACTGTCGGTAGAACACTACGCTGTCATGATTTCAAATCATGCATTGCACGGAAGGTTCTCCTGCTCAAGTCATCACATGTCCAGGTCCGTCTGAAGTTTGCCAATGACCATCTGGATGATCCAGAGGAGGCATGGGAGAAAGTCATGTGGTCAGATGAGACCAAAGTAGAACTTTTTGGTCTAAACTTCACTCGTCGTGTTTGGAGGAAAAAGAAGGATGAGTTGCATCCCAAGAACACCATCCCTACTGTGAAGTATAGGGGTGGTAACATCATGCTTTGGGGGTGCTTTTCTGCAAAGGGGACAACAGGACGACTGCACTGTATTAAGGAGAGGATGAATGGGGCCCTTTATTGTGAGATTTTGAGCAACAACCTCCTTCCCTCAGTCAGGGCATTGAAGATGGGTCATGGCTGGGTCTTCCAACATGACAATGACCCGAAGCACACAGCCAGGATAACCAAGGAGTGGCTCCGTAAGAAGCATATCAAGGTTCTGGAGTGGCCTAGCCAGTCTCCAGACCTAAATCCAATTAAACATCTTTGGAGGGAGCTGAAACTCTGTGTTGCTCAGCAACAGCCCCGAAACCTGACAGATCTAGAGGAGATCTGTGTGGAGGAGTGGGCCAAAATCCCTGTTGCAGTGTGTGCAAACCTGGTCAAGAACTACAGGAAACGTTTGACCTCTGTTATTGCAAAGAAAGGCTTCTGTACCAAATATTAACACTGATTTTCTCAGGTGTTCAAATACTTATGTTCAGCAGTGCAACACAAATAAATTCTTTAAAAATCATACAATGTGATTTCCTGAATTTTTTTTTTTCAATTCTGTCTCGCAGAGTGGGAATGCACCTACAATGTGAAATTCAGACCCCTCCATGATTTCTAAGTGGGAGAACTTGCAAAATCGCAGGGTGTTCAAATACTTCTGTTCCTCACTATATCTTATAAATTGGCAACTCTGTGTAAAAAAATAGGTTTTTATTTTCTTTCCACATTTTCCAAAAAATTGGTTAAAAAATTACATGTTCAAAAGACTCGTTATGCCTCAAAGAATATACATTGTGGTGTTTGCTTTCCAAAATGGGGTAATTTTGTGGGTAAGTCCATTGTCCTGGTGCTTCAGGGAATTAAAAAAGTGATAGGTAGTCAGGGAATTAGATGTGTAATTTATGCCCCTAAAACACCCAAAGTTGATACTTGATTGTTGGGCCTCTGTATATGGCCAGGCTGTGGAAAATTCCCGCACATGTGGTATAGCCATACTCAAGAGCCATGTGGTATAGCCATACCCACCTTACAGACAATAACCTCCTTGACCCACTACAGTCCGGCTTCCGTCCCCTACACTCCACTGAAACTGCCCTACTCAAAATCACTAACGACCTACTAAACGCCAAAGCCAAGGGCGACTACTCTGTCCTCCTTCTCCTGGACCTCTCTGCGGCCTTCGACACAGTTGACCACCCCCTCCTCCTTAATAAACTACTCTCCCTTGGCATCAGAGATACCGCTCTCTCTTGGTTCTCATCCTACCTATCCCGACGCTCCTTCAGTGTCACCTACAATGGTGCCACCTCCCCCTCCCTCCCCCTCTCTGTTGGGGTCCCCCAAGGCTCTGTCCTTGGACCCCTTCTCTTCTCCATCTACACCTCCTCCCTGGGCAAACTCATACACTCCCATGGCTTCAACTATCACCTCTACGCTGACGACACCCAAATCTACCTTTCCACCCCTCTCCTCACCCCCACTATCTCCGCCCGCATCACTCACCTCCTAAATGACATCTCAGACTGGATGTCACTACATTTCCTCAAGCTCAACCTCTCCAAAACCGAGCTCCTCGTCTTTCCCCCTGCCCACACCCCCCCCATCCTATCCATCATCACCAACAACTCCACTATCACTCCCGCCCGCAAGCCAAAGTCCTTGGCGTCATTCTTGACTCGAACCTCTCCTTCCAACCGCATGTCAAATCACTCACAAACACATGCAGGCTCCATCTCCGCAACATTGCCAAGATACGTACCTTCCTCACCCTTGACACCACCAAACTTCTAGTACACTCCCTCATCATCTCACGCCTTGACTACTGTAATTCTCTTCTCACCGGCCTACCCAAGTGCAGGCTCTCCCCGCTCCAGACCATCCTGAACTCAGCGGCTAGACTCATCCACCTCACCACCCGCTCCACATCTGCCACCCCCCTCTGCCTCTCCCTCCACTGGCTCCCGATTGCCCAACGCATCAAATTTAAACTTCTAACCCTGACCTACAAAGCCGTTCACAACACTGCCCCTGACTACCTCACCAACCTGATCCCCAAGTACCGCCCTACCCATACCCTTCGCTCCTCACTGGACCTCCTTCTATCCTGCTCCCTGGTCTCCTCCTCCCATGCACGACTGCAGGACTTCTCCAGGTCCTCCCCCATCCTCTGGAACTCACTGCCCCAATCCATCAGACTGTCGCCTTCCCTCTTCACATTCAGGCGCTGCCTCAAAACCCATCTCTTCAGGGAAGCCTACCCCACCCTCACCTAACGGCCATTCTCCCTCTTTCCTCCCAACCCTCATTCCCCTCTGCCACTTCCTACTGTACCTTTACCCCCTCCCTCCTAGATTGTAAGCTCAAAAGAGTAGGGCCCTCTTACCCCTCGTATGTTGTTTGTTATTGTTGTACTGTGCCATGTATTGTCCCCCCCTCTATTGTACAGCGCTGAGCAAACCCTTTGGCGCTATATAAACTCGATGTAATAATAATAATAATACGAGTAGCAGAATGTATTTTGAAGCGTAATTTTTGGTATGTTCATGCTGTGTGCTAGAAATATCTTTTAAATTGACAACTTTGTGTAAAAAAATACATTTCCATTTTTTTCCACATTTTCCAAAAACCTGTGGAAAAGATGACATGTTCAAAGGCCTCATTATGGCTCAAAAAATATATATTGGGGTGTTTGCTTTCCAAAACGGGCCATTTTTGGGTAATTCAAATGTCCTGGTGCTTCAGAGCATTCAAAAATGTGATAGTCAGGGAATTAGATGTGTAATTTATACTCCTAAAACACCTGAAGGTGCTCCTTGGATGTTGGGCCTCTGTATATGGCCAGGCTGTGGAAAAGTGCCACACATGTAGTATAGCCATACTCAGAAGTATCAGAATGTATTTTGGGCTGTAATTCTTGGCATGTACATGCTGTGTGTTAGAAATATCTTATACATTGACAATTTTGTGGGAAAAAATAATTTCTTCATTTTCCAAACAATTGTGGGAAAAAAATTACATCTTCAAAAACTTCACCATGCCTCTTACTAAATACCTTGGACTGTCTACTTTCCAAAACTCAATTTTTTTTTGGGGGGGGGGAGGATTGGGGGTACTGTCCTGATTTTTAGGGCCTCAAGAAATTAGATTAGAATTAGGCAGTCATTACATAAGGACTGATTAACTGATTAATTTTCAATGATAGGTGGCATAGCTTGTATCCACTATAACTTTCACACAAACCAAATAATATATACTTGTTGGGATTTTGTTTACCAAAGACATGTAGCAGAATACATTCCGGCCTAAATTTATGACAAATTTAGATTTTATTGGATATTTTTTTATAACAGAAAGTAGAAAATTTTGCTCTTTTTTCACTTATATTGCAAAAAATTTAAAACCTAGTGGAAAAAATGCTAAAAATGTTATTTGGGTACAATGTAACATGACTGAATAATGATCATTCAAAGTGTGAGAGCACTGAAAGCTGAAAATTGGTCTTGGCAGAAAGGGGATAAAAGTGCCCAGGATTGAGGAGGTAAAAGAAAAAAAGAACAGCACATGGACCTATCCTAAGATCCCCAAAATATGTTATGTTATTATACCTTATTATTGCCTTGCCAAGGCTCCTCTGTAAAGTGTGTGATTTGCACACTATGTGTCTTGCTGCACCTGGATGGTATGTAGACAATATAAACTGTGAGTTTAATTGAGCGTTAAAGTGTATGTCTCAGCACAATAAAAAAGTATAGAAAATCATCTATTAATTTTACAAGAAATCTATTGAGTTCCTAATTTCCTGTAGTGGGCTGACAACATAGTGCCTCTGCTGCACTACAGTGCTGTCAACTCCAAGTCTTTATCTACTGGACTGCAGAACACCTCTTCTCCTCATTTTCATAATTAAAGGGGTATGAGAAGTCTAGCAAGGGAGTACTCAGGGCTGACACTGAACTAAAGGCTCAGGCACTGTGCTGTGAACATACTTTAGGAAGTAAAGCACGTAGAGTTTTTGGCAAATAGACAGATATTATTTTATACTTGCATAACTTTTAAAGACACAAACATAGGGAAATGTGTTCGTATTTTAGAGATTACAAAAATCTCTACAAAATGAGTAGAAATATCCTGGTTTTCAGCAGTACAGTAGTCCTCATTGGACAGTTCCCCCTCAACTCTTGTTCTGGGAATCTTTGGATTTCTCATCACATTCTCATCTGGTGACAACAGGCACCAATGAAAATAGAAAAGGAGATTTCTAATTAGTGGAGACAGAGGCATCAATAAATCTTTCCCTACTCTTTCCAAAACAAAAAGAAAAAAGTTTAGACTATATTGTGTACTTTAACCACTAGCCTACAGGGCACTTATACCCCCTTCCTGCCCAGGCCAATTTCCAGCTTTCAGTGCTGTCACACTTTGAATGACAATTGCGCGGTCATGCAACACTGTACCCATATGAAATTTGTATCATTTTTTTTAAACAGATAGAGCTTTCTTTTGGTGGTATTTAATCACCTCTCGGATTTTTATTTTTTCTTAAACAAACCAAAAACCACTGAAAAGTTTGAAAAAAAAACGGTTTTTCTTAGTTTTTGTTATACAATTTTGTAAATAAGTGATTTTTCTCCTTCACTGATGTGCGCTAATGAGGCTGCAGTGATGGGCACTGATAGGTTGCACTGATGGACACTGATAGGTGGCACTGATGGGCACTGATGAGGAGGCACTGGTAGGTTGCACTGATGGGCATTGACAGGCATCACTGATGGACACTGAAAGGCAGCACTGATACATGACACTGATATATGGCACTGATAAGCAGGACTGACTGGCACTGATAGGCGGCACTGACTGGCACTGTTAGATGGCACTGATAGGCGACACTGACTGGCACTGATAGGTGGCACTGATTGGCAGCACTGATAGGTGGCACTGATTGGCATTGATAGGTGGCACTGACTTGCACTGATGGGTGACATTGAAAGGCAGCTCAGATGGGCACTGATATGTGGCATTGATGTGCACTGGTATGCACTGATATGTGGCATTGATGTGGCACTGATGGGCACTGGCATGTGGCACTGATGAGCACTGACTGCTGGCACTGATGGACACTGACAGGTGGCACTTCTGGGGCCACACTGATCATCAGGGCACACTGATCATCCGTGTCCTGATGATCAGTGTACATGTCCCCTCCGCGGAATGCCGATTACCGGCTCTCCTCTCCTCTCGAGCTGTCAGCGTGACAGCTCAAGAGGAGAGAAATGCCGATAACCGGCATTTCCGTGTTTACATGTGATCAGCTGTGATTGGACACAGCTGATCACATGACCGAGCCGACATCTTCAGCTCTTTCCGTGATCCACTGTGTCCGAGGGACACAGCGCACCGACGATCGCCACGCTGCACGCTTCCTGAGCTGCGCATGCGCAGTGAGAATGGAAGGACATCATATGACGTCCTATCAGAACGAAAGAACCACCTTGCGCCCGTCATTGTACTATAGGGCAGGCGGAAGGTGGTTAATGCACTTAAAAAATTGCAACTAAAGGTTGCTTTTTGCATCCATGTTGGGGCAATTAAAAAAAAAAAGCACACCAATGAGCTGCAGGTCAACTGGCTGGCATGAGTGACCTATGGACTAGTCTTGCTTCAGTTTTTTCCAGCACAATATATGTGGTAATAACTTTTTACAACATGAAAAATGTATTATGGGTGGGATTTGCCCACAAACCAGGTGCTCAGTTGTTCCAGAGGACAGATCTAACTGTTGTGATGGACGCTGTCTTGTTACACATTTTGAATAAGAATAGATGGAGAAATCATGGTTGTGGGCAGCTTTAATCCTAGTTCTGTGCTTGAAATAGAACACAGTCTGAGAGGCAGCAGCTGACAGTATGGTGTGAAACTTTAATTGGAAACTGCCTAGGTAAGTAACAACTTGGTATGTGCTGTAGCAATCAAAATACATCCAATTCTGAATTGTAGTATTTGGTGTCAAAAGTTTGGAGTTTAAGTAATCACTTTTATTGGTTAACCTCAGTTTTTAAAAATGCAAGTTTTCAAAAACACTTTTAGCTTCTTCACCAAACATTATGTCTAATGTGTCTTGAAAGTTTGAATTTAAAAACTTATGTTAGCCAATAAAGAGTATCCTTTACACTTCAAACTTTCCCTACTGATCAGTGGTTAACATGGTACAACTCACTGTTACGGAAGTGTTGGGTGTTGGATGCAAACTCTAAATGATTGACCTTTAGTTTACTAAAGCATTTTTTATCAAAAACACTGCCATTTTTTTTACATAAAATACTTGTTGCATCTTACTGCTGCTGATTTCCTGCAACTTCTCCACAGCCACTCGCTGTCTACATCTACTCTAGTGATATCTACATGGTATGTTTCAGGTCACGTTTTCTGAATATGACAACAGTGGACCATGCCTGTACAATGTGTTGAAATAACAATTATACATACCATCCAATGTCCTTTAACTAGGCAAAAATGCAGGCATTTGTTGCCAGCCTTTAACAGGAAGTACCTGAACAAGAATCTTCAAGGCAGGATCACCAAGGATTATATAATCCATTTAGTTATGTTAGTTAAAGCTGCAGTTTTGAAAATATTTAAAATTACTGTTAATTTTACATGAACATGTTAAAGTTTATATAAGGTTATAGTGATTATGTTTACACGCACTTTAATATTTTAATCATATAGTGTGTTAAGACACTTGGAAAGTTCACAAAATTAGAAGACTAAAAAGAAAAAAATGGTAGCCATGCTGAAATAATGCACAAACGCGCTGACACTTACAGTAATATGGGGATGCTACTGTTGGTCTAGTTCTGAAAATGCTAGTTTTTTGGCTGTGTCTATCTTTATACAGTTGTGCTCAAAAGTTTGCATACCCTGGCACAGGGGCGGACTGACAACTCATGGGGCCCCCAGGCAATAGGGGATCATGGGGCTCCTTTGTCCTTGCCCAAACTAAAAAAAGCCTATGAAAAAGGTACCAGGGGCATCTCATGGGGCCCCCTACTGACCTCGGGCCCTTGGGCAGTGCCAGAGTTTCCAAATGGTCAGTCCGCCCCTGCTCTGGCATAAATCTTGAAATGTTGGCATTTATATTGAAAATCTGAAAAAGAAAAAACAGAGAGCGCACAACCGCCCTAGTGTAACTCCATTTATTTATAAATAAAATCATAAAACTGATTGCACTCACACGATATAGTGATAATGAGACACTTCTGATACAATAATCCTCCTTGTTTCCTTCCCAACATTGGTAGCATCACTTGTGTAGTAAGCTGGTTGCTAAGTGGCTCCTCTCAGTCCTGAAGCGGCTTGGCAGAGCGTGCCACCGCTACTGTGCATGCACCTGGATCAGCGCAGTGTGTTCATCTCTCTGCTCCGTTTGAGAGGCATGGCCTCCTTTGTCAAGTCACCTTATCATACCTTGTGATGTCTTGTCTTACATTACTCTGGTCTATATGCATGTATATTTACTAGAATGTATCCTTACCTTTGTGCTCTGTACTGTTTAAAAATCAAATAGAACAACAATAGAACAATAGATTTTTGTTATTTAGTGATGGGCCGAACACCCCCGACCGGATGGGCCCCCGAGGGACATTATCATCAAGTTTACTTATTACCGCACTAAGGAAACTATCCTCTTGGCGGCCAGAAATAACCCTGATCTTAGCTTCCAGGGGCACCGCTACCAGCTTTTTGCGGACCTCTCTCAGACCACTCTCCAGAAGCGACGCCAGTTGAAGCCCTTCACTTCGGTCCTGGTGAAACACAGAATTAAATATGCCTGGGGCTTTCCGTTCCACCTCACCTTCACCTACCAGGGCCGCAGTCATTCTGTGGCTACGCCGGAGGAGGCCCATTCTCTCCTGGAATCTTTACATCTTCTCTCGCCGGAAGCTGCTGATCGGGGCCTGGCTCATTGATCTGGATCCTCGGCAAGGCCGCCTCCTCTGGGCCGCATCTGGGAGCGGTCGTCCAACAGGAGGGGGGCTCTCCCTCAGACCCCTTCGCGATCAAGTCCTTCCTGTTCTTCTCCAGGCTGAAGATGCGCCTTGGAACTCCCACATATCATCTCACCGAGGGACTACCCTGACGAGATCGTGAGTTTGGCCCATAGGGCCTCCCCGGTTTGTCGACATTCTAGGTTGAGACTGCTCCGGCTTGCCCTTTTGGGTTTCATCCCGGGTTGGGGGGGGTCTCTTCCTGGACTTAGGAATCGGGACTTTTTGCTGCCGCAGCCTATTTTGGGTCCATATGATGGTAATTGGGTCTACGTTGGTGGCATTGGGTGATGGTTTCCTTGGGCTCCGGGGTGGGAGGTTGACCCGGTGGGCCTGGTTGGGTGGAGGGGGGTTGGCCCCTATGGTTCTCCGGGATTCTATGGGGAGGTTATCGCGGAGGTTCCTGCTCCTGGGACTTTTAGTTTATTAAGATTTACTATATTCTATTATGTTCATTGCCTTTTTGCCCCCTGAGGGCTTCTGTTTTGATGTTTCCATTTGCAGCCATGTGTCCGGTGGTAGAGTTACCCCTAACTGTATCCTTCATGTGTAGGATGCACGTCACCATTGGTGTGACACGATTGCACTGTTGTGTATACTTTTTGTGTCTTTTTCCTTTTTTCTTTCTTTGTTCTTATCTTTTTCTCTGTTTTTTTTTGTTTTTGTTTTCTGCAGGGTTTCGGGACGCCATGGTCCGATCGCCATTGGGAGTGGAAATTGCTGGCTGCTTTGGGCTTTTTTCTGCTGAGCGTGTTGCATTGATACCGCCATGGCCTCACCCCTTTTGAAAATACATTCACAAAATGCTCAAGGCTTCAGTTCGCCTCAGAAACGGGCTAAAGTTTTTCATCACCTCAAGTCGCAACAAATTGATGTGATATGTCTACAGGAGACCAAGTTTTCTTAGTCCTCCGCTCCGCGTTATCTTTCACCTCACTATCCCATCTTTTACACGGCCTCGGCTCCTGAGAAGCGTTGGGGTGTTCTGATAGCTTTTAAACGCAATCTCCCCTTTGTCTGTGCTCGGACTATAGCGGACCCCACGGGCAGGTATTTGCTTCTGCACGGCACCCTCTGGGAACAGGAGGTTACCTTTGTCTCTTACTACGCGCCTAACCGTTTCCAGCATAAATTCTTTTCGCATCTTTGCACCATTGTTTCTCGACACTACTCTAAGGGTCTTCTTCTTGTTATGGGGGATTTGAATGTTACCTTGGATTCCACACTGGATAGGCGCTACGCACAGGGAGCGACCCCCTCTCATGACTTGGTGCTGGAGGAACGTATGCGCTCTCTTTTGCGGACGGTGGGGCTAGCGGACGTCTGGAGGGAACTTCATCCAACTGAACGCGACTTTACGTTCTATTCTAATCCTCATGACAGTTTTTGTAGAATTAATTATATATTCATGCAGGTCCAGCAACTCCCCTTGGTCCGGCGGATAACTATTCCCTCCTCACCCTGGTCAGACCATGATCCTTTGGTACTCCTCCTTGCCCTTTCTGGGTCAGAACGACGCCCTTTTCATTGGCGCATCAATGACTCTTTACTGACCACTCAGGCTACCTGCCAAGAAATAGAATTCTTCTTACGGACATACTTTACGGAAAACTCGGGATCGGTCTCTTCAGCAGTGCCCCTATGGGAAGCGCATAAGGCCATGGTGCGGGGTCATGTTTACAGCTGGCTGCAGTCCGGAAGCGGGAGAGGGAATGCTGACTCTTGGAGCTTCATTCTCTCCTGGCCTCTGCGGATGCGCGTTGCAAGTCATCTCCATCCGTGGCTCATAAACGCGCTCGGGACGCTCTGGCGACAGAATTGGACCTCCTTGCCTCTTCGGAGGCGAAACGGGCCTTGCGTTGGACCAAACATAAATTCTATTCCTGTGCTAATAAGCCCGGTCCCATGCTAGCCAGGAAACTCAATTCTGTGGGGAAACCCCATAAACCGATTCGGCTTCGACTTTCCACGGGTGGCTGTACTTCTAATCCCCAGCAGATTGTTTCCCGATTCTTGGACTTCCTTTCGCGTCTCTATGCTGCCCCAGATCCCTTCCCTGTGGCCCAGGCAGAGGCATTCTTTCAGGACCTCCATCTCCCTGGATTAACCGAGGCAGCACAGGCGGCCCTCAACGCAGGTGTCACCGTACCAGAAGTGCTACAAGCAATCAAATCTTTACGGTCCACCGCGGCCCCAGGTCCAGGCGGCTTCTCCGGTCTCTATTATAAAAAATTCTCAGCCCTATTGGCACCCTTTTTAGCTGCCTACTTTAATGAGTTACAACAGGGCTCCTTGCCCTCTCCGGACGCACTTAGGGCACATATCTCTATGATTCCTAAGACGACCGATGATGTCCAGGAACCGCAAGCCTTCCGGCCCATCTCTCTTCTTAGTGAAGACTTGAAGATATTGGGCAAGATCCTTAGTTTTCGCATCAATAAATATTTGTGTAGCCTGGTCCACAGGGACCAAGTAGGGTTCGTCCCCGGGAGGCAGGCGGGTGATAACGTCCGTAAGGTGGTCCATCTTATACATTTTCTGCAACAACGGAAAATCACAGGATTCTTACTGTCCTTGGACATATATAAAGCTTTTGATTCTCTATCCTGGGAATATCTGCGGTTTGTGCTGTCTCGCTGGGGTTTCGGGGATTCTATTCTCTCTTGGATTCAAGCCTTGTATTCCTTTCCTTCGGCTTCCGTTAAATACGCTGGGTATTTCTCGGATCCCTTTCCTGTTGGGCGAGGGACGAGGCAGGGCTGCCCGCTGTCCCCGGCGCTCTTTGTCCTGGCACTTGAGCCACTGGCTTTAGTGCTCCGGACCGACTGCAATGTATCGGGGGTTCCATACGCGGGACAGGAGTTTAAGCTGAGCCTCTTTGCGGACGATGCCCTCTTGACCCTTACTAATCCTCTGACGACGCTTCCTAATTTGCAACGGGTTCTTGAGCGCTTCTCCTTGATCTCGGGTCTACGTATTAATTTGGATAAAACCGTTGCTCTCAATAGTACTTTGGCTTCAGATTTGGTTTCGCGCCTACAATCCCACTTCCCTTACCGGTGGGCTTCCTCTTCTCTTGAATACTTGGGCATTCGCTTGACCCCCACCTATGACTCCCTTTTTGCTGCAAATTATTATCCTTTGCTTAGCTCCTTATCTTCTCTTATGCATTCCTGGCAATTTCCGCACCTGTCTTGGATAGGACAGGTTCATTCAGTGAAAATGACCATTTTGCCGAAATTGTTATATTATTTTCGCACCCTCCCAGTGCGGGTTCCCCCTCATTTTCTTCGGTTGCTTCAGGTGAAGTTTATGCATTTTATCTGGGCCAATAAGCATCCCAGAGTCTCTAGAAATACGCTCTTTGCTCATAGACTCCGAGGTGGTCTTGGGGTACCCAATGTAACTAAGTATTATCAGGCGAGCCAAATTGCCCCGCTGTCTATGTTGCACGCTTCCTCCGATGTTCCTCTCTGGGTCCTGCTGGAACTACCTAATTGTGCCCCTATCGCACTGTCGACACTTCTATGGCTTCCCCCTGCCCTGCGCCCTATGGGGCTGAGTCCGATGTTGCTCCATGGCCTACGAGTCTGGGACTCGGTACGTTACTCCAGTGGCCTGATGTCACCCTTTTTGCCCTTGCTTCCAATCGTTAATAACCCTCTTTTCCCGCCGGGTCTAGATCACCCGAGGGCATTTTCTTGGTGGGTGGCTCATGGTTTCTCACAGGTGCGACACTTTTTGATTTTTCGGTCTTTTCCTACCTGGAATGTCCTCCGGGAGTCTCGGGATGTTCCCCCAGCGGAATTTTTTCGGTACCTTCAATTGCGGCACTGGCTACTCTTGCTGAGGGCCACTTCTGCTTTCCCATATCAGAAATATGCCTTTGAACGGCTTTGCCAGCAGCGTCCGGGCGCCCCGGGCCTTATCTCCCTTCTTTACGCAGCTTTGAACAGATGCTCGTCGCACACTTCTCTTTCATATGTAGTTCAGTGGGAACGCGACCTGGGAGTGGCTGTGGATCCGGAGGACTGGAATAAAGCCTGGTCACTCATAGCTAAATGTTCGTTTAATATGACCACGCTGGAAGCAGCCTATAAGGTATTGTTTCGTTGGTATTGGGTGCCGGCTCGTTTGGCCCAGGCTAACCCTGCCTGTAGTGATCGATGTTTTCGGGGTTGTGGCCATCGTGGCGATGTACTGCATATCTGGTGGTCATGCCCGAGGTTGGTTAGTTTTTGGTCTCGTGTGTTTGGCCTCCTTTTCACTTTGTTTCATCTCTCCATACGCCGGGATGCTCGGTATGCTTTGCTTCATTGCCCCATACCGGGCCTCTTGGCTCGTCAGCAGCGGTTGGCTTCCTATTTGTTTTTATCGGCCACTAGGACAATTGCTCAGGCCTGGAAGAGTCCGTTTGTACTTTTTCAGGGGGTGCGGGATCGTATGACTACTATGATGCTCAATGAACAGATGTCGAGTATATGCAACGACTCTCAACATAAATTTTTGAAAATATGGGAGCCGTGGTTGCAATATGCCTTTCCCACGCTCCCCCCGGCCAGTGTAGGGAGGTGATGGAGTTTTGTATTGGCACTCATGGACCCTTGCTCTTTGGTGTGTGTTTTTGTTTTTGTTTTTTTGTTTTTTTTTCTCTTTCTTTCTTCTCTGCTCTTCTTCTCTCCTTTTCTGTTTGTTTTGATGTGACAGTGGACAGCTGTCTTTAGTTGCGATAATCTGAGTTTCACTGATGTTATTGTAACCTATGTGCCATTGATAGCCCCTACATGGGCATACGTTTTGCCTTATTGGAATTAGAGCGTTGTCTGCTCTATTATGCATTTTCTATCGGTGCAATTGATAGCCCCTGCGTGGGCGTGTTTTGTTGCCTCTGTTTTACACTGTTTAAAATTAATAAAAACCATTGAAATACAAACAGTCAAACCGAACAAAATTTCAACCGTGAAATTCAAACAGGACAATTCACTAAGCAGTATCTTACCGCATCCAAGCATGAGTTATATTATTAAGTCATGCAGTATTTTAGTAATGAAAACATTCTTTAATGTTTCAGCTGTCAGCGGGGTTCCCACATAGTGTACAAAATGACAGAAGACAGTCTTTGACAAGACCTTTACTAAAAACAAAAATAAAAAAATGTCCCCCCGAAGTAGATCCAACATCAATCACGATGCCTACCGCCACCACCAACGCGAAAAAAGAAAACAAAAAGCTCCACTCTCAGCACTGGTTCCCGCCATCTGACAGTTCTTAAATATCTAAGGGGCGGGGCCACCTGGTGATGTCAACCAAGTGACCTTGCCCCCTTGTGATGTCATCATGCGCTGTGATTGGCCAAAGTATTGCACCTGACCTGTGGTCAGGTGCATTGCTTTGGCCAATCACAATGCACTGTCAGAGCTCAGTGCATTGTGGGGCATGGTGGGTGAACAGTCTGCCGAACACCATTACCCGTCCTTACTGTTCATGTGTTTCCCAAACACATGAACGGTCGATGTTCAAGTTGAACTTACAATCGACTTGAACATCAAACCCAACTCTATTGTTATTATTATAATTTAAAAAGGAGCCAAACAACTATGTGATAATAAATGGCTTCATATGATCACTATCCTTAAATAAAAGACAGTTTTTTATCATGATCGGTCATATTTTCAATATGAATGCCAACATTTTATGATTTCTGCCAGGGTATGCAAACTTTGGATTACAACTGTACTTTTGAGTCTCAAGCATACTGTAAGAAGAAGTTCCTTTTGTCTGCTCTTGTACAGGAAAATGGCTTGGAGAGCACAGAAGCCAACCAACACCAGCATGCCAGAAAAGGAACTATTCTTATTGCAATGGCAGCTTTTAAAATTCTCTTATGATCTATGTACTAGAAATGAAGCTGTTTTCCACAACTCCAACAGAGGAAATACCAAATGCCACTTAATTGTCTAATTTTGTCTACTGTGGGAGTAATGAGGATCAATATAATATACAGCAAAATTACATAAATGTTCAATTCTAAACTCCAAAACAAAAATGTAATATAATGTAGCTTAGCAGTCATCAAATGTGGTGGCTACTTTGTTTTGTTTTTGGTTTTTTTTGCAGCTCTTTTCTTTTTTTTTAACTCACTCCTGGGATGACAACACTCATCACACACAGTGCATAATAACATTAAAGGTGATCTTTGGGCTCCCCCACCCCCTCTAACTGATCTCTGGCACTCCAAAAAAAATGTAAATACTCCTTTTACTCAGCTAAAGTTGTATACACACTGTGAGCCTTTTTATTAATTCAATCAGTGGGCTGAACAAAAAAAAGCAATGTTGATGCGGAAATGTCACCGCATTCTGACAGAATACACTGATTAGCGCTGTAGCCATTGGCTACAGTGGCTGAGCAAATGCTGATTTTCCAGCAAGACAGTTCAACAGAAGCTGGTCTAATAATTGGCTTCTGTTGAACAGAGAGGGCTATAACAAATCAAAATTTGGCTACTTCCTGCTGAACTGGTCAAATTCGTGTGTACTCAGCTGAAATCCACAGTCATATGAAGCTTCAACCCTGAGTTTTCTCACTTCTGCTTATAGGAAGTGGTTTTCTTCTTCTGGGGTCCACCATACTGCCTGAGTAATGGGGATACTCCTATTGGATGTCCAGCAGTGGGATCTTTTCAGGATCTAGAAGAGGAGTCTGCAGCAGTAATGTCAGCATAAAAGGACTGGAGGGGACTGGCCAGCACAGGCATATCTGCAGTGCTTGATTAGTGGTCTACTGTACACAGAAACAGTTCCAGTGAAAGACACAGATGGTGAGTATATTTTTCTTCACAAGCTAAGCAAAAAAAATGTACAAATAGGTAATTTAACCATTGTATATAAACAATTCATTTTTTTCAGAGCAAATCGTGTTTTTCAAACTTAGAGTGTAAGCACAAAAACCTAAACAAATCCATAAATACTTCTGACAAGTATGTCTTTTATTTTAAATGATACTGAAAAGGGGTGTGTTGGTACAGTGAAGTCTTTGCTTTCTATCATTTAAAGGTATTACTGCTTATTAAAATGAATGCACTGGAACATTAAAGTGACCAAATATGGTACCTAAAGATGGATCGTCAAATTAAAGTTACAAGGATAGATTATCCATCCTAAATATATTATAGAAGAGTAAAGGAGATTAATGAGAATAAATGATTTTAGCATATCAGTTATTAAATGGAGAAGACAAATTAGACCAATTACATTTATTTGACTTGGTGATCACTAGTAGGATCAGGGGACAGCCTTTGAAATATAGTAAGGATATATGTTCATTTTTTGTTGAAATCCTATTTTTCACAATGACTGTTATCTCTGTGGGCTGCCTTTAAAAATTACTGCCAAAGGCAGAGACCATTGCTATATTGGTAGGGCATTAAAACATATTTTGTTCATGAAAATTGATATGTCCATATTTCAATATTCCTGTCGTAAACTAATTTTGCATATTTCTGGAAAATACAATTAGGGGAGTTTGTTAAGAGTGTATTTAGACTTCCAACCTGCCTCCACAGGTCAAATGTATGTACAAATACATGTACCTGTTGTTAAAAGAAACATTAACCTGGGGCGCGTATTACATGCCAGTGTGCACTGAGACCGAGTATCCATATGGACACTCCATCTTCAGTGCAGTTGAGTTTCCTCCTGTCGCTGCAGCTATTATACAAACAGCAAAGCCCGATAGGGATTTACAAATTACAGATTTCCCATCAGGCCTGTCCCCTTGTGATTGATTGTGGGCAGTGAGCAGATCCATAGCCAATATACAGCCTGCTATTGGCTATAGAATCCACTCACTGCCTGCTGTCAGTCACAAGGAGTGAACAGACCTCATGGGGAGGGACTGACCTCATCACTGGCTCCTAGTAGGCTGTCGGCTGTGAAGCTAACAGGTCCTTAATAACCAGTGATAGGTAGGAAGGGCATAGCCACTGTAAATATATCACCTGCTACAGCAGAAAACAGAGAAAGACAGTTATCCAGAGGAAATGAGTAAAATGTGTGTTTTTTAGGGCAACAAATATACAAGCCATAACTGCATTAAAATAACTGCTTTTTACCCATATTCATTAAAATAACAGAATAAAATGCTCTTTTGTAGAGCATATCAAGGAACACCATGTTTAGTTTGTATAATAACATGTAACTTCCATCAAAGCTTCCTCCTAAATGTGCACTCTGCTGTAACTCCTGAGCATGTGCATGAAACGTAAAGCATCCCAACACAAAGTCATGCCGGAAATGTATGTGAGCTCAGTGTTTATCCTAAAGAAATTTCTGAGCAGGCAGGTGGTTTACTGCAAAAGAAACATGCTAGGGGAAATTTACTAGAACTGGTGCAGCTGTGCATAGTAGCCAATCAGCTTCTGACTTATTTCAGGTACTTATATAGTGCTGTCGATTTATGCAGTGCTTTACATATACAGTGAAGGAAATAAGTATTTGATCCCCTGATGATTTTGAATGTTTGCACACTCACAAAGAAATGATCAGTCTAAAAATCGAATGGTAGGTATATTGTAACACTGAGAGACAGAATAGCAACAAAACATTCAAAAGAAATGCATGTCTAACAAATTATGCACTGATTTGCATGTTCATGAGGGAAACAAGTATTTGATCCCCTATCATTCAGCAGGATTTCTGGCTACCAGGTGTCTTTCATACAGGTAACAAGCTGTGATTAGAAGCAGTCTCTTAAAGGGAGTGCTGCTAATCTCAATTGCCTGAGCTCCTACCTTACTGACAACAACCTTCTTGACCCTTTACAGTCTGGCTTTCACTCACTACCTTCCACTGAAACTGCCCTACTAAAACTCACTAATGATCTACTAAAAGCTAAAACCAATGGCCACTACTCTGTACTCTTACTACTTGACCTCTCTGCAGCTTTCAGTACGGTTTACCATCCCCTCCTCCTCAAAAAACTCCACTCTCTTGGCCTCTGAGACTCTGCTCTCTCCTGGTTCTCCTCCTACCTATTGCAGCGCTCCTTCAGTTTTACCTATAACTCTGCCTCCTCCTCCCCACTTCCTCTTTCTATAGGGGTCCCTCAAGGTTCCGTCCTTGGACCCCTTCTCTTCTCCATCTATACCTCCTCCCTTGGTCACTTGATAAACTCCCATGGCTTTAAGTACCATCTCTATGCTGATGACACACAAATCTATCTTTCTACCCCTCACCCCACCCCTTCAGTCTCCTCTCGCATTACTAACCTACTAAGCGACATATTGGCATGGATGTCACTCCACTTCCACAAACTCAATCTTTCCAAAACTGAGCTCTTAGTATTCCCTCCAGCCCATGTCCCCTCCCCTGACTTCTCCATCACGATCAATAACACAATCATCAGTCCCTCCTCTCATGCCAGGGTACTAGGTGTAATCCTAGACTCCTATCTGTCCTTTTAGCCCCTAATCCAATCGCTGTCTAAATCTTGTAGACTTCACCTCTGTAACATCTCCAAGATACGGACGTTCTTAACCTCGGAAACCACTAAGCAACTTATTCACTCCCTTGTTATCTCTCGCCTTGACTATTGTAACTCCCTCCTCATTGGCCTACTTCATTGCAGGCTATCCCCTCTTCAGTCTATCATGAATGTTGCTGCCAGACTCATCCACCTTACTAACCATTCTGCATCAGCCACCCCTCTCTGCCAATCCCTCCACTGGCTTTCCATTGCCCAACGGATACAATTCAAAACATTAACAATAACATATAAAGCCATCTGCCCTAAATTATATCACCGATCTTGTCTCCAAATATCACCGAAACCGTACTCTCTGCTCCTCACAGGACCTCCTGCTCTCTAGCTCCCTTGCCTCCTCCTCTCGTGCTCATCTCAGGACTTCTCCAGAGCTTCCCCCATTCTCTGCAATTCTCTACGCCAATTTATCAGACTATCGCCTACTCTGCTCACTTTTAGGCGATCTCTGAAAACCTATCTCTTCAGGGAAGCCTATCCTGCCGTCAGCTAATAATGGAATCTTCTACTCTTCCTACCAGTCCATCACTCACACTTACTATCTTTTGTACCACTAGCCCCTCCCTCCTAGATTGTAAGCTCCGAGGAGCAGGGCCCTCCTATCCCTCTTGTATTGAACTGTATTGTTGCTGTATTGTCTCCCATTATATTGTAAAGCGCTGAGCAAACTGTTGGCGCTATATAAATCCTGTATAATAATAATAATAACCTGTATAAAAGACACCTGTCCACAGGAGCAATCAAACAATCAGATTCCAAACTCTCCACCATGGCAAAAACCAAAGAGCTGTCCAAGGAAGTCAGGGACAAGATTGTAGACCTAAACAAGCCTGGACTGGGCTACCAAACTATCGCCAAGCAGCTTGGTGAGAAGGTGACAACAGTTGGTGGTGCAATCTTTCACAAATGAAAGAAACACAAAACAACTGTCAGTCTCCCTAGGTCTGGTGCACCATGCAAGATCTCACCTCATGGAGTGTCAATGATCATGAGAACAGTGAAGAATCATCCCAGAACTACACGTGAGGATCTTGTCAATGATCTCCAGGCAGCTGGGACCACAGTCACCAAGAAAATAATTGGTAACACAGTACGCCGACATGGATTGAAATCCTGCAGTGCCCGCAAGGTCCCTCTGCTCAAGAAAGCACATGTCCAGGCCAGTCTGAAGTTTGCCACTGAACAGCTGAATGATGTAGAGGAGGACTGGTTGAAAGTGTTGTGGTCAGATGAGACCAAAATCGAGCTCTTTGGCATCAACTCAACTCCTCATGTTTAGAGGAGGAGGAATGCTGCCTATGACCCCAAGAACACCATCCCAACTGTCAAACATGGTGGTGGAAACATTTTGCTTTGGGGGTGTTTTACTGCTAAGGGGACAGGACAACTGCACTGCATCAAAGTGACGATGGACGGGGCAATGTACCATCAAATCTTGGGTGAGAACCTTCTTCCCTCAGGCAGGGCATTGAAAATGGGTCGTGGATGGGTGTTCAGATATTGGGCAGAGAGGCAGAATTGTGCGGTGATGTGAGTGCAATCTACCTTTATCTCACTAACAAATTATTGTCTTCCCACTTGAAAGTGGGGATCTTTCATTTGTGGTTGGTCAAGTAAGATATACAGCACGATGTACATTACATCAAGTCAAACTGAGTACATGGATGTGTTGCTGGAAAACCAGAATTTAGTTTATATAGGGAAAAAAAATATTAAAAGTGTAAATACAGCTTGTTTCCATGATAGTAATAATTATATAAAAGTACCAAAGTTTTAGAGTTTGATGAAGTCTCCTTTGGACTAGGGTCCTAAAATGTAATTCTAATATCTCTGGTTGCTTGTCATTTAACAATTAAAGGACCATCCATTTTAATAAAATAGCTAGTAAGTGCACTCCTGAGTGACTGTCTTTCAACATTTTTTCGACTGTTCTTGCACACACCCCTAGAATGTGTGAATGGTACCTGTGGTCAAACTTTCATTTGGCAGTGCAGATCACAGAAAAAAGTTATGGTAAAGAATGCTCTGTGCCATACGATCAATGTGACCAATAACAATGCCTGTGATTGATTTTGTGAAAGGCACAGTGCTGATCACAGACAGAAAGTACAGAGTCATTGACAGTGACCCTGTACCTTGTGATCAATTGCTTGCAAACCCTTCCTGGCATCAACTCATAATTAAATCTACACACATTTAAAATCTACTAAAGAAAATTGAGTTGAAAGTAAACACTGTTGTTCCTCTGATCCAAAGGTTGGATTGGGCCCAGAGAGAAGCTAGGATGTATGCAGTTTTGTACATCTACTTTGATAACTCTTTCTTAATACTGACATGATTCACACACCGCAGAATTTTGGGCAGCTAAAGAAAATGTTATAATGCTATGGTGTTTCCACAATGGTACCCACATGAGGAAGCATATTTCTCTGTCTTCCACTCCTCCTTCTACTTCTACTCTGCTTCCTTCTCTCTCCTTTTCCCCGTCCAGCTCCTCCTCCCTATACTCCTCCCCTTCCTCCTTCAACCCTTCTTCCTCCATCTCCTCCTATGTCATCTTAGCACAAGGCAAGGCTCTATGGAGGTAGGATTTTTTTCCCAACAGTGGCTCTTTCTCTTCTTGCTCCTCCCAGGTGCAGAGCAGTCAGTTCTATGCAAATTATGCTAATTTCCTTTTTCCCTCTACTCTTCTTCTGCTAATCCCTACATATCCCCACAACCTGTCTGTGAAGGGAGGATAGAAAAACAGGCCACTACTATCCCCAGGTCTTTCACAGCAATGTGGGTCTATTTTAACTCTTTTGCACCTGCAGAAGAAGATAAATGTCCCCAAATCACCCCCATGCCCAGCACTTTAATGCCAGCTTGGAAAATCTGCAAGCTTTGCAGCTATTCCTATTCCAGTGTGTAGAATTACCTTTTTTTTCTGTGAATTAATGGCCTGTGCTACACCAAACCACCATTATTTTTAAAATACGCCAACCCATTCACCATTATTTTGCACAGAAGTTCATCACTGCCCTCCATTAACATGTGGAATGCAATGAGGCAGCAGAAAGCAGAGTGGTAATACAAAAGGGGGAGGGATGGGGTGCTGGTGGTGAGGATAAAATGGAGCAGGCAGTTCAAAGGAGGAAGTTGTATATCTCGCAAACCCTAGTGTTTATGGTGAGATGCGGTGGCGGGTGATTCTGAGTCTTCTGCTGTTTGATGAATAGGGTTTTTCTTGCTCAAATGCCTGCTCAAGGACCCCAGGATTTGGGTCATCAGAGAGGGAATGCTATTGGGTGACTACCATATTAGATCCCTGAAACAAGGGAAAAATGCTTATCTACTGCCAACATTCCAGAGAGAGCACAACATGTAGCACTTTCAGGTGTTGCTGAATATGCTCCTCTTTGACACATTTTCTGGTGGTGGCAGGATCCCCTTTAATGACCAACATGTCTCTTGTCTCTAATTCTTTGATCCAAGGACACTCCCAGAAATTAGGACCTATGAGCTATTGGGTTCCAGGCATTACTACAAACTAGAGCTTGTACAGTATGCACTGGTCCTTCTTGTTTGCCCTGCAATCAGGGTGTGGTCTTAGAGGGGCCATCTGGAGCTGCAGAAATAAAATACACTATAAACATTCCACTTCCCTAATGCAAACTGTTTTTGCTGCAGACCCTCCCATATAATCTAGTGGAAGGTTCCTGGCCTGAATGGAATAATGGAATATTTCCAGACACCATTTCTTTTTTTATGCTTGTTAACTTTCATTTTCATATTTATTTACATGTTTTTATTTTTCTTTCTTTGGTGTTAATGCTGATGCTGAGGCTGGGCTGCACACAACAGGGGCCAGGCACATCTTCATTTCCACTGCTTTCACAACATAATTTTCCTCCTCTCAGGCACCCAGCTGCTAGTTTTTTTTCTAAAAATTTATTTATCTCATTATAGTAAGGGCACTGGTAGAATAACTGCAGGGAGAAAACCTATGGCCATAGGCTGCCTGCACTTGCACAAGGCAGAAAGGAGAGCAGGCAGTGGATTATAGTTACTATGGCCATATTAAAGTGATAATAAAGGCAGAGTTTTAAAAAAAAACATTTTATACTTACCTGCTCTGTGCAGTGATTTATTATTATTATTTTTATTATTATTATACAGGATTTATATAGCACTAACAGTTTGCACAGCGCTTTACAAAATGAAGGTAGACAATACAGTTACAATACAATTTGGTACAAAAGCAAACAGAGGGCCCTGCTCGTTAGAGCTTACAATCTAGGAGGAAGGGTTGAGTGATACAAAAGGTAATAGCTATGGGGGGATGAGCTGATGGAGGAAATAAATGGTGGTTTATTAGGCAGAAGCAGGATAGACTTCTTTGAAGAGAAAGGTTTTCAGGGATTGTCTAAAGGTGGATAGATTAGGAGACAGCCGGAGAGATTGGGGTAGGGATTTAGCCCCGATCCTCCTCTTCTCCGATCCCCTGCTGGCACTCCTGGGCCCTTCCTCCTATCAAATGCCCCCACAGCAAGCAGCTTGCTATAGGGGCACCTGAGCAGGCTCACTCCTAAGCCATTGCTCTGTGTGTCCATTCACACACAGAACAGCAGCTTGGCCCTGCCCCTTTCTCTCCTCATTTACTCACTGCTGCTGTCTCAGCCAATGAAAAGGAAGAATTCCTGGAGAGCAGAGACTCTTGTGCACATTACTGGATCACGATAGGGCTCAGATAAGTATTGGGTGGGCTGTTGCACACAGAAGGTATTTTACCTTCATGCATAGAATGCATGAAGGTGAAAAACCTTGAGCCTTTACAACCTCTTTAAGCCAATGATGTCACCAGAATCTCTGCCCCCTTGTTAAATGCAGCTGTAACATCATTGACCTAATATGGCTATAATAACCATAATTCACTGCCTGGCCTTTGAACTTAGGTCAGCTGACTTAAAAGGACCAATAATGGGGATTTTGGATAAGCCAGCCTACTCACTATAAAAAGATGAGGTCATAATGGCCATATTGACAATTTGCCTCAGCTTACCCCCAGGGGCGGACTGACAACTCATGGGGCCCCTCAGGTAATAGGGGATCATGGGGCCCCTGTGTCCTTACCCACACTCAAAGCACACCCAAAAAAGCCTATAAAAAGTACCAGGGGCATTTCATGGAGCCTCCTACTGACCCTGGGCCCTTGGGCAGTGCCCGAGTGCTCAAATGGTCAGTCCGCCCCTGCTTACCCCTATTAGTTGTAAAAAATTGGGTCTAGAGGCTCTATGAACCTCAAATGCGCAGGACATGCTGCAAAACCTGTGATAGTGGTGAACCTGAACCTCATCCCTAATAAAGATATGTACAAATTTCTTAAGCTTGTATTGCTCAATTATGACATCATAATTGAATACATTTTCTGAGCATTTTATAATGACATGGATATTTCTCTAAATTAACAAAAGGTCAAAAGCAAAGGAAAAGCTGAGCAATTCTGTGAATAAAAACGAATTGTGTGTCTTATGCATGTATTTCTAAAAATAACCCTGTTTTTTTTTTGTCCTGTTACTAAACCTTCCAGTTTTATATAAAAAGAGTACTGACTTTGCAGCAATTGAGTATTTCTAGCCCAGCATTGCTTAGCTACAAACTGTTTTTAATTTTGCATTTATTTTCAGACTTCTTTAATTACAAATGGTAGAGATGTCTCATTGTAGCACAGTCTCTCGCTGAATTAATAATCAGTTTATCTGGAATACACTTGAACCAGAAACATGACTATTCTTTTTATTTGATTATGTTTTTATTTTCTTTTTCCTTAATAAAAGACTCAGTAGCTATAGGCTTACAGACTGACTGCCAGCTGACTGTTGTTCTCTGGAACTGCTGAGCAGCATGTCCATTACATTAAAAATGAATTTTCCCTTTTTATATGTATAATCACTGGACATGATGTATGTAAATGTGCTATTCTCCATGCATGACTGGAAGAGGTGCTAATTAAATACTTGGTATTCATAGTGGTGTTCATTTATCGTTTAATGACAGACAATCTCAGAGATGGTTTCAAGCGGACATTTTAAGTCGAATGCCTTTCCTTTATGTTCTTTGTAATAAAATGGTGGCACTGTGCGGTGAGCACACTGGCTGACAGAGATATGTTGTAATATTATTTTAACCATGTAATGACAATAGAGTGGTTCTATAATAAAATATTAATTCCTTTCTTTCTATAAGGTTACCCACTGATGCATACAAGATGTATCGTGACTAAATTTACACAACTACAGCTGAATGCTAAGACAGTAAATAGTTAAACAATGGAAAAATAATAAATATATTTATATAAAAATAAGATTTTTTACAAAAGATAAAATTTAAATATATTTCATTAATTTTAATGTCTAGACTTTACCTATACAATGACCTGGATAAATAAAAAACCTTCCCTTAGACTCACATTGAAATTTAAGAAAAATAAATTAATAGGTTAGTATATTATAAATTCAAAGTCAGTGTTCAAGAAAAAAACAATTATTTCAACTATATGGAGTCAAGCAATTTAAATATACATATATTATATATGTCTCTTTATTTTTCAAATTGCTTAAATACACTATTGTATGTATTTTTTTAAATTATATTAAATATTTATAAAATTCAGCCCTTCAAAAATGATCACACTTTTATTTATTCAGGCATGATCGTTAACAATGATGACAAAAATAGAGTTGTACACCCACAGAAGCCTATAGCCCAGCTAGCATTTTACTTACATTTTATTACAGCAAGTGTTTTTAAATATAAATGTCTGCTTTGCCTTACAGTTATATTCTTTAATGCCTGCTAAATAATTTAATAATGTATGATATATTATTTAGATTCAGTGGTTTTAAAATGAGTTGTTTTCATCTACAATTATAGTAATTATTTATCAGTCAAAAATTTGCATAATCACACTTCAAAATCCAGTGGGCTGAAACATATCAGAAAGGCATCCATGAATGTGTTAACAGCATTAACGAATGGCATTCTACCTTGTTTAATATTATAATTTCTTATGTCATTCTAATGTTCAATCATTTTGAACGCATTGAAGGATAAACATTTCTCATCTCTTACGGCTTTTCAAGCCTTAATTAAGATTAAATAAATTATAACGTCTTAAAGTATCTTTCTGCCAAGAGGGAGGGAAATATGTAAACATATTGTTGTGTACAATGTTTAATACAAATTTGAAAGCAATGCACAAGTGTTAAGCAAATGATTGTGTCTGTTTTACTGTAAGACATATCTGAATTAAAATAAAATTACACCAAAGTAAAAAAAAAAATATGTTACTATAACTCCACCGTCTTCTACATTTAACAAATTTGATACTGTAAATGTACCATGCAGAAAAAGATGTTGTTGCACAATACACATTAGGAGACCAGCATCTACAGTGCATGAGTGGGAGGGTTGGATTTTTCCATTTCATATTGTATGCATAACGATAATCTAGCACTGTGCAGTTCAGTCTGATAGGCAGTAATGGGCAATTGTCCAACATGCATTGAATAGTGAATATTCATGTCACGTGAATGGAAAATAATTTAGGATTCTGATTGTTCAGGTCCAAATCATCAGCTTCTTGTTTATATAGCCAGCTCAAGGAAGTTAATCAACTCTGTATATATACTGATTATGTTCTTTTGTTCCTTTGAGGTTTTACAGGCATTTGAAATATCTACATTTATGCGTTTTTAAATTATCTACATATTTTGGTTTGTTTTATCTGCCTTTAAAAAGCTGACTCAAAAGAATGACAATATAGTGGAGTGATGTCGCAAATGCTCCACATTTTTATTATTTTCCTAATGCAAGAAGTGCCATTTCGCCTATGCGCTTGATGTAGATGGTATCCATTACATATGACATAGTAGCTAAGCTCGGTAACTGATAAAATTCTGCATCTTATTTACCTAGACTCTCTTTCATCTTGGTAATTTCCACAAGACTACATTAAACTTGATATTATCCCATTATTTATCTTAGTAAACCTGTCAGGACCATAAAGGATCAAGTGCAAAAAGGAAGTTAAATGAATAACACAGCTAGACAGGAGCCCCAAAAATCTAGGCCAAGGTAACATCTTAATCTTGATACTTTTCAGTAGTATTTTGTCCCCATTTTCCTATTTCATAATGATGAAACTACAGGACGTATGCGGATGTAAGAGTTGGTTCTAGCCAGTTCAGAGGATTGCTTTAAAAAAAGCCTGGATTCTTTCTTAGATACACAGAATATAACTGGATACTATCATTTATAGGGAAAGTTGATCCAGGGAATATCCGATTGCCTCTCGGGGGATCAGGAAGTAATTTTTCCCTGCAGGAGCAAATTGGATCATGCTTTGCTGGGTTTTTTGCCTTCCTCTGGATCAACTGTGGGTATTGGATTATAACTTTTTTTTTTAATGGTTGAACTGCATGGACTTTTGTCTTTTTTTGGCCTGACTAGCTATGCAACACTACCAGAAAGTGTTCTGGAAACTAAATAAAACTCATTACCTAGAAATCTTCATATACTAACAACTTAGACACATATATGGCTAGTGAACCAAAATTGTACCTATACCCCAAACTTTTTCTAAGGTTTTGGATAGAAAGGGTAAAGGGTAGAACCCCTGTCTGGTTTTACTGCTGTCTGGGGTTCTGTTAGATAGAGCTTTCCCTTCACTTTAGTTCTTGGAGACAGTCTTTTTCCAGACAGGAGGTGAAGGAAAATCTGTACCAGGGAAACAGACGACAAAAAAAAAACCTGACAGGAACTAGTATTACCCTGCTTAGCTTAAACAAAGTCATTTTTACTTTTGTCCTTGTTAGAGAGTTTTCCCCTTACTTCCTATTCCGGGGATTTCCTTTTTGCCAGACAGGAAGTGAAGGAATCTCTCCAATAAACCTCCAGATAGCAGTAAAACGTGACTGGAGTTCTAATCCTTCCCCTCTCTATCCAAAATTAAAAAATATAGATACATTTTAAGTGTTTTTAAATGTAGGATTATAAACCCTGTCCATGGGAAGATTATTAAGGGAAGTTAGAGCAGTTAATAGTAAGTTGAGCATCAGCAGTCAATGACAAGCTAGACCTACTAATGCAAATTATATTATAGAAAATATAAAAAGAGTAAAACAGGTGTTCAAGGAATAGTACTACCTCTATGTGAATCACATATATGAGACATTGTAAAAAGGAAATATCACATGTATGAGACAATGTAAAAATTGAAATAGATTTAAAGGAGTTTCAGTGACATACAACTAAATTAATAAAAGAGATAGGAGTTCTTTCTTGTAATGAAAGGTTTGAAAAAAAATGCTTAAAGAATACTTCTGAGGTAACTTTATTGAAATACAAATATAACCAAGGTCAATATAAAGATTTAGCAAATCAACTTTGTAGAAAGAAACAAAGGGAACATGTGTTGTATATTAAAGTAACATTGTTTTACCATCAGTGTAGTAAGAAGATTTTTATGGCTAGAGTGATTAAGCTGTAGAATGTTTTACTGCATGATGTACTATAGCAATAGCAAAATCAATAATAGAATTTAAAAAAGGACTGGATGTTTTCCTTAGAAATATTCACAGTTTCAGTCCAGGTAATTGATCCAACTATCATTTGTAGAATCAAGAAGGATTTTTTTCAGATGTGGTGAAAAATTGTTTAGGCTTTTTCCTCCTATAGACTAAGGTTGCATTTACATTTGTGCATGTGCATTCTCATGTGTTTTCCTGCTCATTAACATTCAGCAAAAACCACATAGTGTAGGCATCTTCTGGTCCATTGCCATTCATTTTCAAAGGCACCTCAACAAAACAATGTGTGAAGAAAACATACCCAGCTAGACTCTTGGCTCACCATAACATATGCCATTCAAAACAGCGGCATTGCCTTCTGGTACACTGTAAAAAAGTAAGACAAGATAATTTTTTTTAGTGCACAATAATGAGTTAAAGTGTTACTAAACCCAGGACCCTGCATTTACTCTATCTGGTCTCCCACAGTACACAGAACATGGAAGTGCAATTATTTTAGTAAATATAAAATGCTAAATACATTTTCTCACCAACAGGTAGAGCAGTCTTGTGACTTCTATCAGTGTCCAGCAGAGCACTGGTGAAAGCTTGTAGGAGGAGTTTTAGTTCTACTCTAGGAATATGCAAAACCCCTGATCTCTGTCTGGACATTGCTGATTTGCCCTGTGCTGATCACATGCACTCTCCCGAGAAATATAATTCCTCTCCAGCAATACACACTAAACTGAGCATGTGCAGAAGGGCTACGGGTTTAGTCTGTCTTATCAGGAGATAGGTTGTGGACATTTAGATTGTAAGCTCCATGAGCAGGGCCCTCCTATTCCTTCTGTACTGAAATGTATTGTAATTGTACTGTCTCCCTTATATTTTAAAGTGCTGCGCAAACTGTTGGCGCTATATAAATCCTGTATAATAATACTATTAATTTGAACAAGAGGAGGGGCAGAGAAGAAAGGATCAAATTTCCTTTTTACACAATGCAGAGGATTAACCCCTTAGGTTTCACAGTGAGTATAACAAGCATGCTTTACTGCATATAGAGACTGGTTTTACTCTTGTAACACTTTAAAGGCCTAATGAAAAAAAATAGGATAGTTAACTAAACATGCATTGACGGATGTGTAAAAACAATTGCAGGTGTGAATGCAGCCTTAAACTAAGTGCATAAAATTGATTGACATTTATTATTTTCAGCTTGGTTTGATAGGTACCATGTAACTAGTTTAGTTTTTGTTTTTTTTAATTAGCACAAGTTATGTTACTTACATTGAATGAGACGTGCTCCTTGTGCTGGTGGCTGCTCTCTTAGTTGAACTAATATATAGTTAACTAATTATACATGCATATGGAAGCAGTCATATTTGCTCGCTACATACATGCAGTCTCTGTATACTGCGGAGCCTTAGAGTAAAGCTGGCCACAGACGATTCTTTTTTTTTTATTAGCCTACTGGCATCCTAACTGATCAAAAAAAATGGATTACCCTATCCACACAAGTGAGGTGGATGGAGGAATCCTCTCCGCTGAGCTATTGTAGCCGATTGGCTGCAGCCACTGATCAAATAAGAGTTTTGCAACAGTCCTGTTTGGGAGAAGTCAATCACTAGATGGATGTCTGTCGAGTGGGAGTGGCTGTAGATGGGTTGAAATTCAACCAGTCTCTACTAAACCGGCTGAATTTTGATCCATCTATGGCCAGTGTAGTAGACATGGTCTGTCTGATTAAGAATCGTAGCCACTCTATCTCTGAAAGAAAACAATCAAAAAGCTTCTAGAAGCCAGAGGCCATTGTGAGCATAGACTAGACTGAAGAATTGCCTGAAAAGTGTTTTTTGTTCATAACAATAAGGTGGTTATACTGACGTGGCCTGTTTTTGTAATAAGTATTGCCAAAATTTTCTTTCATAGGATAAAGTAGATAAGGACCAAAACAGAAACTATTGTTTCAAAAGGGATATTTAAGAGGAATAGCAATATATAGGCCTTTTAAGAATCAAACACAAAACTTTGTTTTGTTAATATTCTTAAATAGTGTTTAAAAATATTGTGTAGACAGTAACATACATAAGACCATTTGACAACACTTCTTTTCTGTATGAATTTCCACCCTCCTTAACACATATCCATGTTATTCCTACAACCAGCCTTTCAAAAGATTTCACTAGATACTTGGTGATACTGTATATAGTGAGCAGTCTTCTGTCTTGGTGTGTTTTGCAAGTTGCTTTCTCATTACATCAGAGAAGGATTTATATTGCCCCAATGTCCCCTCTGGAGGTCAGACATTAGAACCAAGATTTTCCCAACAATCCACTTCGAGAGAATAGACACCAAGGTTATACTAAAAGAGCCCACAATCAATGAATACTCCAATTTTGCCAGATTGTGTTGTCATCAAGATCTGGAAAAGATAAGTTGTCTCCTCTCAATCCTGCCCCAATGCAGTTTCAGACTTTAAATGTACCATGTCTCCACATGGGATTAAATTATAATGGGGAAATAGGTCAAGTGGATGCTAATCTTGCAAAGGTAGATTGATTTCTCAAGGGACACCCAGACAGAATTCTTAACTGCGGGCAACTCACTTGACTATCACTGGTTAAATCTTGACCATTAAGAAAAGTAAGTGAAATTCAATAGGGCACAAGGGAAACTAGGGAGGGATCTCTGCTTTGGTGTCCTAAAAGTCCTACATATTCTTAACCCCTTCACGCCGGCGCCTCCTGGCCCTTTAAGAGTTTCAGAAGCCGGGAGGCGGGACGGGCGGAGCTTACTCTGATTGGGTCACTTGATTGGGAAAGGTCCCGATCGAAAGAGGAGATTGGGACCTTTCCATGAGTACCGGACATGTGTGCTGGGAGCGCGCAGGGCACGCGCTCTCGGCACATATGTCCTTTTTTAATAGAATGCAAATGCTAAAGGTTTTTTACCTTAATGCATTCTCTGAATTAAGAAAAAAAAAACCTTCATATGCAGCTCCCAACCCCCAGCCCCCCCCAAATACTTACCTAAACCCAATCTTGATCCAGTGCTGTGCCTAAGAACAGCAGCTCTGCTCTTTCTCTCCTCACAGGCTCAGAGACAGGAGTGGGAGATATTGGTTCCTGCTGATGATCCTGTTGCTATCAGTCAAAGCCAGTGAGCTCACAGAACTGGCTCTGTAGTGAGCCCACACATCTGCCCCTGTATGGAGCAGACAGTGCCAGTGGGAGACCCCAAAAAGGAGGATTGGGTCTGCAAAACCATTGCACAGAGCAGGTAAGTATAACATGTATGTTATAGAAACCAGAACCTTTACAGTCACTTTAAAGTTTCCTAAAATTCCCTTTTGAAACAATTGTTTCTGTTTTGGGCAGGGGCAGACTGACCATTTGGAAACTCGGGCACTGCCCGAGGGCCCGGGGTCAGTAAGGGGCCCCATGAGATGCCCCTGGTACCTTTTTCATAGGCTTTTTTGAGTTTGGGCAAGGACACAGGGGCCCCATGATCCCCTATTGCCCGGGGGCCCCATGAATTGTCAGTCCGCCCCTGGTTTTGGGCAATTTGACTATTGTGATGTGGTGCTTTAGTACTGTGATGGCGTTTGAGGGTTCCCCTCACTGTTTTGATGAAATGTGTCACTAGTACAGGAAGTGAGGCGAAATATCACTAATGGAGACCTGTACAGCAGTAAAATAGATACATAAATAAAGGAGTTTTAAGCTTAAGCCACTAGACCAAAGAAAAACAAAAAAAAAGTAGAGGTACATTTTTCAAATGCAATCCTTTCAATAACATGCTTTGGCATTGCCTTAGAAATGCACATACTACTGCCAAGCATTACAATGTACTCTGAAGTCTGATTCTGCTTCCTTTCAAATCACAATCTACAATCAAGCAATAATAAAACCAAAAAAGCACAAAAAACTTCACAAAAAGAACATATAAAATAGAATTTTCAGAAAATTAATATAGAATAGAATGCACATGAAAAATCCAAAATTTTGGATAACAGTGAAATGCCCTCAAAGTTATAAATCAAAGGTGTAACCTAGGTACACCATAAATAGGTGACTATAGGTGACAATCCTTATTAGCCATTTATGCCAACATAAATGGTTATAATACCACAAATAGGATCCCACCTCTAGTTCTAAATATGTACTAAAATATAACTTCAGGTATACTGCATGCCAACTGGTAGTGGCTATAAACCTAACAGAAAAAAACACATATAGTGCACATAGGAAAAAGGAAACTATTAAAAAAGTGGTTAATGGTGAAAACCACAAAGCTGATCTAACGCAACGCAGTTGCTGAAAATAGAATCAGCCAAAACTCAAACAGAAATAAAAACTGTTATGATTAAGGTGAACCATATAACAGTGACCCCTAATTGGGGATAAAGTGAAAACATTTGTGACACTAATACAATACTGTATATGGTGGAGAATTTATAAGCCGCAAAGCCTATAAATGTAAAGAAATGTAAAGAATATAAATAAGAGTGAACTATTTATTCGTGACCCCGGAACTAGGGAATAAATAGGAATAAGTGGCATAAACGTGAATTTGTGACACATAAAGTAATAGATCAGAAAAAGTTCAGAACCATATATATATAAATCATCCAACATATAAGTGAGTCTAATCAAATTAAAACGATTCAACAAAACTAGAAAGTCCAAAACCACCTAAAATGGTGGAGGTGTTCTATAGTCCTTAATAAATGTTAGTATATGAAATATTATACATAGGAGATCCAACAATGGGTGAAATGCCCCCTCGCCTCCAAGAAATGATCCCACAGGGTCAAAGTGCTTATTCAAGCAATACCACACCAGTCGGGAACGTGGACCCCCTCCTGAAGGTATAGGGTCCAACGATGGATCAATCCCCCTCACTAATGGACAACGGCACTGCAGACAGCCTCCTCAGAAATATCCCAGGATCAGCCAATCCTCATACAGCCAGAGAAGATAAAAAGGAAGATGCTCCCATAGTGTAATAACATTTTAATTAGAAGTATTAAAATAATACAAGTGCCCACTCACATGTACGTATCTTTAAACAAGCCTTATTTGAAACCACATGCTGTGGGTATACTTTGAATTGGTGTCTATTGGAGTACCAAGATGGCGTCTGTGCCGGAAATTACGGCACCATGTCCGGAAATTGCATCACCACGTCCCACGCGTTACGTCACACTAACTCGTGACTTCATCAGGGTAACGTGATTGGTGACTACTACTGCAATTTATAGGAGAACAATTTGTTAATCAAATGGGGGAAAGGTGGACTCACAGCAGCCATTTTGTTGAAGTATATACTAGAGGACACACAGGGCTCTATTCCTCTGATGTTATAGAGGAATAACATCTTATATCAAGCCCTCAAATTAGAACAAAGTAAAGAGGATTTATTGTGGATCTTAACAGTTAATTAAACCTTGCTGATCTTGATATGAACTTTTACAGCAGCTATTAATAATATGGGTATCTATGGCCTTTTAACTGGAATCTCGGTGGCCATTATACTGGAGTCCACAAAAAACATGTGAATACTGTTCCTTACATGTTGTAGAGGAACTACAAGTCTAATCCTGCCCTGAAGAAGTCACGTGGTAGCGTGACGCAATGTGTGGGAATAGAGCATGGTGGCGTCATTACATTTGGATGTCAATCTCCATCTTGGGTTACACAGTATATGCTTAATGGGTCTGTGACCCTTGTTTTTATGTGAGTAGCCGTTTGGCTTTTTTGAATCTATTTTAATAAATATCTAAATACTACACTATGGAAGTTCTATCTTTGACTTCTTTTGGAGCCATTTGAAGACCCCTTAAAGATGTGTTTGATCATTTAAATGATTTCGGTGGGAGCTGTTCCTGTGTCCATTTAAAGGGAGAGATCCATCCAGGGATCATCCGGGGATTGATTGCTTTATGATTCCTTGAGGGTCAAATCTGTGAGGTGAGCGCACACACCAGAAGGTGATGGATAAATTGGCATCATATGTATGAGCACGCAACATAAAGTGGGAATATAAAGTTGAAGAATAGAAAATTCTGAATTTATTTTTATTTATATTTTATTTCAATTTCTTCTTGTGCAATCATTTTTTTTTGCTTCTTGGGACTTTTTTATCATTGTATTTATGTCACGGTATAATACTTGGTCACTTTGGTGGCATATTATCCTTGGATTATATTTCACTTTATAATTAAGTTAATGAGGACACACAAGGTTTTATTATTATTTTCAGCGTGAAGGTATTTATTTATATTAATGTGATTTTACAATGTTTGATTTTAGCACTTACAGCGCTACACCATTATTTTAAAATATGAATCAGCTAAGATGCTACCTACAGTGTTGCTAGGTCGGCAAGGTTTTGACAGTGTGAAGCTGGACATGGATCTGGAATAGTCTGTGAATGTTTTGCTCTGGTATTTGGAACCCCTAATCCTTTCCTCCTTGTGTGATGACCAATAAAACTTAAAAGACATAAAGTGACTGGTGTCCAATGTTTTTTCGGTTCGCCATTTTAGCCATGGACTCAGCGCTGTGGTAATATGCTGGCCCACCCCTGTCTCTGGGCGGTACCACCATGTCTCCATTTTGAGGAGACTCATCACCACATCCCATTCACCAAAAAGGATGTGGAGGTTTGTGGAGGAGAAAGATGCAGATTGTGGAATACTACTTTGGAGTAAGAAAGCCAACAGACCTGTGCAACATCCCAAAAGAAAGAAATACAAAACACACACACACAGACAAACATCCTTTAACTGAAAGAAAATACAAATAAAAGATAATGTTCCGCATTGTAGACTACATTAATTATGAGGTTGTGCTGCTCGATAGTGTGTACCTAACACATTTGCAATGATATATAAGACATTTCTGGCATTACGTATATGTAACCATCACATGTAGCACCCAGAATAATATGATACCAATAACCAGACATGACTGATCCAATTCTATTGATTTTTGGTTAGGATTAATAGAACACAGGTGAATCAAATGGAGTGGCTAATCTGTTCAAACAACAGTCACAAGACAGGGAAGAGTCACTTGACTAATGACACCAATCAGGAGTGCGCTTTCTTTAACCAATGAGAGAGAATTTCTAAAAGTTGAAGTTTATGGCAACTCCAGTCATGGAAAAAAATACCAGAATAAGGCAACCCAAAATGAGCAAATTTTAAGCAACATAACACAGAAAATGCAGATGAGCTACAGTTATATTACTTATTAAATGTTTATAGCTTATTATAGTGACACTGGCACATTTATGGGATGGTTCTTTCACCATTGGGGGATCTGTGCATGCAATATTGTGCAAACCTTATCACCTACACATAGGTGCGCTACATCCTTAGTGAATCTCCCAGTGAGGATACAACACAGGCAACAATAAAAACTTGACAAGGGTTCTAATCCTTCCCTGTTCTATCCCAATGTAAAATAAAAAAAGGTTCAGTTATGCACTTGGCTGCATTTCCACTTTAATATAATGATTGATCAATTGATTAATTTTTGGTTTTACGTTAAGTTGTTTGTATTTGTATGAGGTCTTTAAATCAATTCATTTTAGATTATTCTGCTGTGATTATGATATGCTACTGAATGTACTGCGTATTTTAATTCCCCTCCTGGAGCCAAGTGATTGCCCACAGTTTTGGCATTTTTCAAATTCAATGACATTAATTCAGTAGATTGCAGCACATGCAAATCACTAGTAAAAAGTGTTGTGTCTACACAAAACTTTTGGGCTGGAGATGGCATTTCGTGGCTGATTGCTTTTGTATTTTTCCAAGAAATGGACTCTCCTCATACTATTCCTCATGACTCACAGGCTCGGGCGATCTGACTCATACTGTTCTTTGTGACTCACAGGCTCAGGCTGACTATGCACATTAATGGAAAGATCTTTCACAAGTAATATCTTGTTGGTGGACATCTGACCACACTCTAATGTCTGTGGGTTTAAATGAACCTGCCAGAAGCCTGGACTGAGTACATAATAAAAATGCAAAAGCAAGGATTTTCTTCAACAAAAATGATATTTCGAAATAATTTATAGCAGCACCAGTTTCTGAAGTTTTATGCACTTTGCAGTGCAATTTGAGCATCATCTGGTCCATGTCACCTCCAAAGACTCCTTTATGTTCAGTGATGCTGCCCATCACTAGGTTGAGCAATAGAGAGGATTGCAGGGAGGGATTTGCATATACATTTTAACCACCCTTATTTTGACATGATGTTTCATGGAAAATGACATATGCTTATGCATTATGAATTGCATGAGCAATTCATGCTTTGGTCCTGTAGAGTAGGTTGCCCCCACTCCAGCATCACATGCTAACCTTTTCTTCACACCATTTTCTGTTTCGTCATCAGCAGAAATTGAAGCATCACAACAGCTGCTTACAAGGCCTGTGCTTGTAATCACACCGTAAAAAAAGTGTTTCTAGTTCATTCACATTGTGTTCAATTAAGTCCTGATGAAGGGGACATTTGTGGACCCCCAAGTGCATTGATTACCCTTTGGATTGTCCCCCTGACTTTTATTGATATAATATGGTATCTGAACCTCTTAGCAATGGGGTGGTTCTTCATTTTCCATTTTTGTTACATAGCAATAAACACTTGACAGTAACTCTTCTCTACTTTATCCAAAATGTAAAAAAAAATATGCTGCCATTACATCCACTTTAACCACTTACCTACCAGGCACTTATACCTCCTTTGTGCCCAGGCCAATTTTCAGCTTTCAGTGCTGTCGCACTTTGAATGAAATTTGCGCAGTCATGCAACATTGTACCCATATGAAATTTTTATAATTTTTTTCACACAAAGAGAGCTTTCATTTGGTGGTATTTACTCGCCACTGGGTGGTTTTTTTTTGTGCTAATAACAAAAAGAGAGCAAAAATTTAGATTAAAAAAAGGTTTTTCTTTGTTTCTATTATAACATTTTGCAAACAATTAATTTTTCTCCTTCACTGATGTGTGTTGATGGAGGCTGCACTGATAGGCAGCACTGATGAGCAGCGCTGATGGGCACTGATAGGCGGCACTGATGAGGTGACACGGATAGGCAGCACTGATAGGCAGCACTAATGGGTGGCACTGATAGGTGCCACTGATGAGCTGGCACTGATGAGATGGCACTGATGATGCTGCACTGACATACAAAAATGATGGACACTGATAGGCGGCACTAATGGGCAGCACTGATGGGTGGCACTGACTGATGGCACTGACTGGCAGCATGGCTGGGCACTGACTGGCGGCACTGCTGGGCACTGCTGGGCACTGATGGGTGGCACTGCTGGGCAGCACTGATGGGTGACACTGCTGGGCACTGGTGGGTGGCACTGATGGGCACAGGTGGGTGGCACTGATGGGCACAGGTGAGTGGCACTGCTAGGCACTGATGGGCACAGGTGGGTGGCACTGCTGGGCACTTGATGGCGGCACTAGTGGGTGACACTGCTGGGCACTGATCATCAGGGCACTGATCATCAGTGCCCTTATGATCGGTGCCGATCCTTCCTCTGACAATTGCCAGTTATCGGCAGTACTTTCCTCACGCTGTGACAGCAACTGCATTTACCGGTGATCTGCTATGTCATTGGACACAGCTGATCATGTGGTAAAAGGCTGCTGTGATTGGCCTTGTACCACATCATGTGATCAGCTGTGTCCATAGCTCACAGCAATCATGGAGATCGCTGGGTGTGCGCCCCCGTGGCACACGGGAGGGCACATTCTGGGAGGGCTTCATATGATGCCCTCCCAGAACTGGTGGAGCCTTCATTCGACTATCTGCTGTCGGCAAGTGTACAATTGTGTTAATATAATTACTTATAGGTTGCATATACAGTTGTGTTCAAAATAATAGCAGTCAGACATCACTAACCTGATCAATCACTGTTTTTGGTAGAAATAATATTTCTACATGGCAAATAATTTACTAGCAGGTGTAGTAGAGTAATAGAAATTTTTTTTTTTTTTTTTTTTTAATTCTTTTATTTAAAATGTCATAAAAATATTTACAAACATAAATGAAAGTAATTCTTTCCATCAGAAATATAATTTTCAAACAACAACAAAAAATTCCATAGCAACAAAACACATCATATTACAAAGAAATCACACACAAACCCCCCTCCCTCAATCACATAAACAAAACTCTCCCTCAATTCCTTTCCCTTCTTCTAAACAAGTTTTCATCCTGTGCTTTCCCTTCACCGCTGTCCCTTTCACCATTCCGGTCTGAAAAAAAAGAAAAACAAATCAAAATCATGCACAATCACATCTATCCTTATAGTACTGTCCCTCCCACCTCCCCCACAACCCACAAAAACCAAAAGGTTTTTACCACCCTCCTCCCTTCAAACACAGCAAACCCAATTCAAAAACCTCCCATTCCCACTCATAGCAACCATTTTACCACCATCAAACCAGTTAAACCTCCCACCTCCCACTATTATAACAAAACAGACATCATCACAAAATATTTTAGCCGCCCACCACCCTTCATCAAAGAAACAAAACCTCCCTCCTCCCCATTTAGCCAAAAAAGGCCCCAAAAAACCACAATTCCCCAACCACCACCACTTCCACTTAATATACATATTCACTCCCCTTCATTATTTATGCTCCCATCACCCACTCCATTCCCTCCACTTACTTAATTTCCAAATCTTCTGTGCCTCCTCCAAACCAAAAGTTTTACAATCGCAATATGCGTACAGGTAAAGCCTTCCACGGATCATGGACACACACTCCCTCACACTCAACTCTTCCTTCCTAAAAATTAATATATTCCGTACATCCCATAAACTCTCTTTCACGCAATTTACCAACATCCATAGCACTCGTTCCTCCACTTTTCCCACATTACACAACCCAAACTTCACAATCTCGACCGACATTCTACCCACCCCAGACAAACCCTCCACCATTTTCAACAACGACTTCCACACCTCCTTTGCATACCCACACTCCCAAAACACATGCTCCACATTCTCAACACATCTACACCCTTCCCTCGGACATATAGAGTAATAGAAATCCAACAGACCCAACAGTCATGACATGCATGCTGCTGATTCTGTGTAATTGAATCACTAATTGAAAGGGGCATGTTCAAAATAATAGCAGTGTGGAGTTCTATTAGTGAGGTCATTCATTCTTTGAAAAATAGGTGGCAATTATTGCCCTTATTTAAGGAAGGAAGGCAGCAAATGTTGTACATGCTGGTTACAGTGCATCTCTCTTTGAAATTCTGAGGAAAATGGGTCGTTCCAGACATTGTTCAGAAGAACAACGTACCTTGAATAAAAAGTTGATTGGAGAGGGGAAAACATATAAAGAAGTGCAGAAAATGATAGACTGCTCAGCTAAAATGATCGCAAATGCTTTAAAATGGCAGCCAAAACCTAAAAGACGTGGAAGAAAGCGAAAAACTACCATTCAAATGGATAGAAGCATAGCCAAAATGGCAAGGACTCAGCCAACAACCAGCTCCAGGAAGATCAAAGAAGGTCTAAAGTTACCTGTGAGTACTGTTACAATTAGAAGACGCCTATGTGAAGCCAAGCTATCTGCAAGAAGCCCCCGCAAAGTCCCACTGTTGAAAAAAAGACATGTGCTGAAGAGGTTACAATTTGCCAAAGAGCACATTGACTGGCCTAAAGAGAAATGGCGCAACATTTTGTGGACTGATGAAAGTAAGATTGCTCTTTTTGGGTCTAGCGGCCGGAGACAGTTTGTCAGACGACCCCCAAACACTGAATTCAAGCCACAGTACATTGTGAAGACAGTGAAGCATGGTTGTGCAAGCATCATGATATGGGGATGTTTCTCATACTACAGTGTTGGACCTATTTATCGCATACCAGGGATCATGGATCAGTTTGAATACATCAGAATACTTGAAGAGGTCATGCTGCCTTATGCTGAAGAGGAAATGCCCTTGAAATGGGTGTTCCAACAAGACAACGACCCCAAACACACCAGTAAACGTGCAACATCTTGGTTCCAGACCAACAAGATTGACGTTATGGAGTGGCCAGCCCAATCCCCGGATCTTAATGCAATAGAAAACGTATGGCGTGACATCAAAAATGCAGTTTCTGAGGCAAAACCAAGAAATAGAGAAGAACTGTGGAATGTAGTCCAATCATACTGGGCTGGAATACCTGTTCACTGGTGCCAGAAGTTGGTTGGCTCCATGCAACACAGATGTACAGCAGTTCTCAGAAACAGTGGTTATCAGGGGCGGTCTGACCATTTGGAAACTCGGGCACTGCCCGAGGGCCCGGGGTCAGTAGGGGGCCCCATGAGATGCCCCTGGAACCTTTTTCATAGGCTTTTTTGAGTTTGGGCAAGGACACAGGGGCCCCATGATCCCCTATTGCCCGGGGGCCCCATGAGTTGTCAGTCCGCCCCTGGTGGTTATACAGCTAAATATTAATTAAGTGATTCAAAGGAAAGCAAAATCTTCAAACATTTTTCAGTTTATATAGTGAATGTTTGAGTTTGTAAAGAAGAATACAAACACTGCTATTTTTTTGAACAGTCTAATATTCACTTTTCTTCAATTTTTTTAGAGGAACAACACAAATTTGATATATTTTTCTTCATGTTTTGATTTGAAATAGAATGTGTAGTGTTCGCAATGCATTTGTGTGTATGGAAATAAAAGCTATTTGAAAGATTTTGAGCTTTATTCACTTTTTTCAACACACTGCTATTATTTTGAACACAACTGTAGGTGTAGCACGTGCTTATATAGGTTCCAGGTTAGATATATTTAGTTAAAGTCTCACTGTAAAAAGTTGAGCTTCATGTGATTATTTTGGTTTCTTCTGTGTTTCACTGGCTGCAGGGTTGGCTGTTTCCCCCAGCCTGTCTGGAGGGTTCTGGGAGTGGGCTGGAAGAGTCAAATCAGCAGCTGAATATTTATGCAGCCCTAGCCAACCCTTGGGGAGAGGTGTCCAGATGTTGGTGGGGAGGGAGCATAAAAACTCTGAGACTTGGAGCAGAGGGGTCTTGTCCTGGAGGAGGAGATCCCAGCCTGGAGGGCTGCTGCCTTTCTGGGCAGGCCTGCCATGTGTCTGCTGTTCATTCACGTCCCAGCTATACTAGCTGGGTGGCGGGGGGAGGCTGTTTTAATGAAATTTGCTGAAGCTGACTGAGGCACTTTCTTCTGGGGATTTGGTCTTAGGAATTCACAAGAAAGGTGTCTGGAAGAGATTAGAAGGAGTCATTCAATTATCTAAGGACATTAGTGAGTGCAGATCGTGTGAGAGATCCCAGCGACTGTGTTCTGCTACTATCTCTCTTGTACTAGTGTCAGCATTACTCAAAGGGGACATTACCTACAGTGTCCTGGTGTAGCTCAGTCCAATATTAGCTGCAAGCAAGGACTGTGCTGTGATTCTTAGGAGGAAGATCAGTGCCCCACAGTTACCATATACCTACCCAAGTTTACATTTTTGCAATAAAGCATCAGAAAAACATACCCATAGACTGATTACTGAACCAAGAGAGTGACTGTGACTGTGTGCCTGGCTGCAGGTGCAACTACTGGGAAAGAGCCAAGGAACCTAAACAGTGGGCTTCTATGGGAGTGAGTACTACTGTACATAGGGATGCATAAATCACATTCATAGGACTATAATTTCCGTTCTCAGTTTAAGAAACTTTCTAAAATGTTTTAAATTTAGTTGATGTCTGCATTTTCCCATGTTTTAAAAAAGGAAAGTTTCCAAATGATGTAGTTGTCATTGATGGTTTCTGTTTTAGTTGTGGTGTTTGGTTCAGATGTATCCATTTTTAATTATTATATTGTATAGGATGGCACCTCCATGATTATTCTGCTTGTGATAAAAAGAGACTCTCACATTATGCTAAAGATTTGTGTAAACAAAAGCTGCGGATATATCCATATGCAACTCATCATAGGAGTGCAACCTCATTTTTGTTTCTTTGTACTGTCCTTCGTGAAAAATTGTAAACAGATCATTATGCATATGGAACACACATCTTAGCGTATAGTAAAAGGGTCATGTTTATACTTCTATGTGCATTTAAATGTGGATTTTAAACCACATCTAAAGTGCAGAGGTGTAAATGGGTCCATATCAAAGGCATATGTATTAAAACAGGGATATTATTACTGTATGTATCGTATGCTACATTGTTGTAAAGAAATAACTGCATATGATAGCTGGTTTTTGAAATAGATAAACTCCAGGTGCAAACAAAGACCCAAATAAATTCATCCATTAATATTGCATGATTTTATAAAAATGTGTTTGACTTGTTAGTCTCTTGCAGTTCCTGAAAAGCAGGGCTGAAGTGTAAGTGGAAGAAGCAGTACAAGGTGCCAATCAGTTATGTGCTGCCAAGAAGCAAACTGATAGGAATAGAAAGCAGAGTACCTGAGAGATGAGCATATCATTGTGCTGCTTCGCCATTCACAAGCAAGGATAGATCCAGAACAATCTGGGCTCAGGGAAGTAGGTACAAGGATGCTGACCATCAGACAGCATACTGTGGAGAAAATCTCTAGATCTGAGGTGAATATTGCAGCAGACACTGATTTTGTTATTGTTAACTTTTAATGAGCTATTCATTTTCATCTTGTTATTTTTGATTGAAGTTTTGCTTTAAATACCAAGTGTATCTTTCTGATTTTAGGCTGTGTATATCAATTAGAATTAATAGAAAATTTGAGGTGTAGCTTATAGCAACCAATCAGAATTGTCTCTTTTACCTTCTAGCCTGAACAAGAAAAATAACAAAATATCTCATTGGATGCTGTAGGCAATGCCTCCACTTTTTTTTTCTCACTTGTGTGAGGCCCATTGTATTCAGTGAAATACATTTATACTTTTAAATTAGTTTCATTGTGTTTTCAACACTGCAATGATGAGATGGAGAAAAATACAGCCAGTCATTTATAATGGGATGTCATTTTTTATTTTAAATTGCATTTTAAATCAGCATATGCAGAATTGGAAAAATATCAATTTAGTATTTTTAGTTCCTGGGGAAAGTTTGATAATGAAATGTTTAATTCGGCTACGAGACTAAAGGCCATATTTGACTCCTTGCAAGAAATGCACTCTGATTTGAACATCACTTTCAGTGACCAGGCAAAAAGATCAGACCATTTAGGGTTCCCCTAGAAGGCAATAACATTGGCAAATGTATCCCTTACAAAGATACTTTTGTTACCAGTGTGAGTGGGCAAATATTTTGACCTTCTTGAAGCACCACTCTAAGCCAATCCAAGCCCAACCAGTGACTCCCACTGCTAGTGGGTGCTGGCATCTGAACAGATCATCCTAGAGTTCTTTGAAGTATATAGCAATAAAGAATGGGACACCGCCCACCAAAGACAGTCAAAACTATAAGTAAACAAAAAGTGGCTTCAGCCTGGCTCCTCCCAAGCCATGCCTCATTCATGCATTTTGCTCCACCCATGGGGCTTAGTCATAGAAGTCGAAGATGTTAGAGGGATATGGCCTGGGAGGAGCCAGGCTGATGCCGCTTCTCATTTACTCATAGCTTTGACTGTTTTTGGAGTGGACAAATATTGTTCACTTTTCTATAGAGAAAAGTAAGGCTTCATTCACATCATTTATGCAGAAAAACTGATAGAAACTGACGCACAGATTTCACTTGCAGAGACATCAGTTTTCATGCATGCTTCAATGAGTTTTTTACACTTTCAAATTCCTGCACAGAAAAATAATACACATGATACTAGTGTTATGGTGTAAACAGAGCACATAGAGAACAATTGATTTTGTTGTGCCCTTGCAGAATGCATGCAGAAAAACTGATGTCTCTGCACCATGGAGTGAACGAGCTCTAAGTGAACAATTTATCCTAATCCAACATCACTCATGAGACAATCTCAGAAGAATTTTTGCAAAATAAAATTGTGGTAGCTTTGAGCTCAGTGGTTTAAGACATAATTACTAACAAACTTATTTAGAACAGAAAGTGTATTTAAAGCAACGCTAAGGCAGCAGCGGTTACTGGAGAATTTGCCATAAAACGTGCAATACAGCATACTTGCATATTATTAGCTCCTAGTTTGGCCCCCTGCAGCAATTTGAGGTTCATGATCCCTCTTGTCTCTCAGTCAAGACAGTCAAGACCACTTCCATCCTGTTTTTTGTCTTCTTCTTGTTTGGTCTCTCTTTAATTTGGTTTTTGGGCAACAATTGATGTAACCTATTCACATGTGCGTGGAAGCTACATTTTCTCTGCACCCAGCTCTACTCTGTGAATTCTACAGTTGCTGGGAGTTGGCCAGGCATGTGGATGAGAAAATATTTGCTAGCAGGAGCAATATTTTCTCAGCACTCAGTTCTTTTCTCTCCATTCTTCACCTGTTGGGAGTGGGTCAGGCATGTGCATAAGAAATATTTGCTAGCAGGAAGGGGAAGAGGTAATTTTGCTAGGAGAGACACTGTACTGTACTAATGGCACTGAGCAGGGAGGGGTTAACATGAGGGATGATCAAAGGGTCAACTGTGTGCTGTTTTACTAAGTGCTGTGCCCTTGTGCTTCACTGTGAACACACTGCTTTGGATGGCTGTGCTCTGCACAGCCATTCAAAGCAGTGTGTACGAGCTGACAGGGAGGAGAACTGTTTTGTTTACAAACAATTTTCCTCCCCATCGGAGATGCTCGGCAATCACCGGACACCAGCGTATAATCACTGGCTAGGATTGACAGCCGCGGCCGCATGATTTTGCATAGCCGTGCCACCCTGTAGCAGTATTTCTGCTATAGGGTGGTCGGGAAGCAGTTAATATATAATTCCTGAACAAAAACTAAGCTTTAAATGTAAACATGAAACTTAAACCAAGCCTGATCCTTAACTGAACCTTTCCCTAACCATAAATTTGTAGTCCTAAAGGTCAACGCAATGCATGTGTGCATTTCTTTCCTGGCAGTGGCCGTGCTACACACCAAAAGCACACAGAGGAGGTGGTGGAGTGGTTTACAAAACCTTCATCACCTGCCTCCTCATCAACATCTACTACTGCTGTTGCCCCACCAACTGGAATGGAGGAGTTGGTTGAGCTATTAGAGCACAGTACCAGCCACTTGGCAAAAGGCAGAGATAACTGATTGGCACAGATGTTCCTGACGTTGAAGCCTATTCTCATGCTGGCTTCAGTAATGAAGGGGAGGGGGTGATGATGAGGTCTCAGACCTTATTGTGGTGGCAGATTTAGCAGAAGAGTAAAATGAGGGAGAGGCACAACATAAGTAAGGTAAGATGTCATCTGGGGAAGGTTGCAGTAGAGTGGAGGAAGTAGTCATCCTATTCTACTAGAAGGCAGAGCTACATGGGCACTGTTATTCCCTGGTCTTCTCCCCAGAGCTCATATGTGTGTCTCTTCATACCACATGTATGAAGACACACATGACTTCTCACCATGCACTTTGATGGGAACAGCACCTGAATGCTAGCCATCACTGAGAAAAGGGCTGCACTCCTCCTCCTCCTTCCTGCTACTTCCTTTCCACCTCCACCCCTACTATTCAAGATTCCCCATTAGAAATCTTCAGCTATAAGAATGAAAGTTTTTCAAAGGGTGTCAGAAGTTTACCATATTGCTCTACTAACAGGGAAAAGGGTAGGTATGCTGCCACACAGAGGAAGGTCAGGTGTAGGCTGAAACCTTGCCTTGATTCTGCCAACCCCACCCTGCCATCTCCAGCTATTCATCAAGCATGTTACCGTGCCTTAGCATCAGCCATGTTACCGTGCCGTAGCAGCTGGAAATTAAAAAGAAGTATGCTCACAGCCACTACCATGCCCAATGGTTCAATTCCTGAATGGAAAAATTGCTCAATTTAGAGTTCCTGCATTTACAGCTGTTAAATTCAGTCCCCATTCAGAAATTTACTGTCTGTGATGTACCACAGTGGCATGTTTCTGGCCACCATTTCTTCACCTGTAAGGCCATCTTTATCCTCCACCATAATAGTTCCACATTGCTGGATCATGCAATCAGGAGGAATGTCAACATGACCAAAGACACATGGTTCAACAGTATAGGCAGGGACAATATATATATAATTGAAGGCCCACTAGGCAACTCTAATGGCATCCAGGAAGGATGCATGACAGTGCCCTCCACTGTAGCTAGTTTTGTCCTTACAGTTGATAACACCTCTATCTCCTCCCCTTTTTCAATACCCACCAGCCTGATCCTTCTGCTCAGTGGGAGATCTCTCTGTTGATCCCCGCTGAGCAGGTGAATGACAGGTCTCTGTCCGCTCTGCTGATGCAGTCCGGACACAGACACTGCCCGCTGATTTCAATGGGACAGATGGAAACGGACTGCCTGTCCATTTCCACCTGATTATCATCCAATCAGATCCGCTGGATGGATGGGGAACAAATCCCCATCCGTCTGTTTTTGGTGTACAGGATCGGATCGGATCAGATCCCGGCGGGTTTCAGCAGACTACTGCCAGTCCATAAAAGTCTATGGATGAACCGATCTGATCCACCTAAAATAAGGACAGGCGAACCCCATCGGCCCACTTGTGTGAAAGGGGCCTAACAGGGAGGAATCCAACACAACAAACACTTTACTCCTGCGCTAGGAAAGGACTCAGTAGACCCAATAGGAATTTTCTGGAATTTTCTGGAATATGCACTGCTTGCTGCCCTCAACAGACCGGGGTGGTCCGAATACACTGGATACAAATGGAGAAACAGAAAAAGGGCGCCCTTTTTCTGTTTCTCCATTTGCTAACTGGGAGGAATCCAGAAGGAGGGAAATTAAGTTGAGACTGATAAATATTGGTTTTGAGATATTTGTATGCATGCAAGACTGACTTGGTCAGACTTGCTATTTTCTCCAGAATGGATATAGTGGGATTCAGGAGTAGTCTTTTTTGTATCTACTAATATCAATTGTGCCCAGAAGGTGGTTGGAGTTGCTCAGCAGTTCTGAATAGGATGTAGCGTGTTTTACACTGTATACTATTGAACTTTCTAGAAAATACATTTCCTATTCATACATTTGTTATTCATATTTCTGGCTGAAAGAAGCCAACTTTTTGTCTCCAAATGTACCTCCTATTAAAAAGGATCTTCTTTTCTGCAAATATGTGCAATTTTTAAATCCTGTATTTCAGGGGTATTGAATTAACATTCAAAGAGGTCCGGTCACTAAACTTTTCTACAGGCCGTGGACCGAATAGGGTGTGCCCATCAGCGTGCCCCTTACATTACGTGTCGCCATCAGAGTGCAACTTTACATCATGTATTCCCATCACATCAGGTGTGCCCATCAGAGTGCTCCTTTACATCAGTTGTCCCCATCAAAGTGCCCCTTTACATCAGGTATCCCTATCACATTGCCACCTTACATTAGGTATTCCCGTCAGAGTGCACTCTTACACTCAAAGTACCCCTTTGATCATATTTCCCCATCAGAGTGCCCCTTTACATCATATTCCCCATCAGAGTGCCCCTTTCCATCACATGTGCCCATCAGAGTGCCCCTTTCCATAGTATGTGCCCATTTGTGCCCCCTTAACATAAAATGGGCCCGTCAGAGTGCCCCATAACATAAAATGTTCCCATCAGAGTGCCCTTTAACATAAAAAGTGCCCATCAGAGTGCCCTTTAACATAAAAAGTGCCCATCAGAGTGCCCCTGTAAGACTACACCCTACCTTAAGGGCAGATAGGATCTTGTCGGTATCCTTGATGGATGCTTGTGTACAGGCAGGGAGCGGGAGCCAGAGAGACAGTGAACTAAAAGCGGTGGGATGCACACATAATGTCATGTTGCCATGACGACCGCCCTGCTCAGTGGTGGATCTGTCCTTGCGGGCTGGGGTTCCGGGGTGGCAGCGCTGCTGGGGCCATTCACGGATTGTGGTCCACCATTTAGTGACCTCTGCTGTAATTGAATCAATGTAGTTTCGGGTAAATGTTCTGGCTGAAATAAGACTAGTCTCTGCCTCAAAATTGTTCTCCCATTAATAAGACAGATTCTCTGCAGCACAACTGTACAATATTTGTATTGTGCTAGCCCAAATATTCTGTTCAGTTTTAAATGTATTGCTGACTTCTGCCTGCTCTCTGTCAGAAAAGTGGTACATCCAAAATGGCTTAAAACATGCTTGAAATTAAAATTTCAAAACTAAAATAGAATACATTTTTTTCAGATGCCATTTGTCTGCTCTCTACCTCAATACTATCAGTCTGTCTAAAAGGGTATAAAAGCTGTGATGCAATTCTTTATATTATTTCTCTCTTCTGTATGGGAAGAAATAACTTGGAAGATGCAATGTACTTGATGATTGACCAATATATGGCAGCCTGTCTAACAGGTTTAAAAGATGTACTAATCTATTAACATCTCTGTCTTGATTCATTATTGAAAAAAAATATATATTTCTAGCTGCAGTCTAGTCTCTCTCTCAGGAAAAAGTATCCTGGCCACAAAGGATTAAAAAGGATTTTAGCAGCAAATCTGTAAATTTTTTTCATAGTTCGTTGTGTGACCTAACCTTTCTGAATCTTCTGCCTCCTAAAAAAGACATTCATTTTTACTTCTAGATGTAATAAGCTTGCTCTCTCCCTCAGAAATTGTGGCGCAAACAATAAAGTCTTCAAATGTGTGGTGCAAATTGGTTTATGTTTTTTATTTTCAATTTAACACAAAAGTACACTATATTTTAATTTCCAAATGCAAAATTCCTGCTTAGTCCCTCAGAAATTGCAGCTTGACCATATAAGCTTAATACCTGTGGTAAAAATGTTCCATCTTTAGTCTTCAAAACAAGACACAATTTTTTTTTCATTTTGTATGCAATGTGTTTGCTTTCTGTCTAAATTGTGGCCTATCCCATTAAAGCTTCAAATGTGTGATCCAAGTAAAATGTTTACATTCACCAGCCACTGCACCAAATATTTGTCTGTTTTCTCAGACACATAACATTGTAATTTTTTTAGTTTGCACTAGCAACTGCTTCATATCTGGCATTGTGGTACTGAAAAGATCACAAGCTATAATATGTGACAATTTTTTTACACTGTTTTGCAATTTGTTTAAAGTTGATGGCATTAGCTATATTTATTTTTTCAATATACAGTTGCAAGAAAAAGTATGTGAACCCCTTGGGATTACGTGGAGTTTTGCATGAATTGGGCATAAAATTTGCTCTGAACGTCATCTAAGTCACAACAATAGAAGAACAGTTTGCTGAACATAATACTACACAAACATTAGATGTTGCCATGGTTTAATTGCACATAACATGCAAAATTAATCATACTGGATTGTTGAATAATGTAAAATTAAACTAAATTATTACATGTGTAGCACTACCCCATAGAGGTCCGCTGGATTTTTGGGTTCCCCTATTCCTGCACAACCAGGCAACACACATAATATAGGATGTCCAACTTGACTAGGTAGAACAATTTGAGGGCAAACTTCCTTCTCTGTGTACACAAAAATATGCAGGTACTGGACTGTACTCCCTTCGGAATAACATCAGTCTCTATAAGATCAATAGCAACGGTTCCTCTTTGAGGTGCCCTACAGTATGTCCCCTGGTCGAAACCAATACTTTGCAGAAAATAGCAGCCTACCTGGCTGCCTTGTAAAGTGTCCCAGAGCAAGAGATTTAAGTTAGCTGTGACACTGTCCCTATGAAAGCATGCTGGATATTGCATCTGGAAGCCTTCTCCCTTGTAAGTCTTGGGGGTGTGGAGGTACCCACCCCACACTGTCCCTTGTATCCTGCTGCTTTGGATAAGACTGCTGTTCAGGCCTTCTGCTGTACTAGTCTTCCCATGCTAGACAGGGTGTCTCTTGAATCACACTGTAGGGTACTGAAGGTCCCTCTCTCCAGCTTCACAATCTTCAGCACTCCATCTGATAACAGACCAGACTAACTCACTGACTAGGCTCCTCAATGTTTATGGGTCTCCTGCCTGGGGATTGCTTAAACTCTCATAAATACTCAGATCCCTGCCTCTGTACCTCTGCCCACTAGCTTCTAGAAGTTTCCATGGATTTCCAGAACCAGGGGGAGGTGAAAGAGGCCTGATCTGCAGAGCCTTCTAATCTGACCTTATCAGAACAAAAAGACATTTGCATGCTCATAATTTTGCAAGACGTGTATTAGCACACACATGCAAACATTTTAGCACTCACATTAAGCAGTGTGTGCGCATGCACACTCCGCACTGGCATTAGTGTCAACTGATCTAATTAAACTTGATTGTGGAATGAAAATATTGCTGAGTGGTCTTTAGCTAGTTCCTACTTTACCTGTCCCCTGACCTTCACCTTTCCGTACATGACGCTTGCCTCAGACCTGTCTTTGGATCTCTGTCTACCTGTTGTGACCTTGGCTTGTACCCTGACTAGGCTTCTGCCTTACATTCCTGTACCTCGCTGCCCAGGTGTGAACTGACACTGGCTTGTACCCTGACCCATCTGCCAGATGTTCCTGTACTGTAGCTACTCAGCTGTTGATGACTTTTTGGCTTGTGTCCTGGCTTCAGTCCTGTCTGCTGATCAAGTCTCACTGTGTTCCAATATCTGGTCCCTATCTGGTGATCCACAGTCATCTGTATCCTGCAATCAGCAGCTGGTACTGCCCGCTACATTGGTCTTCATACCACTCTGTGTAATCACACCTCCTGTCATCACAACCAGAGGTGTTGGACAAGAGGTGCAAGAGAATTTCCCCCTCCGGCTCGATCTCCATCAGGTATGTGACACCACCTCTTAATGATAATTGTTTGGGTTTTTTTCACTGTTACATGCCAGCAACCCAAACCCTATTAGCCCAGAAAATGGCCATCACTGATTTCTAAGATTCAGATCCCAATGAGGTTCAGATTCAGGATCCAAATTTCAGAAATATTTGGCAAATCTGCAACAAAACAAACCTGAGCCTGTAGACATACTATATATACAAGACACAAATTAATGCGGTTCGGCAGAGCTCAGCAGAGTGGAGGAAAAAGCAGCCTATCAATTGTGCTGCAGTGCAAGGGGCATGCTGATAGGAGGGGAAAGCAGACTAACAGAGAGATAAGCTCATTAGTGTTCTGCTTCTCTCTTCACTGTACAATCAGAGATTGGGAGTAGGGAGAAACCCTGTAAGTGTTACTGAATTACAACAGAGAAGAATCAGGTCTACTGCCATTCAGCCCCAGTCACACATGACAATTCTGCCCGCAACTCCAAATGCAAAAATGCACGATGCACGTTTGGTTGTTATTATTCTTAATACACCCCAAATGCTCTGAGATTTTTCCGCAATTGTCTCATGACAGAATCACGCAGCAATCATGGCAAAACACGGACTTAAAATTTGCATGAAGCTTGGAGCCCGAAAAAGAGCAAGAGCTTCTTTTGGGTGACAAATGCACAAAGGGCAGACCATTGAAATGAATGGGCCCTATGCGTGAAACGCAGAAACATGTAAATCTTGTTTTAAAAATCTTGAGCGGGAACGCTCATGCTCACTATGTGAGATTTGAACAGGGCTTTCCAGACAGGACTGTGATGTGTGACAAAGCTGTTTAAAGCTCAAGACTTTGGCAGGTAAAACAGCTCCCTTATATGAATTTCAGAATAATGATGTTATGTCCTTTGTTAATTTAAAAAAACAAAAAAATAAAAAAAAACACTGAATTCTCAAATGGTTTGATCCCTGACCTAACTTGACCCTTAGGATAGTCTTGATAGTTAACCTTGCCTTCTCTTAAGCCCTAATGCTTAGCATAAATTCCCATATTAACTCTTAATACTCAGTTTGACCTTAACATACACCTAACAACAATCTAAATATTAAAATTAATCTTAACCCCTTACCTGAATCCAAAGATCTTATTCTTATCTGTAACCTAAAACTAACCATAACCTAATAGATAGGACTGTAATGTAAACGATATGTCACCCAACATTTTACTTGTGTTAAGGAACCCAGCTTTACCCAGCCACCACATCTAAGTACTGATAAGCTGCAATATAATAAGTGTTTGCTTTTGGGTTTAATACTGCTTCCTTAATGTCACATTTTCTTCCCATCAGTAGAAATGCTGCCATCTCATATAAGATATTTTTTGCATTTCTACAATATTCTATGCTGATTAAAGTAACCCTAAAATAGCAATTGTTTTATAAAAGGATCTTTTATATCATGTTTTATTGCCTGTATGAAAAGCATATTTTTAAAAAATGAATAGGGGTGTAAATTTAGTATGTACTACATATGAAGAAAAGAAAAGATGGGGGAGCTATGAATAGAGCAAACAGCCAGGAATCAAATAAAACACTTTTTACAGTAAAAAAAACAAGTTGCAGTTGGCAGACTTCTGAGCTGCGGTAGATTGTGCAGAAATGACAATAGCTGTCTTCCAGCCCTAAGGTAACTAACGTTTGGCCCAAAGACAGCTGAATCAACATCAAGAAATGTTGGGACTATTTAAACCAGTGTGATTAGTCATGATCATCTTGTTAAATAATCTGGAAAATAGTTTATAACTCATCAAAAGTATACATTTAGTTCTGTTATTTGTAACTTTCATAAAGGCATTTGAATTCGTTACAAAACTAAACAAACATACATTTAAAAGGATCCCATAAAAAAGTGGAAAAGAGGATGAATGAGTTAATATAAACTAAGGGCTGATAGGGGAAGGGGGAGGGGTGGGGCTAAAATGTAATTTAAGAAATAAAAATATATTTTTTATAGTTATATAGTATGTTTGACAAAAGACACTAGTCCAGTTAGTTCAATCAACAAGAAAAAGATATTGAAAACCCCCATATACAAAAGCCTATACCCACAGTTGATCCAGAGGAAGGCAAAAAGATGCTAATTTTATTTTCATTTTTGTAGCCAGGTGCCTTTCAGGGACATTTACAGATGAGACTATGACTAATCCTTTTCCCTCTAGTGCCCAGTACTGGGACTGCTACATCACTTTCTGTTAGTAGAGTGAATCTAGTTCTTCTAACATCAGAGGTTCTTGACATTTGTAGTCATATAGCCAATATATTTTGTATTTCTGAGTGCTGATTGAACTACAACTATTAGAGAGCTGGAAAACTAAAAGGATGCTGGGATAGCAGATATATTCTACAGCAAGGGACTAACTCCCTCTCTTGGTGCAGGATTTAGAACTGAACAAAGGGGGACTGCCGTTCTCCTCCAGAGACAGATTGCTGGTCTACTGCTGCAGGACTCTGCACATAAGTTCAGCACAGCTGTAATGCTGATCGCCACACCTGGATTTCATCAGCTTCTCTGCATTGGGACTATGACTGTTCCGTCTTCACACAGACATGTCTGCTCGCCTCACTGACAGGCCATCGGGCAGTGACACTGTATATTTCTGCAAACAGCCTAGAGCAGGGGTGGGCAAACGTTTTGACTTGAGGGCCGCAATGGGTTCATATATTGGACCCGGGGGCCGGACCAAGAGTAGATGAATGATGTGTATGTGTCATCCATAGTAAGTATAGTAATATTCCCCCATAGTAAGCATAGTAATTAATCCCCCATATAGTAATTCATCCCCCATAGTAATTCATCCCCCATATAGTAATTCATCCCCCATATAGTAATTCATCCCCCATAGTAATTCATCCCCCATAGTAATTCATCCCCCATATAGTAATTCATCCCTCATATAGTAATTCATACCCCATAGTAATTCATCCCCCATATAGTAATGCATCCCCCATATAGTAATTCATCCCCCATATAGTAATTCATCCCCCATAGTAATTCATCCCCCATAGTAATTCATCCCCCATATAGTAATTCATCCCCCATAGTAATTCATCCCCCATATAGTAATTCATCCCCCATATAGTAATTCATCCCCCATAGTAATTCATCCCCCATATAGTAATTCATCCCCCATATAGTAATTCATCCCCCATATTAAGTCCCCAAGTCCCCCCTGTGTCAATTCACTTACCTTTGCTCCGCGCGTTCCTCTCGCCGTGTTCCCGCGCCGCTCCGGTGTAGCATGAAAATCTGTCTCCTATGAGGATCTGTCCCCCTCGAGATATCTGCGCATGTGCCAGTTTCAGGCATTAGCAGCCGATCGGCGATCTCCGGCACATGCGCAGATACGTCGAGGGGGACAGATCCTCATAGGAGACAGATTTTCATGCTACACCGGTCTTCAGGGCGGACTGTGAGAGGAGCCTAGCGGGAGCCTAGCTCCGCGTGCCGGATTAAAAGGTCCGCCAGGCCGTATACAGCCCGCGGGCCGTAGTTTGCCCATTGCTGGCCTAGAGCCTGTATAAGAACTCTTGTTCCTAGGAGGTGGTGCTATCCATAGGATTGCTAAGCAGGTGGATTCGCAACCTTTCTGTCATCCCTCTGGAGACACTGCATGCAGATACATTTACACCACAGTTACCAGGAGATCATCTCAGGAATGAAGTTGCAATCTCTAGTTAAAGGGACCTTTTCTCTTCTAAGGCCATTGTTATTCAACTTAGGGTACTTATATCTATTTGTGCCGGAGTATACATTTACATCATTCTCTGCATGCCCCGTTGCAACATCAGTGGCATGGAGGGAGCTGATAAGAACTCTTGTTCCTAGGAGGCCGTACTATCCATAGGATTGGTGAGCAGGTCGATGCCCAATATTTCTGTCCTTCCTCTGGAGACACTGCATGCAGATACATTTACACCTCAGTGACCAGGAGATCATCACAGGACTGATTGCATTCTCTAGTAAAAGGGACCTTTTCTCTTCTAGGGCCATTGTTATTCAACTTAGGGTACTTATATCTATTTGTACCAGAGTATACATTTACATAATTCTCTGCATGTCCCATTGCAACGTCAGTGGCATGGAGGGAGCTGATCAGTCAACAAGCCTTTTCTACCCCCTCTTGCTGCTGGTGTTGCAATAAATAATTGAAACTTACTACTCAGGACTGTATAACCTGTTAAACATTGCTAATTGATTATTCCTATTTTACAAGTGTCCTGCTTTCATGCATTAAATGGGGTTGTATATCCTAAAGCCATTATTCCTCTAGCCTACTCTTTTGAACAAGTCTAACATAGAGGTGTTACTAAGGAATTGTGTCCCTTGCATTATTTTTCTTTACTGTTATAATATTTCTGAACCCAGAGTGTCAGAGGTATTGGGAGACTTGCAAGGTCAAGGCAACCACTGGGGATAAGTGTCAGGGTCCTCTCTACGGCAGAAGTTCTGGAAGATCTGGCATTTCTGCCAGTACTCTGCATGGCCGTAGAAGCACACATCAGCCTCAGTTTGGTGCCAGACGACCTTTATAAGGAGGCTCATCATTTCCTCAAGTTGCTGGATGATCTCTAGCTCCCCATGCCCTGTTCCTATTTCCTGTTATTTTGACCTGTGATTTCCTATTACTGACTTGGCTTGCTCCTAGACCTATCTACTCTGCTTTACCCCTGATCTGACCTCAGCTTGACTTACGGATACTCTCTCTCTCTCAATCCTCTGTGTATGACCTCGGCTATCCCATCTGACTACGTCTGCTCTGATTCCCACCTGATACTTGACCTTGGCTTGAACCGACTACCCAGTAAACATCTAAATCCCAGAAGGGCTAACATACCACGCACAGGCTCCTCCAGTCTGCAGACCTATCTCTGTGCACCAGCTGTGCTTCTGAGTGGACCACCAACCAGCACTCCAACAGGCGACCTGTGCAACTTTGGGCCTGACTTCCGCTGTCCCACTTTCAGGGGAGTCCAGAACTTAGCCGCAAGGGAAGCCCTCTCTCCATTGGCCTCCGTCACCAGGTACGTGATTAACAAGCATCGTAAAGCGACCCCAGTGGGGGTAGCGCTACATTTTTTATAATCTAGTCATAACACTAATTTATGAACGAAGGTTACAACTGTAGCCTTCATTCCTAAATAAATGAAAAGCAGGACTGGGTTACTGACAGTTCAATCATGCCATTTATTACAAGTATTTATAAAGCACTAACAGTTTATGCAGTGCTTTACAGCTGCCAGGAGGAAATGCTAACCACTTAGCCCCTTTTCTGCCCACTGGGAGAGGGGTTTTCCAGATTTATCAGAATCTATGCCAGCATCTCTGATAGTGAGCAGGATGGCTGTCACCCTGACAAAAGAGCTTGACTAATTACACTTGGAGAGCCGCTCTACCATTGCAAACTGAAGAAGCTGCAGAAAGTTGTACGTTTGACTGTGCAGAAGGTAGACAAGTGATGTGGAAGCAGGAGATGCTCCCACCCCAACTACTTGGCCCAGTCCAGCACAGTGCCCGAGGCAGGTGCCTTCTTTACCTCAACCTTAGCTGACCCTGTTTAAACTTATTTGGTTTCTCATATTTGTATAAATTCAGCATATTCTAAAGATCTTTACTAAGTAAGCTATAGACCCTACTAAAGTCACACACTACAGATAATTTGCTCAGAAACCAATAAACCTGTTTGGAAGATAATAAACCTAATAATATGTACATGGGCAATGAGAGTAAAAAGATATACTGTGCAAACTCCATACAGATTGTTTTGGGTTTAAATCCACGATTCCAGTATTGCAAGACAATGCTAACATTTTCTACCATTGTGAAAATGCTCTGCACATCTATCTAAAATATTTTAAGGATGAAAACTTTAAAATGCATAGGAAACGACTGATAAAAAATCTAAATGAACCTATAATTCACATATGCTTTAAAGAGAGAAATAAAAACTAAAAATGACCAAAAAATCACGTCTGAGTAAAGAAAATAATTGATTTAATATTACTACATTTATTTTTTTTAATTTTATATTCCAAAAGTTTTATTTCAAAATCTTTCATTGAAAACCATTTTACTGCATCATCTGTTTTCCTAAAAGTGATTCAATAAGCATAATCTTAAGTAATAAATCTTATTGGGAATGCCGCAGTTGTCTCCTTTTGATGAAAAAGGCACTAGTAATTATATTATATTGCAACTGCCATTTGTATGTATGTTTGGACAGGAGCCTTCTTTGCTGTGAAGGTTTGAAAAATTTATTTTTAATATGAAAATCCAGTAAGTTCTGTGCTGCAAGGTTTTAAGACATAAACAATTTATAAAACAATATTTGTTAAAAAGTATGCAAATCTAACTGAGCAACTTTTTTTTTCTGTGAGCCAAAGCTGAATTGAAAAAGCTCTACATATATTGTTGCTAATTTTATTCCCTGAAAAGTATCCCCTTGTCAATTTGGCCATGCATGATCAAATTTGTTGGATGAGAAATCAGGTGGTGGATGGCTGGATTTATTTTCCACTTAATGCACAGCTAAATTCCGGCATCTCCTTGAGATACCATTACAATTCATTTTCAAACTATTTCTTGTTAGCATTGCAGACTATGGCTTTGAAACCAAATATGTCACACATTTTAACAAACCTGTGCTTTTTTTTTATATACAAATGAGAGAAGACAGGTAGTCTCATCAAAAGTTGAAAATAGGCCAGACAAGCAATACTATTTGACACTCTATATTTGCTGTCCCTACAGGTTTAATCCTAATGTCCAGGCTCCCTTAAAACAGGTCATCTTACAAGAATTGGACAGTAATAGAATTTTTAAAAAACTTGATTTGTAGTTTATTTACCGTCTCAAAGCCTGAGTCACACGATGCAATACGGCAGCATTAAAATTAACAAAATGCAGATCTGTGGGAGTGTATTCCAACAGGCAAATGGTACTTGCTTGTGCTGTTACTGTGGTTTCTCTGAATACTTGTCCCAGCAGCCATTGCAGCTAACAAATCACACTATAAAGCCAAAAGTTTGTGGACACCTGACCATCACACTAATATGAGTTTATTAGACATCCCATTCCCAAAGTATGGGCATTACTATGGAGCTGCCCCCTTTCTTCCTCCCTGTGGTTATAACAGCCTTTACTCTTAGAAGACTTTCCACACAATTTTGGTGTGTGTCTGTGGAATTTGTGCCCATTCAAGCAGAAGAGCACTTGTGCCTGCTTGCTTCGCAGTCCCCTCTGTGTGTCTATGGGATGCACAGAGCGTGGCTCAGTCCCTCCCCGCGCTCCCTCCTCATTGGCTGTGAATGACAGCAGTGGGAGGAGCCATTGTGTCTTAGCCAGTGAGGAGAGAGAGACCCAGGAGAACTGAGGCTCCTGTGCACAATGCTGGATCGAGGTGGGGTTTGGTGTATTGGTGGGGCTGCGGGGGGGAGCAGTAGGCAGAAGGTTTTTTTACCTTTTTGCAGGAACATAAAAAAGACATTCACCCTGTACAACCACTTTAAAGCTGATTAATAGGGTTGAGGTCAGGGCTCTTTTCAGGCCACTAGAGACCCAGACTGGACACCAAACTCATCAAACCATGTTTTTATGAACTTTGTTTAATACACATAAACTCAATAATTTGCTGAGTTTCCATGAACATTTGACAATATGTGGCTGTGTATAGGTGATCTCTTTGTGTAGAGATTTTGGGACAAACCATAAACAAAGATACTGCCCATGTAACTGCTTAGATTCTTTACATCAATCAATGGACAGATTTTTATAGGGAGGAAAGCCAGAGAACAAATATACAGTATGTGGCAAAATCAAGTTATTTTACACTGGCAGACAAAAGGCCTCAAGGGTAGCTAAACACAATCTGGTCAACCAGCTTACATGGAGGAAACAGGAAGATTCTAGTTCTATAGTTTAGCATATCTTACATACACATACAGCAATTTATAAAGTGAGCCATGTCATTCATTGTGACTTTTACTTTGATTAGTGGGTTTTCATATTAGCCTGGGCTTTGGTTTTTATATATGCTTGTTGTAGCAACGCTGTGCACATTTAATAAGATCATTCTCAACACTACCATTCAAACTTGTTATTTATTAATTTAGTTTTAAATGCATGGGAGCATCTTGAATGGGTTACTACACTTCGCACAGCATTATAATTTTTTACACTGCCTTATGTAAGCCCCTACAGTTGTGCCACATATTTCCTGTTCTCTAGCTATGGATGAAACAGCAAACATGCAGACACTGACTAAAACCTCTAACCACAGATCTTTTACACCAGTTAAGCAAATTCACCATACTCCATCATGTTGCACCCTCTCCACAGGACACTTACCAGACTTGCATCACAAAACTTTGCTTTCACTGTCCATTTAATAATCTCTAACCATAGAATTAGTCATAATAGTGATCACAGTTGCAGGTAAGGGTCTGCAGGGTTGGCAAGCATTCTTCAGGGAAGGCTACAGTGGCTGGGATAGAAGGCATTCCCTTGGAGCCAAATTACAGTTGCACTTGACATCTGTTCCTGTCTTTAAGGGCTCCATATAGAACTAAAGCAGGACCTTAAAACAAACAATAAAAAATATATCACAGCACAGTAAAATAAACTCAAACTTCCAAGAAGTTGGATTCCATTAAACATGTGGGGCTTGTAAGGGGTGCCCTCCCGCTGTGATATTGGATTTGATCATCAGTTGCTGGACATGCCATAGGTGCACTGGGAACTCTCTTTTTCTTCTCCAGAACTTATTTATTATGGTAATGTAATTTACTTGCTTTGGGATTTTTTAAACATCTTTTCAGAAAGAGGATGTGCACTGGTGGCACATTCAAATCACTTGAGCTATTAACTGAAAATATTTCTAATTTACTAATTGTGGGTTTTTTCACCTATGTATTTATAACTGTTCTGTATCAATTTGGTCACAGATATGTATTAAACTGGATTTTATAATTAATGGGAGCTGGGCCTTTTGTAAGTAGCTGATGGACACTGGTTATGATGCTGGGTTCATGCAGCAGATTCTTTCATATATGATACAGTTAATGTGGATTGCCAAGGAACTTTTTTATTGGAAATGGAGATAAATGGATTTATTATGGATGGCTAAACAATGATATTTGGGATCATTTTAACAGTTTTCAGGTCAGAGCTGTGTCTTCTAATTGTATACATGTAAGGATTTGCTAATAAAATATATTTTTTGTTGTCTTTGAGAGGTCCTGCCTTGTTTCTTTTTGGGATCTCTTGACTTTACATATATTGCTTTGGTTCCAAGACAGCATACTATATTGGTGCTTTTTGAGTGTGGTAAATAAACACAATAAAATGTCTTTAAGACCATCAACATTTTTAAATAAAATGACTTACAAAATTATATGTCTGGTGCCTTCTGTTCACTATCTTCAATCCAAAAGTTCATGTCCTGGCATCCAAAGAGGACCTGGCAGGCTTTGAGTAGATCCATCACAAGTTTCTACCAGGGCAACCTCTACTTCACAGTGTTGGTTGGCTATTTTAAACACACCTTCTGCCATCAAAAGCTAGTTCACAGTTGAGAAAAAAAGTAATCCCAAGTGTTATTTGAAGTTATAGTGCACTGCACTGTACCCATAGACCAAGAAAACGTGTTCATTAACTTTGGAAAATTTCTAATTCGCTGTTAGTCATTGTCTTACAATAAATGTTACCTGTTTTCCAAAATTATCTTTTTTGCGTAGTGATGAGCAAACATATAAACACACGTTGTAATGTGAATCACCTAATGAACTGGTCAGTAAGCTACTTGTTTCCATTTTTAAAGAGTTTAAAAAAAGACGGGCTGCAGTTGCCATGAAGTGGGCTAAAAGAAACCAAAACTTCTAGCAACAAAACCAGCATAAAGCACAGCAGATCCTAAAGCTCCTATAAAAAAAAGGTCACTTTCAAATGAACATGTGAACCCCTTATTTTTGGATTTCTGATGGAAGTGATACATCCAAATACCTTTTATTTTAACTAGATTCTGCTCTTTGCAACAGTTTTGTGGAGGGTTTTTGGATACATTTGTCCACCTAAACAAAACCATCCAATTGTATTTTCATAGTTTCCAAATCCAACTTCATAGAATCCATTATCTATCTATCTATCTATCTATCTATCTATCTATCTATCTATCTATCTATCTATCCCTTTGGTTGCACATACTTGCACAACCATAAAACTTTGAGGGTCTGGCCACACTTATTTGTTCTGCTGCCATGTGTTTATGCATATGATAATGTTTATGGCAGTTATGGTGCCCTCGGCAGGTGATGTGGACTCACCCAAGGCTAAGGATCTAAGCCACAGCTGGTCTTCACTGGAGCTCCTGAAGGTGGACATGGGTCACAGACCTTATTAGTTACAGTTTATTTTATTGCAAACTGTCACTAGGTTGCAGCCCTCAGGAACATTCAGCTAAGTGGATAGCAGGAACAAAAGAACTACAATGTGGAAACTATATGCCAGACAGCAGGCAGGAGAATAGTCTAGGCCAGCGATGGCGAACCTATGGCACAGCTGGCACGCTGAGCCCTCTCTGTGGGCACTCGAGCAGATCACTAAACCCCGGCAGCCATCGCCAATGTGCACACTCGGTACCGAGTTGCAGCTTGTCCAGTGACATCATCGCGCCTGACACATGGCTCCTGAGTATTCCAGCCCTCTCTTCAGGATTCTTCACACACACCCAGCTTCCAGACCCAGCAGAGTGGTGTCACCTGTGGCACAGTGGTGTCCATGAGGATTTCTTACCCGGGCACAGAGCACCTTGTTGTTCCACAGGACGTTGGACTATGGCAATGCCTATGCATGTCTACAAAAATGTAAGTTGCTCTCATAATGACTTGTATATAGCCATATTTTGATAACATTTAAAGACATATCTTATATGGGTGGGGTTAGTAAATCATTTTTTTTATTTTTGTGTTTTTATAGGCTCCAAGTGGTAAACACCAAAAAATGAGCACAGCAAAGAAAACAAAACTGAAAACAGATAGTGGAAGATCATTCCAAGAGGCCTGGGCAGAGTCATTTGGAAAAATACGTGCACATGTAGAAATTATGTTTTTTTTCAATATAAAACTGTTTGTTTCATTGAAAGCTCTGTTATTGTGTTTTTCTTTTAAGACAAAAGATGTTAATTAGTTCAGACAACTGTATGAGTTGTTTTTTCTAAACTAAAACCTCAGTATTCAGGTTTAATTGCAGTGTTTGCACTTTGAAATATATAAGTTGGTTTTGTGTTGCAGGTTGGGCACTCTGGCTCAAAAAGGGTCACCATCACTAGTCTAGCCCAAGCAGAGGTCGAGTACAAGTAGCAATCCAGAGAGTGGTCAGGTCAATTTGGATTGGCACTGGACAGATAGTCTCACAGGTAAGTATTATAGCTTTTTTCACAAGGATAGCTGGTGATAAGACACATTCTTAGCCACTTCAAAGGCTGAAGCCTAAATACCATTTTAATCAGAGAACATGCCCAGCATCATTTCAGGGCACTCTGGAAGTCCTAGAAGGGATAATGTGAGTACTACTGGAAGTCCTATTAGGGATTCTGCAAGTACTATTAAAAGTCCTGGCAAGGATTCTGTGCATTCCTTTGGAAGTCCTGCCAGGGATTGTGAGACTAACACTGGAAGTCCGACAGCAGGGTTAGGACAAGGGATGAGCAGGAGGGGCATTTTCCAAGTGTCTTCTGGAGGGAGGAGCACATCATATGGAGGAGCAACTATAGACAAATAAACCACCCTAGCTGTATCCCATCCATTGTTGCTGCTACAACCTCACAAAAACTTAGCTGAGGATGTACAGGTGCCCGTCCCATGCCTCCTCTCTACAGTAGTAAGGTGTCACACAGTCTGGCTGGCAGGGCTGTTGTTAGAAACGATGGAGCCCTATACAGCCAATGTAACAGGACCCCCCAAATAAACACAGTTTACTATGCTTCCGTTATGAATGAACACAGTGAGTGATCAGTACTGATCACCACTGTATTCAATCAGGAAAGGAAGCGTCTGGTAAATGTGACATATTTACCGGACCCTTACCCCACTCTCCATCCTGAAGGATCCTATTGTGTGCTTGCAGCTGCCAGTGGGAAGGAGAGGAGGGAAGCCGGGGTTGGGGGGGCACACAGGGGCACTTGGACAGTATGAGGAAATGTATGGAGCACTGCGAGGCTGCTGCAGAGAGAGCCATACAGGGGATCAGTTCCAGTAATTGCTCCCCACTGCTGTGCCGATCACCCTCCCTGCCCACATCCGATTCACCCTGCTGCCTGGGCCCCCCTGCTTGTCTGGGCCCCGTACAAGAGGATCAGTGGTACCCCCTTATCCAAGGCCCTGCTGGCTGGCTGTAACAAGGTTGTTACAGTCCCAGCAGCATTACAAGTGGCTGAAACAGGCAGGAGGAAGTTCATCATATCTACAGACACTGAGCACCGATCACTGTCCAGCCCCACAGTCACCAGAGTTTCATTTTTCAGCAGAACCTAAATCAAGGTAAAGTCCTGAAATATATTTGTAGAGCAAGCTAGGCTACTGTCAGGAAGTATACATGTGTTATTCTACCTGTCTGTCAGAAAGAACTGTGATCAGTGTTTGCTTTTTACAGTCTACTAGCCAGCAACTCTGATGAGACCCTAGACCAAGACAACTACATTACTTCCCAGGCTTATTATAAGTAGTTGTTAACCTCAGACGTGATATATGAACAACGCACATATTTCTATATTGTTTACTCTCCAAAGCACACAAGTGTCATTTCACTCTGCTGTCTGGTTCTTCTAATATCAGCACAAGTCAAGTCTAACAGGCTTTCCTGACACCAACAGAAAAAAGGTGACAGGGGAGGGAGCTCCGGCACACAGAGTGTGATTGGCAGCCTCAGCTCTGCTCCTGTGTGCTGTGTGAAGGGGTTTGTGTCCCTTCCCTCCAGTCAGCTCTCAGAGCTCTTGTAAAGTGTATAACTGTAGCTCCCCACCCCCAGCATTGTGAGCCTGTGAAAAATGATCTTGTTCTCTTAGTTTTACAAGGATATACAGGACAAACTGATGCAGTTAAGCAGGTAGATGTTACAAGGATCTGTTTCATCTCTGTGTATCATCTGAAGCTAGTCACTTCACTGAGTCTATGTAATGGTTTACAACCACTTTAATTTTGAAGTCTGTTATCAGTTACACTTACTTTTTAGGTTCATTTACAAATGTCTGAACATCTCTCTGCAATGACAGACAGTATAGTAGAAACCATCTTGGGATATTATGGGATTATATGTATAAAGCTGCTAAAATGTTAAAAGAAATCTGTTTTTTAAAACTTCAAATAGACAGAAAGGGTGGCCCCAGAGCTCCCCTCTCACTCCCTCAGAGCAACAGAGGGCCCCTTAGGATACTAAACTGGAGCAGTTGTGTGCAGGCAGCAGTTCGTTTTGGGCTGCAGTGACTTGTGGCGGGGGTGGTATGATGCTTGCTTTATCACATCACACAGCCCCGTCATTTTTTAACTTTATGTAAAGTGCACAAAGTGACACTTCATTCATGTCACTGCACAGCAGTGCAGTGCGTTACGCTTGCTGTGCATGTGGTGCCATCCACTGAGGTGTGATATTATGCAAACATGTTGTATAAAATCAAACATCTCTGGAGTGCAGAGAAACACCACGTTCTGGTGTGAACATGATACACAGAAAACTATTGATTTCTATGTGTCATTGCAGTTACCTGCATTTATCCATGAGAAAAAATGCACTGAATGGCACATAATGTAAATGGGCCCTGAAGTGCACCCCACAGTGCCCCCAGCCCCCCCAACTCCCCTCACCCTTTCATACTACCACCAAATCAGTCTTTCTCAGACTCCACCGATGCATGGACATTTTTGCTTCCAGTCACACCGCCGACTCAGGGACATTTTTCCTCCCCGTGACACCACTGATGCAGAAATATCTTTCCCTTTTAGTGACACCACAAAAAGGCATTTTTTTTCCTCACAATGATACTGGGGCATTTCTTTCTACATTTCTGTTAGACTCATATTTTACTGTGGGGGATATACTGTGTGCTGCGAATAAACTTATATGTAACATATGTTTCGATTTCCGTATTAACATGACCACGCTCTGCCTCTTACTCAACCTGGGAAGGGAGGTGCAGTTTGGCATCTTTTCCCTGGGCACTGGATGACCATGTCCTGGCACTGCCTGGCAGGGATTCTGTGAGGTTCACTGGAAGTCCTGCGAGGGATTCTGTAAGGGCCAATGAAATTCCGGGCAGGCATTTGGAAAGTAGGAGTTTAGGAAATTCTGGAAGTGATTCCGAGAGCACAGAATCCCTTTACCCCTTTGTCTGTCTACCTACATATCTATGTAGTTAGTTGCAAGCAAGTGCGCAACCACAAGGTTTTAGAGGTCCATCTGTCCATCAATCTATCTATTTATCTATCTATCTATCTATCTACCTATCTACCCATCTGCTCTTAGCCTTAATGAAACCAATTGTATTGACCTTTATCAATGTCGGTGGCAAAGTTGTTACTTGCTTTTTGACAAAAATACCACTTCTTTGTGTGCACAAGGGCATATTTATGTGTAATTGCCTAGCCTACTATGCACTTAATAAATAATAGAAAAAATCTGGCAAATGGCGTAGTAATGTGGTACACATTTTAGCATGCAGGACAAGACCCACTCATCCCTGGCAATAATAGCAGTTAAGCTCCTCTAAGAAGCTATCACATCACTATTCATATTAATTCTCAGTATGAGGCATTCTTCTTCAATGTATATAGGTAGTGTGTCTGCATACTAGCTTCCCATAGAGCAGGATTATTAAAGGATATGTCATAGTGCACATCTGTCACTGAACTATATAATCCTATATACAAAGTGGTGATGGATGACAGGAGCAGCAATGCTGAATCTGAAGGTGCTAAGCCTGTTTATTCCAAAGAAATGCATTATAGAAGAGCACTATGGGAAAAAAGTAGAGCTTCTTTTGACAGCAGATGGTAAAATGTTTCGTAAAATTGCAAAATAATTGTGCTTTGTTGCATTAATTATCCTTTGTAATATAAATAGATATTATATTTTTTTTTTGTTACTTTTTATAGTTTTTTAATGATGTGAGCATTCCAGCCATGCCTTGATTTGGTTACATATTTGTGCATTTTTGTCATTCTTAATCATAAACTACTGCATATATACAGTTGTGCGAGAGAGAAAGAAAGAAAGAAAGAAAGAAAGAAAGAAAGAAAGAAAGAAAGAAAGAAAGAAAGAAAGAAAGAAAGAAAGAAAGAAAGAAAGGAGAGAAATGGGAGACAAAGAGCGAGAAAGAGAAAAAGAAATAAAGGAAAGAAACAGGAGTCAGAGAGAGGGAAAGAGAGAAAGAAAGAGAGAAAGAAAAGATGAGAGAAACGGGAGAAAGAAAGAAAGAAAGAAAGAAAGGAGAGAAAGAGAAAAAGAAATAAAGGAAAGAAACAAGAGTCAGAGAGAGGGAAAGAGTGAAAGAAAAGATGAGAGAAACGGGAGACAGACAGAAAGAAAGAAAGAAAGAAAGAAAGAAAGAAAGAAATAGAAAAGATAGAAATAAAGAAGAGGGGAGGGAGAGAAGACACAAGGTTGGCTGGCAGTGTGGGCGGGGCAGACACAGGAGGGTAGGGCGGAGGAGGAAGGCCAGCTTTCTCTCACCTCTCCCATTTGTGGTAGGTGGGGAACTGTCAGCACTGGGGATGGGATCTGCTGACAGATCCCCGCAGTGCTCTGGGGGATGAGGGGGCTCTGGCCGCGGGGACGCATACAGGAGCCCAGGGCATGCAGCCTGCATGAGATGGATAATAGAGGCGGCCGGGCGGAACCGAGAAATGCACAATCCCCTAGAATCCGCCCTGCCGCCTCTCCTGTCCAGGTGGCCACGGCCCACCGGGCAAATGCCCAGTGTGCCCTATGTCCAGTCCGGGCCTGATTCCAGGGTATGTAAACTTTTGATCAGGGCCATTTGGGTGATTTCTGTTATCATTATGACTTAAAGAGTAGCCAAATAACTATGTGATCATAAATGGATTCATATGATCACTATCCTTAAATAAAAGACAGAGTTTTGGCATGATCAGTCATATTTTCAATATTAATGCCAAAATTTCACAATTTTTGCAAGGGTATGCAAACTTTTGAGCACAGCTGTACACAGGGAAAGATGAGAAAACTTGAAAAAAGAACAGGAATCAACGTATCTGATAGATCTGCTCAGAGTTTAACAGTTTTGCACAACAATATGTTCACACCATTATGTCTGTGTGCACAATTGAGGATCACAGCAGGATCAAGAGCATGAAAACTAGTTACCATTACAATCTAAAAAGCTCTTCATATCTATGAAGCTCTCCTTATCAGTGCATTGCATTAGATTGTTACTATTATGAAAAATCTTGCTTCTCCTTTCCAGTGCTACCCAATCCTCAGTATCCTGTGCTGGCTTCCACCCAACCTCACCCACTTTTTAACACCCTCCTTCCACTATTTCCGCTACCAGTCACCCTCCTATTCACACACAGTTTTCATGCAGATTCTCCTGCATCTGCAGTGGGTACCTTTGCAGGTTCAACCTGCATCATCAGGGGGCCATCTCAAACATCTGATACCACATTCCTACCTTCAGCACTAACCCCTTATTGAACCCTTGAAAAAACTTTCACCGTTATTAAGCTGCCCCCATTTTATCTTGTGTTTGCACCCCCCTGTTCCAGAACACTCAGTCCCATACTTGTATTCATTGAATTAATGTTAGTCTCTCCACCCCCCAGAATAACTGCTGCAGCAATCAGGACAATTAGAAGCAATTGTTGCTTTGATGGAAGCATTCTGCACAATTATGGCCCTATTTTTTGGCAAATCTCTATAGCAATTTGAAGTGGGAGTTGCTTGCATGTAGGGGGAGTAATAAGGGTTGATCTGTATCAAGTTGGCAATAGGGGGCTTCGGGGATGATATAGCAATATTGAGCTTAGTGACAGTCCAGTAATAGCTCCCATGTATTTAGCTAGTAGGCAGAGTAATACGCCCAGCATTGGTGTCAGTGTTTACAGCAAAAAAAGCACTGATGTCAATAGGTGCAGCAATAAGTGTCATCGTTGGTATCAGTGCATGCAGGAATTAACCCCAGCATATGAAACAGTGAGTGTACAAATAACTTCCATCACGGGATCTGGATGACAGATGGAAGCATTGGAAGCCAATTTGTGTAGATTGCAAGGGTGTGTTGAGCAGTTGATGTAGAGCACAGGTGTCAAACTACCACCCTCCAGCTGTTGAGAAACTAAAAGTCCCATCATGCCTCTACTTTTGGGAGTCATGCTTGTAACTGTCAGCCTTGCAATGCCTCATGACATTTGCAGTTCTGCAACAGCTGTAGGGCCGCAGTTTGACACCCCTGATGTCGAGGGACAGAGTAAGTAGTGTTTGGTGACACGCAACCCCCCAAAACTAAGCGTTCATCTAGACTAGAGCGCTGGATAACAAGAGTGGCCTTGAGGTGAGCAGCTGGTATAGAAAAATACAGTATGTGGTGTTTGGGGTAACACTTTAATGCCCCCCAAGCACAGAGATAGGGTTTTCAAAGGTGTGGAAGGATGCAGTGACACAAGGGTGCTAGGAATGTGGGGTACCCCATGGATGCAGGGGAGATGGGTGACAGGGAAAGCAAAATGAAGGGTGCAGGGTTACAGGGGAGAGAGCTGATGATGGCCTGTGAAAGCTCCCCCAACTGAACCCATCACCCCTGACATTTGATCTGCTTACAAAGAACCCCTTCCAATGCTACCTGTTATGTCCAGCACCCCTGATATTATCTCCCCCGCCACCAAAGCTCCCTGCATCCCTGATATTGTTATCACTGCCACCAGCACCCTTGTTACTGAACCCTCATGCACACCCATATTTCCCAGTAGTACTTGCCAGTTCCTCCATGTTAACCTGCACAGGCTTTCCACCACTTCTCCCCTGCTAGGAGTGTGGGTGCAGGGGAGTTGGATGAAAGGGAAAGTAAAATGAAGGATGCAGGGGTAAAATTGGGGTAGAAATGATAACAGCCTGCTAATGCTCCCTGACCTACCTCCAGCACGCCCACTGTTACATCCCTTACTACCCAAGCTCCATGCACCCCAGAGTTAACAGCACCTCTGTCACTGACCCATATCTACAGAAACAGTCTAGCACACACCTATAAGTTCCACCATCCTGATCCTCCATGTTACCCTGTACAAACTCCCCCAAATTCAGCACAATTGCCACTGAATCCCTCTGGGTGTCAGGGAATCACCCTACCACCAGCAATGCAGCTTCATTTACCCAACACCCTCTCAATGTTGCCTCATTCTCCCCACCCACCTTACCAGCAATCCTCTCATGCTGCTATGCTCCTGTAATACAGCTTCTCCTCTATCCACAGGGGTTGCCTGTGTATGTCTCCATCAGCATTCTCAAGGGGTCATCTCAAACACCTTGTTGCACTCCTGATTTTAGCAGAATGTGTTTGAGACCCCTCCCTCCACTTCCAAAACCTCTAATCCCCTACCAGTTCTCAATACACCTATACAGCTGCCCACGTTTCATCTTGTGTTTGCATTTCCTACTGCTCCCATCCTCCAAAACCCCTAATCCTTCAATGCACTTATGATTTTCAAAAACTAAGGCCTTGTAAGACATAGAAACCAGACACTAAATCTTCAGTACCAGTTTCTATATCTAATAAGGGCCGGATTTTGTGCCGTGTCAAAAGTTGTTCTAGCCTTAGCTCAACAGTACAGTATAGGTTCCGCTGGTCAAAGGCTCAATTTCTATCTCTAATATAGTCCTACTTATTTGGCAAGCCTGTCAACCAGCTCTAGCTGTGGCTCAATCGGTTAAAGTGCTAGCTACATAAATATGATCTTGAATCCCAGATGTGTCATGCTAAATTTGAAGTGAGAATTGGTTGTGGCTGAAGTGGGTACTGTGATAAAAGACAGGATTTCTGAGTTAGGGACAGTTGTATCACTTTGGGGGTAGATGTGTGCTGCAGGAATGACATAGCAATGTTGGTGTCAGTAAATTTAGTAGAAATCTCCAGCATTAGTGTCAGTGAATGCAGTAATAACTACCAGTGCAGCATTGGCGTCAGTATTTGCAGTAATAGATCCCAGTATTGATGCATTATGTCATTATGCATTGGTGTCATTGAGTGCAGCAATAAGCTCCAGCATTGTTATCAGTAAGTACAGAAATAACTCCCAGCATTGGTGTAGTTGGGTACAGTAATAAAACATAATTAAATAATAAGTATGGTGTATACCATACTTATGTTTTAATTTTGTTCTCTGTGGTAGGTTACACAGATAGGTGTCAGCAACAGCTCAGATTAAGCATTTAATGAAGTGTAGGTGGCAGCACAAAAGGTATTTATAGTAATTCATTGGATACAGAAATAACCCCCATCATTGGTGTCAGCAGGTGCAGTAAAAGCTCCCAGGATTGGTGTCAGCAAGTGCAGTAATAACGCCCATCATTGGTGTCAATGAGTAAAGGAATCTTTAAAACATTGGTGTCAGTGACTGCAGTAAAATGATGTTGTTAACCCTAAGATTATTATCATTTGAAAGTTCAAAAAAATATATGTAAAAAGGCTGCAAAAATTCACAATTGGGCGGCAGGTTGCTAAAAAGAGTAGGACAACCACCCAAAAAAATGAATTCTTCAAATATATTAATTGTAAAAAAAAGTCAGCTCATAAAATGTGAGCCCCTTACAAGATAAGTTGGTGACTGGGAACAAAGAGAAGGCAATTTTTTAATACTGACTATGTATAGAATTGGAAATGGGGAATCTCATGTCCATAACAGGGATAGTATTGATATAGCCCCAAAAGAACCCCAATGGCTCACAATTATGGTACAGAAACATTTGGACAAAATAAAGGTGAATAAAGCATCTGAACCAGATGGCTTACACCTATGTGTCCTCAAAGAGTTGAGCTCTGTTATTTCTTATTCTCCATCCTCCTTGCAGCCTATTTCTGTCCGCATGCACTCACTCCACTGGTGGCTACATGTCATTGTTCAGGGCAAGCTTGGTAACAATTATAAAATGTAACAGTGCATTGAGCACTGGCACAGCCACTTTTAGTCTCCACCAGAAGCACATTATGACAGTATGACAAAACAGGAGAGCAATTGTGAGACAGGAACCAAACATTGTTACCCCATATGAGGAAGTGTCTGAATAAAGACATTCATGGCACGATCACCAGGCATTATTTTAATGAATGCTGCAGATTTGAAAAGATTGAAAATTGCTTTTGAAATTACATTAACATTTTATAATTTAAATGAGATTTTAATGATTAGGTTTACATCTACTTTAAGAAAGATACAGTATATAGAATTGCGTAATCAGTACACTTCTCTTCAACGCTACCTTTCTTTTAAGGAATTAATTGCTGTTAGGTGTAGGGCATAGTTCTGGTGGGTGTGGCTTAACAGTAATTTGATTGACAGGAATGAATAGAACATTTCTAATTGGAGTCCCAATCTTGGCATGTGGTCCACTTATTCTGGTATGGGATTTTGTGCTTTGGAGTAACAGAACCTATCTGTTGTATTACAATGTTTTTGCTATCTAATACATTTCTATAGCTATGCTTCATTTAGTATACAGCATATCTGTGACTTGTGATAAGCACTTTCTACTGTGTATGCTACATTATTCATGTAGTAAAGTTTTACTTTCAGGAAAATAACCAGTTAAGCATCACATCACCACCTCCCTTTACTTTTATTAAAAGAAATATTTAGGTGCAGCATGATCATTGCAGCTCTGCCTCAAGCTAAATATTTCTCTTGCTAAAGTCTCACACATACAAATCAATAGACAGAAAAAACACTGAACTCAACAGGATATGTATACTAAAGCAAGTGGGATACCTTTGTCACTTTTCCTGTGTAGAATGATTTCTGATTGTGCTGACTCTGAACTGAGGCTATTGTACTATTTTCCTTTTTCAATTCCAATATGTGAATGCAGCAAACCTTTTTTTTCATACCATCATGTAGGTTTAAGAATGTGCAAAATACTATATGTGTGATTTTCTAAAGGAGTATTTTTATTCTGGTCGAAAATTTCCCATGCAGGGCAAAGCAACAGGATCCACTTCAATGTTGGCCCCATTGACTGCCAACACCAACTTTACCTTCATTCCCCATCTGCTCCGTTAACCTGTGGGATAGGGGAAGCCATGTTAAATTCCAAGTCATGATCTGAAGGTTAAGCAGGGACTGAGGACTCCCCGCCCTATCTAACTGCCCTGGATGCCTGGGCAGCCAATGACCAAGCACCAGCACAGTCATGTGGGAATAAGCTACATGCCTACTTTACCTAGAGTTACCAGTTATGTCACCTCACTTTCCCAGGAGAACAGACAGTAGGGATGACCAAAACTGAGTGGTTTCATCTCCCCAAAATGTTGGTGTTAATTAAGAGATTTCAGGAAAATCCCACGATTTGAATGAAAATGTACTGGAGTAAATGGAAAATGCAAAATTAAGGGGGGTCTTTGGTGTTTTTTAAAAATGTATTAAAATGTATGCAAAAATATGACAAATAGAAAAAACATTTTAAGGAAGCATTTTCTGATGAATCCCTAATAAATAATAGTGACCCTTTTTCAAGTTGCCTCAAATCTTGGGCTGGAGAATATTTGGTGGCATGAACAGGAAAAGGTGAGCCTGGAAAAGGCAGAGAATACAAATGGGGGCAATAAGATTGCTGGTTGTAGCGGTATACATACTGCTGGTGAGGAGGGGCAATGGGTATGTGGGAGGACTGGGTCTGTAAGGTCTGGTGGGACATCAGAAGATATACAGTATATATGCAGTAATGAGTTGAAGCATATCACACAAAGTGACAGCAAAATGGTACCATGGACTTTGTTTGGACCTCCTCTGCTGCATATAAGTGTTAAGAGCCTCTACCAACTGTTTTTCTTCTCCATGATGTAGACCCTGGAAGGAGGGTTGAATAGAAGGAAGTGGTCTTCTGAGACATTCTTGGACCAGCCACTTTGAACTCTGCATCCAACTCTACATGTGGTTCTAGAAAATAAATGTATATCATAAATACAATAAAACAATAGAGATCCTCATACAGCAGTCATTATCAATACAATCAAATTATGACTGCAAGCCCAAATAGGGTCTTAGAAACTCCAGCTCGTGGAAGTAGTAGTATGGAATCCTCCTGCTTGCTCCAGAAGCACTCCCCTGCAATTTTTTTCTGCTGTTGTAGTTCTCTTCCATAATTATATTTCACACTATGCCAATATGTCTTAAGTGTTTACCCAAAAATTAAAAAACCCAATAAAAAGGTTCATACTGGTTCCCACAAAAGGAAGGAGAGAGATTGTTGAGCTTTGGGGCAATGCACACATTTCCCCTATCACAAAAACGGCAACCGAAAAGAGCCACCAATAATAACACAAATACTTTGTGTCATAATACTATCTCCGTCTCACTTGTTATAGAAGTGTGGATTAATAAACCGAGGAATGCATAATAGAAAATATGATAGTGTGACAAGAGCAACACCACCCAAGAGGGAAAGTGGTTACTTAAACATCCACGCGGAGTAATGTATGTTAGGTAATTACAGAGAATACTTTATTTTGATCACATAGATCATAAGGAGGTTGAACACGAGCATAGTGAACATATCAAACAAAATAAAATCATTTAAAAGCACTTAGCGTCCTCATTTCTGGGTGATTTGGGCACATAGGGAACCATATACAGTTGCAAGAAAAAGTATGTGAACCCCTTGGGATTACATGGAGTTTTGCATGAATTGGGCATAAAATGTGCTCTGAACAACATCTAAGTCACAACAATAGAAGAACACAGTCTGCTGAACATAATACTACACAAACATTACATGTTGCCATGGTTTAATTGCACATAACATGTAAACATTCACAGTGCAGGGAGGAAAAAGTATGTGAGGCCCTAGCTTAATGACTTCTCCCAGAGCTAATTGGAGCCAGGAGCGAGCCAACCTTGACTCCAATCAGTGTGATGACATTGGATGTGTTGCTGACAGCTGTCCTGCCCTTAAAAAACGCACACCTGTTTTGGGTTTACTGGTTTCAAGAAGCACTGTCTGATGTGAACCATGCCTCGCAGAAAAGAGCTCTCAGAAGACCTACGATCAAGAATTGTTGACTTGCATGAAGCTGGAAAGGGTTACAAAAGTATCTCCAAAAGCCTTGATGTTCATATGTCCATGGTAAGACAGACTGTCTACAAATGGAGAAAGTTTAGCACTGTTGCTACTCTCCCTAGGCTTGGTCGTCCTGTAAAAATGACTGCAAGAGCACAGCGCAGAATGCTGCATGAGGTAAAGAAGAATCCCAGAGTGTCAGCTAAAGACCTACAGAAATCTCTGGCACATGCTAACATTTTTGTTGACACATCTACAATAAGGAAAATATTAAACAAGAATGGAGTACATGGGAGGACACCACGGAGGAAGCCATTGCTGTCCAAAAAGAATATTGCAGCACGTTTGAAGTTTGCAAAAGAGCACCTGGATGTTCCACAGCACTACTGCAAAATATACTGTGGACAGATGAAACCAAGATTGAGTTGTTTGGGAAGAACACACAACGCTATGTGTGGAGAAAAAAAAGGCACAGCACACCAACATCAAAACCTCATCCCCACTGTAAAACATGGCGGAGGGAGCATCATGGTTTGGGGCTGCTTTGCTGCCTCAGGGCCTGGACGGATTGTTGTCATTGATGGGAAAATGAATTCCAGAGTTTATCAAGACATTTTGCAGGAAAACGTACGACCATCTGTCCACCAACTGAAGCTCCGCAGAGGATGGGTGATGCAACAGGACAATGACCCAAAGCATACAAGTAATTCAACAAAACAATGGCTGCAACAGCACAGAATACGCCTTCTGGAGTGGCCCAGTCAGAGTCCTGACCTCAACCCGATTGAAATGCTGTGGCATGACCTTAAAAGAGGGATTCACACCAGACATCCCAAGAATATTGCTACACTGAAACAGTTTTGTGAAGAGGAGTGGTCCAAAACTACTCCAGATTGTTGTGCAGGTCTGATCTGCAACTACAGGAAACATTTGGTTGAGGTTATTGCTGCCAAAGGAGGGTCAACCAGTTATTAAGTCCAAAGGTTCACATACTTTTTCCTCCCTGCACTGTGAATGTTTACATGTTATGTGCAATTAAACCATGGCAACATCTAATGTTTGTGTAGTATTATGTTCAGCAGACTGTGTTCTTCTATTGTTGTGACTTAGATGACGTTCAGAACACATTTTATGCCCAATTCATGCAAAACTCCACGTAATCCCAAGGGGTTCACATACTTTTTCTTGCAACTGTAAGGCAATAGAATTTTCTAGCAATATTCTCTTAAGTTTACATATAGTCCAGTCTTGTATTAGAATTGACCATGTAGTCTTCAGACATATTCTTGGTATGTGCCAGGGTATGTAGAGTAACTTCCTGGTGAGTAGAGACTATAACACAAAGAGATGGTAGTCAAAAACTATAAGTAACGTATAAATCACACCAACTCTACCCCATATACACATGAACTATTACTCCAGTTACCTTCTCAGTGATTTGGCTGTCATACCAGCATGGTGAATGTAGAGACTTCCTGGGTAACCACCACAAGTGAAACAAGGTCCACAGTAACAACTGATTCTAAGGATATATATAAAGTATATAAATGATAAGTATCAGGCAGGATCCCTGAATAAAAACAAAAAAATATAAGGTATATATTACCATCAGTAATGATCAAGAAGACTTCACGTCGACTTGAAATAGGATCAGGTCCTTTCTGCTTGTTTAGTAGTGTATATATGGGTGGGAAGCCAGGTATTCTCAAAGCAAAAAACTTCAAAGAAAAATAGTATATATATAGCAGGCAATATATACCTGAATCTATATACCCACTGAGGGGTTTCCAAAAATTGCTCAAACTGAGATAGCAGGGCGGTTCCTTAAGGATATCACCATATCACAACATATAGCACATGTGTGACATAGGATACATATATTCCTCCACAGAGGATTTCCAAAAAATTCCCTGAAACAACAGGGGTACTAGGCACATATAGCATTCCATAAAAATTCCCTATAGGCTTATTGACCTTAACCAGCGACTACCCGCTAACTTAGCCAAATAGGCAAAAAATTACTTGCCACCGGTGGAAGGTATGCTCTATTTAGTATTGCCACATGCGGACTGCTGGAAAGGTAGCCCTATGGTAGTTTTTTCAGAGCCTCGTGCCTTCTTAACATGGATCTGGAGCAAACACCACTCCTTTCCTCCTCGTGGACACCGCACCCTATGAAGACGCCGAGCGTAGTGACGTCATTACATTGACGCGTTTCGTCCGCCAATCACCGCGGACTTCGTCAGAACTGGGAGGGGACTTCATTTCCATTGCCTTATATAGTACACTAATTGCATATAGAGAAATCTCCATGTTGCCCTCTTGTGTTGAAAAGATATCACTACATTAAAAAATCCAAAGTGAGTTTAAAAACATATAATGACTGCTGACATTACATAGAGAAGCCTTATTTTACAATAGAAAGATATTCTTTAGTGAGAGTAAAAATAAGGGACAGAATAATTCCAGATCCAGGGGACAAAAGGAGAAGAGGGAGCAGGGGGACCCCCAGGGCAGAGCAGAGTCCACATTTTAATACTATCTTTTTTAATATTTTAGATAATGCAGAGGTCGGATTTGAGACCAGATAGAGCCTAGTACCGATTACATTTCCTATTTAGTCCCCTAGGGGCCTTCATATCGGGGATATATTATAACAGAGGGAATCCATATTTTCCTAGTTTAGGACTAACAGTATGATCATAATAATACAGGAAAAAATATATATAGCTTCAAACATTTATTTCAAAAAGACTTTAAAGTTAAGTTCTGTATTTAGTCCATAGGGGACAAGTGCACCTAGGGTATATATCCAGAATTTTTCTTTTTGAAGAAGGACTTTATCAAAGTCACCCCGTCTAGCTGAAATATTCAGCAAGAAGATCCCTTTAACTTTCAGGCCTTCTGTTCTTCCCCCATGTACTTCTTTAAAGTATTGTGCCAGGGGATTTTCTTTCTCACCCTTCCCTACATTTCTATTCTCATTTCTAATATCTCTCAGGTGTTCGCCAATCCTAGTTCTAAGATTTCTTTTAGTTTTTCCTATGTACATTTTCTTACAGGGACATTCTATCATGTATATTACTCTATTGCTGGAGCAGTTAATAAAACTACGTATCTGAAATTCCCGTGAATTATCCTTATTGGAGAATAGGTTAGTCTTATGTACATATGGGCAGATTTGACAGTGGCCACATGGAAACATACCTCTCATGCGTTTCTTCCTAGTCAGCCAGTTTGTTTGTGGAGTCCTCTGAAACTCTGACTGTACTAGTATATCATTTAGATTCTGAGCCCTTTTTGCTACCATTTGTGGACTCTCCCCTACAATTCTTGCTATCTGTGAATTTTGTGTTAGTAGATGCCAGTGAGAATTCAAGGCATTCCTAACTTCCCTCCATTGTTGTCCAAATTTGGTCAAATTTCCCCAACTGCTTAGGAGCTATTGACAATATCAGGATATATTAGGATAGTGACACCACTGTTCATTGGTAGCAAATAATTCAGCTACTAGAAGTATTTCTCAATGGTGTCAATGTCTGTGGTGTATGCAGACTACAAATTTACCTACATCCTATGGAAGCAGCAGGGATTTCACCACTTTCAATCATTCCAAACTTGGGTAGAAGTTAAAGAGAAGTGAACTAAATATTCCTGATGACAGACCCTGGTCTGATACAACAGAACCAGCACACCATTTATGGTTGTGGGTGGCACGGCCAAGGCTCTGGGGGAACATTTATTGAGGCCATATGTGCAAAAAGGACTGAGCCATCCAAAAAATGTCTCCAGTTATAGGCTTTGCCATGTACTAAAAAAAATAGAATATACATTTGCATGTTTTCCTAACAAATGGAAGGTGTTACACTTTGCCTTCCGATTTTCCCCTAAAAAAAAAGGCAATCAACTTTGTAAAAGCTGCTTGTATTTTTCCAAATTTTAGTAGGGATAAGGATGAATATAGCTTTGAGAATGTCTTCCACTACAACTCAGAATAAGTTTGGTGGACATTAGGGGTGAGCCAAACCTAGGTTCGGCCTGAACTTTGGCTGTTTAGGCATTCGGACAATCAATTGCTCAAGCTTTAGTCTGTTCAGTCCCCTGTTCATAGAAAGTGGTATTTTCCACTGTGCTTTGTTCATAAGGAAGCTCCTAGGAACCTCTGATGCCATACCACTGGCCATTTTTGGGCAATGACATTGACTAAATATGGCCATGGAAAAATTTGGGAAATTATGTCACCACTATCCCCATTTCTATCTTCATATAGCTGGTGACAGCTCATACAACTAGTGTTATCGTCAGGATCAGTTGAATGAGACATGTCATGAGGGTTTTTGGTGGTGGCAGGCATTGTGATTGATGATGGATTTACAACGATGGACATTTTTGGGGATTTTTGTATTTTCTTTTAAAAACTTGTCAAATGTTTGGGTGTCTTTATTTCTAAGTTGCACCTTTTTTTGTGAATGAGTATAGGTATATCAGCTCAGCAATGTAGGGCAGTATATCGGGGCCCTCTTTTTAATAAAGGGGGCTTTCAGATTCTGATAAGCCTCCCATCCACAGACCCTCACAACTACCAGACAAGGGTTGTAGGGAACAGGCCTTTGTCTATATTAGCAAGGCAAGGCACCCTCCCATGTTGAGGGCATGCAAACTGGTATGGTTCAGGAGAGGGGCAGAAGCTCATCCCCCCTCCCCTTCATTTTTCTGGACAGTCAGGCTGCATGCTCAGATTAAGGGTCTGGTTTGGACTTCTAAGGAGGACCTCACTTTTTTTTTTTTGCATGGAATCGCCCTTAAAATCCATAGTAGACCCTTGGGTGGTATGGATTTCCTGGGGCACCTCACACACCCTTTGTGAGTGGAACCCTTCTTAAAATCCATGAGGAAATACATTTAACCCCCCCCCCCCCCCCTTAGCCTAATCTTGAGTATTTAGTGTGCATTTGGTTTGAGCCAGTATTCAGTTTTTTCACTTAGAATCCATACCTGATTTTATCATTTTCCCTCTGTGTTGTTAGCATTTCTGTTTTGTTTGTAATACCCTTCTTTTTGTTTATATAAACTGATGGAAAGAATGTATTTAATACATCTGCCTTCTCTCTTTTTTTGTGACCAACTTCCCCTGTTTATCTTTTATGGGGACTACATGATCTGTCCTGACCTTTTTATTAGAGATATAGTTGAAGAACTGAATTGAATTGAAGGTTTTTTACTTTCTGTAGCAAAAAGTTTCTTGTAATTTATTTTAGCTGCCCTGGCTGTGTTCCTGCATTTCATATTGCATTCCCTGTAGTGCTGAAATGCCGATGGTGACTGTTTCATCTTATGTTTTTTAGAGACCAGGTTTTTTTAATTTATAAGACTTTTTTTCCTAGAATTTAGCCACCCAGGTTTAACATTTGTTCTTTTATATGTCTTACCCAATATAATGCAATGGTTAATGTTGTTGCTTATTATGTCCTTAAAACACCTACACTTGTCTTCAGTGTGCTTTGTTTTGAAAATTTGATTTAATTTAGTATCATATGGTAAGGAACACATAGTAAAGTGGGTTCTTTTGAAATATAATATTCTCCCTATAACCATGTATACATCTTTCCTGTAATTTATAGCAAATATAAAACTCTGTAGAAACTCTGTGGTCACTGTTGCCAAAATTATCTCTAATATCTCCATCTGCAAACAGCACAGTGTTATTTGACATTAGCAGAGCTTTATTTCTAGATGGGGCTTCCATCATTTGGCCTATGAATTAGTGCTGCAATACATAGAAATGATGAGCCATAGCTGATTCTGCAGTTCCATCTGTCCAATTAATATCAGGATAGTTGAAGTCCCCCATAGTTATAACAACTTACCTGATTTATAGAGCATTCTTCTACTTTTTGGCCGACTGGTTGGATGCAGCATTACAGCAATCCAGTACAACTATATGAGCGATTGTTTTGTGCAATAGCTGTGCAAAGTTGATGTGCAAAGATAGAGGGTGGTTTGTGTAGAAGTTACTCTTATATTTATGGTCAGTTTAGAAGTGACCCATTACTCTGGTGGTCATTGTAAAAATGACTCCTGAGCCACAGCACCCCTCTCATGGTTTTCTAAACTAGTCATAAGTTAGTTGCTAGGTTATTCCTGATGCATTGTGTTATTTTCGTCTAAGGGGGCAATTGAATGCTAAATTACCATTGCTGTGTTTTTCTTAGAATTTTCCTTTACTATTTTTACGATCTGCCCTCCTTCCACCCTGGCGTTCTGTCCTCTTACTCTCTCTCACCTCATTGCTGACTCTTAATGAAGCGTTCCCCTACTAGCCCATTTTCACACATACTGTTGCGCTGCTTCCTACTATACTATCCTATTATTCTATCATCCTATTATCTTATTGTCCTAATTTTTATATCCTGGCATGCTTTCTTGGTCTTCTGGCCTCAGACGTTTGACAACACAACCTCTTGTCCTCCATTTCTCCTTCTTTCCTTCTCTGTTGGCATATTCTTTTATATGCTGGTTCTCTCAGCTCCTTGTTCCTATTTTCTTACTGATCTATCTCTACCTTATGTCCTCATTTTTCTTCCACTTCTTAATCATATGCACGATGACCTCCCTCTTGGTCGTTATGACAAATGGTCAACATTGCATACATCGTTTATCCTATTTGCTCATACCTACGAATGCATATACGTGATCTTTCCAAATCCTGCATACTTTACCTTTAAGCCCTTGTACCCTGACACATCACACGATGTCTCTCTTCTCATAAGAAACTCTTCTGTTTCCAAATTTCTCTAATCCCCCTTTGTTTCTTTCGGGGCTTTTGCAATATGTTTATGAGTACAATTGTCATCTCTGGAATTTTTCACCTGCTTTGGCATGTTGCCACGCTATGACTACTGACAAATTTCAACGTTGGTTAATGTGTGTGTACAATAAAACCTAATAAAGTTTCTTTAAAAAAAAAAAAAATGACTCCTTACATTGGTGATCAGTGTAGAAGTAACCCATTACATTGTTGGTCAGTGTAGAAGTGACCCCTTACTCTGGTGGCTAGAGTAGGCAGGATATCAATCTGCCACTGCTCTCTTTTGAAAGGATTCTGCAGAACCCTTGGTGGATAAAGGTCAGGTTAGATAATATGTGGAAGAACAATTTGCTTGTGTTTTAACAGCTTCTTCTAGATTTCTTATGCAGAGTTGCTAACTTATGCAAAACCAAGAAAAACAAGAGAACAGATGCAGGAGATGTGAACACATGCCCCTTTGCATTTTTCTCTCAATACTATAAGTGATTGTTGAGATGGCCAGAGTAAGATGAGAAAGGTGAATGGATCTCTCTCTATCTCCCCTTTTTTTCCTCTCTATAGAGGTGAAGTCCGGGATAAAAGTGGAGAGTTTCTGGAAGTACCCTCACTTGCTGGAAACTTGGGACACCATAGCAGGAAGAGTACTTCACTCTCCATGACCTCCTGGTCAAGTCTCCTGCGCAATCTTTTATTATTGGCCTATTGCAGGTCTGTCTGTGCTGCTCTAATTCAATTTCCAAGCTATGGGTGCTTAGTCTATACAAGCTCAGAATCCATCTGTCTGTCACTGAAGTCATGTAGCATCTCCAAGTATGTAATGGGACCAGTAAATTAAAAAAAATATTAAAACATATTGGTGTTTAACAGCTTTCCCGCCGCACTATAGAAGATATACTGCTACAGGGAGGCACGGGTGTGCAAAATCATGTATATATACGTGATTTTGCATTTCTGGGTAGAGGTCGCGGCTGTCAATCACCGGGTCCCGGCCGGTGATTACCTTCCAGCACCCGGTGATTACTGAGTATTTCCAATGGGGAGGAGGACTGTTTTATTTACTAACAGTCCTCCTCCCTGTCAGCTCGGGTGCACTGCTCTGGATGGCTGTGCACAGCACATCCTTCCAAGGCAGTGTGATTACAGTGAAGCACCAACACACGGCGCCCCCTAGTAAAACACTCCCTGCACACAGTTAATCATTTGATCATTTCTCATGTTAACCCTTTCCTACCCAGTACCATTAGTACAGTGTCAGGTCTTTTTTTTTTGCACTGATCACTGTATTGGTGTCACTGCGGATGTCAGTGACACCAAGTCAGTTCCTCCCAGTGTCAGGATGTCCACTTGCACGTAAACCAATTAATTTACATATATTGGGATTTTTTTTAGCAAAGACATGTCGCAGAATACATTTTTGCCTACATTGGCCCCAAATTTATAATGCAAAAAATGGCCTGCTCAGGAAGGGGGGCAAATCTTCAGGAGGGCAAGTGGTTAATTAAATTTTGATGAATGTGTTATATTTGTTATTGTGCATTTCTGAAAATGTTTATATATATATATATATAAATGTAATGTTTGTATTACCTATTATATTAATATTTCTATTATATTTATTAAGTACAGCTATTAGCCATAAATGTGTACATAAGGTCAGTAATAATACGCACTGGCATCTAGAATCCAGATGGTGCAAAATTGGCATTAGGGTGCCTTAAATGCTTGTCTAGAAAACATTCTCAACACAATGACACCAACAGTAGCCTAAACCTCTCACATAAGACAAGGTGGATCCATGATTTCATGTTATGCAATTTGCATATCACTGCAGAAATTTTGTTATTTTTTCAGACCGTCCAACATTTTACAATCCAGAATTGTCTAGAGTGTCTTGTTTGAGTTCCTGCGAACCCTGCTTCTTTTTTACCCGAGTCTGTAATTTGCACCACTTTCATTTTTTTGTACACTACTGCATAATATGTTGGTGCTTTATAAATATAATAATAAACTTCACTAAAAAGTATCAAAACACCAGAAATTAAAATTGAATTTGAAGGTTGTATATTCTGAACAAATCAGTCTCTATTACTATGCAGTATGCTGCTAATCATAATGTGTTACTAAACCCACAACAGTAAAATCAGTCTGTATATACAGTAAAGCATGCTTGTTATACTCACTGTAAAACCTAAGGGGTTAATCCTCTAAAATGGCTGTTTGATCCTGTATTCTCTGATCCTCCCCTTCTTTTACTATCCCCAATCCATTTGCTGACAGAACAGAGCCTTGGGGGTAAGCTGCAAATAAGCTGCTCAGTTTGATGTGTATTGCTAGAGAGTCCAGACAGAGGGTCAGGGGTTATGAAGCCTCATTGGACAATTAGGGTAGAATGAAAACTTCTTCTACAAGCTTTAACCAGTGCTCTGCAGGACACTAATAGAAGTCCCAAGACTGCTATATACTGCTAATGAGAAAAGGTATTTAGCAGTTTATATTTACTAAAAAAATTGCATTTCCGTGTTCTGTATGCTATGGGAGCCCAGATCTAGTGAATGCAGGGTCCTGGGTTTAGTAACACTTTAAGTGTTTTTGGGCACTGGGATGTGGAAGAGGATGTGTTCAGATTTGCAGCATGAGAAAAACACAGGGAGAACGTCATCAATGTGATGATTTTCTTTACTACATGTATTTACATAGCACCCACAATTTATGCAGTGCTTCACATACTGTACATCCATATCAGTTCCTGCCCTCAAGGAGCTTACAATTTAAGGTTCCTATCTTAAATGCATACATTCACATACTATAGCCAATTTAGACGGAAGCCAGTTAACCTAAGAACATATCTTTGGATTGTGGAACCTGCACAAGCACAGGGAGGGCATGCAAACCCCATGCAGATAGTGGGATTTGTTTTGAACTGGGATTTGAATCCTGGTGCTGCAAGGAAAAAGTGCTAACCATTAAGCAGGGGCGAACTGACCATTTGGAAACTCGAGCACTGCTCGAGGGCCCGGGGTCAGTAGGGGGTCCCATGATATGCCCCTGGTACCTTTTTCATAGGCTATTTTGAGTTTGGGCAAGGACACAGGGGCCCCATGATCCCCTATTGCCCGGGGGCCCCAGGAGTTCTCAGTCCGCTCCTGCCATTAAGCCACTGTGCTGAACATCAAAGCACACTGAGCAGACAGGAAGCTGAAACATGGAACAGCGGCATCATCTTGCTAGTTAGGCAGTGCATCAGGGATGTGAGAATCAAAAGAGTAAGAGCTCATGTACACGGGGCATTTGAAAAACTCTTCTGAATGATGGAAACTGACTTCTGGAAAACAAAGGTTAAAAAACATCAGTTTAGCCGTGTTTGCATACCGTGTTTATGTGCGTTTAGCAACGTTTATAAGCGTTTGCGTTCAGAAGCGTTTTTAAAAGATAACCTCAGGAGACCCTCCCAAATGCCCAAAATGCACTGAAAAATAGTAAATAATTAACTATTTCAGACATTTTGAGAGAAATAGAGAGAGCAGAAGCAGTATGTGTTGAGATTACCTATCTTTTCTGGTTGTATTCATTATGGATCCCATCATGAGCATAATACAGCACGTTCTACCATTTTTTCCTTCACGCGTAACCTGGAACGTACTGCACTGGTGTACTAGGTCCACTTGAATATGTTTAAAATGCTTTGCATGCATTTCTGATGATGAAAAAAGGCTCTAGACAACATCTGGATATGGAACAGTTAAAAAACGATTCTAAGCGTAAACACTTATAAACGCGGTTAAGCACGTTTACAAGCGTTTACATGCATTTACAAGCATTTGGCATTTGAAACGCCGGTAAAATCTACTCTTGAACACACATTTGGTGTGTTCAAAAAAACGACTGTAAACTCAACTGCCTGTAAATGAGTATGTGTACATGGACACATAGGAAAATATTTTGGAGCATTCAGGGGCTGCTGAAAACAATGCTGAACAGCTCCTGAATGTCAGTTTATCAGCTGCAGTGTACATGAGCCCTAACTGTACAGAATTACAAAACTCTTGGCACGTAAAACAGTTTATAGACACCCATTCTAATTGGATTTTTTAGCTAAAAGATGTACATGGATCACATCAGTTCGAATGGAAGTGTGTGTGTGCTTGTTAGTGTAATAGCATTTACTGTACATACCTAGTTTGGTATTATGTATTTGTTTATTTATTCATTTATTTGTACAAGTATTTATATAGCAATGACAATTTTTATTACCATTGCTTTACATCAGTCTCTGCCCACAAGGAGCTTACAATCTAAGATCCCTACCTCAAATTATTACATACATATACTAGGGCCAATTTAGACATGAGTCAATTAACCACTTGCCATCCAGAGGATTTAGCCCCCTTCCTGACCAGGCCATTTTTTGCGATACAGCCCCCTACCCAGAAATGCAAATTACACACATATATATATATATACAGTCATGGCCGAAATTGTTGGCACCCTTGATATTTTTCCTGAAAATCAAGTATTTCACACAAAAAAGGTATTGCATTAACACATGTTTTGCTATACACATGTTTATTCCCTTTGTATGTATTGGAACAAATATAAAACAGAGGCAGAAAAGCAAATATGACATAATGTCACACAAAACCCCAAAAATGGGCTGGACAAAAGTATTGGCACCCTTAACTTAATATTTGGTTGCACACCCTTTGGAAAACATAACTGAAATCAGTCGCTTCCTATAACCATCAATAAGCTTCTGACACCTCTCACCCGGAATTTTGGACCACTCTTCCTTTGCAAACAGCTCCAGGTCTCTCTTATTGGAAGGACACCTTTTCCCAACAGCAATTTTAAGATCTCTCCACAGGTGTTCAATGGGATTTAGATCTGGGCTCATTGCTGGCCACTTCAGAACTCTCCAGCGCTTCTTTGCCATCCATTTCTGAGTGCTTTTTGACGTATGTTTGGGGTCATTGTCCTGCTGGAAGACCCAGGATCTTGGACGCAAACCCAGCTTTCTGACACTGGGCCCTACAGTGCGACCCAAAATCCTTTGGTAATCCTCAGATTTCATGATGCCTTGCACACAGTCAAGGCACCCAGTGCCAGAGGCAGCAAAACAACCCCAAAACATCATTGAACCTCCACCATATTTTACCGTAGGTACTGTGTTTTGTTCTTTGTAGGCCTCATTCCGTTTTCGGTAAACAGTAGAATGATGTGCTTTACCGAAAAGCTCTATCTTGGTCTCATCTGTCCACAAGACGTTTTCCCAGAAGGCTTTTGGCTTACTCAAGTACATTTTGGCAAACTGTAGTCTTTCTTTTTTATGTCTCTGTGTCAGCAGTGGGGTCCTCCTGGGTCTCCTGCCATAGCGTTTCATTTCATTTAAATGTCGACGGATAGTTCGCGCTGACACTGATGCTCCCTGAGCCTGCAGGACAGCTTGAATGTCTTTGGAACATGTTTGGGGCTGCTTATCCACCATCCGGACTATTCTGCGTTGCAATCTTTCATCAATTTTCCTCATCCGTCCACGACCAGGGAGATTAGCTACAGTGCCATGGGTTGCAAACTTCTTGATAATGTTGCGCACTGTGGACAAAGGCAAATCTAGTTCTCTGGAGATGGACTTGTAACCTTGAGATTGTTGATATTTTGCCACAATTTTGGTTCTCAGGTCCTCAGACAGTTCTCGTCTCCTCTTTCTGTTGTCCATGCTTAGTGTGGCACAGACAGACACACAATGCAAAGGTTAAGTGAACGTCTCTCCTTTTTATCTGCTTTCAGGTGTGATTTCTATATTGCCCACACCTGTTACTTGCCCCAGGTGAGTTTACAGGAGCATCACATGCTTGTAACATTCTTATTTATCCGCAGTTGTGAAAGGGTGCCAATACTTTTGTCCAGCCCATTTTTGGAGGTTTGTGTGACATTATGTCGAATTTGCTTTCTTTCCTCCCTTTTTTTGTTTTGTCCCAATACACACAAAGGGAATAAACATGTGTATAGCAAAACATGTGTTAATGCAATACGTTTCGTGAGAAATACATGATTTCCTGGAGAAATATCAAGGGTGCCAACAATTTCGGCCATGACTGTATATATATATACAGGTGAAACTTGAAAAATTAGAATATCGTGCAAAAGTGCATTTATTTCAGTAATGCAACTTAAAAGGTGAAAATATATATGAGATAGACTCATTACATGCAAAGCAAGATAGTCCAAGCCGTGATTTGTCCTAATTGTGATGATTATGGCTTACAGCTCATGAAAACCCCAAATCCACAATCTCAGAAAATTAGAATATTACATGCAATCAATAAAACAAGGATTGTACATAGAACAATATCGGACCCCTGACAAGTATAAGCATGCATATGTACTCAGTACTTGGTTTGGGCCCCTTTAGCAGCAATCACTGCCTCAATGCGGTGTGGCATGGAAGCTATCAGCCTGTGGCACTGCTGAGGTGTTATGGAAGACCAGGATGCTTCAATAGCGGCCTTCAGCTCTTCTGCATTGTTCGGTCTCATATCTCTCATCTTTCTCTTGGCAATGCCCCATAGATTCTCTATGGGGTTCAGGTCAGGCAAGTTTGCTGGCCAATCAAGCACAGTAATCCCATGGTCATTGAACCAGGTTTTGGTGCTTTTGGCAGTGTGGGCAGGTGCCAAGTCCTGCTGGAAAATGAAGTCAGCATCCCCATAAAGCTCGTCTGTGGAAGGAAGCATGAAGTGCTCCAAAATCTCCTGGTAGACGGCTGGACTTAATGAAGCAACATGGACAAACACCAGCAGATGACATGGCTCCCCAAATCAACACAGACTGTGGAAACTTCACACTGGACTTCAAGCATCTTGCAGTGTGTTCCTCTCCATTCTTCCTCCATACTCTGGGTCCTTGGTTTCCAAATGAGATGCAAAAGTTGCTCTCATCAGAAAAGAGGACTTTGGACCACTGAGCAACAGACCAAGTCTGTTTTTCTTTAGCCCAGGTAAGACGCTCCTGACGTTTGTTGTTCAGGAGCGGCTTGACAAGAGGAACACGACATTTGAAGCCCATGTATGGGATCCGTCTGTGTGTGGTGGCTCTTGATGCACTGACTCCATCCTCAGTCCACTCCTTGTGAAAGTCCCCAACACTTTTGAATGGCCTTTTGCTGACAATCCTCTCCAGGCTGCGGTCATCCCTGCTGCTTGTGCACCTTTTTCTTCCACATTTTTCCCTTCTACATAACTTTGTATTAATGTGCTTTGATACAGCACTTTGGGAACATCCAACTTCTTTTGCAATTACCTTTTGAGACTTTCGCTCCTTATGGAGGGTGTCAATGATAGTTTTCTGCACAACTGTCAGGTCAGCAGTCTTTCCCATGATTGTGATTCCTACTGAACCAGCCTGAGAAACCATTTAAAGGCTCAGGAACCCTTTGCAGGTGTTATGGCTTAATTAGCTGATTAGAGTGGGACACTTTGAGCCGAGAATATTGCACCTTTTCACAATATTCTAATTTTCTGAGATTGTGGATTTGGGGTTTTCATGAGCTGTAAGCCATAATCATCACAATTATGACAAATCACGGCCTAAACTATCTTGCTTTGCATGTAATGAGTCTATCTCATATATTAGTTTCACCTTTTAAGTTGCATTACTGAAATAAATGAACTTTTGCACAATATTCTAATTTTTCTAGTTTCACCTGTGTTTATATATATATATATGTGTGTGTGTGTGTGATTTTGCCCATCCTGCCGCCCTGTAGCAGTAGTTCTACTATAGGGCGGTGGGGAAGCAGTTATCTTACCAGCATGTCCTTGGAGTGTGGGAAGAAATCAGAGTATCCAGAGGAAACCCACGCTATTTATTACAATGAAAAAACGTATAACTTGGGTCCCCATGCATTGCCAGCTTGTAAGTCACATTCAAATGTTATTCATGACAGTGAACCATATTACCAGGATCTGTCATTGTAAAAAGGCTGACATGAGTGTGTATTAGCACAGTTGAAAGGGTTTCTGTGCCTTCTTCTATAACAGGTTCTGAACATTATACTGGCTGTATTAAAACACAGACAAACCCACTGATGGCCTGGGGACATGATATCACAAAAGATTTACAATATTACTGTTATCTGAATGCAGCCAACACTTGCATGAATGCCATTCTCTGCAGCATTCTCCTGTGAGTCCAGGCCAGCTTGATGACGTCTGAAACTGCTAACTGCCTGGCTGTCATGGTAAGTTATTTTTCAATTGCGTTACATTTTCTGAGAAGAAAAATTACATTCATTACACTCATGTGTTGAAAAAAAAAAGGTGCAAATGCCAAGCGCAGTGAGGTTCCAGGGGTTATGTGGATAGCCACAGCATGGGCAGCTCCAACAACTCATGCGATCAGCAATGAGACATGAGCACAAAACTTGGATCAACTCCACACACAGAGGGGATTTTTCAAATCTGGAACCACCAAAATTTGGAGCAGATGTGCACAGAAACTAATCAGCTTCTAACTTTAATTTTCAAAGTTTAACTGCGCAAGCTGATAAAATTGAAATTCACTTTAATGTTGGGTTAAAAAGCATGACATGTAGGAATGACCAGATTGATACATCACCAAGCCAATGGAGGGGAGAAACAAATATTCCCAGAAGCTGGGGCATGACACATGATCCTGGACCCAACAGTAGGTCGCTCAGCCCAGGAGCCTCAGGACAATGGGAGGAGTGTGTGGATGTTTATATGTGAGATTGCTGTGATAGGTCTCTATGACCAATCACAGTGATCCCAAGGTACAGAGCCACTTGGATCAACTCCACACAAAGAGGGGATTTTATCAATCTGGAACCACCAGAATTTGGAACAGATGTGCACAAAAACTAATCAGCTTCTAACTTTCATTTTCAAAGTTTAACTGGGCAAGCTGAAAATAGACACTGAATGGTTGCCATCCACAACTACTCCAAATTCTACTGGCTTCAGTATTCATAAATTTTCCATTATGTCTATTAAATGTTCACATGCATTAATGGATGCATTTGCCACCTAATGGTTATTTCTAAAGTACCATTTATAAATATCACTCCTAAAATAAATATCCCTATTTGAAAAAGTACAATGGTAGGTAAGTTGTTATGCTGAACTAGCATTATTAAAGTCCAACAACAGGCAATACCTTTTTGTTTTGGATAAACTTGGAAAAAAGTTAATATTGTTGTCAATGTTTCACCTATTGGCGAGATTTTAACTTACCTTCCGTTACTCTGACAGTCTGTGGAAACAGGACAAAAATGAGGGAAGTAGCCAACACAACGACAATTAGACAAAGATTATATTAATAACCTGTCAGAGTTTGTAGCCTTCCCCATTGTGTGTGTTGTTTCAGTCTCTGTCCCAGCTAGGGACATTTCCCATCAATTTCTTGGAAGGAAATGAAGGAATATCTCAACAATAGAGACACACAATAAAATCTATCAAGGGCTGTCTGTTTTATAATCTGTTTTATAGTCTTAAAATGTTATCATAAACACATTTACTTTCATTGTTTCCAATTAGGAACCAGCTAATACAATGGCCACCCTTTATGACATTGCATTGATTGGTAGCACATAAAAGAGAATAGGAGAATCTTCTGATGCGCCAACACCTAACTATATTTCATAGTTCAGAACACAGGTGTCCGTTTATGACACAGAGAATAGCTGCAATTCAGGGGATCACAGCTATTCTCTGGTCATTCACAGTTTATGACACTCAGGAGATCAGTGGAGAACTGTTCAGCTCTTCACTGGAGATCTGTGTTCTCCCTCCAGATTCTCCAGCCCAGAGCTGGAGAATCGGAGGAACCACAAACTAATCAGCGATAATTTACCTCTGCTTAGTAAACTGATCTTTTACTGTAATCTCACGAGATTATAGTAAAATGAGCCGTTTTCCAGCATTTGGAGACCATTTTCCAGCGTTTGGACACCGTTCTCCCTTTGTTCGGAGAACTGCTTCATAAAAGGCATTCACAGGAGAACTGTGTTCTCCGAGAATGCTGGAGAACTGAGCAGCGAGCTATTACTGCTGGTTCATAAATGGACACCTAAATCATATAGGTAAAATAGTGATTTTCTAAAAGGCTTGTTACTAGTGCTTAGCGTTGGTGTCAAGCTAGCTGGCTATATTGTTGGTTTGCAATAGGCACTGACAGCTCAGCATTGCCTGAGCTAAGTACATGCATTTTTTTCTGTAAAGGTGAATTAACACTTTAAAAAGCTAAATCTAGTCACAAAAATTTTGCCGAACACACCTGGGTTTGGTTCATGGAGGTTTGGCAGAACATATCAAAAGTTGAACTGTCAAATCCGGACCCCAGTGAAGTCAATGGGAATTGAATCTGGCAAATTCATTTTCTCAATTTTTATATCTAAAAGCCAAGGTATTGGCAAAAAAGTGAATGGGGATCTGAGCACTACCTCAGGGGACAAGTGCCAGTGCAAGGAATGTTTTTTTTAAAGCAACAAATTTAGTAATGCTAAACGTGTAACATTAAAAAAGTGCTATCCTTCAAAAAACCTGCTTTGGGGGAGGCGGGTCCACTAAACCTGCTTGTGAAGTGATGTATCTCTACCATGTAGTATAGTGACTTTACAAAGAAATAAAACTATTTAAAATGTCATGAATTCATAGTTGCTTAAAACCTTCTTTTATTTTGAAAATAATACAATTGGGACCCCCCCTAAAATGCATGCCAGACCCTCATCAAGGAGGATGAGGGTCTGGTACATATTTTATTGTGTCCCCATTGAATTATTTACAAAATAAAGGAAGCTTGGAGGAAAAGTGAATTAACAGCTTTTTTTTCTATGCATTTGAAGGGGGAATCCTGCACACAAAAAAAAGACATGGAGTCCACTCCAAAATCCATACGAGGCCCTTCAGATTATTATTATTATTATTATTATTATACAGGATTTATATAGCACCAACAGTTTGCACAGCGCTTTAAAAAATGAAGGTAGACATTACAGTTACAATACAATTTGGTACAGGAGGAAACAGAGGGCCCTGCTAGTTAGAGCTTACAATCTAGGAGACCTGCTATGGACTTTAAGGGGGACCACTGTGCAAGCATGGAGCCTGCTGAGCCAGTAAAAGTGGGGGAGGCAGACACACAACCCCCTGAACAAAAACAGACAGCATGCCCTTAACATTGGGGGGCATCAGTCAAAATGTATCTCACCTGCCGATTATCAAAACGAAAAAAAAAAATCAATGTTGCCACTCATGACAGCTTCCGTATTTGGTCAGTGATGTCACCACTAACAAGTTCGGAATGAACTTTGGCTGTTCAGAGTTTGGATGAATGCCCAAACATTTGCCCATTCGATACCACTATTATACATGACAACTTCCTGCTGTTAATGGTTGTTAAGGATAAGAGAGGCACCAACGAACCCTTAACAACCAGTGATGTCTCCAGAATACCGACCATGTAAGCAAAGGGACAGGATCCCAGTGACATCATTGACCATGGTCTTATCCATATATGGTCAATGACATCACCAGGACAGTTGTACTGTTTGGTGTTTTTTTTTTGTTTTTGTGTTTTTTTTAACAAAGAAGCTGTCAGTGACAGCTGTCAAAGTAAATTTTAATACCTTTTTTCCTTTGTGAATGTCAGTGCTAAAAAACACTGCTCCCAGGTGAATCGAAATTTTAATTATTTTTTTTTGTGTTGATACATGTTCCTCAGGTCCCCTTGCCTAATAGCTAAGAAACTGAAAAATTTGGCTCCCATTGATTTCATTTGGATTCAGGTTTGGCATCCAAACCAATGATGTCACTGGTTATTAAACTGGTTGAAAAGGATAAAGGTTTTTTTACCTTAATGTATTCTCTACATTAAATTAAAAAATCTTCTTTTATCAGCTCTTGCACCAGCCACTCCTTCCCCAAATATTTACCTGAGTTCTATCTAGATCCAGCACTATGTCCAAGAGCAGCAACACTGCTCTCTCACTCCTCACAGGACTCAGAGGCAGCAGCAAAAAACATTGGCTCCTTCTGCTGTCAATCTAATCCTGTAAAAAGAGAGAGAAAGAAAGAGATAGATAGATAGATAGATAGATAGATAGATAGATAGATAGACAGATAGATAGATAGATAGCTTAGATTGGATGATGGTGTAGATGTAGACATTGCTCCTTATAAGAGCACATGACCTGTGTTTTGTAGGTATGCCGTAAATGATCTCTGGCAGTGTTCAGGGAATGTTATAGGAAAGTTGGATGTGGTTTGGACACTGCTGCAGAAAGGGATAATCTTTATAATAGACACATCATACATAGAATATCCTGTATGATGTATGATGTCCCTGGTCCCCTGATTGCTGTGTGGCAGCAGGATTAAAAGTACACATATCACAAATCAGACACACACATATGAACATATCAGATGCCTGCAGTCCTTATTCATTGTCCAGCATGGGGCAGACAGATAATCCTAGTTCTCCTGCTAATGTAATTGTGACAAGATGACAAGAACGTGTGCAGAGCATGTGTTATCTGTACTAGTACTATGTCTGTTTATATGTGCCTAGTCCACAAGGTGACATAAGATCTAGATAAGACCCAGATTGCTGTAGTATTGCCAGATTATGCATGCACTGTATTGTATTACTTGCAGGATCAGTACTACTTGCACTCCATAGATGTGCCTGCATTCTGGCCATAGGTGTCCATGCAGTTTGTCCACAGATGTCCATACATTCTAACCATAGGTGTCCATGCATTGGGGCTGATAACTAAAACTTGAGAGTACAGAATCTGACACTGCTTTGCATAGATTAATGGAGTAGGGACATCTGAGACTGCAATCATCCCTAATAGTAACAAACAATACAATAATACCCTCTAGATAGTGGTTATTTTTTTATGCAGCAATACATCCATATAGCCATATTAAATATGTAAAACATTTTTTACTTTATCTAAAGTAAGTTAAAATACATCCTTATGAATAAAAAACATGTAAAAATACAAAGGGAGGTAGGCGAGCATATAATGAACACCAATTTACAGATGATTGTACATAGTGTTGGAACCTAGGGCATGTATTTGAAGGCAACCCGCCCCATTTTGAGATGTACAAATCTCTTCCTCAGGGGTAGCTCATTCAGGTTCAAAGTGTTTATTCTGCAATGCGAAATAATAATTATCAACCAAAATATAAACATGTGGACAAAAATTACATTTTCTACAACCCCTGGCAAAAAGTATGGAATCACCACTCTTGGAAACTGTTCATTCAATTTTATAATTGTGTAGAAACAAAACTAACCACAGACATGCCTCAAAACCATTTTCATTTAACATCCCAACCTTCTGGCTTTAAGAAACACTTAAAAATTAAAAAAAAAGAAAGAAACCTGTAGTCAGTTGCAACTGTTAAGGAATCACTCAATTCTGAAGACAATAAGATGGAATCATGAATAAAATACTACAGTACACCACTAGTACTTTGTTGCACCAACTCTGGCTTTTATAACAGCTTGAATTCTCTGAGGCATGGTTTTAACTATCGACAAACAGTATTCTTCATCAATCTGGCTTCAACTTTCTCTTATTGCAGTTACCAGATCAGCTTTGCAGGTTGGAGCCTTGTCATGGACCATCTTCTTTCATTTTCAACATAGATTTTCAATTGGATTGAGGTCCAGACAATTTGCTGGCCATGCCATTGACATTATGGGGTTTATCTTATAAAGCTGGTTCACTCCGAATCTTGTGCACTTCTGCATAGAAACTAATCAGCTTTCAGGTTTTATTGCTAAAGCTTATCTGAACAAGCTGAGGTTAGAAGCTGATTGGCTACCATGCACATGTGCCCAAGGTTCTGAGTAAACCAGCTGTAGTATATCTCCCTCTGTCTTTCTTGAAGGAAAGTTTTCACGGCTTTTGCCCTATGGCAAGATGCATTATCATCCTCAAAAATGATGTCATCATCACCAAACATCCTTTCAACTGATGGAATAAGAAAAGTGTCCAAAATCTCAATATAAACTTATGAATTTATTGAAGATGTAATGCTTGTCATCTCTCCCGTACGTTTACCTGACATACAACCCCATATCATCAATGATTGTGGAAATTTGCATGCTTTCTTCAGGCAGTCGACTTTGTACATTTCATTGGAACGGCACCAAACGAAAGTTTCATCATCATCACCCTGTCCAATTTTAGATTTTAGATACAACTGACTGGGAACAACCAACATCTTTTGCAACATTCCGTGAGGATTTACCTTCTTGAAGAAGTTTTATAATTCTCTCCTTTGTTTCCACTGAGATCTCTCACGTTGGAGTCATGATTTATGTCAATCATCTTGATGCAACAGCTCACCAAGGTGTGCAAGCACTCTTTTTTGAACTGCAGACTAATTAGCAGATGGAATCTGATGCAGAACTACAAAGTACATGGTGATTCCATAATATTTTCCTCAGGATTGAGTGATTCCATATTTTGTTCTCTACTTGATCTGCAAAAACATTTGCAATTGGCTACAGTTTTCTTTCTTTTTTTTTTTTTTTTAAGTGTTTCTTGAAGCCAGAAGGTTGGAATGTTAAATGAAAATAGTTTTGAGGCATGTCCTTGATTGTTTTTTTTTCTACACAATTAAACAATTGAATGAACATTTTCCAAGAGTGGTGATTCCATACCTTTTGCCAGACATTGTAATAAAAATAATATACCTAACCTAGCTTGCTATTTGAAGTATATACATAGATCTAATCTCTGTATATTGCTCCCTCTCTTACCATTAGGGGCTGCATTTACCAGGCACCCACTATGCCGTTGCTGATATTATTCTGTGCTATGTTTACCTGCCAGTAAGCTTTGTAATTGTTACTCTGCAATAAAGTATTTGAACAAGAAGTATATACATGGAGTCGCCAATGATAAAAACAATGATACAGGTTGTGCTGCCAGCATAGGGGTCACTGAGGAGTGGTTCTTGTCTCCCTACCATTGGTAATCCCAGTGGTGCAGGCACTTTGACCTTGTTGGTGGCCGTCCTCAGTAACCCCCTATGCTGGCCGCACAACCTATATTATTGTTTTTATCATTGGCGACTCCATGTATATACTTCTTGTTCAAATACTTTATTGTAGGGTAACAAGTACAAAGGTTACTGGCAGGCAAACACAGCAGGGAATAACATCAGCAGCGGCATAGTGGGTGCCTGGTAAACATTCACAAGTTATGGGGACACAGCCCCTAACGGTAAGAGAGGGAGCAATATACAGAGATTAGATCCATGTATATACTTCAAATAGCAAGCTAGGTCAGTAAATTATTTTTAATAGCAAATGTCATTTTTGTCCATATATTTATATGTTGGTTGTTAATTATTATTTCACATTGCAGAATAAACACTTTGAACCTGAATGTGCTTACCCCTGAAGAAGGGATTTGTACATCTCGAAACTCGTTGAATGTTGCCTTCAAATACATGGCATTGGTTCCAACACTATGTACACTGACTATTGTCTGTGTATTGGTGTTCATTACATGGTTGCTTACTTCCTTTTGTATATTTACATGTTTTTTTAATCATGAGGATGTATTTTATCTTATTTCTCATACACTTAAGAATGTTTTATATATTCAATATGGCTATATGGATGTATTGATGCATAAAAAATCCCACTGTCTAGAGGATATTATTGTATTGTTTGCTCTGCATAGAAACAGTAAACTTCCAGTTATGTTTTGTCAAAGCCTTATTGAACAAGCTGAAGTTAGAAGCTGTTTGGCTACTGTGCACAGCTGCACCAGATTTTGCATTGTCCAGTTTTAGTAAATCAACCCCATTCAGAATATGTGTCCCTGCATTCTGTCCATACATATTCTGTCTATAGCTGTCCATATATACTGTCCTTGGTATTTTTCACTATAAAATTGTTTATATAATAAGTCCCATTTTGCAGTACTCTTCTCTTGTCCCCTATGAGAGGAGCCCACAACCCATGGATGGAGATAGGGAGATTTAGCTGCCACTTGAGGATCTCAGATGCTATCATTATCTACGCACAGCTTGACTTCCCTCTAATCCTCTCTGGAACTTACAACAAGTTTAAATGTCCATGCATGATGTTATTAGCTGGCTTTAAATAAGTACTTACATGCAGGATCTGTGAAAAAAAAACAGACTTGAGAAAATCATGTAATTTAGAGATTTACAATATCATCTCATTAAATATATCTCACATTTATTAATGTCATGTCTATTGATTGCTACCCTGGAATTGTTGCAGCTATTCCTATATAATATAATGGCTATGTGATGATAGTGTGTTCAGTACCTGGAAGCATCCAATCAGAACAAGCTTTCATTAGCTTGCTTACTGTCATGCCATTGTTCATGTTAGCATAAAAACATGCTACCATTTTTCTTAAAGCAGTATTAAAACCCAAGAGGGAACAAAATGTAAAATATTGAAGCTTACCAATTCTTAGATATTGTGGCTGCATTTCCTTTTCTTTTTTTTACTTCAGTCAGGTTTATGAATATGATTGAACAGATTATGAAATTATGTGGTGGAAACAGAGGTGTGATTGATAACTTACGATCATAAATTACAATTGTATCATACCTTTTGATCAGAATCTGCTTCCCCATATGTAGCATATTGATCAAATTGGTTATTGGCTATAGATTGAGTAGTCTTTTTGGTAGATATCAATTGGAAAAAAATGATCATTATGGGAGGTTATGTGGTTACCTTAACAATGTCCTGTCCCCAGACTGACAATGCTGATTTCCAGGGGTGGCTCTATTGCTCCTCCCTCTAGAGTGGAGACACATTAATGGTGTCCATGCATGCTATGATTTTATTAGCTGTTCCACGTGTGATTCCAACAAACTGCTTGAAACTGCCAACAATTTAATAGCCATAGCTTCCAAATGTTTTAAACTCAATTTAGATCGGGTTTGATCAAACCGAGTTGATTGGCCAGGGCGGAAAATTGTTGATCGTTTTGCATCGATCAGTATCACTGAGATACTTTGTTCATGGATACAATTGTTTTTCGATCCATTATATTATGGGATTACGTGACAGAAACAGAGATGCAACCGATAATTTACAATTGTAAATTACTATCATAACTTAACTATCAATCAAAATCCACTTCCTGGTGTGTGTCATATGGGTTGTCGACTATTGATCGATTAATCCTATCAAAAGAGAAAATTTGGAAAGAGATTGATCATTTATTGAAGTATTTATGACAACAAAAAGACAGGAAGTATCACTGAAAATAAATGGAAAAAAAGCTTAAAAGAACAAATACAGTCACCACATCTAAGGATTGGTAAGCTGCAATAATATATATTTATATATATATATATATATATGTATATATATATATATGTATATATAAATTTATCATTATTATTATTACTATTATTTATTTGTTATTATTATTAGTTTATACTGCTTCAGACATTGTATTTCTATACATCCAGGGAATGTGATTATTATACCATTGCAGTGTCATGAAATTTGATTGTGGAATATTTGCTTTATTTCATTTAAGGTAGACTTTGATTTAAAGAAGACAGAGGACGGAATTTATAGGAAGACAGAGGACAGGACTTTTAAGCCCCTGTGTTTTTAGGAAAATGTTATATTTGCATTTGAATACACTATAGGAGAGTGGGTTTAGTCTGACAGATTTCTGATAAGAAATATTTTCATTTCATGATTTTTGAATGAATTAATGCCTTCTCATACAGGTGATCTCTGCCTTCTAATCATGTTAAAGTGCTGATCTTGCTGACTTATATCTCTCATGCGAATGGTCCTGGAAATGAGCGATGTGAGTGAAGCCATGGACCGCTGTAATTCTAATTGGGATAAAAGGCGGCTGTGCTCCCAATCTCAGCACCTACTGCAAGGAGTGCCATGCCGCACATCAGTACACAGGGAGCTCAGGAAAGCACAGCGGCCGTCTCCTAGGAAACACCAATCAGCGGCCGGCAAGAAGAGCACTCACAGGAGCAAAGAACTGGACCATTCGGTGGCAGCACAAGCCTCCCATGGTGAGATCACTCGCCGCACAATTGCATATCAGCCACTGGAGTGACAGGACCAATTCTGCCACTTACCCCGAGAGCTTCACTGCAACTGCTAACACAGACATGGGTTTTTTTTATTATTTCGGGGGGGCCTTATAGTGGAAAATTATAGAAATTATATATTTCTGGCAATTATTTGTTTTATTTAAAATCCGGTCTAGGGGCCTTATTTACTAAGAGCATAACTTTGATCACTAGATAGTCCATTCATCATGGATCCTGATTTACTAAAATTGACAATAGGCAATTTCCTGCAGTCTGTAAGGAAACCTCCAATTCATGGATCATCCTTGCCTGAAATATGTGATCGTCCAAAGATCACAAAGACCTACATGTAGATATTCAGCTACATTAAATATTAAGAGCTGGTTCATTTTCCTGATTGGTTCATTGCTTTTTTGGGACATGCAAATAGATATGATCATAAGACGTTAAGAAAATACCTCCACCCCCCTCCCAACCATACACATCAAACTGATTTTGATTTTTATTCTAATCAATGTATGCTATTTAGGTTTTTTATTAGAATGAGATGAACACATGGAAATTAGCATGTGGTTATTGAAGATTAATTAATTGTGCGAAAAGAAAATCATAAAGGAATAAATATATATATATAAAATAGAATTATATATATATATATATATATATATATATATATATATTCTTTTTTATTTTTAAACTTCATATTTTGTGTGCACCTGTATAAAACACTATGGAGGTGCATTGTTGTAAAGTTAATGTACAATGAGTTTGTAAAATGTGTTACCAAAAACACCTGTGCTACCAGAAAATAATGTTTTTTTTATTCTCATTCATCTCCACAAAGTGAACACACTTTATTTACTATCATTCTTTTTGCAGGGTGAATATACACTTTTCACACTGAACAATCAACTTGCTAAGTAAACAGCCACTAATCCAATAACAAATCAACCCCGATTAAATTAAGGAATTATTAAAGCAATTAAAAAAAAATCTCAAAAATATGAGGTGAATGCCTGGTTCCTGCTGTGCACTGAGCTTCTCCCCGCTGGTCCCTACAGCACTTATGTGTACTGCAGTATGGTAGTGGCCAGCAGATGGAACCATAGAGCACAGCAGGAGACGCATGAATCCGACACATACGGAAGGAAGTGTCCGATGCTGAAGATTCTCCTGGCGGGTATAGCTGTTGAAAGTGGTGAAGTGAGAAAATACCACTTACTGAAGAAGTAAGTATAGGTGAAGAGGTAAGAGTCTTTCTTTTTTAGAGTTATTTTTTTGTAGGAGAGAGTACTTTTAATATTTCTGTTAGCACATGTATATTTATGAAGATATGTGTATAGGATCTCTCCGCCAGCTAAATGGTGTCCACATCACAGTCAGTACACACAGGGGTAGATTTACTAAAACCAGTGCACTCAGAATCAGGTGCAGTTGTGCATGGTAGCCAATCAGTTTCTAACTTCAGCTTGTTCAGTTAAGTGTTGGCAATAAAACTGGAAGCTGATTGGTTTCTGTGCAAAGCTGCACCAGATTTTGAACTCTCTATTTTTAGTAAATGACCTCAGTCAGTACACAGGGGTGTGCTCATTCCATCAGTGTAATGAGTGTGCACAAGTTCCCTAGATTTTGGCCAATTTCAACAGACCACTTACTGTATGTGATGAATTTATGGGAAGGTCTGCTGTCTATGTGAACATAATTTGTTACCAGCTATGATACACATTGTGAGAAGTATTGTTCCAATAAAAAATAGCAGACACTGACATCAATAAAAGTTTATTTTAATAGATATTAAAAGTCTTTCTTTAAAACATATATGATACAATGTTTTTTTTTCTCCAGCTGTTTTCAGTATTTTCTTATTTTTTGCAAAGTCTTCAGAATGAGCTATGTGTCACTTACTTGACTGATCATCCATAGTAAGGTACATCCCAGAGATCATCCAGTGAGTACAGCAGTGTTCAGCCTTGAGAAGGTGCAAGCATGAGGAAGGAAGCATCATGTAGCCAGGCAAGAAGAGGGAGCACTGCTCATCCTTGCTGGTAATATATGAGTTCAGCTTTAGTAAATCAAGCCCATTATGTTAAAGAGATGTACAGTGTACAATTTAAACTGAAGTTTAATCTGTTTATATTTTGCTTGGTAGGACTGTAGCAATTTGAAAATTACATTAAAGGGGCAATTACCCTGTAGTACTATGGAAACACTGCATTTCAGCACTTGTCTTCAATATGCATATTATTGTGTTTTGCATCCTTTTAATTCTGGATTGAAACCTTTGCATTTTTGCCTGATGCAGTTTCCACTGAAATAAATGGAAACACTCTATAAAGCATGCATTAAAACATGCATCAGGATGCCCATTATTCATCATGATGTGTATCAGAGCGCATTGATGTGCTTTATGATGTGTGGTGATATTTAATACAAATGCATTGCAGCATGCATTGAATACACATGACATCATGGGATGACTGTTTTCAGTTGAAAACACATCAGAGGAAAAGGGCAAACTTAGGTTAGGTTCACACTTGTGTATCTGTATTTTCATGTATTTTTATGCATTTTAATACTTTTTTATGCATTTTCATTTTTATGTGATCTTCTTGTGCTCCCAATGTACACCTGCACATTTTTACAAAATTAATTGAAGAGAAATGCACAGGTAGGAAGATTGAGCCCCATAGAAAATAATGAAATAATGGTAATCCTCTTGTCATGCAGTGTCCCACATTGTCCAACATGCATTATATTGCAAAGGTGTGAATAGGGACTAATACCTTTTTGCAGCAAAGTAAGGAGTAAGTAAGGAGTATAGAATTCAAAATACTAACCACAACATACAAAGCCATCCACAACACTGCCCCTAGCTACTTCACCAACCTCATCCACAGATATCGTCCAAATTGCCTGTTCCACTCCTTGTAAGACATCTTTCTCTCTGGCTCCCTCATCACCTCCTCCCACACTCGCCTCCAGGACTTCTCTAGAACTTCTCCCATTCTCTTGAGCTCCCTACCCCAGTATTTCCGGTCAGCCCCCACCCTGTCTGCCTTTAGGTGATCTTTGAAAACTCACATATTCAGGGAATCCTCCCCCTCCTCCACCTAAAAACTGAACTTGAGCCACCTCCATCAGATCATCCCCTACAGCTATCACCTTTTGTACCACCTCCCCTTTCCTTTAGATTGTAAGCTCCACGAGCAGGGCCCTCCTATTCTTTTTGTACTGAAATGTATTGTAATCGTACTGTCTCCCTTTATATTGTAAAGCTCTCATCAAACTGTTGGTGCTATATAAAACCTGTATAATAATAATAATTATGGTAAAATATGCATTCAAGATAAAGCACTAAAATGCAGCTTCCTTATGACCTCTATAGCAATCAGAAGGCTAGAATCCCAAACTGATTCACTTATCTGACATGTGCTTTGTTGCTATAGGTTACTGCAGTTTGCACATCAATATTGATCTATGCAATATTTTATCTAATATGGAGCTCAGGGAATGCAGTCCTGTATTGTAAAAATATTTTATCAGTCATTAATATAAGACTGTTTCTAACCTGCATATAAAATGCTTGTGAAGTGTCCACAGCTGTGGAGTTCTCCATCTTCCAACAACCAGGAGGGCAGAATTTAATGGAATGACCTGACAACCTAGGCAGACCCCAGCCATATCATAATGTTGTGTGTAAAGCAAGTAATCATTGCTTCACCTGCTGAGAGATACATACACCAACCAACAATCTGACACTACAAGCTTTGATTATAGGAATCAAGCCAAAAATGAGGTCGCCACAATACTCTATCTGTTTAATCCCACATTTCTACCCTTAGAGTTTATTGTTTAAAGATGAAGTGTTTTATGGTTAGTTTCAGACTTGTAAAAACTTAGCTGAAAGTAAGCACTTATAGTATCTAGCTGCCCCCAGTGCTGTGTATCATCTGGGCTAACATTTGCTCCCAATAATGCCATTTTCTATATACTGATACTGTACGGAAGGGTCCATGCACTTGACCATAACAAAGTGCAATTCAAAGCATTTGTTTCTTTAAGGAACTGAATACAGATGTATTGTTTTAATGAGGACATGTGCACTGGTGTATAAACATGCTGTACATTTAGATCTGTAACCAATAATCAAAATATCTGCAGACACGCATTTAATGCCGGCCATAGACGGTTCGAAAATCGGCCAATTTCGGCTGAAAAAAAAATCGGCCGATTTTCGCACTGTTAGTGGGTTAATTGGCCGGCCGTTTTTCTGATTTTTTGCACATTTTTTTTCAGTCATGTCGGAAAATTTGCGGACGATTTTGACGATCGGCCGATTTTCCCAGCAATGATGGACAAATTGGCCAATCGTTTTACCGATAAAAAACCTGCGCATGAACCATGACCTGCAAGGGACAGAAGTTATGGGGTGAACTCTATGTTTTTGTTGGACGATTTTTGTTACCGTTGGTGGTAACGTTGGTTACCAAATGACTGATTGTTTGGTTTTTTTTTTCGAAAAATCGGCCAATGTTTGACCTGTCTATGGCCTGCATAAGGCCCCTTTCACAGGAGCAGTTATATTTCAGCTTTCAGATGCAGTTAGAGGAACTTATTTAACGCAGCTAAATGCAGACAATGCATTCCTATGGCTCCATTCACACACTGTGTTTAGCAATGTTTAAATAACATACGGTTTTATGCATTTGGGAAAAATAAAGTTGACAGCATCCAGGAGCAATGTTCCACAGCTATCTGTACATAAATGCAGGTAATCGCAGTACAAAGAAAAAATAAGTAAACTATTGCTATAGAAAAGGCAAAAATTTACTACCAAAGTTAATCGCAGCCGCATGTAAATGCATGTAATCGCCGATAAATGCAATGTACAAATGCAAGTGATCTCTGTGCCAGGAGTGTTGGAATTTCAAAATAAAAGAATATGCATTTACAAGCGGCAGAACAACCACCTGTGTGAAAGAGGCCTCATTCACATATGCATGTAAACACATGTATGCACATTTACAGAGGTAAGAAGAGAGCATTGTAGGATTGAAAAAAAGAGAAAGAGGATATACAACTAAATTTTTCGCATTTATTGCATACATGCCTTTTCATGTTTAAAGGCAATAAAACACAAGCAGTTTAATGATCATTTACGCAAGACCTTTTATGCCAGAAAAACTCTTCCTATATGATCAGCAAACCATATAGACATATACATGTAGCCTAGTAAGCCATATGACCATGTACATGTAGCCTAGTAAACCATATGACCACGAACATGTAGCCTAGTAAAACGTATGTCCATGTACATGTAACCTAGTTGACAAGTTATTGTAAGAGAGTGTATGGTGCTGATGCATATAGTCCTATTGGGTAAAGAGGGACCCACGGCAAACACCAATTATTTTCATGTATAATGTTGGCTGATTACACAGAGGTGGAAATATTATCTTTGGGGTGGCAATGGTTAATGGAATCCACATGAAAGGACAAGGAGGGTTTTGTAAGGGAGAAAAGAGCTTCATAAAGAATTTATTTATGGCAATGAGCTGAGGGCCAATGTCACTGTCACATGAAAGTGGTAACTGGGAAATGTGCATCTTGAACAGTAAACTACAACAGGGTAGATTTAATTTAAAAAATCATCTGAGTGGTTCGAAGATTAAAGTGGATGGGAAGAGAATGGCCTCTTTAGTAAATCAGCCCCATAAGGAGAACAGTAACACCTCACAAATGGAAGACATTAAAAAGTAGTCTTACATTGAGAAATACTCAAAAATTGCTCAAAGTGCAGTGCCCCACTGCACTTTGAGCAATTTTTGAGTATTTCTCAATGTAAGACTACTTTTTAATGTCTTCCATTTGTGAGGTGTTACTGTTCTCCTTATGGGGCTGATTTACTAAAGAGGCCATTCTCTTCCCATCCACTTTAATCTTTCTATACAGTCCAGGTAAATGTATTTTTTTAAGTTCTTTGTACTTGATTGAGGTGAATAAAGGGTCAAGTTTAGTCCTTTTACAGCACCATCCCAAATGTGTGATTTTAAATGAATATGTAAAAATAGGTAATGATAGAGAAGGCAAAAGAAGGGAAGAGAAGAGGAGAGGATAGAAGAGGAGAGGAGAAAAAAATAAGAGGAGGGAACAGAAAGGGAAGAGAAGAGGGGAGAAGAGAAGATCAGGAAACCATGCTAGAGTGATAAAGTTGCTCCTCCATATGGTACAGTGATTGAATGTTGTCACAATAGGACAGGTAGTATGTTACTCACAGGATCACCAAGTGTAAATAAGGGGGAAAACAAGCCTGAAAAAAGAAAACTAATGCAACCTCTACATCTAAGGACAGTTAAGCTGCAATATATAACATTGTTGTGCTTGTGTTTAGATACACTTAAACATTATTTATCCCATTGTTTGCTCCTTCTGTATGTTTAAACTGCTCCATAACGACAATATACTGTATTCGTCATACAGCATACTGTATGTATATATTTAGAAGAATATTTTGTGCCCCTTGCTCGTCTTCACTATAAAACACACACCCACCCTACAATAATTTCTAGTGGTAAAACAAATAGTTCATCTGATGGTTCACATACATGAATTTCTGCCTTGAAAAGAGAAGAGGACACGCCTGCTTTCTTGTATTTCAGTTGTAGTCATGAGTCCCCCAGTCTGCTCTATTATATTTCAGCAGGATCCTTTCATATACATAATGTGATACTGCATTGTATGCACAGCCTCATAACACTAGGCTCTTCTAAAACCTGAATCCCTTCTCAGTTACACAGGACAGAGAGGGAGGCGGATTCTTCTGTGACATAACTGATTTCCTAAGCAAAAATGCCAATTAAAACAAGCATTCAGATGAGGCAATAAGCTGGAAGGAAATAAGCCATCAAACGCTTCTGAATTAATAATCTGTTATATGTATCAGCTCAGGCAATGCATCAAAGACCAGTGATAATAACTTCAATGCTTTGACTGGGAATAACTCACCTTATTGTGCCTTAGTTGTTGACAAGTCATGCAATAAACATGGCTATTTTGGGCAGTTAAAAGTTTTCCAAGTGAATTCTTAACATGTACTTGCATGCAATTGAAAATTATTTTTATATATATATATATATATATATATATATATATATATATATATACATATATATATATATATGTGTGTATGTATATTAAAATACAACATATGCTCTTAAAGAAAAAAAAATTATATATATATATATGTGTGTGTTTAAGTGTGTGTTTTGTATGTTTCTATGTATATACAGTATATATGCACTTACATGCAACACAAACTTAACTATAAAAATAAAATTATACATAGTATTTTATCCACTTTTATGTCACTGTGTAATATGTAATCAAATATTCCCAAGCATTTTCTAGGCCTATATCCTTATATTATCAACTCAAACATGACATATGTTGTATGCATTACACAATGCATATATTTTTATATACTATACTATGCCTAAATATCCATATATCTATCTATCTATCTATCTATCTATCTACCTATCTATCTATATATCTATATATCTATCTATCTATATTCTGCATGTCCTACATTTGTGTTTGCTTAGCTCACATTTGTATGCATCATTTTCTTTGTGTGAATCTATGCCCCCCCCATTTATAATAAAATACATTCTTAATCTTCTCATGTCATAAAGTTCAGCAGAATGAGAATATTTACATTTTAGTGAAAGTAATTGTCAAACACTTGCATTATTTTGCCTCTCCAGCCTTTGTCCCCCTTTTCTGTGTGTTATTTCCAGCACTGTAGGGCCTTGCAATGATATTAGTTCTAGTGTGGGAAAATATTATAATTGAGATCTGGTATGTTATTTGCAGGCTTGAAGATTTTCTTTACACTGGCCTGACATTTAGTATAGCCCCGGTGAGGGAGACAATGCCACCATTCATGGCTCTAGACGTAGATTTCAATCGACTTAAGCAGGCACAATGGAACTTGGTCATTCACTGGTTACACATATTGTGTTCTCATATTTTCTCTCAGCAAAAGTATAATGACTCAGTATTGTATGGCTGCATAGACAAGAGCCCAGAACAAGAGAGACTAGTTTTGTCTGACGGTGTGAGAAAGTCGTGAAGGGACCTTTTCTTCCAGATGGTGTTAAATTCAGCTGTCTTTTTAGCATTGGCCTTGCAAGGCAATCTGCTGCTCCCTTTTCACAAAGAATAAGGCCTGGTTCCCACTAGTTAACATGCACACACATGCAAGCTAGGAGTCCACTCCAACTGTTTTACAAAGTGGAGCTGCTCTAGATAAACTTCTTTTACACTCTGCCCCATTCCCCAGCAAAATATTCCAGACACAAACAACATTCACAAAGGCTGGGGACAATGCAGCATTTGCCAAACCACACAGTGACTTCCCATTCTTCACATCAGAAAATAAACAACAGCTCAGACGCAGGGCACTGTGCCCCGCCATGGAAAATCTAGTGGCAGTTGGCATCACCTGCATAAATAAAACCATATACAATGCTAGAGCTTTTGTTAAACACACACATTTGTTTGCCCATATTTGGTGTTTTTTATTCTTACAGATTTATATAAATGCACAATGCATCACTAGACACCCATAAATAACATGCACACACATAAAAAATTATATTTAAGAGAAAGATATGGAGGTATGTTAGCAATTTACAACATAAGATTTTTTAATCATGTATCTTTTATATTAGATTATAAGCAATCATGAGCAGGGCCCTTCTAAACCTGATGTCCTAAATTGTAACTGTACTGTCTATCTTTATTTTGTAAAGTACTGAAAAAATTTCTGACGCTATAAAACTCCTGTATGATTTTTTTAAAAATAAACACAATGATTTATATTATTATTATTTATTTTGGCCTACAGTATACACACAAAATCCATTACAATCATTAAATTATGCAAATTATGGCTTTGTATGGTGTGCATGTTTGTAACCAAAGATTCAGAGCTTGAAGCAACAACCTAAACATTGGTACATACATGTAAATATGTACATGTGAATATTTGTGTGCATATGTATAAATATATATATATATATATATATATATATATATATATATAATTATAATTATACAGGATTTATATAGCGCCAACAGTTTGTGCAGCGCTTTACAAAATGAATATATATATAATTTTTTTTTTTTAATTTAATATGTGTATAATATTTATTTGTTTTTTTTTTTTAATATATACAGGCTGAGCTCACTCTGTCAACAAGGTTGAATAGTATTCAAAGATACATGCTCACAAAATGATCATGCCTGTCTGCTGGTATTCTTGCTTCATTGCATGAATGTCTCTGCAAATGAACATGTATATGGGCAGACAGGGCTGGCCTAAGTGTACAGACTATAGAAATATAGCCTACTATGGGTGATAAATTAACAAAACATTAATATTTAATATCCAATATATATTTAATGTTATATTAAATATATAACATTTAATTCTAAATAGTTCACTGTACCAGGTATCCCAATAGTCTGTAAAAATAGAATGTAGGAAAACACTGTAAAAAAATATTAAATTTTAAAATCTGTGCTCCAAGTAGTTGATGAATTCTTAGCAATAGGCTGTTCCATCCATGTGGAGATTTGCTCTATTTTAGTGAATTAGTAGGTGTCATAAGCTGTATGTGTCATTCACTATTGGTAAATCACAGAAAGGCATCCTTACTGCACAGGCCAAGATGGAGGGCCTGGTGAACAGAGGTGTAACCTTAGTATATCAGGCCCTTGTTTTTATACATAACTCAGTTCTTTCAGTGCAAGGAGAGAAAAAGACAGGTTGTATTTATTCGAACATCCAGACATTGCATGACAGGCTGTGAGAGTGGAGTAATTTGACTCTGCTGAGTGCTTTTGGTAAACAATAGGCCTCCCAGCAAACATATTATTGTCTTAATTGAACTGGTTGAGGGAAGGAAGCCATACACTTTGTAATGTAAATGCTAATTGGGGGGAGACAAAAGCTCTAGGTAAATAGAACCCCTGGACTAGCAATAAACCATGCATATGCATCCACTTAACAGGCAATGCTTGTTTGTGTTAACAGTGTTCGAATGTACATAAACACATGGCTTAGGCCTTCAGTGCAAGCTGTACTTAAACCCAACACGTGTAAAATCACCAATGAGGGTATCAATGCAAATACACTGTCCTGCAGACAGTCAGTAAACCTGTCTTGTAAAGCAGAAAGCTGCAGACAGACCTGTCCCACAAGGACTGTTTACACTTAATGAATGCATTGCTTGCTTACTGCTCCCAAGATGCTACAAGGCCTAAACATATTTCCTGCTGGCACTTAATGAATGGAACAGGGAAACTGCTAAAACTGGATGGAGCTAACCAACATTAATATTTTAAATGCAGTCATATATGATTGTCTGGTTATTTGTTAACGCAAGTACAATGGATTTGACTAATGTCAAAGCCGACTAGGCCTCGGCATTTTGTTAATTCTTTGGGAGGGAACTAATAATAAAAATTCAAGAGTAATCACATTTGTTGGGAAATGCTAAGCAGATTAAATCGGTTAAACAATCATTAATAAGCATACAGATTTTACACATTAGAGGACTTATTCAGTAACGCAGTTTAAGAAGCAAAGAAATTAATTCAAACAGCATTATCCACAGGAACCAACAAAAATGTGTGTTGTATTGGTCTGACTAATAAACTAAATTTGGATTGGTCGCTGTGGGCTAGGTATTTTACACATAAACCTTTTGTAGGTATATGTGAACTGCTATAAGTTGTAACATAAACGTATCCACAAGCATAGGATGGCTATTAAATGATATGGGCGATTTAATCTATAATGACTATAGCATATATGCCAAGTTGACTATTCGTGGGAAAAAGGTCATTAAACCATACTGGATTTTCTAGCATTCCCTGAAGATGAAGCCAAACCCACTAGAACTTTCACAATGTATAAATATGAATCTTTAACCAAGCCATTCTAAGCCAAAGTTCAGATGAATCCTAGGGTTGCTCCAGAGGTTGCTAAGGGTTCCTTGAGCTGTGGCTTATTGATGGTGCCTGCATTAATGCAGGACCAATACCACTAGGCAAAGCAAGCTACGAAACACCAATTATCTCTTTACCTTTCTGAGTGGAATTATGATCCCCACTGTAATGGTGCATTCTTTTCTACCAACCACCAATGCAAGGGACATTTTTGCCCCTTTTTGTAAGGGTTCCTGCAGACCTGAAATCATTTTAAGGGTTCCTCTGGGATAAAAAGTCTGCTTTAATCAATATGACCATAAAAAAAATTATCATGTTTAAGAATGATCATTGTGCACTTAGATTGCCCATATGTCTATGGGACATTTTAATGTAAGCAGACACATCCCTTAAGGCTGCCCCCCAGCTGAGAATGACTCGCAGCAAGAGATTTGTAAGAAGTCATAAGAGAATGATTTATTGCATTTGTAAATGATGGGACTTGTCTGGGCAGCCTTATGTCTAGTTGGGTCTCGAAATAAACCAGGATATTAACATGTTATAGAACATTGCTCAAATCAGAGTGACACATAATGACGTACTGAAGTGGTTAGCCATGCAAAACTCTGTAAACCTGTATAATCTGCCCAAAAATGAATATTTCCGTTTTCGTTATATTTTTGACAGTTCTATCACTAAGTGTTTTTTTTTATGATTTTCAGGGACTCTTGTGGTGAGAGTCGACCTGCTGAGTTCTCAGATCTCCAAAGTTTCTTCAGCACTTACAAAGGGAACCACTCTACCTGTTGTATTTTTACTTTTGTAGAAGGAGAAAGAGACATGAAAAAGAGTAACAACAAAGCCAGGCGTTTTGGTGGGAAGAGCTTATTACTGAATCCCCAGGGACATTATAATTTGGTGGGTGATTCAGCCTGACAGACTGCACCTAAAATTCAAATATCATTTGTGGTCAGACTTGTCCTTGAACATTTTCATGGATCCATATCTTGCACTTTTGTACCTTTGACCACTGCATGAGCTATACCTCAGCAGGCACCTGCAGCCAACCTCCATGACTATCACATTGATTCTTCTCATCCTACAGCTGTTTATTCCTCTGGAATAGGATGACATGGGTATCTGCACTGAATATAAGATGCATTTTAGGGCTTTCAGAGCTTCATATCATGCCCAAGTGGCATTTTATTTGTATAGATAGCCAAGTGGGTAGCCAAGAATTCAGACAGATTTTCTGTAACCTTGCAGAAAACTTGGTTTGAGGTAAAATTACTACTGCCTTTGTATTATCAGATACATCAATTCAGGATAAAGATTGCACACATTATATTATATATACTGTTAGTACAAATGTAACTAGCAGTAGCAGGCCCTCCAGTATGACCCACTCCGTTACGTAAAAAATATTCTGCTCTTAAACTTCTCATGACCTTTCTGATTATAATCACCTGACAAACCCTTCACAATACTTCATTGACTAAATCCAGGTGATTTTAATCAAACTGGAAAAGAGCTAAGGAGCAGAGTATATTTTACCTTGTAGAGTGGGTCATACAAGAGAGTCGGAGTAATTTTACAATCCGCGTCACAAAATTGCCTTTCATCTAAGGATGGAGAAATAGCCCAGAAAATATAAAAAGTCATTATGTGTAATCATACAAGGTGAAAAAAAGAACTCCACCAGGCACTACTTACTTATAAACTGATAACATAACCCAAATGTAATTTTAAAAAAGCTATAGCTATTTTGTAAAGAAACATTTACTGTTTAGAAAGTCCTTATGCCTGTAGTAAAAATGAGTACGAACTACAAAATAAAAATAAGAGCTCCTCCTGCTCCTTAAAATGTGACCACTATTAGGGAGCAGGCAAAGTCACACCAATCCAACAACCATCTTCCAATACAAGAAGCACAAGAAAAGACGGCAATGATTCTGGCTGTCTGCTTTAGAAGTTAATTTGCATAACTATTATAAAGTGTGTTTCCAGCCAAAACATGGTATAAAAAAGGAGGATTAAAACCTCTCTTAGTTCCCATTGTAGCAATTTCCTTTCACTTTCTGTGTTGGTGACCATTTTCTCTGGGACAGCGAAGGGCATCTCCCCAATAGTTACACAGACAGCAATACAAACCAAACAGAGGCTCTTATCCAGCCTTTCTCAACCCTTTTACCATAGGGGAACCCCTTAATAATAATCAAGTCTGCCATAGGGGAACCCCTACTAAAACCACTTCATTGGGGGTCAATTGGAAAAATTGCCCATACATTGGTGATCAATAGGACGATTGCAACCCTTACAATATTGGTTAGAATATCACCTATACAAAAATAATAATTGGTGCCATGCTGTTGGCCTTGCCAAGTGGTGTTGACCCTAGAACTATGTAGGCACCATCAAATGGAAAGTCAATCAGCCACAGCTCAAGGAACCCCTAGCAACTTCTGGTGGAACTAAAGTTCCATGAATCCTGATTAAAAATGGATATTTTAATAATTTCAAACTCCCCAAAACTAATTGAAAAAAGTGTTGGCTGGTGTTGTACTTTAAGAACCTGAAACAAAAATCTTGTAAGGTATATTAAGAGATCCAAACTGCACTGTTATTAGAATCTACAGAAAAGTCTTTTTTTTAAGCAATTGTATGTTTTACAGCTTATCACTCATGCAATACTGGATTAATGGCAGATAATGTATACTTTTTGTTGAATTCTATTATTTTTTCATGTGATATATTTTCTATCAATAAAAGCTGAAGAAATGGAAAGTAGAAGGGTTTTCCAGAGCAATCAGTCAAATCTCAGCTAATAATGTGCAGATGGATTCAAACAATGGAATGGTTGCTACAGGCAACTTTTGGTTCTCTTTAACTCTAGTTTTCACTTTTGCATAAAAGACCATTTTCTGTCCCATTTTTGTTTTCAGATATGGTAAAACAGGGTGACAGCGTAGAAACCTATGAGTATATTATATTTGTTCTGTATCTTATTCAGTGCAGTGACAATTTCATACATGTACGGGTGTATTCGCTTATTCAACTTAGTTCTCTACCTGAAAGCTAAGGGAAATTATCATACTAGTCTTAAAAGAAGCAAGTGTTTTAACAAATTTCAGCAACAACTGGGCAGCATAGGTTCACATCAGAAAAATATCAGCGTAATAATGGCAGCTTCTTAGCTTTCATTATTAAGTACAAATATTCTTCAGCATTTTGGAAAACATCAAATCATTCTGCTTACTATGAAGATAAGGGAAAGAACCTTTCAAGACATATAACACTATCAGCCAAGTCATAGACTACTTTCAGTGACCCATTGCAACCATTTTTGTTGTAGTCAGATCAGTTGATTTGAAGTTCTTATCAGTTCCTAAGGATTGCTGTACTTTGCCTATAATCATGACTGTTTGAGCTGCCTTGTTTAATAAGCCTGTATATGTAGAAGGGACAGACTGATATACACATTGAGAGTATCATGTAATAAGAAAGTGATCACATTGCTGTTAACCTTACTTTACAAAGTCACACACAGAGCAGGAAATGACATGTTACCTCATTTAACCCTGTGCACTGTTAATGTTTTATTATTAAAAGACCATATGTTCTTTCTGTCATGGCATATGTGCGTGCCCAGCCTGGGTCTGCATGTCACCTATTTAACTCTCTTGTCTTGTTTTGGGGGATCTCTGATAAATCCGAATTATTTTATTATTTTATTTATTAATTGGACTCCACTGAATATGTCACTATGTTACTTCAACTTCAAAAACATATTTTTGTTTTCTAATGGCAGGAGATGCTGGAATTTAGTATGTACAATAGTCAAGCTAGGCAGGATCTCCTCATAGATGCTAAGCCAATAGATCTTGGAGTGTGCTTATACCTGGCCATAGATAGCATACCATAGCAATTGGATTGAGTACACACAATCACACTCACCTGATGACTTGATTGTTCATTGATACATGAGCAGGCGAAAGTATTCATAACAAGCAAGCATGCATGTCTATGGGCTATGGGATTATCTGGAAGCATAATTGTGGACAGTGAAACTCTAAAACAATACACACTGGGGGCGATTTACTAAAAAGGTTTGTGCTGGGAGTCTGGTGCAGCTGTGCATAGTAGCCAATTAGTTTCTAATTTCAGCTTGTTCAAGTAATTTGACATTAAAACCTGGAAGCTGATTGGTTTCCATGCAGTGTTGCATCAGATTGTGCACTCTCCAGTCTTAGTAAATCATACCAACTATTTTCCCAAAATTGACTAGATAATTATTTCTGAAGGTTTCTAAAGTCATAGTGGTAAAATCCATTCATTCAAGCTCAGGCCTGAAGCAAATTTTGAACAGACCTTCTAATGATAAAGCATTACATGACTGGTTGTGTATTATCTGGTGGATACCGTTATTAAGGTGAACATGTGTTTGTAATGCCCAATAAGAAGAAAATAAGATAGTAACTCCCCATGATTTTATTGGGTATTCGAGATGAATAGAAATTTATTGGTCTGGTTACCATTCTTAATGAATTGCCCACTTGCTGACTATCAGTAACATTTGTAAGGAGAGAATTGCTAAATGGCATAAAGTGCCCTATTAGTACAGTTTTCCTAAAAAAATAACAGTGAAAATTAAAAAAATATAATCTTCTGGTGTAAGAACACTCCTCGCTCCAAAACACAAATAAGCAAGGAGACATCAACAACCGCAAAAAAAAAAACTCTTAACTCGAATGGTCAGTATAGGGATGCTCTATTGTAACACAACTGACAGTAATTGCCTGAACTTGTTAAACCAACTAATGCAATTAGGTATTCATTACAAAAAAACTCCGTTTTAAAGGCCACCAATATAAATTTCTTAATTTGCCTTCCTATATATCAGAACTGAGAGGGGTCAGTCATTTGAACCTGCTGCAGTTTACATGTGGTAACTGGGGTGGTAAGCATAGTGATAAGGCCTCATTCTCATGGTTGTAAAAAAATGCCTTTACAACCATTTTTTTTAATTTATGGATCTGAACACAGCTGCATTTTCAATGGAGATATTCACACAGGTAAGTAAACATTCATTGTACTTAGATTAATAACACAAAATCTAGAAATCTGCATTTGTGGATATGCATATACATAAATACCAACATGACAATTTTTACACGTACAAAAATAATCTATTTACTGATCATTTAGGCAGGAACTTTTGTTCCTTGCTAAATGGTCATTAAAAATTTTACGGCCATGTTTCGGCCATGTGAAGGAGGCCAGTCTCATCTCTGTGCTGCAGCTCCATTTATGTGCAAGCAGCGGGCTGGGACTCTGTTTGTTCATGCTGCAGTGGAGGTAGCGGACTTAGCTGTGCTATCTGGTAGGGGTTCCCAGATCACTAAACTAGCTTCAGAGAATTACAAATCCCTAGGCAGTTTAAACTTCCAATATGTGCAGCCCATCTCTATATTTAGCTGCCTGTCTGGGGTTCAACTAAGGACATAACCAAGTATATTCATTAAAGCAATGCAAAAAGCACTACAATGCAGCAACTCATGTTTACCAATCACATTTAGCATTACTAAAGTAAACTTGGTGAAGAGTACATTTTTGATTGGTTGTAATGGACTGCTGCACTTTACACATTATCATTGCTTCTAACACTTTCTTATTGAATAAACCTGCAAATGTCAGCAAGTTTATGCATTAAGGTTCAATCATCCTTAATGTGGCTAGAGAAACTGAACATTTCAAAAGCTTTTGGTCTGGCCTGTGCTTTTTGAAACATGAACTTTTCAAAATTATTACTTTTATCCTGTAAGTATGGATCCTAAGAATTCTTTATAAAATCGAATGCAATTTTCCTTTAGAAAATCAAATTGGATGTTTGAATCATACAGAGATGCAGAAGTGACTATGTTAATAAAGCACACCCATATATACTTGCATTACACTCATTTACAGCAATGGGGTTGATTTATTAAAACTGGAGAGCACAAAATCTGGTGCAACTGTGCATGGAAGCCAATCAGCTTCTACATTCAGCTTGTTCAATTAAGTTTTGACAAAAAAAAAACAAATGGAAGCTGATTGGTTTATATCTATGCAGAGCTGCACCAGATTTTGTGCTCTCCAGTTTTAGTAAATCTACCCCAGTTTGTTATAGGAACCTTTACTAAGCACTAGGCCTGAAGCAATTAGATATCAGTAAAGGTACTCATAAACACAAGATGATGATCAACTGATCTGTCCATTTAAAGGCAGATTGGTAGCAATCTCATATCTTAACTTTGAGTAGTCTCAACCTTAATAGTTGTCTTGGGGGACAGTCACTGGGGCAGCTGAGAAAATGTTCTCTGATAGTGACTGTATGTTGCTGAAATAAGTTGCCCTGGCAGTGTCTGCCATTACCGCTTATCTCGTCACCAACCCACCCCCCACCCCTTCTCACTTAAACACGAACATCCAGCCGAGCAGAACATTCATGTTAATGGTAGTGCCACAAAATGGCAGTGCCTGAGGGCGGTCGAATTCTGCATGCAGGTCCCACCACCCTCAGAACGCCCTGAAAAGACTTAGCTCGGTTGATCAGTCAAATGTACTGTTGAGTACTGAAAACACATCAAAAAGCGATCACCAGTTTTACACATATATTACTACAATTAAACAGTAGTTTAAATCTACATCACAGTGTGATCAGTTTTGTTGTCAATGAAAATAGCCACCCATGACCTGTTATATATCACAACTGGAATATACATGCTTGCAATAACACGATCACTTACAGACACATGACAAAGGGAGATCTATAAGACACAACCATGCATGTTTTTCAAACACCATAAAAGTAGTAGCTAGAAATAAAAATGAAAGCAGTCGCTTTATAGCTCAATTTTTCTGTACTAATATTTTGCCAGTGGCTTCAGCAACATAAACAAAGTGCCAATAAAGGTATTTACTGACAACATCTGTGAGCAATGCCTTTTGATATACCTTAATCTCATGTGATAGCACACTGCAAAGACAGACCTATGTAGATCAAACAGAAAAACAATATATTATCCTATCCTTGGTAATGAAAATAAATACTTGTACATGAGAACATGCAAGTATAGTGTAAAAATCACATAACACACAATCATCTTCATATAAAATACAATCAACATAGATACATTTCACCATGGCAAAAGATATAGTAGTGTAATGGCCCATATTCAAAAAGAAGAGGGATTTTCTTTCTTTTTTAAAGGCCATTTCTGTAAATATTCAAAGCCAAGCTATCACGCTGTTACAGTAAGCGATGGATGATGCTAAATGTTTCACAGGCTTGGCTTTTGTTTAATTTCCAGTAGGCCCAAAGCCTGCAGCCTGCTGTCTTCTGCTCAGAAGCAAAACATGTATTCAGCTTAGTTCCTATCACACACAGTGAATAAGACAGCGATTTTTATTTGACTTGGTAAACTATGAAGCAATATAATATATCAAGCCAAGGCATAATTTTGCCAAAATCATATAACATTTTTTATTGGAATAAATGAGACAGTAATTATGGCACCTAAAACATCATGTACTGTATTGTAAAATACATAGGAGGTAAAATCAGCATCACAAAAAAAAACAACTTGGTTGATTAAAAACAAAAACAAAAAAAAATTACTGATTTAGTCAAGACAGCGAGGTGCTAAAATGTGCATGGTTTACACTAACAAGTGTTGTCTTCGAGTATGCATTAAGTATAAGGGGACATTTCTATATTTTAAATTTTTCCAAGCTGATTGGGCCGTGGAAATTAAATCAAACTCACGTGGCTGCTGTTAAGTACAATCCATTCTGCAAATCATGGCCCCAGGCCTAACTAACCTGCAAAGAGGAAGCATCTTATATTTGGGTAGTAGTAATCCTTATAACGGTAACTAATGACGCAATGGTACTTCCTTTATTGTAACTCTATAGGTGCAAGCTTTTTTTTGCAATTATTACACATACAAAACTGAGCCTTGAAAGGGCAGCATAATTTAGAGCCAAATTGTATTAAAAGGTTAATATAGCCGAAACCTACACAATTGCTCATATCAAAATGTAAATATCAGATGATGATGATTGCTCATTCTGTTACTCATATAAACCAGATTGGAGAATACTGGAGAAGCGAATGCCTGAGCTTAGTATTTCCCTCTCTATTGGATAACATTAAACATATACGCCTGCATTATTGGGTTTTCTGGCCCCCTCTACAAGATTTACATAACCGCCCTGAATCCACAAAAAAAACATAAGCCGCTGTAATGTTTTACTGAGCTTTTGCAGCTAAGCCCTTTTCATACTTGGGGGGAGAAGGCCCAGCATAATATTTTTAATGTTTAGTGTGCCTTTAGAGGGCTAGCTGAAACTTTATCTAATGAAATCTATTGCTTTAAATGATAATGGATTTAGGGGTCTTTGATCAGACCAAAAGCAGCACTTGCTACCCTTCTGGCCCCATTTTGCAGCCCAAGGACTTTGATAAATAGACCCCATGTTGTTCTAATTGTGTATCTGTTTGCATGGCTTCTCAGTGGATGAATATGAAGGCCCTTATGGGAAGCATACATTATTATGAAAACATATTCTGGTATAAACTATGCATTTGTCATGATGAGGCTATTGAAAACATCTGTGAAAAAACTCTATAAATAATGGGGTATGGAATCTATACATAATAACCTCCCAAATGCATCTGAAGCCAAGCAGAACAACATAATACTACATCCAAAAAAAAAAAATAATAAATATATATATATATATATATATATAAATATACACGCACACATATGTATTTATATACTAATTGTATGTGAGTCTCTATCATGTGCATATACTATGCCTGTTCACCTTTGTATAAACATGTTATACTTTTTATTCGCTACTATTGTTGCTTCTGTAATAATTACACTACACAGCGCAGCATATTATATCCCATTGATAATTTACATCAGGTAAAACATTGCTGAATGGGAAATTTTCATTTTTTGTAACCGTTGTTTAGACATGGATTGCCTTAAGATACATAAACCTTATATAATGGGAACATACTGAGTATCATCAGTGTTTAACTCTGCCTGATCAGTCATCAGTAAACTTCCTAAATCAATGTTGTTTTAAATTAAAGAATAAACATTCAATTTAGAATTGACTTGACTGAAGTAGTAGACCTCTAGTAAACCCTAAAGAAGCCAAAATATTAAGAGTGCATAACAAAAGACCTCCTTATTCATGAAACAACAATGCATGCCATTGCCCTAATATATATAGGGGTTCATTCATATACAGGGTTAAAACCCCTATATAGAGAGAATTAAAACTAGTGAGTGCAAAATCTTGTGCAGCTCTGCATAGAAACCAATCAGCTTCCAAGTTTATTATTTTTTTTTATCAAAGCTTAATTGAACAAGCTGAATTTAGAAGCTGATTGGCTACCATGCACAATGCACATCTGCACTAGATTTTGCACTCTCCAGTTTTAGTAAATCAATGCCATACTATATATATATTTATATATATATATATATATATATATATATAAAGTTATATAGTATGGCATTGATTTACTAAAACTGGAGAGTGCAAAACCTAATATATATATATATATTATCATGATATGTATCATATCATATATGATCCGGATACTATGTATATATATATATATATATATATATATATATATATATATATGTATATATATATATATACGTATAGCATCCGGATCATATATGATCTGAAACATATGATATCATTTGTATTTATACACACTCTAATAGCATCAGGATCATATATTATTATTATACAGAATGTATATGGCGCCGACAGTTTGCTCAGTGCTTTACAATATAAAGGGAGACAATACAGCAACGATACAGTTCAATACAAGAGGGTTAGGGGGGCCCTACTCCTTGGAACCTTATATATATATATATATTCCTGATTATAGCAGATCGTCATTATATACATATATATATATTACACACACAAATCAAGTCATATGTATCAGATCAGATCAATCCCTTAGTGTATATAAATATGTATATGATATCATGTGTCATATCATATATGATCCTGATGCTATGATTTGATATATACTCATATTATCAAGATCATGTATGATATGATACATATGATATAATATGTATATATACACACACTAATAGTATCAGGATCAAAGATCATCTCTCTCTCTCTCTCTCTCTCTCTCTCTCTCTCTCTCTCTCTCTCTCTCTCTCTCTCTCTCTCTCTCTCTCTCTCTCTCTCTCTCTCTCTCTCTCTCTCTCTCTCTCTCTCTCTCTCTCTCTCTCTCTATATATATATATATATATACTGACACAGTCATAGCATCAGGATCTTGGTGATTATTAGATGAACAAAAAGCAGACAGTGTGCTGCTGCTAAACAGTTGGTGCTCTCATTGGGGAGCCTGCAGATGGCTGTGGGTGGGAAATGCCTGCACTTTCTTAAAGCTGTGAGCTGAGTGTGGTGTTGGGGCACTTGCTGTGTCTCCCCCTCCTCCCCTCCCCCCCTCCTGCATGGCTGTCTGTCTATCACAGGCTGCCGGCCCATGGCACTGCCACTTGCCCCCGAGCGTGGGAATAGGAGCGTCCAGCCGTTCACATCTCCTGCATTCCGTTTAACCGAATCAATTAGGCAGGACAGACCCCCCTCCCTCCCAGTCTCCTCCTCCTCTTCCATTTTTGTCACTTGTGTCTACGTCCTAATTATTTCACTTTTTTGGGATGCCTGAGCTGTTTCCAGGCTAGATGTGGCCAACCTTAAAGAAGATCGGCGGAGAGATGCAGAGGAGGAGCACACGTGGCTTCCTTGGCGTAAATGTCACTTTCATTTCCAATGCTGGCTGCAGAGTAAGACAAGAACATTTTTAACACTTTGACAAGGGGGGAGGCGAACTCTTCTCCATCATGTCTTTCTGCTTCACTGCCTTCCTCAAGGAGACCCACTCACAAGAGACAAGCATCTGTCCTTGCATTTCCAATAGAAGAAGGAACATTTCCAGCCATCATATTTCTCCTACTCTGCATCTCCCTTTATTGATGAATATGGAGGCAGATGACCAGTCATCAACAACAGCAACGTTCTCCAAATGATGACCAGTGTTCATGCCACCAAAATCACAAAACACAGCTCACTGGTCTTTATGTACATATCCATGAGTAATATTGAGTATTCATTTATTAAATCACACATCAGGAACCCAACCTAACCTACCAGGATAAGGATCTTTATTACAAAAAAAATGACAATTTTTTTAAATTAGCTTTGCAAATAATAGTCACATAGCTAAACACAGGGGGTGGTTGATTATAAGTAGAATGCAAAATCTGGTGTAGCTCTGCATAGAAACCAATCAGCTTCCAGTTTTTTTTGTCAAAGCTTAAACGAACAAGCTGATGTTGAAAGCTGATTGGCTACCATGCACAGCTGCACCAGATTTTTTCACTCCAGTTTTAGTAAATCAGTCCCACAGATTCTTACCCTTGAGCCTACAGAATAAAGCTATATTAATGATCCATATATACATTGTTCATTATTCTACATATCATATATTTATTACAGAGTGGTATTCTATTCTATGTAAGTAAAACATAAGGATTAAATTGGAATTCTTGTGCCCCTAAATGAAGTGTGCATTATTTTATTTTTTTAAGTGACAGTTATTTTTAATTGGGTCTAATGAGCCTTGAAAATAATAGTCACATGACTAAAATAAAGATCCTTATCCTTAAGCCAATATAATAAAGCTACATTTGTAGTAGTGACCCATATATACAGTTTCAATAGTCAGCTTGTATTATACCATATGTAATATATTTATTACATAGTAATATTCTGCTCTGTGTAATACATTGGAATTCTTGTACCCCTAAATGAAGTGTACATTATTTTATTTTTAAAAGTGACAGTTATTTTTAATTGGGTCTAATAAGCTTTGGAAATGATGGTCACATGGTTAAAATAAAGATCCTTACCCTTAAAACTAAACAATAAAACTACATCAGTACTAGTGACCCATATGTACAGTTTCATAGTAATATTCTGCTCTGTGTATCACATTGGAATTCTAGTGTCCCTTGATTAAGTGTACATTATTTTTTTTAAATGACAGTTATTTTTAAAATTGAGTCTAATAAGCCTTGAAAATTAAGGTCACATGACTAAAATAAAGATCCTTACCCATAAGACTATACAATAAAACTACATCAGTACTAGTAACCCAAATATGCAGTTTCAGTAGTCAGCTTGTATTATACCATATGTAATATATTTATTACATAGTAATATTCTGCTCTGTGTAATACATTGGAATTCTAGTGTCCCTGGATTAAGTGTACTTTTTTTTTTAAGTGACAGTTATTTTTAATTGAGTCTAATGAGCCTTGAAAATGATAGTCCCATGACTAAAATAGAGATCCATACCTTTAAGCCTATAAAATAAAACGACATCAGTACTAGTGATTCATATATACAGAGTCAGTATTATTATATCACATGCAATATATTTATTAAATAGGAATATTCTGCTCTATGTGAGTAACAAAATAGCTATGGAATTTTGCTTTCTTGAAGTATAAGTGTACATTATTTTTTTAAGTGACAGTTATTTTCAGCAGAGTCTAATCAACTTTGAAAATGAAAGTCACATGGCTGAAATGAAGATCATTACCCTTGTGTTAAAGTTTTGTGCAAAAAGCTTTTAGAATAAAACTATCAGGACTGGTGATCCATATATACGCTTCAGTAGTCAGCTAGTATTAAAATTCATGCAATATATTTATTACAGAGTGGTGTGGTGCCCTATGTACATAAAATCAAAAAGTATTCAGTGGAATTATAGTGTCCCTGGATTGAGACCACATTATGTAGAAAAAAGTGACAGTTATTTTCAGCTAAGTCTAAGAAGCTTTGAAAATTAAAGTCACATTACAAAAATTAAGATCCTTACCATTTTGGTAAAGCCTTGTGGATTTCTCCTATAGAATACATTTACATCAGTACTAGTGTTTCATGTGTACATTTTGCATTATACCACATGTAATAATATATTAATTACAAAGTGGTATGCTACTCTCTATACATAAAAACAAAACTATTTCAGTGGAATTCTATTGTCCCTGGACTGAGTGTACATTATACCACATGTGATATATGTGTTGTATTGCACACTGCTACTATGCTATACAGTAGATACATGTCACCCACACACAGTAAAATTACAAGATACATAATATTCTGTTGTTTTCTATATATAACTAGGCAAGGATTATTCTAGTGGGGTATGATGATCCAGAATTCCATATGTGAATATGTTCTACATGGCACTTAGTCACGATGGGAACTTAGACTGATTGCTATGGTAATTGTTACTATGGTTTCTTATATACATATAGAACTTCAGCAATGCTGAGTTTGCATCATAGTAGGTGTAACATACGTATTTTAGTATATGATGCTGATGTTATAAGTACATGGAAACAACACGTGGAAATCTCAGATATTTGAGTAAGGCAATAGGAAAGTAAGGGATGTATTAATATCCCAGAGTAAAAAAAAATAAAATAAATATAAATATATATATATTTATATATATTTATATATATATATTAGTTTTTGCACTGTCATTGAGCTCCACCATTTAAGTACCAGAAGAGCCCATAAGTGTAATTGAAGGCTTAATAATCTGGCATTGAAAGAGTCAAGAAAAAAATACAACATTTCATTTAAATGAGAAACAGACAGTGGGCATTTTCCTACATCATGTAGTATTTGTATTTTATTTCACTGTAGTTTTATGCTCCATGTACATTAACAGCCAAACACACTGAAAACTCAAATTACTATGTGTAATTTCATAATGGCTTACTGGACCTATGCATATCCAGGAACTCAGTATGCATTATCCCAATATTTGATTATATATATATATCAGCAACACATAAAAAACAGACAACTATTATTCTCTATGCTAATTTAAAATGATTCACTACTGGTCTATTAGCCATGTAGCAAGAATTATACAAAATGTACATTATGGCATACAGCATGTGGCATATGTGTATTATAAGACTGTGACACTAGAATACATGGGAAACTCCAGCTACTGGGAGTAATGCTGTTCTGGCCTATTGGACCTTTACAAATGCACAAACAATACTAACACCACATGTAATGTAGATTTTATTACACTACATGTAATGCATATTGTAGGACTCTGTGTTATTATGCTACCTATGCTACTTTGGACCCAAATACAGACAACAATTAAACTAGCACAGTGTGTCTCTACTGAAGATGATGTCACATAGGAATATACAGTATATGTTTTATGACACCACTGTATCGTGCTTCATTTAACTACTTATCTGCCAGCAGACTCTACATTGTTTAAGATGACTGTAGACTCTGCAGACAGGCCCATGTTTCTGGGGTCACACTAGTCAACAATCAATACTTTTTTATGCTGAAGGAAAGTTGCATATACATTACCATCCATTATCCTTGTGGGCTAATAAAAGCTGGTCCTCATTGCAATCCTTGTTTAAACATAAGGGGACCCCATAAATGACATGTATATACATATATGTCTAGCTTTTTTTGGGGGGGGTCCAATGTGTGATTGGCTGAGTCAGTTCCAGCAGTCCCCTGTGTGTGGATTGTACATCCTTCAGCGATGTGATGTTCTGGAAGGAGTTTTTACTTTCGGTTATCTAGCTTTATGAAAACCGATAAACTCATACAGCTAGATAACCAAAGATAACAACCACTTCTCGTGCACCCAGATCCCAGCGATCCACCATCCTTCTGATCACATCAGGCTGGATGGGGCTTGTAGAGCAGTCTCTTGTTGTAACAATCCCCTGGCCAAACACATCGCTCCTGATCACCAGCCATGGTCTCCATAACCAAGCCATCAGAGATCTGTTGCCATCAAAGTTTATCCCCAACTTTGCTCCTGGCGAGTTATTCCCATCAGTAATAATCCCCCGATGTGTGCAGCAAAGACCAACAGCAAGCTCCCAATGTGCATCCATCCCTTGGCCAGGCCTCTATTTGCATTGTAAATCGCTTCATTCTCACCCAAGACTCCTGGAGAAGATGTGAAGGCTTGTGTGCAGCCCAGCAAGAAAATCCCATTCCAGTCCAAAGTGACAAGATGATTCAATGCTCTCCACCTGATCCTCTGGCTTTAGACGTGCCCAGGGTTTTTTTCCCCCAATGGTGGCAGTTGATGGCAAACATCTCGGGCATCTATGTGTTGATGAGGGGGGCAGCTCCTTGTGCGATGGAAGGAGAGGAGGGGGGGGAGAGACTGAGGAGATGCAGTCTTGCTGGCTTGCTGCTGCCACCGGTCTGAAAAAGGAGAAAAGGGCCATCATTGGAGGGAGGGGGTTTTCATTTGCCAAAAAAAAAAAATGTGGACCAGCCCGGCAAGGTCAAAGGTCCTGGACAGCAGGAGACCAAGGTAATGATGATGTCATGAAGAGAAAAAAAAGAGAGAGAGGGAGAGAGATCTCAAGTACGCGGCTATTGATATGCATGAGTGATCAGCAGCGGGCTGCCCCTAGCCAGCAGCATCAGCACCAGCGCAGCGGGGACAGCTCCCAGCATCTCTACACAGCGCTCTACCCTACAGCACCAACCCCAAGGCCTGCACCCCAGGGGAGCCCCGCACTGCCGGGGAGCACACCGCCTCTCCTGCCTCTCTCCTGGCTGCTCTCAACAACGGAAGGCATTTGCTTCTTGCTTATAGCAGGGCCTTGCTTGCCTTTTTTCTGAAATCTCTGATCCGCAGTGAGTCACCGTGTCATTACGTTGCCACTTTGCTGGGCTCATGCATTCAGTGTGTCCTGGCTGTGTGTGCTGCTGCCCTTTGCTGCCTAATACTCCATCCCTACCATGGAAGGATGACACAGCTCAGCTCGCTTGGAATTGTCCAGAATTGCTGATTTCTGGCCCAGATCTGGGGTGGATGGAAGGTGGTGGGAGGGGGATTGCATGGGCACACTTCTAATTCTGCATCATTGTATGCTAGGCTGGCTACTCATATGCTGAGACATAGCCATGTATCTAAGGTACGTTAATAAAGGCTGTAATAAAATACTGAATGTTGGACAAACAATCCAGTCCTGGATCCTTAATCCTCTAACACCTGGCTTGTGTGCTAACAGATCAGGTTCTGCTTATGTAACAATGAGTCTGATATTTAACACTGTTAGACACAAACAATGTACTATTTTACTTCTACAATATACAGCCAGAGACCATTCTGGATCTATCTATCTATCTATCTATCTATCTATCTATCTATCTGTCTATCTATTATCTATCTATCTATCTATCTATCTATCTATCTATCTGTCTATCTATTATCTATCTATCTATCTATCTATCTATCTATCTATTATCTAGCTATCTAGCTATATCTAGCTGTGTGTCTGTCCAACTAAGGCTGGACATTTATTATACAATTCTCTTGTATAATTTTTCTTTAGATTTACCAAAACCACCTAATATGAGGTCAAACCTAAACACTTCACATTTGTATGCATTTAAGCAGCCCCTTGCACTACATAGTTGAAGGTAAATCTAATTGAAATTGATCTATCTGTCTATCTATTATCTATCTATCTATCTATCTATCTATCTATCTATCTATCTATCTATCTATCTATCTATTTGCCTATCTGTCTGTCTTGTCTATCTATCTATCTATCTATCTATCTATCTATCTATCTATCTATCTATCTCTCTCTCTCTCTCTCTAAAGATAGATCTGTCTGTCTGTCTGTCTGTCTATCTATCTATCTATCTATCTATCTATCTATCTATCTATCTCTAAATATCTATCTATCTAGTGTTCCCATATAACTATTTTTCTGACTGCTACATACAACCCAAAGAGGTTTGTGCACATCTAACTGATGAACTATGGATTGTGAATATTGTTATATCCATATCTATCTATCTATCTATCTATCTATCTATCTATCTATCTATCTATCTATCTGTCTGTCTGTCTATCTACCACTGTTCTCCCCATAGAGGGGGAACCAATGAATATACCTTACCCGATGGGCCTTTGCTGCCTATGTAATAAGCCTTCATACATAGTACATATAAATATGTATGACTATTTCACACTCTCCTTACATACTGACAATACCCTAAGAAACAGCAACCGCTAGATTCCTGTTGTCTAGTATAAATGTAAACCCTTGCAATCCCTGTATGTGACTTGGTAGAAGGAATACAGGGGCCTAGGTATATGTGACGTCACATGCAGCCTTGCAACAACGCCTTATGAACAATCCATTCTTACAAAGAACCTGCATCGCCCTCCTTAGCAACTGCAGTTTGCAAACCTCAAGTTCATTTTCGCAGGATTTACATATATTTAGAGTTGACTGGTCATTGATGGTTGAAATGGCTTCACACATGCAGCCTCTGTTGGAGCTTATCATATAAACATGCTCTACGACATCAAAGTAAACCTAGGTGCTGTAATGGGCCTCTACCAATCCGTGACGTCATATGAATCACCCACATTGGAGGGGACTACTTATTATTCACTCTACTGATCAGTGACATCATACGAATCACCCACATTGGAGGGATCTACCTATTATTCTCATTAGCACAATAACATCTCACATCTGGATAACTTCCTTTTTTTGGTACATCTCTCCTTTTTTTACAGGCTAATAACTAGTGAAAAGGAAATATTTCCTAAGACTGGGAATATATTAACACCCCACTGCCTCTCCATTTGACTAGTGGCATAATCGCTGGTCTGTTATCTGACTGCTTTAAAATTACATTAAAGTAGTCAATGCATTTGACTTATGCAAAATGTATCTACACTCTGCTCACACTTATGTAATGAGATACAAAAAGGCAACATAAAATAACGTAAAAATGATACATGCAAGTACAGCAACGGTGCTTACAATGAAACTCCAGTAACACATGCATTGTCACGTACATGCATCAGGAAAACAAGAGACATACAAGGGGGCTTATGTCATTAATATGTCATTATTTGCATTTTACCTCCAACTTGGCTTTCAGGCTGTTATATGCCCCCACAGCAGCATCTGAAAAAGGTAAAAGAAAAAATTATTTCCCTGAAAGAACCTGTCATTTCACACACCAAAAAATATACGTACAATAGCTGTTTACATAGGAAATGATTAATTAAAGGAATATATTTATTCTGGCCCACGCTTATTTCCATAACCAGTGAGATTTTTTTTATTCCTCTAAACTAGACATATGAAGTAATGAGAGGCCAATATAAAACAATACTACTTTTATAAATCAGTCTCGTTGAGCATAGCTGCATATAATGATGAAAAAGAGTAGTGTTAAGCCTACTGTTTTTTATATATATATATATATATAATTTTATTTTTATTTTTTGTAGGCATAACAAAAATTAACTATGACTCTTTATAAATGTTTTAACAAAAGATTTAGACAGCTTTCACCCAAGATTTACACTCTTTTCTATTTGACAACATTTGTAAATCCTGTGTGAAAGTTATGTGTATAAACATTTATAAACAGAACTCCTCGTGTATTATAAATGCATTTTGAAGGTATATTTTTACAAATACTACATTAGCCTCCCTAAAATAAGAAATCAGCAGCATCCACACGTTTAAAGATAAAAGCTTATCCAAAGAAGGATCCTATACTGGTTCATGATGGCATTATAATCTACAAATCCTGCATCCAGTGCTAGTGGTGCTTTGCATGTTCCATGATTGATAGAATCTTTTTTTAAATGAGATTATACACTATGGTGCATACATGTGTAAAGAAAAGCTTTTTTTTTGGAAGTCAGAACGTAAATAATTCAGAAAAAGCACAATAGATGCCTACAGAACATTGCAGCAAAAGAGAAAAAAAACGAAATTTGAGAATAAATTGAGATCTTTCTGCTGTCAATCAAAGGAGCCTACCTAATTCGGAGGCCAGCCATTAGACAGGAGCTGGCGCTGTCACACTGTGCCTAGGCCTACACAGCAGACTGCATTGAGCCTCAGTCCCCTTGTGACTCCCAAGCCGTGAACTTGACGTTGAGCATGATAGATCAGAGGGGTCAAGCACGTGTAATTAATATTATATTGCTATTTTAATAACTCGCACATTCATAGGAGATCATCTTTAAAAATCTGAGGCACATAGAGGACATTTCAAACACAAGGAAATAGTGTAAATACAAAATAACACAGAATAGAATATAGCACCTACACACCTATTTCTAATGCATTGATCAGTTATTGCAGAACTCAAAAAAAAAATAATGCATCATGTGCCGCCTAGAAAGTCTGAGATCAGAGTTCTATTCCTGGAATGCTGCTGCTGCTGCTGATGATGATCAATCCGTTTTAATTGGTGAGATGCAATTTAAGTTTTGTCTCCAGTGCCATGATTGGTGGGTTTAATATGTCATATCAGGTCAGATGATCTCAAGAGCAATAAAATCGTTACATTGTGTTGGGCATCCCCTGCTTAGTGATGATAAGAAGGCCTTGCTCCCTTTACAGCATAAGACCCAGAAATGCTGATGAACTTTTTTTTTTCTCATTAAACACGTGGTTATCTTAGTCATTAATTACTGCACTTCCTAAATTCAACAGGTTTGCAGCAAGCAGGAGACCCACACACCATCAGATCCCCTGGAACATCCCCTGGTACTTTTAATCTATGCAGCCAGTTTGCCTGGGGTATTAAACAACTGCAAGTTGATAGCCTGTGAAAAGTTCAGTTTTCTTTAACTCAATCTGTAAAGTGAGAGCACACTTGTCCCCACATTCCCCTGTAGCTACAAAGGCCAGGTATCTGATGAGCAATGAAATGCACTACTTACACGTCTGAGGACACTTTCACCCAACAGGAAGAGATATGCAGAATAAAATATCCCATCTAAACCAGTGACAGCCAAATTATCTTCCAGCTCCAGAAATGGCTCAAAGCGATGAAAAATGCAGCTTAATCCCATTGTATAGTTGTTGTTAAGTTCCTTTTTTTAGATATCACTGAAGGTCACCCCCCCACCTCTAAAAAAAAAACACTAGGGGAGGGGTACCCCCCTGAGAGATATGCTTAATAAACACTGGCTGGAGAGTGAAGTGTTCTAGAGAAGGGGTCTGCAAGTTTTTTGGGGGGGCTGGACAAGGTCTGGTCCAGCCCTCTCTGCTGAGGAGGACGTGCTGTGAAACCCAACCATTTCCCCCTCTAATTCTTTTGTTACTGGTGAACTGAAGCCCCATTGTCCAGCCATTGCCACGGTCCTTTGCAGTTCCCACTATACGTCGAGCATGTCACAGATAATGAATTTGCTCCAGCCCCTCTCATAGTCCTCATGTGGCAGACGGAACAAATTTGAAATGTCTGGTCAGTGGAAGATCACTCGTTCCTAGACTGCAGCCCTACAAGAGCATCGCATATATTTACAGAGCATAGCCCCTGATTTATCGCCTCCTTTGTTACTGCTGCTCCAGCCATGGCACGGCCAGGCAGCCTACCCACCCACATTATCAATGCCATCACCCTCCTCATCCTCATCCTCATCAATTATCTTAGTGCTTGGTATTCATATTTGATATCCTGACACTGACAACAAGATATGTTCATCTGGCTTTTTAGAGAGAGATGATGAATTAGCGGGGGAATGCAAGAGTTAATGCCCCATCCAAGGCCATTGCTATAGTTAGAGATGAGTAAGTTGCAGAGACAGTGGGTGAGGAGATGAGCCAGGCGAGTGGAGACCTGTCCGAGGAAGAAAATGACAGGGGGAGGGGAGGGGGTCTGGAGAAGAGGGGCATGACTGGAGCAAACTTAAATTGGCTTCAAGATTCTGACTGTTAATGAGAAGCGAAGGGAGGCGATAATGAGAGAGACATGGGCGAGAAGAGAAGAGAAGAGCTAAAGGAAAGGAGTACAAGGGAAGAAAGAATGAAAGAAAGCATGAGAGAGGGACAAGTTCATGGGAGACAGACAGACACAGGGGCTATAGGGACAGGAATCATGGATGGCTTACATATAGGCATATGGATATATATATAAATGTGTGTGTGTATGTTTATATATATATATATATATATATATATATATATATATACATACATGCATATATTATATATAGAGGTTAATTCAGGACCATAGCTGTATATGGTCCTGAATCAATCTCCCTCTCTCTTTCTCTCTATTTATATACACAGTATATATTTATATAAGACCCTGGTGCTATGTTTGGTGCACACACACACATACAGTATATACCTGTCTTACTATGTATCCAATACTTTCAATGCGTCCCCCCTGAATTACCATTATCTCCTATATATATGACAGCATAGTGTTATACCTACCCTAAGGAACCAGCGCCTTTATAGCAAGTTTTATTACAGTAAAGCATAGTAAAGAGAAAAAATGGAGCACAACAACAAGCTGTAAATGTTTTTCCCCCTAACTGGTGTTTTATCTCTCTAAGAGAAAGTAAATGTCCAGTCATTATAAAATAAATGTCCATATATATATATATATATATATATGTGTGTGTGTGTGTGTGTGTATATATATATATATATATATATATATACTGAATGACTTCTACAGTCTTTATAACTCTCTATTTGGACATTTATTTTGTATGCAAGACGGCATAAAAAAATTATGTGTATATATATATATATATATATACACATATATACACATATATAAACGTGTTTTCTATATTCCATACCATATAAATGTCCAAATAGAGGTATACAGTCTGTAGAGAACATGTAGTACACAGACTGCGTGCCTACACACCCCTAGTATGTATTGTGTACAGTCATGGTGTTTTATTGTTAATACAATCCTATTGCTATACATCTGTTGGGTATGTTGTATGCTTTCATGATAATAAATCCATCCCAACCACAGCTTGGCCGGTAATTTTATTCTCTAGTAATTTCCAGTGATGATTTTCCTTCCTTTAGGCCCCCCTTACTCTAAAGGTGAATTTAATTTCTTAACCCCTTGTGGAGCAGTGAGGTCATCAAGACTGACAGCTTTAAAACAAAAGCATGTGCGCTGGTGAGGAAGGATGTGATAAGCAGAGCAGGCATATGCAGATTGGAACAACAGCCTCTCGGTGCAGGCACGCCCTCCTTATTATCATACATGTTCCGATGCCTCTACCTGGCTCCTGTCACTCCCTCTTACCGCAGCTCTGTACATAGGCTCCTTTTCTATGTCTAAGTGATCACATGCCTGCAGAAGCAATCAGGGCACATATATGAGCCATCCAGGGCTGTAGTAGCTGATTGCACATATGTGTTATGTAGCTCCGGAGCTCCATTGACTGCTGCCCTCCCTCCCTAGCTGGGGAGTCGGGCTGAGAGTCAGGGCTCTGCCTCCTCTCCTCCAGCTCCACTCTCTGCTCCTCCAGCGAGGTCACGTCCACTGACGTCACCCGCCTGCTCCAGCAAGCCTGGGCTACATTTACATACATCAAGGAAATTAGGGCATTAAAAAATATATGCTAATCCGGCTCAGCACTGGATCTGCGCTCCCCACCCTTTTCATTACAGAAAATGTTGATTTGATTTTTTTTTTAAAACAAGAAAAAAAAAAATTTTTTTTTAAAAAAAGGGGAAATGAAGAGGAAGGAAAATCCCAAGATGAAACAAAATGCAGTGTTGCTGGGAGAGGATTGCTCTGACTATCCGTGCTGCTTGAAGAGCAGGCTATGGGGCTGGAGACACGTCCTATGAATAATAAGAACGACATTCCTTTCTCCTGCTCCCGTTGGTTCCAGACTGTATTATGTTTAAATACTGATGCATATGTAAAGGTATATTTGCATTTTTTCTTTCCTTCATTATTCTTTTTTTTTTCAATCCTGACATCTTCCATAAATTAAAAAAAAAAAAAAACCATTTGGGCTTCTCTATTTTACCATTTGAACAATTTGCTTCTTTGTGTGTGAAAGGCATTTTTGAGAATCACTAGTATAGACTAGACTGCTATAGACAAGGGATTCTTATACACTTGTCCCTGAATTAAGCTGCAGCCTATTCGTTGTGGACATTGCAGGACATACATAGTAACAATAGAATGCTAATTTCATTTCGGATGCAATTGTGCTATTTTATTATTATAATAGGTATCATTGATCTATTCTATATTTCTTTTTATCAATGCTTTCAAAAGTTAAGTCATTATTAATTACTGCTCTGTTAAGAATAAAAGACAATGAGGTTGATTTACTAAAATAGTTTAGAATATTCAGACAATAATTTATTGTAAATATTCGCTTGAATTATCCAATTATGCAAATAAAAAAAAAACAAAAAACGGTCTAGTTATTCCATCTGTGCATGAATGGATAATTGCAGTGAACATTCATCAGTCCAAAGGTAAAGCCTCTATGTCATGTTAAATATATTTTTTTATTATTCTAGGATTGTATAGTTTTGCTGTTTTCCTGGCTCTTAATAAATAGAAGGCCCTGTCACTTCATTTTTCAAATAGTTTTTTTTAATCGTGTGAGTGTGTTCCAGGATTGTACAGACTGAACATGCAGATCATATGGAGGGAGGCAGAGAGGCTTTACCTGTAGACGTACAGTGAGCTCAACGTGACCCTCCCCATAGACCGTTATGCAAATCCATATGCATATGTATATAGGGGACCGTGATTATCATCAAAGGCTAATCAGATACAGCGTATCTAGGAGACCAGAAAGCAATAATATCGGATTTGCACAAATGCCCCTCACTGATTTTTTATTTTTACATTTTTTTTTTCAAATAGTCACTACAATTTATAGTGTTCAGCATTTAGTACAGGTGTCCTGCATGTACTGTAGATGTGTGTTTGTGTGTATTAGTGTGTGACTGTGTTTGCATGCATGCATGTATCATAATATATATATATAAAAATATATATATGTATATACACCTATCTATCTACATATAGATATACACTCACACACACGCCGGACATATGCACAATTACACTTAATCAACACATATATAAGCAATCTATAATCTATATGTATAAGATCTCCATCATTAGTAAAAAGCAGACAGACTACAGGAAGCTAGAATGGCATATACTGGTGCCTATTATTACATGCATTCTATGTGTCACTATATAAGTCAGGTGTTGGTCTCCTGTGCCATCTCCCCCCTATACTGTCGTGTAGTCCCCACAACGCACACTGAGGGTTCTGCTTACCGCGGGGGTCGGTCGAGCCTTGCCTGGAGAGGGTGGCATACAGTGCAGGTATCCTTGGCACGTCTCTTTGGGCCTGAGCCCTATTTGCCTGGGCCACATCAATGTCCCATTCTGCCTGTAGTGCTAGCGGTGCCTGAACCCGCTCCCCCTTGTCTCCCCCTCTCTCATGTCTCCCCCTGCCCTCCCTCCCTTCCACTCCTCCTATCCATTGCCAGACAGCCCAAGCAACTCAATGCCTGCGAATCACAGCACCAGTCACTGGCATTTGAATAAGAGTTTCATCCCTCCAAAACACCTGACTTTTAAACCACTTTAAACACCCCAAAAAACCTGCAAGACTTGTCACTCTCCTCCACCATGTCAGATCCTACAGCCCTCCAGCCTCACTGCCTCCTACAGAGCTGTGTGCCCATAACCTCAGTGCATTCAGTGACAGGCCGATTCCAGGCACTGCCAATCCATACCCATCTATACACACACTGGCTGCTACCTGCATGCATTACATGGACGCTCGTTTACGTCAAAGGCTCACATCTACTACTAGAATATATATATATATATATATATATATATATATATATATATATATATATACACACACACATACATGCATATACATGTTTTTTAACTACGGTATTATTTCATTATACAGTAATAAATCATTATTCATATCTATAGTATTGTATCATTATACAGTTATATAGTATTATATCTTTACACAGTTATTCAGTATTATATAATTTTTATTTATATAGTTACAAACAATAGAATACTGAAATCTCTTACGTCGTTATATACGAATTGGAAACACATACGATTATGTTAAAAAAAAATTTAAAGCTAGATAGTTATTACAACCATTCACATGTAGCCATTTGTGTATTTTAAACAAATTTATAGGTGTGTGTGTTTATATCTATCTATCTATCTATCTATCTATCTATCTATCTATCTATCTATCCATCTAATTATCTAATTATCTATCTATCTATTAGATAGATCTAGATAGATAGAAAGAAAGAAAGATAGATAGATAGATAGATAGATAGATAGATAGATAGAGATATAGAAATATCATAGATAGATAGATAGATAGATAGATAGATAGATAGATAGATAGATACAAATATATATCATATTTTAGATACTAAAGCTGAGCTATAATATTATGGATATCTCATTGAATTCATTGAATTTTATTAAACAATTTGTGCTCTTTCCATTTCTATTAGAAACACTACACACATTTTTTACCATTATAAAGCAAGCGACAAAAGAATTAATGGCAGAATAATTCCAAAAAATCGTCCCTAAAAATTTAAAATTTTAAACATAAAAAAAATGATAGGATTTAAACACAGCACAATCACACACACACAGGTAGGAATTATTTGCAATGTTTTAGTATATGGCTATGTCACTAAGCAGAGCAAATGCAATGCCATGGCAGCATTAATAGGTAGCGGAAAGGGTTTGATTTGGTTGAAGTGGAAGACATTTTGATGAATTGTGTTCCCTTGTTATGGGCTGATAAGGTAAATGTGTGTCGTAGTGTGGGATTCATTCTATGGAGAGGGTTACGTAGAGGGTCATTAGGAATTAGGAAGGTGCGTAAAAGATTGCGTAGTGTGCACAATGCGACACATTGCAGTCTCAGCTGCCGCTAATTCACAAAGTTTTTTTCCACTCTGCTATATTTTCTACAATTAATCTTGATTTTATTTTTAAGTGTGTTTTTGAAATCTTAACTGCCGATGCGTGTTTTAACAGAATGTCAGTTAACATTTCCAGCTAAATGAAAAATAATTGAAAGTAATGTAGACTTTTATTAAACAAAACAAAATAAAAAGTAATGGAATCAAGATGTGTTGACCTTTGTAGTTTCTTAGCATAGTGAGTCCTTCTTCGGACAAGTAATTATCCTTCAGTTTTAGGAAGCTTGTTAGTTATGATAAAATAGAAGTACCTGATATTCCTTCTAAAGAAATGTGCCAAAGCTAACAGCACAAAAACAAGCGCAATTATTTTCTGCATAATGCTGCTTCTTTAGCTTGTAGCGTTTGTGGACTTGCAGCAAATAATTGCCTGGATCTGGGCTCAGCGGGTGGCTAGTAGATGGTTAGATGTTTGAAGCTGTGGTGCTGGGGGTATGGGGGTACATAGAGGAGTGTGGGAGGGCGCTCTCTCTCCCTCTCTCTCCAGATCTCTAGGCACTGCTGCTTGTGGTGGAACAGCGACATCTGCTGTCCGTACGCCGCAACTCCAACGCGGACCAGAGGTAAAAAAAAAAAAAAGAGCTCTGCGCAGGTAACAAGGAGCGCCTATTTCACCTGAAATCACTCACCTCCACACAGGGAGGACATCTCTGTGCTGTCAGTGACAGGAAATCATTCACTATCAGCCCAAACTAAACCGAGATCACACATCCCGGCACTGCACCAGTTAGTGCCGAATTTCTCCAAAGCCGCCTTAATAAGGCTTCAAAAAAAAGAAAAAGAAAGAGTAATAGAAAGTCCGTGTGCACTGATCTTGTCTGATAATATTTATTGAATACCTGCACCACCAGTGATCTTAATTTATCGCACGATGCCCCCCTATATAAAAGTGTTTGTATGAATATATTTCTATAAAAAAATCTTCAGAATTGTGAGAAAGCATTTATTTTTTGTTAGGATTATATACATTTTGCATGTAGAAGAAATAATGATACATTGTATCATAAAAATGATGATAATATTTACAGCAAAAAATTTATTTTTGATGAGAGATATTATTATTATCATCATTATTATTATTAATATGATTATTATCATCATCATCATTTTTGTTATACAATGTATTAATATTATTAGTATTATTGTTGATGGTGCTATTATTGTATTCATCATCATCATCATCATCATTTTTAATGTTGTTATTATTATTATTTTTTATTACTAGCAATACTGGTAGTAGTAGTTTAATTATAGCATGCTTCAGATTTTTAAGAAAGATAAACAGATATATAGATTGATTGATAGATAGATAGATAGATAGATAGATAGATAGATAGATAGATACATTCCTACATACAGAAGTAAATTGCAGTAAATTATTACCTATATAATCTACATTTATTCCTACAGAGCTGCTCTCGTCCATAGAGGGATTCTATGGCGGTCAGTATAGCTTTCTATTCTCTCCTTTTTTTTTGCTGGTATTATTATTATTTTTGGTGCTTTTTTGCTCTTTTTTTTTGTAGATGCATAAGTTAGAAATCCAATTGTAGACCGTTAACTCTTCCTCTGCCTCGGCCAGTCATCTTTGTCCTTCGACTCCACCTCTTTTCACTAGGCTCTCTATATCAGTGCTCCCATTCAGTGGACGATTTGTGTCGCAGTGTATGGAAAAGTTGCGGTTGGATGAGTGAAGATTCGGCTGGTGCGGGGAGAATGGGGAGGGGAGGGGATAGTGGGATAGAATGGGTGCACGCTATCTAATCTTACTGGTGTTGTGTATGATGTTAGGAATTTGTTTTTTTTAAAACTTAGTGTAGCAACCGTAAAGTCTAAAAATAAAAACAAAAAACAAACAAAAAAACCCAAAAACTTGACACATAGCTCCCTAAATTGTGAGAATTTGTAAAAAATGTGTGTGTGTGTGTGTATATATATATATATATATATATATATATATATATATATATGTGTGTGTGTGTGTGTGTGTGTATATATATATATATATATATGTGTGTGTGTGTGTGTGTATATATATATATATATATATATATATATGTGTGTGTGTGTGTGTAAATTGTGTTATGAATGATGCTGCAGATGGTGTCGGTGTCAGTGAACGCCTAGTAGGTGCCTTCCTTCTAGTAATGTGTTCTAGTCCTTCCTGTTGGCACTTAACAAGAATTACAGGAGGATACCAGTGTTGTTTCATTATTGTAATTGAGCACAGGGCTTGGCAATTTGCGGCTTCCATCTTTGGTAGCACTGCAAATCCCAGCATGCCATGTCAAGGCTGCCAGTGCACGCTGGGCCTTCTAGTTCCACAAGTCGGTGTGTGCCAGTGTTGGGTGTTCCTGAGTGGAAGTGGCCGCACAGCCATGCAAGGACAAGCACAATGCATATCAGATCCATTGTACTCACCTAGATGGAGATGAGCCAGCTTCCATCCGTGCCAGGCACACAGGTCGGTCAGTCATTGAGCTGTATGATATCCAAGGCTCCTGCCAAGCCTCTCCAGCCCAACTCACTCCGCATTGCCCAGCAGAGGATGGCACAGGACAAAGGATGCCTTCTATAGTCTGATTACACATTCAAGCCTGGAAATTCCGTGCCTGGGCTTCTGCAGCTACCATTTACTTTCAGGTCCTCAGTTTAATGATTAAGATGCTGCAGATCCACCTCCCAGCACACAACACTTCAATCCTCCGTCCAATGGTAGATACTCAACTACCTTTAGTAGTGTCAACAACAAAAATCTCACTACTGCCTGTGAAATCACAAAGTGTGGCAGAAAACATTGACAAGTGTCCTATGTGCTGTCATTGTCACTCTTTATTAATTAGCTGCAAGACACACACACACCTGACATGCACCTACATTTACATGTTTGATTAGAAGGGCAGATGGATTGTCATTGCATGCTTGTGTAATGGAGGAGGAATACACAGCAGGGGATACAGGAGACAATACACTCATCACAGGGTGGGCGTGGCTTCTGCGGGTGCCCCTCCCATTACTAAGGTGTGTGAGTGTGGATCGGCTGCACTAGACCCCTCCTACATACACGGACAATGATAGCACGATGGCATTGATAATATATATATATTTATATATGTTTGTTTTGTTTTGTTTTTTTTCTTTTTAAAAAAGGTAGTGCATTCCATTCTAATTCCCAGTCTGGCCAAAGTAAATTTCCATTTCCAGATTGGGCATCTACAGTGAACTAAGGGCTTTACTGAAAATGACTCCTTTATTAAATAAAGTTTATTATAGTATTATATTCTAAAATGAGATGTAAGTTTGATACCTATTTGATATATATATCAAATAGGTATAACTTTCTTTAAATTAATTGTGTGATATACTGCAAACTCATCACTCACCATAAAAAAATACACATCAGTGTCTATATATCTATCTATACAATAGATGAAGGAATTATATTTAAAACGTTGAATTCTATAATTCTATAACTGACATTTAAGTTGGTATAGAATGAACAGACTCATCTTTTTTTTTCTCACCTCATTTGTAGGACTTCACTGATCGTTTTTGTAGGAAAGTGAATAGACAGGAAACAGTTTAGAGATACAAGAGCATATGTGAATAAAAAATAAATAACTTGTAAATGGATTCCTTAATTAAGCACACAGTTCCAAGGACATGATAACACCCCAGAATATAATGATGTGCTCAGAGAGAATGAAGCGCAATTTACTGAAGAGTCGGCTGGCTTTGATCAGTCCTGGTACCTGGCACAGAGGGGTATTAACAAATAACACCTAATATTCAACATGTCATTGGGCTATGAAATAGAAAAAAAATCTGCCTATCTATCTATCTATCTATCTATCTATCTATCTATCTATCTATCTATCTATCTATTTATTTTTCTTTCTTTCTTTCTCTTTCTTTCGTTTTTTTTAATATATTTATATATGTAACGGTTCAAATAATTCAAGCTATGGTCCTATATAATTTGATAGTATATTTGATATTACCAAAAAAGAGTAGTGACTTGGTCAAGCTTATTTATTTTGCTACCTTATGCTAATTATTTTTATTTTCCTTACTCTCAGAACAGCTTCTACAATTTTACATGTTCTCATATAAATATATATGATCAAACGTAACGAAAATAGAGTGAATGGTGATCAGAAAATAATAATAATCAGAAAATAATATTATTATCAATTGTAGTAGCTGTGTTTTTGATTACCTCTCTACCCTATATATATATATATATATATATATATATATATATATATATATATATATATATATATATTTATGGTTAGATAAATGCACAAAAGATAGAAATATATTTAAAGGAAAATATTCTGGGTTTGTCCCAGTCTGCATTTTGCGTTAATTTACAGCACTACAAAGGTAACAATATATACACCTTATTATTGTATTTTTTATATTGGTAGAATAAACTTGCTCTTTTATTCTTTGTAAATTTGTAACTCATCACATCACCGTATCGAAGTGTTATACAGACTTTTATTTATTTGTCTAATTTCACTTTGGCATGCCGTTGCATCAAACGGTGTTGAGAAAAACTTTTCTATTTTGCAAATGAAATTATTTTATAATAAAACCCAGGATAAAATAATAAATACGAAACATTATATATATATATATATATATATATATATATATATATAAAATCATGTGCAGTAATAGTTGATGAGGCATTTTGTAGAGGAGTGTAATACAGGAGGATGAGTGGTAGGAACCAACAGAACATTCTAATGAACATTGTTGTTCCATTGATCTCTAGGACTGGAGAAATCATGCAGCTCCTGGGCTAATTGGCTCTTATGAGCAGTCAGCATCTTTGTTGAATATTCAGGTATTTCATTAGTCTCAGTGTAAGCTGCTCTGCCAGAGACATCTTCTTTCTGCTGCTGCAGCTCCTCATCTTCTCCCATCCAGTATCCTCAGCACAGCCCTCCCTGGCTCTCCTGCACGTTTACTGCTAATTATGAATCAAAAGATGACTATGGAGTAGTTCCCTGCTCTATCACTGCATGTCCTACTTATTGTACATCCTGCATTCAGCCTGGGCTCCTTTGTTGTACAGCAATTAACAAGACACCCCAGATACATCACCTTGATTTCACATTAGAGCTAATAGTAGTTGATCCTTGATTGTATTGCTTTGGGTTTCAGGATGTTTATTGGAATAATATTTTCCTTTTTTCTCCATCCACACTAACCAGGACTAACCTGCCCATTTACTGCTGGTATGCTCTGTACAAGGTTTCAGAATACTTTAAGTGCTATGCATTTTCTCTTCTAATTCCAAGTATTTATGCCATATCCGGGGTTTTCACAGGCTGCATTTATTGGTTTTGTTCCCTGTTAACTAGACTGATCGCTCTATAGTGATGAGAAGAGTCATTTCATGATGTTCATTAAGAACCCGCTAATTGGAGAGACGGGGAGAGAGAGAGACAGGACGGACTGTAGCGGCACGAAAGCTAACTAGTGACCTCTAGTGCTAAAAACGGAATATGCACCTGAACATAGGGACCAGGACTTCTACAGCAAGGCAAATCATTGTGTGTGTATAAAAAAAGAAGATACACACAAAAGCGAATTTTATATATATATATATATATATATATATGAGACTAATAAGTATAACAGGAGATATACTATATAATTACTTTTTAATTTTCCTTCTCAAGTTTCGCTTAGAAAAGGGTTGCAGCACATGGAGATTTATACACAGATTAAGGTGTCCTTTTATGACACAGAGAATAGCTGTGATTCAGAGGATCGCAGCTATTCTCTGGTCATTCACAGTTTATAACACTCAGGAGAACATGTTCAGCCCTTCACTGGAGATCTGTGTTCTTCCTCCAGATTCTCCAGCCCAGAGCTGGAGAATCAGAGGGACCGCAAACTAAGCAGAGATAATTTATCTCTGCTTAGTAAACTGATCTTTTACTGTAATCTCGCGAGATTATAGTAAAATCAGCTGTTTTCCAGCGTTTGTAGACCGTTCTCCCTTCGTTTGGAGAACTGATCTACATATGCTTCATAAATGGCATTCACAGGAGAACTGTGTTCTCCAAGAATGCCGGAGAACTGAGCAGCGATCTATTACTGCTGGTTCATAAACGGACACCTTTAATGGCAAGCACCCTTTAAGTCCCTTGAGTGCTGTAGTAGTATCTATCTATCTATCTATCTATCTATCTATCTATCTATCTATCTATCTATCTATCTATCTATCTGCCTGCCTGCCTGTTTGTCTGTCTGTCTATCTATCTCTTTATCTAGTTTAATATATATTGTATATTACACAATCCATAAGATAAAGCAGAACTCAAAGGATTTGAAGGTGGCCTGACAAAGGGTTTGGTGCCCCAAACAGTTGCCAAAATCTGCTTGTCATTTTGGTGTCCGTTTATGAACCAGCGGTAAATGATCGCTGCTCAGTTCTCCGTAATTCTCGGAGAACACAGTTCTCCTGTAAATGCCTTTTATGAAGCGGTGTAGATCAGTTCTCCAAACGAAGGGAAAACAATCTACAAACTCTGGAAAATGTTTGCTTTTACTATAATCTTGCGAGATTACAGTAAGAGATCAGTTTACTAAGCAGAGGTAAATTATCGCTGCTTAGGTGTCCGTTTATGACACAGAGAATAGCTGTGATTCAGAGGATTGCAGCTATTCTCTGGTCATTCACAGTTTATGACACTCAGGAGCTCAGCGGAGAACATGTTCAACCCTTCACTGGAGATCTGTGTTCTCCCTCCAGATTCTCCAGCCCAGAGCTGGAGAATCGGAGGGACCGCAAATTAAGCAGCAATAATTTACCTCTGCTTAGTAAACTGATCTTTTACTGTAATCTCGCAAGATTATAGTAAAATCAGCCATTTTCCAGGGTTTGTAGACTGTTCTCTAGCGTTTGTAGACCGTTCTCCCTACGTTCGGAGAACTGATTTACACCGCTTCATAAACTGCATTCACAGGAGAACTGTGTTCTCCGAGAATGCCGGAGAACTGAGCAGCGATCATTTATCGCTGGTTCATAAACAAACACCTTAGTTTGCAGTTCCTCCAATTCTCCAGCTCTGGGCTGGAGAATCTGGAGGGAGAACACAGATCGCCAGTGAAGGGCTGAACATGTTCTCCGCTGATCTCCTGAGTGTCATAAACTGTGAATGACCAGAGAATAGCTGCGATCCTCTGAATTGCAGCTATTCTCTGTGTCATAAACGGACACCTTTGTATTTTAAATAGTTTTGACGGTGCTTTCTATTATACTGTAAATTAGTATATAAGTGAAATATAAGAAAAACAATAAAAAATTAAATATATAGGATATTTTTTCTTATGCACACACTCTCTTAGCATATATGTATTAACATTTTGTATACTTCACTTTAAACTATATAACAAAATAATAAACACCTATAAGGTGCCCTATACAAGAATACAATATCAATTTTCTAGATAATCATTTAGTCTAAATACTCTATGTGTAAATGTTATATGTATATGAGATCCCATCTATTACTGTAGTAAGCAGCTACACCTCAGTGAAAATGTGATTGCACAGTATGTCAAAGGTTTTCTAGGGGAATATGTGACTTTTCCAGAGGTAACCCATGCATTGCTGTGTCAGGGTTCACAAACCTATTCTTAATCACCCAACTTGATTCCCAGTTTCTTTCCTTTAGCAGCCCTGGTACAAACACTCTTAAACAAACTCAAACCTGTAATGTATGTAATTTTACCAAGGCTTAAGTGATGGAATAATATCAGTAATTTCTAATGAAAAATGCCACAAGAAGGCACAATGCTGTTATTGCTAGTAGCTTAAGATCCATAAACAGTTAAAGAGAAACTTCACCCTTATAAAATGAACATATAAATAAATAAATACATACATAAATAAATGCCAGTAGCTACAAACAGGTTCTTAGCAACTCAAGATTCCAGCACTGTCTTCACCAGAGCTGATTCTTTGCTGGGGTCCGGATCCCTGATGTCACTATCTGGGATATGGGAGCCAGTAGTGACTTCCTGATGGCTCACAGCTGGTCGGCCCAACTGCACATGCATGAGATGGTGCAGAAATGTCAGACTGGTCCCGCAGCCTCCTGGGACATGCAATTTGTTTTAGGAAGTTGCAGGTGGGGTGTGTTGATGTTATTTTTGCCTAGGAAAGAATTGCAGAGGTGGGGGCCAGTACCTGTCACAAAGACTTGCCTGCTCTCAGAAAAGAAAAAAAAAACACCAACTTTGTTGTGGAGGAGGAACATAAAGGATACTTTCACTCTTAAGCTATAATCCACTTTAAGGTCCTTCTTATTTAAGAGTTTATTTGCTATTCTTTGCATTCTCTCCAGTTTCATGAGAACCTTTCCAACCTGCCCAAAACTGAACTGTATATAAAAGATGAAGTCTTACTAATGCTTCGTACAGGGGCCTGATTATGTCTCACTCCGCTCAGTCTATGCCTAGTTTTATAAAGTATCCTGCTTTCTCTAGAAGTTGCAGATTGGCACCAGGATCATAGGAGAACCTCACTGTTCTATTGAAATTTTTACATAGCTACATGGTTAGTAAGGTTCAAAAAGGGAACTGTCCATTAAGCAGAACCTCTCTTAACTCCTGCAGCTTCGATTCAGAGGAAGGCGAACGAAACCCTCTGTGCAACAGTTTCCTATTATGCCCAAAAAAAAAAATCCTTCAGAATTCCTCAAGGGGAATTAGCTCAGTCCCATAAATCAAAATATTGCTCCCTTAGTTTTAATAATTATAACCTTGAATAACAGTACCTGCAAGAATATCAGCAAGAGCTTTTAAATTCCATTTTTTTTTGTACATTGTTAACTTATGCAGTAAAGCATTCCACCGCTTAACCATTCTTATTGTAAAGGTATCTTTCTAAACTAATGGATATATTTGTTCTCTTGTTCTTTGTATGGCCCTTGGAAAAAAAATATTTTTTCAAATCTATAGTATATTGCGGGCTTAGATATAAACATAGTAAAAAAACTCCACTTTCAAGGGAAAAAAAAATAGCAAAAAAATAAATAAATAATATAGCATATACAATTGCAACACAAGTCATATTGTAATTGAATGTAATTAAAAATTACCTTTCCTTTTCAATCTGCGGCACTTTAATTTTCTGTAAAATGCAATCCAATATGGCAGCCTGGGGTCATTCTGTACACAGATGGTGTACAGAACGCCCCCTGAAAATGTCATTTCCTGCTTGTGTGATTGGCTTACTGTTTTTCCCAGAAGTAGTAACTAAGATACAAGTTAGATGTTTAGGCATCAGCTGCAACAAAAATGTCATATTTGGTGAGATACTCTTAAAGGGAAATCTCATCTAAAGGGATGCAGATCCTGCAATTTTCCTCACTAGAGCCTTGCAGGTGCAGAAGCTGATTACTAATTATGAAATCACTCCCATACAGATCCACTCTACACATAGACACAAACAGTTATTTCTTCAGAACAACAAATGGTAGGAATCTGCAACAAAGTTTGTTAAATTTCCTGAAATGTACAGATATCACCTAGAGAGGATTTTTTTTTCTCAACAAAAGTGAAGCTACTCTTTAAATAAATAACCTCTAAGCACATATTTTGCAAAAAGGACCTTACCCGCTTTTTCTAATCTTTCACTATTAGTGAGATTTTTCATCCCCTTTATTAATTTAGTTGTCTCCTTCCCAACCCACTATAAAACTCAAATGTCCTTTTCACAATGTGATGCCCAAAACTAATCTCTTTATTTCCTATGTGGGCTTAAAGTGATTTACACTGTATAGAGATAGTACAATATTAGCATCATGGTTATATCTCTTTTTAAATCTCAAAATCATGTTTGCTTTCTGAGCTTGTTGTTAGCCAGTTTTCTCAAGTCTCAAAATATCTGTGTTTGGTCCTCTGTATTCCTTTTAGTGTATATAGGTAATGACTAAAATGGCAATATTGCTATCTATTTCATCAGTCAAGCCATAGTTAAAGTACAACTAAAGTAGTTTTTTTGTTTTGTTTTGGATAGAGTAAGGAAGGGTTAAATTCTCAATCAGTTTTTTGTCACCTGTATCCTATTGGAGAGATTTCCCTTTACATCCTGTCCTGTAGACGTGACAGGAAGCAAGAAGGAATCTTATCAAAGTGAGGCAAAAAGTGTCCCTGCTGAAACATTTAATCTCTATCCCTATTTTGCCGACAACATAAAATTTGTGGTTCTTCCTTATTTCCAGCCCTGGTAATAACGGTTACCAAGGAAAAAAAAAGAGAGGACACAGACAGCAATAAAAACCTTCCAGGGGTTTTAACCTTTCCCTACCTTATTAAAAATGGAAAAAATATTGGCTTTGGATGAGCTTAATTCATGCAACCACAACCTTTGTGGTTGAAATCAAGGTGTCCAAAGGACTCCTTTACTAGCTCACTTGCAGCTGATGCATGCATATTAGGGCCTGCAGCACTTCCTGGGGTACTAAGGATGAGAAAGATCAAGGTTCCCATCAGGATCAAGCTAGTGCTTTGTGCGAGGGAAACACCATTATGAAGAATAGCTCACCAATGAAGCTACTAAAGGCTACCATTATCATGGCAAGGGACCTGCACACTTATTGTTCTTCAAACATGGGGTAACCAATCTGAATACATGGCATGCTGGACTTGTATTTTTACTGACTGAATATTATTTTTAAAAATGTTTTCAAAAGTTGTTTTAAAAATGGTAACGAATGAAAAAGCCTGTGGATTAAGTAGTGCTGGATTTGCTAACATTTTCTTTCTATTTGTAAAATGTTGTAAATGTCCATCAGTTAGAGTGGTACATACTGTCAATGGTCATGCCAGACCTGGAAACTCAAGCAAAGAGAGTTCTCCCTGGTGTCCCTAAGGGACAAAGCTGACATTAGAAATTATGGAGCCCTGACAATTTTTGTAAAAAGACCCTCTCCTAGGCATAGTCCACCATTGTCAAGATGCTGGTCTAGAGCAACTGAGTGCACATGACACTGAAGTGAGTGTATGCATGCAACCAAGAAGTGTCTGAAAATGGTTGGAAGAGATCAGCAGCACTGACTTAATACAAGGGGGTTATTTACAAAAATATTGTGCAGCTCTACATAGAAACCAATCTCCTTCCAAGTTTTATTGCCAAAGCTTAATTGAACAAGCTGAAGTTAGAAGCTGATTGGCTACCGTGTACAGCTGCACCAGATTCTGAGTGTACCAGTTTTAGTAAAACTCCCTCAGTGCTTTGGCAAACAGTTCTTATATACTTGTGACAGGTTCTCTTTAACGTATCCTATGTGTCCTATGTGTTGTGCAAATTAACAGAATGGCTATTTGTCAGTCATTTTAGGATAGGGAAGGGGGAGTGCTGTGGCTCTCAGGCTGCTGTGGCACTACAATTCTCAACTGATAGGTAATGCTGGGTGGTGCAGCCCCACAAAGGCCCCAGTTGCCTTCTTATGGTCCCCTTCCCGACACAGCCCTACCTGTGTGTTCCTTTATCCCTCTACATTGAATTATCCCCTCCCCCATACCAACCATCCATGCTTTCCCCAGTATAGCTAAGGGCCAGCTCCAGCCAGAATACAGAGTTGGATCCCGGCACGTTTACATATAGGGGTGTTCTTGCAGTTATTGTTTATCTGGTATGCTTTACTGTATGCTTTACTGTTCCTGATCTCTCCTGCCTCACCTAATACTGACTATATCAGAACAATGCCTATAAACTGCAATAACAAATGTTGAATGCTTGATCTATCACTGAATCCACTAGCTTTTTTAAAAGTGATTTAATCCAACAGCCAATGAGAGAAAAGGCTTAAAGAAATACCAGTGGTGACATATTTTGGAAGCCATGCCCTCTGGCAAGCAGCAGTCAGCTTTTCACCAAACCACAGAATTGGTTGGTTGTATTTTTAGGTAGTCAGAAAGTTGCACAAATGAGATGATGCAGGGAAAAACAAAGGCTAGATATTAATCTAGCCCAAAGGAACAACTGGACTTTATCAGCACAACATGAGTGACACTGCTGGTTTTTATAAAAACATAAACGTTATTACAAAATATAAAAAACAGGTATAGGGTAAAATATAAAACTAGCCCCTAGATAACAAGAGGGGATATCCCCTAAAAGCACAACTCTCAATGGGACTTGAAACAAAGTACTAAATACATATTTCTAATTAAGCAACATCTGTATAAGACAATGACATACATCCATTGTGCTCTTCCACTTGCCAGAGGTCAACACGTTTCACCAATTTATGGCTTCTTCAGGACCCAAAAAGTTGAGAGGGCATCGCTACATATATAAACAGAAAAACATTAACAGTCTGATAAATATACAATATTTCAAAACAAATAAATCAGTACAAAGAATGCATGGTCACGTAAGGCCATACAGCAGGAAACCCAAATATCAGTCGTGGGGGCAGACACAGGGGGGGCACAGGACATACCAAATTCATCAAGGAGCATAAGGGGTGTCTAGGAACCTTATATTGGCACCTAGATAACTATTTCACTAATATTTTGATAATGAATTCTAAAGGATTGCCCATTATCGGTATTAGCCCATAGCATACTTACTATCATGGTGTAAATATGAGGGTGGCAAACTGATGGTATGAACCCCAGATATAAATGGAGATGCTATAAATGAAATAGACAGTGGTGGACATACGTGTGTAAAAATACCTAAAGAAGGTACAGGCTATCTGAAAGGCATTCATACCCCCCCCCCCCACCTCCACAACATTGTCTCCCTGTACAGCCTACCTGACACTGCTGTGGCCCCAATAGGGCTCAGGTCTGGTACAGAAGGGCTACTTGTACCCCCCATACCTGCTGAGAGACATAAGAAAATGGTAGATGATTTAATTCTCCAGCACTGAAATATCAATTTTCAGAGGACCAGCCCTTAAAAATTCAAATAAAAAGTTAGCAGACTAGCAGACATGTCCACAATGCAAATGCTGGAATTTTATGTGTGTGAATGTTGGTGTCAAACATCTAATTGTCCAACACTAATACAGCATATTAACTACACAAATATAGATACAAGACATAAATAAAAACATACATTCTTAGCTTTATCTATTTACAATTATACTAATATTTAGGACTAGAATTAATTTGACCTAGTAATAAAGTTGCATGACTATTATCCATGATACCGTTAGTATACAGGGTTTATTGTTTATCCAACAAATGTGAACCCAGAAAATGTAGCTTATAGTTGACCATTTGCATATCATTACCAATGCAAGGCTTGTCTGTCACATGAGACAAAGGAAACCCCCCTCTTAAGATTACCAGCTTTACATTTACATAAAATACATCACATAAAAGAATTTATTTACTAAAGGTCACTCTTTGCTTTGAATAAATATACTGAGTAGATCATAAATGATAATCAAATTAAATTAATAATGTATTTATTTTGAAGCACAGCTTAAAGCATTCAAAGCTGCTGCTAACTAGTGACTAAAATTGTTTCTTTATCATGTAGATGCCACAGTAACAAGTACAGTTTAAATTTAAAGCATGGAAACAATACTTACAGAAAAAGCCAATTACAAGCAAAAAAATGCCAAACAGTACTCAAAGGCTAATTTATAATGAGCCTGCTTGATCTCATGGCTTTCTTTCTTGCATTGGCTTAAAAAGGACTTGTTAGAAGAGAAAAATTAGAGGCACCATTATTGTCTTAATTTTAAATATATAGAGTAAAAGCACACAACATAACAACAATTCTTTAGCAGTAAAGGTGTTTTAGCCATATACTGTACACACAATTATACAAAGGAACTAATATCCAAGTATGTCATATCACACCAAGACTAATACAAGCATAGGTACACTGTTGAATCCAACCAACAAAAATAAATGCATGTATACAGGTCAGGTGTGCAGCAGTTAAATCATATAGCAGATGATGTTCAGGAATTCAGTACCCAGAATAGTTTAAGCCAGGAACCTGGAAAAAAGAGAGGGGAGGAGAAAAAACCCAACATTTCAGAATGTACGAACCTCCTTTGTCAAGAGCCTCCTACCTCACCCCCCACCATTATTTTCTTGCGTTTGACGGTGCAGAGATCAGGGTTGTAATGCTCATCATTGCTCCAAATACTTGGTAAGTCAAAGACTCAGATCAAGAATGTGTAGTTCCAACACTACAATGATTGCATGCTTGTTCTGGGCTGGTGTCTCCCTATGCGTTAAAGCTAGGATAGGGATGACAACCTGGAGCAAGTGGTTTCCCAAACAAGTCAACCAACAAAAATACATGCATGTATACAGGTCCAGCGTGCACCACTTAAATCATATAGCAGATGATGTTCAGGAATTCAATACCCAGAATAGTTTGAGCCAGGAACCTGGAAGAAAGAGAGGGGAGGAGAAAAAACCCAACATTTCAGAATGTACGAACCTCCTTTGTCAAGAGCCTACTACCTCACCCCCCACCATTATTTTCTTGTCTTTGACGGTGCAAAGTTCAGGATTGTAGTGCTCATCATTGCTCCAAATACTTGGTAAGTCAAAGACTCAGACCAAGAATGTGTAGTTCCAACACTACAATGATTTCATGCTTGTTCTGGGCTGGTGTCTCCCTATGCTTTAAAGCTAGGATATGGATGACAGCCTGGAGCAAGTGGTTTCCCAAACAAGTCAACCACGGTATCGCCTTTATTTCTATACTAATTTCCCTTTAAAGTGAGTTCTCAATTCAAATCAGCTGATTAAATTCAGGTGCATCAAAGGCATACTAAATCTTACAGTTGATTGTCTTTAGAAATTGGCCAAAGCCTGAGTACAAAAGCATGTTCTCTGTCAGCATGCTGCAGAGAAAGGACTATTGTACTGTGTGTGCAAGCAGTAGTCTCTCTGCAGAGGTCCTGTACACCCCTTGATGAGTCACACCCAGGGGCGGACTGACCATTTGAGCACTCGGGCACTGCCCGAGGGCCCGGGGTCAGTAGGGGGCCCCATGAAATGCCCCTGGTACCTTTTTTATAGGCTTTTTTGAGTGTGGGCAAGGACACAGGGGCCCCATGATCCCCTATTGCCCGGGGGCCCCATGAGTTGTCAGTCTGCCACTGGTCAGACCTTGTGTTCTTCAAACCACAGGGAATAAGATTTTTGCTGATATAATATCTATTGGTCTGACTCAGTAGGGTGTGTGTAAAAAATAGGTAGGAGACACAGGTTGACAATGAGGTGAGTATACTACCTTTTCTCTAAAAGGGAGCCGTTATTTGGATTTTTAATTCTCCTTAACAGGGTTACTTTAAGGCATGTTCTAAAGAAATTATAAAAATGAAAGCCCAATTCCAGATTTTGTGTTGCTTTAAATAGTTCATTTGGGCCAAGCTGAAATATTTTCATCACTAAGAGATGCAGCTGTTGTCAGCAATATATAAACTGAACAGAGGAGCAGGGGGATGACATCATGATCTTTATCACAGCCAATCAAAGGAAGCCTTGTATTCATTTATAAAAATGCATAAAATGTTTTTTTTTCTTTACATAAGGTATTTTTATTCACTTGTAATGAGCCCCTGAACATATTAGAAAAAGTGACTACTGCAGGAAAAGTCAGTTTCCCAACACAGCCCTTCTCCCTACTTGCACACAATAGCCCTCTCCTCTTCTTGAAATGTAAAAAAATACTCTGTGTGCTGGCCCAGCTCCTCCAACCCTCCAGCAGCTTTCATAGCACTCATAACAACAGTTCCAGAAATACAGTACTGGCTCCTTATCAATTTGTGTAATTGTCTGTGGCTGGAGTTCAATTAAATCTCATATAAGCTTCTACATGTTAAAGTACAGTCATTTTTAATCTTTTTCAATTTGCAGATTCCATGTCAATTTGCAGATTCCAGGTAACTAATACCTGGTGATCCCGCCATGAAGGTCCTTGTGCAAACACCTCCTGTTTTAGGAAGACAGCACTCCTTAGCTTGCTTTTGCTTTCCTTCATTGTCACCTTCTCACATATTCTCCCAATGGAGTCTACACATGGCTGTGCTGTTCTCACCACTATAAAACCTAACCTGAAAAATACCTTGCATCCACCTTTGGAGAGCGTACTGTACATTTAGACAGGAAATGTCTGAAGCAGATTGCAAGGGTTCAGCAGTGCTGCTATACTATACATCAAAGTAAGCACAAAAGATAATGACCCTTTTTTTTTTTAACAAATAAACATTTAATACATGAAAAAGGATTCCAAAAGCACCGTGAGTTAGCTAAAAATGGGAGCACAGAAATACATATTGCTTTGCAGCTCTCTTTGAATGATTGAAACCTCCTGCTGATCATCTGAGAAGTGATGACTCATTGATGTGACGACTTATTGAAAATCAGCAGGCTTTGAAATAGACAACAGGCTTTTTTTAAGCACAAAATAGTTGAGTTGAATGAATAGTGAAAAGGAGGCTGGAGTTCCATCTGCTGGCTGGATAGAGAACTGAAGTTTATTCATATGAGATACTGTATTTCCTTGTTACCTTTTTAATATTATAATTTAGATTGTCCTGACCATAATGAAAAAGAAAACATGTACAAAACCACTGTACATTCTTCTTACTACTCTACTATTTTACTATTCATACTCTACACACGCACACACACACGTTCCAGGGACAAGGATCTGCTATGTTGAGCTTCAGTCACTAATAAATCCTCCTCTGAGCTGACAAACTCCCCTTCATACTTTCTAAGCAGCAGATTGTGAAAATGTGCTTATGTGCTGCTAAACGTCACCATGAACCCATTTACACATTATAATGAATAAGTAATATCACTTATTTACATCTTATATTTGGCTGCTAATTCTTTAGGGAGAATATGTCATGTGTGCAAAATTAAAAAGATGCATCCCCATAAATATTGCATGTACCGTATATTGTCCATTTTAATATGCATGTCTCATGTATGTCATTTTTTTATTGTTTATGTCAAGTGCAGTGTATGAACTGAACAACGTTACCCTTTTCATTAAGGGGACACATAAAGTAACAAACCTCTATGATTCTTTAGTTCATTTAAAATTTTTATGTAATCATTAACATATAATATGGTAAAGATGAACTCAGCCTTCCCTTGCATTTTTTGTGGGCATGTACATTTTTCCTAATAAACTAATAAATACATACTTACTATTTTATGGAGTCCAGCATTTTCCGTACATGCTATCGGTTCCCTGCAACATATCTATGCATGTGGAAGATGTGCAGATCTCACCCTGGAAACATCATTCTCATAGTTGCCAACATTTCAAAAACATTTTTAAGGATACTTATTTTATTGTATGTCCAAAAAGCCAGTGTAGGAGGAGTGAAAAGTAAATAAGGGACAGGGGCATCAATTGTGGATGTGGCTTGGAGATAAAAAAAAGGCAGTGCGTCGTGCCAAAAGTGGGTGTGGCTTAAATTACTCTAAATGTTGGGACTGGCTTAAAGGGGGGGTGCTTAAATAGAGTCTGAGATTTTCTTGGGCTCCCCCATTCAATTTTGCTCTCCACCCCAACAGCCCAAAAAACAAATAAACACACACATAGACTTATCTAAAAAAACTTTAATAATATAAACATAAAGAACTGGTCTACACTCAGTGATTGGTTGCTAGAGGTTACAGCACATTACCTCTCACTGTTTGGTTGCTAGAGGTTACTGCTGTTAGTACAGGGGAGGGTCAGAGACTGTAGGAGTAGTACAGTGATGGTCAGAGACTGCAGACATAGTACAGGAGACGGTCAGAGATTGCAGATATGGCACAAGGGATGGTCAGATACCAGTATGCTCCACCACAAATATTACAGTATGCTCCACCATAAATATCACAAGATGCTCCACCATAAATATCTGATCTGATATATCTGAAATATCTGATAAAGACATTACTTCAATTTTTACTTCTACCACAAACTCTATAGATCGATGTTCCATCAATATTATATCCAATCTAGAATATGTCTCGTGTGCATGTGAGAAGAAGGTATAGTCTCTGTCTTTCATATGCCTAATTCTCCATATATCCACCAATTGGTACTCATGTATCAACTTCTTTAGTGATCTCAGAGACCTACTCTCCTCCCTCTGCACAGAAGAGGTTGTATCCATCCGCGGATCCATACAGATATTAAAATCTCCAGCCACTATCAGACGGCCTTTTTTAAAATCCATCAATTTTTTCAATACCCCCTTCAAAAATATCTCCGGATTCTTATTTGGACAATATATATATTCGCTATTGTACACTCAATTTCTTGCAATTTGCCCTTTAGAAACAAAAATCTCCCCTCAGGATCTGTCCTTCTATTCTTCAGCTCAAACCTTATATTCTTTGCGAACCCTATAGCTATCCCCTTTGCTCTTTTAATTGGAGAATCTGCATAGTACCACACTGGGTAATGTCTAGTATTCAGCCTAACATTTGACTCTATCTCTAGTTGTGTCTCCTGTAAAAAGACCACTGAAGATGTTCTATGTTGCAACTCTCTAAACAACCTAAATCTCTTCCCAGGGTAATACAACCCATTACCCATTCATAACCCCAGACACTACTAAACAACACGTTCACTCCCTCATTATCTCACGCCTGGACTACTGCAACTCCCTCACCGGCCTACCTCATCACAGACTATCCCCGCTTCAGTCAATCCTGAACTCAGCGGCCAGACTCATCCACCTTACCAACCGCTCCTCTTCTGCCACCCCCCTCTGTCATTCCCTCCACTGGCTCCAACGCATCAAATTCAAACTACTAACATTGACATACAAAGCCATTCATAACGCTGCCCCAAACTACCTCACCGACCTGATACCCAATTACCACCCAACTCGTAATCTTCGCTCCTCACAAGACCTCCTACTTTCTAGCTCCCTGGTCTCCAACTCCCACGCCCGACTGCAGGAGTTCTCCAGGATTTCCCCCATCCTCTGGAACTCACTACCCCAATCCATCAGACTGTCATCTACCCTCCTCACCTTTAGGCGCACCCTGAAAACCCTTCTCTTCAGAGAAGCCTACCCCACCCTCACCTAACTGCTGATCTCCTCCACTCCTCCTACCACTCCATCCCCCACAGCCACTTCCTCCTGTGCCACTATCCCCTCCCTCCTAGATTGTAAGCTCGAAAGAGCAAGGCCCTTGAACCCCTCGTGTTCTGTTTTGTTACTGTACTGTCTCATGTACTGTCCCCCACTATAATGTACAGAGCTGAGCAGACCTTTTGGCGCTATATAATTACTGTATAATAATAATAATTAATATTGTAAGTTACAAACTGTACTTCTTCCATACTTCTCTTCTCCTCCAACTCCTCTTCTCTTCTCCCCCTACTCTCCCAGCTCCTCCTAACCCACAGAGTGTTACCCCTAGTACCTCCCTCCCTCTCCCCTCCCACCCCCCACCGCCTCTCCCCCCACCCTCCCCCCCTCCCTCCACCATACCCACCCTCCCCCCTGTTAGGCCTATCATTTGCCTACGAATCATTTGTGGGCCTAATCCCACCTTTGATTCAGATCCCTGAGGTGGAGCTCTGGGCATGCGCTTTATCCCTCCCCCCCTTCCCACCGAGTTCAAAGTGGGGGGAGTGAGAAAGAGAGTGAGTACGGCACAGGGACAAGGAAAAAACAAAAAAACAAAACAAACCCAGTCCCCTCTCTATCTCTCTCACTATCCCCTCCACCCTATCTCAATTTATGAAGCCTGTCACCTATCTTTTCCCAACTGACTTCTCTCCTCCTGACCTTCCTCCCAATCTGGAATATTTATTTTCTGTATTTCAAGTCTCTCACAAAAGTCTCTCAAATCTTCAGGAAATCTCAATCTTGCCGATTGACCATTTTTCCATCCTATCAGACAGGTGGGAAATCCCCATCTATATTGAACTTTCTGCTTTCTCATTTGTTCTAAAAGTGGTTTTAAAGTTCTCCTCCTTACCAATGTTTCTGCTGCAAGATCAGCAAAGATCTGAGTATTTACATCCCCATATTTTATTATTGCTCTTCCTTTTACCCTTTTCCATACTTCCTCTTTGTCTCGGTAATAATGAAATTGTACAATTATGTCTCTTGGATTGCTCTTTCTTCCCTCCTATTGTTGGACCCTTCCTATTCTATAGACCCCATCAAGTTCAAGCGGAGATGTTGAAGTTCTTTCCAATATTATATCAAACACCTTCCCTATTGTTTCCCGCAGGTCTTCTCCTTGGGGTATCTCCGGAAGACCTTGTATCTGTAAATTACTTTTTCTGTCCCTGTTTTCCTGATCTTCCAGTTTATATAGCTGATTTCTTTGCTCTTTTCTCATATACGTTAGCTTTTTTTCCATGATAGATATGGCTTGGGCATGTTTGTCTAATTTTTCCTCCGTATCTTCCACTCTTACCAATATCTGCCCCATATCTTTATGTAGTTTCCCCATTTCTTGTTTTATAGATTTTTCTAATTCTTTAAACATATCTGCTATTTCAGTTTTAGTGGGCAATTGAGATCTCTTCTCTTGTTCTTCCATATCTTCCCATGTCCTTGTTCTTTCTATATCCATATCTTCCATAGTTTGGCTACTATTTGCCATTCCCAGGGATAGTCTAGAGCTTTCACTGATGCCATCTCACCACTACCATTTATTACTGTTTATGTCTCCGGGGTACTATTTCCCTGTGATGGTATGTATTTTTTAATTAAGCTTGTTTGAGCGACTTTTGAACCTCCTCCCTTTGCCATTTTATTCTCCATTTTATTATTATTTTTTCTCTCTGTTTTTCTCTTCTTCCCCTCTCTGTGTTCAGTCAGCTGAACGGGAAAAAAAAGGTAAGAAAGAGCAAGAAAAAAAAAGTCCTTTAAGCCTTTATACTTCAAGTCCCTTTTTCCAGATTTCTGTTTCTCAGTTATTCAACCTCTTTTTCCTTCTTCTCTTTTAGGCTTTTTAATAGTCTGTCCTGGGTACCGTCCCCCCCCCCCAAGGTTCCTTCACCTTCACTTCAGCATAGGCTTAATTTTTATCAATACAGTACATTATGTGTTTTTTCTGCTGCTCTCACTCACCATCTTAGTTCCTTTTTCTTCCTGAGTGGGGCAGCTTTCCTGGTTTTTCTTCCTTCGCCTCTTTTTCTTTTCTTTTTGGGGGGTTTGGGGTTACTGACCTCAGTGTATTCTCCGGGTAATAGGTGTGCCCAAAGAAGGGGGGTGAACTCTGCGTTGTAGCGGCACAGAGCGGTTTAGTACTCTTTGGGAGACAGAAGCCGAGACTCACATTCATTCCTTCATGCCGGCTGGCTTCTCTTCTCCCAGTACTCCTCTGCGCCAGGCCACGTGATCGCTTGGCGTCCTCTCAGTTCCCGTCCCCTCCCAGGGATCTCTGCTCTCCCTCTCAGCCGCGTATCCTCTCCCCCAGCTTTCAGTTCTCCAGGGCAAACTCGCGGGCAGGCTTCAGGTACTCTCCTCTATCCTAGGGGACCGTACTCACATTGTCCTTATCTGCGGCTCCCCTGTCCTTCATCCATTGTCGGCGGTACTAAAAAAGGGGGCCGGTATCTGGAGCTCTAAACTGAACACCCGTTTGACGCCATGCACAGGCTCCTCCTCTTCCCTCTCCTGAGGAGGCTCCACCTGCAATATTAAACCATATAAAACTTGTTTTAAAATCATATAACATTATCCCTTATACTTATTTATTTTATCTTTCCCCCATTTTTATTCCTTCTATAGGCATGCTGTAATAACAAGTTAAAAATTAGAAATAAAACAATTAAGGTCTAGTTCTATATTTAAACCTTTGGGTTTTAAAGTACCCAACTGGAATATCCAAAAAGTTTTATTTTGTGATTTGCTTTGGATCCTATTACCGCCTCTCCAATGTGCTTCCACAGTGTCTATCCCACAAAAGTTCAGTAGGCTAGGATCACACTTATGAAATTCTTTAAAATGTCTCGATACACTGTGATCCTTTTTACCTTTTTTGATGTTGGCTACATCTTCCCTCAACCTTTCGTGGAGGGGTCTTTTAGTTCTTCCCACATATTCACATATTGGAGCTGGCAAGGGCATTCCAACAAATATGTGACATATTTTGTAGAACATGTAATGAATTTCTTCATTTTAAATGAATCTCCTGTAGAACAGGAGATAAATTTAGGTATTACGCTTCTATCTATACCAGTAGTTCTGCATATTTTACATTTTCTACATGGGTAGAATCCTTTTAAATCAAACATTTGTATTTTATTCTTTTTGGGAGGAGAGATGACACCTTTCACTAATGTGTTCCATAAATTATTTGTTTTTCTGTATATAAATGCTGGTTTCACTGGTAAAACTGGTCCTAAGACTTTATCTTTCTTAATGATCGGCCAATATCTTTTAAAAATTGCCTCCATGTCTTTATATTGTCAATTAAAACGAGAAATAAAAGCAAATTCCACTTTATCTTTCTCTTGTATTTTTAAGGCACAATTTAAGTTAATTTTACCATCCCCAGGTAATTTTGGCTAATTTTAAATCTGATTTTTTCTAGTGTATCAGGGTCATATCCTTTTTGTATAAATCTTTCCTTAATGGTATTTGATTGTTCAATATAGTCCACCAGTCTAGAACAGTTCCTCATAATCCTAGTGAACTTTCCTTTTGGTATGCCCTGAATCCATTGTGGATGGTGACAGCTGCTGGTTGGAATGTACCCATTCCTGTCTGTTTCTTTAAAATATGTTTTAGAAAATAATTTATTCTCATGCTTAAAAATATTTAAATCTAAAAAATTGACCAATTCTTTACTAATAGTATAAGTAAATCCTAGATCATGTTGATTATCTTTAATATGCTGTAAAAATATCTTAAGGGTTTCAAAAGGGCCTTCCCAGATCATCATGATGTCATCTATAAATCTTTTCCATAGTTTTACACCCATCCATTTCATCCCAAAGATCTCTGTGTGCTCCTATTTAGCTAGGAAAATGTTTGCTAAGCTGGGCACAAATTTAGCGCCTATTGCTACACCTTTTTTTCCCCAAAATTTTCAAGAAATGTTTTTTTTCAAAATTTTCAGTGGTTCAAAATAATCACCTTTATACCAAAAGTAATTTTTTCTCATACTGAACTCTAGCAATTGTATAATAAATTTCCTCTGTTTAATATGCAGATCCGTATATTCCTTTAATGCCCATTTTATAGCTTTAATCCCATCGTTATGTTTCATGCTGGTATATAATGAATTCACATCTATTGTGACCAGATACATTTCATGTGGTACCATTATATATTTTTTGGACTTTACACATTGACTGGCACCAAAAAGGTTTTAATATAATTTAACTTTCAGGGGTGAAAGTGTGACTTTTTGGGAGTTCTACACAGGGTATTTTATGCAATATTAATTTTGGATACCAAATTTATTTATTACATCTATACAAAAGGTAAAACTTTTTGCAGCTCTGTAATAGCTCATTCGGATGGCTGCACGGCTCCTGGAGTGCGCAGCGCGGTGATTGGTGGTGCACTGTGTCCCTCGGACACAGCGGATCACCGATCCACGGAAAGAGCCGAAGATGTCGGCTCGGTAATGTGATCAGCTGTGTACAATCACAGCTGATCACATGTAAACAGAGAAATGCCAGTTATCGACATTTCTCTCCCCATGAGCTGTCACACTGAGCACTGATTATCAGTGTGCCCTGATGATCTGTCTAGCCCCAGCGGTGCCACCTGTCAGTGTCCATCAGTGCCAGCTCTCAGTGCTCATCCATACCACCTGTCAGTGCCCATCAGAGACACATCAATGCCACATTTCAGTACCTATCAGTGCCACATCAATGCCACATATCAGTGCCCATCTGAGCTGCCTTTCAGTGTCACCCATCAGTGCCAGTCAGTGCTACCTATCAGTGCCAGTCAGTGCCACTTATCAGTACCAGTCAGTGCCACCTATCAGTGCCGCCTATCAGTGCCAAATATGAGTGCTGCCTTCCAGTGTCCATCAGTGATGCCTGTCAATGCCCATCAGCACCACCTACCAGTGCCTCCTTATTAATGCCCATCAGTGTCACCTATCAGTGTCCATCAGTGCAGCCTATCAGTGCCCATCACTGCAGCCTCATTAGCGCACATCAGTGAAGGAGAAAAATCACTTATTTGCAAAATTTTATAACAAAAACTAAGAAGAAATGGTTTTTTTCAAAATTTTCAGTGGTTTTTGGTTTGTTTAAAAAAAAAAAAAAAAAACAGAGGTAATTAAATACCACCAAACTAAATCTCTATCTGTCACAAAAAAAAAAAATTCATATGGGTACAGTGTTGCATGACCGCGCAATTGTCATTCAAAGTATAACAGCACTGAAAGCTGGAAATTGGCCTGGGCAGGAAGAGAAGTGCCCTGTAGGCAAGTGGTTAAAGAGTATGTAAACCTGAATACAAGGATCTGACGTATTGTAGCTTACTAGCCCTTGGGAAGGAGCCATGGTTGTGACCTGGCTGGATTGTAATCATATCTGCCTTTGTTCATCTCTAGTACATGGGGGGTAATGGGATTAGAAGTTTACACAAATTAGATAACATTGTTTATGCATCTGGGTCAGTTTACAAGAATGAGCATTTCTGGCAAGAACAATGGGTGTTTTTTTATACGTGCTAAAAATGTTCTTAGCCTGAAAAAAGAAAACAAATGCAGCCACCACATCTAAGGCTTTGTAAGCTGCAATATATTACATTATTACCGCAGGTATGTTCCATAATCACCAGATTAACCACTACACGGCAGCAGGGGACGACTGACAACTCATGGGGCCCCCGGGCAATAGGGGATCATGGGGCCCCTGTGTCCTTGACCACACTCAAAGCACACCCAAAAAAGCCTATAAAAGGTACCAGGGGCATTTCATGGGACCTCCTACTGACCCTAGGCCTTCGGGCAGTGCCGGAGTGCTCTAATGGTCAGTCTGCTCCTGCACGGCAGGTGCACAAAATTACGTATATATGTGATTTTGCATTTCCGGATAGGGGGCGTGTGCGAGGTGCCCATGCCCTACCCGCGCTGCCATTCGCGGCCGTGGATGTCAATCACCAGGTCCCGGCCGGTATATACCCACAGGCGCCCAGTGATTACCGACAGTCACAGATGAGGAAGAAGACTGTTTTGTTTACAGTCTTCCTCCGTGTCAGCTCGAGCACATTGCACACACATCCTGATAAGTGTGCTTACAGTAAAGCACCCCCCCCCTAGTAAAACACTCCCAGTTCATAGTTAATCCTTTGATTGCCCCTCACATTAACCCCTTCCTGCCCAGTGCCATTAGTACAGTCTCAGTGCTTTTTTTTAACAATGATCACTGTATTGATCAGTTAGTTCCCCCCCCCATTGTCAGAATATCTGCCACAGTCCCGCTAAAAGTTGCTGATCGCCGCCATTACTAGTAGAATAATAAAAACGATCCCAGTATCTATACCGCCATTTGTAAATGCTATAACTTTCATGTATACCAATTAATTTACATGTATTGGGATTTTTTTTTTATCTAAGACATGTCACAGAATACATTTTGGCCTAAATTTATGATGAAATTAGATTTTTTAAAATTGTTTTGCTGGACATGTTTAATAGCAAAAAGTCCAAAATATTTTTTTTTTCTCAAAATTGTTGGTCTTTTTTTGCTTATAGCGCAAAAAAAAAATAAAAACTGCACAGGCGATCAAATACCACTGAAAGAAAGCTCAATTCATGGGAAAAAAAGGACATAAATTTCTTTTGGGTGCAGAGTTACATGACCGCACAATTGTCAGTTAAACTAACACAGCACCAACACAAAAAACACAAAAAATAGCTTGGTCAGGAAGAGGGGTAAATCCTCAGGAGGGCAAGTGGATACTGACCAAACAGGGCAGGGTGGACTTGTACACTGCAGCAATGCCTGGATTAAACACTAAACAATTCATCAGGTTGGCTATGCTTCTAGATGCATTTTACCTGTTTCTAGCAGTAGCTTGTTGGTCTTTTTCCAGAAATCAAAGTCATACAACAAGCAGTGTGACTTTTGGAGCTCGAACCAATGACATTGTTTGCCTGACGAAGTTGCTGGCTAGAGATCCAATCCAAAATGCCACCCTGCTTGTTAGGTGACTAATACATTGCTCATATTTGAGTATATACAACGTTCTAGTGATTTCTATGATTTTTGGAATAGGAATAACAGCTACAACTGCAGCATTCATGTGGAAGGTGAAGAAGCTGTTTGGAGTACACCACACTCTCTTTTGTGTCTTTACCCTCTCAGCTCCAATAGTATACGGTATCTCATCTGATGTTTGCATATACTATAGATCTTTAGGGGTCCTGCCCCACCAGTCAGCACCGCTGCATCACCTAAGCTTAGTTTGATTCTCTGTACAAGTCTTTGCTAATTATGCCTTGCAGCCTCTCTCCATTTCCACATTTTTACTTCTCCCTTCTGACTTTAATTGACTCTTGACCTTGGTTATTAGCTTCTGTCACTGTATGATTACCTGGATAGTATCAGGGAACCTGTCTGATTGTTCAGGTCTCCTTCATGTTGTCATGAAGATTGAGTGTGGGATGTGCCCTAAGATCTGCTCATGGTCATGATGCAGCTTGTGAACCAGTACACTGTCAAGTACATGTGTGCACATCTGGCACTGACTACTGAAGTCCTCTCATCACCTTGGCCTGTATCCTGGGGCGTATCTACTGCGAGGCAAACAAGGCATTTGCCTAGGGCGGCAATTTTTAGAGGTGTGGCACCTCCCCTTCCAGAAGAAGGGATCTGGTGAGCAGAAGTGGACAGAGCCACGTAGTGGGGTGCCACTGATAGTCCTGTAGGTGGCCTGGACAGCTGGAGGATCTGTGTGGTGGGGGAGAGCAGTTGTAGAGGGATGCATTAGGTCTGTCTCTCCCTCCAGCAGCTGAGAGCCGGTTTGAGGTTTCTCCCCTTCTCCCTCCCTCAGGCTTTCTCCTGCTGGTGGGAAAGACAGAACTGGCCGGATGGAGGGGGTGTCCTGGTGTTTCTGAGTAGCTGCTCTCCCCTGAGCTCCTTCCTCTGCCCGCACTCAGAGCTGGATCCAGGGGACAGCCTGGATCAGGGAGAAGAGAAGTGGCGGAGAGGAAAGAGCCCGGAGGAAGTGAGCTGTGTTGTGCTTCCTGGGCTCTCCCTCCTGTCATCCATCCAACACATGATACACTGATATATCATATGGGACTGCACACATACACACAGCATGATTACCACCCCCTGCCCACATTTCCTGCTCGCCAGATATCAGCAGCTCTTTGAAGAGGGGGGTTAATCATACTGTGTGTGTATACAGTCCCATACGATTTGAGAAGGAGAGAGGGAGGAGAGAGGGAAGAGAGAGAGAGGGAAGAGAGAAGAGAGAAAGAGGGAAGAGAGAGAGAAGAGAGAGGGAAGAGATGGAAGAGAGAGAGAGGGGAGCAAGGAGAGAGAGAGAGAGAGAGAGAGAGAGAGAGAGAGAGAGAGGGAAGGGGGTGAGAGGGAAGAGAGAGAAGAGAGAGAAGGAAGAGAGAGGGGGAAGAGAGAGAGAGGAAAAGGAGGAAGAAATAGAGAGAGGGAAGAGAGAAGAGCGAGGGGACAGAGAGAAGAGTAAGGGAAGAGAGAGAGGGAAAGACAGAGAAAGAGAGAAGGAAGAGAGAGAAAGAGTGCGGGAAGAGAGAGAAGAGAGAGGGAAGAGAGAGAGGGAGAAAAGAGGGAAGAGAGAGGAGAGAGAGGGGGAGAGAGAGAGACGAGAAAGAGAAAGATAGAGGACAGAGAGAGTGAGAGGGAAGAGAGAGGGGAGAGAGAGGGAAGAGAGAGGGAAAAGAGAGAAAAAGAGAAGGAAGAGAGGGAAAAGAGAGAAAGGGAAAAGAGAGAGAAAGAGAGAGAGGGGGAGAGAAAGAGACAGAGAGGGAAGAGAGAAAGGGAAGGGAGAGGGAAGAGAGAGAACTATCTCGCTCCCTCATTGGGGGGGGGTACAATTTTTGTGTTACCTAGGGCAGCATAAAACCTAAATACACCACTGCCTGTATCAGGTGTGTGACACTTTTATCCTGTCACTCCTGGTTCTTTGTGTTTTTGTGCTGGCTACTTTGGCTATAGTTATGCTTTATGATTGGTACTTTTAATACATAATACATAAAGAGCAGTGCTAAACAAAACATTAAAAATAGTGACAATCCACCGTGATGAAAAAAATGTTCACATCAATAAATGTCTGTGATAATGAGTGTGTTTCCAACAATCAAAGAAGAGGAAGAAAGAAAGACACTCTAGGATACTTCTGGTGATCACAGGTGAGTGAACCCTTACCGGAACTGTTGGGTCTTCAATTTAATAAAAAGCCAAAATTGCACTTACAATAGGTAGTGTCACATACCTGGATAGTGAGCCTGATGTGAAGAGGCAGGCTTCCCGTACAACTCCGGCTGAAGGACTGCTGATGGTGAGACAGCGGTCGCAGGGGCACGGTGGGGTATGAGTGCCTGAGATCAGTCCGGTAAGAGCAGGTGAGCTGATGAGTTGTAGGCAGGGAGCAAGGTTCTGATGTAGCCTTGTGGGATGAATGGATACTCGAGCGCAGCGTGCTGAGGATGCAGGGTCAGACGAGCTGGGTTCGGTATCGGTCAGGCAGATCAGGCTTTCAGCAGCAGGAGGAAGAGTAGTCAGGTTACAGGCCAGGTCAGCAACGGAAGATCAATCAGACAGGAGCAGAGACAGAAGAATGATCCAAAACAAGCCAGAGGTCAGGGCAGGAAGCAATAAAGCGGAGATCAGGAACAGGCTGGTTCGGTATCAGGAGTCAATCACAGGAGTCAGGGAACACGAGCAGGGAACAGACCATACGGCACTGGGACAACTACTGCAGCCAGTTTAAATAGCCCTTTTGGCGCCAGCATTAGTGACAGGCGCGTGCCCGCATGTGCAAGTGCGCATGCGAGCGCGTACATGAGCACGCCGATGTCCAAGTACCTGCACATCTGTTTGACTGGTAAGGACTCTGCGTATGCGCCTATTTGTGCGCTGCGGAACTTCACCTGCACTATGGGCAGGCCTTCCCTGATAGGTAGATATGAAAAAATCATAGAAACATCACAGAGCTGCAGCAATCCCGATGCATAACAAGTTCCGGATGCTCAGTGTGGTGATGTCACGTCAAGCTCCACCCAACGTGTTTCATCATAGGATTGACATCATCAGGGGTGTGGCCTGACTGCTGTCACCACGCACTTTATATATAATCCACACCAGGAAAGAACTTCCCCTCCAGATATGGTTTGCCAGAAGTGGCTCGCCAAACAACCAACATAATCAGCATTGACCCCATCTCATATATAAAACCGGTCCCAATTTAACTTAAGCCAGGACCAAATATAATCATATACAATTAATTAGGAAATGTATATAAAAAAAGAAAAATAAAACAAGAAAAAAAACATTTTAAATATGAAAAATTGGAAACCATAGAGAGAGAAGTTCGTCCCACCTCAAAAAACAAACATAGTATATCCAAAAAAAATTATATATATAAAATGGACAAAAAGGGTGTGTCCAGGTCAATCACATAGATGCCAAACAAGACTGGAAACTCATAAACAGAAGGAAACTTTAACTAGTATGAATAAAACAGTTGACATCCCATTCCACGTTAAGTCTGAATGGGGTATAGGTCTTAAGAGATATCCATCTCGTTTCCATCCAAGAGATCTCCCATCTAACATGGCATCCTCCCCAATGAGGGGTTAATTTTTCAATAGCAATAAAAAAATGTGTCCTTAGGATCATTGTTGTTGCACCTATCAAAATGAAACACTATGCCCAGGAAAGCCCCGCCTAATATTACCTTTATGTTCTCCTAATCGAGTTTGTAAAGATCTGGTGGTACGACCCACATGTTGTTTTCAACATTTACACTGAAGCATATAAACCACATTCTTGGTGGAGCAGGTAATAAAATAATTTATAGTATATTCCCGTGAAGTTTTTTGTGAATGGAAATTTTCTATCTTCCTACCTTTAAAAGAATTAAGGGTACCAATCGAGAATCGATGACAGGGAAAGAATCCCATGAAAAAAGCTGCTTATGTTTATATTTTTTTTATTCAAGCACAAAGAATCACATTGGGTTTGATTTTGATGATTGGTACTCTGTCTGTACTCTGTCTGAGGTTTGCTGTTTGCTACTGAATCCTCAAAGGCTGCTGCTTGGGAGCTGCACAGTAGCAAACTCTAGAACCCCCATCAAACTCCAGGACCTATGGTGAAGACCAGCCACTTCCACAGCTTGTGCTTTGGTGAGCTTTCAGTATCCTGATGGAAGTACAGTTTATCCCTGTAATTGTTGCCCTGTTCTAAGCCTGGACTTTATTTTGCATAGATGCTAAATTTACACTCCATTTACATCCTGTCTGCACTGGTCCCTGGTCCTCATACCAGTCCCTGTGCTACTTCTGTAACTATGACGTGTTGCTGCTCTGTACTGTCTATATCCACTGTGCTCAAGTCATAAAGTTCCTCAGCCAGCAATAATTCGGAATAACAACTGTCCCCTGCTGCCTAAAACAATAAAAATCAGTCAACATTGCAATGGATTTCTATTTATCCGGAGCACTACAATATTTGACCTTCTCAAATGTTGTAGTATAAAGACCCCATAAACATTTAAACTGTTTACTACAGTATATTATAGCATGACACTTAAAGGAAATAACAAAAGCTGTGTCCCATAACAAAATATGTACTTATAGTACAGCCCTTGTCTCCCTTAAAATTCTACAACTTTCATCAAAATGTACAGCAATCAGCACTTCCAGCAGTGGCGGATGTCTGTATCCTCACTATTTGATGTGGTTCCTTCTGTTAGCTCCTACATCATTACTGTGTCCTGTGACATACAGTATGAGATAGGGAATGGAACCATAGCATGCAGTGGAGAGGTAAATATTGTACCTCTTCTTTTTCAGGGAACTGCTTTCTCCATCTAATTTCTGTAAATGTTTGCATAGCTGAGTTAAGGAATGGCCAAACTAGACCTCAAGGGGGAACCTGACAATGTATCATGAGGTATAAAAATTGTTTCTTTACCCCAGTTTCAGTTGAGAGTGGGTTCATGTATTCTGAAAAAAAACATCAAGTCCATCATATGTCAGTTTTCACCTCTAATACAATATATATATTTTGTCCAATATACAGTATGATTGCAGGAAAAGGAATATTCAGGGATGCCTTCCTTCCTAACACAGTGTCCCCCTCCTGTCACATTGCCTCCCCTCCTGTCACAATGCCTCCCCTTCTTGTCACAATGCTTCATCATACTGCCCCCCTCCTGTCACACTGCCCCCCTCCTGTTGCACCATCCCCCATCATACTGCCCCCCATCACCTGCCCCCTTTTGTCATACTGCCCCCTCCTGTCACAATATCTTCCTCTTCTGTCACACTGCCCCTCCTCCTGTCAAAATGTCCCTCTCTTCTGTCACAATGCCCCTCCTTTTCTGTAACACTGCCCCCCCATTACTGCACCCCTGCTGTCACACTGCCTCTCCATCACACAGTACCCCCTCCTGTCACAGTGCCACCCTCTTCTGTCACACTGTCCCCATCCTGTCACAATGTCCCCCTGTTTTGTCACACTGCCCCCCTTCCTCTTGAAAGGAATCCACTGCAGTATTGTAAGAAAGTGCCCTGCAATGGCAATAAAGGTTCCTGGAATCAGGAGTAAAAGTTCCAAGCTCAGAGGGAAGGGCTCAGGCCAGAGGGCAGGGGGACCCTTCAGGGTTTCTTTCACCAGGGCCCTGAAGGTTCTAGTTACACTTCTGTCTCTAATGTCCACTTGCCTGGAGTTAAGTAGATTTAATGAGAGGCCAACAGCATGGGGACTTAGTGTTACATGCTTTCTGGAGATTTTGAATCCAGGTGAAAAAGATTGCTTTTAAGCTCACTGATATCTGATTAATAAGTTACAATCAAGCTTGATACATCTTCTGAACTGATACATCTTCCCCTCACAATGGGACCTGCGTCTATGTATAATACATAGCTATGCAATCATTTCCTGTGATCTCAGGTATGACCAGATCCACCTTCTGCTCCCATCCCTACATTTCATCTATACCCTTCTACACCCACCTCTTTTTTTCCTTCCTCCTTTATGTTCCATTTTGTATTTTCTTCCTTCATTTTTGGTTTTTGATTTCTTTTTCTCTCTTTATTATCATTTAACTCTCTCCAGTCCTTCATCCCTGCCTACCATCCACTTCCTTGTCTAGATCTGTAGTTGTAAGGCCCCCTCACCAGACCTTACCCTTGTTGTAAAGTAAATACCACATGCTGTGAGCAATGGTTGTAATCAGGGTCTTACAACAAAAAACAATAGGCTTTGGTCTCCTCCAAAGCTAGTCCATGTGGTACAGTTGCCTTATGGTTGCCCAGGCATTTATCTACCTGGAATGTGTCATGATCTAATGTACACAGACTCTGCTACACAGAAAACTTGAGTTTATTGATAATACTCTTTCTACTGCTCTGGTTTGTGTACCTCAAAATGGTACTGCTTAGGCATCTGTTCCACATTCTGCCTTGTACTCTTTTTATCACTGGTTATCTTTCTTCATGTATGCAACAAAAATCAAAATGAAAAATTAAAAAGAATACTGTGGATGTATTCACTATATAATTTTAAAGGTTTTGCTATAAGCAAGCTTTTACCTGAATGACATCGATTCATTCAGGTTTTTTTTTTTTTTTGTGCTTAGCTGTGATTTGGCCACAGCTAATCACATGACATGTGCATGTGACGTGCTGTGACCATTCACAGCTAGGCAATAGTATACAATGGATGGCATGAATGAAGCCATCCATTGTATACAACTGTCATGTGAACTGCTGTGATTGGTCACAGCAGGTCACATGGTACCGGCAACGGGGACCAGTACTCAGATCTGTCATCGGCCGTGTCCGAGGTACACGCCGGTGACAGATCGCGCCGCTGCGTGGCTCTGCAACCGCGCAAACTGCGCATGTGCGGGAGGACGCCAAATGGTGTATACCCCGGAAAGCTATAGCATTTTTGCGGCCGCCAAACGGCTATAGGCCGGGCGGCTAATGGTTACACATGTGATGTCAGAATATGTTGTCCATGAGAATCATACTGTTTCATAATACCACATACAGCTTAAAAGCATCTCCCAATGTGTAATTGAAAGGATTGGTGTTTTTCCTATGTCGCTCTCAAAGGACTACCCAATCCTAGCTAAACTGTATTTTTTTTTGCAAAGGTCCATGTTCCTTATAGCAGTGTCCAGCTCCCCATGCCCTTTGACAATCCCTTGATATTAGCCCTGCAAATGCCCCAAATTGATTTTTGAAAAGATTGAAAATATTTGCCCACACCCATAGACTTCAATAGGATTTGGTTTTAAGTACACGATTTTCAGACTTAGGTTTGACATACAGCCTATGAACTGTAAGCTGATATTTGTTGCTGTTTACACTCATTATTTACATTTTTCATTAAAACATGTTCATGGGTATGCAGTTATGTTCTAAATATTGTCATATACATGAGATATTTTATTCATTAAATGCCTGTTTCAGAAGACAGCAGATATTAAAAAAAGAGAACAGTGACAGATGAGCAGCCTTTGCCAATTCATAATCAATCATAAGATTCCTCTCTAGAATTTATTGTCCTTGTTCAAAGGTGTCCTTGTATTGCTCACTGTCACAGCACCTGAAACAAGGTGTATATGTCATTCTTTCTACGACAACACAGTTCAGTTTTTATTTTTATTATGAACCTTTTTGTTTTTTTATCAGAGGGGAAGTATAGTGTTTTATCCATTTTCATATTATTTTCTAAATTAAAAAAAATACAAGCTTTAAAACATATGCATTTCATTTGTCAGCTATATATGAAATATTGTTTTGTTTTTTGTAATTGCTTTTTAGCCAGAGGGTGAACACTGGAATATTTTTCTTATGTATTCTGTCTATATTTAGCTTGCTAAAAGAAAAAGTAATAATAAAGCCTGCTGTTTACGGAGCTCAGTAACTCAAGCTTAAAAAATGTATATAAAAAACTGACTGACTCAGGAAGGTGACATGTCCTTGCCCTCTCCCCTTTTTATCTGTCCAGGCAAAGCCAAACCAACAGTTTTTAGGCACAAAGATATTGAGGATCAAACATTATTTTTAGGGAATGTGAACTTTTAGGGAAATTTTATTAAATAGTACAAAATAGAACACCTTGGTTTGCAAATGTGTAAGTTGGGAACTTCCCACTTTTCAATTCCTACACTGTCATTCATAATTACTTCATTAATCAAACAGAAAACATTATCTGCGTTGGGAACTGTTTTTTAAGACTTCAGACTGACTTTATGCGTGTCAAAACATAAAATGACTAGGCAGAAAAGACAGGATCGGAAGACACATTCAACCCTAGAAAAAAAAAACAAAACAAACAAATCATCAGTGCCAGTCCCCTTTGTGTCATTTCCAACAGATGCACTTTAAAGTGGAATTTCACTTTCTCACTCAAGACTATTTTTAATCCTTATGCTTCTAGAATTAGTAAATAGATAGGAAAGCATATTGTATTTAATTGTTTAAAACGTTCTTTTTACATTTCTTCAGTTACTTCCTGGTTTCCATGCCTAGGCAAATGATGTCACACATCCTAGAAGTCTTCAGGAGGGGAGAGAGAGTTCTCAGCTCAGCCTATGCCTGAGCTAAGGGCAAATGGATTTCAGGAAGTAAATACTAAATGAATCATCTGCCCTTACTCAAGATGGCCACTGCCAGAAATGCTAGGGGGTGTTTTTCAAAATGATTTCTCAGCAAATTAAAGCCATGGATGGATGGGGGAGTTTGCTTTGAATATTAACTTTGAATTAAAAAGCATTTTTGGTTTGTGGTGCTCAGATGCAGTGTAGTTCCACTTTAAGAAGCCAAAAGTATGTAAAAGAAAAAGCATACAAAGGTATACAACAAAAACAAGAGCTGCAAAAACAAAATCAGGCATTCATTCAAAATTAATGGCAGGTTGCTATAAGCAAGACAAATAAAAGAAAATATAGCAAAGAGACCAGGTCTAAGAATGTAGGCCCCTCCACTACAGTGACTTTATACTACTATCAGAAAGAAAACCAATGTGTATAAAGCCCATACGCCAGAGGGCTTATGCCCATGAGTCCTCAGAGATGTGAGTTCAGTTAGTATTAAGGTATTGGTACTATCAAGCTTGACTTGATATTAAGGAGCTGTTGAAAAGTAAATGTTGTACCCAGGGCTTTTTTTCTCAGAGGAAAGGTGGTGGAACTCCCCCACCCAAACCTGGCCACGCCCCCATCAAACCCTAGGACCACCCCTTTAGAGAACAGGAATGCAAGTAAAATTTGGGAGGGGCTATAAAAGTAAATGTATGGAATTAACACCGCCCCCCCCCCACATTAGTAAGAATAGCGAGTAACACTGCCCCCCCCCACATTAGCAAGAAAAGCGAGAAAAATTGTATCGCCGCTCCTTACCTGATGCTGACGATCCGCGCTATGGTAGGATCGACGAGCAGAGGGCGTGATGACGTCAGCGCGCACCGCCGGGTGTACTAAGATACACCTTTCCTATGGGGGTGGCCGCGCGCCCCCGATGTTTACACGCTGGCGGTAGAGGGGGGGGGGGTGAAGCGTGCATGTCCCCGCTCACCGGCTGTGAGCAGCGGCAGTGACAGGTGCCGGGCACGCGCAAGCATGACATAAACAAGCCGCGTCCGGCACCTGTCACTTTCGCTGCTCTGCATAGCTTGTCAGCTCTGCAGAGGCAGTCGGTGAGCGGGGACAAGAAGAAAAAGGTGGCGGAACGCAGTACCGCCGCGTTCCGGCAGAAAGAAAGCCCTGGTTGTACCTAGGATTGATTTAATGATTATAAGGGACCACATACAATATTATATGACAGAAAATTATATTTTATGTATATATACAATGTATATACAGTATATATAAAGCATGTATATCTTTTTATGGTCAGCCTAGAAGTGTTCAAAGATATACAAAGGTGACCAGATGACATGGCACAAGCATAGTAGCTGAGCATTTATGTCCTCCACCTCCAGCACTGGCCATATTTCATAAGGACAATATCAATCGTCTGCAAAATCTATCTAAGATAAGCATTCATGGGTGTGGGTTAGAGGGTAAACAGATCAAAAGTGTCCCATGGATGTACAATCATTTCTTGATCTGACCATTTTCAGCAGATCATGTGCAATCATCTTCCGTTATCAGGGGACCTGTAGACATGGTGCAGTTAACTGGAGATGAGAAATTAGATGCATTTATTTTTTTCTTTGTACATGACCATAAATAACACTTTCTTACTTTTCTCTCAAAAAAATTACTGTCCTAGTATAAGACCAATAAAGCACTAAGAAAGGAAATGTGTGCTGCATTAAGCACACTAAAAAAACAAGAGTAATGTTGAGGTAGCTTAGTACATAGTGAAGAATGTCAAAACAAATGTTAGTACCTGAATTTGTGCAACCTTGGCATGTGTTAGTAAAACTGTACATACTGTATCTTTTTCACTTACTTGTGTGTCCATGTAAATTACACCATGTTTTTTTTCTGGATTTATTGGAACTTCATTTTGGGGTACATGTTAATGGTTACTGCCTGCTTTTTTCATATTAAAATGTTTGTAAACCCTTCCATATACCCAGTAAAGTGACTTGACAAGCAAATCCTCCTACATAAGTTGTAGATCTGCAATATTCTTTTCTCTAAAATCATTCAAAGTGCTGAATTTTTAAAGTAGTCTGAGAGTTCAGAAAAAAGGGGGTGGAGAGCTGAAATTGCTCTCTTCAGAGCTCAGTGAGGAGAGTTCTGAGAGCTGATTGGAGGGAAGGGACACACACTCCTTTACACAAACCAAAGGGACAGAGCTGAGGCTGTCAATCTGTTGGAGGTCCCTCCCCTGTCACCATTGTCAGGAAAAGTTATAAATATAACTCAAGCACTTATAATGGTGAATACAAAATATAAATAAATAAATAAGTTTAGTAAGTGAAAAACATGCTGTAGCCGCTAGTGCACACAACCCATGTCTCAGTGGCCTAAATGGTAAAATAATGTAAGTGAAAAGAAATTCTGCGATACATATACAAAATGTACAATTCCTATAGAATAACTAAAAAAACAGACCAGTGAAATAAAAAACAGAGATGTGACTCAAACGAATACTGTTCAAAAAATTCATTAAGTAATTATAAAACAAGGTCCAATCAAATAAATGTTCTGCTGTGAACCCTCCATGGGATAACAACCACCATGTGTAACAGTCACAGAACTCCAGTGCAAAACATCCTGCACCATAAATCTGCTCACCTCCAGCAGTGTGACCTCACATTATACAATGTTTTGGTCTAACTGCACTTTTGGTCTCAAATATATGGACTCTGTAGATCAACTGGCTGAATAATAACTCGCAGGATGCTCCCTCCAGATAATTGCCATACATAACATAAGAAATGCACTCACATTCAGTAGGTGCGTAACCGCACCAGGTATGATGAACATCCAGTAATGTACTAATTATGCACAAGATGGCAGTATCATCCCCAGCAGCATAGACCCATCCAGGCTCCAAAATGTCACTGCACAGTGTGTAATGCAAGGCAAAGCACGTACCTTATGTATAAATGCAATTGCCTACAAATATGACAATCCTGGAGCGGTGTGTGGATTACTATTATCACTGTTCCGATGAATGGTAATGTTGTAATGTCATCCACACGCTCCGCCCTGACGTGTTTCATCACCAATGTCAGGGAAACTTGTCAGAAGTGATTCATGCTGATAGCAAAGGAATGAAGAAGCAGACAGAAATTGCACTTAGTGCTCTTACTTTAGACAAGTACACACTATAGATTAATATGCTTTGTTCATTTTTCATGTGTGAGGTTTACAACCACTTTAAAGCAAACAGGACAAAAATAACAAACAAATAATTTTTTGAACTTTGGCTATATACATTGCTCAAACAAATTAAAGGAACACTTTTTAATCAGAGTATAGCATCAAGTCAATTAAACTCCAGGGATATTGATCTGATCAGTTAAGTAGTAGAGGGGGTTGTTAATCAGTTTCAGCTGCTTTGAAATTTACAACAGGTGCAATAGATGGGCAACAACGAGACGACCCAAAACAATGGTTTTACAGGTAGAGGCCACTGACATTTTTTCCACTGCTCATCTTTTCTGACTGTTTTTCACTAGTTTTGCACTTGGCTAAGGTCAGTGTCACTACTGGTAGCATGAGGTGATACCTGGACCCCACAGAGGTTGCCTAGGAAGTCCAACTCCTCCAAGATGGCACATCAATACGTGCCATTGCCAGAAGGTTTGCAGTGTCTTCCACCACAATATCAAGAGCATAATCTGGGGAGGCATATCCATGGAAGAATGCACAGAACTCTACAGGTTAGACAATGGCACCCTGACTGCCATTGGTATTGGGATGAAATTCTTGGATCCATTGTCAAGTCCCTACGCTGGTGCAGTTGGTCCTGGGTTCCTCCTGGTGCACGGCAATGCCTGGCCTCATGTGGCGAGAGTATGGAGGCAGTTCCTGGAGGATGAAGGAATTAATACCATTGAATAGCCCCCACTTTCGCCTGACCTAAGTCCAATAGAACACCTCTGGGATACCATGTTTCAGTCCATTCAGGGCCGCCAGGTTGCACATCAGACTGTCCAGGAGCTCAGTTATGCCCTGGTCCATATCTTGGAGGAAATACCCCAGGACACCATCCCTCATCTCATTAGAAGCATGCCCCGACATTGTCAGGCATGCATACAATCACATGAGGGCCATACAAACTACTGAGTACCATTTTGAGTTGCTGCAATGAAATTCCAGCAAAACGGACTAGTCTTCTACATTATTTTTTCACTTTGATTTTCGGGGTGTCTGAATTCAGTCCTCTGTAGGTTGATAATTTTCATTTCCATCAAATGATGGGGCATCCTTATGTTCCTAATACATTACCCAGTCTATATCAGTATAGATATCCAGCATGGTATTTTTCCCCATTGAGATCTGATGTGTTTTCAAAGTGTTCCTTTAATTTTTTTGAGCAGTGTATTTCTTGCCATTACCATTACCAAAAAGCAACCCAAAATAAATTTTACTCCTGACGTTCATGATGATACCCCATACAGTCATGTCTAAAAATATTGGCAGTCCTGCATTTCTGTCAGATAATGCACCACTGCGCCTAGAAAATTGTTGCAATTACAAATATTTAGGCATTATTTTTATTACTTTTGTTTGTATTGGTATGACACAAAAAAAGTGGAGAAACAAAAAGCCAAATCTGACAAATTCCAAGCAAAACCCAAAAATGGACTGGACAAAATTATTGGCACCTTCTCTAAATTGTAAGAAAAAATTGCATTCAAAGTTTGTGATGCTCCTGTAATTTTCAATTACTTACCTGTATCAATTAACAGATCTTAATGTTCCTGTGTCCACTGTGCACAACATTGTCAAGAAGTTTGCAGCCCATGGCACTATAGCTAATCTCCCTGTATGATAGAGAAAAATTTGATCGAAGATTACAATGAAGGATTGTTTGATTGGTGGATAAAGAACCTCGACCAACTTCAAGACAAATTCAAGATGACCTTCAGGCACAGGGTACAACTGTGTCAGCTCGCACTATACATTGCCATCTGAATGAAAAGGGACACTATGGTAGGAGATCCAGGAGGACCCCACTGCTGACACAGAAACATAAAAAAGCCAGACTGGAATTTGCCAAAACATACCTGAGGAAGCCAAAATTTGTGAGAATGTGCTGTGGACAGACTAAACAAAATTACAGCTTTTTGGTAAAGCCCATCATCTACTGTTTTCAGAAAAAGCAATGAGGACTTTAAAGAAAAGAACACAGTCCCCACAGTCAAACATGGTGGCGGTTCACTGATGCTTTGGGGTTGCCTTGCTGCTTCAGGCACTCTATGTTTTGACCATTTGCATAGCATTATGAAATATGAAGACTACCAAAGAATTCTGGTGTGCAATATAGGGCCCAGTGTCAGAAAGTTGGGTCTATGTCAGAGGTCATGGGTCTTACAGCAAGACAATGACCCAAAGCACACGTCAAAAAGCACCCAGAAATGGTTTCAGACAAGGCACTGGAGAATTCAGATCTCAATACTTTAAAGCACCTGTAGAGAGATTTCAAAACAGCAGCTGTGAAAAGGAACTCTTCCAATCTGAGAGACCTGGAGCAGTTGGCAAAAAAAGCAATCCAAAATCCCAGGAGAAGTGTAAGAAACTCATTGATGGTTACAGAAAGCGATTGCTTTCAGTTTTTTTTTCAAGGGGTGTGCTGCCAAAGATTAAATTGAGGGTGCAAATAATTTTTTCCAGTCCATTTTTGGAGCTTTGCGTGAAATGTGTCAAGTTTTTGACTTTTTGTTTCTCCACTTTTCTGTGTCATATCAGTACAAACAAAAGAAATCAACATGAGAATGCCTAAACATTTGTAATTGCAACAATATTTTGGGTGAAGTGGTGCATTATCTGACAGAAATGCAGGGGTGTTAATTTGTTTGGCCATGACTGTATGTGTACACTCTAAGAATAACACTGCCGCTGGCACTGAATTAAAAAAAAGATGCAAAGGCGTTGATTTATTAAAGGCAAAAAGGTTGTTCACTTTACAAGAGACTTTTCAACAGGTAAAGATCTGGTGGCTTCTATCATCTGATCCCTTCCAAGCAAAGATAAAGTTTTTGATATTCCTTATGCAATTTTGGGTATTCTTTGCAAATTTAATTTTCATCACATTCCCAAAGCTAAGGGAAAATTTCCTTGCAAAGTGAGTAGTCTATTTGACTGAATTCAATCTCAATGTATCCTTTTCTCAAATTGACAGGAGAAAGGGTGCAGGGAAGGGTTCTACAGCTAGTGATAACTGTGACAGCATATTGTTAGTAAGAGACCAGGACCTGTTGGTGACAGCTCATTATCTGTGCTGAAGGTAAATAATTGAGCGCTGTTCCAGCACAAAAACTGATACACATATACACGTTGCCAAAAGTATTGGGATGCCTGCCTTTACACACATATGAACTTTAATGGCATCCCAGTCTTAGTCCGTAGGGTTCAGTATTGAGTTGGCCCACCCTTTTGCAGCTATAAAAGCTTCAACTCTTCTGGGAAGGCTGTGCACAAAGTTTAGGAGTGTGTTTGACCATTCTTCCAGCAGTGCATTTGTGAGATCAGCAATTGTTGTCAGACAAGAAGGCCTGGCTCGTAGTCTCTGCTCTAATTCATCCCAAAGGTGTTCTATTGGGTAGAGGTCAGAAGTGCATGCCAGCCACGTTCCTCCACCCCAAACTTGCTCATCCATGTCTTTATGGACCTTTTCTTTGTGCACTAGTGAGCAGTCATGTTGGAACAGGAAGGGGCCATCTCCAAACTGTTCCCACAAAGTTGGGATCATGAAATTGTCCAAAATGTCTAGGTATGCTGACGCCTTAGGAGTTCCCTTCACTGGAACTAAGGGGCCAAACCCAACCCCTAAAAAACAACCCCACACCATAAACCTCCCCTCCACCAAACTTTACACTTGGCACAATGCAGTCAGGCAAGTACTGTTCTCTTGGCAACTGCCAAACCCAGACATGTCCATTGGATTGCCAGACAGAGAAGCATGATTTATCACTCCAGAGAACATTTCTCCACTGCTCTAGAGTCCAATGGTGACATGCTTTACACCACTGCATCCAACGCTTTGCATTGTACTTGGTGATGTAAGGCTTGGATGCAGCTGCTCGGCCATGGAAACCCATTCCATGAAGCTCTCTATGCACTGTTGTGCTAATCTGAAGGCCACATGAAGTTTTGGGGGTCTTTAGCTATTGATTCTGCAGACAGTTGGTGGCTTCTGCGCACTGTGCACTAGAGCATATGCTGACCCCACTCATGTCATTTTACCAGACCTATTTTTCTGTTTCATCCCAGGGTGCCCCAGGTCTTTTATCATCCTAGTCATGCTCATTTTGTCAAACTGTTTGGAATTTGTTTATTGTAAAGCTAGCAGATTACTTGTCCTGAGCATTGTTAATGTTTATATATTGTTTATACTACTTAAATATTGATTGAGTTTATAATAGGAGTTTCTGTCATATTTCAGGATGTCAGTAAAACATACTGCTCACTGCCCCACTACATACTGAATGAGGTACGTGACTGCTATACTTCTGGAGGTTAATTAAATATTTAATATTGGTGGGGTTCGTTATTACAGTATGTAGTTCTGGGGGTAATAATGCACAATCCTTTATTGCTGTGCTGGGAGCTACTATGTCATGCTGGGATTTAATTGTTGTGCCATGCCAAGAGGTTAACTATTGTGCATTGTTGGAGGTTAATTGTTGTACAGTGCTGGGGGTATATTATTTTGCTATGTCAGTGGCTCAATATTGTGCTGTGCTGGGGGTTAATGTGCTCGGGCTAATTATTGTGCCAGGATCGGTGTATTTTTTTGTTCCATGCCAGGAACTGTTATTCCCCCGATGAAGCCACGTGACCTGCGGCGTAACGCGTAGGGAGGGGCAGTGACGTCACCTGACACTCAAGGACGGCAAGTACACAGTGCGAGAGGTGCACTTGTATCATCTGCTGGCAATTGTTTTTAACAAAGTGCTTAATATTGTTTTTACATGTGAGTGCAATGGGCACATATTAAAGGTAGTTATTTTTAAAAGGATAAAACACTATGCCTTTATTTCTTCTCATACTGAGGGATATACCAAGGAGGAGTGCTCCAGTGTAAGAGGGTGAGAGATCTTTGTGGGGATAGTGGCAGGAGAGAGCCACAATTGAAGGAGTAACGACCATTACCGCTATGCTTTGAAGGAGTAACCACCATTACTGCTACGCTGTTAAGGAGTAATCACCTTTACTGCTACGTTGTTAAGGAGTAATCACCATTACTGCTACAGTGTGACTCAATGATATAGTCCCATTTGGGGAACACAAGCGTTTTTAGCCTATTCATAGGCTTTGTATGAGGTGAGCGCATAATAAGATCATTATTCAAGTCACTGGGAATTGGACTGAGCACTTGTATCATCTGCTGGCAATTGTTTTTAACAAAGCACTTAGTATTGTCTTTACATGTGAGTGTAATGGGTGCATATTAACCACTTCCTGTCCGGACACTTTTACCCCTTCCTGTCCAGGGCAATTTTTAGCTTTCAGCGCTATCACACTTTGAATGACGATTGCGCGGTCATGCAATACTGTACCCATATGAATTTTTTACCATTTTTTTGAGACAGATAAAGCTTTATTTTGGTGGTATTTATTCACTGCTGGGATTTTTATTTTTTTTACAATGTAAATGAAAATGTTAAAAAAATTTTGAAAAAAAGTGTTTTTTTAAATAAAATTTTGCAAATAAATAATATTTCATCATAAATCTTAGCCAAAATTTATTCCGTTAACTAAATCCAAATTAGTTTATAACCAAAAATTATAATTTTTAAACATTTTTTTTTACATTTTATTTTATTTTTTTTATATTATTATTTTTTGTTTTTATTTTTTTTTTTACATACTGTCACCCTAGCAGTACACTGTCACCATGGTGACACTGTACTACTTGTGGAGGGCGATGAAGATTTTTTTTTTTTTTTTTACACTGATTGCTTTTACACCCATATAGGATGTAAAAGCAATCATTTCTCTTTCTCTCTGTCTGCATTCCTGCAGTCATTGAGAATTACTGAGTGAGCTGTGAGTGGTCACAGCTTGTCACATGGTACAAGGCTGTTGTGAATAGCCTTGTACCATGTGACCTCTGTGATCATTCACAGATTTCACACATAGTAAGCAATGATGTCACAAGTGACATCTTGCTTACTACTTTGCATGTGATCACTGATTCGCCAATCAGTGATCACATGATCGGGACCTCGTACAGAGGTCCCGTCCGACGATTGGTGTTTCACTGTGTCCGGAGGACACAGCGGGCACCGGATCGCGGTGGTGCGCGCTCCCAGGGAGCGCGCACAGCTAGAAAAGGTGGGTGCCGTTTGTGGACGGCAACCCGACCCTGGACTGCCACCGCCCTGCCGTTTATAAACAGCAGGCGGACGGCAAGAGGTTAAAGGTAGTTATTTTTTAAAAGGATAATACACTATGTCTTTATTTCTTCTCACACTGAGGGATATACCAAGGAGGAGTGCTCCAGTGTATTAAGAGAGCGAGAGATCTTTGTGGGGATAGTGGCAGGAGAGGAGAGCCACAATTGAAGGAGTAACCACCATTACTGCTACGCTGTTAAGGAGTAACCACCATTACTGCTACGTTGTTAAGGAGTAACCACCATTACTGCTACGGTGCGACTCAAGGATATAGTCCTATTTGGGGAACACAAGCGTTTTTAGCCTATTCATAGGCATAGGTGAGCGCATAAGATCATTATTCAAGTCACTGGGAATTGGAGTTCACATCACCTGGGATTTTTCACGAGTATCACCAGAGACTGATTTATTTATCACTCATTTATCATCAATCATGTTTATATTTTTTGTGCACATTGAATATTGACTGATATCTTCAGTGTATTATCACTTTATGGGTGCACTTCAATTTTTATATATATATTGTGTTTACACTATTATATGGATTTAATTAAAAAAAATTTTTATGATATTAAATTAACAACAAGTAGGAGCGCGGCACCATTGTGATATTTGTTGAATTTTTATGCACATTGGATGAGTGTGTGTTTGGTGCTGATGAACCTATCTTACAATTAATTGGTGGCTCATAAGATTTCTATTTCATTTCATGCTGGTCTTGCCTTTACACTTGCTGGGGTTATCGCTGACCCAAACACTTGCTGGGGGGTATCATTGCTAGTCCCATTTGGGTTTATTTTACTTCAATAATCTCTTTAGTGTGCCCCAGGCCCTATTTTGTCTATACAATGGGATAGACCATGAAAAAACACCCACTTTGTGGGCACGCCCACCCTTGACCGCACCCACTTTTTTGGACAGACTCACTAGAGTGTGGCGTTCAGAGCGCTTAGTGAGCTGCATTAGAACACCCACTTATACTTTCAGCACCACATAGCACCCCCCAAAAATGTCTGGTGCCTCCCCTGGTAACTATCATGTTACACATGCATTGTCTGTTTGTTTTCCTTTAATAATTTTGTCCTTACCTTATTCAGTAATTGTATATCTAGTCCCACCTTCTTTTCAGTGTGCTTTAGCCTGCATTCACCACTTGTACTGCATACTGCTGAGGCTTGTAATACTATGATTTGTTGACCTACCTGATGCTCATCTGTTATGATCTGCACAAGTTTTGGATTAAAGTGTTCAATGATCTGCAAGATGTCATTTGGATTCAGTCACTGCCTGTCATTTCTACTTAGACCATAAGTTAAGCTATCGTGCCACAACTGGATCTGGTATAGGGATCACATTTTCAGTGCTTAGATTGGAATGGCAGAACAGTAACATAAGCCAGGTATCAGGAGTCTCTTACTATTGTTCATATGTTTTGTTCATGTTTTCCTAAATCCCAAATGCTCCAAGTAAAATTCATATTTACATTCAATGGTTTTTATTTAATTAAAAAAAAGTTTTAAATATTTTAAAACTTAATATATTCCACTGTTGTATTAGGTTAAATATGAAACACCAGGAAAAATGCAGCATCAAGTTAGAATAATGTACTGAAATAATCATTCAGGCCATGCAAGTGAGATACACTATGTCCTTTTAAAGGATAAAAGCCTGGGTAATTAAAATTTTCTTCTGGGTGCCCTGCCTCTTCATTTTTATTGTATACAGTGCTGTACGTACATCAACATATCTTGATGAAATATTAAGGATTGTATTATAAAATCGGATGTAAAACTAATCTAAAGCACACACTTAAGACTCAAGATTTCCATTTGTGGGATTAATAAGTGATATAATACATCAGCGACAATGAATTACTGAAAAAAAGAATATTAATGATGCCTCAGTGACATAATAAATCAGCGCTGGGAAGTCAAGTTAGTTTGTATACTGTCAGCGCATAAGCACAAAAGAGAAAATGATTTTCCTGAAATCTGCTTCTAATACATTTATTATATTGTACAGACCGATTTCTTTTATCACATCTCCATTTTGTCTGTCTTCTTTTCCAGAGTTTAATCCTGCTATATAATAAAGCTGCTCAGCCAGGCTCAAATAGGTGTATATGATGTATGATATAGGTGTGAAAATTAAAGAAAAGTATTTTACCTTGTAGATTAAAATTAAAGATTAAAATAATTTAACTTTTATTAAGTAAAGTATGATGCCAATCTGGAATATTTGAGAGAACAGGACATGATGTCTGTCCAGTGCAAGGCAAAAACATTTTGCTTATATTTTCCTACAGAGCCCTAATGGGGCCAGCAGATCTATAGGAAATGGTAAAGAGGTACTTTGGACCATTTATCCATGGTAAAAAGGATTACAAAGATAAAGGCATACCTACCACATTTTCTGCTTAGTGCTAAATGTGAATTTGCAAAACAAACATAATTTCTAAATGGTAAAAAATACCAAACATGTAATTTTCTCCCAGTTAGATAAGATAACTCAAAAATATTACAATTTCCTTTAAAACAGTTGTGCTTTAGTACCGTTTGCTAACATATGCTACATATTCCACAACTTTTTTTTTTGCCATCGGGAAAAAAATATGGATGTGAATTAGCCTAATCAGACTCTTCCAGTCTTTTATCCTTTGCAGAAATTTCCTTTATTAACATTTATATATTATTTTTTATTTTCACCTGGCAACACAGTCTTATTCACATTTCCACATTTTAGACATATTGCAGGAGCGGTACCTTCTTCTTCTTCTAGCGCTTCTTGCTTTATCTTTGATGCCGTTCCCAGCAAAGCAAATGTTGCATAGTGGTCATTGGTAATGTATGAAAAATGAATACTTGTTTGGCTTACTGAATCTTGTTAATTTTAATTTACTTCATACATAATTGGGTATTCGAAAAGAACTGAGCTTCCCCCTAGTTACTAAGCTTAGTGGACATTTACTGTACCTAGTAAAAACATCACATTTTGAGTGAAAATTGGCAAAATTGCAAGTAAAACTTTATCTCTGTTACAGCAGGTTTATGGTGAGCATTCCATGAAGAAATCTACTGTTTATGAATGCCTTAGGTGGTTTAAGGAGGGATGGGAAGATGTTCACAATGACACAAAAAGTGGGCAGCCAAAAATGCAAAGAACAGATGCAAAAGTGGACTAAGTGCACAAAGGTTAGGGGAATCTGTTCAGAGGAGAAGATCGGAACCCTGGCCTGGCAAGTGGATTGTTAACCTTGACAATGCTCCTGCACATGATGTGTTAAGTCTTCACAAGCTCCTGGCCCAGAAATCCATTACAAAACTTGACCCACCAAATGAATTAACACCCTGTGATTTTTGGCTGATTCCAAAATTTACAAATGCCTTAACAGGACACGATTTGATGACATTCCAGACATCCAGCATGCCATGACAAAGAAACTGCATAGAATTCCAAAAGACAAATTCCAGAAATGTTTCTGGCAGTGACACAGTTGTCTAGTAAAGTGTGTTGCTTCACAACGGGACTACTTTGAAGGTGACAACAGCTACTAGTGTATAGGAACATTCCTTTCCAGGAAAATAAATTGTCAAACCTCATACTATACTAAACAGTAAATATTTCAAAAAACATTGACAGACGTTCTATCGTTTTGCTCAGGCTGTTTTTGCTTTTGACTACATTACCTTTGGAGAGATTTCTCATTACATCCTCTCCTGAAAGAAGGGGAATCTGCACAATGCGAAAACAGATAGCATCAAAAAGCTGACAGAGGAGCTAACCCTTCTCTGTGCTGTTTAAATTAAATAAAACATTTTGGTGTGAGTTGGATTTATTTTCCTCCAAGACAACAAGAAAATTTTAAACTTTGTAGCTGAAAAAAAAGCATAGTACAAAACCAGCTGGCAGAGGCGCTAACCCTTCTCTGTGCTGTTTAAATTAAATAAATAACATTAAATTAAATAAATTAAATAAAACATTTTGATATGAGTTGGATTTATTTTCCTCCAAAACAACAAGAAAATTAGAAAATTTGTAGCTGAACAAAAAGCATAGTGCAAAACCGAACAATGAAATAAATGATATGCAAGGTATATTAATTCAGTGCCATGTTTTAGAATTTTAAATGTTACATTTGTCAGAAAAGTGGAGCTTGGCATTCAAAAACGAATCCGAGTATTTAAAAGTAGTTTTAGAAAAAAAAAAAAAAATGAAACAAGCCTGACAACATAAAATATTCTGGAAAATTCTTTTCACGGGAAGTCCAGTTCTTGTTTGAACGATTATACTAGATTTTATACTTTATATTAGGACTTGTTTTTATGTTGTCTAACATTTGTGTTGGTTACATTTCTCCAAAACAACAAGAAAATTAGAAAATTTGTAGCTGAACAAAAAGCATAGTGCAAAACCGAACAATGAAATAAATGATATGCAAGGTATATTAATTCAGTGCCATGTTTTAGAATTTTAAATGTTACATTTGTCAGAAAAGTGGAGCTTGGCATTCAAAAACGAATCCGAGTATTTAAAAGTAGTTTTAGAAAAAAAAATGAAACAAGCCTGACAACATAAAATATTCTGGAAAATTCTTTTCACGGGAAGTCCAATTCTTGTTTGAACGATTATACTAGATTTTATACTTTATATTAGGACTTGTTTTTATGTTGTCTAACATTTGTGTTGGTTACATTTCTCCAAAACGGAGAGAGGCATTTATTTTAACTAATCTCAGCAAATACAGCTTGAAATCCTATTAGTCTGACAGTCACTGCTTTTGCTATTTTGGAGTGTGGCTTGGTTTGAGCAGACTTCCAAGTATACAGTGGTTTATGGCTGGAGACATAATTTCATGAAGGAGTACTCTTGGACAGCCAAGCTTATATTTTTCCAGACATATAGCAGGATTCTACCCTACTTCCCCGTAGAAAAATGTCTGCTGATTTAGCCCACAAAACCTACTAATCTTCTTGGATGGGCTATTCTTAGAATTTTAGGGACAGTACATGGTCATTTAGAGAAACCTGGCAACTCTCAAGAGACACTTGTACAGCTACGACCGACCACAAAGGGAGATGATGTGGCTGATGTATAAAGGCGCGTTATGCTCAAAGCACGGCTTCTGTGACTCAGTCAATCTGCAGGAAAACATGATACAAAATATGTTTACAGATGTGTGCGGCCCAACATATTTTCTTCTAATAAACCTGTTTACATCATTAAAAGTGTTTTTTTTACATAATTTTATACATGTTGTAATTTACAAAAAAACATTATTTAGCTGTTTTGATCATTGTTGCAAAATATGCATTTGATGCTTTTGCTGTGTCTGCTTTCTTCTGCTTCAGATTTGCAAAGAATCCTAGACACAGAATTTTTTTGGCATTATGCAAGCCACTTAGCATAAATGGAAAGTACACAAAAATGCATATGTAGTGAATTTTGGTGCATTTTGTAATGGATTTGTACCATGGAAAATTACTGTGCTGAATGTTTCCTCCTTACTTTGCATGAAACACAATATCTGCATAAAACACACACAAAAAAAAAATAATCAATGCACATGAACATCTATAAATGCATGTTAAATACGTCCCTTGCTGCATATATCTTAGAGCTCATTCAAACTGAAATGTTACAGTCAGGGGCGGACTGACCATTCGAGAACTCGGGCACTGCCCGAGGGCCCGGGGTCGGTAGGGGGCCCCATGAAATGCCCCTGGTACCTTTTATATAGACTTTTTTAAGTGTGGGCAAGGACACAGGGGCCCCATGATCCCCTATTGCCCGGGGGCCCCATAAGTTGTCAGTCTGCCCCTGGTTACAGTACTGCACAGGGGCGGACTGACAACTTATGGGGCCCCCGGGCAATAGGGGATCATGGGGCCCCTGTGTCCTTGCCCAAACTCAAAAAAGCCTATGAAAAAGGTACCAGGGGCATCTCACGGGGCCCCCTACTGACCCCGGTCCCTCAGGCAGTGCCCAAGTTTCCAAATGGTCAGTCCGCCCCTGGTAGTGCACATTTCGCACTCCTGTACTACAGTAGTGGGCAATACCACCACACTGCATTGTACTACAATAGGCAACAATGCGTTATCAGAGCACTGGTAAGAATTGAAGGGGTTAAAATAAACAGTAGAAAATCCTTGGATGTTCATTTTTCGCATCATTAGTGTGTCGGCTGAAAAATATTTTTGTTTCGCACTCAAAAGTGCCTGATCAACATGCTGGATTTTGTTTAGAAAAATGAAACAATTGATGGCACAATTGGATGCACCATTTTTGTTTTTCGAATGAAAGAATCTTTGGTTTTTGACTCATCAGTTTAAAAGATGAGACACAGCATGAAAAAGCACAGCTTGGTGCAGAGATTCATTTGATTAAGTATATCAAACAAACCATGGAAAAAAAGGGGTTTATTTTTCCCTAAGTTACACTGTCAGCCATTCAAATTGAATGGGCTGCTTTAACCACTTTCTCTCCAGAGGATTTATCCCCCTTCCTGACTAGGCCATTTTTTTGTGATACAGCGCTGTGTTATTTTAGCTGACAATTGTGTGGTCATGCAGCGCTGCACCCAAATAAAATTTACATCCTTTTTTTCCCACAAATAGAGCTTTATTTCCATGGTATTTGATTGCCTGCGCGTTTTTTTCTTTTTTGAGCTATAAACAAAAAAATAACAATTTTGAAAAAAAAAAACAATATTTTTGACTTTTTTTTCTAATAAACATGTCCAGTTAAAGAATTAAAAAAATAAAATGTTGTCATAAATTTAGGCCAAAATGTATTCTGCTACATGTCTTTGCTAAAAAAAATCCCAATACGTGTAAATTATTTGGTTTACGTGAAAGTTATAGCATTTACAAATATTTACAAATGGCAGTATATACTGGAATTAAATTTATTTTTTTACTAGTAATGGCGGCGATCAGCGACTTATAGTGGGACTGCGGTGTGCATTCTGGCACTGGGGGGAACTGGCTTGGTGTCACTGATGTCCCCACTGGCACCAATACAGTGATCAGTGCCAATTAAAAGCACTGGGCAAGAAGGGGTTAACATGTGGGGCAATCAAAGGGTTAACTGTGTGCTGTTTTACTATGGGGGCTGTGTGTGTGTTTCACTGTAAGCACACTGCTTTGTATGGCTCTATGCAGAGCCATTCAAAGCAGTGTGCAGGAGCTGACAGGGGAGAAATCTGTATTGTTTACATACAGGTCTCTACCCCATCAGAAATCCTCGGAGATCGTTGGGTGCTGGCGGGGAATCACCGGCTGGGACCCAATGATAGACAGCCGAGGCCACGAATGGCGGCGTGGGTAGGGCGTGCCCTTACCCAGAACTACAAAATCACGCATATATACATGATTTTGCGCACCCATGCCTCCCTGTGGAAATATTTCTGCTATAGGGCAGTGCAGAAGCTGTTAACCCATGTGTGAAAGGACCCTTGGTTAGAAAGTGCCATTTGTCAGGAACTGGGAGGCCTCTATAGTCGGTGATTGTCGGGAGAGATTGGTGTGTAAATAACACAAATCACTCTCCTGTCAGTATGGACATGCTGTTTTGTATCCCTCTGCACAGCAGAGAGATACAAAGCAGCATGTCTCCCTAGTAAAACACAACACAGCATACAATGTGAAACACACACAGCACAGAGTTAACCCTTTGATTGCATCACGTTAACCCCTTCCTGCCCAGCGTCATTAGTACAGTGTCAGTGCTTTTTATTACCACTGATCACTGTATTAGTGTCACTGGGGATGTCAGTGGCCATTAGTCAGTTCCCACCCAGTGTCAGAATACACGCCGCAGTACCACAGTCTCGCTATAAGTCGCTGATTGACACCATTACTAGTATAAAAAAAATTCAAATAAAAATTCCAGTATATGTACTGCCATTTGTAGATTGTACTTCCACGTAAACCAATTAATATACACTTATTAGGATTTTTTTTTAGCAAAGACATGTAGCAGAATACATTTTGACCTAAATTTATGAAGAAATTTGATTTTCAAAATTTTTTATTGGATATGTTTTATAGCAAAAGTCAAAAATATTGTTTTTTTCAAAATTGGCGGTCATTTTTTTGTTTATATCGCAGAAAATAAAAAACAAAGAGGTGGTCAAATACCACCGAAAGAAAGCTCTATTTGTGGGAAAAAAAGGATGTAAATTTAATTTGGGTGCAGCGTTGCATGACTGTGCAATTGTCAGTTAAAATAACGCAGTGCCGTATCACAAAAAATGGCCTGGTCAGGAAGGGGGGTAAATCCTCTGGAGGGCAAGTGGTTAATCACTATCTATACATATTTCAGAACTACAATTGTTTTTTTGGCCAATATCACATCTTATTGAATGTTTTCAAATACTTTTGTTTTAGTTTTCCTATTGTACACAAAGCAAGCAGAGCATGCATACATTTGGAACCTGCATATTAGGCCGAGTTAACACCATTGTGGCATTTTTGGCTGCAGCATGTTTGCATTTTACAAGCTTTTTTTTCACTGTGGTCCATTTGATTTCTAAAAATGCACCAAAAGTCCTACATGCCACATCTTTGGTGCACTTTCAGAAAACACAGCAAAAATGCGCTGCCTAATAGAATTCAAGGTGGCAGTGGCTAAAAACGCATGTAAAACACACAAAAACTGCGCATACTTTAACGCTGCAGTCAAAATGCAGAGCACCAGTGTGTACCCGGCCTAAATGGCCATAAACAACCTAATAATGTTCCCATTCCAAAACCTGATACAGTTGGGCGGATTTAATAAGAGTTGAGAATCTTCGCACAATTTTTTCAATTATATAATAATGCGTGGATGGCATAAGTAATCAGAAATTTGTTTTTCACATGATTGGATAATTGAAGTGAATATTCACACAATTTACTGTATCCTTCAAAGTTAATATTATTATTATACAGGATTTATATAGCGCCAACAGTTTGCTCAGCGCTTTACAATATAAAGGGAGACAGTAGAGCAACAATACAGTTCAATACAAGAGGGTTAGGAGGGCCCTCCTCTTTGGAGCTTACAATTTATTAATTTTTGAATAACTTGAACCTCCCTTTGAGGCCCCATGTACACAGGGAAACTTCTGAACGATGGAAACTGACTGCTGGAAAACGTAGGTTAAAAAATGTCTGTTTAGTCACGTTTGCATAATGCGTTTATGTGCTTTTGAGTTTAGAAGCGTTTTTTAAAAATAAGCACACAAGAACCTCCCAAATGCCCAGATGCTCTGAAAAGTGGTAAATTATTAACTATTTCAGACTGTTTCTGAGGAATACAGAGAGTAGAAGCAGAGAGAGCAGTATGTGGTGAGATAAGTGTGAGTTGCCCATTAACATTTCTTTTGTTTCCAAGGGTGGGAAAGGTGTCTGGGGGAGTGAGTGATTAAGATCACCTAGCAGGGGGTCTTAATGAGGAATTTGATTGTGGGAATGGTCATTAACATATCTTTTGTTTCCAAGGGTGGGAGAGGTCTGAGGTGTGAATTGGTCCTTACAATGTGTGACAAGCTTGGTAGGAACATCCTGTATTCAGTGTTTTGTCCATCTGAGTACCTTGGAAACGCTTTGCATCTTTTTTCATGATGAAAAAGGCTCTGGATAGCATAGGGAACTGGAAGAGTTAAAAAAAAATTTCAGACACAAAGGCTTATAAATGCGATTTGCCATGTTTAGCTGCGTTTACAAGCATTTTGCATTTGAAACGCTGATAAAATCGACTGCTGAACGTAAGTTTTCTGCATTCAAAGAAAGACTCAAATGCCTGTAAACGACTGTAAATGAAGATGTGTACATGGACACATAGGAAAACATTAGGGTGAGTTCAGGGGCTGCTAAAAAAAACGCAGAACAGCTCCTAAACGTGAGTTTATCAGCTGCAGTGTACATGAGCCCTGTGTAATGAATGTACATTAGACTGTAAGCTCCTATAAACAGGGCCCTCTGAATCGTCTTGTATTGAACTGTATCGTAACTGCCCCTTTCATTTTGTAAAGAGCTGCACAAATTGTGGGTACTATTCAAATCCTGCATTTTAATAACTACTGATTCTCCAGTAATTCTACTGAACTCCTTTAGTAAATCAGCCTTAATGTGCTATTGTTGGGATGTGGTGTCCATATGTACTATAGAGGGACACATTTGGGTTGATTTACTAAAGGCAAATAAACCATGCACTTTGCACGTGCAGTTACATTCATTTCCCCCAGAGCTTAATGAATGTGGTAAAGCTTCACTTTGTAAAGAATACCCAATAAGGAGCAAGGAAAATTTAAAAAAAAAAACAGCATTTTACCTTGCACATGATTGGATGATGGAAATCAGCAGAGCTTCACCACATTCACTAAGCTCGGGGGAAAATGAGTGCAGCTGCACCTGCAAAGTGCACAGTCCAGGGGCGGACTGACAACTCATGGGGCCCCCAGGCAATAAGGGATCATGGGGCCCCTGTGTCCTTGCCCAAACTCAAAAAAGCCTATGAAAAAGGTACCAGGGGCATCTCATGGGGCCCCCTAATGACCCCGGGCCCTCGGGCAGTGCCCGAGTTTCCAAATGGTCAGTCTGCCCCTGGCACAGTCTATTTGACTTTGGTAAATCTACTCCATTCTGTTTATAGAATGAAATCAGCCTCATGGTGATCAGTAGTCAGTGAAGTAAAAACAGGCCATTTAGGTCCAAGCTAGTGGGTAATAGCCTGCAATCCTATCAGGCACCGTGTTTCAATCAATCACAAATATTTTCTTGTTGTGCCACCTAGCCATTCCTCTTTTCCTAACAAGTCATTCCCTTATGTGTGTCAACTGCTCTGCTGTGCCCTTTACGTCTATTTTCTTATTTGGAGCTTGCCACCTACTGGCTGGAATGGACAAATATTACATATTTATATACACTATTTCAGAGGATTTTTTTAGCACTGCACATAATAAATCAAGAAATATTTTTTTTTTTTAAACGACCACTATACTCTTCCTCTAAAGGTATGAAACAGTAAAACTACACAAGATAACTGTAACCGCTGATGTCTTCATATTCCCCTAAATGATTCCTAAGACATTGAGGCACTGCAAGTTAAGAAATGAAATGAATTGGCAGTCCAGTTACAAGCAGAGCAGATCTATCAGACTTTGCTCAGAATGTTACAAGCATTTAGCGGAGTCAATATTGGACAGTTTACAATGTTTTATAGACATGTGCCTCCCTCACACACAAGACACACTGAGCACATTGTAAACATTTATTAGACACAATAATGTGCTCTGTGCAGTCTTCATTGACTGGCTTTTAGAATGCTCAGTTCTGTTCTGTGCGGCATTAGCCATAAAAATGCTGAAAGGTTTCTATTCCGGACAAATTGATCTGTTGAAATAAAAACTACTTTCAGACCAATAATCTGAGTTATTATATTCCACGTGTTCAGAAATAAGCAGCTGTTCCAATTGGGCAAAACTCAATGTGCCGATAAATTTTGTTGTAATCTGGTTTCTTTGTTGGCAGTGTGGTGTTTAAACCACAGTACTTATTTTTCACTATTTTATTCATTAATACAGTAAATGATTGTTTTATTTAAATGTTAAGGTGAATGTTTTCAGTATTAGGTTCAGTTTTTATTTTGCAAGACATTGAAGAAACCAGGAGGGGACTGACCATTCGAGCACTTGGGCACTGCCCGAGGGCCCAGGGTCAGTAGGGGGCCCCATGAGATGCCCCTGGTACCTTTCATTGGCACCCAGCGATCAGCATGTATCACTGACGGGGGAGAGGTCTGTATGTAAACAATACAGATCTCTCCCCTGTCAGCTCCTGCACATTGCTTTGTATTGCTCTGCATAGCAGAGCAATACAAAGCAATGTACTTACACAGTAAAGCACACACACAGCACACAGTAAAACACAACACAGCACACAGTTAACCCTTTGATCGCCCCAGATGTTAACCCCTTCCTGCCCAGTGTCATTAGTACAGTGTCAGTGCTTTTTTATTAGCACTGATCACTGTATTGGTGTCACTGGGGATGTCAGTGACAGTTAGTCAGTTCCTGCGCAGTGTCAGAATGCCCGCCACAGTCCCGCAGTCTCACTATAAGTCACTGATCACCGCCATTACTAGTATATATATATATATATAAAAAAATTCCGGTATCTATACCGCTATTTGTAGACGCTATAATGTCACGTAAACCAATTAATTCACACGTATTGGGGTTTTTATTAGCAAAGACATGTAGCAGAATACATTTTGGCCTAAATTTATGAAGAAATTTGATTTTTAAAATTTTTTTTTACTGGACAGGTTTAATAGCAAAGTCAAAAATATTGTTATTTTCTCAAAATAGTTGGACTTTTTTTTTTGTAGCCCAAAAAATAAAAAACATAGAGGCAATGAAATACCACTGAAAGAAAGCTTTATTTGTGGGAAAAAAGGACATAGGTTTAATTTGGGTACAGCGTTGCATGACCGCAATTGTCAGTTAAAGTAATGCAGCACTGTATTGCAAAAAATGGCCTGGTCATGAAGGGGGGGGGGGGGTTAAATCCTCTGGAGGGCAAGTGGTTAAAATGAACCTGTACCCAGACTATGTGTAGGCAGGTGAAGTTTACCCTCCCCTTGTGCTGTGGTGCTGTGTTGCTGACCTCTGTACAGAGGGAATAAATGATGGAGGGAACTTTGTTCCTCCGAAGCCATAGGTGTCACCAGAGGAGCAGTGGTCTGAATAGAAGACACAACACTGGATGACCTTTACAGCCATCTTTGGTTAGAGCAGTGCTAATAAACATCACTGCATCACTGCAGTTAACATACATTTGCAAAGTCAATAGGCAAGGGACAGGATCCACATTGGATAGGGACAGAGCAACTAGTCCTAGGGAAAGGTTTCTGAGGAGGAAGGACAGAATAGGGACCATTTGGAAACTCGGGCACTGCCCGAGGGCCGGGGGTCAGTAAGGGGCCCCATGAGATGCCCCTGGTACCTTTTTCATAGGCTTTTTTGAGTTTGGGCAAGGACACAGGGGCCCCATGATCCCCTATTGCCCGGGGGCCCAATGAGTTGTCAGTCCGCCCCTGCTCTGGACTTTAGAGTTGGTGATAAGAATCAGCCATTGATCCACTTGGTGCCGCTTATACAGCTACTCCACCAAACAGCTGCACCTGCTCAACAAAATACCGTTCTGGTAATGTAAGCCTCATCAGGTTGCCACTATAAGTGTTGGGACTTTTCAACTGTGCCAATAACATTCCTGAGAGTTTCTGAACATGTGACACCTGTGTCATTGAGAGGCTGTTACCATTTTGCTTGAGACTATTATGCACATACGTTGCTGCTGTTCTACACCTGTTACTTTTTACTTCCATTTAACCAAATGAAACCACTCCCACTCTACTTGGTCTCAGTGTGCCATCTATGGTTAAGGAGCCTACTACAGATTACAGGACCACTAATATCTACGAGTCGCACCAAAGATACCAGTCATGGAGTTCTACCATAATGGACTAGAGATGTTAAGGAAAGACTGAATCATCTGTAATGTTACTAAAGAGGTGTAATGCAAGTAACTCTTTGCTCATTGCTACCCCTGAAATGACATCGGTCACTGTAATTTTCTCGTCCGAAATCTGGAAAATATATAACCAACATGGGAATTTTCAGCATTTAAAAGAGTACAGCAACCGCCCCAAAGAAGGGATTGCATTGGCTTGATGTAAAATGATCAATATTCCTCCTGCGCTATAAATGGTAAAAGGAGCTAAACCTAAAAAGCTGCCAGCACTCTCCTGCTGATACCTAATACAGTGTAAACATAAATTAATAAATAGTGTGGCGCTCTAAAAATGAATACATAAATATATGTGTATAAACATAACCATTTGTACTACGTGACCAAATAAATATGTGACCAATTAATATAGTGAATTAATTGCAGTATATCCAAAAAAATATATATATATTGATAAAAATAAATACCTCAAATGATTTCAACAATAAACCTAGTATCCCCAGGTTATGTTGTTACATGACAAGCATACCATACAGTGATCATATATAATTAAATCCTGTATAAAGTGACCAACGTGCTAAAGTGCCAAAAAAATGTGCTAAAACATATATTTCAATTCTTGAATATTCTTAGAACACTCAGTCCTTCAAGTGATATCCAAATCATGCGATGTGTAGTGATAAAGATAGTGATTTGTGCCAAAAAACTCCTCTCCTACAGGTGGCTAGATTGCCTCCTCACCTCCTCCTGGTGACCACTAAGGGCCAGCAGGCTTGCAGGATCACCCTGGATCCTTATTCCACACCAGACCAGCAGCTCCTCTCCTTCTTTATTTATGTGAGACTCCCGTCTCTCTCCCTCCACCAGGATTCTGAAGGACAATGACTCACCAGTCCAGTGAGCCAGAAGAAAAAATGCCCTCTAAGTGCAGTAATTATTGACTCCTTTATTTTCCAAAAAGTAAAGAGCGACAACACTCACATTTTCTGTCAGTCCACCCTCCTCACGGATGTGTGGGTGTACTCCATGTGCCTGGGACTTCCTAGGTGTAGTAAGATGGCGTCTCACGCCGGAAATACGTCACCGCGCACCGGAAACTGCTGACTCGCGAACCTACGCGTTACGTCACTGACAACTCGTGACTTCCTCGGGGTATCGCTTGACAGGCCCAGTTCATCCCTTTATAGCTAGCCAAACAATTGCGAAGGGATTGGAACTAGTTATGTTCCTCCCTTGAGGACCTGCGAGAAAACAGAGAGGCTTTGCTCGGTCTATTCTCGGTCTATATAGACCGAGCAAAGCCTCTCTGTCTTCTCGCAGGTCCTCAAGGGAGGAACATAACTAGTTCCAATCCCTTCGCAATTGTTTGGCTAGCTATAAAGGGATGAACTGGGCCTGTCAAGCGATACCCCGAGGAAGTCACGAGTTGTCAGTGACGTAACGCGTAGGTTCGCGAGTCAGCAGTTTCCGGTGCGCGGTGACGTATTTCCGGCGTGAGACGCCATCTTACTACACCTAGGAAGTCCCAGGCACATGGAGTACACCCACACATCCGTGAGGAGGGTGGACTGACAGAAAATGTGAGTGTTGTCGCTCTTTACTTTTTGGAAAATAAAGGAGTCAATAATTACTGCACTTAGAGGGCATTTTTTCTTCTGGCTCACTGGACTGGTGAGTCATTGTCCTTCAGAATCCTGGTGGAGGGAGAGAGACGGGAGTCTCACATAAATAAAGAAGGAGAGGAGCTGCTGGTCTGGTGTGGAATAAGGATCCAGGGTGATCCTGCAAGCCTGCTGGCCCTTAGTGGTCACCAGGAGGAGGTGAGGAGGCAATCTAGCCACCTGTAGGAGAGGAGTTTTTTGGCACAAATCACTATCTTTATCACTACACATCGCATGATTTGGATATCACTTGAAGGACTGAGTGTTCTAAGAATATTCAAGAATTGAAATATATGTTTTAGCACATTTTTTTGGCACTTTAGCACGTTGGTCACTTTATACAGGATTTAATTATATATGATCACTGTATGGTATGCTTGTCATGTAACAACATAACCTGGGGATACTAGGTTTATTGTTGAAATCACTTGAGGTATTTATTTTTATCAATATATATATTTTTTTTGGATATACTGCAATTAATTCACTATATTAATTGGTCACATATTTATTTGGTCACGTAGTACAAATGGTTATGTTTATACACATATATTTATGTATTCATTTTTAGAGCGCCACACTATTTATTAATTTATATTGGCTTGATGTACCTGTTGTTATTCTCAATAAATGCCTTCTAATCTACCATCAAAAGTGCATTCTTTAAGACTTCGCGCGCTCCTTCTTTTCTACTATTCCAAGTATACGTGTGGAAACGACCTCAAGGCCGTACCTGGAAGGCAGCAGCCCAAACTCTAAGACGGTTTCCTGCCAATATCCACCATTGGGTACAACTGGCTGGAGGGACTTCTCCATGCAACCACCTATTTAACACCAGTGACTGATCCAGTCAGTCCAGCGCAGTCTTCAACACAAATATAATGCAAGTAACATGTACATTCTACACATTGTCTACAGTATGGGTCGGTTAAGACACATTGGGGTATGAAGACAGCTCTGTAAGAGTTAGCACGATATGGAGATAAACATGTGGTTACCAAAGGTAACAAAGGTTTCATCTATAGCCTGTTGTAAGTGTGTGCCTGTGATAAGTGGGATAGCCTCTTACAGGAGAGAGTTATTGTCAGCACTCTCTCCATGAGTGGTCCATCTCCCATAGCAACAGGAGCAGATCAGCACTGCAGGGGTCCTCGGTCTGTCCTTAGGTATGAAGGAGAAAGAGTTAAGTCAGTGCACGCATATAGTTTGTGCTAGGTGCACGGTGGAATTCCATTCCTGTACTGGGAGTGAGGTAGCGGAGATACATTGGACAGGTGGAGAGGTGAAGTGAAATAGTGGTGTATATTAACATCAAGAGAGTCAACTAGAGTTCAGTCATTTGTTCAGTCATTTGCCATGTGCAAGGCAGTGACCCTGTTTAAGGTGCCTAGTGTAGCCCAGAAGAACTCATCCTGGAGTAGGCCTCTCATGTGACCCACACTTGGTGCTGGAGAAAGGGAACATATAGGGAGCAACACCCACCTACCCTATAGACTCCTTTCTCTTTTATTTTGTATAAAAACCAGAATCTTGGCAGCCTGTCAGCCCTCTAATGCTGACTGCAACCTTTAGGCTCATTTACACCAGAATGCAGTGCAGTAAATCTGTGAAGGTGTGAAGGTGTGTGCTGAAGGTGTCAATGTAATGTTAACAACACCCCAAAGTCAGATCTCAAATGCAGTGCATTTGTCTGCACGCTCTACCATAAGATCTGGTCAGAGTGCATTTTTTAAAGTAATGCAGTCACTAAATTTGGTGTGATCCAGTACGAGTTCAGCCCTTTCAAAATATTTGGGTATCCAGTAAGATTTCAACCCTGAAAATTTGAAAATTGCACTGCACTGAATCATTTTCTGTATGCTTTTATTATGTTCTTCCTGTAATTGTGTTTTTATCTGGTATTTATGTTTACTGGCACAGTCAAAAACTGGGAGGTATGAATCTAACTCTCACCTTCTGACCTTGAAAAAGGCTGCATGACCATGCACACTAACTACAGGGACACTCCCTATATAGGGTGCATACTACAACCCTCCTGCCTCTGGTGCTGGTCCTCCTTTACCCTTCAACTGTGAATCAAACAGTGCAACAGGAATCATAAAGACACTGGTAACATGTCAGTGACATTGGAGAGAGTTGTGTTCTGTGTCCTTCTTCACTAAGAATGTAGTAACATACTCCATAGCATGACAGACTTCACTGACAACTAGGCAGACATTTATATATAAGATAAAAATATTCCTGGTTCATGATCAGTCTAAAAAAGTAAGGTGTAACCAAATACATTACTGGTTTTAATTGCACTCAGTGGTCATCACTCTTTATTCAGTAGGGTTTCTAATTTGTGGTCACGCTTGTGACAGAACCAATACACAGGTCAACAATACATAAATATACTCACCGACCTCTTTATTAAGTACACCTGTTCAATTGCTTGGTAACACAAATTGCTAATCAGGCAGCCACATGGCAGCAACTCAATGCATTTAGGCTTCTAGTTGTGGTAAAGACAACTTGCTGAAGTTCAAACCATGCATCAGACTTTAAACGTGGCATGGTTGGTGCAAGATTGGCAGTATTTCAAATACTGCTGATCCACTGGGATTTTCACGCACAACCATCTCTAGTGTTTACTGAGAATGGTCCCAAAAAGAGAAAATATTCAGTGAGCAGCAGTTGTCTGGATGACAATGCCTTGTTGATGTCAGAGGTCAAAGGAGAATGGGCAGACTGGTTCACATAGGCTCACCAAAATTGGACAATAGAAGATTGAAAAAACATTGTCTGGTCTGATGAATCTCAATTTCAGCTGCGAAATTCAGATGGTAGGGTCAGAATTTAATGTAGACAACATGAAAGCATGGATCCATCGGCCTTGTATCAGTGGTTCAGGCTGGTGGCGGTGTATTGGTGTGGGGGATATTTTCTTGGTACACTTTGGGCACCTTAGTACCAGTTGAGCATCGTTTAAATGCCATGGCCTACCTGAGTATTGTTGCTAACCATGTTCATCCCTTTATGACTACAGTGTATGCATCTTCTGATGGCTACTTCCAGCAGGATAATCCATCATGTCACAAAGCTCAAATCATCTCAAACTGGTTTCTTGAACGTGACAATGAGTTCACTGTACTCCAATGGCCTTCACAGTCACCAGATCTCAATCCAAAAGAGCACCTTTGGGATGTGGTGGAACGGGAGGTTCACATCATGGATGTGCAGCCGACAAATCTGCAGCAATTGCTTGATGCTATCATGTCGATATGGACCAAAATCTCTGAGGAATGTTTACACACCTTGTTGAATATATGCCATGAAAAATTAAGAAGGCAGCTCTGAAGCAGGGGTGTATCTGCCGCAAGGCAAACAAGTTGTTTGCCAGTTTACAGGGGGGTGGCATGCCCCCCCAGGCAGAAGGGACACAGTGTGTACAGGGTCGCCATGGGTGAGGATACAGCCAAGCCGACACACAAGGAGGGTCATCCGGGCCAAGGGACCGGCTGCAGAGGAGAGCAGAGTGGTGGGCGGATCCCCCGTGTGCACTGGGGCCTGCTGTCAGTGTGCGCCGGGATGTGCAGGATGGCCAGAAGGTGCCAGAGGAGGAGGAAGAAGAAGAGGACGAGGTCAGGGTGGAGGAGCCGCCCGCTCTTTTGCAGCCACCGCCAGAGATCCTGGGGAAGATGGAACACAGGCGCCCCTCCTTGAGTGATGCTGATACCATCTGGAGGAGCCCCTGCTGGACAGGTAAGTGCTTGGAGGACTGGTGCTTCCCCACTCCTGTCTCACCGCCCCCCCGACACACTGCCCCCTACCTGTTCTACTTCCCTCCCCCGTCCCATTGCCCCCCATCCATCACACTGCCCCCTGCCACACTGCCCCTACCTGTCACCTGCCCCACACCTGTTCTACTTCCCCGCTCCTGTCCCCCACATTATCCCACTACCCCCATTTCTCCCCACTGCCCCTCACCTGTCCCTCTGCACTCCTCCTGTCCCACTGCCTCGATCCTGTCCCATGCCCCCCGTCATGCTGCCCCCCACCTGTCCCTCTGCGCTCCTCCTGTCCCACTGCCCCTCACCTATCCCTCTGCGCTCCTCCTGTCCAGCTGCCTCGATACTGTCCCATGACCCCCATCACGCTGCCCCCTACCTGTCCCTCTGCACTTCTCCTGTCCCACTGTCCCTTACCTGTCCCTCTGCACTCCTCCTATCTCGCTTCCCCTATCCTGTCCCATGCCCCCCGTCACGTTGCCCCCCACCTGTCCCTCTGCGCTCCTCCTGTCCCACTGCCCCTCACATGTCCCTCTGCACTCCTCCTATCCCGCTGCTCCTATCCTGTCCCATGCCCCCCCCATCATGCTGCCCCCTTCCTGTCCCTCTGTGGTCCTCCTGTCCCACTGCCCCTCACCTTTCCCTCTGTACTCCTCCTGTCCCAATGCCCCTCACTTGTCCCTCTGCACTCCTCCTGTCCTGCTGCCCCTATCCTGTCCCATGCCCCCCATCGTGCTGCCCCCCACCTGTCCCTCTTCACTCCTCCTGTCCCACTGCCCCTCACCTGTCCCTCTGCACTCCTCCTGTCCCACTGCCCCTCACCTATCCCTCTGCGCTCCTCCTGTCCAGTTGCCTCGATCCTGTCCCATGCCCCCATCACGCTGCCTCCCACCTGTCCCTCTGCACTCCTCCTGTCCCACTGCCCTGATCCCTTCCCTCTGCGCGCCTTCTGTCCCGCTGCCCCTATCCTGTCCCTCTGTGCTCCTCCTGTCCCGCTGCACCGATCCTGTCCCATGCCCCTGTCAGGCTGCCCCCCACCTGTCCTTCTGCTCTCCTCCTGTCCCACTGCCCCTCACCTGTCCCTCTGCGCTCCTCCTGTCCCACTACCCCTCACCTGTCCCTCTGTGCTCCTCCTGTCCCGCTGCCCCAATCCTGTTCCATGCCCCCCGTCACACTGCCCCCCACCTGTCCTTCTGCTCTCCTCCTGTCCCACTGCCCCTCACCTGTCCCTCTGCGCTCCTCCTGTCCCACTACCCCTCACCTGTCCCTCTGCGCTCCTCCTGTCCCGATCCTGTCCCATGCCCCCCGTCACGCTGCCCCCCACCTGTCCCTCTGCACTCCTCCCGTCCCTCTGCATGCCTCCTGTCCCACTGCGCTCCTCCTGTCCCACTGCACTCCTCCTGTCCCTCTGTGCTCCCCCTGTTCCTCTGCACTCCTCCTGTCTCACTACCCCTCTCCTGTCCCATGCCCCCCGTCATGCTGCCCCTCACCTGTCCCTGTGCCTCCCCACCATCACTCTGCCCCCCATCATGCTGCCCTCCCCCTGTCACGCTGCCTCCCTCTTGTCCTGCTATCCCCCCACCTGTCCCAATGGCCTACTTCTGTCCTGATATCCCCCGTCATGCTGCCCCCCTCCTGTCCCACTGCCCCCTTCCTGTCCTGAGGCCCCCCATCACGCTGCCCCCTCCTGTCTCGCGACCCCTTATGTCACACTGCCTTCCATCATGTTCCTGTCCTGAAGAGGTGGATCTTAAATAGCAAACGGAGGGACAAATTTAGATGGGGGGTGCCCGATTTTAATCTTGCCTAGGGCAGCACAAAACCAAAATACACTACTGCTCTGAAGGCAAAAATGGGTTCAACCTGTTACTAGCAAGGTGTACCTAATAAAGTGGCCAATGAGTGTAGATCATCAGATGTTGTCACAAAAGTCCCTACACCATTAGATCCTACAGAACTTATATCCAGTTATATTCTGCACAATTAGATGCACAATGCATCCAATGTTTTTAAAGAAATTAAATGAGCCGACTAGAACTAGTACCTGAGGTTGCCTATTCTACATTTGCACAGCTCTTACTATGAAGAAGCCTTTCCTATGCAAATATGTTGTGTCTAAAAACAAGCATACCTATATTACAAAATGTCCTTGCTTATACAGGCCCACAATGCCCTCCACAACTGGAGATCCATGAGGGAGGAGGCAAAGAAAAAATATGATAAAGAAATCCATTACAGATCTGGTTGACAAAAAAAGGGGGAAGATAGCCCTCCTTTCTGAACCAGACCGGGCCACATGCCCTCAACATGGCAGGGGGATAGCAAAGCTTCTTATCCCCATGCTGATGAGGATAAAAGCCTATTGGTGGTTTTGGGGGTCTAAGGGTGGAGGGCTCATGGGAATATGGAAATCTCATGATGTAAATTCATCAATCATGTAGTCTAGGGACGCAGGTCTATGTCAATCATGGCTACCTAAAATGCATTTCTGTGTTTTGTTTGTGTGAAAATTTGTATTTGATAAACAGCTGTGCAAATATTCTTCAACAGGTAAAATTGCAACTAAAGCCATTTTATTCTCCAGGGTCTCTGCTTTCAGAAAATATATCATTTTGGGGGGTTCTATGTAATTTTCTAGCAAAAAATGCTGATTTTGTCATGTACAGTGGGGCAAAAAAGTATTTAGTCAGCCACCAATTGTGCAAGTTCTCCCACTTAAAAAGATGAGAGAGGCCTGTAATTGGCATCATAGGTAGACTTCAACTATGAGAGACAAAATAAGAAAAAAAACTCCAGACAATCACATTGGCTGATTTGGAAAGAATTTATTTGTAAATTATGGTGGAAAATAAGTATTTGGTCACCTACAAACAAGCACGATTTCTGGCTCTCACAGACCTGTACCTTCTTCTTTAAGAGGCTCCTCTGTCCTGCACTCATTACCAGTATCAATGGCACCTGTTTGAACTTGTTATCAGTATAAAAGACACCTGTCCACAACCTCAAACAGTCACACTCCAAACTCCACTATGGTGAAGACCAAAGAGCTGTCAAAGGACACCAGAAACAAAATTGTAGACCTACACCAGGCTGGGAAGACTGAATCTGCAATAGGCAAGCAGCTTGGTGTGAACAAATCAACTGTGGGAGCAATAATTAGAAAATGGAAGACATACAAGACCACTGATAATCTCCCTCGATCTGGGGCTCTACGCAAGATCTCACCCCGTGGGGTCAAAATGATCACAAGAACGGTGAGCAAAAATCCCAGGACCACACAGGGGGACCTAGTGAATGACCTGCAGAGAGCTGGGACCAACGTAACAAAGGCTACCATCAGTAACACACTACGCCACCAGGGACTCAGATCCTGCAGTGCCAGACGTGTCCCCCTGCTTAAGCCAGTACATGTCCGGGCCCGTCTGAAATTTGCTAGAGAGCATTTGGATGATCCAGAAGAGGATTGGAAGAATGTCATATGGTCAGATGAAACCAAAATAGAACTGTTTGGTAGAAACACAACTCGTCGTGTTTGGAGGAGAGAGAATGCTGAGTTGCATCCAAAGAACTCCATACCTACTGTGAAGCATGTGGGTGGCAACATCTCCGCAAAGGGACCAGGACGACTGATCCATGTACAGGACAGAATGAATGGGGCCATGTATCGTGCGATTTTGTGTGCAAACCTCCTTCCATCAGCAAGGGCATTGAAGATGAAACGTGGCTGGGTCTTCCAACATGACAATGATCCCAAACATACCGCCCGGGCAATGAAGGAGTGGCTTCGTAAGAAGCATTTCAAGGTCCTGGAGTGGCCTAGCCAGTCTTCAGATCTCAACCCCATAGAAAACCTTTGGAGGGAGTTGAAAGTCCATGTTGCCCAGCGACAGCCCCAAAACATCACTGCTCTAGAGGAGATCTGCATGGAGGAATGGGTCAACATACCAGCAACAGTGCGTGCCAACCTTGTGCAGACTTACAGGAAACGTTTGACCTCTGTCATTGCCAGCAAAGGATATATAACAAAGTTTTGAGATGAACCTTTGATATTGACCAAATACTTATTTTCCACCATAATTTGCAAATAAATTCTCTCCAAATCAGCCAATGTGATTGTCTGGATTTTTTTTTTCATTTTATCTCTCAGAGTTGAGGTCTTCCTATGATGCCAATTACAGGCCTCTCTCATCTTTTTAAGTTGGAGAACTTGCACAATTGGTGGCTGACTAAATACGTTTTTGCCCCACTATATGTTAGAGGCCAAAATTGGCCCGGACAGAAAGTGGCTAAGAACGTTGGGGTTGTTAAATTCACCTTTTGACAGGGAGCAAGGAAACAATTACACACATTTCGATTATAACAGGAATTTTTTGTTACACTTGCATGAATGTTGAGACATTCGCTAAGCAAGTTCTTTTATAGATCTGCTCATAAGTCTCATGTGACAATCTTATCTAAAAATTTGTGGATATTGAAACTTTGTTCTGGACGTTGTAGCAGTTGTGATGCAGCCAGGTACAAAGAAAACTCTTCAATCAGGTACATAGCAATTTTTGTTTATATCCACTGAACAAGACTAGGTAAATGAAAAAACAGAGGAATCTTTTAAATGGAAGTTCACATTAGCATTACTCAATGACCAGCATATAACACATGCACCTTAATAAATGTATAGCATGTTTGACATTGATCAACTCCTGTTGTCCAGCAATCAGCATTGGAAACTGCTGACCTTTTACCAGCAACACCGTGTAGTTTTGGAAAGATGAAGTTTGAGGAGCTGTTGTTACATCCATAACAGTGAATTAGTGATATGTGAGGATACTGAAGGATGATCTGAGACATAGGATAGGTCTGGGTGTTGTTAGCATAAGGATGGTATTGAAAGCCATGGGAGGCTATCAACTGACCAGAGATGTGTAGGTAGAGAATAAAAGGGTCTTATAAATGATCCTTGGAGGATAGATAGAGAAAGAAAAAAAGAAAGAAAGAAAAAAGAAAGAAAGAAAGAAAGAAAGAAAAGAAAGAGAGAGAGAGAGAGAAAGAAAGAAAGAAAGAAAGAAAGAAAGAAAGAAAGAAAGAAAGAAAGAAAGAAAGAAAGAAAGAAAGAAAGGAGAGTAGCAATAGAGCTGTTTGTGAGTTCTTAGATGGGTAGGAGGAGAACCAGAAAAGAGCAGAGGAGTTTTTTGAGGGAGAGAGAGTAGTCAACTGTATCAAAGACATCAGAAAGGTCTAATAGTATGAGTACAAATTAATGGCCATTATTTTTAGCAGTCAGTAAGTCGTTATCGAAAGACAGACTGTAAGGGGTCGAGAAGGTTGTTACCAGTGAGGTAGCAGCTCAAACAGCTGTAAATTAGGCACTCTAGAAGGTTGAAGATAAACAGGAGCAAAAAAATGGGTCTTAAAAGAGAAGCATGGGTTATAAAAAAAAAAATTTATACTCACCTAGGTGGATGCAGCATCGATCCGATGCTGCATCTGTCCCCCGCCAACTCAAAGACTGAAAACTAGACATGTGAATGCTGGAAATTTACATTTAGTTTTGTATCAGATACATTCATTCCTTGAAGAATTTTGTTTCATCATATCATTCTGTTTTCCTCATGTTGAACCGATTCGTTTTTGGAATTTGTTTTATATTTCTGAATTCGTTTTGTATATTCTTTGCTTCAGGTGGATTTGAAAAAAATTGCAGATGTTCCGAAAGATTCCTATATATTCACTGACCTACAAAACTGTCCACCATACTGCCCCGAACTACATCACTGACCTAATATCCAAGTACCGCCCAGCACGCACACTCCGCTCCTCACAAGACCTCCTTCTCTCTAGTTCCCTGGTCTCCTCCTCCCATGCCCGCCTCCAGGACTTCTCCAGGGTGTCACCCATCCTCTGGAACTCCCTTCCCCAACCCATCAGATTATCACCTACTCTCCTCTCCTTTAGGCGCACCCTGAAAACCCATCTCTTCAGGGAAGCCTACCTCACCCCCTGCTAACTTGCTGACCTCCTCCACTCTTCCTACCACTCCATCCCCCACAGCTATCTCCTCCTGTACCACTATCCCATCCCTTCTAGATTGTAAGCTCGAAAGAGCAGGGCCCTCAATCCCCTCATGTTTTGCATTGTATCGGTATTGTTCTGTCACATATTCTGTCTCCCTTTGTAATGTACAGCGCTGAGTGAACTATTGGCGCTTTATGAATACTGTATAATAATAATAATAATAATATTCAGTATATTATTGAATTGGACAGATATGAATCGGAAGGATTCTATATTTTCATACTCTTGTCCAACCCACCAAGAGAAATGGCATGAGCTGATTGGACAATATCGGCTGGAGTTATGAACATCCGATTTAATGAAAGTAGCAAAATATTGATCCATTTGTTATCCGAATCGGAATTATTGAATGCATTTATAAATGTAATTCCCCATGGGCCTGAACTACTATTGTATGTGATGTCATCCGAAAGAAACAAATGAAAGAAATGCATTAGTTGATTTTGTTATAACTTTTTTTGGATTAACCACTTGCCCTCCAGAGGATTTACCCCCCTTCCTGACCAGGCCATTTTTTGCGATATGCGCTGCGTTACTTTGACTGACAATTGGGTGGTCATGCAACACTGCACCCAAATTAAATTGACGCCCTTTTTCCCACAAATAGAGCTTTCTTTTGGTGGTATTTGAAGACCTGTGCATTTTTTATTTTTTGCACAAAAAAGACTGACAATTTTGAAAAACCTATATTTTTGACTTTTTACTATTAAACATGTCCAGTAAAAAATCTAATTTCTTCATAAACTTAAGGCCAAAATGTATTCTGCTATATGTCTTTGCTAAAAAAAACCCCAATACGTGTAAATTAATTGTTCTATGTCAAAGTTAAACCGTTTACAAATGGAGGTATATATACTGGAATTTAAAATTATTTTTTTTTACTAGTAATGGTGTGATCAGCGACTTAATGCAGCAGGCATTCTGACACTGGGGGGAACTGACTTGGTGTCACTGGCATCCCCAGTGACACCAATACAATGATCAGTGCTAATAAAAAGCACTGATACTGTGCTAATGGCACTGGGCAGGAAGGGGTTATCATGTGGGGCGATCAAAGGGTTAACTGTGTGCTGTTTTACTATCTGGGCTGTGTGTGATTTACACTGTAATCACACTGCTTTGTATAGCTGTGCCATGCAGAGTAATACAAAGCAGTGTGCAGGAGCTGAGAGGGGAGAGATCTATATTGTTTACATACAGTTCTCTCCCCCCATTGGAAATACTTAGAGTTCACCGGGTGCTGGTGGGGAATCATCAGCGATGATTGACAGCCAAGGCCGTGAACTGCAAAATCACATATATACTGTATATATGTGATTTTGCGCATCCGTGCCGCCCTGTAGCAGTATTTCTGCTATAGGGCGGAACAGAAGTGGTTAATTGACATTTGTCACAATGTCCATTCGGAGATTCATATGCATCAGAATCTCCGAAGCTGAAATTTTGTCCAAAAAAAGAATTGTAACAAAACAAAATGCATGTGTCTACTGAGAACTGAACAATCAAACACCACTGATCTCTCAGTTCTCCCTTCTGCTCTGAGCAGAGAGCAGTGACTGTCAGTCACCAGCTCTTTTTTCTGCCCTCCTGTGCTCAATGGAGCCCTGGGCTGTGGAGGGGCCAGTAGAGGCTTACTCAGGTTCTCAGTAACTTGCTGACATGCTGAGCCAGGTGTCAGTTCAGGCATCTGGGTGGTTCCTTTAAAGTCGAGATCTTGCCTGAGCTTGAACAGGATGAGTGACGTCAGCCAACAGTGGGCTTAAGTTCTCTGTAGGCTGAGAATGTATCACAGGAGTGCAGAATGAACTGACAACATTGTCCACTTTTAAGTTATGGTGGTAGTGGTTACATTAAAATACTCTTAAGAGATTTGCAATTGTTGAAATTACAATTAAAGAAATAATGACTTGATATATAGGTGGAATACATATATCATTTATGCAGGAGTTACGCTTATCTCCATTATCTCCTGTTCACCAAAAAAAATATAAGCCAAAGAGCTGGGAGCCATAATGGGCCAAAATTTTCCTTGCATGGTCTCTGTCTATTACATATTCCTTACTATTAACAGGCACTACCATGAGAAGGTTGTCCCAAATTTAGTAGCAATTCTAAGCAATGGATACATTTAAAGAGTTCGGAAAATAAAGAGGAGCACAAAGAAGGAAGCTAAATAAACCTAACAATATAATTACATGGAAAATAGCTCTTCTATTAGCCCCAAGGAATATACTTGTACAATATACCCCTAAATATAGGTGACTGACAACTGCAGACAGCTTTTTGTTATGTTGCTTAGCAACCCAATTTCACTTCTAGAATATATTTTACTGTAAGAACATATATGTATCCTTTTATTAGTATGGTAAATGATTTAGGAACATTACGGTTAACTACTAATTTCAATGACATCTGAATAGTACCTTATTAATATAAAATTGAGGATATGCATAGAGAAAAATAATTAGAATTTTTTTTTTATTGCTGTTTGAGATATAAGATGACAGTAACACTAGTTACATGTTAATAGAGTGGAAACGTCTAGTTTTATTTTTACGAAACAACCTAACCATTAGCAATATAGATTTTGCATTTATATTTTTTTACCTTTTCAATTATATGGTTAAAAAATGCATTATTTACTTGTGACAATTGTCTTCTTGTTTTGGAATTCAGCCAAGGTGTCCTGTTGACCTTAAATATTGCTGAGTTATTTCTAATATGGTTTCAAATTGATGGAATGCTGCTGGCAGATTGCTTTCTGCAACATGCTTACCTAATGAGATGCCGTTACTTAGCAACTGCTATAACAAGTTATATGTTAATACCTCACACTTTCGATTTTTGATTTCTAATTATTTTCACATGCATGTTTAATTTTTTTTCTTGTTGTCTGCTTTTAATATTGATTGTGTTTTTAGATTTTATTCTGTATTATTAGTCAGTATACCATTACAAATTGTGTTCTGAACATTCATACAGGTTTTAGTAAACTATTTATTTATATTTAAGTTAGGAAGACACTTTTATAAAAGTACTTACATCTGCTTTTGTGAGTTTTTATGATCAGAATTCTTCTACCTCTATATTCCTATGTATTACAACAGAGTTAATTATAAAATAATTCCCAATTTCTGCACACATATATTTTAGTCATGCTGGCTATTTTTTTTAGCAGGAAGTAACAGGTCCAAGATGGTTACACATCAGTCTTTTCTTCTTTTTCCTAAAGACAGGATCTGCTAAATAATTTATATAATTACAGTCATTTTTCATGTTTAAGTATTTCTGAACTGGAACTTGTCAGTCAACTAGCTTGGAAAGTAAAAATCCAGAATGATGTATACAAAAAAAATGAAGCTGATGATCCCAGCTTACGGCATACTGCAGAGCCTGTACTCTCTTTATTTGGGGTTGTAAACGCCCCAGACTCAGTTATGTTCGATTTACACTACCCAAGCTGGCCTGTTCAGGGGTGGACTGACAACTCATGGGGCCCCCGGGCAATAGGGGATCATGGGGCCCCTGTGTCCTTGCCCAAACTCAAAAAAGCCTATGAAAAAGGTACCAGGGGCATCTCATGGGGTCCTCTACTGAACCTGGGCCTTCGGGCAATGCCGAGTTTCCAAATGGTCAGTCCGCCCCTGGGCCTGTTTGACATTTATAAATATTTAGATAAACAGATATATATCCAGATACTATCTATGTTGCACCAACCATTTAGTTCAGTAAATGCACATTAATTAATCAATCATAATGAATCAATAAATAAACATTTACTAAAATAAAATGAAAATCCTTGTGTTTCAATACTCAATGTTTAAAATTCAATCATATAGTGGTACACCAAATACACAAAACTTATGTTTGGAAATAAAGTTCCAATGTTTTATTATGTTCACCACATGTATAACTCGTTTCCTCAACTTTCTCAGTCACAGTTCGGTGAGTGCCGCCACCACCACTGTGCTCACCTCCTGCTTTTGACCTGTGAACAAACCAAGTGAACATACCCCACTGGGATTCACTCCAGGTACTGCTGCATCGTTAAAGGTGTTCCTCCATATCCCATTCATAAACAGGAATGGACGTATGGCCCCTTTAACCACTTGTCTACAGGGCACTTTCACCCTCTTCCTGCCCAGGCCAATTTTCAGCTTTCAGCACTGTTGCACTTTGAATGACAATTGCGCAGTCATGCAACACTGTACCCAAACCAAATTTTTATAATTTTTTTTGAGACAGACAGAGCTTTCTTTTGGTGGTATTTAATCACCGCTTTTTTATTTTTTGCTAAACAAACTAGAAAGAGACAACATTTTGAAAAGTTTTTCCTATTTTCTGTTATAAAATTTTGTAAATAAGTAATTTTTCTCCTTCACTGAGGTGTGCTGATGAGGCTGCACTAATAGGCGGCATTGATAGGTACTGACAGGCATCATTGATGGGCACTAAAAGGCAGCACTGATGGGCACTGATATGTGGCACTGATTGGCAGTGAGAAGTGGCACTGATTTCCAATAATAGGTGAAATTGATAGGTACCGATAGACTGCACTGATAAGGAGGCACTGATGGGCATTGACAGGCATCACTGATGGACACTGAATGGCAGCAATGATGGGCACTGATATGAGGAACTGATAGGTGGCACTGATGGGCACTGATTGGTGACATTGGGCACTGATAGGCAGCACTGACTGGCACTGATTGGCATTGATCGGCAATGACAGGTAGCAGTAATGGGCACTGATAGGCAGTACTGACTGGCACTGATAGGTGGTACTGATTGGCACTAATAGGTGGCACTGATGGGTACTGGTAGAGTGCACTGATAAGGAGGCACTGATAGGCAGCACTGATGGGCATTGAGAGGCATCGCTAATCGGCACTGAAAGGCAGCTCTGATGGGCACTGATATGTGGCATTGATGGGCACTGCATCTCTTGTGACATGCTTTCCATTTGATTTTATTTCTCTTGTGAGTATTTTACTTTTTATCAATAAATCTCATTTTTAAAGGTAATGCACTAGGCACGTGCACCCTCTTTTGGTCTCTTCATATACATTTCTCTTTGGATTTCAATGGTCCGTTGAGGGCAGCAAGGCTTGCATTTCTTTCATACACATGTGGGGATATTGACATTGTGGAGTCCATTGTACAGTGCAGGAGCTCAGGCATTCGGTTGCTTTTTTCTTCCTACCAAACTGATTAGCGGCAATGATGGGCACTGAAAGACAGCACTCATAATCAGATGTTCCCTTTGAAGAATGCAGCTTACCAGCTCTGTCAGCGTGAGGAGAGGACTGCCAATAACCAGCATTTCCTGTTTACATGTGATCAGCTGTGATTGGACACAGATGATCACATGGTAGAGCCTACTGTACGTCATTGGCTCTCTACCGAGATCAGTGGTCCACCACCAAACGCCATGCCGCTCGTCCCCGGGGGCTCGCATGTGCAGCTAGAGTGGGAGGCCTGTGCTTGGATCAAGGGTCTGGTAAGAACTTGGGGGGGGCATTTTTTGTGGGGTTGAGGTTCCTCTTTAAAGTCCTACGAGGTCTAAAGGGCCTGGTAAGGCTTGTGGGGAACCCTATGCACTTTTTAAAAAAACTGTTTACTGTGGGGTCCCTCCTAACCTTCCCACCAGACCTAAAGGACCTGGATTAGGGGGGTGAACCCAATGCTGTTTTTTTTAAATGTATTTTTGTTTTATTTTAATTTTTTTTATATTATTTTTTAAGATTAGAATTTATGTATTATTTTGAATGGGGAGAGTATTCTCCCCTTTGTGGGGTGGAGACTGTGCACTGTGAGAGTGCAGTGCATTGTGGGGTGTTTGGCGGGCGAACAGTTGGTGGTGCCTTCACACCGTAACCCTTCAGAGATATTCTTGACGAGTGCAGGATTGCACCCTGCTCTAAAAATGTAAATTCTATGCACCTGTCACACAGTGTGTTGAAAAAATGGGCCTTGGGTGTTGGTGCCTGTGCGCTGTAACCCCTTATAGTTACTCTTGATGAGTACAGGAACTGGCACTGTTTTAAAAAACTAAAATGATATGCACTTGTTACACAGGTACAGAAAATTTGGCCTTGGGTGTTGGTGGTGCCGGAACACTGTCACCTCCTCACAACTGATTTAAACCTCTAATTGCCGTACTACTGTGTCACAACTGTGTGCATTGCATGGCAATCATGGGTTTAAATCAAGTGGTGAGGTGGCAACATATTGCTTCCTCACCACCTGTCAAACACACTTGGATCGCTTTGCAGAGGAGCAGCAGTGCCTGCTGCACTTGTGAATGAGCCCTTAGTTGCAACCAGCAGCAGCACTCTTAGGGCTCATTCACATGTAGTTGTGGGGATGGGGTAAAACCCTGTGGTTGAGTCAGAGTTTTACTGCCCCCAATCCCCACCCCCTTTAGCACCTGAGGCAGCAGCTGAAGGTGTACACATGTTGCAGCAGAAATTACACGCTCTGTTGTTTTTGGTGGGTGCTAATATCTGTCAATTGAGACCCATTCAAGTAAATGGGGCCACTATGCAAATGCCCCACAACTGCATACCTCTGCGGGGTCCAAGGGGTTAAAGCAATTGGTGAGAAAGCAACACATCCCTGCCTATTTATCCCCTTGTTTGCTGTACTGCACAAGGTTGCAAGGCACTTGCAGAGCGGTCTCATTCACTTGAATGAGTCATGCTTGGCAGGAGCTACACCCACCAACTATGATAGGGGATAAAAGCCAACACTACAGAGGAGACTCATGCTCTGTACCACAGCTCCAAATTTACATGCAGTCCCTCTGCATTGCATTCTGTTTGATGCTCTGGGATGCGGGTCAGCAAGCCCTGATCATGATCTACCAGTCACCTGGCTGAGATCTACTGGTTGCTGACCCCTGCTGTATCCCCTCACAGTTTTTCTTGCTGAGTGCAGGATTTGGCCCTGATGTTAAAAATTGGTAAAGTCAGATAAATTGTAAAAAAAGTTAATTATATCCACCTGCCAAACAGGTTCAGAAATAATTGGGTCTTGGGTTTTGGTCGTGCCTTAAACCAAAAACATTGTTGAAAGCTAGAATAATCAGGATTCAGGAATAGGATAGGCAGCATAGGCAGTCTTCAAGGGATCTCAGAACCCTAACAAATTTAATCAGTTACATCAGCATCAGGGGTTTTATAGCTGCTGTTGATCCAGGAGTGATTTATTTTCAAAAATGTCAGCCGGTCAACGGAGTCTATGGACAGATGCACTCTTTTATCCATCACAAAACCTCCAGCGGCATTGAATGTATGTTCAGAAATCATGCTGGATGCAGGATAGGCCAGTAGCTTGATTGCATATTGAGCACGTTCTATCCAGTGTTCCATCCTCAAGACCCACTAACCCAGTGGATCCTCAGTCAGAAAGGTCTCCAAGTCTTCTCTTGCCTCTAGATAATCCTGCACCATATGATGCAGACGCTGCCAATGGGTGCTAAAGAATTGTTTAAAGGCATCAGTCAGACACCTGCCTTCTCCACCACTCTTCCTTTGGCTGAACAAAGCTTTAGAAACATGTTGTCCAGGAAATGGTAACCTCCAAGTGTCTGGAAAGGTGTTACACAAATTTTTCTTCAAGGCGTCCTGAAGAATTTTTATCCTCTGCTCCCTCTGTGAAGACAGGATGAGCTCTGCAACTTTACCCTTGTAACTTGGATCAAGAAGAGTTGCCAACCAGTAATGATCCCTCTCCTTGATACCACAAATCCTTGAGTTCTTTCGCAGGCTTTGCAGAATCAGGAGCCCATGCAGTGTAAGTTTGAGGAGGCATGAGATTCTGAGTCCTGTGGGTCACTGAGGATGACACAATCAGGAATTACCTCCTCTCAGCCACATATTACTCCTGGCTGGGTTTCTGGGGACTAAAAACCATCCCTTGAAGACTGCCATATGTTATCCTCTACTTCCTTGCTGCCACAATCCTCCTCGTCTTCCTCCTGTCTGTTCTGCGGCCCCACAGGAATGGTATCTGCATAAAGGGGGCCTTGAGAGGAAAGGAAGTCCCCGTCTTCCTCCCGCTGTTCTGCCTTAAGTGCCCTGTTCATGATTCCACGCAGTATGTGCTCCAGCAAGAAGACTAGAGGGATAGTGTTACTGATGCATGCATTGTCGCTAATCACCATCCTTGTGGCCTCTTCATATGGTGACAGGGCAGTGCATGCGAACTTCATCAGCAGCCACTAGCATGGCAAAAAGAAGCCAAGCTCCCCTGAGCCTGTTCTTGTGGCATAGTCACACAAGTACTCATTGATGACCCTCTGCTGCGTCTGCAGTGGCTGCAGCATTGCCAATGTTGAGTTCCACCTGGTGGGCATGTCAGAAATGAGGCAGTTGGTGGGAAGGTTGAATTCCTGTTGAATATCAGCCAGCCAGCCGAACACTGGCTGTTTATGACTACCGGAAATGGCCACAGATTTTTCTGGCCTGCCTCAGAAGATCTTGTAAGTCTGGGTACCTGTTCAAGAAATGCTGCACCACCAAATTTAGGACATGTGCCAAGCATGGAACATTTGTCAACTGTTCATGTTGCAGGATGAAGAGAAGGTTGGTGTCATTGTAGCATACAACCATTCCTGGCTCAAGCTACCGTGATGTCAACCACCTCTGAGCCTACCCCTGCAGAGCTGACAGAATCTTTGCCTGTCCCCTAGACATACCAGCAGATAGCAGCACCCTGCACCTGTGGAGTTCTGTCGTGTGATGCAATAAGGTGTCTGCCCTTATGCCTGTCACTGGAGGACATCCTGTCTCATTGGAGTTGTGCCTCCTCCTCACTTTCCTCCTCTTCTCTCTCAGGCATCCAAGTACAGTCATTGACCTCATCATCCCTTCTCTCCTCCTCACTGGAGACAACTTGGCAGAATTCTGAGGCTAGGGTAACATGACTGCCAATTTCTTGTCAGTCATTGGCACCTCCGCTCTCTAGGCTCATATCACTCACATCCTCAACCTGGGAACCAACATCAGAGAATTCAGATTGCTGCGCATCCTCCAGCAGCATCCAACTGACACTACGAATGAATAATTCAGGTGACTCCTCCATGCATGATGGTGGGGCAATGGAAAGAGTAGCTGTATTGGACAAGGAGCCTGTGGAATAGGCCTCTTTGGCAGCTGCGGTGGAAGGTGAACTAGTATGAGCCTGGATGACAGAAGATGAGGAGGATAAGGATGGCTTAGTTATTCACTCCACCACCTCTTCTGCATGTTTTGTCAGAAATGGGAAAAACAGCTTGAACTTGCTCTCACTGATGAGGAGTGGGAAAGAATCCTAACCCATTTACGCAAGGGCTCAGTGAACGTAACCTTACAAGAAACAGGTTACAAAGTACTCTAGAGCTGGTACAGAACACCTATGCAGCTGCATAAATTCTTCCCTTCAACCTCCCAACTATGTTGGAGATGTGAATCTCAACCAGGCTCCTTACTACATATTTGCCAACATTCTGGAGAGAGATACCTGATGCTATACTTAAAATAACTACTCATACACTGGATTTTTCCCCTGCACAATATCTACTACACCACTCTTCTCTTCCGAAGTCCACATACAGTATCATAGGTCCCTAGCTATGCATCTTGTAAATGCAGCCAGGCACTCAAAATGGGGCACCACAACTCCTCCAATACTCAAAAAATTATATCTCCTCATCCAACAAACAGCTGAAATGGAGGGGATGACCAGCATTGCAAGGGACAATCCTTCTGAATTTATTAAATACATGGGCATGCTGGTACCACTTTCAAGAGTTGACAAACCCTGTGCTGACACAATCCCCAACCCTATAAAAAGGTGGAATTTTTCAGATGCTTAGACTGACTGGACCTCATGAGAGCCGAAGAGATATGTTACTCTTCCTCCCTTCTTTATATAGCTGCTCTTACATTTCTAAACTTTATCTTGGCCTTCTTTTACATTGACCATTCACCAAACATCCTTTCCTACACCCCTATCCACATCCTTCCCCTCCCTCTTCCCACACCCTCTTCTATTTTCTTGCCTTCCTAGGCCGTCCCTCCTCTAACCAACCTCCCCCCCTTCTTTTTTTTCCAAGCTTCTTCTACTACTCCTCCCCCCTACTCCTTCCCTGTTTACCCTATGCCTTATCCAACCTTGACAACCTAAGTCCACATTGTCAACTAAACTTATAAGACTAACAGTGAGGCCCAAGGTACATAAGCATGCTTATGTAATCTCCATCTGATTCTCTGCTTGAAAACCATAGTTAACATGATATTACCTGTTATTTATTTGCATTTTTGTTTATATGTAGTCGGGGAAGTTCCACTTTAAGGTTTTGTTCCCTGCTACCCATAAACATATGGACACCTTTGGGGAGCGGGTACCCAGTTTTGACAGGTGCCCGCTCCCACTTCTGCTGTGAGCGGTGAACTGACCTTGGCTTGTGTCCTGACTCTACCTTTTATTCCTGTAGGCAGATGCAGTTTATCCTCTATTCTGTAGGCTGTTTTGTGTTGCTGTGCTGCTGTACAGATGGTGGGATGCTTGGAGGAACATTTTTCCTCTGCAGATTCCATAAGTGTCACCAAGGAATCAGTGGCTCGACTGGACACTGCAACACTGGGTGACCTTGATGGCCATCTTTAGTGTGGGTAATGCTAATAAATAGCAGTGCTCCACTGTATTTGTGAAAATATTAAAAAAATACACCTGCACTGCACATATGAAATAATGCCATGCTGCTTTCACATTAACCCAAAGTTATAATTAAATATATAAGTGCACAAAAAACAATAACATGCTCAACAAATGCAAAACAATAAATTAAATCCCTTGCACATACGGTATATATAACTCAATATATTCACAAAAATGTGAAAACAAAGTCTCTGACTTGTGATTTCAAATTCACAGTGCAATATCCCAAATTCCTCCAGTGCTCTACTGCAAATAGTATTTTTACACATGCTCTATCTCCAGTGTGTCAAACCTCTCACCTTCTAATATGGACCCATGAGAGATATAGGTCACAAAATGCTTTTCCTCTCTAGTGTTAAGTAACTCTCAGCTCTCTTCTCACTCTCCAACTCTGGTTCACTTTTATATAGACAGTAAGTTATATTTGCCTTTAAGTATTGAAGTTTTTATCGCACGAGTTCTGTATATCTGTTGTTGCATATATGGGGTTACTCAGTTCATATAAGGCATCCCCTAGTCTTCTAATTTCATGGAATACTCAGCTTCGTCAGGGCAAACCTTGCCTTCTCACCACAACATCCATTCATAAAAGTCCACCATGGGAATACAATCTGGCATGAACCCCTTAACGTGCAAACAGAAACTCAAATCCTGTGAATGTAGCTAATGCCGGGACAAGGTCAACCAGTTCTTAGGGAGATCCAGTTCAGTGCCAAGGTCATTGAATATTCACCCAGGGTGAAGGAGAGGATGGCGCTAATAGTGGCACATGCAGAAAAATGGAATTTTAGGGGTTAAAACAGTTGATACCGAGGAGAGGAGTGCTGTATCAGATGTTTGAGGTGGCCCCTTTAGGATGCAAGGGGAGCATTGGTGCATTAAGTACAGGAATGGGGATTGGGGGGTTCTGGAATTGAGAGGGTGTAAACACAAGCTGAAATGGGTTTATCTCAAAACCAGGGGAAGCTGTTTTGTGAGTGCAACAAGGGACTGGCACTGCAGGTAGATGGGTGCTGCGTCAGATGTTTGCGGTGGCACCCTTAGGATGCAGGGGGAGCATTGGTGTGTTGAGTACAGGTAGGGGACAGGTAGTAAGTACTAAAAGGGGGTGGAACTGAGGGGAGGAGTGCTGTATCGGGTGTTTTAGGTGACCCCCTTAGGGTGCAGGGGGATCATAAACAGGGAACCCTGCAGATGCAGGAGAAGGTGCATCACTATCACGTACCTGATTATGGGGCCCGAGATGACAAGGATTGGCCTCTTGCACAGTTCACTTCCAAGCACCCCTGGTGCTAGAGCAGCTGAAGGGTGCAGGTGCCAGGAAGCTGGAGTAGTGAACTTGAGCTTGAAAATGCAAGGTTCCATCCAGTGGCAGTATGGAGTAAGCTCACATGCTGTGTACAGCAGCAGCCAGGCAGAAAGGTACAGGATCACAATCAGGTTAAAGGTTGGGGAAAGGCAGGAGTTGACAATGTACTGGCAGTCAGGTACAAAGTCAGGAGGCAGAGTCATGGTCAGAAGTCTAGGCTGAGGTCAATAACAGGCTAAGGGGATCTGAAGAGAAGCATCAAACATAACCGGGTAAGTAGCAAGATCAGCAGGATTTCAGGAACGCAGAACACAGGGGTCAGAACTGAAGACAATCTAGCAATGAGGCTAATCAAACCTCAGACATAAATAGGCTGCTGGACTTCAGAATCTGTGGGTTCTCCTGTGCACACACATGCACATGCACACTAAAATGAGCACTAGCTGTACGAGAACTTGCTGTTTGAGATCCCTGACAATCACAGGCATGTGGAAAATGTTGAAAGGAGGGTGTTGTAAAGGGGAGGATGAGTCAAAATGCACAGGGTGTTGGGTGAAGGGAGCAGGTGGAAGCATTGGATAGGAGTGATGACTGACATGAGTGTTAAGGAGAGCAGAATGACAAGGGTATTGGGACTGCAGGGAGGAGGAACTGGCATAGAGGAGTGCAGTATCAGGCATTTGGAGGGGTGACTCCCTGATATCCAGAGAGAGGACTACAGTGGCAAGGGTGGTGAGAGCTAGGGGAGTTCTAAGAGTTGGGGGGGGGGGTACATATCTGGATAGTAGAAAATATGGGTGTGCCCTAGGGAGCTCCTGTAGAGATGGTTCAATTACAAGGGTGCTGGTAGCAGGGTTAGCAATATCAAGGGTGCAGGAACTTGGGTGGTAGGGGATGTAATATCAGGGGTGCTGGAAGCAGGAAGAAGCATTGTGAGAGGAGCAGATGTCACGGGGTGATGGATTTAAGCAGGGGAGAATTAGCAGGCTATCAGCTGTGTTATCCAATTATTTTTTTGGCTTTCCCTGTCATGCAGCTTCTCTGCATCCATGGGGTACCCCTCACTCCTAGAACTCTTGTCTCACTGTATCCCTTCACACCCCTATCTGGGTGTTGGGGAAGGGGTGAAACCCCAAACACCACCTACTGTACACCAAATTTTATACACCCTTGTTTTTCAGCCACATAAACCCACTTCCAATGCTCCCACCTGTCATCCAGATTCCCTTACTAGTCACTCCTGTCAGTGAGGTGCAGGAGAAACTCCCAGCGCAACCCCCCAGGGACATTGCTTGGAGTGTAACAAAACTTGGGCACCTTTTGGCACCCAAAGGAGATGAGGAATGCGGCATACGGCACATGCCACAGCAAACATTTCCAAACTGAGCAGAGCATTGTATGATTGATAGGGTCAGAATAGATCTCATGCAGGAGCAACAGGGGCCTTTAATTCTCCCATCTCTAGCCCATCTGTGCTTATGGGTAGACTGTTTACAGGAACATTTAGATTGCAACATACACCAATAAGCCATAACATTATAACCACTGACAGGTAAAAGGAATAGCATTATATCATGGCAATGGCACCTCAAAGTGAGAGGGATATATTAGGCAGCTTGCGAATGTGCTTTCCCTGAAGTTGATGTGTTAAATGTAGAAAAAGTAGGCAAGCGGAAGGATTAAGTGATTTTGATAAGGGCCAAATTGTAAGTGCTAGATGACTGGTCAGAGGCACTCCAAAACTGGGATTTCCCAGGTCTGCAGTTTTTAAGACCTACCAAAAGTGGTACAAAGAAGGAAAACCAGAGAACTGGAGACAGGGTCATGGGTGGCCAAGGCTCACTAATGCAAGTGTGGAGCAAAGGCTGGCCCATGTAGTCTGATCCAATAGAAGAGCTACTGTAGCTCTAATTGTTGAAAAGGTTAAAGTTGGTTCCAATAGAAAAGTATCAGAACACAGTGCAATGCAATTTGCTGCACATGGGGCTGCATAACTGCATACTGGTCAGGATGCCCATGCTGAGCCGTGTCCACAGACAAAAGCACCTACAATTGGCATGTGTGCATCAGAACTGGACAATCAAAGAAGGTGGCCTAGTCTGATGAATCCAGTTTTTTCTTTTACATCATGTGGATAGTCAGGTACGTGTGCGTTGCTTACCTCGGGAAGAGATGGCACCAAGATGCACTATGGGAGGAAGTCAAGCCAGCATAGACAATTTGATGCTTTGTCTAGTGCAGTCCATGCCTCAGTGGGTCAGGGGACCTACTCAATATTAGGTGGGTGGTCATAATGTTATGATGGGTGTTCATAATGTTATGGCTGACCGGTGTACATGTTAGTAAATAAGGTGAAGCAGAGTGAAGTGAAGTGAATAAGGTAAATCTGTGTCTAGTCAATGTTGAATACTCATTCATATGCAGGGGAAATTTAAAAATGCATCTTTCCTATGATATAATTGGTTTAGTGTAGTGAACACAGCTTAACCTTTACTAACATTAATGAGGAAAAGTGAAAATACATAAGTGAACCATCTTTTACTAATTTAGTAAAATCCACCCCAAGAGTCTCCCCCCCGCCTCCAGGCCCCATGGATTCTGTATGAGGTGCAAATGCTGTATTGAACAAACACAATAGGAAGTAAGATCATTTGCATGATTCTATATATTCTCCTTTACTGTTGCAGGCTCCCTTTATGGCACAGACAAATTACAATTCTGTGCATAATGATTTGTCATTACTAGTACATTAAAGTGATGCTTGTATTTCTCTTGAAAATATTGTATTTCAAGAATTGTTTAGTTTTTATCATTTTTAAAGTCATAAAGTAATAAAATGGAAAAGAAAGCTTATAAAGACAGATATCACAAATTCTCTATTCAATTTGTCCTGTTTGCAACACTGCTATAACTTTGTTGCTACTGTAAGACTTGTTGACATTATTTATGAACAATAATAGTTTTTTTTGTATTTTACATATTTTCTTTAACACAAAAAAGTGACAAGTAACTAACGCAAGATTAAGTAATTAAGGGACATGAAATGAATGGATATTAAAATAAAAAAAATTATTCGAAACGGTAAGGCTCAAGCAGGGGCGGACTGACAATTCATGGGGCCCCCGGGCAATAGGGGATCATGGGGCCCCTGTGTCCTTGCCAATACCCAAAAAAAGCCTATGAAATAGCCAATGAAAGGTACCAGGGGCATCTCATGGGGCCCCCTACTGAACCCGGGCCCTCGGGCAGTGCCCAAGTGCTCGATTGGTCAGTCCGCCCCTGGGCTCAAGTACTAGTTAGTAGAGAAGTTAAACAGGAAGTATTATATTGATTAAAAAATAAAAATAATGAAATGTATATATGAAATTACATACAAATTTATGTATGTTCCTGAATACCAGGGTGCCTCCTAACTGGTTCCCCAAAATACACAGCATATCTACTTTCTTGTATTCTATCAGTAGTAAGCCTTTCACCCAGTAGCAGGCTCTCATATAGCTAACAGAGTGAGAGCTGTTGAGCCTTTAATTGGCCATACATGTATGTTTTTTTCGATCAGCCGGTAAGCTGATAAAAACCCCCCGAAAACCCAGAACAGATTCCCCATCCACACAATGGGGGTGGATGGAGAAGTCCAACCCACTGTGCTATTGTATTCTGACAGCAGAGATACATCAGCTGTCAGAATATATTATATTACCTGCAGCTGATTGGTTGCAGCAATGATTGAAGGTGAAAATTTCTAACAAGCCAGTTCGATCATTAGATTGACTTCTCTGGAATGGACATATGTGAGATGATTAAAGCTGGCCATAGTTGGATCAAAATGTAGCCAGTTTAGCAGGGAATGGCTGAATTCCAATCCATCTATGGCCAGCTTTAATCAGCTGACTTATTTAAATATCTGAGTAAGGTAGCATTTAAGCCGGCCATCTATGGCCCGAATCTTGGCCAGTTAGGCAGGGACTGGCTGAGATTCGATCCATCTATGGGCAGGCTGATTGTAATTAAGTAGATCCATCCAACCAGCGTGCTGGATTTTTAGCTTGTGGACTGTAGGGTTGGTCTTACTGCATGTGGACCTGAACACTATATCTGTGCGGTTCACCAAGTATTGGAATATATATATATACTCCTTCATTTTACAGATGTAATTTGGACTGTAGCTGATAACTGCTAGAATTTTTTCCTATGTTGCTGCTGTATTATCCTACAGTGTGGACAGGGTTAAAATTAATATTCATTAATGTAGAGGTGCAGGAACCATTTTTAAGGGGACCAATTTTTAATGCTTATCTATAGAGTGCCTCCAGTACAGGGGGCAACCATCTTGGATGGTTCTGGATCTATCTTGGAGGACGGTGATTGGCTGATTCAACAGAGCAAGGGGGGATGTGTCTACAGACTGCTGAGATGAAAGGAGAGGATAATCTTAAAGCTATCTTAATTCCAAAACCAAAAATGTAATATATTGCAGATTACCAATTATTAGACATGGTGGCTGCATTAATTTTCTTTTTTTAGGCCTTTTTCCTCTGTTCTCACCAGGTGATGTAGCCAGTAACAAATCTCCTGTATTACAGTGCCTCCACTCTAGACTAAGGAGCACATAAGGCATATTTGGACAGTAGCATTTTCAGTCGGGGGAGGGGAATATTAGAATTACTACCACATTTAAATACACTAACAAACTGAAAACAAACTCCAGCTAATACTTTATAATCAGTTACAAGAAACATTGTTTCCTTTTGGAATAAAGGTTTTACATAAATATATAAAAGCTTATCATTGTAAGCACCCCTGCTAGTAATAAATGACTTGTCCCATCTCTGTAACTGATACAATCTGCTGGAGAGCGTGTTTTTTTGAAAAATAACAGACTTACTGGCTAGCTGGTCAGATGAAAATAAAAAAAGAAAGAAAGCCTAAAAAAAAAATTAATGCATCATATCTAAGAAATGGTAAACTGCAATATAGGACATTTTTGTTTTTGGAGTTAACACCGCTTTCTTTAGCTAGCAGAAAAGAACTGGCCTTCTGACTTAACAGAACGCTGCTATTGCTGACCGCAATTGGGTAAGACCTCAGAGAAGCAAAGAGACTGCTCATTACATAGTGTGAGGTGTGACTACTAGAGAGCACCAGTTGTAAGAAAGGAACAGAGGAACTGTCTCAGCCGGATTCTAAGAAAGACATCACAGCAACTCCTATCCCTGCCTGAGGACTTGAACTGAATCAGAGCACATGTCCAGAGACCCAGAAGAGGGTACCTTGGGTCTGGTGGGAGATTAACATTGCACCAGTTAAACTGTTATCTGCTGGGAACAGTGGTGCTTTCTTTAAGGGCCCCAACTTTGCCGGCCAATGTTTTTTTTCATCATTCACTGGCCACTGTGACAAAACAGTAACTGTTATAGCAAGTTAGTATTCAGAATACTACAGGTTTTTAATCATAACTCTCTTAGTAACATTATTATCTTATTGACCAGTTGTCTAAGCACACTTGCTAATCCTCTCTTCTTTTAGGCTATGCTCGTCTTAATAAATGATTTGAAATACCTCAAGGTGTGTCGGAAAATTTGCGGCTAAATCACAAGACAATTTAGTGTCCACTCCAGGGGTAGCACTATACAGGTTTTTTGTGTCCCAGATGGGATCAGATCACAAAAGATGTTTTTGATCTGCACAATCAAGGATGCAGTAGTGTAACTTCACAACAACAACTGCATAACATTACATTGCATGTTAACTGAAACAGAAGATGCTTTGTTTGGCTAGTGCTTGCACCTTTTGAACCAATACTGTGATGTCAGCATTCTCATTAGAGGCGGTCATACACACTGACACAGAACAGTGTGTATGTAGTGTAGTGGTGTTGGACTCCAAAAAAGTTTTAATGCTGGGCTGAATACTCTTTGTGTGAATACAATTGGACTGGTTTTATTTCTGATAGTTTTAATGAAGTTTTTATGCTATAAACTTCTCTCTCTTGGGGCTTTCCATGTTGGAGTCAAGAAGAGACAAGGAGCAAGGACACCTCTGCATACTAGGCCTTGCTGCTCTGTCTGCACTGTTTGACCATCTTTTTTTTTTACAAGTGGTGAAAGATTTAAAATGGTTGTAAAGGCAGATTTTTTTTTTACCATAATGCATTCTCTGCATTAAGGCAAAAACTTTCTAATGTCAGCACCCCCCCCCCTCCCTAAATTCGGACCTGAACCCAATATTGGTCCTAAGAGCAGTGGCTCTCTCCTAACTGGACATGAAGACAGCATCTGGAGCCATTGTGCCTGTGAGGAGAGTGCGGGGATGAGGCCGAGCCACACTGTACGTGTCAATAGACTCAAACAAGCAGCTTGCTATGGGGGCACTCGGAAGAGGGGACAAGAGGAGTGCCTTCCCTTTACCTTCACAATCACTTTTAGACACTAAGGTGCATCTTGAAGATTGTGAAGCACAAGCATTTTGTTCATTGAAAGTGGAAGCCTGTTCACCTGTCACATATGTGGAATATGTCAAATGAACACTGGTAAATGTTCCTATTTTATTTATTGATTTTTGTTTATTGGAAGGATTTCATTTGGGGGTTCTGGAGAGCACTGTAATTCTGTGTACAAAAAAATTTTGCAAATATCTCTAGGAATATTTATACAGTTGCTGTTTTTAATATGAGGATTGCTTAGGGAAGAATGCAGATATTATTTGTTCGTGTTGTCACCTTGTTAAAGGAAGTGGAAAAACATACTTAGTGGGGGGGACCTTGGTATTAGATCTGTGTTTTTTTTTAATATAAATTCCTTATTTATATATCTAGAATAAATGAACATACATCTTATTTAAATGTGACAAAACCCATGAAAACAATCCGTAACAGATCCACTACCATATCCATAGACTTTTACCACATGTGATCCTCTTACCTACTTACATGTGTTTGAATACATAAAACAATTTCCATTCTATCTAAAGTACCTTCTACCTTTTAACAAGCTGAATATTCTTTTCCCTTTTTACCCACAAAAAAATAAAAAAATCAAACCACCCTACACTCAAATCTCCCCAACTCTCCCATCCTATCCCCCCAACCTCTTTAGTAAGTCTTTATCTCGTTGAATGTTTCACTGATTTTCAAAAGCTGTTTGCTCTTTGTATAAAAGGTAGGGGGACCATATGTTCCAGTACAGCTCACTCTGTTCTCTTTTAGCCATAGTTAAATCTTCCACTATTTGGATTTCCGTTATTCTTGCCAGCCAGTGAGACTTAGTTGGCCGATCCTGGCTTTTACAAAAAGCTTAAATACATCTCTGTTTTAACACAAATTGTTTAACCCCTTCCATCTGCTGCCCCCTGGCTCTTTAAGCCAATATAAATGCTGAAAGTCAGGGGCAGGCATTGTGATCATGTGACTGCTGTGATTGGCTGTCACAGCAGTCACCTGATTGGAAGCTGCCAATCACAAGTACAGTGGGGCAAAAAAGTATTTAGTCAGCCACCAATTGTGCAAGTTCTCCCACTTAAAAAGATGAGAGAGGCCTGTAAATGGCATCATAGGTAGACCTCAACTATGAGAGACAAAATGAGAAAAAAAATCCAGACAATCACATTGGCTGATTTGGAAAGAATTTATTTGCAAATTATGGTGGAAAATAAGTATTTGGTCACCTACAAACAAGCAAGATTTCTGGCTCTCACAGACCTGTACCTTCTTCTTTAAGAGGCTCCTCTGTCCTGCACTCATTACCTGTATCAATGGCACCTGTCCACAACCTCAAACAGTCACACTCCAAACTCCACTATGGGGAAGACCAAAGAGCTGCCAAAGGATACCAGAAACAAAATTGTAGACCTGCACCAGGCTGGGAAGACTGAATCTGCAATAGGCAAGCAGCTTGGTGTGAACAAATCAACTGTGGGAGCAATAATTAGAAAATGGAAGACATACAAGACCACTGATAATCTCCCTCGATCTGGGTCTCCACGCAAGATCTCACCCCGTGGGGTAAAAATGATCACAAGAACGGTGAGCAAAAATCCCAGGACCACACAGGAGGACCTAGTGAATGACCTGCAGAGAGCTGGGACCAACGTAACAAAGGCTACCATCAGTAACACACTACACCACCAGGGACTCAGATTCTGCAGTGCCAGACGTGTCCCCCTGCTTAAGCCAGTACATGTCCGGGCCCGTCTGAAGTTAGCTAGAGAGCATTTGGATGATCCAGAAGAGGATTGGGAGAATGTCATATGGTCAGATGAAACCAAAATAGAACTGTTTGATAGAAACACAACTCGTCGTGTTTGGAGGAGAGAGAATGCTGAGTTGCATCCAAAGAACACCATACCTACTGTGAAGCATGGGGGTGGCAACATCATGTTTTGGGGCTGTCTCCGCAAAGGGGCCAGGACGACTGATCCATGTATAGGACAGAATGAATGGGGCCATGTATCATGAGATTTTGAGTGCAAACCTCCTTCCATCAGCAAGGGCATTGAAGATGAAACGTGGCTGGGTCTTCCAACATGACAATGATCCCAAACATACTGCCCGGGCAACGAAGGAGTGGCTTCGTAAGAAGCATTTCAAGGTCCTGGAGTGGCCTAGCCAGTCTCCAGATCTCAACCCCATAGAAAACCTTTGGAGGGAGTTGAAAGTCCGTGTTGCCCAGCGACAGCCCCAAAACATCACTTCTCTAGAGGAGATCTGCATGGAGGAATGGGCCAACATACCAGCAACAGTGTGTGCCAACCTTGTGAAGACTTACAGGAAACGTTTGACCTCTGTCATTGCCAACAAAGGATATATAACAAAGTATTGAGATGAACTTTTGATATTGACCAAATACTTATTTTCCACCATAATTTGCAAATAAATTCTTTCCAAATCAGCCAATGTGATTGTCTGGGTTTTTTTTCTCATTTTGTCTCTCATAGTTGAGGTCTACCTATGATGCCAATTACAGGCCTCTCTCATCTTTTTAAGTGGGAGAACTTTCCTAATACTAACTATTCCATGGTCAACTGTTAGTGGTATTATAACAAAGTGGAAGCAACTGGGAACAACAGCAACTCAGCCATGAAGTGGTAGGCCACGTAAAATGACAGAATGGGTCAGCGCACAGTGCGTAGAAGTCACCAACTGTCTGCAGAGTCAATAACTAAAGATCACCAAACTTTGTGTGGCCTTCAGATTAATACAACAACAGTTCATAGAGAGCTTCATGGAATGGGTTTCCATGGCTGAGCAACTGCATCCAAGCCTTACAATGCAAAGCGTGGGATGAAGTGGTGTAAATCACGCTGCCACTGGACTCTAGAGCATTGGAGACATATTCTCTGGAGTGATGAATCACGCTTCTCTGTCTGGCAATCCGATGGACGTGTCTGGGTTTGGTGGTTGCCAGGACAAGTGTAAAGTTTGGTGGAGGGAGGATTATGGTGTGGGGTTGTTTTTCAGGGGTTGGGATTGGCCCCTTAGTTCCAGTGAAGGGAACTCTTAAGACATCAGCATACCCAGACACTTTGGTCCATAAAGACATAGTTGAGTGAGTTTGGGGTAGAGGAACTTGACTGGCCTGCACAGAGTTCTGACCTCAACCCAATAGAAAACCTATGGGATGAATTAGAATGGAGACTGCGAGCCAGGCCTTCTCGTCCGACATCAGTGCATGACCTCACAAATGTGCTTCTGGAAGAATGTTCAAACATTCCCATAGACACACTCCTAAACCTTGTGGACAGCCTTTCCAGAAGAGTTGAAGCTGTTATAGCTGCAAAGGGTAGGCCAACTCAATATTGAACCCTACGGACTAAGACTGAGATGGCAATAAAGTTCCTGTGCGTGTAAAGGCAAGTGTCCCAATACTTTTGGCAATATAGTGTACATAATGTAGCCTGACAGACAGGCCAACCATCAGTAAATATATGGACAGTTTGTAAAAATCAGTGATTTTTACAACTGTCTGTAAATATCAGGGGCTGATCATTTCTCATGCTGTATTGACTTTTGTAAGTGTAAACCAGTCAAATTACTTGTAATGGGTATTGTCAGTGTTTCCATATTGTGTATAATCTGTTTAAAGATTGATTTAATGTCATTTTTTCAGGTTGTCAGTAAAAAAGTGCTCTGTCGATAATTTTTCCATGTTTTGCCAGTAAAAAATGCTGCGGGAGGTTGGCAACAGTGGTGAGGGCAGGAAGGAAGAGGTGTAAAGATGAAATATTCCTCTATAGCTGGAGACATTGTACCCTGATGGACTATGTAGGGAAGAGGGGGGGGGCAGGAAGGAAAAGGTATAGAGGGGAAATGTTCCTCCCTAGCTGCAGACATTGTATCCGGGCAGAGTGTGCAGGGGGCAGGAAGGAAGAGGTGTAGAGGGAAAGATTCCTTCACAGAGTTGCAGACACTGTATACTGGATCCCAATAAGCTGTCTGGAGACAAAGGCCTTGTGAATACGTGGCGAGTACATGCGTGCTCCGTGCAGGGTTGTGTTTTGCTGGCACGGGGATACAAAGGTGTTGTGTGCATCCATGTGTCGGCAGTCCCATTGTTGTCTATTGGGACATGTGGCTGCCCGGACACTGTGTCCCAATATGACAATTTGTGTGGGTATGAGTGTGTGCCGGTGCAGGTCCTTGAATGCAAACAGGGCGAGTCGGGGACCTGCACCCTCATGCATGTCACATTGGGACAGACTGTGTCTGTGTAGTGGCAAGTTCCAGTAGACAACAATGGGACTGGCGATATGGGGATGCACTCAAAGTCTGTGCATCCCTGTGCCAGCAAAATATGGCTCTGCATGGGGCACTCATGTAATCATCCCATGTGCACAAGACCAAAGGGCCTGCAAAGACATACATGGAACCAAGGAAATTCTGCATATTATGTAATTATGCCTCTTCAGAGGAAGTCATGTCTAGCTGTAGCAGTGGGTTGAAATTAGAAAAGCTAATATTAGGAGTCTACTTATAAACAATTTGCCATGAGAACACCTCAGCAATCACAAAGTTGTCACAAATAATCCCCGTAATCTGTCTAATATGTGTATTTTCTATGATCGTCAACTCCATCTAGAGTGAGTGACACCATGATTAGCATGGTGTTACTGATAAAAAGTCAAACATGGTGCTATGCATTTATCAAGGTGCATGTTTTATGTGGCTTTTTATAATTCACAGAATAATTCTACGTTAAACTCCACTTTAAAGAGGAAAGGTAGCATGGAGTGCAGCAGCAGTTTTGAATGATTTATCTCTAGGGTTGTCCTCATCTAGCACTGGCAGTCACTGACATCTTCTTGGTCGCTTCTTCTGCATCCTGCTTCTCTTCAGCCATTGGATGGCTGCTGATGATGAGGAAAGTTCTGCACCTTCTGGATGGAGTTACATTGTTCCAGAACCATTTTACACATGCTGAGATTTGGCAGCGAGTGTATATTGCACTGTGCATGAGCAGCAGGTGGTGTACACAAATAAAAATTAATAGGCAAAATGAGAACAGGTTTTTTTTGCATGCCTTATCTCGCAAAAAGCTCTACTTCCTAGCAATTTTTTAGACCTTATGTCTGCTTTAAGTATTAATACTTTAAGCAAAACTACAGATAAAAAAATAGTGTGGGGAAAGTTATAAGGCTGGAGTTCTGCTTTAAAGCATTAGCCAACTGGACACTATTAGAGATGCTTTTTTGACTGCTTTACAGAATTCAGGTGTTCTAATTCCTAAATTCTTAGCTGTCTTAAAAAAATAAGTATAAATTTGTTTGGAGGGAAATAAGGTGTTATAACTGGAATTAGCATTCTAATTAGCTTAGCATTCGTCAGACATGCTAAATAAAGACTACAGCTGGCCATACAATTATAAATGTATTTATTCAGCCTGCAGGCCAAATGAAAGAAATATAACATCCATGCTAAACAGGGCTAATGGACTAATCTCCACCACTGGCTATTGTATTCTGACAGCCAGTACCAGTGACTGTCAGAATACCCAAGCAGTGGCTGCATCTGATTGGTCGAATCTCTCCTGTTGAGTATTGTATATTGACAGCCAGCACCCACAGCTGTCAGAATACCTAAACAGTGGCTGCATCTGCTTGCATGCAGCTGCTGCTCGGCAGACAATTTTCATCCAGTACCTATAATAAAAGTCAATTGAATAATCAACTTTTGTCAAGCTGGTTGGCACAGGGGTACACATGGCTTTTATTCCGGTTGATTCAACAAGAATCTTCCAAAATTTAAACCGTGTATGGCAGCTAATACCACTTAAAATCCTGTTGCTGGCAAGAACTTGGCATTGACAAGGACACTACAATGTGCAGATAGAAAACTAATCTGCTTTATATGTGTTGCTCCCTCACCAGATGGATCAGTGGGGAGACGTTCCCTGAATGCCAAAAATGCTGAAGAATGTAAGTCCATAGCGAAATGAGACATCTAACTCATCTACCTGGGAGAGATCCAGGCAAGCATTTAACTTCCTTGCTGTCTTCCATATCAGTTGAATTGCAAGTGTGATATTAGTCTAATGATATTATTTCATAAGGCTGATTGTGCATTTTTTTACCAAACTGTAATGGTTATAATAAGACCAAGAGCAATGTGTGATGTTGAAGTTTTATTAGCTGTTAAGGGAAATGCCCATCACTGCTCTTTATATTTTATTGTATTGTATTGTATTGTATAAAGCCCTTGCTGGACCCCACCAACGTGAACAACTTAAGACCCATCTCCCTGCTCCCGTTTACCTCTAAACTCTTAGAACACTTAGTCTACAATGAGCTCCTACCTCACTGACAACAACCTTCTTGACCCTCTACAGTCTGGCTTTCTCTCACTACACTCCACTGAAACTGCCCTACTGAAACTCACTAATGATCTACTAACTGCTAAAACCAATGGCCACTAATACATACTCTTACTACTTGACCTCTCTACGGCTTTTGATACTGTTGACCATCCCCTCCTCCTCAAAAACTTCACTCTCTTAGCCTCCGAGACTCTGCTCTCTCCTGGTTGTCATCCTGCCTATCACAGCACTCCTTGAGCCTTACCTATAACTCTGTCTCCTCCTCCCCACTTCCTCTTGCTGTAGGGGTCCCTCAAGGTTCTGTCCTTGGACCCCTTCTCTTCTCCATCTACACCTCCTCCCTTAGTCACTTGACTATGGCTTTAAGTACCACCTCTATGCTGATGACACACAAATCTATCTTTGTGCTCCTCACCTCACCCCTTCAGTCTCCGCTCGCATTACTATCCTACTAAGTGACATATCGGCATGGAAGTCACTCCACTTCCTCAAACTAAATCTTTCCAAAACGGAGCTCATACTATTCCCTCCAGCCCGTGCCTCCTCCCCTGACTTCTCCATCAAGATCAATAATACAACCATCAGTCCGTCTCCTCATGCCAGAGTACTAGGTTTAATCCTGGACTCCCATCTGTCCTTTCAGCCCCAAATCCAATCACTGTCCAAATCTTGTAGACTTCAGCTTTGCAACATCTCCAAGATACGCCCAGTCTTAACCTCTGAAACCAGTAAGTAACTTATTTACTCCCTTGCTATCTCTCGCTTTGACTATTGTAACTCCCTCCTCATTGGCCTACCTCATCGCAGACTATCCCCTCTTCAGTTTATCATGAATACGATGCCAGACTAATCCACCTTACTGTTCCATATCTGCCATCCCTCTCTGCCAGTCCCTCCACTGGCTTCCCATTGCCCAACGAATAAAATTCAAAACATTAACAATAACATATAAAGTCATTTATAACTCTGCCCCAAATTACATCACCAATTCTGTCTCCAAATAACAACCAAACCGTCCTCTCCGCTCCTCCCACAACCTCCTGCTCTCTAGTTCCCTTGTCTCCTCCTCCCATACTTGTCTCCAGGACTTCTCCAGAGCCTCCCCCATCCTCTGGAACTCTCTATCCCAATCTATCCGACTATTGCCTACTCTGCCCACTTTTAGGCAATCTCTGAAAACCTATCTCTTCAGGGAAGCCTATGCCACCTTCAGCTAATAACCAAATCTTCTATTTCTCCTATCAGTTCATCCCCCACAGCTATTACCTTTTGTGCCACCAGCCTCTCCCTCTTAGATTGTAAGCTCCAAGGAGCAGGGCCCTCTTAACCCTCTTGTATTGAATTGTATTGGTGTATTGTCTCCCTTTATATTGTAAAGGGCTAAGCAAACTGTTGACGCTATATAAATCCTGTATAATAATAATTATAATAATATTGAATAAGCATTTAAGCTAATCTGTTGTATATAAAATAACCACCACATTGTTGAAATGCAGATTTCATTATTTATTTTTCAAATTTGTTTTGAATTTGCATTGAATCAAAACAAAATCCAGTAATGCTGGTACCTTTTGCTTAGATCCCCAACCTTATAGCAAAGTGCTTGGTGTTGCTCTGTGAGTAGATATAATTATTCAATATGGCAGCAGCTATGGTGAATTTATATAACACTGTAACATCTGGACACAGAAATGTGTCACTTTATCTAATTAATGAATTGTTGCATGTCCAGATGCTCTTTTCTTTGTGACAGATTGCATTTAACGCCTAAACGCTATGATATGTGCAGTGTATGGATATGATATGTGTGAATAAATATGTGGGCAGATATTTTAAGGCAAATACATTCATACTGATATATCCATAAAAAATGTACTAGAGACAAAAGTTCACTATGAAAGACATCCATTTTACTTATTTATCCGCAAAATACAAATTTTACCTTGATACCAGCAGGAGAAACGCCTTCAATTTTTTATCCATATATGTTCACTACAGACAGCTGAATAAGGTCCCTTAAGATATACAGATGTATTTAATTTATATAACATCTTGCCATCTAGGGGCGACAAAGTCCAGCTTATGCCGCTGTGAGCTTCTGCTATTATTGGTTAGAAAGAAACGTTTGTTCTCCCTCTTTTACAAACTTTCCATTTAAAATACTAATAGAAATAAACTACAAAATAAAATTCAAATTATACATAAAACCAACTGAAGCACTCCAAGCAAGAACAATATTATTTTGACTAGCACAAATGCGTAAAAAGTCAAAGCAGGAATGGATAACTCTAATGTTTAAAAGACAATGGGTGTTTTATTAAGTGTTAAATTCCAGTATCACATTCTTCCAGAAGTCTTGGATTGCTTAATATCTTTGGTTAAAATAGGGGTGATTTACTAGAGTTTTATGGAGCAAAATAAGGGCAAATGTGGTGTAAATAGGTTTACCATTTTATAGTTTTAACTGTATAGCTGGCTAAAAACTGCAAATGCACACATTTATCTTCATTGATCTCATAGATCAAAAATGGCGATCAGGGGTTTTAAAAAGACCTCATGAACTATATTCTGCCAGTCATTGATTTGGAAACCAAACCAACCAACCAAATCGAAGTTAAAGAGACCATATCACTTGGTTCCCTCATACCCAAAGCTTCTGGGTATGAGGTAGCATGTGGCATGGTGCCCAGACCTAGAAACCAATTGCCACGTCTAAACACTGTCATTTGACTGAGGGTGTGATATTACTGGTCCCCTGGGTCAGCGACACTTCTGTTTTGAGTGCCGAAGTAGGTATCAGTTATATGGGGGTTAGGAGATGCTCTTTGCAGACACACTGTCACTTTACCCTGCATGGATAAGGTAACGGTGTGTTTTAAAGCAGCAAAGTGTACCAATTGCCGGTTGTTGATGACATTCAATCAGATTTAATGGATTAGTTTACCTTTCATAATATGTTACACCCATATGCAGAATGTAAAATGTAACATGTTATGATCAGGCTATCCCCTGCTCCCCCACTTTGATAGCAAGTGGGGGATCGTCTCCCCCTCAATAGCTGTCAAATTTTATAAAAAGTGCCCATGCGGGGCTCCGACCGCATCACTCATTCACTGAACTCTGTGAAAGAGAAGCTAGTAGTCCTGTCAGTCTAGCGGGTGTCGGCTTCTATTTCTCAATGAACTACCACGGTGCTGTGGAGTGCCGTGGTAGTTAATTGAGTCTGTTTGTCAGTATATCTGCTTTCCCATACATCCTGTACAGGCAAGCAGATCTACTGACAGATCTTCAGGAGAGCTGCATGGTACCAGCGATCTGCTGATTGCTGGTGCAAATGCTTTACAGGCTCCTGCAACAAAAAACAATAAATGCACATGTTTTTACCTGCAAAAAAATGTGCATTTATTATTTTTTGTATAAAGGTGAACTTATCCTTTAAACTTTCAATAGTTTAGAGAAAAAAAACTGGGTATATGATTGATTGTCCAGCAGTACAGCATTTAGCGTAATGACCAGTTCATGCAATATGGTCCTCCTTACTGAAATTGTAGTTGTGAGTTTGTGCACATTATTACTATCAAGGTCCCTGCATTGACTTTTAGGAAAGTCGGTGGTAAATTTTCAGGGTATTACAAAATGCCTGGACACCTAGCCTTGATATATACACATTTGGAAAAGCTTAAAAATCAATTTTGTTTCAAAAACAGATGTCTACTCATACTGAATATGGAAACTTTAAAAGCCAATGGTGCAGGACTTTTACAATAATTGCTACAGATAAGATCCCCAAAAATCCAGTGTTTAACCATACATATATCTATTTTCCACTTATTTGGCCCAAACAAATTTAGTAAATTACCCCCATTGATAATGCCTCAGCTGCACAGCCAGTGTTCAATACTGTCACAGATACAAAAATTCTATGGAATCTTCTGTCAAATCCATCCTGGGTAAATAAAAAAAATACTGTGAAGTTGATGACATCACAGCACATGGCACACTCAGAACAAATGAAGTACTCTGCGTTTAGGCAACAGCCTTTATTCATGTACAAGTGGCTTATTAATAAAAAAAATGGAAATAATACATATAATTTAAGTTCCTGAAAGAAACACATGGGAAGAACAACACACATCAGTATTGTTAAATTTATGTTAGAGGAGGGAAATAAAAGGCAAACAAAACACATACAGTTATCTGAAAGTGATTTTTCTTTCTAAGAGGAAGATTAGGTTTTATACCTCCATTGTACAGTTTACAGTTATTTATGATTGTAGATCTTTGCAATGTTTTCTAAGTCTTGTATACTCTGTGGTGTTTCCTTTGAAAGTGTAAATGAAGGGCTTAAAATCAAATTGCTATTGCCACTGCGCTTATTTTCAATAAAAGAATGTTGCCTTGTTTATCTTCATTGTTATATATAGCACAAGTCTAAATGGTAACTGTTAATACCACCTGAGGCTCTGCCCCAAAAATGCCTTAAATACAAAGGGATTGCAATAAAAGCAAAACAATAAAATAGCATTGCCAGCACAACAGCTGGCAAGGTACAATTCAGTAAGTTAAAAAATTTCACTTTACAGAAAGTGACTTCATCACAAAATTGTGCTTTCAATTACTAAACCGGATCTCCTTAGAGGTAGGCAAACTTAAGCTCTTCAGCGGAAATACATATCCTAGCCCGCCACTGGCTTGCAGGACGTGCTAGGACTTGCAGTTCAATGACAGCTAGAGCATCACAGGTTGCCTTGAGATTTCTTCTCATTCTTTGAGTTTTTGTTTTCAGTTACAAAAACTGAGGGCAGACTGTCAACCATTTTATCATTCATCTGTCTGGACGCCCCTGTGAAATCTTATGTACTACACTAAGCTCTGCTACAATTGCACTTACATTTTCTGCTGGTTACATGACTAACAATATTTTGCACTGTCATTAAAATGACAAACTTCTTCAACTACGGTTTGCTGTATGTGTTGCTGAGTTGCTAGGTAAACTTCAAATATGGCTATATATCTTGTAGTTTTTGTTTTTTTTTACAATTCCCTAGAAAGAATCCTTCAAGAAGGCAAGTTACTGCTAACAATACTCGTAAACTCGGTTACATTTGCATATCATGGACACATCAAAATGTTAAAAAGGTTTATCACATGGAACATGGTTTCATAGTTATTGTTATTGAAATGTTCGTAAAGCTGGCCATATACAGGAGTTTTAGTCATTTTCTGTCAAATCATCCAAATATCCATTGAATGTTTTTTTTCCCACTTAATGATCACATCCCCTATTCACTATACAGTATATTATACAATCATCCCATGTGTAGTGATCCCTAGAAACTTTGCCATGGCATCACACCAAAGTACAATGAAATTTGGGAGGATGGGGTGCAGCCTTTTCCAAATGCAAAAGGCTGTAACCTCTACCCTGAATCAAAGGACTCTAAATTTTATTCCTGTGAATTAGGACACTTTTTATGATCTCCCCCCAACCACCTATGCTGAGTGGAAGCTATTGGAAGCCTCACTAGTCACATATAAAATACAGCTCACCACTGATTCTAATAAGAAAAGCAATACTGGGGGGGGGGCACACTGCTTTAGAATCTCCACACTGAATGCACATACTGTTGTGACCCCAAGATGGCAGTAACTAGTGTTAGATATTTAATGAAGTAGAACCTGTTGAGTTTGCTTTTCTGCGCTACCTCTAGATTGCTTGATATAATTACTCTTGAGACGAAGACTATCCTAATATCAAAATTGTTTTAATTGTTCATACTTTTCTCTCTATATATGGTCAGCTTACTCTTGGTTCCTTTGATTGATACATTCCAACCAATGTCATACAAAATAAATGCCCTTCATGTAGTTATGTACAGTGGATGTCAGCTCACCCAAGTGGATGCAAATGTAGGGTTAAGTAAAAAAAATAACTTAACCTTGATGGTTATCCTTGGGATATCACTAACCTTGATCTCAAAATGAATGCAGTTTAACAAAACAGCTACCCACATACAGTTTGCAGCAGCACAAGAAAGAATTGTTCCCTCCCCACTATGAACGATAAAACCCTGCTAGTTCAATGTTTATTTTATATTAGAATGCTGTACACAAGCTTGTTAATTTTCACAGATTGTTCTTAAAGAGTCTGAATAATATCTTATATAATTAAAAATACACATTTAAAAAAAAAAAAAAGACTTTTACAAAGAGAAAACAGTTATTTCAATTAGCAAAAGCATGGAGTTCTTCATGGACCGGGGCAATATTTTTTTATATTTTATTTTATACAAAAAAAAAACTTGTACTTATTTTATTATTCAAGGACTTTAAAATATTAGCCAAGCTATCAAGGAAAAAAACACATTTTGGCTTAAATTACCTACAAAAAGCCACAAATGTTTGCAAACTTCATTTAACTTTTTATATGAAAATAAGCAAAAATGTAATGTACATAATTTATATCTTTTATATATTAAGTGATGTATACCCAGAAAAGAACAACTAAAATATGTAAACTGCCAAAAACACTGAGAAGTATGACCCTATTTTTGTTCAGATAAGTGCCATTTTTTTATTTTTATGTATTTCTGTGTGTTTTCATAGTTTACATTGGTAAGGTGGCCCAGCTGATCAACATTTTTCCATAGCCACCCGCTGCTGGGTTTGTCCAAAACTTCTGTACATTTGACCATATGTTGCATGACAGCTGCTTTCTCTTCTAGAAAAAATTTGCCAGATCTGGCAAAAGTTTCCTTTTTTTTTGTCTATTTACATGTAAATAACGTTGAACCTGCAACATAACACTATCTATTGTAACATACATTTTGCAAAGGGAGCACAACAGTGAAAAAAGAAGTTAGCTTCAAAACCTATTTTGTACAAGTTTTCTGTTGATAGCTTAAGTGCTAAGCTTGTTCTTTCAGCAGTTCACTTTTCACTTTACCCCTAAACTGAATCACTGAGGCATTTAAAAGTACTTTTACAAAACAGAGTACCTGACTTTATTTTTTTTTTTATTTCCCCACACACGGCACATATAAAGTATATCGACCCACCCACCCTGCCCCATTCCCATTAAGGTATAGCACACACACTGCAAAAAAAAAAAAAAAAAACCTAATATATAATGATAGTATCATGTTGCCCATCCTTCAGAGAGCCGCATGCGCTTGACTGAGGGACTTTCTCTTTCGTCCGGCGAAGGTCTGGTGAGTCCAATGGGGGAGTGAAAGTCGTTTCGGTGGTCTTCCCGGTCACTTCCATCGTACGAACTGCTACAGCTGCTCAGGCTGTCAACAGGAGATCTCCCAGGCTCGTGGCGCGTGTGTTGAGGATATCCCGAAGGTGTTGTACGGTCTCTAGGAGGAGAAACAGGTTCTGACTTGATGTGGAGGCTTTGAGTAGAAGGCAGGGAGAGATTTGTACTCTGAGATAAGTGAGTGCTAGTGCAAGCTCTGTAGGAGGAAAGGAAACGCAGTTACAGAATGAGGAGGCTTAAACCGCCTCTAAACTCACTAACACTCACAAAACAGACACTTTAAGCAGCAAGACCAAACATTTGTCATTTCTTTTTAATAGATTTACACCAATGGAGCTTAATTAAAGTCTTCTTTAATGACACTGTTCTCCAGGTCACCTCTCCCTTCACTAATCACCGACTATTAGTAGATTTAAAATGTACCAAAAAAAAGGTTGGGGTTTTTACTTACCTCACCCTTTAGTCAGCCAAATAGATACTGGGGAATATTGCGCAACCAAAATCTTGCAAGAAGATAGTTTTGCAATAGACTGAAGCGACTTTTGTGCAAGAGTTCACTCTATATTCCCCAAGAATCTTCCCAGAAGGATAGCAATGGCATGCCCAGCAATGGGGAAATTAGGGTGTAAGGTAAGTATAAATCAACTTTTTTCAGGGAACCTTTACACCTGTTAACAGTAGGTGATTTGTAAAGGGGGATGGATCTGGGGCAATCTGACAGTAACCAATCAGATCTTAGTTTTCCCAGGAGTTAGGAAGAATGTAAGATGAATTGACTGGTTGCAATATCTTACTGCAGTTTTCATACTGTTATTTGCTGTGGTAGATGATATGTCTTTGGAACAGTTATACTAAAACAGTGCCATATAAGCTGATGATAGTAATAATTAGGGAAGGACTTAGCTGGCAGGACATCACTAATAAGATATGTTAGTCTGGTGGCTCTGGGTGGAGATACTTCACTATTCTTTACCATCAGAATAAGAGTGTGACCTGCAATCAGAGACACTTGCTGGATATTATAGGGCTGCCCACTTCCTCATTCAAACCATGCTCTTTTATTAAAATATTTGCCAATTATTGGACCAGCAAGAAGCTTTTTTAAAATGGAACTAAAGTCTGTTATTAAAAATATGTGAGCAGGCAGGCTCTCCTGCACATGTCCACTGATCAAGATGGCTGAAGACCAGCATCTGGAAGAAGCCAGGAAGAAGATGCCATCTCTAGCAAGAAACTTTGTGGGCTTTGGATAGCTGATGCACAGATAAGTAGAACAGTTTACTTCTGCTTTAAGCCTAAATTCCTACTTTAAAATAAAATCCCCCTTTCTTCTAACACTAACTATGTTATAAAGAACATGACATTTTCAGGGTGAATGGCAAAATAATCTAAGCAAGCCATATGTGTCTAGATCCACCTACATTTTACAATTATGGTCCTATATTATCGAAATTTGAGAGTAAGCTTGCACCTCTAGCAGCTGAAAGGAGCATTGGGGAGTGGAAGGACGAAAAATATATGCTATTGGGGAGGGCTGCATTGGTAAGCCACAGGTTCACTTTACATATATGCAAAAGATAAGGCTGTCTTAGACTAAAGCGCTATATAATTTGTAGATGAATAAGGTGACTTCCATTGGTGTTCAATTATCAAAGTGTAAAAGATCTAGAAGAGGGATGAATGTATTCATTGCACTGTTCAGGTTAACCAGAATTCCAGCTCAGATGCTGAATGAATGTTTGAGTGTTTAAAAACCAGCATAGCAAGCATCCTGTAAAGATCTGAAAGCGTGGAACTATCACTGCCACTGGCAGAACTACTGCTATCGCAGTAGCAATCTGCTGAGCTTTTACTGCATCTGCAGATCCACACTGATGTGAATGTGGGTATACTTTAACTACAGAGGAACCCACCACTCCTCACCCCTGTGGCTGAACTGTCACTGAATCTTACTCATATGTGGACCAGTATAGAGCATGGTAAGCCTCAGCCTGAGCGGCAGCCCCACGTACACTGTTGCATTGCATTAGTGAATGTGAAATTATATTGAAATTATATAGCACTTTAGTCTAAGACAGCCTTATCTGTTGCATATATGTAAAGTGAACCTGTGCCTTACCAATGCAGCCCTCCCCAATAGCATATATTTTTCGTCCTTGTACTCCCCAACGCTCCTTTCAGCTGCTAGAGGTGAAGGAAAGTCCTGTGCAAGCTTACTCTCAAATTTAGATAATATAGGACCATAATTGTAAAATGTAGGTGGATCTAGACACATATGGCCTGCTCAGATTATTTTGCCATTCACCCGGAAAATGTCATGTTCTTTATAACACAGTTAGTGTTAGAAGCAAGGGGGATTTTTTTTAAAGTAGGAATTTAGGCTTAAAGCAGAAGTAAACTGTGCTACTTACCTGTGCATCAGCGATTCAATGCCCACAAGGTTTCTTGCCAGTGATGGCATCTACTTCCTGGCTTCTTCTGGGTGCCAGTCTTCAGCCATCTTGATCAGTGGGCATGTGCAGGACAGCCTGACTGCTCACAGCTTTTTAATAACAGACTTTAGTTCCATTTTAAAAAAGCTTCTTGCTGGTCCAATAATTGGCAAATATGTTTAATAAAAGAGCATGGTCTACATGAGGAAGTGGGTAGCCCTATATGATAAGGTGAACCATTCATTTTGGGCTGCCTATTGCATCAAAAATTAAGGATGGTAAAACTTTTTTTGTAATGCAGTGCCTAGTAGTACATTACTGTTCATTGTGGTGTGCTGCAACACACATCTGTTGTAAAAGGTGTGTTGGGATGCCATTGAAAATCACACTAACGTGTGGTTACCACAGTGCAAAAGTGTGGACAGGCCCTTAGGTAATAAAATAATTCTGCTGGTACACTCTGTATGCCATACTGTATGTTCAACATTCCTCACTGTCTCATTCCATATGCAAAGCTGTATGTTCATTATTCCACACAGATTCAGTGTGTAGCCACGCTGCATTCTGCATTGGATCATTCCATAAGCATGTTATATGGTTCCAATTTTGCACTGGTTCATTTTGTATGCCATAGTGTATGTTTCCAATTCTATACCTCCTCATCCTGTAAGCTCCCTATTCTACAATGGCTCATTGCAAATATCATGCTATAAATCACTATTTAGCACCACTTTATCCCATATGCCATGTGGTATGTTCCCTACTCTGCAATGCCTCATTTCATATACCATATCCTTATCAAGGCTTTGTTAGTTGTCTTTTAAAAAAATGTGCACTTATCCTTCTTCTCTAGCTCCCTGGCTGAAAAAGACCCTTCCCCTCCAAAAATCTGCAATTATTGCAATATGACCTTTGTTAGCTTGCATGGCAGTTATGGTGTTGGGGGGGGGGGGGGGGTGCTTTAAAATATTTGATATGGGGACCTGTGCTTTCTAGTTATGCTCCTGAATACAGCTTTAACTGGAGTCTGTAGAAGTGGTCACCAGATAGAATCTTTAAGGTTTTTATTGGAATGTCCGTATTGGGGAGTTCTCCTTTCTTTGCCTGTTCCAGTGACCATGAGTCATAAGGTCAGGAAGGGATGGGAAATCTCCCTAATAGGGACACAATGCATATATGTATAATTCTGACAGAAGTTACATAGACATATGTATAATTCTGACAGAAGTTTCAATCCATCACCCCATTATGATAAATAATTTTTTTCTGGATTTCCACTTTAAGTACTTAAAAAATATTTATATCCTATGTATACTGATTTATTCAATAAGGCCACATACAGTAACCCTTAACCAACTAGAAATAAAATGCCACTAATATCACTTAAAAAATTTTAAATCTGAATGAATTACTGGGTTACTATTCTTGTCATATCATCATTACCACTTTATTGAATAGAAAGGACAGGTAATATAATAGCTTCTTAGCATATTTAGCACTTTAGCATTAGTAACTGTTCTTGGGTATAAAAAAAGTTTAACTAGTGACAAGCACACAGCAGGTATTCCAGTTTTAAGCTATGTTTGGTCAGCTGCTTAAAATGTCATGTCAAGTTTTTACCTTTGATTACATTTGGGGATAGAAAGCATATGGGATGTAACTGGTAAGCACAGAGCTATTTGTTTGAATAATTAGACAACCTAAAATACAATTTGCATGAAAGAGCTACAAATACCATTAACAAATGTGCAGGTAAAAAATGTTATATTTAAGGAAAAATGTCATACAAAATAAATAACGATCACAAACCAGTGTTTGAAGACCAAGGATTACACAGGATGATAGGGAATAATTATCTAAGAATCCTCTTTTGAGATTGAGTGCATATGTATATATATATATATATATATATATATATATATATATATATATATATACTCATTCTGTATGTTAGGGTTATGATTAACAATTAGTTTAAATGCAAAGAGGGAGCTTAGTGGAGTTTCTCTTTAATTACATACACAAATACATAATAACCTCAAGCATTCATAATGAATACTCCTAAAGTTGTGGCTGTTAATATTAGCTATGCTGCCTGATTTCACTGATTGAACAGCAGCTCAGGCTAATACAACATAATCTTGCTTATTCCAATAATTTGTCTAAAAGTGCCCCCTGCTGGCAGATTCTGCAATGTGCACAGAACATGTATTATATTTTACAAAATAATAATCTTCACCCTTGTTTAAATCTTAGATGCTCATTTACATGCATGAAAATGATGTTTATGTAAAATAATGTTGAATGCAACTAGGTAATTTAAATTCAATGGGGTGAGTTACCCCTCTAATTGTTCTGGTGACCATTGTCAACAAAAAAAAGTAGGAAATCCAACATTTTAGAGTTGTCCCCAGCACAAGAGGCAAAAGGAAATCTTCAAGTGCGGACACTCGTTCTGGAGACAATTGTCTAAGATGGGAATAACCCTTACTTTAGAAGAGAGATGTACTGTGTAAGTTGTGTACACCTTATTAGTTTATGTCATCAGCCCATGCACGTATGGGAAGGAAAAAACAAGTAAAAGGTACCTAAAATGTTCCACTCTTGCCCTGTTCACTGCACTGTGCATATATAGGGAGGGGCGGTATAATTTTAGGGAAAAGTATTTATAGTTTTAGTTCCTTTAGGATGCTTATAAGTGCAGTCCTATTGATTTCATGAATAAACATTTTCTGGCCAGGTTTCATTGCGCATTTAATTGTTTTCTTTCTAGAAAAAAAGCCATTCACAAGGGTCTTTGCTCAGGCCATAAACATGTTTATCTGGTATTACACTGCATATTTTTTCTGCTATTATGCTAAAGAGTGATAGTCTACAGTAGTGACTGGATCTTGCAAATGCCAGCTCTTGTGCGCAGGTTCTTTACCCGTCAGGGGATTTATTTTAAATTAGGTTTTAATAACTTCTCACAATGTTATTTTCTACATATACTGATGATTTTTCTTTTTTAGCTAGAACATAAAAGACTACAACAATAATATTAAGTGAAACTTTATTATTTTGGATTAATTTTGTAAAACCATTTTTGTATGAAGAGCGGGAGCTTGTGATGGAAAAGCAACTATGCTATTTCTGTATGAAAAGTAAGTCAATGTTTATTTTCCTTATATAGTCATACATTGGAATTACAGCTAAAACAAAATGACTTTGCAGTGGACCTATCTGTAATTAGTTGCAACAAACAAGCGCTTTGGAAAATATATGTTCCGGATACCTGCATTTTGTGACAATAACTTTAAATTATCAAGACCCTAAGTATCCATGGTAAGATAATTACTGGAAGATATCAAAATGCTGGCCAGAAGGATTACAAAAAGAACAGCAAATTGAAAACCATATGTTATTAAATACTTATTGTCTTTGTCTACCATGTAATTATAAACCACTTTAGAGCTCTACTTGTGTGCTGTTCTTCCAGAATAGATGTTGCTCTACGTAAAACTGATTTGACATGCTTACTCTGGTTAAGGTATATGTAGACTACATGTGTTTGCCCTTCCTACCAGTAGTAGGAGCTCTGACATGAAATATTAACTTATATGGGCATAAGTAGCTATATAAAAAAACAATACATCATATCTACATACACATGTAATCATTCTGTCCTATGGCGTATGTTGAAATGCGTATTATATAGAACACTGTAGCATTTTTATGTGGCCGAGTGCAAACTATTTTTAAGTCTGTTAAAATGTAAGTGTTATCAAGGTGTTTATCATGAGAAAAATATGAAGTTTGACATTATTGACTGGTACTTCAAGACAACAAAAAACCACATTCATAGATAGGTATGAAAAAGTTTCCATTTTTGTCTCATTTGTACTTAAAGTGATCCTGTGCTCAGAATGTGCACACTAAATATTTACATATTCTGAACAAGTAGTAAAGTCACTTTAAAAAAAAGCCCACATTTATTTCTGTAAGTATGGGCATTGTGGAATAATTTCACAACAGAGGCACAGAAATCTTAGCTCATTGGTTATTACTTTCTAATGCTTCGGAATGTTGGCAGTCTGCCAGCCATCTAACATAAACACACAGCAGATGATTCTGTGTTGGTAAAAACCAAGTTAAACCCAACTTCAGATTCTTTGTTGTGATCTTTGATGATCTCTGAGAATGAATTACTTCAAAATACAAACAGCTACTGAGGTAAGGGATAGTTTTTTTAAGCTTTTTTGCTGTTTGTTAAGAATATGTAATGATGTTCAATGTCCATGATCTTGGCACAGGTGTACTTTAAATGAGAGTTAACAGTTTTTCAACAGGATGCACACTAAAGTGACAAATATCAATTATATCACTTTCTGTATAGGTAATCCTATACAGAAACTAATGTTTGAATGATATTAGTAGCTCTTTCACAAAAAGTAACATTTTAGGTTTAATGGTCCTACCAAAATGTACTGTAAATCAGTAAATGTACAAACATGGAAAATTATGTTTTATTACACTCCACTAAATTATTTATAGCACTTGTGAAGTGTGTCAAAATGCAAAGGCAAACCAAGGGGGGTTCTTACTAGGAATTGCACTATACCGATATAGTAGGCTCTAAATGAACTAAGTCATTAATGAAACATATGCTTTTCTGAGTCCAAAAATAAGGGACGTTATAAAGGAAACATGCACTTTGTAGGATCCACTGTTGTTATGTTAACATCTGACATTGTGCACAGTCTAATGTTACATCATATTGTACCTAGGGACATAGCTTACCCCAACTGGCTGAGAGCGGATGGGGGCATGTTATGCAGATGGTGTTGTTGCCAGCCAGTAACTGAGCCAAGGTGAAGGGCGCTGCTATTAAACCCAGAGAGAGATGACAGGTCTGCACTGCTTAGGGAGTATTCTATAATAGAAATGTACAAACAAGTATTCCAGTTAGTGATTCAGCAAAATGCATACATGTTCTATGTGGTCTAAGGGATTTTAGGAATCATGAAGACTGAATTCAGCTTAAACATACATCAGCATAAAAAGATCTCCATACTGTTCTTCTTTGATTCAAAATTTGGACAATAGGCTCAATCCACAAAGCTTTAACACCAAGGTAATGAAATTTGTTTTGAGTGACCATTTTTGTAACTGTATTGAACTTTTTGGGCTGTAAATAAATGCCACTAAAAAAAATAAGACTTCTTATATATTCTCACATAATAGTTATGTGAATTGAGCCTAATGTGCCCTAGTTAAAGCCAATCTCTGGCCAAAGGGGTGAAGAGACAGCAATAAAAACTTGATACGGGGGGAGGTGATTTACTAAAGGCAAAAAGACTATGCACTCTTCAAGTGCAGTTGCTCCGGAGCTTAATAAATTAAATAAAGCTTCACTTTAAAAAGATTAAACAATCACAAGGAAACAAACAAAAAACAGCATTTCTGCTTGCACATGATTGGATTAAGAAGTCATCAGATTTTCTGCTCATTTATTAAACTTTGGAGCAACTGCACTTGCAAAGTGCATGGTCTAATTGCCCTTAGTAAATCAACTCCATAGTGTATCCTACTCCATGCCAAAACATTTTTTCTTTTTTAGTTTTGAATAGACTTGGTCAAAGTAAATACTTTTGGCAAATTTTTATTGCTGTCCTTGATCCCACTGGGGAGATTTCACCTTAGGACAAGTGACAAAGGAAATGGACACCAACTGGCAAAAAGTCACAGACAGTGATAGTAACCTGACATAAGTTCTAACTATTCCCCATTTTACCAAAATAAATAGGTTTTGTTACATTCCATGTCCCCACTGGAAAGATTTCCTATTACCCCCTGTTATGACAGGAAAAAAGGGAACATTTCATCATTGTGGACGCAGACCACAATAAAAACCTGACATTGGGGTTCTTAGCACTACTCCCCCCCCCCCACCACTAAAAAAGCACTTTGTTGGAATTCAGCTTTATTTTTTTTTGTCTGGAGCTCAGAGTTAAACATACTGTGAATTTGCACAGTTATTTTCATGGTCAGACAAAATCAACCCCCTGATGGAATTAAACGGCTTCACATATCAAGCATATTCACCATAGTCACATGACAATCTGACAGATGAAGGACACAGTGAAAACTTCCCTGCTGATTCCTTTATATTTACTTCCAATAAAAATAAAATATAAAAAAAGCAATTATGCTTTCTATTGGAAGAAAATTATTTTCAGTGGGTTTGAACACTGCTGCATGAATTTGCCTCTCTAATGAAAAGGCCATCTTTTATTTTGTGCAGATAATTATTTTTTGTTTTTATACATATATATATATATAATGTTACAGCCCTCACATTCACTGAGATATATTTAAGTTCCACAAAAAAGAAATACTGTATATTTTGTTTCATGACTAAAAATCAAACTAAACGGGATTAGTTCTACTGTATAAAGATCAATAATGCAACGATAAAGACAGCAGATCCCGAAGGGGGAGGGGCTGTCGTACATTTAAGTTGAGCCATCTGGATAAAACTGAACTTGTTAGAAGAAGCCCAACTGAATGGCAGATTCTCCTTTAGTTTATATTTTAACTCTTTAATATCAAATAGTTTAGAAGGAAAGAAGAAGACAGCAACTGCAAAGGGGCATGTTGTTTAGTGAGTGTACTGTATATACCTGCTTCTAAATTGAGAAGAGGTAATTAAGGTTAGGATATGATCCCCATATATAATTACATAAATGGTCTGTATAGTGAACTTGGTGCAGGGTTATTCACTTAAAGTGGTTCATTAAAGTGGTTCTAAAGGCTTAAGGATTTTTACCTTAATGCAGAGAATGCAGAAAACCCTTCCATGCTACAGAACCCCCCTGCCCCCCTTATACTTACCTGAATCTGATCTCAGAGACTTTCTAGGCTCTCTCCCTTCACTGGCTCCCACTACTGTCACTGACAGCCAATCAGGAGGAAACAGTAGTGGGGCTGAGCCCCGCTCTGCATGTCAATGGACACACAGAACTCAGCTCTGGAATGAACCCTCTTAAGTACCTCCTTAGCAAGATGCTTGCTATGGGGGCACACAGCAAGGGGGGGAGGAGCCAGGAGCTCCGGTGGGGGGCCCAAGAAGAAGGGGATCGGGGCTGTTCTGTGCAAAACCATTGCACAGAGCAGGTAAGTACTGTAGAACATGTTTGTTATTTCTAAACAGAAAAAAAAACAATTAAGGTTCACAATCACTTAAAAAAAACAAGCGGCACTCTTCATGTCAGGAAAAAAAGAGATTTCACCTCGACATATGGAAAGGCTTCTTCACAGTAAGAGCTCCAAAATATAAACATATATATATATATATATATATATATATATATAAATGGGTGTAGATTGTTCTCAATAGGTGAGATCACAACCTGGAACTCTAAAATATGTGACTCTAAGTGCAATTCTATGCATAAATCCCTGACTGCAAATTATAAAAGTCCTGTGACTTTGACATTTCCTTTCTTTCAATAGACATGTAGAAAGCATGTATGACCCCCCCCCCCCTCCTGGCTCTGGAACTTCAATTGCAACCAAAAGGAGCCCAATTACGCTCTATGAACTCAATAAGAGAGCAGAAAATATCACACCAATGACATCAGATCACATCCACTTGTATTCAACCCAGACAGAGCACACTACAACCCCACCTCAAACTTTCCCGCTATAACATTTCACCCAACAGGATCTTGATCACAGCTTGCAGCTTGTATTCCAGGTATCAGAGGAATATATACTGGATTTAAAAATATTTTTTATTGAAGGAACTGTGACGGTGTAGTAATAAGGGTGACATTAATTACTCAGTTGACTTAGCTATTAATACTTCACCCTGACTGGACTGTTTAGTTATGTGAGCAAAAAACTGAAACACGTTATGGCCACTAGAGGGCTGAATTACTAAAGGCAAATAGACTGTGCACTTTGCAAGTGCAGTTACACTCATGTGCCCCAGAGCTTAGTGAATGTGGAGAAGCTTCACTTTGTAAAGAATACCCAATCAGGTGCAAGGAAAATAAAAAAAACTGCTTTTTTGCTTGCACATGATTGGATGCTGGAAATCAGTAGAGCTTTACCACATTCACTAAGATGAGTGCAACTGCACTTGCAAAGTGCACAGTTTATTTGCCTTTAGGAAATCAACTCCTAGGTATACTACAAACACCCTGAAAAACTTCATTAAAGTACACAGGACGGACCTTCTGCCCTGCTGCTGCCCCCCCTCACAATTTTTGGCAATTCCCAGCTGTAAAATAACAGAGGGAAGTTGTGTAAATACAGCAGCTGTAATAGTCAAAGTGAGGGGAGATTTAGTAAAGCTGGTGCACTCCAAATCTGGTGCAGAAGTGCATGGTAGCCAATCAGTTTCTAACTTCAGCTTGTTCACTTGATCTTTGACAATAAAACCTGGAAGCTGATTGGTTTCTATGCAGAGTTGCAGCAAATCTTGCACTCTCCAGCATTAGTAAATAAACTCCAGTGTCTATGAGCACTCTTCAGACAAGATAAAGAGATACAAAGTAACATTGATACTTTTGTATCGATTACATTTCATTGATCTGCAGATCATAAGATGAACATCTATCTGCAAAAGGTTAAAGCAATCTGACAATCTAAAAACTTTTTTGTTAAAATAACATTTGTTGCCATCTAACCCCTATTTAACTTATAGTAATCTTCAATCAACTCTGTTTTCCATCCTTAACTATATTTTCTTGCTTATTTTTTTATAATTTCCATTTCCTAACTATTAATATTTAAACTTTTTTGTCTGTATTCATTTTAATAATTAATTTTTTAGGTGTTGTATTAACCACTTTCAGTCCGGACACTTTTACCCCCTTCCTGTCCAGGCCAATTTTCAGCTTTCAGTGCTATCATACTTTGAATGACAATTGCACGGTCATGCAACACTGTACCCATATGAATTTTTTAGCATTAGTTTTGAGACAGATAAAGCTTTATTTTAGTGGTATTTATTCACCACTGGGATTTTAATTTTTTTTGCTATGTAAATTAAAAGTATACAAATTTAGAAAAAAGTGTTTTTCTTATAAAATTTTGCAAATAAATAGTATTTCATCATAAATCTTGTCCAAAATTTATTCCATTATATTTTTAGTAAAAAAAAACACCCAAATTAGTTTATAACCAAAAATTATAATTTTTAAACATTTTTTTTTTACATTTTTTAATATTATTTTTTATTTATTATTTTTTTTTACATACTGTCACCCTAGCAGTACAGTGTCACCGTGGTGACATTGTACTACTTGTGGGGGGTGATGAAGATTTTTTTTTTACACTGATTGCTTTTACACCCATAAAGGATGTAAAAGCAATCATTTCTCCTCTCTAGCTGCATTCTTGCAGCCATTGAGAACTACTGAGTGAGCTGTGATTGGTCACAGCTTGTCACATGGTACAAGGCTGTTGTACCATGTGACCTCTGTGATCATTCACAGATTTCACAAGTAGTAAGCAATGATGTCACAAGTGACATCTTGCTTACTACTCTGCATGTGATCACTGATTGGCCAATCAGTGATCTCATGATCAGGACCTCGTACAGAGGTCCCGTCTGATGATCGGTGTTCCACTGTGTCTGGAGGACACAGCGGGCACCGGATTGCAGTGCTGCGTGCTCCCAGGGAGCGCGCACAAGCACTGTGCGGGGACGCCATTTATAAACGGCCACCTGGCCCTGCACTGTCACCATCCGGCCGTTTATATACAACGGCCGGACGGGAGGTGGTTAAAAATTAAGCCTTTATTTGTAATTTTGTAAATAACTGTGCAGGACATTATACAAACATCATACTTTTAGTGACTATTTTAGGACAAATGATAGAAAAAATATATACTTTTTATCTACTGTAACACTTTTTTTTAATCTATCAATGATCAAAGTAGAAAAAGGAGTGTTTTTTTAGTTTACTGTATGTAATTTTTCCAACACAATATCACCAAAGGAAAGCCTTGTATGCATTACTTTGTTATTATCAAGTAAAGAGTTATTGCTGAATCAATAGGCACATCCTAACCACAGCACCACCTGCCTGGAGTTTGCATGTTCTCCCTGTGCCTGTGTGGGTTTACTCCGGGTACTCCGTTTCCTCCCACACTCCAAAGACATGCTGGTAGGTTAATTGGATTCTGTCTAAATTGGCCCTAATATGTATGGATGTGAGTTAGGAACCTTAGATTGTACACCCCTTGAGGGTTAGGGACTGATGTGAATGTACAATATATATGTAAAGCACTGCGTAAATTGATGGCACTATATAAGTATCTGAAATAAATAAATAAAATAGCAGACACTGTCCTGATCCATAGGTAGAAATGTGAAAGCTGAAGTGGCTAAATAATAAATCATCACCAACAGTTTATTCAGATAAAGAAGAAAGTTGTACTGCCCTTTATTTTTTTTCCAACTGCTTTTCTTTCTTAAAAAAATGCCAGTTAATTTTGCCAGCTTCTTTTTCTTCCTAGTAAGGGGTGACAGCATTATCTATAGCCATGTAAGCAATGCTTTGCCTAGTTAATATCATGCTGTGCCTACATATGGCAAGCTCTACCTGGCTTACAGTCCCCAGCAGGGGCGGACTGACCATTTGAAAACTCGGGGACTGCCCGAGGGCCCGGGGTCAGTAGGAGGTCCCATGAGATGCCCCTGGTACCTTTTTTATAAGCTTTTTTGAGTTTGGGCAAGGACACAGGGGCCCCATTAACCCCTATTCCCAGGGGCCCCATGAGTTGTCAGTCCACCCCTGGTCCCCAGTTCATGATGGCAGCTATAACAGCTTGAGTGACAGCAGCTCCAGCAGGAAGCTTGGCTGTCAAAACAATACAGAGTAGTCCGGCAGCATCACCAGCACATGTGACTTGCTGCAGCTTAGTCTAGCCCACTGCCTGCCTGCGAAGTGTAAGAGCAGCATACTAGTCAGCTGATCATGGGAAAAAAAAGCCTAAAAGAGTAATTTATTTGTTTCATTTTTGCTGGGTTTATTCCTAATTATTTGATTATTGTCTGCCCTGTTAGAATACTTCAAGGCATGAAGAAGATTTACAAATAAAAAAAAAAAAGCCATCTGACAAATGTCACTTTTTTCTCTTCTAGTGCTGCTTACCAGTGCCATATGTTGTTGAAATTGCTGATGGGTATCCTCCCATCCCCTGCCCAGGTAAAGTCGGTGTTGCTACAGGAACCACTGGGGTAGCCAGTGACTGAGCAGACTGTGAGTTGTTTATCCTTTGATTCTATTACGAGAGATAAAAAAAAAGAATAACATGATTATTAATAAGTTTATCAGGTGCATAACGTTTTTTTTTTGTCTCTAGAAAAAAAAAACACTTCAACATGATACAAATTAATCATTTAGCATGTGGCTCCCATGAACTCTTCCAACCCTATCATTTACAATCTTTCAAGAGACCAAGTGTCGCCATGGCAACCCATTACATCAGCTTCTCCTAGGCAATTGAACTTGCCACGAGTAAAGATTGCTTTATTGTGGGTTGCAAACAGACCATGTGGAAAATTGATGAAATATGCATACTGTACTATCATTGTTTCTTTATCATTCAAATGCAAAAATGTCATTAAAATTACCAGTGACTGGGCTAGGACTTACTGCAAAAAGACACCTTGACAATGGCTTTTCGCTGCAGTTAATAAGATTAGCAGCAGATGGCAGTAAGGATCCTTTTGTTGTCTTTTTTTTTTGTCTTTTTTTTTTTAGCAAGTCTCAATATTTCACATTATATAAGACAAAAGTTTATACATATTTTAGCAACTGGTCATTGAAATGACAATGCACCTATAACAAAACCTGGTCTGTTTCCAGTTTTTTAATTTATACTAAGAAGCACTAGCAATACTAACATTAGTAGATGTTCATTCTTCTTAAATATAATCTGATATTGTGTATACTCTCCTTCACAATAACAATGCACAAAATAAAAGCGTAAAACCTTCTTAAACACTTTTTTGCCACTTACCAAAAGGAGATCGACATCCTCAGACTGAGAGCAAGGAAAAGGAGTATTAAGTAACAATTAGTAATGATACATTATTAATAAAGGTGAAATGATAGTTGAAATATAATGTTGCTTGCTGAATTTAACTGCACAGTGATTCTCCAGCACATCCAACAACTCCATGTCACTATACTTTCATTTCATGGGTTTTTTATTAACACAGAAAATATATTACTAACCTCCCTCCCTTCCTGACTCTACCAGGATGCTGCAGTGTGACCCCCTAAGGTCAGTAATCTAGTCCCAGTAGACAGCTCATTTTTTTAAGGGCCAAAAAATGAATCATTTTGGTGACTTTTTGTTAGGTACAACAGGGGAATTGTTATTGTGAACTGACCAATGTAATTTGTGTTTTATGTTACGTATAGACCAAAAGTTCTATACAATGTAGTAATATTTAAATCTTCCTGTCTTCTCTATTTTTCTCTCTCTTGAAACAAAACTTCAGCTTTAATATAATTTAAATTGACCAGATTAATTAAAGGAAAAAATACAGCAATACTCACCTTCTCTCTGGTGTTTAAGGTCCAGCATTGTTCATTGTTTGTGTTCTGGGTTGAGTATAATTTAAAGTGGTTCTAAAGGTTGAAGGTTTTTTACCTTTATGCATTATATGAATGAAGGTAAAATATCTTCAGTGTGCAGCTTCCCCTGCAGTCCCCCCAATACTTACCTGACCCTGATCTCGATACAGCGATCTACATGACAGCAGGGTCTCTCTCGGGGTCTCTCTCTGCTCATTGGCTGTGACACAGCAGTGGGAGCCATTGGTTCCCACTACTGTCAGTTACCACCAGTGAGGAATGAGCAGGGGGTGAGACTCATTGACAAACAGAGGCGGCTCGGGAGCGAGCATGCACTAATGCCCTCCAAGCAATCAGCTTGCTCGGAGGTTAGTCGGCAAGAGGGAGGGATCAGAAGCACCAGCGGAGGACCCAAAAAGAGGAGGATTGGGGCTACTCTGTGCAAAACCATTGCACAGAGCAGGAAAGTATGATTTGTTTATTATTTTAAATAAAAAAAGGAGCCTTTAGAAACACTTTAACCTACATTTGTTTCCCTTTGTATTTATATACATTATAAAAGCTTATATTTATTTTTTACCATTAGACAAAAATCTTTTTTTGCAAAGTAACATTTAATACAGGCTGCTCATGACAGTAGTGTCATAGGTAGTGTGTGAAAATGTGAGCTGGAACTACTGAACTTTGTTAACAATAAAGTTTTTTTTGTTTCGTCAAAGCTTCTAAGTAGGTCAGTCTAGCAGACAAAATGAAGAGAGCAGCAGAGCTTCCCTGTCTGGAGGAAAAGCTAAGTCATGTTTTGTGAAGGGGATCAAATACTTATTTCCCTCATGAACATGCAAATCAGTGCATAATTTGTTAGACATGCATTTCGTTTGAATTTGTTGTAGCTATTCTGCCTCTCAGTGTTACAATACATTTACCATTCAATTTTTAGACTGATCATTTCTTTGTGAGTAGGCAAACATACCTTCAAAATCAGCAGGGGATCAAATACTTATTTCCTTCACTGTATATATATATATATATATATATATATACTATATTGCCAAAAGTATTGGAACACCCCTCCAAATCATTGGATTCAGGTGTTCCAATCACCTCCATGGCCACAGGTGTATAAATTCAAGCTCCTAGGCATGCAGACTGTTTCTACAAACATTTGTGAAAGAATGAGTTGCTCTCAGGAGCTCAGTGAATTTAAGTGTGGTACCGTGATAGGTTGTCATCTGTGCAATAAGTCCAACCATGAAATTTCCTTGCTACTAAATATTCCATGGTCAACTGTTAGTGGCATTATAACAAAGTGCAAGCAACTGGGAACAACAGCAACTTAGCCACGAAGTGGTAGGCCACGTAAAATGACAGAGCGGGGTCAGCGCATGCTGAAGCACACAGTGTGCAGAAGTCACCAACTGTCTGCAGAGTCAAAAAATTAGCACAACAGTGCGTAGAGAGCTTCATGGAATAGGTTTCCATGGCCGAGCAGCTGCATCAAAGCTTTACATCACCAAGGGCAATGCAAAGTGTTGGATGCAGTGGTGTAAAGCACGCCACCACTGGACACTAGAGCAGTGGAGACGTGTTCTCTGGAGTGATGAATCACGCTTCTCTGTCTGGCAATCTGATGTCTGGGTTTGGTGTTTGATGGGACTGATTGGATCTGATGTCTGGGTTTGGCCATTGCCAGGAGAACGGTACTTGCCTGACTGTTTGTGCCAAGTGTAAAGTTTGGTGGAGGGGGATTATGGTGTGGGGTTGTTTTCAGGGGTTGAGCTTGGCCCCTTAGTTCCAGTGAAGGGAACTCTTAAGGATCAGCATTTTGGACAATTTCATGCTCCCAACTTTGTGGGAACAGTTTGGGGATGGCCTCTTCCTGTGCCAACATGACTGTGCACCAGTGCACAAAGCAAGTCCATAAAGACATGGATGAGCAAGTTTGGGGTTAAGGAACTTGACTGGCCTGCACAAAGTCCTGACCTCAACCTGAAAGAACACCTTTGGGATGAATTAGAGTGGAGGCTGCAAGCCAGGCCTTCTTGTCCACATCAGTGCCTGACCTCACAAATAGGCTTCTGGAAGAATGGTCAAACATAGACACACTTCTAAACCTTGTGGACAGCCTTCCCAGAAGAGATGAAGCTGTTATAGCTGCAAAGAATGGGCCAAATCAATATTGAACCTTACGGACTAATACTGGGCTGCTATTAGAATGCATGTGCGTTTAAAGGAATGCATCCCAATACTTTTGGCAATATAGTGTACATACAAGGGGTCTTCAAAAATTTTCCACACTTTTTTTTTTAACCCTGGACATACAACAAATTAAAATATATACAAAACAGTATACATTTTCTCATAATTCTCAAAAAGCAAGAGGAATGTATCTATCTATCCAATCAGTCGTATCCGACCCTTGGCGATTGCATGGACATGCACTCGCAAGCGACTTTTTCCATGAATTGTCTTAGCATTTATTGTACAGGGTAGGTTGCAGGTCTTTCCCCAACCCCTACCATGCAGGAGCTCCCGCATAGCCAGGGATGAAACTAGGACAATTTAGACAGGAGCCAATTAACCTACCAGCATGTCTTTGGAGTGTGGGAGGAAACCGGAGCACCCGGAGGAAACCCACGCAAACACAGGGAGAACATGCAAACTCCATGCATGAGGTGCCATGGTTGGTAATTGAACCCATGGCCCAATTACTGCAAGGCTAACCACTAAGCCACTGTGCCGCCCAAGAGGAATGTATAGGTAGTTGTAAAAATTAAGTATACGTTATATGTTAGAAACTATGCAAATTATTATTCTAAGAGAAGATCTGTTGCTACAAGCATTTTAAGCTTGTCAAATGTCAATTTTGTTTTCCATTTTTAATAGAGCGTGGACAGACTAAAACCTCTGCCAGGTGTTTGTTTCAGCCTGGACTGAGAAATAGTTAAAGAACCAGCATAGGAATAGAGGAGAAATCTTCCCAAGAGTACCTTTGTTTCAGAAGGGGGTTTCCCTCACTGAAGAAAATCTCCTCTCATTTCCTGTTGTGTCTACAAACCTGAAAATGATGGAGAATACTCCGAAAGGGACAATAATGACAAAAAAATCAGGTATCTTATCCATACCAAAGTCTATCCAATGTAAAAATATTGAAAAAATATTTAGATATACTTTTCTAAAGAATGAAACCAATAATATGTTATACTCGTCTGCTCTGTTCTCTATTCTGGGGTCCCCCACCAGCAATCCTGGGCCCTCCTCTTCTGTGTCCACCCAAATAGCAATCTGCTTGCTATTGGGGCAGACGTGGTGGATCGCACCTGAGCTGGGTTGTGTGCATCCATAGACACACACACAGAGGCATGGCCTGGCCTCTTTTAGCTCAGAAGATTTTAGTGACAGCAACAGGAGCCAATGGCTCCCACTGCTTTCAGTGTAGTGTAGTGAGAGCAGAAAGAGGGGAGAGTGACCAGCAACCGGACACAGCGATTGATCAAGAGGACTTCCTTAGGGAAGGAAGAAACACAGCAAGTGGCAGAATGATTTTTACCTTAATGCAGGGAAAACATTACTGTAAATTAAAAAAAAATAGCTTCAAAACCACTAACTATTTATGCCTTATTGAAGAATACATCATTCAACCTCTTTTAGATTAAAATGTCAAATATTGTGAATGATAGACACAGATATTGGATACTGCTGTTAGTGCTTTTATTTAGCATTATATTGTATATTAGAGTAAATCTAAAGGATATTCTAGGAAAATAACAGTATTGTCTCCAAACAACTTTGAGTTGACTATGCGTGTAAGTAAGGAATAAGCTCTTCCACTGCCAGCATGAGTTCTTTTCAGATCATATTCAGATCTATGATTTGGCATAACTCAATGTCTCACACATACAGCATGATTTTTCTACAACACATGGCACTCAGTATGGCTGAAAACAACACAAAGTTTCAATTCACATACAGCTAACCCTGATTTTTAATCTTTCAGAACAGTTAGTCAAGATGCAATCAAGTGAGACGCACACATAACATAATACACCATTCACTAGATATACTAGGTGGTAAAAATAAAAACAACAGCAACGCTATAATCAAAAGATTGATTAAGAATGATAACTTACCACAGAGGGCATTGTATTCTTGCTGCCAGGTGGAATAAGAACTCTGAGGTCAGGTTTACGATTGTTCATCCCCAAGTTCATTGGCGGTGGTGATTTTGTTTGCATATTTTTATTCAAGTTACCAGGTGAGACCAGCAGACCTGGTGAGTTACGATGATTGCCATACCCATTTCCTGTTAAAACAGAAAAAAAATCATTCTGCCTTAGATACGAATATACAAAGTTGGTCTCATGTTATAATCTCAATGCACGATCAGTGGGCAATGGAATCTATCTCCGTTTGTGTGGGCCCACATAACAACCAATAGAGTTATAACATTGGACATGAAACAGAAATTGAGTAAAATGGACATTTTTAACCTAAGCAAATTGTAATCTGGACATGCATTTCCTTTGCTTAATCCAAACATGTTGAATGGGAGATATTTTCACTTTTCACCATCTGACTTACACTTTGACATCCAGGTTGTAAAATGTTTTGTTATCATACGAATGTTTTCACACAACCTATATTCAGTGTCAGCTCTGTTAAAAATTAATTTGATGGATATCAACATTCTACACTTTATCAGAAAATTTTAATGGGAAAAAACAAATATATCAAATTAGAGGAAAATAAGGAAATGCCCTGGCTGTATAATGTATAATTACTTTAAGGAATACCAAGCAGCTAATAAAAAATAATTCCCTGAGATCATTAAAGTAGAACTATTGCCAAAACTGTTTTTTTTTTATTTTGATAGAGTAAGGAAGGGTTATAACCCCTGTCAGTGTTTTTTTCTAAGTGTCCCATTGGGGAGATTTCAAATCACTTCCTGTCCCACAGTAAAAACAGAAATTAAAAGGAAATCTCTGCAAATTAAGGGACTCCCTTGGGGTCCCCCAGGTCACCAGAACTAGTGTCCCCATTGTAAGATTTCCCTTCTACTACTTTTCTGGGGACAACACAAAATTTGAGATTTTTTTTTTACTTTCAGTGGTAATAGTAGAAAGGGTGAACCTCCCCAAGAGGGGTACAGACAGCAATAAAAACCTAATAGGTGTTCCAATCCATATCTACTATATTCAAAACTTGAAAAAATGTTGTCTTAAGTTATAGTTTAAAGTTCATGTGTTCAAGATAAAGCAGGGATATGAAATTGCTAAGAATGGTGTTATTGGTGTCATTTAACACATGCATAAAGTGGAAATAAATGCCATCCCAGTTTTTGGATAGAGGCTAAAAAAAAAGATAACCCTACAAACCATATGCAATCTGTATCCCTGATGGGTACTAAACCCAGAACTCCAACACTACAATGCAAAAGCATTTGGGCTAGGTAGGTAAATTAGCGTATATAGCGTATAGGTATCCATATAGCTAATTAGATCCATTATTATAAGAGGGATAAACACATAAATACAAGTTGATGTTAGAATACTTCAAAACTAAAGTAAAGAGGCATTACGTACACAGATATACAGTATGTAGAAATAGATACACATAAATACACACATATTTTCTCTTTAAAAACATTGTGTTTTTCTCGTTGGATGTTCCTAGAAATGTTTTCGACACAGAAAATAAAAAGAGAGGTGCTAAAAGATGTTCACGTGCCTCATTATCTCCAGACATTTTACTTCTGCAAGTCTCCTAATTTCTAGAACAAGTCTTTTCTCATCTCCCCTTTCTTGTATCCCTACAGTGCTAAATCAACACTTGATGAGAGATTGCTTCCTATTAGTTACCAGCTCCGCTGCTCTTTGATATGTCAACTTATTGAAACATATGTCTTGCTAATTGCATTTGCATGCTTGTGTTTGCTTTTGCTCGCTTGAGATCGAGGGACTGAGATAAGACATATTTACAACCAGGATGCCAGTAAATTTTACAATTTAGGACAATCAGGCAGACTTTGTCTAACAAGAAAATGACTTTGTAAGGGACATGTTTTGTACTACAGGTGGATTGAAGGAGTGGAAAATATTTACTATAAGTAAGAATTCGCACTTATATTTATGTTTTTTTAATGGTCTGCGCTGCAAAAGGCAAACATATACAATATTTTATGTTTTTTATGTTTTGATCATAAAGGGTAATCCTTTGTCAGTGCAATCAGATTTTGTTCAAGCAGTGCATTGTAGACCTATATTTAAATGTTCTAGCTTCCAGCAAGCAATTGAACATCCTTAGGATTGTGAGGCTTGAAGAATGTCAGATCAATGCCTTTTTCAACTGACACGAGAAAAAAACAAGCGTGTGCCTTTCAGTAACAATATAATTCTGCCTTAGACAACCACCCTAAAACCCATACTTGGAGCCATGGTTTATATTGTAGTGTATTATAAAACATGCATTGATGTGCTTTATGCATTATATATAATAACAGTGTGTATAATATAGTATATTGGTTATAACTGTATATTAGAGTATGTATTCTGAAATCAGACCTTGCACCTTAAAAACCAAGATCTACTCTTCCTTGCTGGAATGCTGTGTAAATGTTTACACAAACCACCTGTAGAGGAAAAGTGTTAGACAGCTTCTGCCCATGGTGCCCAGGTGAGGGTGATGACATCTTTCTTCCAGAGAGATATTGGGAATAGTAGCTCAAAACTCCCAACACTCTGCTGCAGCATCTCCTTGCAAGGTTTTATAGAACTCAACATTCCCCAGGATCTCTTCGGCAGGGTGATGATGTCACCACCTGCACCATAGAAGCCAGAAGAAACGTAAGTATAATATCTAACACTACCTCCAGATATTTTTTAAACTTTTACTCTGTGTTATAGCAAGCGGTAGGAAAGGGTATGTTCATTAAAAAAGTGAACCTTGCATGAAGTGGAAGGTCCTCTTTAATCCTAAACCATGGTCCAACTTTTTGAAGTGGGAAAAGTGTGTGTATGTCCAACCAAATGCTTGTGAATGCTACAGCTGGTAAATACTGTTCTTCAAAACAAAATTAAAACTGACATAAAGCGTTACCCAATTAAGTAAAATTGTTACAAAGAGTTTGCCAACTGCAGTAAGAGCGGACAGATCATTGACTGCTTGTCAAAATCAACAAAGCTTTTCCAAATCTTTGGCCAGCTCACTTGTTTCCATTTATACATATTACCATTTGGATTTGTTCTAGCCCCCCGGGAATCTTACTGGCTAACATCTCTGCCACAGACACACTTATATACAAACACTAGGTCTAACTTGTGTGCAAGGTAATTAACCTATCATTGTGGTTTTGGGAGTTATCCTGAGTAGCCAAGAGAAACCCACAGAAGAACATACAAATTCCATGCAGTGTGCCTAATGGAAATTCAATTCAGGTTCTAGGCAGTATTAGGCAAGAGCACTAACCAATGAGCCTCTGTGCTCCAATCCTATGTTCCACTGAGCTACGTCCTGTTTTATTCAGTGTGAAGAATTCTCAGTGCCAGCTAGGGTTAATTGGTGAATAGTCTGTACAATAAATACATTTAGAGCTAGTACTAGAAGTTAGCGAGCAGACCTAAGAAAAAGCTAAGGTGCAGAAGGCTAAGGGACAAAAGGTGATACATTATGGACAAATAAATGTATCATACCCAGTCTTTATATGTGGTCAGTATATTTTGTAAGCTCTAATAAATCACGGGTCACTCTTTTATATCTCAAAATGCAATAACTTGACTCACGCCTCTCCTTTTTGGACTACGCTAGTATTTTGTCAGTTTGTTAGCTTCAATTACAAATAGTGATTATGATGCTGACTGTTTTATAAATGATCTTTGTTAAATATTTTAATGAACAACACAAATAAACCCAACTTGCTTAGCATCAAAAAAGGTTGAATGCTATTGCACCAGGCTGTTTCCTGCTTAGCATATACAGTTGCTTCTGAGCACAACATTGCTAACCCATTTACTTACTGTAATGAATTTTGGGCCTGCAAAGCTGGGTAGTGCACAGGATGTGATTTTGTGTCTTGCTAATTAATAGACTTAAAGTGGTTTTTTAAGGCTGAATGTTTTTACCTTACTGAATTACCTTCATAAAGCTTAAAAACCTTCATTGCTCAGTACCCCCCCCAATACTTATCTGAACCCAATCTCGATCCAGTGATGAGGACAGCGGCTCTCTTGGCTCTCCTCTTTGGCTCATTGGCTCCTGATTCTTTCAATCAGAGCCAGTGAGGAGGGAGCAGGGGTCAAAGGACACACAGAGCCGGCTCGGGAGCGAGGCTGATCAGAGCTGCTCTGTGCTTAACCATTTTATAGAGCAGGTAAGTATACCATGTTTGTTATTTTCATAAAAAGAATGTAAGGTTGTCAATCACTTTAGGCTTCTCTTGTCACTCATTTAGGCATTTCCTAACCCAAATAAAAGAGGACCCATGTAGAGACCATATTTCTTATCAACCATCTTTTTGTAGGCGGTGAGGGAAAACCCAAGCAGAGGCTGTCTGGATGCATGAGGAGGGTAAATAGGTTGACTAATTGTTTTTTGTGGACTATCCCTTTAAAATGTTTCTATAACAGAACACATTACATGTTATACCATGTTACAGAAATTTTTTAATATTGCTATCATTTTGTTCTTGGTTTTAAATGTGTGTGTTCATATTGTTTCACATATGCACATAACTATGAATTTCATTCAAGCTGAAGCCAAAAGTATAATACACTTTTTGCAATTCATCTGTTTTCCATTTTGGCATACTGTATAGTCAGGAAATCCATTCATTTATGACATATAATTTTTGCACTTTCAAGTGGGTAGAGGAATGTGACATAGCGCATAGAGTCCCATTTAATTTGATCATTTTCCAGATGGAATGTAATTGTAAAGTATAGGTTTAAAGCAGGTTTAAACCATACATTTGGGTTTTTACTATTTCATGTTTTCTTTTTTATTCTTTCAGACACAAAAGGAATCCTTCTCTTTAAAGTGTAACTAAGGCAGAACTTTTTTTTTTTTTTTTTTTTTTTTTTAGTTTTGGATAGATTAGAGAGGGATTAGAACACCTGTCAGTTTTTATAGTTGTCTGTGACCCCGTTAGGGAGATTCACTCTCTCTAGTCCTCCAGTTTGCCGTTATCATCGAAAATTGAAGTAAAAGAAAATCCCAAATATTGGGTTGACACCAGACCACTATTAGAGGAGAAATCTTCCAATGGGGACAATAGTTTTGGTGACCCTGATGACACAATGGGATCCTCTCACTTTGGAGGGATTTTGTCTCACTTCCTGTTTTGGCGATGGGACAGGAAGTGAAGGAAAATCTCCCCAATGGGATACAGATTGAAAAACAAACTAACTGGGGTTATAACCATCCTTTATTTAAAAATAACAAAAAAAAATTTTGACTTTACAGACATTTTAACCATTTAGAAAATTTACACCCGTTATTTCTCTAGCCTAAAACTGACTAGTTTAAAGGAAACTATCAACGAGAAAGAATGGAAATTGTCACTGCTGACCTCTTCCTTGGAAAATACCAGTTCATTGGCTGTGATGCTGATCCAGTGGCTTCAGAAATTTAGTCTCAGACAACCAGAGACAGCTGTGAACTTTGAGGATTAACTATTCCAAAGTGTCTGCAGCTACCAGGGGATCTCTGAGACCTTTAAATTTTATGTACTTCTTGTTAATAATATAAAAATACCTAAATGTCCATACTCCTGACACTTCCTTTTAATCTTAATCATGTAGCTGCGTTTTAATAAATACACATATCTATAGTAGTGAAGTGCCCATTGTGTGCACCTGTCAATGGTTTGCCACCAGCCCATAATAATATCTTCTTGAAGAGTCGGATGTAGGCCAAAACAGACTCCACTACATCCAAACCACTAGCAAATAATGAAGATTTCACACTCTGATAACATAATCTCTAAAACATTGAAATCCAGACATAACATTATTATTATTATTATTATTATTATTATTATATTGAGTTTATATAGCGCCAAAGGGTTTGCTCAGCGCTGTACAATAGAGGGGGGACAATACATGAAACAGTACAGTAACAACAAACAGCACACGAGGGGTAAGAGGGCCCTACTCTTTCGAGCTTACAATCTAGGATAGGAAACACAACAGTCCCATCTGTCACCCAATATCTTCCTTATACTACTGAGGACAGTGGATTTTTCTTTTATTGTTTGGAAATGTGTTAAGGTAATTGGTGAAACATGGATGCCCTATCTTGAATTACATAGGTAGCTGAACCCATCCATACAAATACAGATTTGCATTAAATCATGGAATGAGTTTAAATGTAGACATTAGCTTTCATGTATTTTGTTTGGTAATTTCCATGCTTTCTGACAAGACATATATTTATTTCATTACTCTGAAGCCTATTCATGCTTACTTCTCTATACAATGTAGTTAGCAATATGGAGGCCTGCACGGCTGCTTATAAGTACACTGACTTCCAAATTAAAATGCAGCAGAACTCTTCCAAATGCCTATCAGTACTTATCTTCATTACTGCAATACATAGGAAGCCTTATGTTTACAATAATGAGTAATCTTAGACTTTTGTGGGAAAGCCAGGACAGGCTGGTGCCCTAAAAGTTTCATAGTGTACTATTCAAAGAAAACAGAGGTAACTGAATTCAAAAACTGGTAAAGCTAAAATAGTTGTCCTTGGCGTTGATCTTCTTCTGATGAAAGATGTAAACAGAAAAAAACAACGTTTTTTCCTCTTCACACAATCTAATCTGTCCTTGAATGTTAAACTACAAAATTATATAAACACACTCAAAATAAAATGGAAGGAAAAAACACAACAAAAAAGTCACATATAAAAAAAAAAATCCATAATGAACAATAAAGACAATCTAATTTGTTATTACAAACTAAAAAGGCAGAAATTCATCAAAGACGTCTGGTTATACTTTTTGGAATAATTTCTATCATAGGATAAAATGTTATTTATAAACAATGCTTAAAATAACTGAATCACTTTGGTGATTAGTTTTCTATAAATAAAGTAGAAAGGAAAACAGCCTATTTTTAATGTCCAGGTTGTTGATTTGTGATCACTAACAACTTCTGCGTATTCTCCTAGCCATCGCTTTTCTAGTAGAACATGACCTAATGAAGCCACAATACACTTATACAAACTTGCACCCTGAATGCAGAATGAGTACCCAAGTATTTCTGTACCTAACAGCAACCTGACATGTTCCAGCTCTCCATTTTTTTTTGGTTAGCCCTGGCTTATTTTTCTTTATTTTCACCTGGTGATCCCACAAATAATACACTTCCTTCCCTAGGGTGACAATACTAACTTACTGTACAATATCTATAGAGAAGCAGCATTGTAACACAGGACCAGACTAAAGAACACCTCCCTCTCTTCTCATCTCCATGATTTGGGGGGGGGGCTGTTTTGTAGATCAAAGAAGTAAACTATGCTGGGATGAAATAACTGCTTACAGCTGAATTCCAAGAATTCAGCCACTTTGTAAAGTTTACTGGCTTACTATGGGTTAAGTCCAATGAGGGCCAAGAGTACAACTATCGCAGTGCTCTGACAGGAGAGGCACTGCATTCACCTACAGCAGCAGTTCTGCCTGCAACTCCCCCCTGCTGTCCATTCACAAAACCCTTTGTATTTTGTGAATGGGCCCACATAATACAAAGTGCTCTGTGATTAGGTAAGAAAGGATGGGTAGAGTGGCTGCATATGACCCTGCAGCAGCACAAGCTGAGCACAGAGTGCTGGAAGTATAGCTGTAATTATACTCCTGGAGCTCAGTAAAAATGAGAATTGTAATTAAAGATGTAAGGCCACAAGGTGCTATGCATTTGAGCCATTTTATAAACATTTCACAAAATGGCTGAATTCCTAGAGTTCAACTTTAAGATAACATTGCAGGGCATACAGGACACAGGACAATACTGGATTTCTGACAGAATGAGCCCTAAATTTCTCTGCCTCTGTTGTAAACTTTAAGAATGCATTTCTCTAAAATGCCTATAGATACAGAGGTGAATGGGGACTTGCTTTAAAGTACTTTTAATGCATAAAATATAAATACTTGTATGTGTATAGTCTGGACTCAGGCTCACTAAAGCTCAAGTAACACAGTACACATACTTAAATTTCACTCTATTTTCAATTATATATATATATATATATAAAAAACATTTTCATTTGTTTCTATATAAAATCAGCTTAATGTAAATGATCTCATCGGCATGTTTTATCTATCATTTATATATGTATTATTTGTATTTATATATGTACATGGGGCATCCATGATTGCTTATTAGTACGCACTTTCCAAAATGACACAATTCCTCTTGGTAAAGCAGACTCTAATACTTCACTCATATTGAAACTTACTCACAGGTTTACCTATATATACCTATATAGCTATGGACCTATGATTAAGCTCTGATATGAGTGAAATGTAATAGGGCTTGTGCTTTACCAGAAGACATGGTCTCATCTAGGAAACATTAAATAAATTGGGCTAAAGTTTTTCATATGGTGAATGGCTCCCTTTTGCTTTGGATCATGAGAGTGTGGACTATTTAGAGCAGCCAGTGACTGCTGAGAGCCACCAACCTGAGTCAAAGGAAAAGTGCACCTTTGTTCATCTGATGACTTTTCAAAGTGTTGCTGAATTTGTCAGCTCCATATAAATAAATAAATAAATAAATAAATAAATAGTATAATTAACGAATAAGAGAAATCAAGGATCAGAAAAATAATCCTAGCTATATTTTTATTATGTAAATAATGAATAAACCTAAACCAGGAAAATGAAATTTCAAGGATGATGTAGATATGACTTAATTTTACAGTAAGAATCTCATTTACTATGATTGTAAAACTAAAAAAAAGCTATGGATTTGTTATGAATAAAAATGAGATCAAACTGTTGTTGATTGCATAGCCCTTGAAGTGCACCATTTAAAGAGTTCATGAATTGCATGTGATACAAAAGATCTGTAAAAATACAAACTGCTTTTTTTCAGGAGAATCTGGAAGCTTCAGAATTTAAATAAAAAGTAAGTGAACTGTCAGAATGTCAGAATGCTGCATTTCTAAATACTAACTCATGGTACTACATTTTCTTGCATAAAATCATTGCCATCAAAGTTCGATCATTGTAGAGTCAGGCACTCTTGCCCCAATTTTCATTCTGTGTATTCAGGGACCATACTGCACAATCAATTTCGTTTACATACAATTGTTTTGTGATAGCTTATTTCCATTTTATTTGGATGTTACAAAAAAGCAAGTGAAAGTGAACAACTACTAGGATTAACAAGTGATTGTAGGGGAACTTCTTCAGCATCTAATATGGCTGATAAAAACTACAGGGAAAGGCAGTTCCTCTAATCTAAAGACATTAGGGTTTATCTGTTAAAATATATGTGATGCTAAAATGGTTTTACCTGGTTTTTTTTTAGTTCAGAATGGAGTGGGAAATTATGGATTCCCCTGTCCGGTTTATGAAACTGTCACAAAAGTAGAAGGTGAGGGGAATCTTCCAAATGGGACACATGTTCTAGTGACAGCTGTGTAAGTTGGCTTTCCTCTATTTTCTGCTGTGTCTCTAAGAAAGGAAGTGAATCCATGCATTTACACAGCACCTGGGCCTACACACAGAGCTGCATGGATCTTCTGATCAGGTCCACCTGAAAAGCTGACATTCAGACCTGATTGGAAAGCCCATATGAAAGAGCCCTAAAGGAGATTGTACAATCAGACTGCTATTTGTGTGAACAGCTTTAGTAAGCACTAAGTATGAGCTAACACAGCAATCCTCCAACTATAGGTTGACATATATTGGCCCCGGCAATCAGAAGGCCCCACGTGCGGCTCTTTCTCATTGCAAGTCAAAGATGTCCATTGAATGCAAAGTGGCAGCAGGTGCCAGCACCAAACGATCTATCTTAGGCACTGGGTTGGTATCTTGCCCAACAGTGCTTTTATAGTCACAGTCATGATGCTGTTACAAGCAGTGGTGCAGGACATGACACCAACGATGGGGAATTTTTACTCCAGGATTTTGTTACTTCTAGTGACACTAAAGACAGTTCAATTAATAAAAGCACTGACACCTATAACAGGGAATATAGTACTCCCATTGACACCAATAATGGGGCATTTTTTACACAACCTAACCACTGATGCCAGGATTTTTTTTTCACTTTCACTGATGCTGAGGAATAGTTTCACTTCCACTAACACTGGGGCTTTAATTTTACTCCCAATACTACTAGGGCATTTTTTATTCCCACTAACCATCAATGTCTGGGCAAATTTGTATTCCCATTGACGACCAATGCAGAGACATTTTTACTCCTGTTGACAACAAAAGCAGGGACATTTGTTATTCCCACCAAATGTTGACAAAGGAAATTTTAAAAATCACAATGGCCACCAACACCAGGGCATGTTTTACTCCCATTGACCTTTTTGACCAGGACATTTTTTTTTTTTACTCCCACTGACCTCCAAGACTAGGACTGTTTTTTACTCCTGCAGGCCATAGTCCAGCTCACCAACAGTCGAAGTTTTACCCTTTGATTAAAATGATCCAAGTACACTGCATACTTGAACATTGAGCTGAGTTTTTTAATCTGAGTGGTAAGAGAATTTCAGCTTCTACATGAGAGTGAAAGAGATTATGATTGGCACATTTCATTAAGCACACAGACTGCACTTTTTTTTTTTTTTTTTCATCACAGTAATGCATATACAGTCATATAGTGTCAAAAATGTCTCTGCTTGCCATGAAAAACACACAAAGCTCAGCATGAACTACGCTTAGGAATAACATTTACTATCTTTCTTTATTTGCTTGTTGAAGTGTGATTAAAAATATAACACAAAGACTGTAATGTCTAATTTCCTGTCTTTTTCTCTTGGCAAAGTGTGACTTGCTACTGGAGCAGCCCCATCGAGCATGTATTTCAAAGCCATTAGGTGCAGATTAATGACATTGGATTATTAATGCAAGATTACCTAAAGATGATAACGAGCATACAGACTGGGTGATTAAATATTTCATGGCTAAAGTGAGTGTTCCAAAGCTTCCGAGCACCATGAGAGAGAATTCAGAGGAAAAAGCTAAAATGAATCCACTCCATGTACATCCTTATATTAAAAGTAACAGATAAAATATGCCATGTAAGTACCATTAAAATAACCAGCTGCAAAATATTAACCACAAGCACAAACTGTAGAAAAATTAGATAAGTTGCCAGATGTAACCAGGGTAAGCTGTTCCACAGGGATAGTTTAGAAAGCATTGCTGTGTTTTTTACTTGCCTACATAAACAACACATGATTATATAGTCATTTAAAAAAAAGCCCTGTTTCTCGATTCAAAGTTGTGATTCTTGCTGCACTTAAAAGGAAAACTTTTTAGACTAGATTCACACCTTTCCTTGCATTTTCTATAATATATTGCCTTTGAGGTTGACGCATTTGAAGCATCATAAAACATACAGTGCATATCAGTGCTGCATATAGATGTGAAAAAGCGAAAAACCTTGGCCAACCTGTGTACGTAGGTGGTAAAATGTGTACTATGAATGTATATGCGTAAATAGGCCCTTGGATTCTTGCATTTCTATGTGATGAGTTTTTCTTAAAATCAATGGAAATGGATCAAAACCCAGTTCAGCATGAATTGTAATGTAAACATAGGCTGAACTGCAGATCTTGGAAGGGGACCTCTACTTCCATCATTCATTGTATTGTTCAAGCTAATGATAATGACTTGCAATATGTTACGAAAAAAGTACAAATTGCCCTAATACTATTTTCCTTAGTAACTATTTTTGAGGAAACCATTAGCCCCATGGTGCCTTTTAGATTATATGACTGCAAGTCATAGAGATGGAGGTCCTCAACTGTCTGCATTGACTGTTTTGTATGTTTAAAATGAACTTTAAAAAAACCTTTAATAAAAAGCATGTGATGACATGCGTTATGACTTGTTGTGTTGATGAATACAGCAAAATGCCAACATGTGTTGATTTGCTTTATTGGTTTCAATGGAAACCACATCAGGCACAAAAAACCCTCCACTAACTTGAAAAGGTATAAATGGACCCTGAATGGGCAGGTGTCAGCATCTCTTTAACCCCTTGGCGCTGGCGCCTCCTGACCCTTTAAGGGTTTCAGAAGCCGGGAGGCGGGGAGGGGTTTTAGGGTCATGTGACTGCCGTCATTCGCCGTCACGTCGGTCACATGATCGGGACCTTTCCGTGAGTACCGGACATGTGTGCTGGGAGTGAGCAGGGCGTGCACTCTCAGCACATATGTTTTTCTTAATTGCACACAAATGTGCGGCCGCTCAGCGTCTAGAGGTTAAGAATAGTTATATGAATACTTGAATGTTCATAGACTTACCACAGGTTTTACTTCAGGGCATAATTGCTCCAACGCAGCACCTGCATGCTAGATATGCTTTCTTTCATTACCTTGGGGAAACAATGGGGAAAGGCATACAGCAGATATTGGCTATCAAAGGACAACTGTACCTTTGATACAGTTGTCCTTTAATTAATGTCCCTAGCCCCCACCTTCCCCCCAAGAGCTTTCCACCTAGACAAATAAATACCTTCTTCCTTGATCCAGTGTTCTTTGCTGTGTGGCAGCACTCAGGGGGTGGAAGGACAATGATAAAATTATAACTGTGCCAAAGGTAGCGTTGTCTGCAAAGTATCCTGAGAGACAAGCCATACTCATGGCAGCCTCCAGTTTTCCAGCAAATAATAGTTTACCCATATGGAAACAGCATGCAAGTACACTAAAAAAGAAGATAATTTTAATGGAAAGGCTGTATGGCATCAGGCAGGACTGCACAGTGAAGATCACTGGAAGGAAGAAGCAGATTTGTCTAGATGGGCACCACTTAAGGGAATAAAGGGAAATGATAAAAGGATAACTATACAAAAGGTACAGCTGTCTATAAAGTAGACCTTTCCTGAGAGACACATGGAGGCTGCAATCTCTAACACCCTCTTAAAAAAGGTTCATTTTCTTGATATTATGCTGACCCACTGCTCCACGTTTCTGCGTTACAGAGCTGGAACAAATATGCAAATCGAGTCAGAGTGATTATCAATACACTAGTTCAAGATTAGTGACACAAATTGTTGACACTAGAGAGGCAGAATAAAAGCCAGGTAACTAGTATTTTCACAAAGAGGTATCAGAAATGGCAGCCTCCATGTTACTCAGAAAAAGTTTTCTTTAACAAAACTTCAGAATTAATTTTCTTAAAGTTACCAGACAACAAAAGTATGCTTTGAGTGATTTTATTTAAAACAATACACAATGCATTACATCCATTACACCATACCTGCACAAATGCATATATTATTACTACTACTACTATTACTACTACTACTACTACTGTCATTCCCAAATAGTATGTAAATATAAGTGAGAAATGGAAACTAATTTACAATTACAAATCCATTACAAAATGACCTCCAGTCCAAACTTGTATACATTCTGACTACATCTAATGTCTTGTCACATGAGTCAACAATGATTTATCCTAGTACTTTTTAAAATGGGAGAGGTGGAAATTCTCTAAGAATATACAGATTATGTACTACTATTCTGGAGAACTGACTTCTGGGGAATGACTGTTTTCTAAGGCACACCTCAGTGGGATCTTAACTTTTACCTGATCTTTTCTTCTTTTCTCAAGATAGTCAAATATGAACACATTCTGGGTCACACTGTAGCACTTAGCAAAGTGCTCAATAAGGCACAAATAGCTAAATCTCTATTGTGAAATTGTCACAGAAGAGAGAAAAGCTCTAGGAACTTCAGCGGTAATTAGCATTTCTCACAATAATCATTTCTATGTACAGAAATGCTAAGGCAAAGCTAAGGCAAACACAGATGCTAATGCCTGGTACACGCTATGAGTTTGAACGAAAAAAAAACTGAAGAGCTCGGGAGGAGCTCACTGTACTAATTATGTGATATTAGTACAGTAATCTCCCTGCTGAGCTATTGTGTTCTGACAGGGGGACTGCCTCCCCCCCGCAAAAACACTCCGGTCAGGATACTGATTGGCAAATTTTTTTTATGGCATGCCCATTCTACAGGAGCTGGACGTTCAGCTGGTTTCTGTCAGACAGGCTGCTGTGCCCACGGGATGAATGCCAACCTGTTTCTGTTGAACTGACCGATATCGGCTGATATTTGGCCCATGTGTCCCAGGCATAACTTTGAAAAAGAGATGATAGATAGATAGGTAGATAGATAGATAGATAGATGAAAGGTAGTTTGAACTAGATAGAACAGCTGACAGTAGAGTTAAACAAAACTATCTGTGTGTCGATTAATTCACAGATTTCAAAGTCCATCAAGTTCAGATTTATATGCCAACTTGTCTCTCAAAAAAAAATTAGAGACAATTTTATCCATGTGCCAAACTCTAATTTCAACAAATTGGAGATCTGTTGAGATTCATGCACTGATTCACTCATCTACGACATATATACAGTATAGCTACAAATATAAAAAAAAAAGAAAATAAGAATGTCCATGAAAAATGATGATAACTTGCAGAACACCTTTTTGAAGAGTAAAATCAATACTACAAGAGCTTAAAATAGGAAGACATCTGTTGACTTTGACCATGTTGCTATGTATTCCACACGCGCACTTAAATTCAGTCCAAGGGCAGTCAAGCAGAGTTTTGGAGAAAGTAATTGGTCACTTTAGTAGCTGATAGTGATGATACAAGGAAGATGCAAATAAGAAGATGCAATTGAAGGGAGGAGATATGGATGTGAAGATGTTTGAGGATAAACAATTTCCAAGGTAGGTAGGCAGTAACTAAAAAAAATGGTTTAGGATGCTATGGGAATTGGCTCACTTCAGAAAAGTTACTGACCAAAATTGGTGGTGTTACAGGATGTCCTATAAAAAGAATGTGGCAGTAATTAAGATTGAGCATTGCTTTGTGTCAGATATACTATCAAAACATCAAGAAAATGTTTAATGCGTGACTTGATTTAGAGCATACATAGTTATGAAGTGCATGTTGTGTCAGTTCAAGATGTGCTTGTGAGACCTTTTGGAGAGCAAAATACACTCTTCACTGTGAGATGTATGAGTGGCGCATGCTAGACATTGATTATCTCTTCCAAGGCTCTACACAAGATCACTTTGACATTCTATGTATTTGAATGGATCAAAGCATCTCTGTAAGGACTCTTTTCTGTGAAGCACCTGGTCACACTTATTCTTATATGTTCTTTGACCATCTAACAGTTTTGCAGGCTGATTCATCTATCATATTACAGACATATACTTTAGAAATATTTAACTCAGCTCATCGGATGAATTCTGCAATATTGTACATGGAGTTCTTCATAGATTTATAGGAATTTTTAAACAGAATACTGTGGACCAGATTTATAATAATGGAGCCTTTAGGCACATACCCTTTATTTGCCATAAGCGCTGCCCTAACTCCCTCCCCACCAATTAGCCCCAAAACGTATATATACATTTTTATAGTTTATCCCTTATAATAACACTGTGTAGATAAAGTAGTTTGAGCTATTTTTTTTTACTATTGATGGGATACCCTTACACCAAGACCTACTATGCCTATTACTAAATTTAGCCAAGGAGGATATGGACCACAATAGCGTACTTTTTCTATGTGTCATTACTTGTTTATCTTCATAGGTGAAATCTGTAGGTGAAATCTGTAGCTAAAAGTGTATAGGTGACCCCAAGTCAAACAAAATATTCTACTCTGTGTCTGACCTTTTTGCATATTAGTGATGTTATTAGTTATATAGTGCCTTCTACATGTAAGAAATAGGAGGCATATTATTTCACGTACAATGTGGGTGAAATCATGTCTCCCAGCCTAGGAAGTAAATATGTGGGCATATAATGAGCAGCTACTACTGGGTCCATGAGCTCAGTGGGTTACTTACCCTTATTTACCAGATGTGCTCTCTCATCATAAGCTGTAAGTAATATTTCTTCTTACTTTTTTATATCACTGTCTTTTTTACTGTATCTGTTACTTGAGCCTATAGCAGGCTTAAAAAAATCTAACAATGATGACATTTTAATTAGGTCCTCAATGGCTTTACGGGCTAGGCTAAAATGTTTTAATTATATTTTCAGAGGCCTAGTTTAGGCTTTGCACCAGCATCCTGTCTCTATTAGATGCTCCCAGCCCCATAAAAGTTCAAAAGCTGAGGGGAATGGGTGTTGAGACTACGTTTTTATAGAGTAAGTTCACTTTAAGCAAGATTTTCCCCAAATCCCCCTATACAATTCTATATCCTCTGATTTGTACATACCAGCTCTCCTCCTGTTTTAAATGCAAGTGCACTACCTCCACTACATATGCAGTTTTTTGGGGGGTATTCTCTACAAAAAATTCTGGCCCCTTGATCCCTTCTGTCCTGCCATTTGCAGCAGACCATTAAAAATGTGAGTGAGAAGGACAGAGCACACTGCAGATGCACACCGTTGGAATGACACCGAACGGCCATTACTGAGCTTGGCTGGAGCAGGAAAGAGAGTGATATGCACATGCAAAGTTTTAATGGCCGAATGGCCCATTTCCCCTATGACACACAACCATTGTCATATTGTGTCATATTGCCATATTGTCCTGTCCATCCTGCAAATGATAGAATTGAGGGGGATTGGGTAGTTTTTGTAGAGTGGCGTCCCAACAACTGCATGTGTAATGGGAGGACGTTCACCATTTAAAACAGGAGGAGCACTGGTATTTACTATTCAGAGGATATGGAATAAAATGGGGGGGTTTGAAAAATCTTGCTGAAGATGAATTTATACTTTAAAGTCTATGCCTGTGCAAAGAAATGCTACAAGTAATGAAAAATACAGTGTGCGTCTGACTTTCTGTTTGAGATGACAACACAGTACCTCTGCTGCACTGAAAACCCCAAGCAATGCTGTCTATGTCTCCTCTGCTGGACTGAAGAACACTTCTTCCTTATGTAATGTAGATTAGGCAAGGAAGAGTTGTTCTGTAGTCCAGCAGGGAAAAACTGGGTAGGGCTGACAACACTGCATGGAATTTCAGATCAGAAGAGGTAGCGGTGTCATCTCACTATTAGTTTGGAGCTCATTGTATTTCTAGTAGATCATTAGGTATATTTCTGTACTTACAACATATTTAAAGAGACAGCATATATGGATAAGTGCAAATGTACTGAATGTGTGTTTTTTGCCTAAACATAGATTTTAATACTAAAAGGTTATAGGTAAATAACAATTTTGTATTTTAGCTGGAAGTTTAATCTTTTAAAGCACGGTATTTTCCACATTTAAATGGTATAATTCCTATAGAAATATAAGCAGTAGATAATTTTTACTCTAAATTTAGCCAAGACTCTGAACTTCTAGATTTCTGCCACATGATTATGTCACCAATTTAAACTTTTAAACATGGATCATACAGAGCTCTCTGTTATATAGAGAAGGACTGAACAAAGACAACATTGCAATCTCTGGAACTGTACTGTAGACATACACGGGCCTTAAATAGACGTATTGTTCAGACATGTTGTTAGGCAGACAGTATTCACTTTACCATGAACTTGACTGCTCATCTGCCTCTTTATGGTGTCCCCTCATAGTGCACTGTAAACAAGTCTAGTATTAAATAAAACACAAAGACTGTTCTTTATGATCTGTCATTGGCTTAATCACATCATTTTACATCTGTAATCACTAAAAATGACAAGAGGAATCACACAGTCCATTTTCCCGTATGAATGAGGAATTTGGGGAGCAGTATAGAACGTATTAATCACTCCACCAAATCATGACTACAAAAAATGGATAAAACCAATTAATTAGAAATAGAATCAGATGTTAATAATTTTATATGTATCTCTGTAGTTGTCTTTTTTAATATTAGTGCTGCTTTGAGTTTAATTTTAGACAGGTTTATGATATCTTTTTTTTATATATTTAGATCCCAGCCAGGCAAAACAGACTGTTGGCAAATTGTCAGTAAACAAAATTTCTTTGGTTCTACTTGTGTATCTTAATATGCCTACAATATTGACTTGCTTCTGTCCAGTAAATAGTGAGGGTGCTGCTTCCTTTAGCTGAATTTGTCCAGATTACTGCTAAATACCTGTTTAGGAATATGTGTTATCTGCATGGTCATAGAACACTGGGAGCACAATAGGTTTAATACATAGGCACCACTGCATTAAACACAGCAGTAAAAATTATCATGTGTGTTCTTATGTTATTGCACTTGTATGGAAATCTGAAACTCTGAAATTCATATATATGTATTGTTTTGGCTACCAAAATATTTTTTCTCCTGTTAAATCCCTCTAACCATTCACTCGTACCCCTGCCTGGTTGTATAGACAAGGAAGTGACATATTTATTGGCTTCTGCATCTTTGTAGCTTTTACTTCACCTGGCACTATGAATGACTATAAGACTATAGTGCTCAGGTCCTACTTCTACTTTCTCTTTGCTGTAAGTTGCTCAAAATGTTCTGTTCTAGCTCCCAGTGCCTGAAATCGAGTTACATTTGTGGTAACCTTGCCCTCACTGCAAGAGTTAACTACTTGTTCAGTCTAGGGGGAGATTTTTGTGTTTTAACCTAATCCTCCACTTCCCCCGTAGATGACGCTCCCACCATGCTCCTGCAGTGGACTGTCCTTTTGCATCATCACATCCAATACAACTCTATGGACCCTGCATTGGTCTTGATGATGTCATGACCTTAGACTGCTGGAGCATGGGAAAGAAGACGCTGCAGGGACCTGTCTAGTAGCAAGGAAGATCTGATAAGTAAATATTCTTTCCTCTGTTCCCTAGACCTAAACTGCCAATTAATAAATCATTTTACCTTTGCTGGATATAGGTTTTAAAGATTTACTCTACCTTTTGCAAAAAATGAATAAATGCTCCCACTTTGATATAAAGAGATGTACATTTAATAAAGCTTCAGATTATTATTTTTTAAACCAATACAGGAGACATTACTTGAATGAGAAGCGTCCCTTGCGCTGGTGGCTGCTCTGTTTGTTCAAATGTGCATTCTTCTGCCCACCATATCCCATAATATTGTAAGCTCGAAAGAGCAGGGCCCTCAAACCCCTCGTGTATTGTTTTGTTACTATATTGTCTCATGTACTGTCCCCCACTATATTGTACAGCGCTGAGAAAACTTTTTGGCACTATATAATTACTGTATAATAATAATAATATGAGCTACTGGGCTTGCCGCAGGAACTCGTCAAAAGTGCCAACTATGCCTCCCGCTCCAAAACATGCTCAATTCAAAGTAACTGTACTATAACTCCCTACAATGAAAAGCAATCTAAAAATGGAGGACAGACGTATGAATGAAAGGTCCACTGGATCAACTTCTCACATATGGGAACGTCAATAGATGGATTGAAATTCATCTGGTCCCTGCTGAATCGGCCGAATTTTGATCCATCTATGACCAGCTTAAGGGGGGCGATTTTGGGGTGGGGAGTACTGGACTATGACCATGTCTTCTACTACATCCTAAATATACATGTAACATGAAACATGGTCAGAAAGGTGGAGTTAGCCTTTAATAAACTAATATGCAAACAGCTAGATGCGCCCACAATTACAAGGCTTTTTCAGTTGCCTGAATGCCCGGGTGCAATATACACATATTTCAACACCTCCTGAAGATGAGTGGTGTTACTGGCCAATGGGAAGGTTGCTAATCAGTACACAAGACCACCAAGAAGTATCAAAATATATGAATCAGAGCACCTTGAAATTTAGGGAACCTGAGAGTTCAGGAATTCCATAGGTATGGATGGGCACTGATAGGCAGAACTCAGTTTGCTGTATGCATATATCTAAATCTCTCTATTTCTGTATATGTGTGGATAGATAGATAGATAGATAGATAGATAGATAGATAGATAGATAGATAGATAGATGTGTGTGTCTGTGTGTGTGTTAAATTATTGTTTTTTTTGCGTAGAAAGTCTTAACCAAGTATAAACCTGGCTATCCAGGAGCTTAGATGTTATCATGTTATCTGCATTAAACCCACATTTTATATATATATATATATATATATATATATATATATATATATATATATATATATATAGTTTTCCAAAATGAAGAAGAGCAGAGTACAATACTGAAATTGCTGTGTTGTTAACAATTGTACAGTTGTAGTACTGCACAAAAATATACAGAGGCAAGTTACTCTGGGAAATAGAATCTATTTAGCCTAATCTAATCTGTCAATTGTCATCTTTTCCTATATTCTTTTATAGGGTGTTTGAAGAGAACACTGTGGGTCAAGCTTTCTAAGCAGCCTAAAAATTAAAATGAAGCAGATAAAAGAATCAACATGTTGAAGAGAGATGAGGAGAGGTAGAAATCCTCATATGATGATATATAAAATCTAACATCAAAATCTAGACAATAATTCTTCATAAGATTCAAATGCTGTATACATTAAAAAAAAAGTAATTGAATAGTGTCTAGAAAAATATACAAAAATACAGCAGAGATATAACAATTTAGAGAGAAGACATTAAATATTACTACTCGACACTTGTGGGTGAATGCCTAAGATGGAGGTATCACCGACATAGAACATTTGCAGGCTGTCTTTGATTTTTTTTTTTTGAGCGGTCACTTCTGTCACTTATGGGTAAAGTTAGCAGCAAAACTTAAGTGCTTTAAGAGCTTATTAGAGCCACAAAACACTGACGTTAAAACAATAGTCAGCCAGCCATTTTGGTGCATACTGCATACAAAAAAGACTGCTTTCCAACAAAAGAACATACTTATTCAATAATAATATTGATATTGATTATATTGTGCTTGGTGAGAGGAGGGGTCTTAGCCTGTATACCAGGGTAACATCATTTATGTGTACCTAAAGCAGCAGACACAGTCCAGATTAACAAGGTTACTCACATCTATGTACATAGATTCATCTCTGAAGTTAACCTATAGCTGTATGTGTAGCTTGTGGTTTTCATTTAAATTAGCATCCTTTTTAAATCCAGAGGACCTTAACTTAAAACAAGTAATATTTTTTCCAGCCATTAGCAAAAGTTAAGCAGGTTTGCAATTATCAGAAATCTTTGATTTACCTGCACTGGTGCCTGCACCGCTTGTGAGGTCCCCACCCATCAGACCACCTATGAATTAAAGAAAGAAGGAGCAGAGTCAGCATTGCTAAGATAGACCACAGACACCACATCTTAACTCACTTCCATAAACCGTTTAGGTCCATTAGAAGAATTTGTACTATGAACATTTTTTTTTCTGTTTCATGATGGCAATAAAAATAACCTTGAGGTCTAGGAAATACCATGGGCAAATGTTTTATGAACATTTTCTCAACTAAATACTTTAGGTGGAACCGATTAGGATTTAAAGGTACAATACAGTCAAAATGAAAAAAGCTGTGTTGCTCGAATTTTGTCTGCATTTTTCTCTACTTTATAAAGCTGTTGTGAACATAAACTGAAGAAAATACTGGTCAGTGTATTAGGTAGGTAAAGTGCTATCTTCTTAAAAAACATAGTCCAGCTGTGCCCACATAAACTGGCACTTGAACTTTATCCCAATCAATGCATGAAAACTTGAACATTCCGCAGTTATTTTCTTTGCATTATTTATTGGTATCTGTGTAAAAATGTTAAGAATAAATGTAAGGTCAAGGTATCAAGAGAAAAACATCAGCTGGACCAGGTCCAGTATATTGGCAGTTGGATTGACTTAAATCTGCTATATTCAAGAATCAGTAATGGCTCCAGTCTTGTGTTCACTCATCTTTAAGCTGGCCTTACACCTGCAGAATTTTCTTCAAACATTCAGATGAGAAAGTAAAAAAATCACGTCAGTGCCTTCATGGACTCATTTTGGTTCAGGTACCATATTAATGTCTTGATTTTTGTAGGAAAAACATTCCACTTCCAGATTAATTTTGAAAAGTGCACGTGATTGGATTTGTTTCAGCTGGGAGCAAATTTAACAATCACAAATTCATTCCCATAAGATCTGCCGAAAAATTTCTAGCGTTGTGCTTCAATTTTTGTGCTTGATCTGGCGAAAACTAATTGTTGCATTGTCCCCTTTAACTCTTACGGTCTTAAAACTAACATTTTATAATGAAATTCTACAGGTATAAGGCCTTCTTTAGTTGAAGCATGTCAGGGAGGTTTTTTTTACAGAAAGCATGAACATTTCACTGCACTGGTTTGTATGAGTATAGGATTGTGGTAGTTAAATTAATACTAAACCCAAGACCCTGCATTCACTATATCTGGTCTCCCACAGTACACAGAACATGGAAATGCAATTATTTTAGTAAATATAAACTGCTAAATAGCTTTTCTCATCAACAGTTAGAGCAGTCTTGTGACTTCAGCAGAGCACTGGTTAAAGCTTGTAGGAGGAGTTTGCTTTCTGCTTTAGGAGGATGTGAAATCCCTGACCCTCTGTCTGAACAGTACTGATTGGCCCTTTGGTGATCACATGCACTCTCCCAAGAAAGAAAAAAAACCTCTCTAGCAAAACACACCAAACTGAGCATGAGCATGTGACTACGGATTCAGTCTGTATTAGGTGGTCATTTCAAAAAGGAAGAGCAGAGAAGAAAGGATCAAACAGCCTTTTTACAAAATGTAGAGGATTAACCCCTTAGGTTCCACAGTGAGTGTAACAAGCATGCTTTACTGCATATACAGACTGATTTTACTGTTGTGGGTTTAGTAAAACGTTAAGGGACTGATCCTACTTGCTATCTGGAGTTGATCTTTAATTGGTCGGAATTCAGATGCTACATTCCTCTTGTTAAAGAATGATTAGGTGTATATAAAATGATCTATGCAATAAAGTATGCTAGAATATAAATTGTTATATACAGATATCTGATATGTTAAAAGGTAAGTCAATATAACAAAGGCATGGGTGCTAAATCCAACTATTCTAAGATGAAATGCTCTACAGAGCACTTCAACTGCATAAACGTTCAAATTCTGGTAGGTATACACATTTATATAAATTTGAATATTTAATTAGCAGTTAATAGCCCTTGATTACGCCTATCACAAGGAACTTGTCAACTCTGCTCAACAGATCGGTCTTCATATCCTTCATATGTATCTGGTGCTACCATAGATATAAGATTATCACCTCTTCAAGCAACTGTCATCTAGTGTGTATAGATGGTTTAAATTATTAAGTGGTTTATGTAAGAGCAAAAACTGCTATATTTATGTAAAGGTTTCAGGAGCTTGCCTTAAAGTGGCACTGACATTTATATAAATATCTAAAATAAAGTAGATACTCACCTTTTCTCATGCCCATGCCACTGATCCCTGCTGAAGCGAAGATAAACAGCCAGCTAAAAAAATCTTCAGATTCCAGCACTTCCCGGGTGTGTTAGATTCTTGGCCCCATGCTGTGCGCTGTGGTTCATTCTGTTCATCACAACTGTATCCAGTAGTTACATATGGGCCACTAAGCACAGCAGAAGATTTGGCAATCTGACACTCACGGAAGTGAAGGTTCCTCAGCTGGTGGTTTCTCTTCACTATGCAGAGACTTTTATTATAGAAACATTTCTTTGCAACAGAATCACTTTACCTGATGATTAATGTAATAACTTTTTAGGTTCCACTCAAGTCCATTCAAATGTTTAAACTGATAGCAGGGGGTCTTATATGAGCTTCTGTTTAGCCTAAAAGGATTGCTTACATAACAAATAGAACCATAGGTCATAGTTACATTTAGTAGTTTCTCTACTCTCCAGACATATATTAATACCAGCCATACATCTCAATTTCTGCACTGATATGAAAGCTTTACATCTTCAGCAAGATCATTTGTATTTTAGGATCACCAATCTCTTAAATGCCATTTATTAGGCACTGAAGACAACCCCTCGCCCCCCTCTCAGGGTGCCCATGGCACTTCTTTTTGGGCTGAACAGGTCGCACTTGAAAAGTACTGAAACACAAAAATAATTTCCTTACCTGTGTTACCTGCACTGGGTGGCCTATGTGTCAAGCCTGGAGACATGCTGTTTCTTTGCAAGGACTGATGGGACAATGGCAATAGGTTATGATTACCCAGTGAACCAGCTGGATTGCTGTATGCCAAGCTGTTAGGATTGGTCACCGGAATGGAAACCGGCATCTCAAAATTAGGAGGTGGAACGGCCTGTGCATGGAAGAAAAGAAACAGTAAATTATACTGTACTGATCTATATGATTCACTATTCATTTTGAGAAAATAATATGACTAGCATGGTAATCTTATTATTTTGTATTTTTTGTAGCCCATATGATCTTCTACTTGCCTTTAAAAATGTTGTAACAGACTATAGCATTTTCACTTCTGGTTTAACCTAACAAGAAACCTCAGAATAAACAGGCTGCATGTAAGCTGAACATAGCATCTTCTTTGTCATTCATTTTCTACATAACCTGCTGATCCTGCTGTGATGGACGCAAGATCGCTGCCACCAATATGTGACGGATGCAAGGACGTTGCCACCAATATGTGACGATTCCACGATCGCTGTCACCAATATGTGACGAACACGTCGTCAGACCCCAGCCCTTCTCACCAAACTCGTGACCGAAGGACTAGCCAATCTAAAACCGCGATGTCACGTGCGTAACAATGCCACACCCAGCTGCACCCTGCACAATAATTTTCCAGCTAATTGGACCACAACCTATGTACCGGCAGCCTGAGCGATTGTTACTGGGTCAGGTTAATTATGTAATTAACCCTTCACACTGCCACCACCTCCTTTTTGTACAGAGAAAGAGGAAACTCGGCAATATCAGCTATAACACTATAATGGTTGAAATAATCATCTGTATAACACGGTCACCGCAGGCCGGTTATACAGAGGGTTAAACAAACACAGTAGCGCTCTTTTAGAGGCAGGAATTCGTAAATTGCAATAAAGAGCTATAGAAACAGTTCAACAGTTTCAGAAGAAAAGATTTATTACCAAGAAAAGTCAAAAAGGGGTGCAATAAAAATATTTATAGAACAAAGATGTAACCAATATATATATAAATATACAGAGAACAACAGCCCAGCAAAGAGATAACAGGGAGAGGTTAAAGGGTTAAAGTACTTGCCAAAGTCCTGGGTTAGCAGATCTAGTTTCAGAGAAAAAGGCACGGGTGTCCCCAGGTGGTCCTGATGTTAAAAGGGAGAATTCTTCAACTTAGCTCTCTTAGGCCTGACAGCCCATTTTGTAGTTCCCTAGCAGGGGGTATCTCTGAAGTCAAGGACCAATACCCCGTTTAGGGAGGGATCGTCAGGCGGATACCTCAACTAGAGCCAGAATCTCTCATAACTCATATTTTGCTCATAACTTTTCCTATGCACAAGTGACCTTCCATCCGCGGGTAGATTATTATGCAGACACGTCTGAGGATTGATTAGATATGAATTATGAAATTCTACACTGAATGGTTCACGAGATCTACTTTTCTGCTTTTCTATGTATTCCAACCACAAAGAGTAACCTATCAAACTGTTGGCCTCCTCGTGGCCAATCTGGCAATATGTCTGGTTTTTATGTAAGTCTCTCATATTCCAATATATGACATAGGGGAAAAATGGATTTTTAAAAGTGTTAGCTGTTCCCGCCTTCCTTGGGTTGTCTTTGAACCCCTGGGAAGGCTTGCTGTAGCTTTTACGAGGTGCTACATTTTACAGGTTCTTTGGACAGTGAGGCCCCAGCTCCCTTGGGGGTCCTACAGCTCATAGCTCCCCTGCTGGGCTCTGACCTCCTGTGACACTCCTAACACACACACACACTGGCCAAATATCACTGTGCCTCTCAGAGAGGGAGAGGGAAAGTATGAGGGGAGAAAATGGAGATTCTTAACAAAATGAAGGCTGCGTCCTGCCTCTGGTGTGCACGTTCATGACACCTGCTTCTGCCTACCTTCCCCCACCCCATCCCACCCAATTTTGTTACAATGGTTTATTGTTGGCAGCAAATATGAGCTGCTGTGAAAACTGGGAAAATAAACTGACAATGCTCAGTTGATATATTTAAAATGAGTAATCTGACAGTGTTTGCCTATACTACCTTTGCTAAGGACTAAACATCCTTCCTCTTGCTCACTGGGATTCCACCAATGGAAATCCAATATATTTAACTGGTGTCTCTGCTGTTGGTTTTGTAGACAGGAGAGATATTGCACAAAGGTGAGTATAAGGTCTCTAAATATATTGTATCTCTGTTGCCCTTAGCAATAAATCAGATTCTCCCTTTTATTTTTCTACCATGAATTACAAAAACAATTGACTGGTTGCCATAAAAAGCATATATATCACCTTCCTGGAGATATTCCGTGCATGAGGTCCTGAGCCTTAGCAGAAATAAACACATGCTGAGTGCTGTCATTTTTTTGTGGAATAAACTATACAATAGCACTTGCTTTAGCATTGTTAAATCACAGCAAAGGGTTTTATCCTGAAAATTTTTATTCTCACTGGCAGTCAACCAGGTCTGCAGCTAGTGTTCATCTTTTTTGAGGTGCAATGGTATCTGCATATAAAGTACACCCTATTTTGTGTTTGTAGTGCTATACTGCTACTGCCGAATCTGGTAAAATTCCATTTAATGCAAAGTAACTTGTGGTCACCAGCTGACACTAAAATGCTGCTGCGGGTAAGACCTGTGAGTGCATCTATACCTGTTTTAGATTTGGATTTTCTATGGTAGGATGTATATGTTGGGTATGCTTATACATATAGAGGGGAATTTACTAAAACTAGAACACTCAGAATCTGGTGCAGCTGTGTATGATAGCCAATCAAGTTCTGTCTTCATTTTCTTCAGTTAAGCTTTGACAATAAATCCTGGAAGCTGATTGGTTTCTATGCAGAGCTGCACCTGATTTTGCACATACAAGTTTTAGTAAATTTCCCCCATAGTATGGACTGAATATGTTTCTCTTTCATTTGCATGTAATCAAAGGTCCAGGAATAATGTAAGGTCATGTAATGAAAAATCATTACTGATTATGGCTAGCTGTGTGTCACTGTACGCACATCTGCCCCCATTCATACCTGATCAGTTTGTTGTGCATTCTCAGAAGTGTGATAAAGCTCAACAATAATATTTCCATGTTAGTCTATAAGGCCCATCTGAGCAAATTGCTGTGTCTTGTTGGACCAACCATTGGCTGGAGGGGAGGATGGTCGGACCTCATAGCTAAAGCTAGGAAATGCCTAACAACATAGGACAAAGTATTACATGTACTCTGTCCCATAGGGAACATAACAGTAAAAAAAAAAAAATGATAGATTTTCAACCAACTTCAACTATTATGATTTTAATGATGCACTACTCTGATTGCATGCAACTACAAAGGTCAGGAATTGCTTGCTTTAACTGCTTCCCGACCACCCTATAGCAGAAATACTGCTATAGGGAGGCATGAGTGCGCAACATCATATATATATATATACGTGATTTTGCATTTCTGGGTAAGGGGCGCGCACGCCCTACCTGCTGAACCATTCGCAGCCACAACTGTAAATCACTGGGTCACTTGCCGAGCCCAGTGATTACCGAGGAGTAGAGCTGTTTTGTTTACTAACAGTTCTCCTCCCTGTCTGCTCAGGCACACTGCTTTGGATGGCTGTGCACAGCACAGCCATCCAAAGCAGTGTGCTTACAGTGAAGTGCTCACTCCTCATGTTAACCCCTTTCTGCCCAGTGCCATTAGTACAGTGTCAGTGCTCTACATTAGCACTGATCACTATATTGGTGTCACTGGGGATGTCAGTGATACCAAGTCAGTTCCCCCAGTGTCAGAATGTCCACTGAAGTCATGCTATAAGTCGCTGATCGCTGCCATTACTAGTACAAAAAAATTCTCTCTCTCTCTCTCTCTCTATATATATATATATATATATATATATGTTTGTAAATGCTATAACTTTCAAATAAATCAATAAATTTACACATATTGGGATTTTTTTTTAGCAAAAACATGTAGCAGAATACATTTTGGCCTAAATTTATGACAAAATTTGATTTTTTTAAGTTTTTTTACTGGTCATGTTTAACAGCAAAAAGTCAAAAATATTGTTTTTTTCTCAAAATTGTTGGTCGTTTTCTTTATAGAGCAAAAAAAAACCGCACAGGCGATCAAATACCACCAAAAGAAAGCTTAATTTCTGGGGAAAAATGATGTAAATTTTATTTGGGTGCAGCATTGCATGACCGCGCAATTGTCAGTTAAAGTACTGCAGAGCCGTAATGCAAAAAATGGCCTGGTCAGGAAGGGGGGTAAATCTTCAGGAGGGCAAGTGATTAAACATAATTTACTGCTTGTTAAGGATATATAAATACTCTAATGGCCATAGTCTAAGCACTGGTACACTTTTAATAATTCACAGAAAGCACATCCAAAAGCAAATATGTTGCAAACAAGCAGAAGCTATGTAGTTCTTCAGTTTCTAGACAGACACACTCGATGCAGCTGCTGTCTGCTTTTGCTCCCAGACCCACACTGGCTACCAAGTGCACAGGTGTGAATATACACAACTGTAACAACATTGTGAAGCAATGAATTTAAGCCACATTTACTCAAATAGTTCACTAATATAACAAGCTGGCATTCTTAGATCTCATGTCAGAGCTTAGCTGCATTGGGCCAGACAATCAAAGATAGGCAGTTGCTAAGGAAAGCAAATTGTTGCATGCGACATCTTATTTTGGTGCATTGCATGTCATATATTATTATTATTATACAGGATTTATATAGCGCCAACAGTTTGCTCAGCGCTTTACAATTTAAAGGGAGACAATACAGCAACAATACAGTTCAATACAAGATTTACAATTATGTCGCAGAGCACATAGTTTATTTTGCACATTGTAGAATGTGCAACTGTTGCCATCATCTTCTTGGAGCACTATTATTAAAACTAATTTTCTGCACCATTATTTATTTGATGCAGATTGTGAAACATTTTTGAGCAAAAAGTTGCACTTGGGATTCTTTGTACAGTTGCCATGCTAGTCAGATCTTTTATTTCACACTCTTTAAACTGAACTAAATAGACGCATTAAAAAAAAACAGGCTTCCGTGCACCAAATAGTTGGTGCACCAACAATAGTTTATATGGCCCATTATATCTTAATTTATTTTAGTTGGGTCCAGCACCCTTCCATACTTTCTGTACTTATTACAGAAATATTTACTTCTTTATAGTGGCGTCTAGCAGCTAATCACGCATTTGTCCCTGGAACACTTATGACATTCACAGAATGGCTGTCAGTACTAAGGAAAAATGTAGCCTGCTGGAAATAAGGTAACTTTTATTCACGACCTAATGTTTTCTTTAATCCTTGACATAAAACACTGGAAACCACATTATACCAGCTAGGCCTTGTAAAAACACATATATTAAGACAGAAGATTTCAAACCCCAGCCTATAGACAGTTCTGACAAAAAAAATAAAAAAATAGAGAAAAAATTTCGACTGTTATTAACTGAAGACCTTTCACAGTAAAAAAAAGACAAGTGAGAAGGTTAACGGTAAGGACACATTTTCAAAATGTACTGACCAGGTCAATTTCTGATTGGTCATGATCTAATTGGTTACCATTAAAATTCTTCTAACATCAAAACTTTTTTCTATTTTGGCTGAAAAGGGACTTTTTTGCTTTTTATGTCGCATGAGGAGATTTCCTTTAACTTTCTGTTATTTAAAGACAACAGGAAGCAAGAGGAAATCTTTCCAATGTGAGAGAAATACCCTCTTACCCAGCTGTAACCTATAAAAAAAGTGTTCAATCTATTTCTGCTCTGGTGACAACTCAGATTGTTGTTCCTAATGTTTCACCACTGTATCCAAGATGTACAATATAACCAAAAAGGTTTTTTGCTTTTGAAATAAAGGATAAGTTCACCTTTCTACAAAAAATAATAAATGCACATTTTTTTGCAGGTAAAAAAATATGCATTTATTATTTCTTGTTGTAGGAACCTGTAAAGCATTGCACCAGCGATCCGCAGGTCGATGGTGCCATGCAGGTCTGCTGCAGACTTTCAGAACTCTGTGAATGAATGATGCGGCCCTGTGGACGGAGCACCACATGGCCGTGCTGTTTTTAGAAAGTGACAGCTAGTACAGGGAACTTCTCCCCATACTGTTGTTACAGGAAGGGGTGGGTTGGGGAAGTCGGGCAGCAGCTCCAGCATTTGGAAAATGTTACTAAAAACAGGTGGAACATGTAACATGTTCCCAAAGGTGAGCTTGTCCTTTAACTGCCAAAGATAAGCATTGTTTGTGTTCAATCTTCATTAGTCAATAGGTACAATCTAAAAGTGAGGTCTACCTTTAGGAATTCAATATAGGAACTGAATAGCAGTTAAAGCGGAGTTCCAGTTAATTTAAAAAAAACTAAAAGTCAGCAGCTACAAAAACTGTAGCTGCTGAGTTTTAAAATACAGCCAAGTACCTGTTCCTCGGTCCAGCGGTGCCCTCACCATGGCTGGTTTCACTGGCCGTCTACTCTTCCCAGTGCTGGCATCTTCAGTGTGGGAACTCGTGCCCACTGTGCATGCGCGAGAAGTGCTGCGCTTTGTGGATGGTCCCGTAGTCTTCTGGGACCTGTCATGTGTCCCAGAAGACTACGGGGAGGGAGGACAACTTCTGATCGCCTTAGGCAATCTCAGTGGAAGTAAGAGCGCGTACCTGCTTCCCCTTTTTCAAACATTCTGGTAAATGAATTATTTGAGATACACAAAAATAAACATATATCACAATCTTAGAACTGATGTATATTTTAACTACAAATTGGCTTTGGAAGTAATATCTTGCGATTTAAAACATCTCTAATTTCTATTTTTCTCTGATTCATCTTTAAAAAAAGTTATTTATTAAAAGAAATATTATTCTATTCATTATATAATTAAGTGCTCTGTGTTCTCTAAAGGTGTGCTCACACTAGGGTCTGCATGCTGTACCTGTGCACTTTGGACCCCAAAGTCCAGTCGTTTGGCTAGTGTCACTATACAGGTAGGCTTGGGCAGAGTTCAATAAAAGGCCAGCACAGTATGCCTATGTATGATTGATAATCATGCTGGGCAAAGGTAATGGCGTTAACAAACTTAGGTCTAGCACAATGTAATTGCAGAAGAGCAGGGAAGTGAGAAAAAAGGCAACAATACCTAGTGTGACTACACTCACTCCTCCCATACTACCAATATTCTAGGAATTTACTACTCTGAATATTGATTCACCAAACACAGAAAGTATGTTCATTCTCTAAGTGAATTTTTACTTAGCCTAAAGAATTTGTGTAAAGGTGTGTTGATTTAAATTATGTAATCAAGCACAAAAAAACACAATTTTTTTTACATTTTATTGCAATTCACTCTACAAAGTGAAAATTCACAGTCAAACTAAAAAATCTCCACTCCTTCAGCAAATGAAGGTCACTGACTGTTTCCTAGTATGTTATGTTCACGCATGTGCATTTTTTTACACAGGTGTAAATGTATTTTCACACCCAGTGTTCCTGAAGTATCTAATTATAGTCTCTTGCCCCATATCTGACCCTCTATATTGCTATTTATTACTAATTTCTATTCTTACTTCACCATTCTCCCTCCTGCTAGTACGATCCTCTTTCATACACATCTGGCCTTAGCTGCACTTTATTTTGGTCAGAATAGAACCAGGTAATTAGTTCACTCGGCATTCACATAAATGTATTATATTTTATAATTAGACGTGGCTGATCCTTTCTATAAATATGCACTTGGTCCTCGTATATCACTTCTCCCATTTCCGTTAGACTGTAGGAACTTCGGGGCAGGGCTCTCCCACCTTTTGTTCCATTGTCTCTTACATTATGCTACTCGTCAATGCATGTTTATATTGTGATTTCTCCAAACCATAAATTGCTGCAGAATATATTTTCACTGTAAGTAAAGTGGCCTGATGTTCTGACTTTGTAAAATGTCCCCGTTTATTAACATAGCAGAGTTAATCCCTATGTACCAGCGTCTGAAAACAAAACTGTCTATGCAACTAAAAAAGATCAATCAATTTCTCAATTTTCTTACCTGCACTAGAAACAATGTTTTATTTTTTTTCCTGAATGGTCTAGCTGGAATACACGATAGAGATGCAATTCGTCATAGTAAAACGTGGCCGCAATGACCCACACACATTGATCTAGTAATTAGCTGAGCCTCTTTAATCTCAAGCAGGTTTAGTAAAGCGCTCTAATAATGTTCTCCTCCAAAGTACAAATGCACATCTAATTATTATCATATGCTTTTGGACCACAAAGTTTCATGTCCTTAGGCTCTTTCTGCAGAATCCTGAGCGACCCTTTTCATGAAGTACCATAGCCAGCTTTTTCTGCTGGCACAGGCTATGTTTTCTTATGGATGGAGAAGTCAGGTTCTTTTTTGTACTGGTGGTTACAGATATAACCCATGTTTCAAATCCACAGTTCAGCTCATTCAATGGATCTTTCTTTCTGCATGAGCAAAGGCTTACCGTTGTACATTTTAACTGCTGGCCTATGTTTTCTTACCACCCCTAGTTTGTGGTCAGGTGGGCAAGACAAACCAAAAATGGATCTAGTGTGCCATGTGTTTAGAGCGTCTGTGAGGCTGTCATTTTGATGGTGCCATCCTTCCTGTATAAAATGGCAGTGTCCAGCCTCCAGACCAGGGCACCCTATACTTTGAAACCACAAGAACCACAGGCTGAATTGCTCTTTTGTGGAGCACAAGGTCAGCAATTGACTCTGGGCTCCATTTGTTTTATTTCAGGTTTTCATTGCAGAGGTTTTCAAGTCCATATATTTTGTTTTAAAACGCAGCTCTGACATATTAAACCATTTATTTGACTGCTTCTCTTTCAAATGGGAAGAGTACAGCAAATAAATTCTTGATAAGACAGTCTCATTGCTTCTTGCTGTGATAATGAGTTCATACAAATGTACAGCAATGTTTACTGTACTCTGGGCTGGCTGCCCATCCCAGCCTGCTCTGGTGCAAATGAAATTCCTTCTATATTTATGAACTGCCTGCCTTCTCTAATCAATATTTGCATAGGACAAGTGAATGTGTCTAAGTCTTGTGGATTTCACATAACCCAGTGAAATGCCCTCTTCTCCACCTACTTGTAATCCTTTCCTCCTGTCTGTTTTAGTGCCAACAGCTGCTATTGCTATGATCATCATGAGGTTTTAGAAGGCATTCGTGTCCCTGCTCTCAGATTGCATCTCTGCTACATAAGCATCTAAAAGAGCTTGTGTGAAAACATATTGTAACTATCTAGTCACTCAAGAATGTGAGGACACCTTAACAGGACAGCCTGGATGGGAAAGCACCATGTTGTGTACATTAAGTAAGCTCTCATTCTATCATCAGTGCCTTTCTACATCAGCATAAGGGTAACCTGATCTTTGTAAGTGTAAAAAGTATTACAAAAAAATAAAAATAAAATTCTATATATATATATCTCACATACACAAAGAGAAAAAGGGAAGAGTAGCGGGATGTTCTGCATATGGAAAGATTTGAGTATTAACCTCTTGCCACCCACATAATGCATGTATGCATCAGCAAGGAGAGTGGGCCTTAAATCCATGGTGGTCAAAGTTTCTGTTCTGGAATTGTGCATCTGGTTATAATAGCTATAATTATAATATTAGTATACTAATATGTATTATAATATAATATCATAGTATAGTATAGTATATGATAAAATAATTTGTTATTATAGTATTGCAATATTATAAATATAATATTATTCAAATATAATATATTATAATTATAACATTGTTAAAATATAAGGTTATAATAGCTGGCAGGATTGGCTTTCAATCCCGTGACCACTGTGACAGCCAATCAGTCCATACAACCCTCCAACAGGTAGGTAATGGAAAGGGGTAACTGTATAGAAAATGCATTATTTTGCAACATACTGGTCCTTACATGTGGTAGCTGCATTAATTTTCTCTTTTTAGGTTTGTTACCCTAATTGTGACCTAATGACTTTGCCAGTAACAGACTTTCTCCCCTAGAGTGACCGCACTCACTATGGTTACTATGAAGTAACAGAAGATGGCTGGAAAAACTTATAATATTGTTTGAGATGTCAGTTCTATGCTTAGGATGTTAAAAGTACATGGGATTTCTTGCAGAATCAACATGTATGCTTCTGTACTTGCAGAAAGTGGACTTAATCTTTAAAAAGAAGCCAAAAGCATCCACCACACATAAGGACCGGCAAGCTGCAATACAATACATTTAGATTATTGAGTTACATATCCTTTAATTCACATTTATAGCCACTTCCTCCATAACACTAGCCAGCTATAAAAAAGACTACAGCCATGAAACAATTGGACCTTCTACTGTAGGTAAGACATACTGTTAGCCACCAGGAGGATAGAGCACAGGAAATGGGCAGAGATACAACTTTATTTTATGGCATCATGTCCTAGACAGCGTATTATAAACTCCTAAAATGCTGGGAAGGTAGGTGAAAGTGCTGGTCCATTGTATTTGCAATATAAAAAAATCCTCTAGCGTAAACAATATCTTGCTTTTTCATTTAGAGTTCTACTTTAATTCAGTGCTACACAGGTTAAGATAACTGCGGTAAACAGAATGAACAAAGAACAGAAAAAAGCCCACAGCACACATTTACATATATATGTCATCCCACTCCAGTAAAATAATCAATCATTCACTGATTTAATATGCATGTAAACATGCATCATATTATACATTACATTAAAAACAAAAGAGAGAAAAGCTCATGCAAAGTTATTTCTCTTAAATGACTGGCAAGGCATGTGAATTTCTTCAGGGTTTGGATATTAAATTTAGCTCTACTTTACAAGCATGGAAATGAACACAGACTACTTAAGAAAAGCAAAGCTTATGACTGCTTTAGTATCACCCCAGCACACCAGCGTGATTGTGCCCTAGTAACAAGATTTCATGCATTCACATTGCCTGACATTTCATATTAGGATTACAGATGTAGATATTTACAGGTTACATTTTAGCGCAAATAGAACATCATATACACAAAAGCTGGGTGTTTACTGTCTTTGGTTGACAAAGACATCTTCCTTTATCCAAATGTTTCTACCTATGCATTATAAGCCTGCATCCACAAAAATAAGGAGCTTTTTGGTCTAAATGTATCTATACATAGGCCAGTATTGTGACTGATCTGAACACCATTTGCTATCTTTGGGCAATATAGGGCCTACAGCAAGTCAAAGAAGTGATCCTCACTCAACCAGCTTTTGTCCTGGTTCTTTATGATGCCTGAGCTGAGGAGTTGTCATTCTAGGTAACATTTCGAAAGTATACATAAACATAAGATAAACCAACATCCAATCCAAACAAATATGCCTAGATACAGTCTATTGCATGTGTATGGGCACATCGCAACCTGCACAGACAGCCCCTAGAAGGAGCATCTTTCAAGAAAAATCAGTTGGCCATGGATGAAATACTGGTTGTCTTTGTTTTCTGAAGATTAAGCTGGTGCTATGGGTGTCTGCAGATCACCTACTGTAAAAACCCACTTGATATTAGTATGCAGGTTTATGCACCATAAAAGTCCTTACAGCTTTTATCAGGTTGGGTGAGTTTAGCAGCCTATATAAGCTGCTTTTCTCACTTCTATGGGTTCTAGTATACCAAGATCTCTCTGCCCTTCTGTCTGTGGTCAATTTCATATCAGCGAAGCTCTCTGATGAAGTCTTTTTAACCCGGTGGCTGAACATGTGTTAATTATAACTTGCTTCACTGTTGCCTGGAAATGCTTTCGATGGATGCAGCCTATAACCCAAAATTCATGTGCCATTAAAAGAGCCCTTGACCTTAAGCATCTAACTGGCCAGCTTTTCAAATTCATTTTTAATTTTTGATATTTTCTGGCCTGTCAATTTGGTTCGTTGTTTAAGTTATAAAAGAGGAAATGCAGATAAATACTTTAGTTCCCGAAGTTCTCTTGCACATGCCCCAAAGCTTTAAGGCATAGGGATAAGTTTTATTGTTTTATGTTGCTTTAGGACTCTTTTTGGAGTATCATACCACTGAAAGTGTTTTGAATGAGAAATCAGCACTGCAAGGGTTAAGGGGGTGTTACGTCAGCAGTAGTCAGCAGACCAGCCATGTAACCTTGGGTACTTACAGGTATTTTATGGCTCTTGATCATAATATCAAACTCTTCATTAATTTTTTTATATTTTTCTTCAGTGCGTGGGGTGAGGGCATAAGAAGAATCGGGATCAGAGCTGTCACAGCCTTTGTGTTCTTTCTTGTTCAATGCCTGCCAGGTTTAGAGAAATATCACAAATATATCAAAAATGTGAAAGAACGTTCAGAGTACTTACACACAATCTTTGCCTGCTGATCATTAGATCAATATCTTCATTTATCTTTCTGTACTTGTCCTCAGACTCTGGGCTGTGACCTACTGAATCGTCAGCATCAGGATCTGGACTGTCACAACCATTGAGTCCTTTCTTTCTTAACGTCTGAAACACATAAGTTGGACAACTTAGTCCTTAGCAGTGTACGGAGCCTAGGTCCAGGGGAATCTATGATTTATTTTTAACAGAGCTTACCAACAGAAAAAAATAAACAAAAAATTATATATAAAGAGATTTTAAGGACTAACAAGTATTTAAAAGGAACACTTGATGAGAAGATTGATGATAACTATTGCAAAAACTTACAAAACATTTTGACATCTTACTGGACACAGCTTGCATAAATATACCTCTTACAGGAAAATTGATTTAAATCCCATTCCATCAGTTTTGACAGGATTGGGACAGGACAATAGAGCGGGGTTTTAGCGATATGATAAGGTGCTATTCATTGTGTTCTCACCGTAAAACCAGATCTGAGGAAATCTGTACACAGTATGTAAGTGTGGTTTGCTTTTGTAATTGAAAAATAATTCTTTGTTCTTAAATCCATGTTGGCTCACATATGGCCCCGTAAGTTTTAAAATGGAAACTGTGAACATATATCTGTTGACCACCTGATGTTTGGTAGTTGCATCAAATAGTGTTTATTGAGCTGTTCTGTCCAGCTTTCTGAGGCCTACTTTGTTTTAAAAATTTCACACACTGGGCTATTTGTCCTCATTTATTGCTGCAACTTAATTCCTTTCCATCGTGGACAGCCCACTTTGGGAGAGCAACTAAGGTGAGGGTCAGCGCTGTCATCAGGTTTCTTGAGGACACAGTCTAAATAACAGTGATACTTAGAAAATCTGCCACATTATATGGTGTTAACCTGTAGGCTAGGTGTATATATATATATATATATATATATATATATAGTATGGATCTCTGAAATATTTTGTAGGATATTCTCGTGCAAGAGCAGTAAAAAAACAACAGCATGGGGGTTATTTCCTAAAACGTGAGAGTGCAAAATCTGGTGCAGCTGTGCACGGTAGCCAATCAGCTTCTAACTTCAGCTTGTTCAATTAATGTTTGACAAAAAAAACTGGAAGCTGATTGGTTTCTATTCAAAGCTGCACCAGATTTTGCACTCTCAAGTTTTAGTAAACAACCCCCCATAACTTTTTTTTTTGTAAAATTGGCATTGTTTTATCAGACAGCCCACCCTAACTGTATTGGTCAAACCACCTCATTGGTATATAATACTATTTTAGGTTAGGTAGACATGTTTGCTGGAAGAGAAAGGTCATCCTGTATCTGTATTATTTCTGTGTATTTTATGACATATTTTCATATTATCACGACTTTTAATGGATGTTAAAGATTTGAGAAAAAAATAATATACAAAATATTTCCACTTTTCTGTTATAAGTATTTGACACAGGATAAGACATGGCGAGACTATGAAAAGCTCGATCATACTTGCTGGGTCTTTTATTGACTGAAGTCAGTCCCACTGGTTGCATTTCTGTTTCCAATACCAACACTTTCTTCAGTCAAAACCCTGTACATCTACCATACGAAATAGTTATACTTGTGTAAATAAACCCATACATATGGGGTATACTATACAATAGAAAAATAAATCCAAAGTAATAGCATGCAGCAAATATTCATGTGTGTTTTATGTATGCTTGTGCTACAAATTAATGGTCAGTTTCAAAAAGGATATGTGTGTATATATATATATATATATATATATATATATATTACAGGTACTTATATAGCACTGTCAATTTATGCAGTGCTTTACACATATACAGTATATTGTACATTCACATCAGTCCCTAACCCTCAAGGAGCTTACAATCTAAGGTCCCGAACTCACATTCATACATACTAGGGCCAATTTAGATAGGAGCCAATTAACCTACCAGTATGTCTTTGGAATGTGAGAGGAAACCAGAGTACCCGGATATACAGTATATACATATACAATACATTTTTATATATTTTTTTTTTAAATGCTGTCCACAAAACATTTTTATACTTATGTCTTGCAGAATATGCAGTTTGCTTTGTATAAAATTCAGATATGGCAAAATATGAAATAAGTATATAAAAAAAAATGATATAATAAATGTATAAACAAATATTCAGAACACAGTGGAATGTAATCTTATACTGCAGACTGTAAATTCGTTCATTAGGATATTGCATCTAGAGACCAATAGGTTATATATGGGTAAAATAAACATCTGTGGGAAAATAACATCTACAACAGCTCAAATAAATACTGTACATGCCCTTCCATATGTTATCTTAACTGCATAAGCACCCAGCCCTCCCAGCTCAGACGTATGTTTAGTATAAAACTTAAATCTGATTCATCCAACATCATAAAGTGGTATTAAACGAATTCTGAAATCTTCCTTTTAATTTTTAACCATGGAATTGAATAAGTCTGGTGTCACAGGTTATCACATTGTGGGCATAATTTAGTAAAGGAAACCTTCACTAGAAGCCACCAGTTATTTTAGGGAAAGCTTAAAATAGACATTTCCTTTGAATTTGATTAGCTGTTTTAAGCAAGCACAGGTTCAAAGTGTATGTGTAAAAATGATCATTATAGTAATTCACCACCTACACATTTGAAAGTTGGCTTTGGTTTTTCATAATGTTCAATATATTATGTTAATATAGTATTACACTGGAGTTTAATACTGTACATTACATTTATAAGGCACCTGATAGAGACCTCACTGAATATATACCAGGAGATGGAAACTATTATTTTAATTTTGGGTAAAGGTTAGTAAGGGTGTAAGGTAGCAGAAATCATAGTTATGTCTACTGCCCCATTTCTCTGCTATAACGCTGCTACTGTAGCTTTTTTGAGCCATTAAAAAGTGAACATTAGCTTCAACCAAGCAGTTTTAAAGCTCCCATCAGCACACACTTACATTCGCTGTGCACCTCTGCTGCTCCATTAAAGGCCAGGAGCAGGAGAAATTGCCTTGCATAGGCTCCAAGTGCCAAAGCTTATACAGGGCTTAGGGCTCCTTCTCAGCCTCCATGTGACAGCACTGGGCCAATCCCCAAGCACCACCATTGTCACATGTAGTGAGTTAAGCCAGTCATAGACGGTTAGAATCTCGGCCGCTTCAGCAGGAACCAACCGAGATTCGAACCATGTATGAGCAAGCTGAATGTACCTAAGTTGATCAATTCATCAGCTTGGGTACAATCAGCCTGCTGGATTTTACCTGCGATTATTGCTAGTAGCTGTTATAGTCACTAACAAAAGAGAAGGGAAGGGATATAATACACAGGGTGCCAACATCTCTAAAGAATACAAGGGGGGGAGTCCTCTTTTGGACTTTAACGGCACAATTCTCTTATATAATACATTTAATCAGTTCAGTAAAGATTTTTTTATAAAAACAATATGCAGTTTTATTATTACAATGTTAATCCGTTTGCTGAAGCTGCAAGGACTAACCTTAAGGAAAACCTGTCACAAATCTGGGAAATTCAGACTGATCATATTTTCAGAATAGGCATAAGCAAAGATTAGCTTCAATGAAAACCACATGTCCAAGAGATCACTACAGCCAGAGTTATAGTCAGAAAAAAAATGCATGCAGGTCTTGACTTTGTAATGGTCAAGCTTGACTCTGCCTCTTGTGCCTCTCCAGGCTCCTTATTGGTCCTTTATTGTGATGGATGGTCTCAGTGACCAACAGGATGAATTGGAAATGAAAATGTGGTGGGGCCAAACATGACTTAAACAGGAACAGTGGAGATCTGCATATAAATGTAACTGCCTAGAGCTGGCTTCAGTTTTTAAATATTTCATTATTAAACACATTTGAATCAGCTGGGTTTGTGGCAGGTTTACAATAACTGTTTCAAAATGGCTACTTTAGGAAAACCCACACATACATGGAATGAGGCTGTTAGCAGCATCTGTTTATAATATATGTTTATAAGATCATACCGTGCTGAATACAAAGCTGTGACTGCAATCATACGTTTATCTATCTTCAGAAAATGGCACCTCCACTGAAAACTAAAATGACAGATTTGGGTGGAAGGGAATATTCAAATATACATGTGGCCTCAATGATAGAGAATGACATGGCATGGTGGATACATACAATATAATAAAGAATATACAATATCACATATATTGTGGTTACAATTACAATAAAAATCTTGCTAGTAAGGAATGTGGAGGTTATGCAGCTGGGGTTAGGGGGATAGTGGAATCTTGGGAGAGTTAAATACTCATTTCATTTTTGGCAGGGGTGTGGGTCATTTGGTCATGGTGAATGTAAAGGTCATGGTTCTAGTAGTGTGGGGTTGAAGTCCAGTGGTATTTATCGATCCAGGGTTGGGATCCAACTGGGGGGATCCAGTCAGTGACTAGTTAATGCAATAGACCAATGCCAGCTGAGATTATGCTAGTTGCCAAGTGTTGCTTCCAATTGCTGCTGTTTAAAATGTGTAGCAAAGAGCCCTTTGTGTCGTTTCAGCAACAGGCTGAAGCATGCAAGTATAAATTGCCACATGTAAACAGGTGCCAGCTTCTCAGCTGAAGTTCATGTAATCTTATCACTGTTACTGTTACTGTTAGTATAGGACATACAGCAGCTCACATTTACACTAAAAACACTATTACACACAAATTCATTATTTAGGACAAAGGGCAAGGCAACTATAATACAAGGTAGATGAGTATATTAAAACTATATTGAACCACTTCATGTCCGGACACTTTTACCCCCTTCTTGTCCCGGCCAATTTTCAGCTTTCAAAATTTTGGAAAAAAGTGTTTTTCTTATACAATTTTGCTATTAAATCATCTTTCTCCATAAATCTTGGCCAAAATTTATTCAGTTATCTTTTTAGTAAAAAAAAAATAACCCAAATTAGTTCATAACCAAAAATTATAATTTTTTAAAAAAGTTTGTTTACATTTTTATTTTATTTTTTTATATTATTATTTATGTTTTTTTTTCTGTTTAACATACTGTCACCCTAGCAGTACAGTGTCACCATAGTGACAGTGACACTGTACTACTTGTGGGGGGTAATAAAGATTTTTTTTTATACACTGATTGCTTTTACACCCATAAAGGCTGTAAAAGCATTAATTTCTCCTCTCTGGCTGCATTCTTGTAGCCATTGAGAAATACTGTGTGAGCTGTGATTGGTCACAGCTTGTCACATGGTACAAGGCTGTTGTGAATAGCCTAGTACTATGTGACCTCTGTGATCATTCACAGATTTCTCTAGTAGTAAGCAATGATGTCAGAAGTGACATCTTGCTTACACCTATTCATGTGATCACTGATTGGAAAATCAGTGATCACATGATCGGGACCTCACACAGAGGTCCCATACAGCGATCGGTTTTGAATGGCAACCCACCCCTGCACTGCCACCGTCTGGCCGGTTATATACAACGGCCGGACAGGAAGTGGTTAAGTGATGATGATTTTTTTACTTTGACACTCCAGTCAAAACTGAAAGCTAAAGATTCAAATGCATACAAGTGAGCACAGCCTAATCAGAACATAGAATATATATTACCCCCAACATTCATATTCCTGCTATGTGTCTGTTGTACCATGTACTTGTATTAAAAAGAATTCTGTTCTCTTTGCATTGCTTCCTTTGTGTGAAACACCTGATGACCCGGGCAGGTTCCCTGCTCTACTGTTTCTAACTGCTGACCATGCTAGGCATGTCAGTACATGTCAGGCAGTGCAATCAGCAAAATAACTTTTCTCAAAGGTGGGGAGGGCAGGAGGGGGCGTGATCCTATCAGATCATCTTTAGCAGCTGAACCCAGTGACCCGAAACTGGCAAACCATACAGCACCAGAGGTTCAGCAGCAGGAAGAGGACAGGGCAGTCCTGCAGTGAAGATTTCCACAGAATCCAGCAGGCTGCACATCAAGGGACATACTTCATTAAAGGTAAGTAATGTAACTAAAGCTGTAGAGAAAAAAAACTTTTTTTTTTAACTAATCTTCAATTTTAAAGAAATTAAATGTCTCTTCAGGCAAAAATTCAAACTCTTTTTTTGCACAGTTACCATAATCATTGAGCACTAAAACTGTACTATTTGTGTAATGCCGTGAACTATCTTGTGGTTACCTTTCATTGTACATGCACTGGAATAATGAGACTATTTATAAGAAAAAGTCAGGGAAAGGGGAGTAAGAGGTGTTGATGTCTCTTCCAGTATTGATGTCATTGATAAAACAAGTCCCTGCCCACCACTCATTTCAGTACAAGACAGGGAAGATTGGTCAAGGGAGCGCAGAAGAAAGCATTAACATTGGTATTTATAATGTTCTTTTTAGAAACTGCATAGAACGGAATGCAGGATCACTGCTTGACATACCAATAAGCAAGTTGTGTTCATATTGCCTTTAGGTGTTACTGTAATGTACCAGTTCAATCCCCTCTTTGTTGTCAGAAAGCTGGTGATCTAGGCCTCTCTGCTTGTGATGCAGTGGAGCTATTCCAAAACAGACCCACTACAAGATCTTTGCTGCTTCTCACATACAAAAGCCTGATATAAAGAATCTAAGTACTAAGAAGTTTCCTCCGGTTACTGAACCAATCAAACCTGCTTTAAATGTTTGTATTTAGTAAGTGACACAACAAAAAAACATATACTTTATATGGATTACTAGACATTGTACTTCATTATTTACACATAGAGATAGGCCTGTGCTTAGGTGGGTTACAGCTTAAAAAGAGCCAACTTCAAAAACTCCTTCCATCAATTTCCCTTATCTATTGGCATAGTTATTAACGTGGAACTTCACTGCATCCACAAAGCAAAAATGCTATTTAATTCATTTTGATATTCAAATCAATCTCCCACATTCATCCATATCCCCATGCTTTATTTTGCTTAGATATCACTTTGAAAAACACCCCTGGCCGTGGATATCTTGAGTAAGGGCAGATGATTCATGTAGCATTGTCTTCCTGGATCCACCTGCCCTTAGTTCAGGCATACAAGCAGGAGGGTGTGCTTAGCTGAGAAAACCCCTCCTCCCCTCTAGAAGACACCTGGGTTGTGTGACATAATTTGCCTAGGCAAGAAACCAGGAAGTAACCAAAGAAATATAAAAAAAAATGTTTAAAACAAGTAAATATGACTATATCTATTTGCTAATGCTAGCAGCATAAGGTTTAAAAATAGTCAATGTTGATTGAGAGAGTGAAGTTCCACATTAAGTCCCAGCATATCTCTTTATAGGGGGTGCTGTTGCAGAAAATGTTCAAATTATCTGTATCTGACAAACAATTCCCCTTGAAAATGTTTGGTCTTATTATTATTATTATTATTAATAATAATAAGAACAGGCAGACCGTTTGCATGAATCAGCAAATTAACCTCGGTGGTAACAGCCACAGCCCCAATACTATGGAGCAGGAAGCTTATGACTGTATCTAGAAAGCTAGTCTATAATCTGTTTATTTCTTTTTCTTTTTTAACAAATTGCATACATATTTTTGTAAGGACAGGGCATAAATGACTGATTGTATAAAATATAATAAAATATCCATACCCTTTAGGAGACAGCATATTGCAAGACCACCTTCAGCTTCTAATAAAATTGTCAGCAGCGAGAGATGATTGCAAAGAGGTCTGTATCACAAAATCTGATGTATTACTCTGGGAAACAGCTTAAAATGTGTTTATTCTACTTTTCATAAAAGCTTATTGGAAAACATATGATGCACTTGGTTAAAGCCAAGGAGACGTAAGACACACAAACAGCCATATCAAGTTGACTTGTGACACCAAGCCACCACTGAGAAGATCATGTTCCCGTTCTTTTGACAGAAGTCTTAAATAATAACATATCTGGGTTCTGTTTGGACCTGACTGTATACTCCCGGGATTTGATCTTGGGCCAACAGTTCTTCAGAGTGATTGAGAGAATGAAATGATCTGAAAGCACACATGTTGGCTATCTGTTCTGTCAAAGCTCAGCAGTTTACAATCTGACACGGGACTACATCACTAGCCATCAGCAATTTCGCTTATCCCAGATATCCCCACCTGTCAGCAAGTCTGCACCTGTTGTCTAAGTCGGCAAAGGCCAAACAACATCAGCCAATCGCAATAGCTTATTCTGCTACATGGCCATAGATGGAACCTTCTTCTATGCCTCTCCAGATCAGTGCCCTTAATCTCGATGGGTTAAAGCTGCCTGTTTTTCATACTTGACATACTGTCAATAACATGAGCTCTGGTCACTTAAACTACAGAAGGCAGTATAACGTAAGACTTTCCAGCAATGATAATGGATGTAATACTACTTTCCATATATCATATAGCCGAAAGTGCATATCAAGGTACAGGTTTATACAATTAATACTATGTTGTTTATATTATACACCAAATATATATATATATATATATATATATATATATATATATATTTATTTATCATTATATAATTAAAGTGCCCTGGCAGTGCTTTTTTATACTGTTTACAGATTTGCTTAAAATGGACCTTACATTCTTAACCTATGTGGGTTCTATTCTCTAGTGTAAATAGCCATTAAAAAAAAAAAACGTACATAACAAAATATAACAAAAATTCTTACTTTCCTCCAGCTTTCATCTATGGCACCTAGGTGAGGGCTACATAATGTTCCTTCCTCCAAGATACTAAGGAGTATTGTGAAGTCCAAATTTTACAAGAAGGCACTTGCTCAATGCTGTAGCATCATCTCACAAACTTACAGCTACTCTACATTCCCTGTAATCTCTTCACAAGGATTGTGACATTACCCTCTGCAGTATGGAAGCCAAGGGAACGGTGAGTATATTGATCAACTTTTTTATCCTACAGTTGTTTTAATTCTTTGAAGCATTTTACATTGATGAGGGGGGAAGCAGGGAGTGCAAAGTCCACTTAAAGTAGGGTCAAACTCTAACTAGTCTAACTGTTCCCTCCCCTGTTTTAACACCTACTCTGACCTAACCTGTGTAAGAAAAGATCTGTATACTTACCTATTTTCCGATCTGGTAATGTGATCTCCCTGCCGATACCTGCCGAAGAATAGCCGAGACAGCGCAACAACAACTGGTAATGCCTGAATGGTGACATCGTCCATAGACTTACTCAAGCACTTCTGTTGTCAGTCCCCTCTCCTCTCTCTTGCAGCCGGTGCTGGCTGACACAGGGAAGACACTTATGTGACTGGATTGTAGCAGTCTGAAAATAGGTAAGTATACAATTCCTCGTTTGCACAAATTAGTCAGAATAGGTGTTAGGAGGGGGGGGAGGAAGTATTTTTAAGAGTAGTTAGGGTTTTACCAGAATTTTACTTTAAATGTTGACTGAAGCAAGATGTTTTTCTGCCCAGCACTGGAACCAGTGTCTATGATTGAGCTGTTACAAGGAACCCTCATTTCTATGGAGGCCACAGTATAAGTTTCATACAGTAGAAGCTCACTAAACAGCGAGGACAAGTTCCCGTTTCATACATCTTTTCAACACTGCTGAATGCAAGAAAAACCCACAACTGGCAATTATGTGTGTGAGATTGTGTGGTCCAGTCCCTTATCTAGAATCATGTAGTCCTTGCCTTGAAGCATCTGACAGTTGGCCAAGACTGAACACAAGGACTGCAAAGCACAGTAAAAACAACAGTTAGTAATATAAACCCCCCTGCGCTAAATGCGTGCTCAAATATAACCTATAAATAAAATAATATCATCCTTTTGTGATGATTAACAATAATAAATGAATAACAATCACTGCTGCCACGTTAAATAAATTAACTAATAATATCAAAACAACTTACATAGTGGCACTGTGAACAAATAATACACAAAACACCCTCTACAGTGATGTTGTGAACAGTGAACCAAAACTACAATTTATTGACAATCATTCATAATATAATATAAATCCATCCACTACTGTGAAACAATAAAGTCCATCAAATAATGTGAACGTCACTTTCAGTGCTTCAATCTTCCTGTTACTTGGTATCCCAAACCAGAATCACCACGTGCTTGTGAGACCAATTCCAATTTATTGAAATATGATAAGCGTTTTAATATTTACACTTCGTGAGTAGCTTTTTAAACATATTGAATAAAACGTAGAGCATTGGTTACTGTGCCATTGGAAAATATTTTTTATTCTTTCATGATGGTGATGCCTGATGGAGAGGAATAAGGAGGTTTATGAAGTCTATGAAGTTCACACAGCGATACTGCAATGGGAGATTTAACAAGCAATACATGGCAACCATGAGAGTGGGAGGCATGTTGGTCTGGTGAGCGCACATCCAAAAGGGAATGTTGTCTCACTAGCACATGTTGGTTTTGAATACCAAGTATTATGAATGATTGTCAATAAGTTGTAGTTTTGATTCACTATTCACAACATCACTGTAGAGGGTGTTTTGTGTATTATTTGTTCACAGTGCCACTATATAAGTTGTTTTTTATATGATAAGAACAACAGTTGCTCTGGTAAAGGGCTTCGCTAATCTGAAAACACGATTAGAAATGTGTTCAAATTAAGCAGATTTGTGAACATCTAATTAGGTCTAGTACACAAGGATAAAATACTTCAAAGATAGATGTCCAACTGACTGCAACAAAGTAGATAAAAAAAACACAGAAAATGAATATATGCAGCAAGCAACTCAAAACTAACATCAAAATGTTTAAACTGAAATTAATTCAGCTTGGCAAAACTAGTGATAGGTTTAATGCCATTTCTCTGTATTATTGCGCTGTATTGATTTTGAGGTTACCTAATTGGAACCACAGAGCAGTTGAGCTTCATTAATCTTGAGGTGAATAGTAGACTGGCAAAAATTTGTAACATGTAACTGCAATGTATATTGTGAAAGAGTAAAAATATCCAAAATACACAGAGCTAGAGGGTACACAGGAGATAAATACTGTGAATTCAATAGATAAGGGAAAATGTGTTTGCAGTCACATAGGTGGGAACTGAGCATGCCGCTTATCAGAGTTTCCACTTGGAAGGGAAATTTCCTAGTACTGCACAGTGCTGCCCAAGGAAATTGCTTGACAGTGGAAACTTCTGATTAGTAAATGCAAGTGGCATGTTCCATTTACAAGTATACAGGGCAGTACTTGTGTGTCAGTGGTAAGGAGTCACACCACTGCTACCGTTTCATCCTAGACTAAAGCTGGGTAGACACAAGCAAAAATGTGTCCAAAATTGTTTAATCAAGAATGTTTGTTCAATTTTCGAACCGTTGGTTCGTTTTTGTTTTCCAAAATTAAATATATAAGCAAGTGCTTTCAAACTATACTCATGACGTCATCAACTATTCTGAGAATTTTCTTACGAATTTTCGAATTAACATTCATTCAATAATCTCCTAGTGTATAGCCAGCTATAATATGACTGGTGGTTATAGGTAACGCAATATCTGATTTGTGATCATCTTTTTGTTGCTCAGGACCCACAGAGAGGACATAAAATTAAGAACCTTCTCTGATTATCTCCTTATTCGGTCATTTCTATGGTGTATATGCTAGGTGGCACTGGGCAGTGTTTGGCCATGTATAGTCCTAGCTGCAAGCTCTGTGGAGACCTCTAGGCAGCTGAAACCTTGGGGCCCCCTTAACAGGTTTCTGAGGTTTCTTGTGCACCCGCTTTAGTGGGATAACATTGAACTAAGTAGTGTGCACATCAGCCACTAGTTGGAGATTACCATTACTACTGTACATTACACATACTTAGATTGCCCCAAGATTTTTCACAAACTGGCAGCAGAAAAAGGATGAGCTTTTAGGATACAAACTGTAAAATAAATCTGGTGTCTATGGTTTATGCACTTTAAGTTGTTATTAGGTACATGAATACAGTATTTTCTCATTAGAACCTCTAATGTAAAGTTTTCATTTCTTTGAGTTTCCTCATTTTTCTATCTTTTGTAAACAATTTAAGAAAGCTTCATTGCAATTTCCTTTAAAGGTCAGGTCAATATTATTTTGATCCTTTGTCATGGGCCCTTAAACAGTGTGGGGCCCATAGGCTAGTGAACACTTTGCCTATTTGGTAATCCAGCTCTGGCTGTGAATGGATGATCTCCTTGTCTCCTGTGATGTAGCTTATCCAGACTGTAGTATTAAAGAAGAATTCAGCTAAGGGTAACCTCTGTGAACTGGTGGGCACATAATATAAAACTATTACAATTTTAGAAATCTATACCTTCCTACCCTTCAAACTGATATGGTGATCCCATGTTTCTAACTTCAGTGTGAATGTGCACAGATTATAAATCATGTGCATCACCATTATTTCTCCTCAGTGTATCATAGCATAGTAGCTCCAAGTTACTAAAAAATGCCATCCATGACATCTTTTATTGTGTGAACACTGTGCTGCTAATCAGCATGATATAACAGAAGTTGCTGCAACCTCCACTGTAAAAAACACATAAACTGCTAGGTACAGAAATATATTTCAAAACGAACCAGATTGTGTTATGGTGTTGACGCAGGTAATCCCAGACCCTATCATGTGTGAGCTTGTAACCACTGCTCTTCTTGAAAACAAAATTTCCACAGCCTTAAAGTACATTAACCCTAACAAAAAATCTCATATAAAGTTTAACATGTTATCAGAATTCAGAAAATAGATTTCCATCCTTTCAGCTTTCATTAAAATAATACTTGCGATTCTTCCATGAATGTCCTTCTTCAGGTACTTCATTTAAGGGGTAACAATTTTCTCCTAGTATGCATTGTGATTCTGACACATATACCCTTGCATATAACTACAAGAGGCAGTGCCAAAACAAATCGCACAGAAAAGCCAGTCCAGGGTAATGACTTGCAGCCGACAGTGGAGTGAGCGCACGTAGACAGGAAATGACTAAGTTATTTAAGGGCTCATTTACACTTGCAGTTGGGAGCAAGGGGAGGGGGTTAAAATTGATTGGTTCAGCCATGTTTTTGGTGCTCCCCAACTGCTGCCCCTTATGTTGCAAAGGCAGCATCTGGGGTGTTTTTATGCCGTGGCTGAGATGCTTAGCACCCATGGCAAAAATGATCACTCCTGTCTTGCTTGGAGGGTGGTACCACCACTGAAGGTGACTCATTACAGCTAATGGGGATGCACCACAAACACCCTGCAAGCGGAAAGTGGTCATCATCTGAGCTCTCAGTGTATTCCTGCTATGATGTAGTGGGCTTGTGTGATCAAACGATCCTGACAGCAATGAGAGCTATCAGTAATGCCACCCATGCTGGCAAGGTCTCTGAGCACTCTGGTCCTTCAGGTTGGGGCTAGACACTGGATTAAAAGTTCAACCTGTAAGAAATAGTTGCAAAGTCAATGGAAGACAAGGCCTTTCACACGCTCTATGCTGTATATATTCTGAACCGAACACATACTGTATCTACATGTTTAAAACTAAACTAGTGTAAGCTTTCAAATGTATTATTAATTATTTAGGCTCCGTAGCTCGTGCATCGTAACTACTGTGCTAAGCTTCAGCAACCAAACACCAGGTGCTCCAGTGATTTGTATACTATGGGAAGGAAGCATTAATGAAGTAAAATAAATCATTACTAATGATATCATGTAGTAACAGCTCCCCAGTCGGACTTCATTCCTTATGTGGTCCTAGACTAAACAGCAGTCCAATAGTTGCCGAGCCATAGGAAAGGCAATGTACTCCACAAGGTACAAGACTGGTGGTAGGACATGTGAAAAATAACAGTCATTAAGCAGTATACATTAGAAAGATTATTATAGTAGAAGAATGGCCAATTAATTATTTTGCCACAGATCTTAACAATGCACACACAAGATATCTATTGTTTTGTATGTCAGGTACTAAGATAAAAATACAATCTATTCATCTGTCAAACACACTTTATTACTTGTAGGCTTTAAATATGGCCAATGAGTTTCCTTAACATGTCACTAAACCTAAATTAAAAATTAATAAAATTAGCAAAATAACATATCTCACATAATAATAGGATTCACAAATATGCATGAAGATGTTCATGTACAAAATTATTTCTACTTCACATTGTACATACATTTGCAATGCAGCATAGTGAAACTAGATATGCTCTATTATATATTATTATAGATTGCACAGGGCTACCTGGAGCATAACACAATTTTATAATAAATATGAAGATAGTTGTGTGGAAAGAAAATTGCTCCCATGAGAATCAGCTTTTAGGAGCCCCCACCCTCTGCACCTCTCACTAATTAAAAAAATATGCTGAACTTTTTTTCCAAGGCTATTTTGACTGGTATGGTGACATGACTGCTCCTCCTTTTCTCCAGTAGTGGTGGCAAGCAGTTCTTACTGATGATCCCAGGCCCCATGATGGCATGATGATGCATACCAGAAGGTGTGTCAATGAAAGCCTGGGAGCATGGGAAGTAAGTTGAATGATGTGGGCCACCGTTCAGTCTAGAAGAGGAGAGCAGTGTAGTGAAGTAGAGGATTTTGTAAGGGGGATAGCACCAGACTAATGGAGATCATTGCAGTAAAAGCTCATTTTTAATTGTAACAAATGCTGCTTTATATATGTGCAGCTCCCATAAGCTGTTATAACGCAAGTTCAATCAGCATTTTACAACTACCAGAGCCCAATACTGATAAGAGTTCAGAAGAAATAATGGCTGCTCAGCACTGGATCCTTTTCTGGTGACTTTTATATTACCAGGGCTAGTGACCTAAGTTACCATTGGCCTAAAAAGGCCTTCATATTGCAAAGACAAATGTTATTTAATGGAATAAAAATATCTTACTGATAGCTTCCTGATAGTTCATTTTGCTTGCCTTTGGTAAGCTGTTTGATCATACAATCCTTTCATAGTAATGGGATCATATCTATTAGTCCTTTAACTAAATAGACATTGTTCAACATTAGCCCTTATGGATTTCTAAATGCACCTATATTGGTCTTATAAGGAATGACACTTGAAAAAGAGTAGGGCATCTCACAGTGTTAATAATAAAATTATTATTATTATTATTGTTGTTAATAATAATAATAATAATAATAATATCAACAACAATATGGGTTTCATAAAATTACATTATTTCTAAATAATTAGAACTGTAAAAATAATCAATAGACTTGCAGTATTGGGGTCCTGGGTACTATCCCCATGAGTAACATTATCTGATATGCTCTGTAAAACACTACACAAATTGATGGCACTAGAACTAGTAATTACATTAAAAATATAATAGCAATAACAAACCATATGCAATATAATATGCAATAGTAAGCTCAGTGTAGATTCAGAGTTTGAAACACATTTTTTTGTATTCTTTTATTTTGATATTTTACCTAAAGCAGAAAACCAACAAGAGACATCGAAATAAAAATGATCCTCAGTCCTGATTCCCTATCATTGTAGCTCTGGGAGAGCAAATGAATAATGGCCTGTAACAATTCCTTTGTGTTTAACACTCAACAACCTGACAAATACTTAATAGATGTTACAGGGATTGTTTACCCTTTCAAATGCAGATTTACAAACTCCATGTTTCTAATCTGTGCTATTCTGTTTCGCAGGAAGTTAGAAATGAGAAATATGCAAAAGCTGACCGCTTTCTGGAAATGGTAACTGCTTGGCTGTTTCTGCATTCAGTGCTTTCTGAGCCTCTGACCTGGCACAAGCACACATATTAGGAGCTCTGATTTTACTATGATTTTACTTGCTACATGCTTGGTCCAGGATAATGACTGAAGGTGATAAAGCCAGCAAGGCATCAGGGGTTCCAGGAACTAGCCTAGTAGGTATATTATTCAACATGGATTGCAGCACTGGTCAGTTCTACTGTATATATACTGTATATATCAATCACCTCCATGGCCACATGTATATAAGCACCTAGGCATGCAGACTGCCTCTACAAACATTTGTAAAAGAATGGCTCACTTTCAGGAGCTCAGTGAATTCAAGTGTGGTATCGTGATAGGTTTCCACCTGTGTAAAAAGTCCATCTGTGACATTTCCTTGCTAATAAATATTCCACAGTCAACTGTTAGTGGTATTATAACAAAGTGGAAGCCACTGGGAACAATAGCAACTCAGCCACCAAATGGTAGGCCACGTAAAATGACATAGCGGGGACAGGGCATGCTGAAGGAGACAGTGCGCAGAAGTCGCCAACGGTCTGCACAGTCAATAGCTATAGACCTCCAAACTTGGTGTGGCCTTCATATTAGCACAACAACAGTGCATAAAGAGTTTAATGGAATGGGTTTCCATGGCCCAGCAGCTGCATCCAAGCCTTACATCACCAATTGCAATGCAATACGTTGCATGCAGTGGTGTAAAGCACACTGCCACTGGACTCTAGAGCAGTGGAGATGTGTTCTCTGGAGTGACAAATCACACTTCTCTGTTTGGCAATCTGATGGATGTGTCTGGATTTGGCGATTGCCAGCAGAACTGTATTTGCCTGACTGCATTGTGCCAAGTGTAAAGTTTGGTGGAGGGGGGATTTTGGTGTGAGTTTTTTTTTCAGGGGATGGGCTTGGCCCCTTAGTTCCAGTGAAGGGAACTCTTAAGGCGTCAGCATATCAAGACATTTTGGACAATTTCATGATCCCAACTTTGTGGGAACAGTTTGGGGATAGCCCCTTCCTGTTCCAACATGACTGCGCACCAGTGCACAAAGCAAGGTCCATAAAGACATGGATGAGCAAGTTTGGGGTGGAGGAACTTGACTGGCCTGCACAGAGTCCTGACCTCAACCCGATAGAACTCCTTTGGGATGAATTAGAGTGGAGATTGCGAGCCAGGCCTTTACGTCCGACATCAGTGCCTGACCTCACAAATGTGCTTCTGGAAGATGGTTAAACATTCCCATAGACACACTCCTAAACCTTGTGGACAAAGGGTGGACCAACTCAATATTGAACCCTACGGACTAAGACTGGAATGCCATTAACGTTTATGTGCATGTAAAGGCAGGCAATATAATATTATATATTGATATGTTATTTAAATGCAACTTTTGTGCTATATATTACTTAACATACACTTCACATATGCTATGCAATTATAGTACATTATTGAATGACTGGGTATCTTCCCCATTAAAAATCAGATTTCATATTTAATGTAAAATTACCTGAGATTCTCAAACACAATTTCTTATTAATTATACATATGTGTCACTTAAGTGCTCATTGCCATAGTAACAAGACTAGGAACATGGTTACTATAGGCATATAGTACTATATGGGGGTTCTAGCAGTCTCATATTATATCCTTTTTGCATAATGCTGATTAGATGTAACCCACATTAGTCCTGTCCCTGTGCAGTAATTGTGTGGTTGCACATTAAAATTTCACATGAAAACTATACCTAATAAGGTCTGATGGATGACTCATATCATAATGCAATTAAGATATGCTATAACACATCTATTAATGTATGCTATACCACATCTGTTACTTAATATAATCATGCAAACAGCAATGGTGGGTTCTAAGCCCTATCAACCAACCACAAATCAGCTTTCAGTGGCCTAAACTGGCCAAATAACGTAAAGCCCATTGGTATGATTATAATGAAGTAAAGAAAGCTCATTTTTAACCAATTAATGTGATTTGATGTAGAACCTCTCATTGTAGTCTTTTAAAGAGATAACAATGGGTCAACAATGTGTTTCCCCACCATAAGAAAACATCACAACTGCATTTTCAGGGTCTGTGTCGACGAGCTTTGGGCACGTGTCTAAGTTTGAGAAGCTTCTGAGATCATTCAGAATTCATTGATAGGTGAAATTGTCCTAAAGTTGACCTCCATCTGACCAAGCATTGCAAGTCATCAACACAGACCTTTACTCGCACCATAGTTACCCATCACCATGGCTCAATCTGGCGGCTTGCATTTGTGCAAACCCAATAGTTGTTACTTCAAGCATTTTAATGAGACCCTGGTCAGACAAACTTTAAAATGGGCATATGGTAAGAGTTCTTAAATGTACAGTATGCTTGTAAGATACTTCCCGCAATTAAAATGAGGGACACCTTTCAGCAAAAAGTATGCAGGCAAACCCTTGCTTCCAATGATGCAGACCATGGAATCAATACTCTTAGAAAAATTGGTTAAATCCACCTTTTTCTTTGTACTAGATTTTCACAATGACAAATGTATTAATTGATAGGCAATATGAAAGGATTAGCACAGTACACTTAGGCCTCATGCACATGGGAGTAAAAAATACTTATTTCAAAGCGTTTTTTATCTGAAAGCAGATATATTGCTTTAATTAGGACATGCACACAAGTGCATAAACATGTACTGTACAAGATCCATAACCCAAAAATCGAAACATCTGCATCTGAGGACATGAATTTTACACACTTACAAGTGTAAACATGTATAAAACCATGTATACACATATAACAGATGCAGAAAGTGCTATCTGGTATTGGAAAAAAGCAGGGGGCTAAAGAGTTACAACCTACGCATTTAAAAAACATATCTAAAGGCAACATTTTACCAAGCATTTATGCAGGAACTTTTTTGCTAGAAAAGCATTGCCTATATGATCAGAAACATTCCTACAGACAGGTATATTTAGCCTTATGGTAGCAACATAGTACATTTTTTATCCAGGTTTAGACATTAGACCAAAAAGAGGGACAATACAAAACTATGATCTTATAACACAAATGAAATTGCCTTTTGCAATCTCTTGGTCTGTAACAACACAACTTAAAATATAATGATTTTGTCTTTACATCCTTTGAATATTTGATGAGTCTGATTAAAGCAAAAGAAGAATACATCTTAAAGTGTATCACAATTCCTTTCTTTAGGCATTTGATAAATATTGATAATACTATTGAGTGCTATAGTCTTAATACTTCAATACATAGTCTGCAGGAAAGAATTCAGAAAAATATAAACACATTAGTTTCTCATAAACAGTCCTCCAACAACTTTGGGATCGAGAGTACCTGCTCAGTGCTTAAAGGCAGCTGACCAGAAATAAAGATTAACTAATGAAGAAACCATACTGGTGGCACACATGCACTACACCATGTCAGAGTAGTCACTAAACTTATTAAGTCATTCTGCACATATCAATTCATTCTATTGTTGTTGTTTTTGAGACAGTCCCAAGTTTTAATTTTAGTTCTGGTTACACACAAATATCAGGTCAGGTGGTCTTACCATAAACCACATGGGACCACAAAACAAAACCACAGTTAGATTTGGCATTAAAATTGGTAAGCAAACATTCTTTCAATAGATGTTTAAACAGAATAAAAACAAGCAAGATCATTATCTTGTTCCTTAAGTAGACAAATCAAGATATTTAGAAAAGAGTTTGTTTTCTTTTACAGCACGTCAGAGAAGTACTATTGGTGGCTATTTTTTTTAAGCATAATAAACATGTATGCTCAAATAGAAAATGAATGTGGATGAGGGTGTGTGTAGCGCTTACTAAATACAATCCTCATGTCATGGGATGTGTGGAACTTCTGTGTTAGGCCCCTTTCACAAAGGGCACCGTTTTGACCAGAGCATATGGATAGCACGTCCATGTCCACTCAGCTTCTGAAGAGCAGATATGAACAGAGATAGCTCTGTTTTATGGGTGGCTGAGTGTAAATGGACTCCACTGTCCATATACACCTGACTGCCCTCCAATCCAATCCAATCCAATTCATCTAGATGGAGGAAGATGGATTCCCTTCTGTTCTTTTAGCAGACCATATCAAACTGGAGGTAGGTGGGTGTAAATGGACCGTAAAAGTCCGTTTACACCCATCAGCCCATAAGGGTGAATGGACCATCCAATCAGGTCCACCTGAAAAAATGACAGACAAACATGATTGGCCCCTTAATGTGGAAGGGGCTTACCAAACGACAGAGTGGGATCCTCCAAGGCACAGATGGGGGATAGCTCTTTTAAATCACCTGCAGTGGATTAAAAAATCCCTGCCACTCATTCAGGTAGCTTTACATGTGGCAAAATCAAGTAGTTCTTAACAGCACCACTTTTACAAAGTGGCACAATTACTGCACCAAATTAAAAAATAATTACCTCCAGCATGTAGATAACAAAACTAAAGGTAATTACGACCAACTCTAACCTGGCATACAGAGACAGACTGAATGTCCATTTCTTGTACTGTGTAGCAGAGCAACATGTTTGCCACTGCTACCCCCCACCCCCCCTTACCTTGACCCTACTTCCCAGATGGATCACAGGAGTGTAGTTCATTCCCTGTTCATGACCCATTTTTAGTCAAGAGCTGGCTGAAGTCTGCTACCTGCTGACATCATTGAGCCAGTCCAGGCTCTGGAACAAGCCGCTGAAAGCCTGAGCCAGTTGCTCCCAACCCTTCCTCAGTCCAGCACTCCAGTGAGCCCTGGACAGAACAGAGAGCTGGAGATGGACAGTCATCAGCTCTCTGCAAACTGAAGACTGAGAATCAAGTGATCAGTAGTCTTTGATTGCTTAGTTGCCCAGATTGATGCTGCATCCACATATTTTTTTCCCACAACCCCATACTTCTATTTTAAGCTGGAAAAAAAGAAATTGGCTGAACAGTGACTGCAGCCAATCAGCTGCTGTCAGTTAGGGTATTCTGACATTCGGGGGTGCCATGTGTCACAGCGCAATAGCTAGGAGCATCAGATTTGTTCATCCATGCTGTTTAGCATGAATGGGGTAATCTATGGATTTCTCTCCTTCACCCGCAGGGCTGAATGATAGAAATTTTTACATCTTTGGCCAGCGTAGAAGATGACCAGCTTTCTGCAGGAACTCCTGCAAGGAGGTTTAGGTTTCAAAGCTTAACACTTCTTGGTTGTTGCTCTCACTCCTGCCCACTGGTGGATGCTCATCTTCAGAAAGATAATTAAAGCGAAGCACCAGATCAGCAGTTAAAAAAACAAGCAGGCCAGGGAAGGTGGCAATTAGATGGAAAAACAGACACTTGGCAGTTTATGGAAATGTCGTAACTACCTAATGAGCAAAATATACAGGTCAAAATACTAAAACAACACAAAGAGCCCTTTAGTTTGGATGGGCTAAGCTGCATTGTTTTATTAAACCTGCAGGTGTTATGGGCACATAACTAGTAGCAGCCCTGTGACTCAAGGGGGAGATGCTGGCTCAGTAACAATGATTAAAATTCAACCTTATATAAATTCTAGCTGCCAGCTCTCTCTGGCTTTGATACCTTCTGAGATGAACAAATCTGCATCCAGTGAAGTAGATATAAAACAAAATCTGCATACTATTGCCTGGTCAGTGACTAAAAAAATACTAATGTGAGAGGTAAGAAATACAGCCAGGCAATCAACATTTTAAGAAAGAGATGCACATAAAGCAATTTACATGACTTTTCATCAAAATGCCTCTTTTTACACTTTTAGCATTGCAGCATCTAATGGCCTCCTTATGATCTTCTGGATTTTGTTGCTGTGGGATACTGCTGTTCCAGATTTTACCTGTAGAACCCCTGCTGGTGAAATCTGGTATTGCATCACAGCTAAAAAATACAGCTACTGTGAGAATTGCATCATTTCAATGGTACAACTTAAGAGAGCTGTACAATCTTGTGTGTTTAGGAAGGAGGTCCCATTCGAAGTGGTGATCTCCTTACTTTATTTTTTCCTAGCTAAATATATACGTTAAAACAAACAGCAACCGTGCTGTTCATGTCCTAACCAATTATTCATCTGAATATACTATAATTTACCATTAAGTGTAACACTGCATACAAATTGTAACACTGATCCATCTGTCATCTAGAGTATTAACAAGACTTACATTTCATAAATATAATGAGCACTTTGTAGAACACCTAATACATCCCGTCCTATGTTAAGTACAAATTAACATACGGTATAATATAAAAAACAAGCAGCTCATTACTTTAATGTTCCATGTAACTAGCTTATACAAATGACTCCTACATATATTAAGGAAACTGCAGTGCACTTCCTTAAGTCGAACTAGCATATGTTTTACAGCACAGTTCCAATCCAGCAGCAGCCCATAAATTACATGTCATGGAAGTATGTTTTAATTATAAGTACATGCATTTTAGAATTACACTAGTTTATCACAAGGATTGCTTTTGACCACTGCCGCCTATTAGCACCCTGTGCTTTCTTTCAGTGCCATACATTAAAATTACTTGTGACACATTAAAATGTGTCCTATTTTTAGGTTATGGATTAAAGCCGCTGCTCAAAATGTAAATAATGTAAATATTACATTTCACGGGTACAGTAAGGATGTATTCATGCTAAAATTAAAAACGCATTTGGTCATGAAAGGCTGGATCTTAAGAGACGCAACTATAACTAGTTTACTATCTAGGCTGAGTGTGACCAGGCAGAGCTATGTGTCCTATTTTCCATGGCCGCAGTAAGGATACAATATGGGAATTCAGCCTGGTAATTACTAATACACCACATAGGCACAATTACAGCCAGTGTACTACATAAAAGAGACACTTGTGGTCTGCATGCATTACAAAGAGCAGCAGGGGAGGGTGGGGGGCAACATGCAACAAGACAAAATGCCTTGTATAAGAAGGAAGGAGACCAGAGAAGTTAATGGGCCTGGAAACAAGGACCTCGATTCTTCCTGAAATGGCTGTAGACTGCTCCATCAATTACCAGCCTTTGTTTTGTAAGTCTTATCATCAGCAGGCTTACAGGAACTGCATATAACAATACCACGGGCTGCTGGGCCCTGCCAGCTGAGGTACGCTTTCCACACCCTGTAACTGTGTTGGTCCAGGGTAATCAGATATCTGTAAGCCTTTCGGTATCACACAGGAAAAAACACACTTTGTTATGTGTACGCAGCATGAAGCATGACATAGGTCTTGTAGATTCAATATAACTAGAGAGATCATTTCACTGGGAAGAAAAACTGACAATAAAAACTGAAAGCTGAGTACTGTCTTTAAAGAGGATCACTGTCCCACTTTTATCTTTCTCATTATTATTATTGTATAGCTTCAATAAATAGTGAAATCTACCCATTTTTGGAGCTGATTTTTTAAAATCTTTTTTAAACTTTTTATACCCTTATTTTTTTAAGTATATCTTTTTTTTTCAATAAAGGGGCTGTGATGCGATGTTACAATCATAGCAATATAAAAATGTAAGATACAGCGCTATGTATAATATTAGTACCTGGCAAAAGTGCTAATAAATAAAGTGACAATGGTGACAATACAAAGCTGTATGTGAAGTGCTCTGAGAATGGCGCTAAAGTGAATAATGGTCCATATGTGTCACGCTGGATAACAACGAAAAGGTGATGTCAGAGTTACTGATATAAAGTGACAATAGTGAACAGTGATGAGCCACCTGTTCCAGTGACAACTGTGTTTAAAAGGAGATTTCCCCTTTATTTTCACTTTCTGTAGGATGGGACATAAGGATAAATTTCCCCGACAGGGAAAAAAACAAACAGAAATTCTAATCCTTACTCCAAAAAAAAAAAAAACAACCTTAAATTTTTTGGGTTGATATATACTTTGATAGCACAATGAGAAATATTTGGGGACCACAGTCAACAGTACAATACTAGCATTGTCAAACAATGATAGACTGAAGGGATAGGGATATTTTTCAGAATGTCAAAAAGTTTATATCTTTGGCCTTTTACCTTAAAAGAGAAATGTGAATTTAGGAAAAAAAAAATTATACTCTTTAGAAAATGCTGCATCTGTCCCCTGCTGGCTCCACGCTGAGAAGTGAGCGATCAAAGACTGCTTATCGCTCAGTTCTCAACATTCTGTGAGTCAGTCACCAGCTCTCTGCTCTGCCCCTCCAGTGCTCACTGGAGTGCTGGGCTTTAAAGGGGTGGGAGGGGCTGTAAAGGGGTGGGAGAGGCTGACTCAGGCTTTTGGCAGATTGCTGAGCCAGGTGCCAGTTCAGGCTTCTAGGTGGTTGGGATCTTTTCAGAGCCTGGCTCTTGACAGATTGCTGAGAAAATGACAAATAGGCTAAAAATTCACAGAGAAGACACAGGCAATGTTAAAAAACAGAGAGATGATCTAATTCTTACAAAAAGCTAAAAACAAAACATTTTGGCTATAGATATACTTTTCTGTTTTCATAAAACATGTTTCTAAATTTGGACTTAGATATAGTATGTGCTCTAATCTCACTGTCTCCTACCTGACAAGGTCCATGTGATTGAACACAACAGAGTTATGGTCTCCAATGAAGTAAATGTTGACAATGCTTGTGGTAGCCAGAGACCATGGGATCTTTGCCTAGTATTTATATTTATGGAAAGAGATCCTTGTTAGTGCAAATAATATGGAAATGAATAAAGAGAAATCCGCCCACTAATCTAATTGGTTTGCCAGCTCACTGTGTTCAGTGCTGTCACCATAACCAAAATACAGATATGCAAAAAAGGGGGGTTCTTCAGCAAGAGAGCTGAAGCACCTAAACCACACTAGGCTTGGTCTGAGATATTTATACTGAGGGTGAAAGAGTGACCTTGTGGCTTTGCTACCAACATACTGTATATAGTGTCAGACACCATTCAACTGTTTTTAATGATTTTTAAAATGTTGGAGGTGTGCTAACAATTGTGTACCTTTTAAACTTTTAGATAACAATAAAATTATACATTTTTATATGATATAATTATAGTGCAAATAATAATATGGTTTGGTTATGCTGACATACTGCCCTATGATCCTTGTGACAATTTTATTAATGGGTCCACTTTAAGGATCTTTTTGGTTCCTCCCACTCCTCTTCATTCTTTTAACAATAGTTAGACATTGTGCAGGATAACTCTAGATTTAAAAACAAGCATTCCAGAGAAATATAAGCCTTAAGTTGGTTTCAGAACAGAACTAGTGCAACTTCTCTTCCAACTTTCTTATTTGCTTTATGAGCCCATGGCAACCAAGATACTCATTATGCCTGAGAATCACAAATACTATGCATAACAATTTCCTTTCTTAGTAGCTTTCAACCTCAAATGGTTTGGCGGTAACATTAGAAGAGTTATAATGCTATCTGGTGGGACTGCCCATTGCTGCAGCCTTTCTGGGAGAAAATCCAACCCATAATCACGCAAGTAACTACATACTCCCTAGACCTCTCCTCCGCACAATTCTTGCTCCACCATTCCACACGTCTATTTAGGACGTACCGTAAATCACTCGCCATGCACATGGTAAACGTGGCAAAACAATGTATCCAAGACCACTGGCACTCAGCACGTTCCCACTATTCAAGAATGGTTTGCTAGGATCAACAAAATCGAGGAAATGGAGGAATTGATTTCTGTAGCAAAAGACCATCCCGGGAGATTCAGGAAGGCATGGGCTTGCTGGAGTCATTTCAAATCCACCACTACCTATCACCTATTATTGCATGAATAGCCTACACCCCCTGATTAAATAATTGGACACACTGTTATCTCAAAAGACACCCTATTCACCGGTGAGGCATTTAATGCACATTTAGATGGATTGAGACTCAACATCATAACCTACCTTTCAGGTTCCTGACCCACATATTGCCCCATTAAATGATCTTGCACATATTATATCCTCAGCTATATAGCTATCTTTCTGGCTCGTATAAAATAATGTGATTTATTTTATCTGCAGCTACTCATTCTAACCCCCTCTACTCCTTACCCATTTTTTTTTCACCTCATATTCCCCCTACTACCTCACTTTACATCTCTTCTTCTATCTATTCACCTCTATGACTTCTCTTTATCTCACACCTTTTGTATGCTTTTATCATTCATATATCCCAAACAAAATATAGCATTTAATCTCTCATACAGGTGTGACTAATTTCACGTGGATCACACGCTCCCAAAATGGGCACACAAATCATAACACACACATCATCACGTGCTATTCTTCCCCTGCACTTTACATTCCCTCAACATAAGGGCGTACAAGTAGATAGGTCAGTAATTAATATACCTATAACGATTTATCTAATTCACTCTTTGTATCTGCTGGTTTGCTATACACTTTTGATATAAAGATATGTACCACAATTCAAACCCATAGCCCATCTGCAAAACGGGATGCTGCATATTGTGTCTATGTTCGGACTGTAAGCCATATTTGTATGTACATTGATCTGCCTTAAATTTTCCAATAAAATTATTTTTGGAATTAAAAAAAGAATAGTTATAATGCAGTACAATGGAAGATAACAAGAACTGGCCTTTTATGGGGTAACTCTGCCATGTTTCCCTATGTACAGAACTATTTTTGTCATTATTGATTTTTCTGGTATCATCAAATGTACATATTAACTTATTAAAAAATCATGTATACACACAAGTAGCACTGGAACAGAAGGTCTTCATTATCTGAAACCATCAGGATATGTCATGAAGGAGAAGCATTTTCCTGACAAAACATAGCATAAAATTAAGGGTTATACCTTAATGGTACAAATCCAAAGAACCCAACGGTGAAACGGAGGAAGGCTGTTGCCTCAATACGAGGAGTTTAGGAAATAAACTATCATCAATTCTGAAATTAAAAGAAGAATGGCAGAGGGAAAGGATGGGGGAACTGACCCTTAGGGTGGTTCCAAGGTCTGGATTGAGAAGGAATACCTCGGGGGGGGGGAATTTAGAGGGGTAGGGAACAATGATACACTACCTCAGTGTACGAAATAGTTACCTGGGGGCAGATGGGTTTGCAGCACTAGACAGTACTTATAGAATTTAGGAGGGAGGAAGCAGTCAACTTCAGTAATAGTATTTTATCATTTTAAATATGCAAGACAGTGTTGTGTGTGATGGGAAAACTGTGTATATAAGGTATTAATCAAATTTTTGGTAATGGTATATATATTGCCACACAGCATGACATGCCATTGTAAACAGGGGAGACAGCAAAATGCAGAAAATACCTCATCTGCCTTTGCCCTCCTGCAAATTTTGGGCTCAATATTGATCAATGAGAAAGGAAGGTCATTTTCTAAAATAAGGAAGCTACCTCTTGCTACATCTGATAACCTTCTTCAGGAATACAAGGTCTAAATGACATTGATTTTTAGATACATAATGTATGAGGATGGGACAACAACAAGGTGTATTATGACTAAATGATACAGCTAAGACATATAAAAATAGAATCCACACTGAAGCCAAAAATGCAAGTTACCTACCATTTATATTTCATAGCTATTTTGTTCTGGTGCAGTGATCTGTGCTTTTACATACCAATAATAAACTAAATGAAATACATAGAACACATGCAGACATACACATGCATATACTCAAATACACAAATCCAAACACTCTTTAAAGTAGATGTGAACCCTAAATTAATGATATATAGTTTGGTAAAAAAGAAAAAAAGTGCATATCATAAACAATTGATATTTCTATGTCTTGATGTGCCTCAGTGCTGCTGATCTCCTGTACCCTTTTTGCTGCTACTTCATGCCTATGAGCATGCTAATGTGTTTTCTCCATCAGAAATCCATGTGACAGTGTGACAAGGCTGAAGTACCATTGGGAGCTTTATGGCAGGATTATTGGTCTTAGAACTTCAGATTTAAAAATACTGAAAATTACTTTTGACATTTTAATTTACACTTCAATGAAAAGTTATTAAAAACAATGTTAAACATGTTAACACTTTTAGTTACCCTTAAGCTGAACTTTGAACACAAAATCAGTCATTTAAATATGTTCCTCAATAACCACAAGGGATTTAAATGCACCAAATGCATTTGTACCCAATTATTACCTTGTAAAGGTAGTAGTGACATCTTCACTGTGCTGTACATAGCCTGTGCAGAGAGCAGAGCTGTGGGAGGGGTCCAACTGGTCCACCAACTACAGGCTGCTTGCAGAAAACTAGGGAGGAGACATGACCAGTCACCCTATACAAAGAGAGAGAACAGCAGTGACCAGTCTTTATTACAGGAAGTTCCTGAACAAAGTTAAAGCTTCACACTGAATTACTGCAAAGACCTGGAAGAAATGTGCACAGCACACCAATATTCAAGTAGACATGCCTCTTGTATTTATGTTTGCTTATCCCAAAGTTCAGCTTTAATTATATAGGAAAAATTAAGCAAATCTGCAAAAATATAAAAAAGTTACTGTGGAAGTTTTAATTACATGGCTCTCTGTACAGGTGTAAATCCATTGCTCACATCCTAGATGTGCAAGCTCACAGCTTCCAATTGCTTTCAGAGACTAACAAGGTGAACCTAGAGGGAAGATGCTTGTAACATATTCATATACACCCTATTACCGCATACAAAAATCTGTTGCAAGTTTCGTCATTTGTCTCACTACCATGAAACAGGATTCTAAAGAGTATCTGCAAAATCCTTTACGAATTTCAGGGGATGCCTCTAACTTGTCATTCATATATTGATATTTTATGGCCATCATGAGCAACACCTGGGGTATTGGCACTGAGATGTGAGGGTCCTGATATCTACTTACCCTCTCTGTCTCTTTCTTTCTCTCCTGAATATATGAGGGCTGTACCAAAACGAATACAAAGGTGGGCATAACTTCCTTATTAACTTACATAGGTCTTTCAAATTTCACATGTTGGTAGAGTAAGGCTTGCCATACATTATGCAATTTTCATTCCCTCAGCCATGAGTTGAAGGAAATCACTCAATTCCCTCATCAACACAGTCAGTGTTGATGGGAGAATCCTTCCTGCTCTGTTATTATATTCTGACAGCAGGAGGTTTATCTGCTTTCAGAATACAATGATCAATGTTCCCGCCTATAGCCAGCAGCAGTAATCATATGAAAAACCAACACAGGCTGGCTGTACTGAAGTCAATTGATTTCAATACAACCAGCCTGCTTATAGATAGATCAGATTTTGGCTGGTTCCTGCAGAACTGGACACATTTCAATCCATCTATGGCCAGCTTAACTCTTCTAAAGCAGTGGTCTCCAAACTGTGGCCTGGTGGCTGTATGCGGCCCTTTTGCATTATCCCAGCAACAGCAGGGTATAGTTCCTGCCACTGACACTAACAACGGGGCACTATTCCACCCAACAACAACAATGATGGGGCACTAATACTCCCACTGACACCAGTGATAGGGCACTATTCCTCCCAATGATACAAACAAAGGGGCACTATTACTCTCCCTAATACCAGTGATGGGCCACTATTCCTCCCACTGACACCAATGATGGGGCACTATTCCCTCCATTGATAGCAATGAAAGGGCACCTTTACTCCCCCTAATAACAACGATGGGGCATTGTTTACCTCTGCTTAAGCCAGGGTACTTTCTTCTCCCACTGACCACAGTATGGCCCCCCTATATTTTGAAGGACAGTAATCTGGCCATCTGTTTAGAAAATTTGGAAACCCCTGTTCTATAGTAAATCTTCTTATTTTGCATTGCAGTTAAATGATGGCAGCAGAAGCAATGTACAGTCATCGAGTTTTTGATGAAGGAGGGGTGCAGGCTGTCTGAAATTTATGTGCTCCCAATTTGTGGTTTGTCTTCATTGTTGGTTTCCCGTTCTTTAAACGTCTTTATCCATCTGTGCACATTGCTCCTGTTAATGTGTCATCTATGTAAAAATCCTGTAGAGTTTTGTGGATGTCGGACAGCCTGCATCCCTCCTTCCTCAATAACTCAATGACAGCACATTGCTTCTGCTTGAAATGTAAAATGAAGAAGATTTACTATAGACTAGTGTGACATTTGAACTTCTTATGTAAGTTAATATTAAAGTTATGCCCATTTTTGCATTACTTTTTGTCTAGCTCTTGTATATAATTATAATATACTGTAGATGTTTCATAAGATTGCCATGTTACCTAAAGTAATTAAAACATGTAAAATAAAAATAAAGTACTTGAAAACTTTCCTTTATTTTATATTAATAAAAACACTCCTTCAAGATTTAATTAAATACAAGTTTTTTTGTTAAATCTCTTTATGTGTGTATTATTTATTGAGGGATTCAGAAGTGAATGGATTCATTTCAATGAACAATTTGCTGTTTGTATGAAACCGTATACCTGTAGATTGTGAGAAAAATAAAACACAGGAAAGTTCCAGACAGCAAGGTCTGTGAAACAATGCCTTGCCTTTCTGAAAGTGTTTACGATCAATGTGAAAAAATATATCCTTGGGCTGAAATGTTTAGTGGCACCCAGAAGTCTGAAGAGAGCAGCTAAGGCCTGTGGTTTTTCAAGGTCACTTTATCATTGCTTGCATTCTCATAGGGATGGCTGAATGAATAGGACCGGGTTACTGAGGCTTCTATTCCACGCCTATTCCTCTTCATGTTCCTTGGCAGGACTGCAAGCTGCTCTATTTTTAGTCAGATGGCTTTCTATTTTTAGGTGACTACCAGTTAACAGACATTTATTAGGAAAAATAAAAGAAAAAAAACAAAAGGGGGAGGAGACAGCACTTCCCTTTGCGTATTGTAGAGCAAGTCTCCAACCTGTAACTTCAGGCATTTCAGCTGCTTCCAATCTTGGAAAAATAAAGAGAATTTGGAGTTCAGTGATTTAAAAATAAACCTGCCCTCTGGCAATGAAGCTCAAATACAACAAGCTGTTACTATGTGAGGCAGTGTCAGTGAAAACAAAGAACATTCTTCTATGACCGGACTGGAATAAATGTTTCACTGCTACGGCCATATGAGAAGATTACATGTAATATTTTTCCTAACTGTCAGCCAGGCAAGATTTTCTGTAGCTGTGAACTAGAACTTCAAGGAGCAAGGGATGGCGATGCAAATTATTTATATCAACAGGTATAGGCAAGTTTTGGCAGTTATTGGACTGCACTTCCCATGATTCTAGGCTGGCTATAGGCCCAGAACAGAGGAAGAGGTGTTATGAAGAGGACATTTAAAATCTTCTCAAAGTATTTGAAAAAAGTTCTCAACAAAAATGCTTTACAAAAAGTAGATTACAGTAAGCAGCTTTGAAAAATAACTGTACGTTAAACCTAACCTATTTTTTTTAGACAAAATGTTTACTGACCACATTAACTATCATGTAAAAATCCAGTGATGAAAGAGTCTAGTTTGTGAGTAGTGTTATTCAGAAAGGACTTGCAGAGACATTTTTAAATACTGGCAACACAGTGAGCACGAGGTAGAACTGCAAAGTGGTAAGTCACAGCTGTACACACATATCCTCAAGTCTACTTGTTAGTTTTAGCTGCATATCGGTCTGAAAGGGTAGACTACACATGGGCTGAATGAGAGAAATCAACTAATTTCCCAATCCACGCAAAACATATGAATGGAGAGATCCACACTGCCCAGTACTATATTAAGACAGCCACAGAACCTGCAGCTGCCTGTCCACGTGGACAGTGACTGCAACCAGCACCTGACAGGACCACCCATGGCTTCAATTTTGGCCAAGTTACAGAAATCTGCCCAAATATATGCTGTGTATGGCCAGCTTTAGAAGTCTTTCAAGGAAAAGTTCACCTTTGGAATCATGTTACATCTTTCACCCATTTCTAGGGTGGAACATGTAACATGTTCCCACTCCTGCAGCCTCTCGCTGATTCCCTTCACATTTTGACAGCAGGCAGGGGATCTTCTTCCCACACCCCCTATCACAATTCAAAAAGAATGTGGCTGTTTGGGGCTGCACCCACATGACTGCATCATTCATTCACATTGATCTGTGAATTAATGAACTACAAGTACCGTCAGCTTTTGTGGATGTCAGCCTGAAGTTCTAAATCAACTACCAGTGCGCTAAGTGAGCTAGGTAGTTCACTGAGTCTTCCTATCAATGTGTAACTGCCTGCCTGAATGAGATATGAGCAGAGAGATACCCTGGCAGTCTGCAGGAGCCACGATCTGCTACTTATGGGTACAATGCTTTACAGGCTCCTAAAAAACCTACGTAACAATGTACATTGATTATTTTTTTTTAGAAAGGTGAACGTATCCTTTAAAACTTTGCACCTTTTTATTGAATAAGGCCCAATGTCAAATGTAAATTTGCTAATACATGCATATATGATAAGCACGACAATTGATTCTACCTGGTATCAAAACAATCTCAACATGTGTCAGAATATTGGTTCAGCAATTTAGTTTATATCAGTGGCACAAAGTTATTGAACAAGGTTTTTCTTTGACTACATAATACTGCAAAGCAAAGTAATAAATAAAAAACGCACAAGAGGAACACAAATCTCTCATCCGTTGCCAAAGGTGATAAGAGGTCTTCTCATTTCTGGTTTGGTCTGCTACTCCAGAAAGAGATTCCATATATGAATGACTTCACCCTTTACATTATGGGAGTCATTCCTATTAATCTCTACTCACTTAAGATGCCACCTGTTCCTGACACTATAGGCACGAAGGACAGCAATGCAGCTTCTGTATCCATCTGCTGTTTTATTTTAGGTCTGTAGAAGCAGGAAACATCTAAAGGAACATGAGGCAATGTAAACCTTGTCTCATGCCGCCAAAGAGAAAAAATTCTCACTTCCATCAAGGCAGAAATGAAGGAGTTTACGTCTAATAGCTAAATAATTTCATGTAACATTATTTAAAAATACAGTAATTGTACCATTGTAACACTATTTAAACATAATTGTAGCAAAGAGTTACATTTTCTATCATGGTTTTATTTCTGTCCAAGACCCCTCTTGTTTCCTGTCCCTGTTATGCTTGTAGAAGAAATGGGGGAAGTAGGATATGCAGTTGTCATAGGTAGGCTTAGATAGCAATAAAAACAGATATTCTGACAGTTTCAACTGTGCTGTGTGTTTTTGTTTGTGTCTCTGTTGGAAAGATTCCTCTTCACATCCTGTTCTGATAGGATACTAAGAAAAATCTGCCCCATAGGGACTCAAATGAGCAAAAAAAAAAACCTGACAAATCTCTAACCCTCCCAAGAACTAAAGTTGTCCATACATAGATGAAAATTTGGGCAGTTCAGCAGGAACTCCAGTTCATGAGAAGTCAATCTATATTTCGGCTTCTCACATTCAGGACTGCTGGAAAATTTCAGTTCAATCAGCACTACAGCCAATAGGCTGTGCTGCTGATCCGTGTATTCAGACAGGGGTAAGCGAGGGAGTCTCCCTGCTGTCAGAATACAAAGACACAGCAGAAAGGGTTCCCCTATCCACACCAAATGTGTGGATGGGGGATTTGAATCAGTTTTTTAATTCAACCAGCTGGCAGAACTAAAAAAAACTGACACATGTATGGGCAGCTTAAGTAAACGTTTTGTCTGGAGTTGGGTTTAAGTACACCTGCTTTGAGGAAGAATAGAGACTGCCAACTCTGAACTTTTCTTCTAAAATGCTACTTCCCTGGCTGTCATAAAAATCCTATGGCTTCAGTGGTCTTTAACTCACTGACTGTAAACGATTTTTACTTTTCTGATCTGCATGCTTGTTGCAGGTCACTGACTCTGGACACAGTCAGGATATCAGCATCTTTACAGGAAATTAGCATTATAAATATATATATATATATATTACCCTTAGAGGTGTTCTTTAAAGTTGCTAGGAGCTTCACTTTCAGTGGCTGGACCAATGATCTTCTGTGTATTGTCACCCTGAATGGTTCAACCTTGCTGAATATTTTTCCCTTAAAATGATAATTTTTAAGACTTGTCCATTGAGACTAATAACACAACTATCAAACCAACCCCCCCCCCACACACACACACACAAACACATGCACACATGCAGGGTACTAGGTGCTATCCTGGACTCCATCCTCTCCTTTTAGCCCCATGTCCAATCAAATCTTGCCACCTTCACCACTAGAACATTTCCAAAATATTCCCCTCCTTAAGTATTGACAGGACCAATTTACGTTTTAGCACTCTTCTTGACTATTGTAACTCCATGCTCGTTGGCCTACCTCAACATAGGCTGCCACCCCTTCATTCTATCATGAATGCTGCTGCCAGGCTCCACCTTACCACCCATTCAATGTGCTCTACTCCTGTCTTCCAATTCCCCCCGCTTGTTTCTGCTCATCCAATGAATAAAATTCAACATACTAACAACAACATACAAAACCATCATCAACTCTCCTGTGAGCTATATCACCAAACTAATCTCACAATATCCCAAATATAGCTATCCTATTTGCTTCTTTCAAGACCTCCTGCTCTTTAGCTCCCTCGTCAATTCCTCCTCTGCTCTCCTCCAGGACTTCTCCAGAGCCTCTTCCATCATCTGGGACTACCTACCTTAATCTGTCCAGCTTTCTCCTACTACTCAATACACTTTCAGGCGATCCCTAAAAACTCATCTCCTCAGGGAAGCCTATCCTGCCTAACTACTAAAGTTTTATTTTTTCTATCAACTTACAGCCATCATACCCTCACAGATCAGGCCCCCCTAACCCTTTGATTTTGTATTATAACTGTACTATCTCATTTATATTATAAGGCACTGCATAAGTTGTTAGCACTATATAAATTCTATATAATGCTGCTACTACTACTACTGCTACTACTACTACTACTACTACTACTATTAAAACTAATAATAATACATGTTCTCCATATTTTTGCAGTACAGACATACAAATAAGCAGTGAGGAGACAATATAGACGTTATATCATGCCTCTTAAAAAGTGCAATGGTCACCGTTTGATGCTGTAATGTCATTTTACAGTCTATTTCTTGAAAAATTAAATTGTTTGTAAAAAGAAAAAAAAGTGCAATGGTTTGTTACTTCTGGATAGTGCGAGGAGGGATTCAATCCACTGTCAGACTTTCATTGATATGTATGTTTGAGAAGATTTACTTTCACTTACATGCCCGCTCTCTCCACTGGGACCACCACCAGCAATACAAATTTGATAGTTTCAAGATTTTTACAATTTGACATTTTTTGTTTATTGACATCTGTGATCCTGATTGGGAGAGATCTTCTACTTTCTATCCTATTGACCACTGCGACCTCAACAGGAAATGAAAGGAAATCATCCCAAGGGGGTCACAGGTAGAAGTGAAATGTTGGCCACAATTCTTGCTGAAATGTTTTTATACCACTTGGCTGAGTAGAAACAAATTGTCAGCAAGCTGTTTGTGTTGTTATTACATGAGCTAAAGTGCACATAATTATTACCAGACTGAAGTCGTATGTAGAACTGCAGCCTCTTATGTAACCTGGCCCTCGGAGAGGGAGATTACTCAGCATCCCATTTTCTGATTGCTAATAGAATAGTTTGGATGACAGCCCCATTATCAGCACTATCAGGACAAGATCATTCTGTAAAAGCATCTCAGATCTCTCGAACACAAATCCCTTTAACACAAGGACAGTTTACTAATGACAATGACATATTAATGTGGTTACAGTATGTCTGAGCTGCTAGCCTACAAAGCTCCCTTCTTCCATAGCCATGAACTTGCTTGAAAAGTTACATTGTACAAGAAAAAAAAAGTAACGATAGCTGTGATGATTACAAAAAGACATGCAGCTGTGTTTTTTCCCACTCCAACATAGATGCCTATGAGGTCCAATAGTAACCTGGATTTCATCACCACTGTGATTACAGGCAAATGCATCTGTTTCAGGGAGCAATAACAGACCAGTAGTGGTGGGTACCCTCAAGCACCATTATAGTTACAGCAGGGACATGTTACTCAAATAGACACAAAACTTTGTCATATTTGCTATTGCTTCACATTATTAGCTGCTTTCAGAATAGATCATGATAGGCAGGGAGTCTCAAATATAAAAAAAAACAGTGGAAAGTAAAAAGAAAGTGCTAACTTAACATCTAAAATATAACATAAACAGATTGAACTTGGCTGTTGGACAAAAATAATCATCTTTTTTTAGTGTTTTTCAGAAATAAATGTGGTAGAGATCACCATACCGTACTAATAAAATATCTAAAGGTAAAAGTATTTTTTTCATTTTCAGATATAGTAGAGAGGGATTTGAATACCTCTCCCATTTTTACGCCTGCCCCCAATAGAGAGATTTCTCTATTTGTCATGTTTACCGTTATTATTGAGAGTAAAAGGGAAAGAAAATCCCAAATGTTGGGTTGTCATCAGAACAGGGATAGAGGGGAAATCTTCCAATGGGGACACTAGTTCCTGTGACTTTGGGGACTTCCAATGGGGACACTAGTTCCTGTGACTACCAGGGATTCCCTCACTTTGGCTATGGGACAGGAAGTGAAGGGAAATCCCTCCAATGGGATACAGAAAGCGAAAAACTGACAGAGGTTATAACCCTCCCTTACTCTATCTAAACTGAGAAAAAGTTGTGACTACATTTCTACTTTAACATAGATATTCACACTTTGTTTCTGTGTAATTTGTTGAATTAATAATAGCTTAGCAGCTCCAAACTTGCCTCTTGCCGTGTACTTCCAGCTCCCATTAGATGAAGACCCAGGTGCGCATCACTGATTCTGTCCCTGGCTTTGATATAATAAATAGAGGATTCACAATATACATATATATTCACTGGCCACTTTATTAGGCACACCTTGCTTGTATTGGGTTGGACCCCTTTTGCCTTCAGAACTGACTTAATTATTTTTTGGCATAGATTCAACAAGGTGTTGGACACATTTCTCAGAGATTTTGGTCCATATTGACATGAGTTACTGCTGCCTTTCTACCAGTCTACCAATTCTCCTCAGACCTCTGACATTGACAAGGCATTTCTGGACCATTCTCTGTAAACCATACAGATGGTTGTGTATGAAAATCCCAGTAGATCAGCAGTTTTTGAAATTCTGAGACCAACCCCGTCTAACACTAACAACCATGCCAAGTTCAAAATCAATTAAATCCCTTTTCTTCCCCATTCTGATGCTCGGTTTAAATTTTTAGCAAGTCATCTTCACCACATCTAGATGCCTAAATGTATTGGTGTACCTAATAAAGTGGCTGGTGAGTGTAGTCTTGCCTGTCCACCTCCAGCTCCAATGCATACCACCACACAAAAGGCTTAATCATGGATTAAAGTGGTTTTAAAGTCTAAACAATCTTGACCTTAATGCATTCTCTTTAGGTAAACAGAGCCCCACTACCTCTCCTACCCTACCCTCATCCCTACACTTACCTGGATCCAAGTCACCACTCCCTCACTTCCTTTTTTCACAGAAGAAGCTGAGGGCAGTGAAGTTGAAGGCTCCTGCAGCTGTCAGTCAAACTCCCGTGAGGAGTGAGCGAGGGCATTACTTACCGCTCATAAACACACACAGCCTGGCTCAGGAGCGAGCATGTATGCATGCATGGCTTTCTACAGGAGGCAACTGAAGGAGGGAGGAGCAGACAACAAAAGCGTGGGATAGGCAGAAGAGGAGGTGACTTTTCTGTGCAATATCATTGCACAGAACAGGTAAGTATGACCTTTTTTCTTGTTAAGACTTTAGTATCACTTTGAGCACCTTGTGGGGTGAAACACATTAGAGCAGGAGGTGAACAGATGAGACTATATGTTGTGAATCCTCTATTTATTATATTAAAAGCAGGTTTTACATCGGTAATGACATCACTGTGTGGCCCATTCATTTCTACTCTGTGTAATTGGTAATTACATATGTAAGGGATGTACAATATGTGTAGCCAATTACAGCTATTCATTTTTTCCCACATTGTCTAAGCCACTGACACTACAGAATGACTGAGCAGAGTAAGAGTTCTGACGTTGCTCCGACTTCTCTGGCAACATGCTTGTTCCAGGTCAGTGAAAATAATGAAGCCTAAAACAGCCAGGCAACAAGCATTTGTTTGGTGTTAAAAGGCATTAGGGTTAATTTACTAAACTGGAGAGTGCAAAATTTGGTGTAGCTGTGCATGGTAGCCAATCAGTTTCTAGCTTCAGTTTGTTCAATTAAGCTTTGACAAAAAAACCTGAAAGCTGAAAGATTTCTATGTAGAGCTGCACCAGATTTTGCACTCTCCAGTTTTAGTAAAGAACTCATTTATTCTACCTGGTTGCTATAATTTGTCAGTCCTTAGTATAATAAATAAAATGAAGATAGGTCCACTTTACCAATAATAGTATATAGTATAGTTCAGTATCACCCAGTTTTTTATGGTGATTAGCAATGTCTTCAATTTCACTAACAACTAATTACATTAGAAATCTGATTATTTACAGTAGAATACATATATGAATTTCCCATTTTTAATCAATATAAAAATACTTTCATAAAATACTTTTATTTACTGCTACCTTTACAAGCAATGGCATGGCAAATGACTTTTCCTGCATTCCTATTCAAAACATCCCAACAGGTGACTTGACACAAGCCAGATCACCAGTCCTTGCTGGCAGCTCTTAAGATTTGACAGGCTGAAGCAAAATAAGACAATCAAGAAAATGGGATTGGAGGATTGCTGTCAGGGATGCACGTGGGTTTATCAGCGTGGATTTGAATGGAATGTCACATGCCGTAAGCTGAATCTGTTGACTAATTGAGATTTTACTCTGGGCACAACCTTTGTGAGTCACAAATGCAGTGTATGATTTGATCATTTCACTCTGCTGTTTTTATACTACAGTGTCCAATATGCATTCATATCCACAAAACACACGTTAGACTTTATACTATATTCAGTAACATAATGCAGACAGCTGTGGCTCAGTGTAAGTTACACGTTGTTCCCCTTTTCATTCCGTTCCCCTAGGTCAGTGGTGGGCAACCTTTTTTTTCAACTGAGCCAAATCTCGCCAAAACCACGATTGAAATTTATTTTGAGAGCCACATTTTTAAAACTGAAAATACATAGGATGGTACACTGTTTTTAGTTTCAATGAGTTTTTATAGTAATTCATCCCCCATATAGTAATTCATCCCCCATAGTAATTCATCCCCCCTATAGTAATTCATCCCCCATATTAATTCATCCCCCATAGTAATTCATCCCCCATAGTAATTCATCCCCCATATAGTAATTCATCCCCCATAGTAATTCATCCCCCATATAGTAATTCATCCCCCATATAGTAATTCATCCCCCCTATAGTAATTCATCCCCCATATTAATTCATCCCCCATATAGTAATTCATCCCCCATAGTAATTCATCCCCCATAGTAATTCATCCCCCATAGTAATTCATCCCCCATATAGTAATTCATCCCCCATATAGTAATTCATCCCCCATAGTAATTCATCCCCCATAGTAATTCCTCCCCATATAGTAATTCATCCCCCATAGTAATACATCCCCCATATAGTAATTCATCCCCCATATAGTAATGCATCCCCCATAGTAATTAATCCCCCATATAGTAATTCATCCCCCATAGTAATTCATCCCCCATATTAATTCATCCCTCATATAGTAGTAGTAAGTAAGTAGCAAGTAGTAAGTCAAGTCCCTCCTGTGTCAATTCACTTACCTTTGCTCCGCGCGTTCCTCTCGCCGTGCTTCCCGCGCCGTTCCGGTCTTCAGGGCGGACTGTGAGAGGAGCCTAGCTCCCCTCACGTTCGTCACGCTGCCCCGCCTACACACATCCTGACAGCCAATCACTAGCTATCAGGATGTGAGTGGCAGCGAGACTGGCCAATCATTGCTGGGCTAGCTGCAGAGTCCTCAGCCACCCGAGAGGAGGGAGGGGAGGGGAGCGGCCGCCCGAGAGGAGGGAGAGGAGGGAGGGGAGGGGAGGGGAGGGGAGCGAGCGCCCGGCACACAGAAGAGCCGCATTAAAATGTGTAAAGAGCCGCATGTGGCTCGCGAGCCGCGGCTTGCCGACCACTGCCCTAGGTTTACACCTATGCAGGTTGCATTTGAGCCGTTTCTGCATTACGCTTTGCTTTGCGTTTTTGCACTTGCGTATTTGATGTGTTTTTTATGTGTTTTGCATTTTTTTACATTTTTAAAATTTTCTTGTTGCTTGGCAGATTTAAAACGCAAAACACAAAACACATCAAAAATGCATTAAAAACGCATTTCCATTGAAGTCTATAGAAACAAAAACGCAACTTTTTGTGTTAAAAAAAAGTCCCTGTCCCTTTCCAAAAAATGCAAAAGGTGAAAACGCACTTTTGTGAACATGTCCCATAGGAAATCATGTTAAATGGACTGTACTGCGTTTCTGCAAAATGAAAACGCTGTAGAAAACGCTTACGTGTGAGCCTAGGGTAAAAGTGACCCTATTGATATCCTTATGCTACAAATGTAACATATACACATTCACTACCTAATAGCCCTGTAATGTCTTGTTCATTAAATTGTTTCTTACTGTGTTTTTCTTGCCTCCTTGTAACATCATCTGTGACCTCTCAAACCTCTCTTTTTCACCTTCACTTCTGTATGTTTGGAACAAGCAGTTCACATTAGCTGTGTCATGTGTACTGCTCTACTACAATCCCATACTTCATAATCCCTAGTCCATGTCGGGAGCAAGCAAGAGAGGGTGGATGTTCCTACACACAGTGGACCCAATAACATAAAGGCAGATCACAGCAACAAAAAATAAAAGGAAATATGGAGATTTGGAGAAGGCTGAGAGTTGGAGAGTTACTTGTTGCAAAAATTATACATTTTTTAAATACCAAACATGTTATACAATGGTTTTGCACAGAGCAACCCCAAACGTCCTCTTCTGGTGTCCCATACCAACACTCTCCTCCTCCTTTCCAAGAGCCACTATAGCAAGCTGCATATTATGGGGACACTCATGCGGGCTTGATCCCAAGCCAGGCTGTGTGCATATATAGACATACACAATGGCTAAGTGGCTAGCACTTCCACCTGGCAGCACTAGGCTCATTGGGTCAAATCTCAGCCACAATGCTACCTGCCTGGAGTTTGCATGTTCTCCCTATCCTTGCGTGGGTTTCCTCCAGTTACTCCGGCTTCCTCCCACACTCCAAAGACATTCTGGTAAGTTAATTGGCTCTTGTCTAAATTGGCCCTAGTATGTATATGTATGAATGTTAGTTAGGGACCTTAGATTGTAAGCTCCTTGAGGACAGGGACTGATGTGAATGTACAATATGTATGTAAAGTGCTGTGTAAATTAATGATGCTCTAACCTGTAATAATAAATAATATACAGCAAGGCTCGGCCCTGCCCCCAGCCCCCTCTTCACAGGATTTGATTGACAGTAGGAGGAGCCAATGGCTCCCGCTGCTGCCTGTGAGGAGAGAGAGCAGCACTGCTGTTCTCGGGGACAGCGTTGGATTAAGTTCGGGCTTCAGTAACTATTTAGGGGGGGGGGTGTGGTGAGCCGACCATGGAAGGTTTTTTTTACCATAATGCAGAGAATGCAACCACTTAAAGAGTACATAGTTGAATATTTTTTTTTTAAACCTGATGTCACTTTAAATGAAGTCTGTTGAACTCTGGGTAAAATCAAACATTAATCTTGCACTCTGCACTGCAAGGGCTCAATTCTCATTTTGATCTGGGGTAACATAAAAAGCAGTTTTGTTAATCTTATCTCTCTGTGCTACAAGCACCCTCCAAGCTGTACAACCGGTCCTTCAAAGCTGATACACTCCATGGCCCCATCAGTCCTATTCTGATGTCAGCATGTACAATACAGGGCACACAGTCCTACATTGTAAGTGTGAACCCTGAGAGCCCACTCACAACCCAGGACATTGGAGTGAAGAGGAGGGTGCTGGCTACCAGGGGAGCAAGGGATAAGGTAAGTAAAACTGCTGTTTATGTTCCTCTTAGATCAAAACCAACATTCACCCCTGCACAGGGGAAGCCCCATTGCAATGGTCACGTTTGATTTTTACTTGGAATTTAGCCTTAAAGGACATCTAAAGCCAAATCGCAAGCTAAACATTACAAGAAATGGAGGGTTAGAACCTCCTTCAGCTTTTTTATAATCTTTCTGTGTCTCCTTTTGAAAGAATCTCACTCATTTCCAGGGCTATCTGACATCCATCACCTAGAAAGGAAATGGGAATGATCATGTCTTTATAACAGGCACCAGTAGGTAACTCTATGCATCTATACAATTGTTCCAGGCCCCGAGAACCCTGAAACCTTCAGCACTCTCCATGCAATTGATTAACATAATGTGGGTGGTGTCAAGGGAGGACTATAGTGTATTTGCAGTGTAAAGTAACCCAGTTTTAGGGCCCCCACAATGCACTGGAAGATAACTGAAGATCCATCAAAGGTACATATAGTTGCTTGCTATGAACTCCACGGGTAATTTTATTAGCATTTAAGTCCATAGGGGTTTACTCTGAAGCTCTTGCCTGTTCTGCTTTGCATGCAAAGGGATCGCAAATAGTCCACTATACATTCAGTAGGTGAGAGGCATATAAAACATTTGCTGTTCTAAATCCAGATTTTCCTTTGTCTACTTACACTGTAGACACTTGTTCTTTACAAAGAAAATATATAAGCTTTTATTCCGTGTACCAAAAAAACCCTTTCTGTCCCGACCTTTCAGTTCTGATACTGAAAATTGTAGCATGTAAATTTTGTTGCATGTCTAGATCATTGCAGGAAGGGATGTGCATGAATAGTTACATTCTCATAGCAGAATATGAATATTCATGAAACTGACACTAGACTAGATCATAACCAAGCTGGACCATGAAGCCTCTATCTTTCAGCTGCTGACAGTCTGAATGAGCAAAGCAAAAAAACAATGAACAGAGTATGACACTGATATACAAAGTGTTCAACAGCACACAAAAAAAAAAATGACAATTCAAAATAAGAAACATTTGAGTGTGAGGTCTACAAATAACATAGCTTCCTAACTGTGCAGGAACTGTAAATTATTATTTTTTTCGTGCCAACAGGAACATACTTCTTTTACTTTGTTGGTTGCCAATACATAGTTTTGTAGCTGCTCTAAAGTAAAGTAAATTAAATTTAAAAATTGACTGTGCTGGTGGGGAGTAAATCATTGGCCGAACACTGACTGCTTCATTTTAGATGATGTCACTGTATGGGTATTCAGGTGCCCTGGGCATCACAACAGTTCTAATACAACAGCCGGCAGGCAGATTCCTCTATCCAAACTTTTTAGTGTGGATGGAGAAATCTATTGCTTTTTACTTGTTCAGCCATAGGCGGAACATGTGAAATCCACATATGTATTTCTAATATAAGCCTATGTTTAAATGTCTCCACTAGACATGTGCATTATGGAAATTTTCATTTCATATGCATTCATACATTGAAAAATGTTTTGTCAAATTTGCCATGTAGACGCGACTCGTTTTCAGAATTCGTTTCGTATTTTCGGCATTCATTTTATGTATTTTTTGGTCCAGGTGGATTCAAAACATTTTTCAGAAGATTGCTATATATTCTAATCGGACGGGTTAAATATTCTGAACGTTAGTCAAACCCACCAAGAGAAATGGCATGGGCTGATTGAACAATATCGACTGGCATCATGTGCAATCAAATTAATGAATGAAATGAAATCCATTCACTATCAAACAAATTTGAAAATTGAATTAACTTCCCCATGGGCCCGAACTTCTATTGCATCGTGTGACATCATCTGAATGAAACAAATGCATTCGTTAATTTGTTATAACTTTTTTTCTGATTAATTGCCATTCATTTCTGTGTCCATTTGGAGATCCAGATATATTCGAATCTCTGAAAATGAAATTTTACTCCAAAAAACAAATCTAAATGAAACAAATCACACGTCTAGTCTGCACTGAAAAGTTACAGGTAAAAAAGAATGTTTACCTGTGTGCAGTTTCATTGTGTCAATAAGGTGTTGTAGGAGGACCTCAACTACTACAGTATATGGAAATTGCACCCAAACTCTTGATTGCAGTCATTTGTAAGCGTACCACAGAATAGACCATACAATACTGGAAAATCAGTTTTGGGTGAAAACGGCCTTTATGGTAGATCCATTTTACAACACATAATATTAGGCACAATAGAACCTCTCTTAAACTTTTTGAAGGGAGGCTTCTCAAAGTGCTGACCTCAGACATACACTGTAGAAGGTAAGCTGGACTTTCTCTTAGAAGGGATAAGCAAAGAAAACATGGCATTGTATAAACTGCACATACCACAAATGTTTTCATATATTCTGGCTGGGTGGTCTCAGGGATACTGTATGAACAAGCCCCAGATTGCTACCTACATATCTAAAATGATGAGCTCACCATAAACACATAAACCAAAATGTAACAAACACATAAACCAAAATGTAACAAACACAAAGAAGCTTCAGACAGACTGTTCCACATTCATCTGACCTACAAGTTAGTAGGGGTACAAACACTGTATGTTCATTTGCTGTTTTCTGAAGACTAAAAAAATAGATGAATATATAACACAAGGCAAATAGGAATGAAAAAGTGTACAATAATAAATGTCTAATGGGATCATGAAAGAAAATAGTTCATTAATACTTGTGTTTTCATTCATTTCAACTAGCAGACACCATGTTGTTACTTCTTAACAGAAATTATGCAACTATATAGAAAAAGTCTCTGTTAAACAGAAAACAAAGCTGGAATCCTAGTACATAAGTAAATAGTATTCCTGACCTAAACTTGCTTGGATTGCAGCCTTGTTTGATGCCCAACAAGGGTTCCAGGATTGCCAACTGTCTTTTCTTATTCAATTCATGTCCAATTTTCCTACTTTCAGAAATTTGTAATTATCTTTCTTAAAACTTAGCCAATGGGTCATCAAACACAAAAGTGTTCCTTAAGTAAAGCTGAATTCTAGTTACTTAAAGTGGAAGTTTGGGCAAAATCTAACTAAGTCTAAACCTACTTCTACCTCTAATCTAAGGCTATTCTAGCTAACCCTTTAAAGAAAAGATCTGTATACTTACCTATTCTGGAGCCACTATGGTCTGGTCCCTGGATCAGATGATAGTGGTGGCTTCTGTGTAGAGGAGGGACAATGGATAACCCATAGTAAGTCAATGAGTGACTGGACCAGAATAGGTACATATACAGATCTCTTTTTACACGGTTAGAGTGGGGGGTGGGAGAAGGTTTAGTCTTAGTTTGGTTTTGCCTAAACTTCCACATCCATTTCCAATACAAGTAACTCTCAGCTCAGTATTTTTGATCCCTGACATATTTACCGTTCTCGGACCTCATTACTATTGACCCTCTGTTTCTTCAATAAGTCACCATTTTCAGTCTCACCATAAGCTGGAACACTCAGAAGTGGCTAGTAAATGGGCCCGGTTTTATTTAGGACTTCAGAATTGGGTGGTGTTCACTTTAAAAGTTTCTCATATGACTGACAAGCCAGAAGCTAACAGAAACACAGAGAATGCCAAATCCAGTCAAAGTAAGATAAGAAAGGGGTCACAGCTGAGCCTCATCCAGCCCCTGGACTTCAATATAGTTGTATCTTAGACTGTCTAGAGAATATAGAAACTGCTCATTAGCTAGAGGCTGGAAAGTGGTAGCAGCAGCTGCAGGCATAAAGCTTTTTGCAAGGGTGATGTGCAGAAGTGTCACCTTCTCTGTAGCTCTGGAGGCTGGAGCTAATAACTAGGAGAGATAGCTTTAGCTAAGAGACTGATGTATATTAAAATGTTTGTGATCATGGGTTTCTCTGCCTATCTTTAGCAGACCTGTGCCACGATGAGGTGCTTACTATGTTAAATAATGTTACTGTGCTCTGCACAGAACCAAATCCTAGAAGGCATAATGAATCCACAAGTATGGGCAAAAGATGCCATTTTGGACAGTTTTAGGCTAACAAGTACAAGTGAAACTGAACTCTGGAAGAAGTGCCCAAAAAGGCAGGCAGAGATCAAAAAACTAGTCACTAAAATTGGAATTTTTTTTCCTTTTGCTGACTAAAGGCCTCTTTTACATCAGTGGTCCGATCGGGTCCACCTGTCCATTTTCAGGCAAACTTGATCCATTCCCCTGTATGACGTAATGGATATAAACAGACTTGCCAATCCAATCCAGAAAAAACTAACAGAAAGGAATTGTTTACCCTCCATCTGGCTGGATCGGAAGGCAGTCGGGTGTAAATGGACAGCCAGCCCATCTAGGGCAGAGCAAGCTGTGCCCGTCTCTGCTCTCTATAAGTGGAGCAGACAAAGACCTGTCATCTGCCCACTCCACTCAGCTCAGCAGGGGATCAATGAACAGATCCCCTGCTGAGAAAATCGGCCTGTGTGAAAATGGCCTTACCATTTATTGCTACTCAATATGTAGGCCTAATCTTGGTATAGGCCAGATCTAGTACTATATACAGTAGACCAGATCTCTTGAGACTAGCAGTCAGAGGCAACAGTGCCTTAGAACATGTACTGCAGCTATACAGCTATGAGACTGTAGGCATTGGAGTGGCTAGGCACTCTCAAATAGAGCGAAGTGTACTGTTATTTTTAGGTGGAATTCAAAGAAAGAAAGACCAGTTTCTAAAAGTCTCCTAAAAGATAGCAAATCTTCACTTTTTGAGTTTATGTCTACTGAAACAGCTCTTCGTGAAGGGCACTGTTGGAAGGCATACCTAGAGATTGCCATAGGAGGCCAAGGACAATAAATATCCCTCTTATGCCTTGTATTCCATTTTCATTGTATCCTATCTTATAGTTGCTTCACTGCCATTAAGCAACAAACTGGTACCCGAATCAGATTTTTTGCTGTATCAGGTTCATAATGTAAATCAGTTCCTGACATTTTCTGCTTTGGGCAAAGGAAGAAAATAACAATGTTAATTATTTAGAACAACTGAAGCTAAATGGCTAAGTTGCCCAAAGCATCCACAATATCCAGAAGTCATATTTCCAAGGCAAGTTAGAACATGAAAGCTAACACCTATCTGGTTGCTTTGGGAAACAGTCCATATTTTTATTTGCCACAGTTTTTAGAAATCTGTGCGGAAAAGTGCTAACATTGACACAGAAAATGAGATCAATTTAAAGTCTACTTGCAGTAAAAATAAACATGTTCAACTTACCTCTACAATATCTGAATTTGTTCGACTTTCGTGTGGCTCATTGTATTCTGTGTATTTCAGCAAGACCTTATCCATATCAGTGCTAGCGTACTGGAAAAGTTTGTTGGTGCTGTTGAAAATGATTAGTGCTATCTCACAGTCGCATAGAACACTTAACTCATAAGCCTTCTTCATTAAACCAAACTTCCTCTTCGTAAACGTCACCTGAAGAAATAAAAGAAAGGATATGAAGACTAAAGAGCATTGTAAGTGAGAACACAAGTACATGTTATGATACTTGGGAGACCATAGCAGTTATGGGGGAACTAAACCCTCCTGTCCTTTACAGCCAAGGAAGCTTCCATCTCAGGCTCTGTTTGATCTGCTGTTGTCATGGTGCTGCACAAGGGATCAGTTATGACACCAGCTATTTGATGGCCTGACAGGTCGCTTGACAGCACAAGCAACTGTGACAGTTATTCACAGCATGCCTTGAATGTTTTGGAAAACCATTAAATTAATTGGTTTAGTTCTACTTGCAGAATGTTAAAGAATATGTTACCCTATTCGTTCATATTTTTGAGATGTGCCTGTTGTACCATGTACTTGTGTTAAAAAGTATCCTGTTCTTTTTGTATTGCTTCTTTTGTGTGAAATACCTGGTGATCCTGCCAGTCCCCGTTTCCTATTTCAAAATGACCACACTAGGCATGAGGGCACATCCATTACAACATGGTCGGTTTTCTGGCTGTGGTGGGAGAACAGCCTAACTGTTCTGCAATGGTCAGACTTGTGCTGACACCCCCCTGCACAGCCATTCACTGGTAAAATCAGTGAACTGCTGTTTCTTCACCTCTAGCTCTCTAAGCCCTTTATGCAGGTGAGAACAGAGATATATTACAGGATCTTATATATCACCGTCAATTTTACGTAGCACTTTATTGTACATTCACATCAGTCCCTAACCCTCAAGGAGCGTACAATCTAAGGTTCCTAACTCACATTCATACATACACATACTAGGGCCAATTTAGACAGGAGCCAATTGACCTACTATTATGTCTTTAGAGTGTGGGAGGAAATCGAGAAGCTGGTGAAACCCCCGCAGGCACAGGGAGAACATGCAAACTCCAGGCAGGTGATTGGGATTCGAACCAACAACCCCATTGCTGTTAGGCAATAGTGCCACCCACATAGCCACTGTGCTGCCCCATATTTTGTGGTCTTTTATAAAATAAAGAAAACAAGATATTTATAACTTTTATAAAGTAACTATATATATATATATATATATATATATATATTTTTTTTTAACATGTTTTGCCTTTCATTTCTATTTTAAACTGAATGGGTTGGTTTACAAAGTAATTTTTTCATGTATACTTTAAGCAACAAACTAGGTAAACGTATAAATTACATGTATAGGAGCTGTTTTAGCTTCCCAATCATTTGTACTTCTATCTGTCAAGTTCTAAGATTTACACACCTTTGTCACAAAACACAGCCAGCAGGGCATACAAACTTTCTCTGCTTTAGTAACACTTGCAGATCTCCTCTCATCCTCAGTCTGTGACTGAACAGTAAAGGTAGAAGCAGCACATGGATGAGCTCATCTCTGCTCCCTCCACCTATCAGCATGCTTCAGCATGCACTGCAGTACAACTGAATAGGTGCCTTGTGCTGCTTCTCCTTCCTCCAGTCTTAGTTCAGCTGTACAGGGGTCTGCAAGTAATTAATGCAAGGTCAAATTCTGGTAATTACACTGCTTGGATTTGAAAAAAATAATTGCATTCATTTGTTAATTCCTTTATTCTTGCCCTGGGTTCAGTTTTAACTGTTAGATAATGCAATAATCTACAAAAAAACCCCAAAACACAACATATAAAAATGCATGGCTTTGCCTGGAATAGCATGTGCATAAAGTATAAATAGATATTCACTGCAAATCGGTATGGGGATGAAAAAGCATTTGCAGGTGCATAATGGATCATTGAAGGTGAGTTACGGGAGAACACATTTTCAGTGTTGATCCACTAGCAAGCTATAAACTCCCAAGTTTAAAAAATGTAGTTAAACTGACTGAATGTTTGTTGAACAAATTTGTGTTTTTTCCCAGACTTTATGAACAATCTTAACTCGTCTGCATTTTTAAAGACTGTCTGTAAATTTCTGGACAGTTGGCAAGTCTGGAAAAAAAAAAAGACCAGACTAGGCCTTGCAGTAATTATGATCACTTGCTACTTTAGTGACAACTGGCTTCATTACTAAAATCACTTGATGAGTGCAGCCACATTCTGTAATATAGAGAAGAAAATTCTCTAGGCAATGCATGTTGACACACAGAGCAGAAAAAAAAAACTATACTGATCACAGACTGCATTCAAATATATGAGTAACATGCCATCCATATTTATATTACTAACTTGCTTCAGTGCCAGAAAAGCCAATATGTTCTTCTGGTGCAAAATAGTTCCCTAAATATGGATAATATTTGCTGGATAGGGTCCCAAACTAAGACTACCTTATTATTTGACTTCGGTGTTCAGAACATGTTGTTATGGTGATTGGTTAGTGACAAGGTAGGGCGACAAAGCTTTGAGTAATGCGTACAAGTTGTTCCTTTTAATAACCAGAAAATTAGACTATAATTGTCAACTTGGATAAAAACTGTCTGATGCCTTTTAAATAAATAGAGAAACTAAAAGGGATATTGTATTTTATAAAGAAAAACAGAAATGGAACACCAATGCCCCTCTGACACACATGCACACAATTGCTCGTAGGGGATTACACTAGTAGAGTTAAATCGGTATTAAACCCAAAACCATATTGCAGCTTACCAATCATTAACCACTTCAAGTCTGGACACTTTTACCCCCTTCCTGTCCAGGCTAATTTTCAGCTTTCAGTGCTATCACACTTTGAATGACAATTGTGCGGTCATGCAACACTGTACCCATATGGATTTTTTAGCATTTTTTGAGACAGATAAAACTTTAATTTGGTGGTATTTATTCACCACTGGGATTTTTATTTTTTTTGCTATATAAATAAAAAAGTCCAAAAATGTTGAAAAAAGTGTTTTTCTTATAAAATTTTGCAAATAAATAATCTTTCTTCATAAATCTTGGCTAAATTGTATTCAGCTATCTTTTTGGTAAAAAAAAAAAAAAAACCCAAATTAGTTAATAACCAAAAATTATAACTTTTCAAATTTTTTTTTTTACAGCAATCATTTTCAAGCAATCATTTCTCCTTCTTTCTAGCTGCATTCGTGCAGCCACTGAGAAATACTGTGAGAGCTGTGATTGGTCACAGCTTGTCACATGGTACAAGGCTGTTGTGAATAGCCTTGTACCATGTGACTTCTGTGAACATTCACAGATTTCAGAAGTAGTAAGCAATGATGTCAGAAGTAACATGATTGCTTACTACTATTCATGTGATCACTGATTGGACAACCAGTGATCACATGATTGGGACCTCACACAGAGGTCCGGTACAGCGAATGGTGTTTCCAGGGAGCGTGCACAGGCTAAAACGGCAGACGCTGTTTATGAACGGCAACCCCCTCCTGCACTGCTCCCGCCCAGCCGTTTACATACATGGGCCAGATGGGAAGTGGTTAACCACTTCCAGACCGGACACTTTTACACCCTTCCTGACCAGGGCAATTTTCAGCTTTTAGCGCTATCACACTTTGAATGACAATTGTGCGGTCATGCAACACTGTACCCAAATAAATTTTTTACCATTTTTTTGAGACAGATAAAGCTTTATTTTGGTGGTATTTATTCACCACTGGGATTTGTATTTTTTTTGCTAAGGTAAATGAAATGTCCAAAAATTTTGAAAAAAAGTGTTTTTTTTATAAAATTTTGCAAATAAATAATATTTCATCATAAATCTTAGCCAAAATTTATTCCGTTATCTTTTTAGTAAAAAAAAAAAAAATCCAAATTAGTTTATAAGCAAAAATTATAATTTTTAAACATTTTTTTTTATATTTTTATTTTATTTTTTTATATTATTATTTTTTATTTTTATTTTTATTTTTTTACATACCGTCACCCTAGCAGTACAGTGTCACCATGGTGACACTGTACTACTTGTGGGGGGTGATGAAGATTTTTTTTTTTTTTTTTACACTGATTGCTTTTACACCCATATAGGCTGTAAAAGCAATAATTTCTCTTTTTCTCTGTGTGCATTCTTGCACTCATTGAGAAGTACTGAGTGAGCTGTGATTGGTCACAGCTTGTCACATGGTACAAGGCTTTTGTGAATAGCCTTGTACCATGTGACCTCTGTGATCATTCAGATTTCACACGTAGTAAGCAATGATGTCAGAAGTGACATCTTGCTTACTACTTTGCATGTGATCACTGATTGGCCAATCAGTGATCACATGATCGGGACCTCGTACAGAGGTCCCGACCGACGATCGGTGTTTCACTGTGTCCGGAGGACACAGCGGGCACCGGATCGCGGTGCTGCGCGCTCCCAGGGGGCGCGCACAAGCAGGGTGCGGGGAGGCCATTTATAGACGGCCACCCGACCCTGCAGTGCCACCGTCCGGCCGTTTATATACAACGGCCGGACTGGAGGTGGCTAAATGTGGTGGCTGCATTTGTTTTCTTTTTAAGGCTTTTTTCCTTCTGCTTTCACTTGGTGATCTGGCCAGTAATGCACCTCCTGTATTACTGCTACTCCAGAAGAAGAAGCAACAGGAACACCTTTGGATAGCAGCATTGTTAATCTGGGGGGAGGGGGTGATAGATGTACTAGCAGACTTAAATACATGAACAAATTCCAGCTAACACTTTCTAAGCTCATTTATTCCACTGGCCAGTGAAATGAATAAACGTTCTCCAGGGTTATCCCCGTTAGATCTAATTCTGGATAGGCTATTGTAAACTAACTATCCTGTTGTTTTTTATAGCATGCGCACTTCATTGCGAGTGTGCTGTTTTCGGATATTATTGTTGGTTCCTGGTGTAATGTCTAAATTGATGGAATGCTAATCTATGGTGATTTGGTAACAATGTATGATGTAGCTGACTGCTGTATTTAGAAGCTCTATTTGCTCTGGAACATGTAGTGTTTTATATGCCTTTCTCAAGAAAACTTCTTTGAGATAGAAAAAAAAAGAATAAACACTAGAATTTATGTATGTTTAAACGCATTTAGATGTCTTTAGGTGCGTCGGACATTTTTTCTGCCAAAACGCTTCTCTCCTAAACTCAGAAGTGGTGTTTTTTTCTGTTTTAAATGCCTGTAAATGCCTACGTGTGCATGGACACATAGGCTAACATGGAGGAGCATTTAGAGGCAGAAAAAAAAGCCAAATGCCCTTAAAAGCTGTATTTTTTATATCCATCCTGCATGAGGCCTAATGGTGACCATACACGATTCAAAAATTGATCAATTTCTTTTCCTATCAATCTCTTTTGATCAGAATAATGGATGTATAGTTGACAACCCATTCGATCAATGTGCCACACATGGGGAAGGGGAACTTTGATCAGTATGATCATAACTTATGATTGTAAGCTATTGATTACATTTCTGTTTTTCCCATGTAATCTCCTAATCTTATCAAAATACGATCATATTGGTGAACATTAGTACTACCAATCAATGCAAAAAAAGATCAATAATTTTCTGCCCCGGCCTGTTGACTCAGTTAGAATCTGATAGATATTGAGTCTAACTTTATCAGAAATTAAGTTATGGCTGTTTCATTTTTTCAGGATTTGATCATTTTGATCAAATTGCTGATTGATTGGATTAAAAAAACTGAAAAACTGAAGCGTGTATAACCATCATTAGTCCAGACTGATATAAAAGACTCAGATTAATTCAACCTAAATTCATTATTAAATATCTAATGCATTTTTAAATTCAGGCAGTGAAAGTAGCTGAATTTGACCTGGTATTAGTCTCCTGCAGTCTACTGTACAGCAGAGCTCAGACTGGGAGAAGGAGTCACAGCACAAGGATACACTCAGTTGTGCTGCAGTCCAAAGAGCATACTGCTAGGAGAAAGCAGAGAAATGAACTTGTCAGTCTGCTGCTTGTTCTTACACTATCCAGACACAGACAGGGGCGAGGGAAAAGACCTGTAAGTATTATTGTAACTGCATCAGAAAAAAACAGGTCACCTTCCCTGTCAGATGTTGTTGTGCAGAGCTGTGCAAATCTCAGGATTGAATGGACAGAAATACAAATCCTTTGGCAGGTAAAGCAGCTCTCATATGGGTATTTCATCTGTGTTTTTAGCTGTTTGGCTGGAGTTCAGCTTTAACTTCCCATCCTCTACTGGCTCCAATAGATGAGGAATTTAGCTTATGTTTAAACAGTATTGAAACGCCACATTCCAGATTCTACATTTAAAGTGTTGTTTTATAGGGTTGCATTCCAGATGCAATCTACAGCCAACTGCCACCCCAGTCAACGACTGAATGCCAGCTGCCTGGTAATGCCATTGGATTATGTAAGCACTTTAAACCCAGTCAGCAGGTCTGTAACCACTCAAAGGAGTGGCTCCCACATGCCTTCAGTCTGAGCGTTTATCCTTTCCAGCTTAAGGAGCTTTCACGCTCATTACCAAAACTACAAACTCAATATGTTGTTACAAATGTATGAAGTTGTGCAGCACACATGTCACTGTAAACCTTTTAAGGGAATAAAAAGCTAAAAAAGTTCTAAGGTGCTAAGTTAGGAAGTAAAACTAAGGCTTTTCATGTATACAGAGAGAAAAGGTGTGTAAGGAGCAATAACCCATAGCAACAAAGCAAATTGCGCTTTACTGTCTTCAGATTTAAGAAAGACAAGATCTACACGGGTTAATGCACTTTCATGCTGCGCAGCCTTAACAGAAAAATGTGACTGTGTACATTCCTAAAAGGACAGCTCAGGATTTCAGAAAACCTTTTATATGCCTTCTGGCTGAATACCGATATATTGTGTCATCTATACTTCAATCAATGATTTGCAGGAATAAAAACCATTACTATGAGTCCTTTTGGAATCCATTGAAATAGGTGTATTTTTCTGTTATAATATATGTTCTCTTCTGGGTTGGTGATCTTTGCACTTAATAAAAAGTGGAACTAAACTGTAATTAGAAAAAAAAGGGGGGCAGGCAGGATTTGTATTGTAGAAGTAGCATGCTGTCTCTTCTTCAATAAAATAAAGTACAGTAACTGCCTATTTACAATATTTGTTAGAATGTACACAGAGCTGCACATTCTCAGCAAGCCTTGAGGCTGGAATGATTGAGCTCCCATGCACATGTGTGGAAGTTACATCATTTCAGCCTGGTCAAGTAAGTTGTTTGAGAACCTGGCCATGTAAGATGGTTGAAGATCTGGCTAAGTAAGATGGTTGAAGACCTGGCCAAGTAAGAGGGTTGAAGAACTGCCCAAGTAAGATGGTAAGATCTGTTAGAATGTACATAAAGCTGTAGATTCTCAGCACACCTTGAGGCTGTAACTTTTGAACTTCCATACATATGCATGCCATACATATTTGGCCTGGCCAAGTAAGATCTTTGAAGACCTGGCCAAATAAGATGGTTGAAGAACTGCCCAAGTAAGGTGGTTGAAGACCTGCCTAAGTAAGATAGCTAAATCTGTTACAATGTACAGTACATGAAGCTGTATATTCTCAGCACACCTTGAAGCTAAAATGATTGACCTTCCATATACATGAATGTCATACACATTCAACCTGGCCAAGTAAGATGGTAGTAGACCTGCCCAAGTAAGATGGCTAGATCTGTTAGAATGTACAGTATGTGGAGCTTAATATTCTCAGCATACCTTGAGGTTGGAATGATTGACCTTCCATATACATGCATGCCATACACATTCAGCCTGGCCACGTAAGAAGGCTGAAGAACTGGCCAAATGAGATGGTTCCTGAACCTGGAAGATGACCGACTGAAGATGTTGGCATTGGCAAGGGAATGAGGGGAGGTGAGCTGAGTTCCACTTTAAAAAGTAAAATCAATCAGTAAGTTCTTCTAGTCTCCAACAGCTTTATGATCTTGGTACACACGGTGCCACAGATTCTTTTTAAAGCATATGTATGCCCTGCCAAAACTTTTTGCTTGCTTTAGATAGCTTGGGGAAGGATCAAAGCCACTGTTGGTCTTTTGCGTCCATCTCAGGCTTCATTAGAAAGGTAACAATTGTTTTAACAGACAGAACGTAAGAGGGAATCAGCAACAGGCATAGAGATAGAAGTAAAAGTCTGAATGGGTTTCTAGTCTTATGCTATTCTTATATTAAAAAACATAAAACAAACAAAAACAAACTTCCTTTATTTCAGTTGGAGATTTTTTCACTTACTGTCTTGAGAAATCTTTCCAAAAGAAGGCCCAAATTTCTGCAAAAACTCAAAAGTGGCTTTAATCCTGATACCTTCTATCCAAAACTAAAATAAATTTCTCTAGACATACACTTTAAAGAAAACCTTTCATACAAGAATTATCTGGGCCGCCCATTGCAGATCATCTTCTGATCATTATCTGTAACATGTATACAGACCAGGAATTGTCTTTAGTCTGACTTTTCTCACTGCATACGTGATTCAATTAGGACAGTACTGAAACCAGCAGACCAGAATAACCGCTAGTCAAGATGAATTTTACAAAAGAGGTTAGCTGTGGAAACATGTAACAGGTATTTTTCCCCAAAACAGATTTGGTTTAAGAAATTAACAACTGAACTCTGCTGTAAAAATTAGCATTTTGCACTCAATGAAAAATCAAAAACTACCATTAGCAAATACTCAGCAGGAAAGTAAGCAGAAAGCAGTAGTAAATTAGTCCTGTAGATCAGGTTTGCTTTTCCATACGTATATATTTTCACTTTCTATATTTAGTTCCTTTATGATGAAGATAAATGAGTCTACAATTACAATGGAATCAAATGCATTGTTTACTTATGCACTAAAAATACTGCATATGTAGCCCTGGTAGCTTTACTTCCTTCAACAAAAACATCATCATCCGCTCTTCCTGGTGTATTGTTCTGGGAAGACATGAACTTTTTGGTTGTGCACTGGTTTAATTCTAATGATTTTGAGTCAAAACAAAAGTCATTTAATACGTCATGCTAGCATTGTTGGTGAATTGCAACCTTCGCTTAAGCTTTCTAGTAGTGTACAGAAGGAAGAAAAACAATAACCTCATCACTTTCTATGAGGACTCATATAGTTCTCTTTCAAGGATTCTTTCTTCACGTTATTCAATGTTCAAAAGTAAACAGTAACAGTCCTGGACTGAGATTAGAGTTAGCATTTAAAGCATAATTGTGTACAGAGTTTGTGAGAACTTACTTAACCGTAATAGAAAAAGAGTTGGAAAAAGTGAGAACCTTTATCAAGGATCTTCCTGGCATATGTGTCTCCATTTGGGAGAATTCTTTACAACTCCTGCTTATTTTAAGGGTGTCATGACAGGAAGTGAGGGAAAATCTATCTGCTTTTTGTCTGTGAGGGGTGTCAGGTAGAGGTAACAGAGGAAATAGCGTTAATTAAAAAAAATAAATAAAAGCAGATAAAAATTCAGTAGCTGCTAATTTTTAATAAACAGGTACCCACCAGTCTAATAGTCCAGCGTTGTCTCCACCCGGGCCGGTACGATGATGTTCTTTGGATCCCTGGGCTGCCATCTTGGTTTTGGGAAGCTGGCTGTGACTGTGATTCACAGTCGGCTCCCCACTGCGCATGCACAAGATGTACTGCACTTTCACACTGGCCCCGCAGGCTGTTGGCGGGAAGGGGGGAGGTGGGGCTACTTCTGCTATTCTCGCCTAGATAAGAATTATGGAAGTAAGAGTGGGTAACAGTCCGAAAAAAGGTACCTGCACCCAGAAAAAAAGCTGCAATTAAAGGTAGAGAAGGAGAAGAATATGAGGATAAGAAGAACTTTCCCTATAAAATGAAGTTCCATTTTAAGCATCCCAAATAGTAAAAGACTAGTTAGGGCCGAACCCCCTGTTCGGTTCACGGTCGAGCATTTGAACCTAATTAAAGTTTGACCGTGAACTTTGAACAGGGGCAATTCATCAGAGTATGCTGTAAGATACTGCACAGCTACTAAATACAGCATGAGTTATATTAGTAAGTCATACAGTATTTTAGTAGTGAAAACATTTTTTAATGCTTCAGCAGTCAGTGGGTTCCTGAGCAAGCGCCCCCTTCTGAACCATACCAGGCCACATGCCCTCAATATGGGGGGGTGGGCTCCCACTTCCCCAAATCACTTTTTCCTCATGTTGATGAGGACATGTTGATGAGGACAAGAGCCTCTTCCCCACAACTGTGTCTGGTGCTTGTGAGGGTCTGCGGGTGGGGGGTTTATCGGAATCTGGAAGCCCCCTTTAACATACTCATGTGAATGGTACCGCTACTCATTCACAAAAAAAAGTGTAGTGTAAAAAATTACAGTACAGTCCTCGACAAGTCCTTTATTAAAGACAAATAGAAAAAAATGTCTCCTGAAGTAAATCCAACATCAATTATAATGCCCGCTGCCACCGCTGACCCAAAAAAAGAAAAGAAAAATGCTCTGCTCTCAACGCTGGCTTCTGCAGTCTCATAGCTGTGCCAGGATGACAGTTCTTAAATACTGTGATGATATCACAAGGGGCGAAAGCACCCTTACCCCCTTGTGATGTCTTCATGCACTGTGATTGGCCAAAGCTTTGCACCTGACTTGCGGTCAAGTACATTGCTTTAACCAATCACAATGCACTGTCAGGGCACAGGGCATTGTGGGGCGCGGCGGGCGAACAGCCGAACACACGAACATTGAGCCCAACCCTATAAAAGACATCAATAAAACACATTGTCCCTAAGGGTGATGAAGGTTTAGAACCTTTTTCTGGATTGGTGTGTGTGTCCACATGAGGGAGATTTCCCCTCACTTCCTGTCCAGGAGACAGACAAAAATAGGAAAAGTGGGGAGATAGTATTTAAAACTGGGCATAAACCGAACAGAGGTCTAACACTTATCCAATCTATCCAAAACTAAAAATATGGATATGTAGATAACAGAATTGATAAACTTCTAGAAGATGGCATAGCTCTGCTGGCCTAAGAAAGAATATGTGTCAGCAATGACACACAGAGAAACTGCTATTGCAACACGTAATATGAAATGTGTATTCTGATTAGTATGAATTACTTTGGGCCATTGTGGGTCACCCATCAACTTATTATATCCCTTGGATAGTTCATTGATGAGAGCTGTTAACTCTGCGTAATAATGAAAATGACTCCGATCTCTGTCATATCCCAGACAGCAGGCATTTATCTGCCTCAAGCACCAGACTTGAAATGGCCACAAGAAGATCCCCTGAGATGACACTTTACCACAACTAGGAAGGTCAAACAGGTCTAACACAAGCAAATGCAGAAAACCTGATTTTGCTGGCTCCTTGTATATTGCAACAACAACATATGCATCCAAAATTCATGTTACTGTGTAATAATGGTCAAAATAGCCAACTACCCTATAGCAGATGTAGGAGAAATGTTTGTTAGAACAATGTTGGGGTGACACAGTGTCTTCATGGCACATGACACTAGCCGCGTAACATCTTTCATCTGTTCCATTTTCATTGGGGACACTATCTTCATGTCATTTCTATATGCTCTACATGTTTGACAGGGTCTCCAATAGGTAACCTTTTTACTCTGACAATACAAGAACACATTGGTAGGCTATTTGGCTCTCCCTTGTGTGTGTGTTTGTATTACAATGGTAATGACACTAAACTGTAAGTTCTTCCTGGGTAGAATCTGATAACAATGGCCTATATCAGCCTTCCTCCAGCGTTCCTTGAGAAATTAGCAACTTCAGCATTTCAGATCAGTAGCCACTTACACCAATGGTCTTTTAGTTATCTGTAAGGGGGTTATTCATCCCACTTACAGCAAATATAAAGAGCATTCTTCCCACAGACCGATGTCTGTGTTGGGTCCCTCCTCCCACTGGCCATCAGTGTAAGGGGGCCTCTCTCCCAATAATTACCAATATAAATTGGCCCTTTTCTCATTGATCATGGATCTAAAGGGGCCCTTTCTCACTAACCACCAAGGTAAGACCACCATTGTGAGGCAACACTATAAATTGCACTCTCTGCATTTCTTTTCTGGCCATTATTAGCATTTGTTTTATTTCACTATTACTGCTAAAAAGGATTTTGTTATGTAGAGCAGCCCTGGGTGTGAAAAACTTTAGGTATGCTGCATTCCTTGCTCTTTTAAGTATTCTTATATCACAACTTACTGTTCACACCAATGTTCCCTGAGGTGTAGTTATAATAATTAATAGGGGGTTCCCTAAAACCTGAAAGTTGTTTCAAAGGTCCTCCATATATTAAAGGTTGAGAAAAACTGATTTATATACTCTGTAAAGTGCTTTAAAATATGTGGTTGCAATATAAAGTAATACAATAAATAAGCATTATGTTTACTATTATATTGGGCCCTGTAATATCAAATTGGGTCCCTGTATATTTTAGTATAACATGTGTTCCCACATTTATCCTACCCAGTATATGCGCAGTCACATACTGTACTTCAATGTATTATATTTTTTAATTATAGTGAACTACTACACTTTCACTTACACTTTCCATCCAGTAATCATTTATGACTTCCCAACATAAATGATTAATTAGAAAAAAGAAAGATGATATTGTATTAACACCTCTAACTAATACAGTGCGGTTCTCCCTTCTAGCTTCTTGCACAGATCCTCATAATAGCAGAGAGATGGAAATTTTCTCTGTGGGTGCTCTACAGGAAGGTGGAAAGAAATGAAGCATGCCAGTAATTGGTGAGACACACTCGCACATGTAGGTTGTGCTGCAGCTACTGGAGAGGAAGATCCTCTGAATCTACTGTGGAATTTTCCATCACACCTCAACCAGCTTTGTCAGAAAACCTTTAATCCTGTGTATCTATGTATGTATATACTGTGTGTGTGTGTATATATATATATATATATATATATATATATATACATATATTTATTTATTTATTTAACATGTACACATATAGCAGAGATAGATAGATAGATAGATAGATAGATAGATAGATAGATAGATAGATGAATATATAGTGAAATTGGAATATACAGTATAATGGCAAACAGAAGAGAAATGAAATAAAATTGCATAAACAAAATGCATATGTAGCTTTAAAGTTTATTTATCTTAAAAGACAGCTATGATGAACAAGTATCCATAGGAATCCATAAGGAATCAGAAATAATTCATAAAATTATATTAACTCTAAAAAAACCCAGATATTTGGTTGATTGTTCTGATTTGTAGCACATTACGGGTCTTTGAGCCACAACATGCTATAAGAATAGGACTTACATATATCATTAGTAATGCTACCAACTAAAATTCATATCTCTTAATAGGTATCCATAGAATATTTTACCTTATGATACAGATAGTACTTTCCTATAATAAACAGGGAATCATCAGTTTATTATTGTAACCTGGAAAACTATCTCTGTTTGACTGTTAGCTTGGGTTCACTTATGTGCGGAGTGGTTTTGACAGCGTGATTTCATCCCCCTCCGGTGTGACTTTGTACAGCGGTTCAGGTGCGATTCAGGTGCAAATTGTTAAAGTGTATGACGATGGAAAATGCACCACAATCGGGCTCAAAATCTTACCAGACTTTTTTTGAAAATGCGCTGCAGTTGGCCCTCGTATATGTGAAACAGCTCTATTGAAATGGCTGCAGGTTCAAATGTCATGCGAATCAAATCAGTTTCAAAGAAAAAATGTCACCAGCACACCGAGGATCACCAATATGGGTCCAAAGGTTTTAATAAACCATCACATAGTTACAGCAAGGCAACGTTTCGGAGTCTCGCAGGACCCCTTCGTCAGGCATGTGACGATGCCTGATGAAGGGGTCCTGCAAGACTCCGAAACGTTGCCTTTCTGTAACTATGTGATGGTTTATTAAAACCTTTGGACCCATATTGGTGATCCTCGGTGTGCTGGTGACATTTTTTCCTTGCTGATATTGTTTGGTTCCAGCCGACGGTCACTGCAGCACCCACTTATACACACAGCCATTTTTAACGCAGGAACGTGTGCGCTTGGATTATACACTTTCAAATCAGTTTCAAAGCAAATCATTTGCATATATGTGAACCAGAGATTACAATTAACTACATAATACTGTGTATTCGTTGCAATGGGGTGTGATTCAACAGTGTTTTTTATACTTTGTCAAAAAATAAAGCCCAGTATTGATACAATGCAACTGTCACCATGTACTATCACTTTAGTCCATTAGAACCGTTATCTGATCCCCGATGAGCAAGCCACATGCATCCTGTCAATTCAATAGGGAATTTTTTTTAAAAAAGTATTAATATTCTGATGCATTCTCCAATGTTACTTCTTGTACCTAGTAAATTACCAGGGTGATCGCTGGTGTGGCCCCAAAAGGTTTTCTACACTACTTCCAGCGTCAGTGCTGCTCTATTTTAGAAAGCACTGCTTCTATATTTATATATCTTAATGTATATTACAATATAAAAATATGAGTGAAGAATACGAAAACCATTTATTTATTTAAGTCAACCTTTCTGAAATCTGACAAAACTGACACGTAAATATATAGGCTGAAAACAATCCAAGCAGATCTCATTATGCTAAAATGTGTGTAACCTTAAGGTCAATAAAAAGCAAATTCTCTAATGAGAAAATGGTCAGGAAGCACATTTGTCTCCATTTCCTGTCAAAACAGGAAAAGAGTAACTTCTTCCTCTCCACAATGACTTCACTTATGCTTCCCACCTTCAACTTTTTTCCCCCAGGGTCATGATAATCATTCCTTGACTAGAGACAATAAAGGTAGCAGCTGTCCCATTTCAATACATGTTATAAACAACCAATCAGTTACTTAACCTAGAGACAGAAAGGTGTCACAGATGTTCTGCAGATTCTGGTACAACTTCTGCCCCTCACCACTTGTCAAGTAGGCATGAAGGTTAGTACCATGAATTATATGTTCTTAATTAATTGGTGGTTAGAAGTGAATTAACAAAAACTGTAAAAATGTACATTTGAAAATACCTGGATTGAAGGAGTTGTTAAGAATTTAGCTATCCTGACTGTGGTGAATGAGGCTGTGTTGCTTTCCCAAGAATGCTATATATTCAGTAGGATAGCGAGTAGGATAGGTAACAGCTACCTGTAGTAATACATTATTGCACCCATGGATTTAGATTTAATTCTATGATCTATGGCAGATTAGACAATATGTCAATGACTACATCAGTGTGATTAAGCAAATGGTGTAGTGCTATGTCATAACCTTACACAGAACGTGGGATAATGACCATCTAACACATATATACAAATCTACATACCCACATACATATGGCAATATATACAATAATAGAATACCTTATTAATGTGTTAGATCTGGCAGGATCTATCAGTTGGTAAATGGTGCACAGATTATGGTCCGATGTGGGATCTAAATGAGTTACAATACCTGTCCCCTGTTGGGACCAACCCAAAATAATCAAGTGAAATATACATAAAAAAGTGGGTCCCTGTATAGGGATATAAACTCAACATGTGCTCAGTGTAATGACCCACATCTGCTGTTAAAACAAGTATATACTTCAATATCCATATTCAACCATCATTAGTGCTAATAGCGAGAATATAGTAATAACTTTTCCTCGTACGGGTGCTCCAGTGCTAGTGCAAGTGGTGAGTACAAATCCTAAATGGCAGGCATGTCCGCTCACCTTCCTGCTGCGACCCACAAAGGCCAACACTTTTTTCGGATCTCCCCGGATCCTGCACACAATCTCCAGGTAGGTACGGTTCCACAGCCCCTTAGTGGTCTTTCCTTCACTTTCAATTACTCCTCCATACATAGATGACCATAAGTATGCCCATACGTATAGATCATGTTGGAATCATAAAATGATAAAGCAAAGATCCTCCATAGTGCAATACTGTATTTATTAGCAAATCAGGTAAAAAGGTGAAAGTGTCAACTCACATTTAGTTAGAAACAAACAGGCTTCTTACACCACTACACATGGGTGTACTGCATGCACTCTGGTGTACTAAGATGGCGCTCCACCGGAAGTGCGTCACCACGCTGCATCTACGCATTACGTCACACCCTCGTGACTTCCTCAGGATAGCGTCCTGGTGTGCCTTGCTCGTATTTATAGGGGGACCTTGGGACAGCTTTCTTCAAGTGTTTCTCCCTCATTTGTCTGCATGGGAAAGAAAAATCGGTGTGCACAATGGTGCAGAATCACACGCAGATATTGTCTCTCACCAGCTCCGCGTGTGACAGCAGCCAGCAAGGTGAAAAATCCTGGGTACAGTCAGTGTACAGAGCAAGACAAAAGCCCGGTCTCCCAGTAACTCCCACCCTGGTGAGAGACAATTTCTGCGTGTGATTCTGCACCATTTTGCACACAGATTTTTCTTTCCCATGCAGATGAATGAGGGAGAAACACTTGAAGAAAGCTGTCCCAACGTCCCCCTATAAATACGAGCAAGGCACACCATGACACTATCCTGAGGAAGTCACGAGGGTGTGACGTAATGCATAGATGCAGTGTGGTGACGCACTTCCGGTGGAACGCCATCTTAGTACACCAGAGTGCATGCAGTACACCCATGTGTAGTGGTGTAAGAAGCCTGTTTGTTTCTACCTAAATGTGAGTTGACACTTTGGCCTTTTTACCTGATTTGCTAATAAATACAGTATTGCACTATGGAGGATCTTTGCTTTATCATTTTATGATTCCAACATGATCTATACGTATGGGCATACTTATGGTCATCTATGTATGGAGGAGTAATTGAAAGTGAAGGAGAGACCACTAAGGGGCTGTGGAACCGTACCTACCTGGAAATTGTGTGCAGGATCCGGGGAGATCCGAAAAGCGTGTTGACCCTTGTGGGTCGCAGCAGGAAGGTGAGCGGACATGCCTGCCATTCAGGATTTGCACTCACCACTTGCACTAGCACTGGAGCACCTGTATGAGGAAAAGTTATTACTATATTCTCGCTATTAGCACTAATGATGGTTGAATATGGATATTGAAGTATATACTTGTTTTAACAGCAGATGTGGGTCATTACACTGAGCACATGTTGAGTTTATATCCCTATACAGGGACCCACTTTTTTATGTATATTTCACTTGATTATTTTGGGTTGGTCCCAACAGGGGACAGGTATTGTCACTCATTTAGGTCCCACATCGGACCATAATCTGTGCACCATTTACCACCTGATAGATCCTGCCAGATCTAACACATTAATAAGGTATACTATTATTGTATATATTGCCATATGTATGTGGGTATGTAGATTTGTATATATGTGTTAGATGGTCATTATCCCACATTCTGTGTAAAGTTATGACATAGCGCTACACCATTTGCTTAATCATATTGTATTGTCCATATATAGGTATAGGATTAGGTGTTAGCTGCTGTAATATAGATTCATTTCCAGCAGCGCAGGAGGATTTCCATAATATTAATGACTACATCAGGCCCAACCTGCTCCCAGATTAGAGCATCCTTGGGCACGTCCATGTATAATTATGGCTACTTGGCAAATAAGGTGAATTTTCATTTGCAATAGTTAAATATTTAATGAGTACATTTCAGAATGCCGAGTAGTGTTGGAATCTAAAACTCGGTCATTACGATGGTGATCCAAAGACTCACATTTCCATCAGTGTCCCTAGACTCTGTTTTATGTTCAAGGTGTAGGTAAGGAAATTGCAAGTAGATGGCAGTGACACAATATCAGGGGTCATTATAACAACCAGGCCTGCAGGCCCAGGTGAATATGGGGAACCTGAACAGTATCTGGTCGAAAGTATGAAACATTCTCTAAAAGTGGAATGTCATCAGTTCTGTTCAAGAAAAACTTTCCTCACATTACATGATGAGCAAGTGCTTCCATGAAACTTTGCTGTGTCTGTCAAGCGGCAAGCTAGAGTAAATATGTTCGAGCCAATGTAAAGGTTTCTTTGTGTGTAGCCAATGTCCTAGGAGCTAAACATCCCAACATTTCTTCTCTCACCTTGGGAACTTCAAGGAACAGCTTATTAAAAACTGGCAGAGTTGCTCCTAAAACACTTTTCTCTAGCTGCTGCACTTTCCTCTAAGACACGTATGCCCAAGCTTTACAAGTCCCAGCAGATAGTTGCTGAGAATGTGTGCTAAGACTTAATAGTTCTTCAAAGTATATAGACACCTTGTAGAAAATGCAAAAACACTAATTAAACCAAGAATGAGCTAAAGCACAACTCAATCTAAAATGTTTACTTTGTTTTTGATGTAGCTTGTAGCGTCTGTCAGTTTTTATTGTCATGTTTGTCCCTTGTGGCAGATTTCCCTTTTCTTTTGGTCAGGACAGGAAGTAAAGGGAAATCTCTCCACAAAGGAAACAGAAAAGAGTAGGTAAGGGTTAGGACTTTTGGCAATGTGCTTATTGCTCTTGGGGTTTTCATGTCCCAGTTATACCATCATTCACCATTTCTTGTATGGAGAAATATTAACTCTTCCCCATTTTATACAAACCTAAAAACAAAATGATTGCTGTAGTTAGGCTTTAAATTTAAACTCTAGGAAAGTATTAGAAATGCAGTCCACTTATGTATTCATAAAATAATTTAATGTCTTTTATTATAACAAAACGTACGTAAGTGCCTGAATTTATCATGATATCCGTCTCCTCTAAGCCTCCACAGTTGGGCTTGGAGGGGGAGGAGCAGCACTCTGAGTCAATAAAGTCTGTTACCAGACAGCCCTGACTTACAGGAGGAGTGACCAAGTTGCATTGTTTATTGCAACAGTAGAGAAAAGTGAGGTCACCGTCCTATCTGTGCTGTGGATGCCTGGATCACAAAATTGACTGAATGCAATTACAAAATTCTTTGGCAAGTGAACAGTCAACAGTTCTTGTATATTTTTTTCTATGTTCTTAGCAGTTTTGCCAGGAATTCACCTTTAAAGAGAAAATAAAAGCTGTACTATTTGTATACTGTCTGACGCCCTAAGAGTTTGCTTTGGTAATAGGCATACAGTTTGCAGAATAAACATTGCGAAGGATAAACAGATATACCCAAAAGCTATATTTTCTTTTAAATATTGTGTTCACCTAAATATACGAGTAATAAACACACAAATTAAGATATTCTGGAATAACATACAACAATCAATTGTGAAGAAGAAGAAACAGTGAAAGGAAAAAAGAAGCAGACAAAAAATTAATAACGATTTGACTAAGTCACTGCAACAGAGATGCTTCTTTCCATGTCAAAACATTTGTCATTGATTAACACAAGTCAGCCTTGAATAACTGTAAACTAACAAGTTATGAAGCAACATTTTTTTACACTAAATGTTAGAACTATACCCAAGGGGTTCTGTTTATTAAGTTATCAGCAGCAATGTGAATTCTGAAGAAATTAAACCCCACGAGCGGATACCTGTGTTAAACCATCTATATAATATGAAACTTTATATGATGGAAAAGTAATAAGACCATATAGAAACAAAAAATAAAAAAGCCAACTTTCCTCTGGCTTTTATTTTACACGGAATCTGTAAGATAAAAAAATACTTTGAAGAGAAAAGGACATGAGGTCCTTTTTCACTAGCGTCTTTTGTCTTGGGATTTAAAACACGGAACGGGGGCTCTTATGTCTGAAAATGTAGCAAATGCTAAATAAAGAACAAAACGCACAGAAACTGTAGCTACAATCTGAAGAGCGGAACATGTTATGTGGGGCTGTTGGAAATAAGGGTTCCGGTTAGGAGAACATTTACCTCTTTCAACTGCTCTCCTGAGTATAGTTAAGGGGAATTCATTGTACTAAACATATTTTATATTCCCTGCTGATATATTTATTTGACTGGTATATCCATTGTTTTATAGTTTTTTTTATATCACTTCAGGCTGCTAAAAGCACATTTATCATCTATTACTGGATAGAAAAATACCTTGGTTCCCTATAACAAGGAATCGGATTAAAGCTAGTAGTCTGGTAAATGTTAGCCAAGATCTTATTGGTTGTAAATTGGCACAATTTATTCTGCCAAGCAAAATGGAAGATGATTGTGTTTATTAGTGCAAAGAACAATGACAGTCTGAGAATATACAGCAACAAATATCAATCAATCAATGTTTATTATACACAACCTACTACATAAGGTGGAGCTAGCAAACCTAGCAATGTATGCAAGTTCATGAAGCCAGTCATGTAAAATGAAATTTAAAAATATATGTCTGTGCACCCAACAGCAACCCCTATGTATGTCTGTCTGGTGGAAACAATAACTATTTAGTCCCACTGGTTAATCATCCTTCTAAAACTGTGCTGCCAGAGGTCTCTGCTGATGCCTTATGGTACCCATTCTGATTGTACCATGATTCTAAATCAGCAGGATTGGCAATGATTCTTTAAAAGAGAAGTCCATGAAGGACCATTTATATTTAAACATACCCATCTCTGTGAAAATGCTGTTTTTGGAGTCCATTTTGTTCCTTTTAAATACCACAATTTAGAGAGGGGGCTTCCAAAGCTTACATAACTGCCGACAGCTCCTTCTACGGCTTGTCAGGTTCGCCAGGAAAGATCATTGGCATATTGAGGACTTGGGTATATCTCAGCAGGTGCAACATTTTTACTACAGTATATTTTCAGATATTGATAGCATGCTCATGCACATGCCCATTGCATTTTTGGGATGTTCTTCTTGTCTGAATGTTCCCAAGGTCTCGGGTCTTGATCTGTTTAGGTACAGTAACAAACAAAACAGATCCTAATCCTGAATTACTATGTTGGGTGAAACTATCCTATAGATGGAATACACTATCCCATAGATACTATGAACAGAATTTCAGGGGATGGAAGCCCCCCCCATTTGTGAAGATACTGTATTTCCAAATTTTCATTTGGTCTGAAAGCTGTAGTTAAAAATTGATTTTACACATTGGTTCCCCTTGGTTGGGTTACAATCTGCCAAGTACCATAATCAGCAGTGAGAAAGGTTCTGCTTTTATGTAAAGATGATCCTGAAGATATGGACCCCCAGTGCCACTACATGAAATTACCCCAATCATCAAGAAATTTTCACCTTCCTATGTCAATACTAGTTTACTAATTCAACAACTAAGTCAACACTTAAGTAAAAGTTTATTTAAAAAAATAAAATAAAAAATAAAAAATATATATATGTATATATATATATATATATATATATATATATATAAAAATATATAAAATGTATGATTGTAAATGACTATGGACATGCAGAGATATCAACTGAACACATTTCAACACAGCACAGTAACAGAGGATCCTTTGTATGACAATCAGAACACAACTCTCAAATGCCTGTGAGTCGAAAAAGATGCTTCACATGGCTAATCATATACTCTTTTAGAAGTGTAATTAATGTCTTGTAAAAAATAGCTTGACAAACCAAAAGAGTATAAATGCAAGGCAGGAAAAAAAATACCAGCATTTGGTCAATAATGAAAATTGTCCCTTTCATGTAAGAGTAAACATCAATTGTAAAGTGGCAGAGGCAGCTAGAGATTGAGCAAGCCTGTGAAGGATGTGTGTGCTAGGCTTGGTTGGGGGAAGGTTTAGCTGCTGATTACAGAACTAAGTGGCAGCTCTAGATTGACTGCAGCAGCTGTATGGATGGCAGGATGTCACATGTTATTTTAGTAGGTCTGATGCTTGGAAACTCTCACTTCCTATTAAAATTGCTCAAAGTACATCCAGCAAAGTCACCAACCTTCTAGTTGCACCAGCTACTCTGTGTACTTTCTGATTTTTTTATTATTATTTTATATATTGTTTTATACTGTTAAAAAAAATAGGATGTGAGTGACACCGTACCTCATTATCAAGCTGTTTAAAGGAATTCTATACACATTTAGTCCACATTTACTGTGATCCGATCATAAACACAGATAATTTTGGGTACACAAATTCATGCACTGCCTACAAAAAAAATGTGTAATTTATATATATAAATACATATATATATATATTTTTATCACTGTGGCATACATGTGACCATTACTGGTAAAGAAAGGAAGAAAGGTTATTCTGGATTTAATAAACATATATTAATGTAAGCATAGCATTTCAAAATGTACTTTCTATAATTATTCACTCAGATATAATTTGGATGGGAAGAAAAATGTATGATCTGCCAGAAAAATGTGTGCAAGTTCTGCGAAAAAACTTTTTGGGGAAAATCTGCAGAAGTCGAATAAACCCAAACTGAATGACAGTTTTCTGAAGCACTGTGTAGCATAAACAATTGTGGTTTTATATTAAACACCTCACTATCAGCATGTTAAACCTCCCCAAAACAACCCCACAATCATTGATGGTCAATGGTATTTTAAACCTCTCACCCACTCTTCATCATTGGTAGTTAGTGGCACTTTCAACACCTCCCCACCCAAAAAATAAACAAAAAACAATCACATAACATTGGTGGTCAATGCCCTTTCAATTCCTTACCCCGACGCCTCCTGCTCTTTAGGCATTTCGGTTATGTGACCACCATGATTGGCTGTCACAGCCAGATCTCACAGTAGAGATTAGGAGCTTTTCATTACCCACCGGTTACTGCTGGGAGCGTGCAGGGCGCGCGCTCTCAGCACAGCAATGTTTTCATTTATTACGCATCTATGTTGCCTTTCGGCTTTAGGGCCCACCTGCTGAGAGGCCACATATATGCATACGGCTGGCGGGAAGAGTTTAAACCACACCAGCTTGAATTGCATCCTTTTTCTTCTAAAGCCTTCAGGATTTGAATAATTCATTAATTCATTCAATCCTGCCTCTTACCTTTCTCTGCTGTTAGAGGAATGGGCAGGCTTTCCAATTTGTGTTCCCATTAATTGTCCACCTTAGTCATCACATGGCACAGAGCCACTTCAATTGGCTCTCTCCATTTACCTAAGAGCTTCTCTGTCTAATGACCAGCAAAAACAATGCCATGTTTAAATATTGCATCAGAATAATCACCCCCCCCCCAATGGCCATTTGACTACAGCACATGGTAGTAGGTGGTTAAATAAAATTTGTTTTCGCATTTTTTATGGTTTGTTGCATTTTATTACTGTTGATCTCCTGCAGCCTCTTTGAAGCCTATTCATGTGTACTCCAGCTGCCCATCATTTCGTAGAACAGTCGACTATGCTGTGTGTTAAAAAGAAAAGCTTTTAAAATGCCATAATATGTTAAAGAATATATTACCCCAACATTTCATATTCCTGATGCAGTATGTGCCTTGTACCATGTACTTGTATGTAAAAAGTATCCTGTTTTCTTTGTATTACTTCCCTTGTGTGAATCACTTGGTGATTCTGCAAGTACCCCTGCTTTCCTATTTCAAACCAACCATACTGGGCATGATGGCACATCCATTCCAGTGTGGTCAGTTTTCTGGTGCTGGGAGCCAAGTCTGCCTGTCCAACAATGATCAGACTTGTGCTGACATGCCCTCTTGCACAGACATTCACTGGGAGGATCAGTGTACTGTTTTTCCTCCACCTCTCTAAGCCCCTTATGCAGCTGAGAACTGAGAGATGTTTTGCCTTTCATTTCTATTTTAAACTGATTGGGTTGTTTTACAAGGTTAGAGTTCACATATTCTTTAAAGCTTATTTTAGATTTTAGTGATTGTGTTTACATATGCATTAAACTTCTCTCAAGGTGGGAGGGACAGACCGATGTTTTGTGTGCATAAATAGATTTACAAAAGTATTTGGATAATTAATGGAATAAGAAGAGTTAGTCTCATTCCATTGTATCTCTGCTCCGCAGTGGCTAAATCAGCTGTTGTAGAAGATGTTTGGTCTTTTAAAAGTAATTTACATAAAACTGTGTAAAAATTAACAAAAAAACTTACATTTATATATTATTCAACCTATGCTAAATTAAAGTACTGTGGATCAAAAGTGTGCTTATATCATTTATTTCCCAGCACTTTTTATAGCACTGACACATTACACAGCATTCTAAAGTGTACATAGACCCTTTTACAACAGACCAAAAGACCTTACAATCTTGTGTCCTTGCCACACGTATTCTATAGTTTGGGAACAAGCTGATTAAACTGACAGCATATTTTTGCATGGTAGGAAGAAACTGAAGCACATGGAAAAAACCCACAAACAAGGGAGAGAAAGAAAACTACTAACCACTTAGGCAACATTGCTAATTATTGTATCTTTAATACTTTAGCCTACAGCTTCAAAATGGAGGCTGCAAAGCCCTCTGTTGAATTCTCAGTAAAGGTAGGAATGGGATGATGAAGCCAGCGACAACAAGAAACTCAGCATTTTAGCCAAGCTCACTACGGGTAACGGTCCTGTTGGATCAGGAGAGATCACTGCTTCCCCTCACCCCTCTAGACTTCAAGGCAGTAGGTAGGAACCAACCACCAAAACTGAGAAATATATCTGGATATTATTGTTCTTGATATATAAAATATATGTCTCTAACCTGATTTGTGAGCTGTTGGTAGGTGTAACTTTTTCTTTAATTTCACTACTGCAACCCCCCTATTCAATTAAGCTTGTGGGGAGCAAGATGTTTTTGAATATCTTTCCTACTCTCAGTGAATCTTTGTAAATCTAATCCTGTCAGTAAAATACATCTATTTTTGATAGTTAAATTTGCTTAAAACTATTTGTTAGAAACTACACAAACAAGTCTGCATGCTGTACCAACTATTTTTATCATAGAGAATTCCTTTGCTGATGAGAGTAATAAAAAAATCTTAAGTTACTGGACATTTAACTACATAAAAAAAGATAATTTAGTGTTCATTTTACAAACTTGTACTGTAAACCAATTAAAACAAATATGCTGGTTTTATATTGACAGAATTATTGCTTTCTGGTTTGGCCCCGAGCAAATAGTATTCTGTTGGGACGATTCAGAATGAATCTGTATTAAATCAAGGTTTATGTTTGTCTAAATTTTGTGTTTCTTTACCAATAGTCACACGTGAGGAAAAGCAATAACATACAAAACCAACTTGATTATGACCACAGCGCAAACTTACCGTAACCACATACCTAGCTAACAGTTCCAATTAGACTAACATTTCATATTTTTCTTTAGCCAGAGAATACACATATATATTTGCTATTAACTTTCAATTCAAATAAAATAGAGGGTCCATCTGGAAGGAACATCATTAAGCAAACTATTCTGATGAGTGTAGGGGGCTGACCCGGGATCTCAGGGGGTCCCTGGAGCTGAGATGACTGACAGTTGCAAAGACAGGTGTAAGAGGTAATGGCAGGTGATTGAACCTACTGAAATTGTCTCAAATAAGTGCAGGTCCTGGATTCCATAAATTCTGTATATTAAATACGATTTACACTTTTTGCAAAACAGGTAAAAAAAACCTTGAACTAGGCAGTGACGCTTCATAGTGAAGGAGACTCTTCTACTTTACATTTCTTCTAGCAGCTGTCTAGAATGTGGTCCTATTTAGTTTAAAATGATGCAATTCCTGTCCCATTTTCAATTAATTGAAGTTTTCAAGGAACAAAATAGATGATAAGCAGAAAGCTGCAAAGCTCCAGCAGCTCAGGAGCGCCTCATCAGGTGATAACATAGTATAGAGAAGCCCCCTCTTCAACTAAAGGAATTTTCTATACTTTTACCCAAATAAGAAAAATGTGAAATGTGGAAATTAATATAAATCGTGCATTCTTTTATGCATTAAGGCCTTCAATCTGACATATTTCCTTGATGTTCAATTTCTTTTACATTTCCAGAAATATTTATAGCAGGCATTGCCTTCACTTATATCATTCTTTTGTAGACATTAAAGGGTTTTTTTTAAAGTTAAAATCACTGAGATCATACTAACTATTTCTATATACAGTATTCCCAACGGTATATGGACCAGGAGACAAAGAATGTCCCTGTTGTTTCTGATCTGTCTGAGATTCAGTTTGTTCTATCAGTTATAACTGGTGTTCTACAAGCACCATTCTGTAAAAGTGGATTATCTATAGTCTAACAAGAAATGTCAACAACAGTGTACAATACAGTCTGCAATAAATGGCAACCCACCATGTTACTATACGAAGGGTCATAAAACAACTTAGGAGGGGTGAAGGTAATTCTCTGTACTCCTGTTTTTAGTTTGACTTGGAAATGTCTCTAGACACTGCAGAAACCATGTCTGAATGCCATGATTTACATGCTGATGGTAATGTTTTACATGGGAGAGTTGTGCTTTAGGGGTTTATTTACTAAAGATGGTTCACTCAGAATCTCGAACAAGCTGAGGTTAGAAGCTGATTGGCTACCATGCACAGGTGCATGAGATTCTGAGTGAACCAGGTTTGGTAAATCTACCCCTTAATGTCGTGTCACTATGAAAAATGTTAAGCAGTTCCCCCTAATGTTTTTGATGTGCCACCACTACTGCTTCTTTTGCTAATTGTATACATTGGAGCAAATGTGTAGAGCAAACCCAATGGGAAACAAGTTAAATTCCCAAAATGGCATTTGCAGTTGAAGAGTAGATAACATCCTTGAAGAACAGAAACACTTACCTTTAACACTATATAGCATTAAAGCATTACAACACTTCTGCTGAAAAAAACTACCCAGTAAATTATATACATTGCAAAAATTTTAGCAAAGTTTATTGCAGATCAATAACTTTTTCTAGTCTGAAGATGGTTATTTTTTTTACTAGGTCCTTTCTCTAACTGGCTGAAAGCAAGGGAGGGTCTACCATACATATCAGCACCTGCACTACCACAGCACTGGATGCATTCCTTTATCCATTGTAAATCTTGGAAGTATATAAGGAAATGCATCTTCCAAATCTTGGTGGACTTACAGGAAAAGCAATTAGCCAATCACTGGAGCTACAGTTAGATTTCAGGAGCCCTACTGTATACACAAAAGCCAAAACACCAATTGGGCCTGGTTATTGGATGTTCAGACTCCAAGCCCTGCATTGTGAGGAGGCAGAGGGAGTAATACATATTAATCCATACCTAGAATGAACACACATTTTTGTGGGCGGAGGTGGTAAATCAAATGGGGGAAGTGAACAAAGTTAAGTAAATGCTCTTAAAACCCTCTACAGTAAAGGGAACCTTCCTGTGGGATCCCAGGAAAATGTTCTGCTGCAATGTTCTGGATGATATTCCTATTAGGTTTGGGATCTCAGGGGAGAGCTGAGTGATAGTACCAGCACCATGGAAAACAGGCCACTAATTAGGGTCTTAGGTAAGTTCTTTTTTTTAACCATTGTTCTTACATTGGGAATGGGGGGCTAGTAAATATTTTCATGAAAGATCTGCTTAAGAAAAGGCTGCAGTCTTGGGACTGAAGGTTGCTGTGACAGCCTTGGGCTGACCCTTGTAAATGAGTTCACTAATTCACAACGTGCATTTGATCAGAGCCTGTTGGGGGAGAGATCCACTTTACCCATAACATGCAATGCCATAAAACTGAGTAGGGTGACATTTAGTTAAGTACAGACTCTTCATTTACTTCAAGTATTTATTTCTGTTCAGTTAAACACAGAGAAAGTCAATATATGTTTGCTGTGGAAACAAGCTCATTACTTTCAGTGAAGCATGAAATTTCTCTGTAAAACTCCTCAAACATTAGTAGATATCTGTCCACAGTAATGCTTAACTTGGTTTTGATTTTGAAATTAATTGATTAAATTGCTGTTTATTTACACCAGGTAGGCAAAATCTGAAAACTGATTGTTTAAAAAATATTTCCAGCTAGAATTTCAGCTCTTTTAATGGAGTTGCTGCCTTCTGGTGTAAATTTATTCCCAGAATGTGTGATTAAAAGTGTAAGATGGGTGTTTAAAGCAAGATGTCTTCTGATTCACTGGATGGTTGATTCTCAAAATGACAAACTGATAAAGAGATATGCAGGCCAATGCATATAATGCATATCTGGAAAATACAGAAAAATATAAAAAATGATTTGTTCATGTACTTAACATTTTCTATAGTCTTTTGGTATAAGGATGTTATCAATACAAAAGCCAAAACCTAAAACAGAAATACACTTTCTTAGTCAGTGTTAACTATTTTTAATCCTCATGCTGCCCAGCATTAGTAAATAGATTGGAAGGTATATTAAATTTACTTGTTTCACACTTTTTAAAAAAATATTTATTCAGCTGATTCCTGGTTTCTGGCCAAAATGATGTCATACATCCCAGGAGTCTTCAAGGGCATTTTTTTCTTTCATCTGGAGGATGTTTTTTCTCAGTTAAGCACACCCTCCTGCCTGCATACCTCAGCTAAAGACAGATGGATTCCAGGAAGTAAATGCTGGATGAATCCTCTGCCATCACTCAAGATAGCCATAGCTAGAAATGCTAGGGGGTGTTTTTTAAAGTGATTTCTCAACAAAATAAAGCATGGAGACATGGATGGGTGAATTTGCTCTGAATATCAAAGTTCAGTTAAATGGTGCCTTCAGTTCATGGTGCTCAGATATAGTTTATTTCTACTGTAAAGTATTCCTCTTCTGAGAAAAATGAGGTGGCAACCATTGCTGGCCTCTTACTGAAATTGATAATTGCTATTTCTGGTATTACTACTCAATACTTTCAGAGTCACTAACCTAGATTAGGTATGCAACTAATGAAGCCAGAATGAAGTCAAACCCTTCTGACAAAAAGCTATACCTCGAGGCTACTAGAATTTCCAAAATAAAACTTTATGAACCTGTCTTAGTACAAATTTCCTTTAAAGTTTGTCAGTCTGCTTAGGAAACCTGTGTAGAAAATTAAAGGTAGAAAATGGTAGATTGCCAATCTTTAGCTGCACAAAAACTAGTTGCCTGGATGTTATTTTGTTTGCCAACCATCTTTGACTTGGAATAAGTATGTATATGAGGACTATGCTTTGCTTCCTACTTATTTTAGGTAAGTGTTTCAGAATAAACTGAACCCAAAAGTTCCTCATGATAGACAAGCAAATATAATTTTCAGAATGAAGTCAGCAAATGCAGATCATTTTCTCTTGTGATGTTTCCTTTAAAGCCACATACCAAAGGTATCGTAAAAATCAAATAGAAAATGGTTAAAGGTGATATCCGAACTAAATAAAAATGTACAATCATTCTGAGAGCTCTCCACAGTTATATGAAGAATTTGCTTTTCCGTAGACCCTACCCATTTTCTTGGGAGCAAAACCCAATTTCACATTTTCCCTACAGCTCCATCTGCTGTTTAAATGTTATATTGTTATACCAGCCAGTTTAGTTGATATCAGTAAACACAAAGTACAGTCATAAAGTGCAAAGTACAATAACTCATACGGTATTCTACACTATGAAATCACCAATACGGCCATATAAGTGTCTACGCCTGTGTGAGTGTTATAATTGAGGTTTCAGAATTTAGTTTACCAAGGAAGTGGGATCAAGATCAGACTCACAGTTATTTACAAGGAATCTGTGGTTGGGGGAAATCCCTTTATGTCACTTTACTGGCTTGTTAGATGGAGCTATAAGCAGATAACACTTGTAAACCACAATATATGTAAGCAATGCACCACAAAGCTTCTAGGACTGTGAGCATACAACATAAATAGCAATCTTTAAATTTACATTCCCCAAACATGTAAACATAGCCTTCCCTTTATAATCAACTCCTTTGTCTGTTTCAAATGCACTCTTTTTTCCACAAAGCATAAACTGAGATTTGTTACTGATATGCAAATTCAGACTTTTTTTCAAAAGTCAACAACAGGTTCTAATCTTTCGTTTAACCCTTCTAGCATACCACTTCTGCAATGAGCACTGATATATGACTGTCACAAGGAGGGAAGAGGAGTCTTTTATATGTGAGCTATGATTGACTGTTTCACCTTCTCTATGGTAGGAAGGGCAAGATAGTGACACCCAAGAAGCGGAATGGCTAGGTCTCTGGAGTCAAAATGTTTCACTTGTGAGTTGTTTATAAATTGAATAGGTCATATTTTGCTGTAGGTTCTGTAAACATTAGCAAAGACGATGGGTACTTAAAGCGGAGCTCCACCCAAAAGGGGAAGTTCTGCTTTAAGGACTGCTCCCCTGCTCCCCATTAAGGATTGTCACATTTGGAGAGCATGGGGGCGGGAGCGGGTACCCGAATTTGACAGGTACCCACTCCCACTTCTGGTCCGATCACCTAGGGGATCGGAAGCGGAAGGTGTCCTCCCTCCCTCCCTGTAGTCTTTTGGGACACGTGACAGGTCCCAGAAGACTACAGGACCATTCACGAAGCGCAGAGCTACTTGCGCATGCACAGTGGGTACCTGGCTGTGAAGCCTCAAGCTATCACAGCCAGGTGCCCACACTGAAGATGCCGGCCTCCCGGAATACAGGACGGCCGGTGAATCAAGATGCGGGGGACACACCACGGGACTGAGGGACAGGTAAATGGAGTTTTTTGAAAGTCAGCAGCTACAGTTTTTGTAGCTGCTGACTTTTATTTTTTGATAGGTCGAGTGGAACTCCTCTTTAAGGGATCCATCTATAAAAACTGATGAAAAGGAATTTGGAGTAAAAATGGAGCAATATCAGTAATTTAGTATCCGTAATCAGTTTTCCATTTACCTGTAGAGGCAAAGCATACATTTATATGGCACTTTCTGTCAGTTCGGAAACTGTACTGTACCGTCAATTTACGCAGCGCTTTACATACATATATATATATAAATTTATGTCCAGAGCTTATATACACTCAATAGAAACTTTACTAAAATTTAGAAAGTTTGGAAGGAGAATCATTGGATGCACAATTTACAGGTGAAACAAAGTCTCTGTGTCCAGCTTAAAAATCTACAGCTGTTAGATTTTCATTCTGATCAACTATAGATCTGCCATTAGAGTCAATAGAGTCAGATTTACATGTAATTATTCATCGATAGCTTACGATAGACAGGATTTTCATAAACTAGAATATTGAATCATGTTGCCAACCATGACCACTGCAGAATTCAAGCATTTTTATACTTCTGTGAGTAGAAGAGCCCAATTGCGTGAGATTTCCCAGGGTACCTGTGCCCAGGATTCATTGCAATACCATTGCAGATGTAATTGTTCATAAAAGGCTTGCTTAATCAAGAAAACTATTTAAACTGCAAAAGCATGCCAAAATCTGATTGGTAGCTCTGTGAAATCTCTTAATACTGGCATTTTGTTTTCCAATGTGTATGAGGCAGCAGGGAGGGTATTCTAACATCACCAGCATAAACATTACAGGATCACCAGATTAAAAGCCAAATGAAGTGTAGTGGATGGGAGCACTACAGAGATGTCTCAGCAAGAAGACTGAACTCTCTTTAACAGATGGAAGAAAATAAACCTAATGAATCTAAAGATATTCTAGATAAAGGCACACTGATTAGCTCACTGAAATATGTAAACATTTTAAAGATTTAGGCCTCATCCTATCTTTAACATCTTCAACAAATGTACATTTGTATTAACTAAGACTCCACTTTAACTTAACTTATGTTCTTTGTGTAGAATTTACGAATGTGGTGCTTTTAATTCTACGGAAATATTGAAAGTAAAGTGGATCATGAAAATAAAGAGCAACACGGAGCCTTTGGCATTAATCTCACACTTTGTAGAGAATACTTAAATCTCATGTTTACCCAGCTGTATGAAAAGATCCTTACAGCTTGGAGCTTCACATCACCATTTCAGTGGACCTGGGAGTATCATGCCTTTTGTGTATAATCATATTATTGCCCATAAATTTACCTCTCATAATGCTTCATACAGATAAGCAAGTCAAGTGAATGAGCAATTAGTTGACTAACCATAGAAGGCCCATTTACTACTAATATTTGAAAAGTAGGGTTTTGTCTGATGAAGCATGTAATGTGCCAATGCTATGATTTGTCAGGTCTTAATTAGCCAGACAAATGTGAACTGCATTATGTAGCTTTCACTTCAAATTCTTGCCAAGCAGAAAAGTAGAGACAAACAATTAAGAAAATCAGAAAGCCAACCGTGTAATACAGTCTGTCATTCCATATTTGCTGTAGCCTGGCATATTCACACTAGCTTTTAAGACCATCCTAGATTATGAAATTGTAATTTGCACTATATGCAATCATGTTTCATTATGGGGCTTATGTGGCGTAATTGCTGTCCATGACGCATATTTCTCTGTGCTTCTGTTTTGTAAAAATGTATCAACAGTTTTCTCTGTGCATAGCCTAAATAGACAATACATCTCATCACAAACTAATTACAATTAAATATGCTAAAGTTTCAGAAGTGGGTTAGTGGAGAGAGTTTTTTTTACACACAACGTATTTCCTGTCTGTTAGTCTTGTCTGATGCAGGAATTATTATTATACTTTGTGTGAATCAATAGATCACTAGTTCTATGGGTCTATATGATCTAAACAGGAAAAAGAAACTAATTGAATATCTATCACAACATGACAAAAATGGAAAATCCACTTCACTTACTACTGTATTGGAAAAAAATAAACAAATAAAAGCATTAATATACATAATGTAAAATAAGTGGAAAACCTAGCCAGCCACAGATGGTTCGATTATCGGCTGGTTCAGAAGGGACCAGCTAAGATTCGAAACATCTATGGGCATGCTAGTTGTACCCAATTTGATTGTTGCACGAGTTGGGTATAACCAGCCTGTCGGATTTTACATATGATTATTGATATCACTGTGTTCTTCCAGCAGAAATGGAACCCCGTACCCCCCTGTGCCCCCCCTTCCCCGACGGGAGAACACAATAGCTACATAGGAAGAATGGATGGCCAAATTGCATGAACAATGGCCAGCTTAACCCTAGGAATGAAATATTCTGCCTAAAAATATATCCTTCCATACTATTATAAGCATTATATGCATGGTTCAACACCTACTCTCCATTAGACTAAAATTGCTGTAATGATAGACCCTCATCTGCTAAGGGTCTTTAAAATATTGCCCCAAACCCTGTCCCTTTTGGAAAATAAGGGGTTGATATCCTACAACTAGAGCGTTCAAAATCTGGTGTAGTTCTGAATAGAAACCTATCAGCTTCCAGGTTTTATTGTCAAACCTTAATTGAACAAACTGAAGTTAGAAGCTGATTGTCTACCAATAAACAGCTACACCAGATTCTCAGTGCTCCAGTTTTAGTAAATCTCCCCCATTTGTGCTGCAGCACAATGATAAGACCATTCCTATGCTTCAGCTCCTGTAAGTAAGCACCCACCGTTAGACTAACTGCACTCTACAATGCAAGAAACCTAAATTGCATTCCTAGCCCTCTGCATCTTAGTCTGGTTCCTAGTGTGCAAAAGAATATCAAAAGATAATATAAGGACAAATTAATGTAGTTAAAACAGCATATTAAATATTCATGTCATGATGTAATCATTTATACACAACTGGATTGTGTTGTGTTTTGTTATAATTGCTTAGACTTTAAAAATATAGGCATTATAATATGACATTGTAGTACTATTTAACGACTGAGTTATATCAGAGTTTGTATTACCTTACAAAATTGAAAATTACATATATCACCAAATCATGTAATCAATTGACAGAAGACAATTATATTTATGTTTTCACTTAATTTTTTCAAACATAGTCCTAAATGTCATAGAAAGAAAGTATTACTAATGGAAAGGATGCGTCCCAGCTGTCATTTTGTATACAGCACATAGACAAACCAACCCCCATCACATCATTTACCTGACAGCACTCATGCTGGTTAGTTCAACCCCTGTGACAATGAGTAAATGGCTTGGCACAGGAGGGGACTATAACATGGTTTTTGAAATGAGTGACCTTGGCAACTAGATAGTACACTAATTTGACAGTCAGTAGTTAGTTGATCTGGTAGAGCAGTGTTGTTGCCCATATGGTGGACCAGGAGCAAGATCGCTCCCAATAAAAAGAAACCCACTTAGAATACTGATACAAAACGCACCTAGTAACAATTGAGGGTTTTAAAGGACTACTTTGTTGCTCCATACAATAAATATCATGTAAATTACATTAATTACATGACAATGTTTCTCTGCTCCTCCTACAGAGGCAAAATGAAGATGCTATTCTCACTTAGTGGGACATTCTATATAGTTATTCTTTTTTACATCAAGAAGAATCCACTCGGAGTGACAAACACCATCATTTAAAACTCCCAATTGGAATCCAGCTAACTTATAGTTTACGAATTGATTCACCATCTTATCCACTCCACACAATTGAATACTAGAGGGATCTGGTATAAAACACAGCTTGAAATGTAAAAGTTAACTGAAGAAAAGGCCTGGAGTAAAACCATAATCATGAATAAATAATTTGCTATGCAAGGAAACAATTATCTTGCAAATGTTCCTCCACATTGTTCTCCAGGTTTCTGCCCTCTCCTAAGATGATGGAGCCCCCTTACATTATACAATAGAATCTACAAACAAGCCTACCCTTAAAATAGGGAATTAGGGGATCCTCTGCATGCACATTTTAGATACACAAGTATCCAGTAAACCAGCAAAATTTCAACACAGCAGACTGAAAACTCTCCCCCAGCCTACAATGCCTTCTCCTTCTTTTTCTCCAAATGTCCTTATCAGCATGTCCCTCAGAAGTCCTGGAAAATATGCAACCTGTCAAAATATGGAATCTAAAGATGCCAAGGATGATGTCCATCTCATTCAACATCTGGTGCTGGGATTTTCAGCAGAAAATGTGTAATAGGAAGGGGACAAAGATAGAGGCAAAATAAAAATATTACACAACAATTTTGCACTTTTTGAGTGACATGTAGCACACATGGAGTGCAGTTAACAGAAACATTCTGGGCATTTTGGCTACCTATTTTTTTTATTTTTTTTTACGTCAAGTTCTGATTTAAAATCTATGGTGTTTTAACAGTTTGCCATTGTTGCCCCATAAAAAACAGTCAAATCAGCATTTTCCTGGCAGTCATATTGTTCCACATAAAATGCTGCATAAGTATAAGTATATTTGATGGACATGAATAGGTTTAGTTTAGAGGCCAGCTTGGATCCCCTGCTTGTTATATAAGACATCAATATATTTTGTATCAGGCCAAAACAATCTTTACCTAGCCACAAGGCTTTTAAAATATAGATAAATGAATACATGTGAAAAATAAATGCTTAGCAAACAAAAAAAGTAAACTGCTTTATAAAGAACATTGCTTTCCATCTAACACGTTGCACTCATTCATAAATGGGAATGATTTTTACTACTTATTTGGATTTTCCTTATTTACTCATACTTCTCTAAACAAACTATTAAAATGTCTCCATAGCCAAACATTGAAATTTGCAATGATATAATCTCATAAAATATCATTTAAAATGAAAGACACTTAGGTGTGACAAACACTCACTTTGTAGTTACCAAAAGTTCAAGAATTTCCACAGGGGAATAATCCATCAAATTACATTTTAATAGCTATTTGGAAATAATAAGTTGGCATATGCAGTTCTTAGAAGAGGGCATTAGTGTCACTAGCAGTTTTAAAAAGAGAATAGATGAAAGTCCCTGAGCAAAAGAAGCTACCGTACATATTGGAAAAAAAAAAAAATACAGCAGGCAGTTTTTAAAGAATGCGGCCTGATAACCAGTCATATTGCAGCTAACATTGTAAAACTAGAAAAAGTCACAAGCGTCTTACTGGTTGCTTGAAACACTAGTCATTTTCTTTTTATTTATCATCCACGAAAATGACCATAGATACGTTTATTTAGTAAAGATTCTGTAAATGTTCTTTAAATATTCTGTTAATAAGAACACCATCAAAGCAGTCAATGTATAACAGATATCACTGACAGCAGATACAGTGAGTCATATTGGAATAATTTTCCAGCATTTGGAAATAATTTTCTGCAGGCACACAGGGCAGTTAAGATATCTGCTGCTGTTCAAAGCACAATTGATTAAAAGGGATGGCCAATTACCTTAAATTAGTTTTTTGAAACAATCAAAATTTGTTCACCTGTTGTTCATTTACATACAATCAGTTCATAAAGAATATTCATTGAATATTCAAAGAAAATGTGTTGACTTTCCAAAAATCATTTTGCTTTATGGCCAGCCTTTGCCTAATACCTAAGTTTACATTTGCTTTACAAGTGGCCTCCACCAGCAATTTATTGAAAATTTTCTGTAATTTTTTTTAACCTCACACTTGAAGAAGAACTACAGCTTTCAAAAAAAGGCTGTCAATGGTGTTATAACATTTACCTGTAGCTGCTGGATGCTAAGCAATACTCAGCATTGTCTGAATGAAAGTACTCAGTAAAGTATAGACTCAGAAAGTATAGACTTTTATAGAGTTAAGTACTGAAGCATAAGCAATTCACAAGGAACAGAAGCTAGAAGTAACATTTCAGCTGTTTTCACAGTGGGATATCCTGTGAAGGACACCGTGAAGGTAAATAAATTGCATGTCACATTTGCCTCCCACAATGCTTTAGACTTATGCTTCTTGGAATTCTTTATTTTATTATTCCATTTGTGAATGTGAAAGAAAGCTATGAAAATGAATGCTAAAGAGCATTCCAAAGAAGTATGCATAAAAGAAAAAGGGGACAGAACAACAGCTGATGGTTTGAATGTCTCAGGGAGCTCAGTTAGATCAATTACTAGCATGTGCAAGCTGGCTCAAACCACCCATAGCCATCTCAAAATTCTGGAAGACTTTGAGAACAGACACAGAAAGCTCATTCCTTGAGTTCATAACTGGAATAAAGATGCAGTAGTTACACATATTGGGGGAACTGCATATCGCTCATTTGTATTTCACGGTACAAAATTTTAAAAAAGCATGTAAGTAAACTCTATGGAGGTCAAGGTAGGGCTATTTGGCCAAAGCTTCAGGTGATATGTGGTGGGCAATGTTGCTTACCCCTCAAATAATATCTTACCTACAATGAAGGTTAAGGTATACTAAAGCTGGCCATCGATGGATCAAAATGTAGCTGGTTCAGCAGGGCCTGGTCATATTTCAATTTATATCTGGCAGCTTCCAGTCGACAGAAGTCAATCTAACAACTGGCTTCTGTCAAATAGGAATGCTGGAAGATTTTTCTTCATCAGCATCTGCAGCCAATAGGCTGCAGACATTGACCTTAGTCCGATGTCTAAGCAGAGAGATTTCCTCTAGCCACTTCACTGGTGTGGATGGAGGAATCTGTTGATTTATTTTAACCAATTTATGGCCACCTTTTTTGTCAGCAGGGACCTGAAGGCAGGAACATATGCAAAGAGAATCTGTTGCGGTTTGATAAAAAAATTAAGATTGTGTCAAAGTTATTCTTTCAGCCATCTTCAATGGGGTTCACTAACAACATTGCTTGCACATGACTGAATGATGGAAGTCAACTGAGTTTTATTACATTGAATAAGCTCTGTGGAAAATCCCCTTGCAATGTGAAGACACTATTTGCCTTTAGTAAATCAACCCCAATGAGCCAAGCAGGAGGCTAAAGTAAGAACTGGACAGCTTAGAGACAAAAAGACATACTCTACAAAAAAGATTTTAGAAACTAGGATTCAATGGTAAATTGAAAACTATGGTGCATATGCATCATATGATTAACCTTGCCTTCCTGAGGATTTATCCCCCTTCCTGACCAGGCCATTTTTTGCTTTACAGAGCTGAGTTACTTTAACTGACAATTGCACGGTCATGCAATGCTGCACCCAAATGTAATTTACGTCTTTTTTTCCCACGAATTGAGCTTTCTTGTCGTGGTATTTGATCACCTGTCTGGTTTTTATTTTTTGTGCTATGAAAAAAAAAGTACATCAATTTTGAGAAAAAAAACAATATTTTTGACTTTTTTGCCATTAACCTCTTCACGCGGGCTGCACACAAATGTGCGGCCTCCCAGCATCTGGGCCTAGACACCGAGCGGCCGCACATTTGCGTGCAATTAACAAAAAACATATGGCTGAGAGGGTGCACCCTGCGCGCTCACAGCACACATGTCCGGTACTCACGGAAAGGTCCCGGTCTGTGTTTTCGATCGGGACCTTTCCCGATCATGTGACCGCTGTGATGACGCGCCACGGCAGTCATATGATCCCTAAACCCCGCCCGTCCCACCTCCCGGCTTCTGAAACTCTTAAAGGGCTGGGAGGCGCCAGCGGGAAGGGGTTCAACATGTTCGGTAAAAAAAATGTAAAATTCAAATTTAGTCCAAAATGTATTCTGCTACATGTCTTTTCTAAGAAAAAAAATCCCAATATGTGTAAATTAATTGGTTTACGTGAAAGTTATAGCATTTACAAATGGCAGTAGATATACTGGGATTTATTTTTTATTTTTACTAGTAATGGCGGCGGTCAGCGACTTATAGCGGGACTTCAGGACTGCGGCAGGCATTCTGACACTGGGGGGAACTGACTTTGTGTCATTGACATCCCCAGTGACACAGTGATCAGTGCTAAAAAAAAAAAGGACTGACACTGTACTAATGGCAATGGGCATGAAGGGGTTAACATGAGGGGCGATCAAAGGGTTAACTGTATGTTGTTTTACATAGTGCTGTGTCCGTGTGCTTCACTGTGCACAGCCATCCAAAGCAGTGGGCACGAGTTGACAGGCAGGAGAACTGTTTCATTTACAGACAATTCTCTTCCCTGTTGGAGATGCTCGGCAATCATTGGGCACCGGCGAGTTATCACTGACTGGGATCCGGTGCTTGACAGCCAGGGCCACGAATGGCGGCGCGGGTAGGACGTGCAAGCCCTACCCGGACATACAAAATCACCTATATATATGTGATTTTGCACTCCCGTGCCACCCTGTAGCAGTATATCTGCTCTAGGGAGGTCGGGAAGCTGTTAAGCTGGTGTAACTCTGCCTGCAGGAACAGAGCAAAACAAAATAAAAATGTGCAAAATAATACTGATAAATACTGACCCAAGAAATATACTACTTCATTCTGGAAAAGGTGGCCCTGTTAAACATGGGAGGATTAAATACTAATGTAAACAGCTATTTCACATTTTGTATTTTTTTATTTTTTATCAACCAAAACTGTATGACATATTTCAAACATGTAATTTTAAAGTCCAATGATCCACTGTAGAATTATATGAGATAACAAAATTTAATTGTAGGACTTGCTATGTGGTAAAACAAAAAATGTTGAACATGGGGAAGAATTTGCAATGCACCTTATGAAGTTTAATCTGATGAACCCTTTGCTTTAGCAAAACCTCTTTCTACATCTCTACCTCTCTATCTCTACCTCTTTCTACATGTTATGCATTGACAATTTAGGTTTTAGAATCCCGGTTGTATGGCAAGGAAGAATTACCAAATTAAGTTATTGGAAAGATTATTTGGTTGGTAAATTTAGATGTATTATATAATCGTATTGTCTTCAAACTGGGACAAAGAGAGCCTATTTTCTATAGCAGTCCTTACATCTTATTATGCTAAATAATGAAAACTGCAAACAATTAAGGTTCAATTACCGAAAGACAAATTGCAGCTATTTTCCGCTTAAAAAACTCCACTAAATACCTTTTTTAGAGTTGAAAACAATGGAAATAAAGGAGAGGTTAGATTAATTGCAAGATTCTCAAATTCTGTCCTGTGATTATGAAAATGTTGTCAGGGTAGAAGTGGTTCAAGCCATGAAATCATGATAATCAGTTCTTGGAAGCAACTTCAAGTGCACATGCATCTTGGTGCACTGAGCTGAAAGATACATTGAGACTAAGGGAATCAGGGAATCAAAGCAGTTTTCCATTATTCAACCAGTTTTCAGAAAGATTAGGTATGAAGGCCAATCCGCACCATGTGCATTGGGCTGCTTTGAGCAGCCTTGCGCAGTGCAGTCCCAATGTATGGACAAGGCAAATGTCCTAATAGTTGACATCACATCACTGTGTTACAGTATTTTGCACTGAAAAAGAAGTAGGACATGCAGCGCTTTTTGTTGCATGTAGCAAAGCACTACACCACATCGCAACAAGTTGTGGTAAATAAATATAAATTTAATGTTAGTTTGAATAAAGTTGAACAAAAAAAATAAATAAATAAAATGTAAACAGTCTGATGTGCCATAATCAAAACATCAACATTGTGTCCTCCATAGCACACACCAGCAACTGCGATACAATGCTTATCAAGATGGTTGGAACTTTGTGCCCTGTCATCCATTGTTCTCTATAATGCATATTTACACTTTCAGTGATGTGCTAATCAAGTGAAAAAATCATATTAAATCAGTCTAAAAAAAACCCCATAAGCCCTCATGTATGGATATAAGGCTAGGCTTAAAATGAATGGATATTGGTATGAAATGCAACCAATCTGGGAATCGTTCAGGTCCACCATGCACTTGTGTGCACTGAAGATGGTTGTTCTGTGATGAATCCCTTTTGACCATATAGAATGTAATGGACCATGAATCTACGCTCATGTAAGGTCCAGGAAATATTTTTGTAAATGACTATGGGCGTTAAGTAATGTAGTAATTACACTTTGTTTGGTGCTGTCCTTTCCCAGATACAGTACTCTGGAATGCCTGCTGTAACTTATAGGTACCGTTAGTCACATGGCATCCCTGTGCATTCCTTGAATTAGAATAGTTGGTTCTACAGCCTTCAATTTACATAATGCACATGGACTATAAAAACAGAGTCCTGTTTTGCTTGAAGGAGAACTTGCATAGGCATGAAAAAAGCAAAAGGAAACATTGGTCTCTATAAGGAAGTTCAAAGAGACTTGTCTGGTTTACATGAGGTCAGACACAAACACCTACATGGGCTTCTAAATATATATGTTTAACCATAGTGTACCTTACTTCTTAAAGGAACTATGTACTGAAAGATATATAGAGGCTGCCATGGCTGACCTTTTGTTCTGAAAATGCCAGCTGCCTGGCTGTCATGCATAAAAGTTACTGGGAGTGGATATTAATAAAAATCTCCTTAAGGGGGGATACATAATGCTATAAAAACCCTACAGAGGATCTACGTTTTCCCCACTCTCCCCAATGCTGATAAAAAAAGTTTTGGCTGAAGCTGTATTTAAATAAGCTAAGGAGTGTCCCAGTTCACATGTGTACTCATCATCAGCCTCATTCACTGTTTGTCTTCAAGTGGAAATAAAGGCTGGAAAAAAATTGTGAACAGGCAATGTATCTTCTTCAATAAAATACTCTTGCCTGCCTATTCTCAATCCCCTGCTAAATGTACATGGAGCTACACATGCACAGATGTGTGTTTATTTCCTGGAAAATGCCAGTGTGTCAGGATGAATGACTCCCGTAAATGTGCAGGAGTGAAGCCGTTCCATACTGGCCAATCAAGATGGCCAAAGACCAGCACCTGTTAGAAGCTAAGGAGAAGATGCTGGTGCTCATGAGGAACCTCATGAGCGTCAGACCATTGGAGATCGGGTGAGTCTCCCTGACTTTAAATAATCACATCACCTTGTTGTTCCACAGCCGCTTCCAGAAATTACAGTTGAGGAGAAATATAGAGGAATTTTAATGGGAGGGATTTCAGTCAAACAGTTGTGTGAGTGCAGTGAACGTTTGGTTGTTCCAGGAGAACATGCATTCATATATCTTGCCAGGTAACATTTTTACTGACCAGGGCAGATGGCAACCTTAACTATACAAATCTGAAAAAGTCTAACGAGGGAAAAATAATTGTGTAGTGTATAGATACTGTACTTGCATCTCTAACTAGAAAAAAGACAGTCAGTGTCCGATTGTTTGCTATGATCTATATAACCTACAAAGAAGGTTTTGTATTGCGTTTTTATTAAAATATTTACAAGAACCAAGACCACAACTTCATAATGCACAGTGTGTGAGTGTTTTGTGTGATTAGGAAGTCTGAAACTGCTGTTAAAATTTGATAAGTGTTTTCACAAATCATTACCATGCTTGTCGTACTCCTGGCACAACTGCATATCACAATATAACAACTCAATTCAAAGACATATTTATTCTTGGTAATTTCTATCTGTTTTTTTTCTAACTTACATTGCTTCTGTCAAAGGTATTCATCAAACATATGTTAACTGCCTTTGAAAGAATGATCGTTGTAGGAAATGTATGGTTGCTATCCCAACATATCACACCTGCGATGTTTAGAGCAACACATTTCTGGTGACCCCACACTGATTAAACTCATCTGCTATAGAGATATACAGTATATCCAGCAGAGAAAGAACGTATGAGAATAGAGATCAGGGATAAGTATGTGTGGGAATCACTGTCTGCTTCAAGCTAGTTGCCTTCAACATCATGCTTAGCAATATTTTTACCAGTCAAATATATTTCGGGACAGTTGGGTGCTGATTTACTAAAGTAATCATTTTTACATATTTCTTTTAGTCTGAAGTTTGTAATTCACGCCCCTTATGATTTACATCACTTTTTAGTATGTTGGGGCTTTATAACTACAAGATCATGATTATATCCTGTTTATGTGTCAAGCAAGGATATTGAGTGTATAAAGTACTGGTGCTGAGAACCAAAAAAAATGCCAAAAATGTTTCCAAAGTGATTCCTGGCTCCTAACCTTAAAGTTATCCTTAATACAGTAGTAAACTCTTCAAACAATAGCTGGACCCCCTGCAGATCAATTCTATAATGTGCTAGCATGCACCTCATACTAGCACTTTATGACAGACTTACCTTTTAAATGGAGCCCTCCAGCAGCATGTTGTCACCATCGCAGGCACTCCTCGCTCAGTGCCGGTTCACATATATGCGGATAGGATGCAGTTTGAACCGCATCCAATCTGCATGACATGTAAAAAACATTGCTTCCTATGATGCCTGTTCACATATGTCTGGTGCACTGGCGATGTGGATTCAGTGTGGTTTGAAACAGAGTCATATATGATTTCTGAGCAGTGCTGTCCAGTTCAAGTGCAGATTACAGGCTATTGATTTCTTTGGAAACCGTTTCTAAACCGCATATGTGTGAGCAGGATAATTCTGAAAGCTAATCCTGTTCTGAAACTGATATAAACCTGACATGAACCGCTGAACAACTATTGTGTCAATTAGCTGTGAAACCTGAGCTTCAATCAACACCGCACATGTGTGAATCAGCTCTTAGTCTTCCTTTCGGGTTTGCGCTCTCTGGCTGTTCAAATGGGCAGGCCACAATGACATCACTCCAGCGCATGCACAGGGGAGTCATGAACATGGCGCTGCATTGACCCCACACTTAGTGAAGTCTGTAGCTGATGTGAATATCTCCTAAACAGTGCACATTTAGAAAATACATACTGTGCCTACAGCTAAGCCCGATTTTAAGCTTACCTGTAGGTACAGGTTTATAAAAAGAGTTTACTACCACTTTAAAGCTGATATAAAAGGCAGATATACAAGGCAGAAATTAATGCAGCCCTTGTATTTATTTATACAAAATCAAATGGATTTTATTTTAAAAGCAAACAGTGTTAGTACCTGAATTAAACTTAGTATGAGTCTTTCGCAGTATACTGAACAGTTTGTTCAGTAGAACACAGCAGAAAATCAGCTGACAGCGGGCTAAAATCAGCAGTCAGCTGACATCACAGAACTGCTCCAGGTTCTGGAAGGATTCCAAAAATAATGTCATGATCCAACCAGATGCCTGATTGGCAGTTGGATCAGCCTCCCAGTGTGCCGCTGAGAGCCTGAGCCAGCAGCTCCCACCCCCACAACTGCCTGATGCTCCAGCAAGAGCTGGAGGGGCAGAGCAGAGAGCGGTGACTGACAATCATCATTGTCTGCTCAGAGATGACCGAGAACTGAGCAATCAATGGTTAAATGCTCACTCAGTTCTTGGAGCTGGTGGGGGACAGTTGCATCACGGAGGTGAATATAGATGTTTGTTTTTTGTATTCCCACACCTTTTCCATTAACCTAAGCATAACCTCCTATAAATATGACCTAACCTTAACCTAACCATTAACATTAACCCATAAAATGACAGATGTAGTCTATTGGCTCCAATCTTTCACCACCAAAGTATATCAGCAAAGGCTACATAGCCGAATCCCTTGGCCTCAAATCCAACTCATTCAAATATAGTTATAACTTAGTTCCTCAGTCAGGCTAGGGCTATATGAAAAAAGGAATTTCTTGTTACTGAGAGAGTTAACCACTTGCGGTCAGTCATCTCATCAGCAATACAATTATTTCACTAAGTTAAAACCAACAAGAGGTCAATATTACCTGTGTAATCCTAGCCTAAGAGTCCATGGGATGATGAATAAAAGATCACTTATGGCCTTCAGCTCTGATGATGTACCCCAATTAAATTTCCAGGTCACTGGTCGAGTATAAATATTGGACTCCTACTTACTTATTTTCCTATTTAAGAGATGCTGTTATTGAAAATGGACTAAGCATATCATGTCCACGTCTTGAAATAATGCAGTGTATAAGACAAAAGTCTAACCTTTCCAATTCATTAGTCTTACCTAAAGACTCATGATTTCATACAGTTGCTAGGGATAGGACAACACTGGAAGACATTAGACTCTTGCTTGTCATACATTTTCCTCTCGAAAGCATTGCTGAGCTGCAGAGTCGTACTCTTTAACATTATACAGTGTTGTGATCAGAGGGTGTCAACTGTTATCTACAAGCACCGTTCACCTTTCTCTATTCCAGTTGCTGAGCTAGTGCCACTGTTGCTTTGCTTGTCAATTAATTATCTTTTAAGACTTAACAAAACACCCTGTTTATACACTGCACTCTTAATATATTCACTGTGATTAATTACACAAGTGTGATTCTTAAGGAGAGAATCATTACTCTCTATACTAGAGGGATTGGGCCATAATATTCTCCAGGGGAACATTTTCTGCATCTTACCTGTCTGTTACGTTCATCCATTATCCTCGTAATCTGAATCTTTTTTCTCCCCATAGTCCCCGTTTTTCTGTCTTCCCTCGTCCTTGAAGCAATGTATTTTTCCTTCCTCTATCCTTTTCACTTCTTTTTGTCAACACTTCTTTCACTTTCCTGTTACCCTTTTCAGTTCACAGATCCCGACATCCGTACCTGTTTGGATGAAATTGAAGAACAGTTTTAAGGATAAAGCAAGTAAAACATGAACACAATTATCACATGAAATCTATGCATTAATAAAATAAACAACAATCAATGATCTACAAAGGGCATCAACACCTGTTTTGGGAGCTATAGAGGCACTCTTATGAGTGATAACTAATACACATATGTGCAGAAAAGCTTCTTAAAATTTGCTGTTTTTATAGTTTTGCAATACACCTGAAAACCTCACTTGGTGACCATTAACTTCTCCCTTTCACTATGTGTTTATCAATGGAAAGGTTGTGGCTGGTTCAATGCGGTGATGACTTGGATAATGATAGGCAGTGCTTCCATCTCCCATCACTGATGAGAGATCTGCTTTTCTATGGGCAGTCTCTCCCTTAGCAACCAATCAAATTCAAGCTTACTCTAGTCTCAAGTAAAATCAGTAACACATTATCCCTTCAATTACTGACATACGTTTAATAAACAATAAAACCTATGAAGTGTCAGTAATTAAATGGATAAGCCAACAATCCAGTTGCTGGGTTACTGTGGTTTTTGCATACATTGCTGAGTGATTCTTATTCATGAAGGAAGGTTCTCCACAATTAGCAGTTGAGTTTCTGTGCTAATATATATATATATAAAAAAAAATTAAATAAAAAAAAAAAAATATGATTGTATGCATGTCAGAAGATGGGCAAAATATACTTCATGTCTGATTTTTCTGATGTTGGTACTATTATCAGACATCATTTTACTAACTTTAATACCTTTCCCCTGTGAGTTGCCACTGGGGGACAAAACAACGAACATTATCCAATGTCTCTCAAAGCTGTATGATGTAAATGCTGACATCCCTGATTTCGTTATCTGTTTTGTGGAGTTTTAGTTCATTTTATAGTAAGGAGTAGTGGAAATATCTTTGAAATAGGAATGAGACCCCAATATATACAATAACTCAGCTAGGAATTGGGGGTCCTCACTACTGAAGAGCCCTAGTAATATAAGGAACCAGAGGATGACTCTTCCCCCAAGACTTCACTTAAACCTGAAACAGCACATTTTAGTTGCATTAGCCTTCCTAAACTCTACTGCTACTAACACTATAAGCCCAATGAGGACTGAATGCCATTTGATCAGATATTAAATGACTAGTTCCATGCGTGCACGTGTATATGTCAGTGTGCTTGTGTGTATGAACAGGGCAGTGGATAAGGGGGCACCACCAGTCCTCCTGTACAGGGCCGAGGCCAGCAGGGGGGCCCAGGAAGCTGAGTGAATCAGATGTGGGCAGGGAGGGTGATCAACACGGCGGTGTGGCAATTACTGGAACCAATCCCCTGTATGGCTCTCTCTGCAGTACCTGAAAGTTGGCTTCTTCTCCTTTCCCTCCCATTTTCAGCTGCTGCAGAGAGAGCCATAAAAGTTATTGGTTCCATTAATTGCCCCCCTGCCACACCCATCACCCTCCCTGTGCACCATATGTTTCCCCCTTCTGCCCAGGCCTTCATGTGTGCCCCTAACCCTGCAGTGCTGCCAGGTTCCATCTTCTCCTTCCCACTGGCAGCTGCAAGCACACAATAGGATCCTTCAGAATAGAGAGTGGGGGAAGAGTCTGGTAAATATGTTACCAGTCACTTCCTTTCATGAATGAACACAATCAGTGAGCAGCACTGATCACCCACTGTGTTCATTCATAACTGAAGCAACGTAAACTGTGTTTTTTTTGGGGTGGGGGGGCCTGTCAGGTTGGCTGTATGGTGCCACGTGGTTTCTAACAGCAGCCCTGTGTATGAAAGTGTATGTGTGTGTATATGCACGCACACACATTTAGCTCTTATGAAGAGGGGACCCCCTTGAAATGTGTCAGTATTTGCAGAGCTGTGTGCTATCTTCACCAACATACAAGAAGTATGCATAGCGATTCTGGCATTTCTCCATTTGAATATCTATGATAAGCATGTCCTTTTAATTGTTGTGTGAGTACATTGACCTACTTTCCTTTTTAATAAATGGTGTATAAAGATAATGCACCAGGCCCGTGCATCTTTTCTCTGTTCTTTTATAGGTAGTGTGTTTAGACTACTCCATTCTGAGGAGAGCAGCAATGCTTGGTGACCATTAATGAGTAGAATTGGTGTGGATGGATCCATGCAGTTTGGAATAAGGAGAGTACATCTAATACTAGAGCATCGCTCCTGAGTGCAGAAGGTTGAACTTAGCATGAAAGTATGTGTGTGGTGGGAACAGATGTGTATTGCACATATAAACAAAAGTAGTCAGAAGAGAGGCAAACTTAGTTGTTCTAAGCATGCACTGCTTGTAAATAATTCCTGATCAAGACAAAAGTAATAATATTCAATGAATATACTGTAAGCAGGGGCGGACTGACCATTTGGAAACTCGGGCACTGCCCGAGGGCCCAGGGTCAGTAGGGGGCCCCATGAGATGCCCCTGGTACCTTTTTCATAGGATCTTTTGAGTTTGGGCAAGGACACAGGGGCCCCATGATCCCCTATTGCCCGAGGGCCCCATGTGTTGTCAGTCTGCCCCTGACTGTAAGTACTGTCCTCTTAAAATAGGGGAATGTATTGTATAAAATACAACCACAAGTAAGCAAATACAACAGAATAACCTTGTCCTGTATGTTACTTGAACCCAGATTAAGAAATCTACATAATAATAAGAATACAATGGATTTGGTTAAATATATTTTAGTATACACTTTAGCCTGGTCTCATCTCAACACTCATAGAATCTTAACAGTTCAGTTTGGGGTGGAATCTGGTAAACTGTATCGCCCACTTCTTTTTTTTAGCCTCTGGCACTTTTCTTAGCCACCATTGTGACCTCCTCTGTAATGTAAAACAGATTTTTGAAAAATACAACAGTAAACCTAATTTTAGGTGCTGCACATGGGTGAAGCTGTTTACTGTGATGACGTGTCGAGTAACATAAGATCCTTGAGGGTGTCTACCTATGACTGACATCCCACTTAAAGGTTAACTTAGCTTTTTAAGTGAAGTAAATGCATTTAATTTTCTTTTTAATCTGATTGAATGTTTAAAGTGAATACAGGAGTGCTAGATATGTATAAAAATTGGGGCTAGTCAACTCCCCAATAATGTCAGTATTGCACCAATGGGCTGATTTACTACAGGGTCAAGTACAGTCTTAAAGTGGAACTTCACCCCTAAGGGGAAGTTCCGCTTTTCTGTCTCCTCCCACCCTTCTATTTAACTTTTGGGCCCTTTTTCTTTTTTGGGAGTGGGTACTTGGTTTAGACAGGTACCCCTCCAACTTCTGACCAGATGGCTTAGGCGATCTGAGCTTGGCCCCCCTGCCTGGAACCTCATGGGACAGGTACCAAAAGGCTGCGCAACCATTCACAGGGCTCAGTTCATGCATACACAGAGGGGAGCCAGGAATTACAAATGGCTTTCCATAGTTAGCATTACAGTGCTGGGGACCCAAAAACCCAAGAGGACAACACTAGATCCCTGGGCGGGGGGGGGGGTTTATTAATAGTCAGCTGCTACAGTATTTGTAGCTGCTGACCCTTAATTTGTTTGGGGAAGGGGGTTGAAAAACCTCTTTAAAGTTGGCCTGTCAAGACAGAAGCCATTGCACACCTCTAAAAATGATAGATGTCTGGTTGTCATCTTGACTCTCTAGCTTCAATCCCTTGAGTGACTGACTAAGAACAAATATACAGATACATATTTTTGACTTTTCTGAGCATGCTTGTTTCAGGTCAGTGGCTCAGGAAGTTAGTGTAACTGCCGGGCAGCTAGCATTTTCAGATGGAGGACAAGTTATACTTTTTCAATGCAGAATGTTGCAGAGCACTATGGTGCAAAAAAAAAAAAAATAAATAAAATGTCATTTTGTGACATTTCAATAATTTTTTTTTTTTTTAAAGTACACTGGGCTGCAGCTTACAGTGCACATCAGTGGCAACATCAGGCCCTACATGAACAAGCCCTAACTCAGTGAATCTGCTTTTGCTGTGTTTGTGTATACAGTATGTTCATTTAGTCTAGAGAAAATATATTCCAGTGGCACCCCCATCCCCAAGTTGTTTAAACAAGCGTTTTGTTTGTAAGAATAAACAAAAAGAATGTCTTAGGCTGGCCATACATTATACATTTTTCTTACAATTTTCTGTCCAATTTCTGCCCAATTTCCTTTAGATTTACGTCCAACTATGTAGTGCAAGGGCCTACCTAATTGGACACAATTGAAAATGTCATTTAGGTTGGACCTCATATTATATGGTTTTTGGTAAATCTAGAGCAAAATTCTTAAGAATATTGTATAATGTATGGCCAGCTTTAATAAACATGTGCACACTTGGCCAGCTTGGTGATTTTTGCATTAGCGGCATTTCTATATTTTGTGTTCTGGGTAATGCTGAATATTCAAAAACACTCAGCTTCTACAACAGTGCTGGAGTATTAGCGGATATCAAAGGGTTGTGAAAGAAAAAAGGGGTTGACTTACTAAATGCAAATAGGTTGTTCACTTTTAAAGCAAATTTTCTCTTAGCTTGAATGCTCTGAAGCTCTGCTAACTTCCATCATCCAATACTATATTTTTTTTCCATGCATGTGATTGGGTATTCTTTGCCAAGTCAATTTTCTCCACATTCACTAACCTAATTGAAAATGGCCTTGTAAAGTGAAAATTCCCTTGCAAGCCATTCTGCCTTTAGTAAATCACCCCCTCTGCCTTTTAATAATAAGCAATATAATGCTGTATTAAGGAAAAAAAATTAAATCTATAATAATAAAATAAATGGAAACACAACATAAAACCTTGACACGGGTATGTTTAGCGTTACTTATGGGGTAATATGCTCAAAGTGTTTTTTGTATTTTCAGCCTAGAAATCCCATGGTCACTTCTAACTTTCTATTCATCAAAAAACAGAAAATCCTCCTGCGCATTATAAGGCGTTAGATACAGCACATGCATTCTATGGGCAAAGTAAGAAAAAAAATCTTATTTCACAAATCGCCCTTAACACTTGAAATCACCAAGAGCGATAATGCAATGCATGAGTTATTAAATTCGAAGGACAGTGTACAAAGTTGAATTTGGGTAAACTTATTAACTGCCTGGGGAGTCAGGAGTAATATGCTCTGCCTTCTGAACAGAGAGGGTTAAAGCTAATATTTTGTTAGCATGATGAATGAGCCTGGAGCACAGGAGTTACATATGCAGTCTTGTCCTTCCCTGATTCTCCCCGACAAACTGATAGATCCTTCCCATACAAGATGTAACATTAAGCCCATGTCCCTGCCATTTAATCCATTGTTTGGCTCTAATTCAAAGCTGCTGAGGTAGAAAAGCTGCTGCAAGTGGGGATGAGTACTGAGATGCTGCCGGGTGCATTGAATAAACATACATCTCGTGTCCTATTCACTTATTGTCCTGATTGGAGTTAGCACTCGCAATGACATTCCACTGCTGGCTATTGGCTTTTCTATGGCACCTACAATGGTGAGATTTCTTCATTGGCAATAACAGAGCAAAGTGCTGTCCAAAATACTTTTTTTTCATTTGCACTGACAGTTACATTTTCTGGACAAGCTGTGTAGCAACTACTCCCATCTTCTGATGGGACCAAGCAGTACTGATACACTAAGTGTTGGTCAAATGTCATTTACAAGGCAACAGACAATAGATAGAAGAGTTAGTAGTACATTAAAGCAATTCTCATTCAGACAAAAAGCATGCATTTGGTATCTTTACTCTCTATATCCGTCCCTCCCTCCCTCCCTCCCCCCCCCTCTCTCTCTCTCTCTCTCTCTCTCTCTCTCTTTCTCTCTATCTCCCCCCTTCTTTTACTTAAATAGGCTACTTACTATATCTATTGTAACCTGCATTATAATCTTTTTTTACATAACTTTTAGAATGTCTGTTGACAACATAAAGTACAGTACTGATACAAGAACGTCTCTAAATGACATAAAGTACAGTACTGATACAAGAATGTCTCTAAATAAGATAAAGTACAGTACTGATATAAATCATCTTCTAGTATACCAAATTGCCAAAATTGCCTACTACTATTACTACTACTACTACTACTAAGAAACAATATATAATGTTATTATTATTATTATTATTATTATTATTATTATTATTAATAATAATAATAATAATAATATCAATAACAGTGATAAAATATAATAATATAATAAAAATATAATAATAATAATAATAATAATAATAATAATAATAAAATGCTGCTACTACTACAACTACTATAATATTAATAATAATACTATTAATACTACTACTGCTCATAAGAATGAAAAATACTACTACTATAATAATAATATGAAGAATACTATTAATGCTACTACGGCTAATAAGAATAACAACAACAACAATAATAGTTAAAAATAAAATAAAATAATAATAAATAAAACAACATTTTAAAAATTAATTTACTTAAAACATCTGAAAATGAAAAAAGTGATGTCATACGTTGTGTTTCCTAGCCAACTTGGGTAAGGATACGATTGGCATTTGACAAAATAACAGACACTACATGATTTGTTACTAGATTAGATTACACTTGCTCCTAGCTTCTGGCAGACCTCTTACCTCAGACATTAAGTTAAAAAGTAGTTTGCAAGCACATGCAGGACCCAAAGCAGCTTAATAGGCTTTCTCTGTAACCGTAAGCCAATATGCTAATCCTCAGCAATGGCATATGGAACTACTTCCCTTCCTTTCTTTTCAGCTGAAGACACTGGCACTATCCACTTAGAGCACAGTGCCTGCGTGAGCCTGTGTTCACACTGGGGTGGAAGGTCAGGCTGGACAGCTTACATGATTGGCCTGCAGGATAAAAGCTGATTTATGGATCACGGCACTGGAAGCCAGTGAGCAAGGAGAAATCACAGAGCAGCCAGGAAGGATACAATCCTCTCCCACTACAGTAACAGAATGCACAGTCCCTCCCACCTCTCTTATCAGTTCTACATTTTCATACTTTCAAACAACATGTTGGAAACAGTTTGTTGTAAAAGTAAATAGTAGGCTGGAACTGATAGGGAAAACATTCACGAAATCTTCACAAATTCCATTTGTCCCTCAAATTCATTTTGCAGGAAAACTTCTACTAATATGGAGATGCAGCACGAGCTTTCAGCACCTGATGACAAAGTTCCCAATGATTACTGAAAGGGGGGGATTAATCTAGGTTTGCAAATTAAAACCTTGGGGGCGAGGACAGTGTATATCAGGTCTTTTTTTTCTCAGTTAATTAGCATTACTTGTTTTTGATATGTTAAACATGACTGTTATCAGCACATCTGCCTTATTAAATAACCACAACCAGAAAGAAATTTTATATATTGTATTTTTACATTTGATGTAGTTTATATTATGTCGTTTTTTTATTTTATGTAGTTTTATATTATTTTGTTTTAGATTTTATGTATTTAATAGATTCTGCATTCATTGTTAATGTTAGAATAGTTATCTATTCTACGGTTTCCAGTGCGATGTGGACAAAGTTTTTTTTTTGTTAATAATAAGAATAATAAAAAGAAAAGAACCATGCAGGGTAAATTACCAACAGCTTCAATGAACATGTCAAAAAGTGACTTGTAAAGTGCATGAACACGCAGAAACAAATAGGGCATCAACTTTAAAGTAGAATTACACTGCATCTGAGCAGCACAAATCAATGTTATTGAATTCATTTTTAATATTCAAATAAAACTCCCTCCATCCATCCATGCCTCCATGCTTTATTTTGCTGAGAAACCACTTTGAAAAATGTGCTTCTAGCATTTCTGGCTATGGTTACCTTAAGTAAGGGCAGATGATCTATTTAAAATTTACTTCCTGGGATCCATCTGCCCTTAGCTCAGGCATACAGTCAGGTGGTGTGCTTAGCTGAGAAAACCCCTCCTCCCCTCCGGAAGACTCCTGGGATGTATGACATCCTTTGCCTAGGTATGGAAACCAGGAAGTAACAGAAGAAATGTAAAAAAAAAGTTTAAAACAAGTAAATATGATATATTTTCCTATCTATTTACTAATGCTAGCAGCATAAGGATTAAAAAAAAAGTCAAGGTTGATTAAGAGAGTAAAGTTCCACTTTAGCAAAATTAATTTTTCTTTTTATCAATTTATCCCCAAGCAATCACTTTTACAATGCTCCACTTTCCAATTTCACTTCCTTTTCAGCTGGCCATAGATGGATCTCCTTCAATTGACTTCAGTGCAACTAGCCTATTAGATTTTTTCATGCGATCAATGCTGGCAGCTATAGCCACCAGCAGTGATCATTGTGTTCTGCAGCTGGGGAAAACTTTCTGCATAGCAAAACACAATAGCAATGCAGAAGGGATTCCCCCCATCAACCCTGACTGTACTGATGGGGGGATTGTCTTTCTTTGCACCCATGGTGGAAGGAAAGAAAATTGCACAATCTATGGGGCTGATTTATTGTTGCTTCCTGCTATTTTCTGGCCAGGGAAAAAATATTGTTGATGCCACTGAAAGGTCACATGCCCCAGTCACATGGCTGCACTCTGTTGCTGTAGAGGGCATGGTGCTGGTGGAGAATGGGGATGACTTGAGATGCAGGGCTTTGGGGCTTCCTGTGTGTGTCGGTACAGCAAATGTTGCCAGTACACCATGGATCTTCAGATAAAGTCCAAACTTTTTTTTGGCCTTTTTTTTACTGAAGACGGATCACATCGCGGCAAATTAGTGCTATGTTTTGGAGCCATACAAATATTTACATTGCTCTGTGCTTGGTTCCAGTCTCTGGCTGGCTGTTGCTAGAGCACCCATTACTTTTGAGTATACTCCAGGAACATGTGTGATGGGAATATTGACATTCACAGGCACGTCAAGTTTAGACCTAGTTGGGAGCATGTAGAGGTGGCTACTCTGAGGTTTCAGGTGTCCATGCAAGAAAGAGTAGCCACATGAAGGGTGGAATGCAGGGCAGAAAAAAAAACTGCACTGGACCAGTTTGCAGAAATGACAGCTTGCACAGATAAAGAGGATGGCAAGAAAGAAAGTAGATAATCTATGCGGCAGAATTTATGTTCATAGCAAAGGTTTAATAACACTTTACCCAACTGCTCTAGGCTTCTTAAAAGTCAAATCTTTTTTGATGATCTTTTTGCTTTCTTTTTAAATACACTAGCCTGACCTGTACACGTAGCTCTACCTGATCCATGACTTCATAAAGTTATGTAATTCAAACATAAGGAAGCTGGCCCCAGGTTCAAAAATCCTCTTTGCCCGAGTAGGGTGCTGCCAATTCTGCTGACTTCATACAAGTCTAAAAGAACAATAGGTTACCTTTTCAATTCTGCAAACATGGTGTACTTTAAATTTCTTAATCTCTTTTTTTTTGTGCTAGTCAAGTAATATAGTTAAGGTGATATAAGTAGGTAATAAGGTAAGATAGTATAAGTAACAATAGAGAATAAAAACTAATTGAAGAAAACTTCAAGCATCATGGGAAATATATTTGAGCCTCAATAAATATTTAATTCATTTCTGTTCTAGGGGGAGCACTTGCTTTACAAATAATGATGTGTTGCTATAGACAGGCAATGATGTTTTTTTCTTGAATAGCAAACTGAACACGCTGGTCAATCTACCAAGCCTATAGCTGGCAAAATTACTATTGCAATAGCATAAATCAAATTTCTAAATAGTGAGTGGCAAACATATTTTGGAGTACCTGAATTTAGGTTCATATCAGACTTCTAATAACAGCAGTTAGAGTGGGAAAGGGAATGCCAGCTAGTAATTGTTCTGCTGTTGCTCCTTTTATGTTCATTCAACAAGTTGGGATGTGTTCTTGACCAATATGTGTTATTGTTGTTGCAGTTGGGGTCAAGGACCCAACTGTGTTGACTGGCAGGGGTTCCATAGTTACAAGATTGGTTGAAATGTTTTGGCAGGTGAAGCAGTTCCAAGATATGTATTTTCAAAGTGTATTTTGTTGGCTGCCTGGACCTTACTTTTAAGCAAATACATTAGTATATATTGTTTTAAATTTCCTTTGTAGAGTACATTCTGTATTTTAGAAAGGTTCAAACAAATCATGGTCCAGTGTTTCATTATGGTCAAAACTAGAAATTGCTGGGGTAGAAGTATCTGTTGTATCATTAGCAGCAAATATACCTCATTTGCAGACACACACAGAATAATTGATTGGTCATGAGTTATTTATTTATCTTTAATTGGGCTAAAACATTTTTTTGGCAAAATTGGGGCAATGGTCCATCACTTTCAGACAGATCAGTATTTTATATACTATACAAGAAATCAGACTTATGGTCATCAACTCAGCATTTGCTACATTTTTATTTTTCTCTAGTCAGCATGAATGTAGTAGAGAGTGAAAGCAAGCTGTTGGCCATAGCAACTATGAGGAAGAACAACAAAAAGAAGCGCACCAACCTTGCGCATTACCTCAGTAACCAAAATTTATTGAATAAAAGAATGGTACTCACAAACAGAGCTCTGAGGAAGAAGGCTTGTCCTTCGAAACGCGTCAGCTGTACTGAGTGGCTTCCTCCATGATGGGATTCGCATTTGCATCTTGCCTTTAAAGTCCCTTTGAGGACTTACATGCCTGTTTTTATTTGCTGTTTGTGAGTACCATTCTTTTATTCAATAAATTTTGGTTACTGAGGTAATGCGCAAGGTTGGTGCGCTTCTTTTTGTTGTTCTTCCTCACAGTTTCGTTTGGGCTTCCCCAGCCTTGGTGTGGAGCTGCACGACCTTGTCTATTTCGGTGGTTCCTTCCTTTTTTGGAGTTTATTCCATCTACTCACCACCGGTCTGGGTCCTGGAGCGCAGGAGATATCGCATTTTGGCCATAGCAACTAATCAGGGTTTGTGTCTCTTTTTTGATGCTGCTGTTAGTTCCAGCCAGTTCGGAGGGAGCAGGGGCAGGGCCAAGCCATGCTCTGTGTGACAATAGACACACAGAGCCGGCTTGGGAGTGAGGCTGCAAGAGTGTACCTATAGCAAGTGGCTTGCTATGGTGGACACTCAGCAAGTGGGAAGAACTAGAAGCTCCAGTAGGGGACCTAAGAAGAGGAGGATCGGGGCTGCTCTGTGCAAAACCATTGCACAGAGCAGGTAAGTATGTCATGTTTGTTATTTAAAAAAACATTTTGATACTTTACAATCACTTTAAGCTAAAGGCACAACACATACATTTGTTGTGTATGCATGGAGCAAAATCAAATGATCTCAGTCTTTTCTCTCTGAAGATCAAAAGTGTGAATGTGGAAAATACCACATTATGGCCAATAGATGGAGTGCAGAGAATACATTCTGAGAACATTCCATTAGATTGTAAGCTCTAACTAGCAGGGCCCTCTGATTCCTCTTGTACCAAATTGTATTGTAACTGCAATGTCTACCTTCATTTTGTAAAGTGCTACGCAAACTGTTGGTGCTATATAAATCCTGTATAATAATAATATAATAATTTTGCCACATTTGCACAGAGCTAATTAGAATGCAATTTTGATGGACAAACAACTATGCAGAATTTTTATAATTACCCTCTAAGCATTTAGTACTACTTTAACATGGAAAACCCCAATAAATGGGCAGCTTCCTTTATTAATCCACCAAGATGATATGCTAATGGTCAAGGAAATAGTTGCCAAAAAAACCTTTCCGAAGGCTTGCTGGAAAGTTTTTTTTTTTTGGTTCTGTTGCCAATCAACCTCCTGTGTTTAAAACGTATTTGTTACCTTCCATCCCACCTAATTTGTGAAGCCATTAGCAATTATTCCATTGGCAGCTCAGTCAGGGAGTAAATCAATTGTGATTTAAACTCCTTTGAACAGGCTATAAGTGAGCTATCATTTGCAATCTTCGTTCAGGCAGCAAGAGAGTGATTGAACGCTTAGCATTTTACCTTTCCTTTCATGAGCATATGGCAGTCAAAAGGTTTTACAATCATTTGTGACACTTGAAAAAAAAAAGCAAAGAAGCCTTTAAACTAAAATGATGTTAAAGAAACATGTCCTGATAAAAAAAAAAGTAAACTCAAAATGTATGTAGCTGACACAATACAAAGAAGAATCTAATATGCAGCTATTTGCTGCATCACTGCCGGGAATTGATTGAAATTCTCATCTCATGTAAAGTGCTGTTTACCAAACAGATGTAAGGCATTATATCCAAGAGTTCAGATCACATCCAGACATGTGTAGAGAATGGAAGTTGCCGTTTTTCTAAGGGATCTATCAAGGCTGAAAATATTTAAGACTATTAAAGTCAATAAAAATGTCTTTTATCAAAATGGGTGGAAGAGAAAATGGCCAGAAGCAAACTTGGGGTGGAAATGTGACAAGTGGAAAATGAAAGCTGAAGTGTGGCTGCTGAGTGGCAATACAAACATTCCTATTTCAGATACTTTGATGACCACCAGATGTGGTGTTTCAAAGGGGTGGAATGGAAGAATAGAGTAGTTGCCCTAAGCAATCAAATACTGTTATCTTTCAGATGACAAGATCATTTTGGATGCGTTGATCAGTGGATCCATTTTTTAGGAAGCCTTGTGCCAGGAATACAAATAGGCATGCTGTGCTCCACAGCCACTAATCAAATGTTTGGACCGCACTCAGGGCAGGCTTGAATCTGACTGGCGGTCATGGGGCAATACAGACACTTCCTGGTATTGGCATATAAGGGCCTATTTATAAAACATTGGCTGGATGAATATCACACACATTCATTCAGGCTGGACAAATGCTCCCTATATTTTCTGTAATTGAAAAATTCCTATGATTGTCAGCTTCATCTAGTGGCCAGAATGTGGTATGGTTCCTCATTAAAGCCCCACTCTGCTATAATGACATGGACACTTTCTATTGGATGTCCAGTGGTGGGTTCCTGTCAGGATCCAGAAGAGGATGACATTACCAAAGGAGAATGGTAAGGGACCAGAGATCTAAGTAGAGCATTGCAGTGCTGGGACCTGGAAGTGGCAAAGGACATGGGTGGGGGATTAAGGTTATATCTGGCTTCAAAAGATGGGGAGAAAAAATTGCATATCAACAAGGGGCTAGAAAGGGGTGGGAGGGAGATATGGTCAGAAATCAGTGTTTGTTCTCAGGGTGGGGCTTTAAGGTAGTTTAGAAAACTATATCACATTTTGGCCACTAGATGGAGCTGACAATCATAAGAATTAATCTACTACAGAAAATACTGGGAAAATTCATCCAGCCTGTAAGAAGGTGTGTGGCATTCGTGCAACTAATGTTTCATAAGTAGCCCCCTTGAATATACGTGGCTTAAATGCCAAGACTGCAAGGAACCTTTAGAGACACCTTAAAATGTATGTACAGCCACATATTTTTTTTTTGTTTTTCATTTTGGATAAAATCGGAAAGAGTTAAATGAGTTGTCAAGTTCGTACTGCTGTCTGTGTCCCCACTGGAGAGTTCATCCTCCTTATTTATCCTGCTGACCAATGTCACCAAGATTGAAAGAGACAGAAAAAACTAAATGTAAGAGTTGTCACCAAACCAAGCAGTGGCAGTAAATTTGGCAATGGGACACCTGATCCAGTAATAAATGCAAATAAAAGTCATTTGATTTTTACTCTTTGGCTAGCCATACACAGTTCTATTTTTCAACGGGCTGAATGACCAAAAGATTCCTTCATCACATAAATGGGGTGGATGGAGGAATCATCTCCACTGTGCACCCCCCACCCAGGATGATGTATTCCGACACCTGCACCTGCTGCTGTCAAAATAAACTGCAGCCGCTGTTCAAGAAAAAATTCCCAACATGTCCAACAGCCAGAGACAGTTACACATTAATTGAAATTCGGTTGGTCCCTGCTAAACTAGACAATTTTGATCTAAGTATGGTCAGTTTTATGCAAAACATTCAGCCTAAGTTCACACTGATGTAGTGCAAGATAAATCTAATCTGCAGTGCGATTTCAAGGAGCAGATCCGGTGTGAGTTGATGTGGTTTAGAAGTGATTCTAATGAGTTTTTGATGCATTTTGGATGCAGTCAGTCAGTCTCTCTCTCTCTCTCTCTCTCTCTCTCTGGCATGGGCCAGGGATGGGAGATAAGGGACAAAGCAAAGACTTGCAGAACATGTACTGTAATAAGTGGTTGTAAAGGCTGAAGGTTTTTTAGCTTCATGCATTGTATGAATGAAGGTAAAAAATTCTCCATGTGCAGCACTTCCCCCGACCCCCTCAATACTTACCTGAGCCTCATCGTGATCCACCGATGTGAATGACAGCCTCGGCTGTCCTGGGTCTCTGCATCCTCACTGGCTGAGACAGCAACCCGGAGCCATTGGCTCCCGCTGCTCTCAAGCACAGCCAGTCAGCCAATGAGGAGAGAGAGGGGATGGGGCCAAACCATGGATCAGCGTGTGAATGGACACACAAAGCAGCAGGTGCCCCCTTAGCAAGCTGCTTGCTGTGGGGGCACTTGACAGACAGGAGGAGCAAGGAGACCCTGCAGGGGGACCTGAGAAGAGGAGGATCTGGGCTTCTCTGTGCAAAACCACTGCAGACAGTAGGTAAGTGTAGGCATGTTTGTTATTTAAAAAAAATGAACCTTTAGAATCGCTTTAAGACAGATAAGCAATTACCATTCAAGTCTATGTAGCTATAAATCGCACCGCACTGCACTAAACTCGCACAGGACCCGTTTTAAAATCACATCATAATCACACTGCATATATGTGAATGACCTCCATAGAAACTTGTTTTATTTCACTTCGCATGCGATTCTGTGTGCTCTGGATCACATTTGCTTGCACTGGATCACATGGTACAAGACGATGAAGTTATCCAATTGCAATGTGGTTCAGAAAAAGATGCCTGTAAGTTTTTGGTGCTATGCATTCCGATTTGAACACATTCAAAGTGAATGGACTCCAATCACACTGCAATGAATCGCATGTCAATTGCACAGGAAATGTGTGAACTGGGGCTAAAGGCAAATACAATATTTATTTTAAATTGTCTTTAAATGGCCTGAGTGTTTTCAACAAACACAGGTTTACTGGGCCATTTCACAAAATGAATAATATAGCACTATCTATCTATCTATCTATCTATCTATCTATCTATCTATCTATCTATCTATTTATTTATCTATCTTATATACAGTAATATATAAATTATATATATATATATATATATATATATATATATATATATGTGTGTGTGTGTACATATATATATATATATAAAAATTATATATATATATATATATATATATATATATATATATATATATATATAGTAACAAATGCACATATGATAAGGTTTTAAGGCATCAAATGTAGATGCAAATTTCCCTCATTTCAATAATCATTCTGCCACGAAAATGTAAATTTCCATACACATATCTGATGGTCTTATTACTTTATTTGCTATGTGCCTTTGGCTAAGATTTGAAATTCTGCATAAAAAAATACCACATATAAGGACAAACTGATGCAACAGAAATACCAGAGTGATCTCTGCTAAGTAATGTTTATGAAAAAAAAAAACTTGTGAGAAATAGTCGTAAAGCAGAGGATTGTATAGTAGTGGCAATCTGCAGCTTTCTGCAAGACAAACATAAAAATCAGACTGCTCACTAAAAATGAGGAACTTCAATTTCACAGACTTCTGTTCACCGTATGTTGCGGCAAGAACACAGAGCAGAAGGAAGAGTGATTTAAGCCTCGGCTCAGAAAAAATCGAGATGGACAGAAGCTGATCATCTGCCCAGAAATGAATGCTTTGCGAATGTCTATCTTCTGTCTTTCTGTCTTCTCTGGTTTAGGAGAATCGTAACAGAATGGCAGGAAACACACACCAAGTGGTCACGGAAGGATGTGATGTCAGCAACCACGAACAATAAAAGGTGTAAAGGTGCTTCCTTCCCTAAACTGTTCCAGAACTACAAAATGGGAACCAAAACTTGACACTTCCTTCTCTGTGCAGAGATGTCTGAATTTGCCCTGAAGCAGCGCCCTGAACACAGTGCCTACCGAGGAGGATGGAACGTTCAACTGTAAAAACAAAAAAAAAAAAAGCCTTGGGTCGCTATTCTGGAATGTGTAAAAATAAGCACTGAGGGATGGAAAAGTATATATAAAATACAAGCTCGAAAAAGGAAGGCAAACATGATTAGCACCATTTTTTTTAGAACTATACAGACAAGAATGCAAGAATGATATTTTAGTTGAAACGGAACAATAGATGTAAACATAACAATAAGTGCTGTGGCTCTGCGGCTGTTCTATTGAAGCACAATAGAAGCTATATTGTAGTTCAGCTATAAAAACTAAAGTTAAACACAGCTAGAGTGCTGTGCAAGGCAAATATCTTCTAACCAGCACTAGTAAAATGATAGTTGGAATTAGACCAGTTAACCACTTGACCTCTGGTAGATTTGCCCCCCTTCCTCATGGAACATTTTTACTATTCTGCACTGCGCTGTTTCAACTGGTAACTGCATGGTCATGCAACACTATACACAAATGAAATTTATGTCATTTTTTTTCCCCCACGAATACAGCTTTCTTTTGATCACTACTGAGTTTTTATTTTTTGTGGCATAAACAAAAAAAGACTTACAATTTTGAAAAAAACCAATATTTTTTACTTTCTGCTATAAAACATATTAAATAAAAAAAGTTTACATATTTTTGGTAAAAAAAATCCTAATAAGCATATATTGATTGGTTTGCGCAAAGATAAGGGCGTCTACAAACTATGAGATATATTAGAATTTTTATTTATTTTTTTTCTATACTATTAATGGTTGCAATCAGTGACTTATAGTGGGGCTGTGATATTGTGGTGGATAATCTGATACTAAATGACACTGGCACTTAGTGGGAACCAGTGACACTATTATAGTGACCGGTGCTAAAAATATAAACTGTCACTGTATTAAAGACACTGGCTGGGAAGGGGTTAAACATCTAGGATGATCAAAGGGTTAGTTATGTACCTAACCAGTGTGTTTGTGTTTACTTTTAGGTGCTTTTACTAAGGGATGTGCTGATTTTTTCCCTGCTTTGCAGAGAAACAAAATCCAGCACATCCCCACTGACAGATGCAAACATATGTAGAGCTACGTACAGTGTGTCTCCATGCTGATCAGCTGATTGGCTTCTGCTGTGACAAATCACAACAGAAGTGGCGCACGTGCCCCTTACCCAGAAGTGCCGATTCATGTATATATATGTGATTCTGCACAGAGCGGTTGCCCTGTAGCAGTAAAACTGCAACTAGTTAAAAATGATTCAATGCAATATGGAACTTGGTATATATGTTTATTTATATAGACCAATGCACTCTGTAGGTTGCAAAAAATGTGTGATAGAGCCATCCAAATCTTGGACATCATGGTACAGATTTAGAGCTTAGGCATATACAAACTTTGGAATTATTATTATTATACAGGATTTATATAAACTGTTGGCGCTGTTATAAACCGTTATAAATTCTGTATAATAATACAAATATTAATAAAAATCATAATAATTCCAAAGTTTGTATATGCCTAAACTCTAAATCTGTACCATTAACTTCTAGATTTGGATGGCTCATCACACATTTTTTGTAACCTACAGAGTGTATTGGTCTATATAAATAAACATATAAACCAAGTTTCATCTTTGTTTTAAATGATTCTGTTAAATAATTTACAGTCTTACACAATTAACTCTTTCATTGCTGAGAACTGGCTCACTTTTTGTACCCTAGATGACCAAGCCAAATTTTCCATTTCACACATGCATCAAAGAATCACAGACTAGAGGGATCACTAAAGGCCCAGCCCCAAACCAAAGCATAAGTATTTTATAAGCACAGAACCTATAAAATGGAAAAATTACACATGTGAAGGCATTTAAACAAATGTTTATCAAAATGATATGTTCATTGTAGATGCTATAAATGCACACAAAAGAAAAATAATCTCCAAATTTCCTGCTAAATATAAAAGATAAAATGTGCTATAATGATAATAACAAATATGCACAGAGTGACGTCATTCCCCAACCAGCCAATCAAGAGGCTGAAAACCCAGCACCTGGGCAGCAGATGGCAGTAGCAGCCAGCGAGTAATTTAACTGCCGCACACTAGTATAAGGAGGTATTTCTGGAAGTGCAGTTCTGCTTCAAAAAAATGGTTTTGTGGGCACTATTTTAGCCACAAACTTGTTTTAGCCTTAGACCTACTATGGGGGGGGGGGGGTGGCTGGTTGTGCAGCGAGACTGTGGAGAAGTTGTGGACGTTTTGCAGAGGTCAGAGCTGGGGGATAAGGGGGGGGGGTGGTTACAGATTGTGCAAAGTGAGAGCTGTGGGTAGGGAGATTTGTAAAGATTTAGATAAGGACACAGCAGTGAAATGTGGGGAGAGATAGGCTTTGGGTGGGAGGGCAGAGGTGACTGTGTAAGCTGTGGATGGGGGGGGGGGGGTGCAGAAGTGACATGCTGACAGAGGGTAAAAAAGGGAGTTGTGGATGGGGGGGGGTTGGCACATGCTAAGGTAAATTGTGGAATGTGGGGGGAGGGAGAAAGTGAGCTGGGGAAGGGGGGCTGAGCTGTGGACAGGAGGGAGAGAGGGTGAGCTGTGGATTTTACTAGGGGCAGCATTGCTATAAATGCCCCACTGGAGTTGATGATATGCCCATGTAATTTTACATAAGGGCAATTTGGTTAGTGAAAGACCTTCCTAGGTTCTGAAGATCGAGGCTTGAGGCGGGGTTGTCAAATAGACATACAGCTGTGGACAGGGTAAGCTGTGGACAGGAGGGAGAGGGTGAGCTGTGGATGAGATGGTGAGCTGTGGACAGGGGGAAGAGTGAGCTGTGGACAGGGGGGAGAGGGTGAGCTATGGACGGGTGAGGGTAAACTGTGGATGGAAGAGAGGGTGAACTGTGGACGGGGGGGGGGGGTGGTGAGCTGTGGATGGGGGGGTTAGCTGTGGATGGGGTGGAGAAAGGTGAGCTGTAGACAGGGTGGTGAGCTGTGGATGGGGGGAGAGGATGAGCTGTTGATAGGGAGGCAGGTGGAGGGGTGAACTGTGGATGGGGGGGAGTGAGTGAGTTGTGGACAGGGAGGGAGAAGGTTACCTGGATAGGGAGGGAGAGTGGGAGCTGGGGGGGGGGGGGGCTGTGGATGGGGGGGAGGGTGAGCTGTGGATGGGGGTGGAGGTGGGGTGGTGCTGTGCAAGGGGGGAGGATGAGCTATGGATATGGGGGGGGGAACAGGGTGAGTTTTGGACGAGAGGAGAAGGACACCTGTGGATGGGGGGTAGAAAAGGTGACCAGTGGATGGGGTGCTGAGCTGTGGACAGGGAGGGAGAAGATGGGCTGTCAAAGGGAAGAAGGGAAAGAGAACCTTGACCACACATTTCTATTTCCCCAGAAATGGAAGGATTGGGGGCAGGGAGTTTACTGGGGAGGGTGGGTTCCTGCTCCTATTCTCCGTGAAAAAAATCCCTGAGTATAGGACTTGCCCTCCGCTTTATGAGTTAAACAAAGCAAGAAAGAAAATTAGGTAAGTTGCCATTGCAGCTTAGTTTTCCATTCAAAAAGGAAAACTACTTGCCATTGCTGATTGGCTTTCATGCTGACCATATCAAAAAGGAAAATTAATCCAAGTAACACTAAATGATATCCTTATTCTCCCCAAATAATCAATACACATCCACTGCTTAATGCCCTGTAAACCGTTTTTTTATAATGTCCTTTGTTAGCCCCTGAAGCTCTTCTTACCTTCTCCCCCCCCACTATTATTTATTTGAAACAAGCATTATGAGTTAGTTGCGGTCATGTGGATTGCTCTATAGACACTACACTTACCATAGTCTATAGTTGTTAGTTTATCTCAGGAGCAAGCAAGAGATGGTAACAATGTTTCTGCATACAGTGGGACCATGGAGTTCTAACGTAGCCACCCCTCTAACAGGAAGTCAGCTGACATTAGCCAAAACAAGGAATTTGGAGATTTGGTGGAGGCAACAGAAATAGAAGGGACTTTTCTGTGTTAAGAATACATAGTTAGAATAGAATTTTCTTTTTTAAACCAGAGTTTAGTGTAATTTTCAATAACTTGATTTTATATATGGTCATATTAATATAAAAAACAATTGCAGGAAAACTTTAATACCACGTAACATTTATATTTCAGGCAAATTATAATGAAAAAGTCTTGTCTGTTTTCTCTTGCAGGTGAAAAGAAAAAAAAAAATCTTTTACTGTACTTTGCTGGAAAATTGAACCTCATTTCAAAATGTGTGTTGGGCATATGAAGACTTCATGATCACATATGAAGACTCATTCACTAAAAGATAGAAAAGGTTCACTTAGCTAAGGGAATAAGGTGAACCCCCATTCAACCGCATAGCATTGTCAAAGAAAATATCCTGTTTTTTAACATTTCCCTGCATAAGGTTTTTTTATTCACATTCAACTAACAGTCTCTACTTCTTTAGCAAATCAATCCCAGAAGCCTGAAGGCCTTTTATCGCTACTAATAGGACATTGCTAATATATTACTATTATTTTCACTTGGTTTTAGCTGAATCTGCTCAAATCCCAATCCTACCAATACATGTGTGTTCAGTAACAGAATTTCTAAAAACAGAATCATTAAATAATCATCATCAAAAAATATATTTTTCTTCAAACTATAAGAAAGCCATTCAACTATTTTTGATTACCTAGTTTTGCTTTTACAGCTCATTATAGTAAATGTTTTTAAACCTTTTGTCTACACGTTGTACTGTGTAGCAGCAAAATGGTTTAAATTGCCAAAAGGAAAAAGAAAACATGACTCATGATTCAAACACATACCCTTTACATGCAAAATCACTGCCAATTGAACTATTATTGATAACAATTCTCAATAAACAAATAAAGCTAGATTTACCACTGAAACATTCTTGAAATCACTATGTAGTTTCCATTAAAAACAGTGAATTGGTGATTAAAAATTGCCACTTTCACAACAATTGGGACATTAAAAGTGTACATGTAGTGGAGAATACGTATATAAAAAAAGCATTAGACCATCAGTTCAAGAAAATTGCTTTAGTCTTCTTCAAAATAGTCCAGCAGCCCTATAATTACATGGAAATACCAGCTTCATCCAGGAAGTTAGCACTTCCTTTGCCCATGCTTCACCACTGTTCAGAAAGGCACCCTATCACATTGCTGAACTAATAGTAAGGAGCTAGAGGTATACCAAGGTATGCCCTAAAGGAAGTTGTTACCTGCATATACTGTACTTGACCCATTCACTTATGGCGATCCATGGGTGTCTGTATTAATAGTTTAATGGCAGTATATATGGTAGTTCTTTGTAACAGTTGTTACAAATGTTCAGACAGGACTGGGTGGTTTAGAAGACCAGAAAATTCAGGTGAGCAGCAGACCTTTAGTAGTTTGTCTACAGACTTTAAGGGGTGTTTACATGCATTGGTATCAAAGTCAGATAATACTTTTAAAGGTTAAAGTGATATTAAAAGCATTTTTAAAAACCAAACATGTCATACTTACCTGCTTTGTGCAGCGGTTTTACCCAGAGCAGCTCCTATCCTCCTCTTCATGGGTCCTCCACTGGTACTCCTGGCCCCTCCCTCCAGCATAGTGCCCCCAGAGCAAGCAGCTTGCTATGGAGGGACCCAAACAGGCTTGCTCCAGAGCCACTGATCTGAGTGTCCATTCACACACAGAGCTGCCCTCTCTCTCTCCTCATTGGCTTACTGGCTGTGATTGACAGCAGAGGGAGCCATTGGCCATGAGGAGGGAGAGTCCTCAGAGAGCCAAGGCTCTTGTGCACATTGCTAGATCTCGTTGAGGCTCAGGTAAGTATTGGGGGCTGTGGGGGGGGGACTACTGTACACAGGTTTTCTACCTTCATGCATGCAAGGCATGAAAGTAAAAGACCTTGAGCCTTTATAACCATTTTAAGGCAGCTAAGTGGCTCAGTGGGTAGCACTTCTGCCTTGCAACACTGGTGTCTTTGGCACAAATCCCTACATGTGCAGGTTTCCTTTTAAATAGTCCCTAGTATGTGAGCATGTGTAGTAAAGACCTTAGATTGTAAGCTCCTTGACAGCAGGGCCTATTGTGAATGAATAGTATGTGAAGCACACTATAAAATGATACATGCTTGTAATAAAGAAGCACTTCTGCCTGGCAGCCCTAGTGTTGTCAGTTCGAATCCCAACCACGTCGCCACCTGCCTGGACTTTGCATGTTCTCCCTGTGCCTGCGTGGGTTTCCTCTGGGTACTCCAGTTTCCTCCCACACTCCAAAGACATGCTGGTAGGTTAATTGAATCCTGTCTAAATTGGCCCTAGTATGTATGAATGAATGTGAGTTACGGACCTTAGATTGTACGCCCCTTAAGGGTTAGGGACTGATGTGACTGTACAATATATATATATATATGTGTAAAGCGCAGCGTAAATTTATGGCGCTATATAAGTACCTGTAATTAATAAATAAACAAAGAGTGTATATAAGGATAGAAACACGGCGGCAGGTTCCAAAGCTGTCATCCTCATCCTGGATTTTTTCCATAAAATACTGTAATCATTTTTTTCATGCTTAGTTACATTTCAATGCTGCTGATCTTTTGCAGTCTCCTTGAAATCACTTCCTGCCAACATACATCATCTGCACAATATTACTCTGGACCAACTTCCTGATAGTAACAATGGTGGACCATAGCTATACCATGAGTGCCGGTACATCTCCTTTTAGTCTCCATTAGGGGCTTAAATGGTGACAGTGCAGGGGCAATACTGGGAATGTTGTCACCATATAACAGGAAGTGCCTAAACAAAGACTGTTATTGTACAGCTTTTGAAATTATATTAACAAGTTAAAACCTTGATGAGATATTAGTGATTGGGTTTAGATCTACTTAAATGCTTAATTAAACCACCATAAAAAAAAATGGCCCTGGGAGCATTATGCCATAATGGACTAGTATACACGACAAGGTACTGTGCAAGGTATCAATTTTGAAAATCAAAGCAACATTTACAATGACAAGAACCAGGGCAGTGGATAAGGGGGTACCACCAGTCCTCCTGTATGGGCCCAGGCCAGCAGGGGGGCCCAGGCAGCTAGGTGAATCAGATGTGAGCAGGCAGGGTGATCAGCATGGTGGTGGGGGGGGCAATTACTGCAACCGATCCACTCTATGGCTCTCTCTGCAGCAGGTGAATGCTGGCTTCTTCTCCTCTCCCTCCCGCTGGCTTTCAGCTGCTGCAGAGAGATCCATACAGGGGATAGGTTCCAGTAATTGACCTGCACCGCACCCATCATCATCACTGCGCACCATATGTTTCCTCCTGCTGCCCAGGCCCCCCTGTGTGTCCCCATCTTGGCAGTGCTGAAAGCTTCCTTCCCCTCCTTTCTACCGACAGCTGCAAGCACACAATAGGATCCTTCAGGATGGAGAGTGGGGGGAGGATCAGGTAAATCGGTCACATTTACCAGCCCCTTCCTTTCCTGAATGAACACAATGAGTAATCAGTACCAACCACTCACTGTGTTCATTCATAACTAAAGCATAGTAAGCTGTGTTATTTTGGGAGGAGGGGGCCCTGTGATTTTGGCTGTATGGGGCCCCGTGTTTTTAACAGCAGCCCTGACAAGAACTGAGTCTAAAATGCAGGTCATTTCTAGGGTCAACATTTTCCAGGGACAAATCTATGAAACCAGGGATTGTCCTTGGAAACCAAGGACAGGTTGAAACAGTGTTATAATAAAAAGTCACGATTGCTTTACAAATAATTGTTGGCAATATATTATTTATCATCATCATTAAAATCCCAACTTCAGTAAATGAATATTTTTCTTGTGCTGTAATTTAGAGAGCACTGAAAATGGTCTAATTTCCAGCCACTTTTTGGGTGCTGAAGCTCTCCATTGAGCAGTGAGCTGACACTGTCTTTCAGAATCTTGTTGCTGCCAGAGGGCCTGCAATATATTAGAGAGAAAATGAGTGAAGAGATTTCTCTGGCAGAAAAGGGGTTAGCTCATGCTGCCTGGAGACAGATTCAGGCACAATATGCAAAGATGGCTTGGAGAACATATCAATCTTCCCTGGAGTCCACGACAGCTGAAAACTTTGCTGTAATATTTCCACTGTTACTTTTTCCCAAGGACAAAGGAGATAAAAATGTATGTCAAATATGTAGAAAGATGGAGGAGAAAAAACAGCTAAGAACACCTGCAAGTTGCTACTGAGCTTAGGAATGGCCTCCTTATCTAATTCAGATGCACGGGAAAACAAAATAATGGAAACACCACATGAAAAAGCTATATATCTTAAAAGTAACTAAATGTTGATTACAAACCCAACTACAAAAGTGAGTCATGTTAGGCTGATTGCCAGCCAGTAATATGTGTCACCTATAAAATGAGATTTGTCAATTCACACTATAAGGCCTCATGCACACTGACATATAAAATATTGCTTATACAGCTTATACAACATTTTCTTTCTTTCAATCTGTAGCAGCAACTCTACGTTAGCCTAAGCTATGCGTCCATGCACAGACATATTTGAAGAGGAGTGTTTATAGGCTGAAAAAAAACCCATCACAAGTGCGTTTTTGAGAGGAGCGTTAGGATGAAAAAAAAACCACTTGACATGCATAAACGTGGTGTTTCGGTGGATTTGGCATTTTCAAATGTAAATTGATTCTAGTGAAAAATGAGTAGACGGGAATGTTTTGGGGAAAAAATGCAAAGTTGCATAAACGTGTGTGCAATACACTCCATTATGCGGGTATTCATGAAGTCTATTATCATATATTATTCAAAGCAAGATGGGGCAAAGAAAAAGAGAAATGGCATTAGGCAAATAGGATCAGTGGTCACAAGCTGACGCTCAAAGACGAACACTTAAAGTGGTTCTAAAGATAGGACATTTTTTTATCTTAATGCATTCCCTGCATTAGGGTAAAAAATGTCCTAGTATTTGTATCGTCCCCTCGCCTCCCTAAATTCATACCTATCTCAATCCAGCACTGCTCCTGCCTGCAGCAGTGCTGCTCTGTCTTCCTCTCCTCTCCATTGGCTCTTGCTGCTGTCAGTCAATTCCTGTGATGGGGTGGGGCCAAGCCACAATGTGTGTGTCTATCGACGCACTCAGCCCGGCTCTGGAGTGAGCCTGTAGATGCACCCCCATAGGAAGCAGCTTCCCATGGTGGTGCATGAAGGAGAGGTGAGGGACCCCAAAAGAAGAGGTTCAGGGCCACTCTGTGCAGATAAGTATAACATTTGTTATTTTAGAAAACAAATGTAAAGCTTTACAATGGCCTCAGAAGGCAGCCTGAGAGCCTTCCAGGTAAACCTACAGTACTTCCGTAGAGTTTGGGCTAGTTAAGCCAATACATCTCAATGTGACGCCTGAAAGCTGTCCCAATTTCTCTGTAATTAATTGTAGAGTCCTACCTGTAGAAGTATTTTTACAACAGCAAACGTCTTGCACATATATTTTCAAATTTATACAACTGAAAACTCAGCTTATTTTATGAGTTTACAGGCAGCTTTGTTTCCTTACCTGGATTATTTGTTCTGTGCAGCTGAAACACTAAGCAGAGTTGAGTTGTTCAGGGTACTAATGTGGTACTAAACCCATCAATTCAAAGTGGTTGGAAACATCAGACATGAAATATGAACAAAGCATATCCCTCTATGTGTGTACTTGTCTCAATCCTGTGCACATCAAGTGTCATTTCTGACTACTGTCCCGTTCCTCTGATAGCAGCATGAATCACTTGTTACAAGTTTTCCTGACACCAAAAGAAAAATGGTGACAGGTGAGAAACCTCCAGCAGATTGACAGCCTTGGCTATATTCCTGTGAGCTATGTGGAAGTGGTGTCTTTTCCCACCAATCAGCCCTCAGAGCTCTCCTCACTGAGCTCTGCAGAGTGTAATTTCAGCTCTCCACCCTCTGTGTTCTGAAATCTAAGACAAGCTTTATAAATTCTGCACTTTGAATGGATGTAGAGAAGAGAAAACTTAGAAAGACAGGTACAACTTATGTAGGTGGATTTATTTAATCTCTGTGTATCGCCTGAGGCCAGTCACTTCACTTTAACCATTTCCCAATACAGTTACATTCAAGGTATGTCTCGAATGATACCTGTTACATCTACAAGTGCACTTATGCCAGCTCTCAACTGAATTGCTGAGCCATCATATAGCTGGTGTCAGCTGATCACATGTGCAGAACAATGGCAACTGCAGATCAAACAGAGGCTAAGATGGCAGCTTCATTGGCTGTAAAGGATAGGAGGATTTAGTTCCAATTTAAAATATGTGCAGCTTGTTCAGCTAGGATAAACCTAACATTTCTGATTCCTGACCGTAAGATAGGGGGTTAGGGGAAATGCTAGTGCATTGATTACCGTTTAACTGTTTTTTGGAGAATGGACCAAATAATCACTTTGTCATGTGTGGACATCTTTACATTGTTAGAAAAGATAAACAAAATATGTCTGAATTTAAAGTCTAAGAAATGTTTAAGCACTTAAGATTAAAGAAACATCTGTTTGTTTTTAAAGCAACAGTCTTGTAAAGCTAAGGTTCAGTTGTGCAACATGCATCCCGAGAACCAAAAACTTTAGTGATTACATCATACTGATTGGAAACAGCACTGCATACAACCAAGCAGAAGGAGCTTTAAAGTATATACTAGGCTAAGTATGTTAGTTGGTTTTTTTTTTCAGACCAGCATCTAAACAAAAGGCAGTCTTTTTGTATGACACATGATAAACAGTACTGCGTTTTATCCGGAGTTCTTGTTATCACAACGTGCTACATAATTGGCACGTTAAACGGCTTTCTCTTTAAGGCTTGTTGAGGCAAGCTTTTGTTGCAAATTGTGTTTGTCACAAAGGGAAAAAAAACAGCTACACTGGAAAATAAAAACAATACAAACCCCATCTGATATGAAAACCCACCTATCTCTCCTTACCTATAATCAGACTGCAAATAGAGGCTTTTGTTTTAACAGACTAACGTCATCTGTTACAACGCCCTATTTGAAGGCACTTCTTATTTTCTGGGTCCAGACCAGCTGAAGGGGCACTCTAGAGGATGGAGGATAATCAAGAGGGACAATAACAGGTGTTCTTTTATGCCAACAAAATTATATTTATCACTGATAATGACAGGTCACATAATACAGGTGACTAGTGCAACCTCATGCCTGAGAAATCTATATGCAGCCATCTAGAGTTGCATTTTCCCTTGAATAGGGCCTGTTTTTGGTACATTTCGATTCAATACTTTTAGAGATATCATTGGTTCTCCTTTATTGCAATGGGAAGGTCAGAAATGGCAATGGATTGTGGATAGTTTGGAGATTGTTGGATTATTCATGCAGTAGATTTAAAACTTAACTCTCCAACCAATAATATCTATACTCTCCGACCAATAATGTTGTTATTTGGTATTCAGTGCTGTTTCAAGCGTTTATAATTTTTTCTCTTTTTTTATGCCCACCCACCTCTGCAACATCAATGAAAGAAAAGTGACATCCGAGGAAACTCACCTGCATGTCTACGCATGCTGTGTGCACTCCAGTTTTTCTGGTCTCTCTCTGATTCTGTAGATTTCAGCAGGGCAAAGTGATAACCATATATGTGGGCAGGGGCGGACTGACCATTTGGAAACCGGGGCACTGCCCGAGGGCCCGGGGTCAGTAGGGGGCCCCATGAGATGCCCCTGGTACCTTTTTCATAGGCTTTTTTGAGTTTGGGCAAAGACACAGGGGCCCCATGATCCCCTATTGCCCAGGGGCCCTATGAGTTGTCAGACCACCCCTGTATGTGGGTACATTTCAATACGTTACTTTTAAGGATATAATTGGTTCTTCTTTATTGCAATGGGAAAGTCAGAAATGGCAATGGATTGTGGATAGTTTGGAGATTGTTGGATTATTCATGCAGTAGATTTAAAACTTAACTCTATCAACACATATTGCCCTATTATTTGGAAACAATTTGGAAACACCAGGGTTTGGTGCTGATCTGAGTCCTGAATACTATGGGCTGGGGCTGATCTGAGGTCTGCAGTGCATGCATGCATTAGGACTGATCTGAGGTCTGAAGTGTAAGGATTGGTGCTGATCTGCGGTCTGAATTTATTGGATTGAGGCTGGTCTGAGATCTGAAGTGAATGGACTGTAGCTGTTCTGAGATATAACATTTATACACTGGAGCCAATCTGAGGTCTGTGTATGTGTGTGGTGCTGATCTGAAGTCTAAAGTACATGCATTGGATCTGATCTGAGGTCTAAAATGCAAGCTTTGGAGCTGATCTGAGGTCCGAAAGTACAGAAACTGGGCCTGATCTGAGGTCTGAAGGTGCAGAGTAAGTACTGTTTACTTTTCAATGCATGTAAATATGAACGTACAGTATTTTGTGTGTGTACCATCTAATCAATTTTCGCACTCATTGTTTTTCTAAAAATGGCAAAGTAAACATAGATTTTTATGTTGTATATAACAATGAATGAGTTTAATTTGCCATTAGCAGTACAACCATGAAAACTAAGGCTATGCACTATTGTTCATTTGCATGCTGGTTATCTAATGCTTGAAAATAATATACAGGCAAGGAAGAAATTGAAACAATGTGGATGGTTCCTAATAACCTAGTTACCCATCTGTTCTTGCCTGTCCTCGAAAACCATAAAAAATAACACTTCATACATTCAGAAGATATCAATAATGTAAAATTGTTTTCAGTAATACTGATCGGAACTGCTGTTAAAACGCTTGGCCTTTTTTTACAGTCAACGGAATGGAGCTTTTGGGAAGCATTACAAGCAACCAAAGGTTTATTATCTTCAAAAGTGAATCCAGGTACACTTTAACCACTTGCCGACCACAGATAGCCGAATAACGGCTTCACAGCGGCCAGCCAGTACTGGGAGGGCGTCATATGAAGTCCTCCCAGAACGCGCCCTCCTGCGCACCTGCGATCTCCGTGATCGCTGTGTCCTACGGACACAGCTGATCACGTGATGTGGTAAAAGGCCAATGACAGCGGCCATTTACCACGTGATCAGCCTTGTCCAATGACACAGCAGATCACCGGTAAATGCAGTTGCCGGTTATCGGCTGCATTTTCCTCATGCTGTCGCTGCTGATAACCGGCAATTGTCAGGACAGATCGGCACCGATCATCAGGGCACTGATGATCAGTGCCCAGCAGTGCCACCCACCTGTGCCCATCAGTGCCTAGCAGTGCCACCCACCTGTGCCCATCAGTGCCACCCACAAGTGCCCAGCAGTGCCACCCATCCGTGCTGCCCATCAGTGCTGCCCAGCAGTGCCACCCATCAGTGCCCAGCAGTGCTGCAGTTAGTGCCCAGCAGTGCCCCCAGTTAGTGCCACCCATCAGTGCCACCCATCAGTGCTGCTGATCAGTGCCACCTATCAGTGCCCATCAGTGCCGCCTATCAGTGCCCATCATTGTTGCCTATCAGTGCAGCATCATCAGTGCTGTCTCATAAATGCCAGCTCATCAGTGCTGCCTATCAGTGCCCATCAGTGCTGCTTATCCGTGCCACATATCAGTGCTGCCTATCAGTGCTACCTATCAGTGTCCATCAGTGCTGCCTATCAGTGCAGCCTCATCAACGCACATCAGTGAAGGAGAAAAATTACCTGTTTGCAAAATTTTTTAATAGAAACAAAGAAAAAACTTTTTTTTCAAAATGTTTGCGCTTTTTTTGTTTATAGCACAAAAATTAAACACCCAGTGGCAAGTAAATACCACCAAAAGAAAGCACTATTTATGTGAAAAAAATGATAAAAATTTCATATGGATACAATGTTGCATGACCGCGCAATTGTCATTCAAAGTGCGACAGCACTGAAAGCTGAAACTTGGCCTGGGCACGAAGGGGGTATAAGTGCCTGGTAGGCAAGTGGTGAAAGCCAAACTCCAGTTTCATTGCTTAACCCCCAGTTTACTGCCCACTGACAATTAGAAGAAGAAGGAGGAGAAGGTGGGTCCACTGCTGGGAGAGGTTCTGGGGGTTTGAGTGATCAGGTGGGGGACCAGGACTAAGAACTAACATATATTATATTGAAACAGGCTAGAACACAATTCCATATATGTTCACATTAAAAGTATCTATGTTATGTTGCCCTCACTTTTGATATGCACACAGGCAATGGACAGTTCACTTTCAAAAGCTAAGGCTCCTCTTTAGTTTCATTCCAGCTTTGGTTAGGAAAATAGGACTGGAACATTGCCTAGGGGAGTAAAATCTAAATAAAGCCATGAATTGGTAACAAAAATAATAATGAGTCAACTCACCACATATAAATATTGGTGTTTTTTGGCTATTCAAATTTCCAAGGAGGAAAAAATATTTTAACTGGACAATTGATATATTTCTGACCTTCCTATGTGGATACAGCAGGAACATCCAAAGTTGTAAAATGTATTGACCCAACAACAAGAAAGAGGGAATACAAATATGCCAGTACAAATTGTTCATCTTGTTTTTTTTACATAAATATTTAATTTAATACTGTTAAATTCTTACACAAAACGCCGCTTACCAAAGCCAGTAAGGAAATACCTTCACCTTTTTTAAGCAATAAATCAAAATGTTTTATATCACAGTTGTTACTTGGTTTGGCCTGTGCAATTTTAATGCCAAATATTATTGCTGGGAAACGGGTAGAATTTGGGCTAAACTTTAGCTTGTTTTATTTTATTTATTTATTTTTGTAAGGCTGCTTTTCAATTCTGGACAAATAATACATGATCGTGTTGTTAATAAAACTAACACTGAGCAGCAAAGCATCCCTTCGTGCGTTATAAACACATTTAAAAACACATTTTATCAATATGCATCTAATATTAACTCTTTTTTTGCTCTGCCTGCTATACACAGTATCAGTTCCACAATTCCATACAGTTTCCATACAGTTTCATTAGCCTGCTTTCATAAAGATTGTAAATGTGAGATATTAGATCCACAGCCCTGTAAATACTTCAATGACGCAATCAAATTAGAAGAACCCTGCATTTTCCTTTATCTCCCCTTTGCCTTGACTGGGTTGTAGTGCACACAGGTCCACTGTTGACTAAATAAATGTCTTTTCTTAAACTTTAGATTTGCAAATCTTCAGCTTTTCACATAGTCTTGAACTCTATTATATTTTAACCCACTGTTAGGTGGAACCAGAAACTAAATTAGGACCGACTGGCAGTTGATGAGAGATCCCATGACAAGCGACTACTGATGACGGATCACATGACCCCTCCATTTCCTGATCCTCCACCCCCTCTAGCTTCTACAAGCAAGAATTTGACAGTAAGATATACATGGCACAAAATTGTAAGCCATCACATTTTTCTAGAGCTGACAATATAATCTAAACAACTCTATTTGGCCCAAATATTTAAATCCTAGAACCTTAAAGTGTATTTTATATGTAAAATTCAGATGAAGTATATTTAAGATAGCATAACGTCTTGAATAAAAAGGTGTATAGTGATGACTGATTCTCAGAATATCCATAGTCTTACTAAAAAAAAAAGAAAAAAGTTGTTGAGGGTTAGGCTTTTTTGTCCCATTTTATGTCCAATGTCCATTCACCCATCTGAGCAAGGTAAAATAATACAAAATTCCAGATATGATGAATATGTGACTTTTTCATCTTACTTCCACAATTCAATGATGGGTGCTTAAGCAATCATGTGTCAGGACCAAAAGCTGCCACACTGGGTGCAATGAGAATCCTGAGCTGTGGGAAATCTCCATGCAGATTGACTTAGAATTAGTACAGGTCTTTCTCACTTCACTGCAGTTGGTGAGCCGGCATAGGCAGTGAGGTAGGGGTGGCAAAAATTCATTAAATCTGGTCTTTGTGAGCTCATTATTTTATTCTGCATACAGTACACAGTGTTTACTTACTAAATTATGAATGCCCTAATGTCAGAAAATATTGGGAAAAAAATTATTTAAAAATACAATAAAATCAAATCCTTTTAGCTTTGTGGTGTGATGCCCATGGATTAGAGTGTAAGCTTACTACTGGGCTGCCTAAGGCAAAATCTTCACTGGTATCTAGCACTTGTAATTGCCATGCTGAGCATCAATTATCCCCAGTGTGATTGTCTATCCCTCTGTAATCATATCTATAACATCAAGTTAAATGGGAAAGGAGAGCACTGTACAGATGACAAGAGAAGACTACAGAGCTCCTGCCTGAGTAAGCAAGCAGCATGAGGCTGATGATGATTACTGACTTGTTCTGGAAACTGACAGTGAAGAGTAAGGTCTTCAATAACAACCCCCAACATGGGAATGTACAGGGATAATGTGACACAGCCTCGCATTTATTTCTTCAACAACACTAGTTCCACAGAGCATAAATAGGGACCTTGTGCTGCTTGAGTTCAATCCTGCTCTAGTTCTAAAATGCTTTATGACATTTTGCATAAAGTTGTTATACAAACAATTATTTACACACTAAGTGTGGCCATAGATGGGCTGTCATTGCATGCCATTGTCTCTGTCTTGGATGATGAATAGATTTGGAGCAAGCTCATGGAAAGGTTCCTTCTTCTACAAAAAGAAAATAACTTTAACATGGTACAAAGGTTTTCTAACATGTCAACAAATTTCGAAAGTGACAATGCATGAGCTTTGAATTGCGTGCTATCAACTTTTAGCTAAACATCCTATATGGCCAAATCACGTTCAGCAATTAGCAAATCTATCGTATTTCTTGCCTGTATATCTGACTACCATTAGAACACCCCCCACCCCAAAAAAAAAATGCATATAGAGGTTTTCTCCAGCTGATTTACTCTGAACAGATAAATTCCCTTTCCAATGAATGGACACCTTTGTGCAATTATAGAAAAAATACCTGAGGGGCTGATGTCAAAAAGAGTAAAACATTTTTGTTGCTCACAGTTTCATTTGCAGAGTTGAAAGTTGATTGGTCAGTATGGACAAGATGACACTTTGATGCATTAGGGCTCTTTCTTCTATAACAGAAGTTTTCAAACAAAACATTTTTTTTAATCACTTGCCCTCCAGAAGATTCCCCCCCCCCCTCCCCTTCATGACCAGGCCATTTTTTACTTTTTGGCACTGCATTACTTTAAATGACAATTGTGTGGTCATGCAATGCTGTACACAAATGAAATCTATATAATTTTTTCCCAACAAACAGAACTTTCTTTTGATGGTATTTAATCACCACTGGGTGTTTTTTTGCGCTATAGACGATAAAAGGCCAAACATTTTGATAAACAAACAGTATATTTTACTCTTGATATAAAACATATCCAATAAAAATCTTAAATTTAGGCCAATATGCATTCTGCTACATATTTTTGGTAAAAACAAAAATCCCAATAAGTGTATATTGATTGGTTTACAAGAATGTTATAGTGACTGCAAATTTTGGTATATATATACTGGAATTTTTTATTACTGTACTTGTACTGTGATAGTATGGTAGGTAGTCTGACACTAACTGACGCTTTGTGGGACCCTGTGACACTAATACAGCAATCCCTGCTAAAAATATGCACTGTCACTGTACTAGTGACACTGGCTGGGAAGGGGTTAACATCTAGGGCGATCAAAGGATTAAATGTGTGCCTAACTAGTGTTTATGTGTGTACTGTGTGCTGCTTTTACTAAGGGATGTAATGTTTTTTATACCCTGCTTTGCAAGGAAGCAAAAACCACCACATCCCCACTGACATCCCCACTGAAAATTGTTTACACATGCAGAACTCTGTTCTGTATTCCTCCTCGCCGATCAGCAGGTGCTGGCAGTCATTCTTTCACTGACACCAGCTAATTGGCTTGTGCTGTATCTAATCACAGCACAGCCGGCGGTGCATGTCCCCTACCCAGAAGTGCCAGATCACGTACCAGTTTCGTGATCTGGCACAGGAGAGCCACTTTGCTGCCTTATAATGGCGTTATGCAGTCGGCGACTGGTTAATTGACATTGCTTTATACCCATCTGAGATATCTAAAATGTTAGATTTAAGGTGGCTATAGATATAGCCTATCATTGACTGTCTGGATTGGAAATTATTTTCATCTTTATGGGTACTAACACTCCTTGTGGACTTTAGAAATTGTGATTGTAAATTCTGGATAATTTTGTCTCCATGCTATTTTGACCATGGGATGATCCAGAAACAGAGGTATGTAGGTATGCTTCCTACGCTTGGCCATCAAAGCATGCATACTTAAGCACCAGTCAAATTAAACGTTGTCTTACACCAGTACAGGACACCTAACTTTCTTTAAACAGCAGGGGCGATTAAAGATGGAAATTGCACACAAGTACAAACATATGACACATTGTTATCTATACATAGATGAACAGTTAAAACAATACAAATGGAGATAAAATAAGATATAAAAGGACTGTGCATATATAAAGTATGCTGTTGATGCCTTTTTATATAACAATATGAAATAAGGAAGCCTTAACCCTTCCCTTGTTTTCTGACAAATATTTCAGGGACTTCCGCTTTGTGTATTTTTGGAATTGCAAACTGGGCTGATTGAAAATATGAAGAACAACATAATAATTAATTTTTATCACAAAAATATAGTACTTCTAACTTGCTTTACATACATTTCAGGGACCTTGGAGAATTTTCTTGATTGATGGTATAGAATTTAATTTCTATTGCCTATGGGCTCACTGTACCCCCTATAGTAGTCTGTGTTCGGTACAGCAGAAAACTCTTCCAGTGACCAGTAGAAAAGGCACAGGATAAGCCATGATAGATCTCAATTATAGATGTCATGGTTTTGGTGATTTGAGATACTGAGATAAAATAAGCTTGCTTTACTGACTTGCAGAGGTGTATTTACCACGAGGCAAAGAAGGCGTTTGTCTAGGGCGGCATTTTTAAGGGCGGGCGGCGCCGCCCACCCCTGGCGTAAGTGCGGTAAATTTCAGAGTCCCAGCCACTTCCCAGTTATTCGGAATTTTTTAAATGCTTGTCCCCCCAGTAGGCAAAATAAAACTTCCATGCTGCGCCTGGTAGGAGAGAGGGCGCAGCGTGAAAGTTTAGTTTGTCTACTGTTTAGTAAGCTGCTGGGAGAGCAGAAGAGCACACTGAGGCTCAGCAGGACGGTGAGCTTACCCCGCTGTCAGAACGGATCTGAGGATGCAGAGGAGGACGGAGCGGTGGGTGGATTCCAGGTGCATGCAGGGAGGGGGCAGGGTCCTGCTGTCTGGCAAGCTATGGAATGGCAACGTGTGCCTGGACATACGGGGTGGAGGAGGAGGTTCCCCACTCTTTGCTGCAGCTGCCGCTGCCACCTGTGGTCCTGGTAAAGATCTTCTCCTGACTGCCCGTCACATGGGTAATCCTCCCAGCTCCATGTAGAGGAACTGCAGGACTGGTGAGACCAGGGGGATTGGGGTGATCAAAGTGGAGGGATCTGGGGGTGTGATCAGAATGTGGCCAGGTAGGCAGTATTTTGGGGGGAGGGGTAAGATCAGGTTGGTGGTGTGTGATCAGGTTGGTGGTATGTGGGGGCTGTTTTCAGGCTAGCAGTATGTGGGGGGGGGGGGTGCGTTCAGGTTCACAGTATGTGGGGGGGTGTGATCAGGTTGGCGGTATGTAGGGGGGTGCGATCAGGTTGACGGTATGTGGGGGTGCAATCAGGTTGGCGGTATATGGGGGGTGATCACATTGAAGGTTTAATGGGGGGGTGCTATCAGGTTGGTGGTATGTGCGGGGGTGCAATTAGGTTGGCAGTAAGTGTGGGGGGGTGATTAGGTCGGCGGTATGTGGGGGGGGTTATCAGGTTGGCAGTATGTGCGGGTGTGTGATCAGGTTGTCGGTATGTGGGGGTGTGTGATCAGGTTGGCAGTATGTGGGGGTGTGTGATCAGGTTGGCGGAATGTGGGGGGTGTGATCAGGTGGAAATATGTGGGGGGGGGGTCAGGTTGGCAATATGTGGTGGTGGGGGGTGACCAGGTTGACGGTATGGTGGGGGGGTGATCAGGTTGGCGGTATGTGGGGGTGTGTGATCAGGTGGCAATATATGAGGGGGGTGGTCAGGTTGGCAATATGTGGTGGTAGTGGAGGGGTGATCAGGTTGGCTGTATGGTGGGGGGTTGATCAGGTTGGCGATACTGTATGTGGGGGGGGGGGTGATCAGAAGGGCATGCACAGGGATATATGTATGGGGTTGATTCCTCTGGGGTAGGTGGGATAAACTATAGGGCGTGTATATTGGGATGGAGAGTATCCGAGATGGGTGCCATCATAAGGCTGCTAAGGTTGTTGCAGGCCATTTTTTTCTTTTTAATTTGGAGGGGGTGCCCAATTTTTGTGTTGCCTAGGGCAGCACAAAAACAATGTACACCGCTGCTGACTTGGGTACACTTTACAAGGTAAGATGAGCCCACAGGTTGACTGTAACCTTTCAGTCTATAAATATGCATAAATATCCCTAATTTCAAAATATGCAGGGACGTTCCTTCAATAAGGCAAAGTGAGACTCTTGTTTTAGATGGTACTCTCTACAGGTTGCATAAAGTTACTTTTACCTTGCTGCATGGCCCCTTGGCCCTCCTATGCTGCTATAGACACTTGGCAACCAGCAGAGGTATGTAGAATCTGCATTTGTTTACTGATTCCCTGTATGTCTACAGTAGAAGGAACAGACGTGGTGAGTTCTGGTCAAGGGTTAGCACTGCTGAGAGAGGGTAGATATTGGAAGTAGGAGCAGCATTTACAGTGCTGCTTTATGAAGTACTAACATACCTGCAAATTCAGAATATAGTAAAAGCTGTTTTATTGGTTACTTGTCTTCATTTCTTCCGGATCCTCTAAATATTTTAGACTCAATAGATATTTAAATGTGTTGTCTGATTTGATCAGCGTATTGAGACAGCTATCTAAACATAACACAAATAAAGATGTAGGATAGTGCTGTCAAGCAAGACTCGCTAAGCCAATTTGTCACACACTCTTTTTTTTTTTTTCTACAACTACTTTTGCATCCTAATCAACCTAATTAAAGCTGTGTTCAATCAAAGCCTCTGATGACAACTTGCACAGCTCTATCCCACAGTGGTATCTTTAAAACAAGAATTAAATTTGATCTTCTGACAGCAATTATTAAATGATCCCATCCGGCCCCAATTATGGCACGCGGAAAATGGTTCTCTACAGTTCACATCTTATCCATTTCTTAGGAATCTTCTTTCACTGTAGATCATTTCTAAACAAGGCCAATTAAGCACATGCTTCAAAACATGAAGTGTGACTTCTTGTAGAAAGCAATTTTGCTTTACAAAAATCCAATCTGTGATAATCTGAGAATCCTGTAACATTAGTTATTAACGTAGAAATCCTTGACAGGTTACCTTTAAATTGATTCTGTCATATACTAGTTTAAGCTGTAGTGAAATTTAAAGCAATGTTAAAATCACTTTTATGCTCTGATTTCATACTGCTTTTGACATGCTACAATATAGAAGCAATCAGCACTACTGGATGTCCAAGGTTGATTACATTTGCTATTGTTCTTAGAAGGAACTTTAGTAAGTAAAATCACTATTTGCAAGGTACAGCTGCATCATCTATATGTCAACCTAAGTAAGAGCCTGGAGCCCAATGAACGCACAAGATGCCCAGCTCCAACCTTTATGCTCCTGAAGTAAATCAGGGGGATGGTGAACGTGGTGCAAGTTATGCATCTGCCTGTCACCTCAAAAGGAACATGCACTTGTAGGTAGTTGACGTGTGATTAAGCTAGTCATGATGGGAGAGATAATGCAAACTGAGCAGGTTCTTTATGCCTATTGTAATTCTTATTAATGTTAAAGGAAGGGTGGTGGTGATGGGGGAAACAATGCTACTACTGCTACTACTTTGCCAATGGCTCCATCCTGCATTAATCTATCTCTGCCTAGTACACACAATCAGAAAATCGTACGAAAAATACTGTTTTCAAACTGATCGTTTGATAATCTGATCGTTAGTATACAGCTTTCGGCCGAAATTATTCGAAGGTACACGCACAAAAATGTTTCTTGTACAATACCAGATTGTACGATTTTCATTTAATCAGTACAGTTTTAATGTGAAAATACAATACAAATACCGTACAATACATTACATCAATTCTGAATTTTTATTCTTTCATACAAGAATTTTCATAACTTTAGTAATCTCTTCATTTTCGATATGAGGCTAGCATGCAAAAAAAAAAATGGACGATCATTTGTCCGATATTATTATACAGTATTTATATAGCGCCAAAAAGTTTGCTCAGTGCTGTATATTAGAGTGGGAGACAGTACATGAGACAATACAGTAACAAAACAATACACGAGGGGTTCGAGGGCCCTTCTCCTTGGAGCTTACAATCTAGGATATTCTCATTGTGTGTATGGGGCTTTATGCTCCAGGGGGAAACATCACTCAGTTTATATGGAAGGAAACCTATTGTGTGTTTTACACAAGTACACAGAAAAGTTACTACGTAATTTAGTTTATCTACAAATATGTGGTTTTCCTAAATATTGCTGTTCCACATTTACATTGCATTTCATATACAGATTTGTGATGTCTCTTTGGTGGTTTTCTGTGTTTCAGACAGAGTGGTGATCAATTAGTCCCATAGAGAAACTGTAGTTTTCAATCAGTCTGGCTTGTTTGATAGCAATTCATATACCATATTTTTCGCTCCATAAGACGCACTTTTCTCCCCCCAAAAAAGAGGGGAAAATGTCAGTGCGTCTTATGGAGCGAATATGGAGCGGCCGGTCCGGTATTTCCACCGCCGCCGTGTCAGAATACCTGAAGTTGATCTTTAGTTAGTGTCCGCTCTGCAGCAGGACCTTACCTGTTCCTCTATCCAGCGGCGCGCTGTCTTCCCGGCTTCTGTAGTGTGGGCGCCCAGCTTGACAGCCGGGTGACAAGTGCGCATGCGCAAGAAGCGGTGCTCTTTGTGAATGGTAAGGTGGCACCTGGGACACATGACAGGTCCCAGAAGCCGCCGGACCAATCACAAAGCGCAGCGCTTCTCGCTCATGCGCACTGGGCACCCGGCTGTCAAGCCGAGCTCCCACACTACAGAAGCCGGGAAGACAGCGCGCGGCTGGATAGAGGAACAGGTAAGGTCCCGCTGCAGGGCGGACACTAACTAAAGAACAACTCCGCTCAAGTAAGAGCGGGTACCTGTCAAATTCAGGTACCCGCTCCCCCCCCCTCCCCAAAGGTCAGCAGTAATCTCCTGTACTGTCTGCAGTCTCTGGTCCTCTCCTGTACTGTGTCCGCAGTCTCTAGTCATCTCCTGTACTGTGTCCGCAATCTCTGGTCATCTCCTGTGCTATGTCCGCAGTCTTTGGTCATCTCCTGTGCTATGTCCGCAGTCTCTGGTCATCTCCTGTACTATGTCCGCAGTCTTTGGTCATCTCCTGTGCTATGTCCGCAGTCTCTGGTCATCTCCTGTGCTATGTCCGCAGTCTCTGGTCCTCTCCTGTACTGTGTCTGCAGACTCTGGTCATCTCCTGTACTGTGTCCGCAGTCTCTGGTCATCTCCTGTACTGTGTCCGCAGTCTCTGGTCCTCTCCTGTACTGTGTCTGCAGTCTCTGGTCATCTCCTGTACTATGTCTGCAGTCCATTGGTTCCGAATATTTTTCTGTTTTCTGCCTCTAAAACCTAGGTGCCTCTTATGGTCAGGTGCGTCTTATGGAGCGAAAAATACGGTAATTGTTGCCAATGATGCAAGCTTTCCAACATGGCTCTGGGTAAGACTGCAGGTCTTTGCAAGCCATTCTGTGTTATGTAGCCTCCTTCCTAAGCAATGCTTCAAGAACAGTATGATGGGGATCATGTACATGAAAAATATTTGTTTTCTGCAAAACTATGAATTTTAATAATTGGGTGGAGGGTGGGAGGGAATAGACATTCATGACTAGACATCTGCACAGAGACTCAGATGTATGGAACTGACAAACTTCTCGGAATCTCATGTAGCATGGTAGTTGCAGACAGTCACTTTGCTCACAGTGTATCATTATGGTGTTCTGTTATGGTACTGGCATTGGGCTTGGACATGTTGCTTGCACATGTGGAGCACACAGCTATTGTACCACTTTAAAGGAGAAGTAGGGCCAAAGCTCTTTTGGATCTACCTCTGTAGGTCACAGGAAAGCAGAATTAAGTGTTGACAATGAGCTAAAATCTGCTGTCAGCTGACGTCACTCAGCTGGTCTAGGCTTTGCAGGGATCCCGATTATAATGTCAAGATCCACCCAGATACCTGATTGGCAGCTGTCAGCGTGCCACTCAGAGCTTGAGTCAACAGCTCCCACCCCCCTCACAGAGCTGGTGACTGAAAGTCACCAACTCTCTGCTCACTAAAGACCAAGAACTGAGCAATCACTGGTTTTTGATCACTTGGTTCTTTGTCTTAGAGGTGACAGGGGACAGATGCTGCATCTACCTAGATGAATATGTTGCTTTCTTTTTTTCAAAAACCAATATTTTTCTTTTAATGCATGTTATGCCTTTTTAGACTTGGTAGTGTATAGAGACATGTACAATCACCGTAAAGGCATGCTATTCTCGGCCAGTGAACCATTTGCCAAACAGCTACAGAAAACATGGCAGCATAAAAACGACATCAACATAGTCCATTGGTTTGGTGGTTAGCACTGGTGTTTTAGATTCCATTTCTACCAGATATAATATTTTCATCACTGAGTCCTTTCCTACTAGATGTAATATCTTCAGCACTGATGTATTGGATTCCATATCTACCAGGTAAAATATTTTCATGAGGTTTGTATTTTCCCCTTGAGTTTAGACAATCAAAATATACTGGAAGATTAATCAGCTTCAGATCATGATCGGTCCTACCACGCATATGCTTGTCTGCGTGACTGCCAGAGGGACATTAGGTAAGACCTCTCCAGAAAATGGTTTTATGTATTCTGTAAATCCCCACTGATTATGTTGATTCTGTATTAAAATGAATACATAGATGCATAATGGATTTCACACATGTAGCATGCAACACAGCACACCAGGACCTGCTGTTTATACTGCAGTTTTGATGGAGATTCTCCAGGTTGTCCTCCATAGAGGTGCCAAATGCTACACTTTCAGTATGATCAGCAAACAGCACTAGCATGCACAAACCATATGCAAACCCTTAAAGTGTATGTAAACCCCAAAAAATAACTTTGTTTCCTTATTTGTCTTGTATTTTGTATTTAAGTGCAATAAAAGTGATTCCTACCAGAAATATAGTGCTGTCCTCTGTTCTGTGCAGTCTGTAGCGTAGTTTCTCAAACCCTGTTATCAGCCCTGCCCAGTTCACTTTCTATGAACTACAAAGAAGACCAAGCTATGTTATGGGGATGAACAAAAGAAGAGGTGTTCTGTATTGAGTATAGAAAATGTACATGCTTTCTGTGAGTGAGCTTTGTTACCATAGAAGATGAAGTGTGTTAATGGAAAGTTCACCAGGTGAAAATAAAGGAAAAGAAGAAACTAGGTGCATACTCAACCTAGGCACTGTTGCCTTGTACCATGCCCAAGAATGACTGTCCCTACTGCCCCACTGGCCTGTGCTTATATTGTACCAGGGAAGAGTACATGTATGTCATCACTTCTGCCAGTCAGACAATAGTGAATCCTGCATCTACACTCAATAAGTGCTGCATCTATACTCAGCAAATTAAGGTTCTGGAATTTGGCATGAATAGCGATCACACAGCTATATATTGTGCCTAAGTCCAACTTATCCATGCCCAAGCCCACCTCTTCAAGCAGGCTAGGAAACAGCATGCTGAACCATGCCAAAGCATGGACCAGAGAAATCCTATTAGTCAACCGAACTGGAATTTGGGGATTGAATGTGCTCAGGTATGGTATGGATCACCTAGTGTGAGTAGATCCTAATGCAGCCACCACTTCTAAGAACAGGTAAACTCTCATATTTTAAACATAAACAGGTAAAATATCATATTTTAGTTCTAAGATTTGAATACACTTAACCTCCTTGGCGGTATTCCCGAGTGTAGCTCGGGGTAACATTTCAGTAGCAAAAGCGGTAACCCCGAGCTACACTCGGGCTTACCCTGAGGCACTGCTCCGGCATGTGTTCTTCACTTACCTTACCCTGCGCTCCCACGATGTGTCCCCTGCAGCGTCCCCGGCCATCTCCTCCGGCCGATGCCGGCATCCGGCTTCTGTGTCCTGTCCCTGTGACGTCGGGACGTACGGGCGCCGCCGGCGGCGGGAAATTTAAAAATTTTAAAAAATGTCATTTTTTTTTTTTTTCATTTTACACAGTAAAACATTGCTGTTTCAACCTATTTCACATACATATTGTCCCAAGTGCTTTGTCCTGCGCCCTGCCTGCATTTTGTCTGTTCTTTCTGCCTGGAAACTGAGAAATGTCCATGGCGTCCAAAAAGTGTCCCTTTAGGTCAAAAGCGGTTTAGATCAGCTAGAGAACAGCGATAGTAAATCAGAACCACTTACAGAATTGAGTGATAATGATTCGTGGGGGAAATTCGTCATCAGAAACTGAAAACGATTTTGCGACTGAGCTCAGCAATGTGCGAACTTGGCGCTCTATTTCACATTTCAGTGTTTTTGGTTTGATTATATTATTGAATTAAATTTTTTATTATTTTTATATTATTTTTATGATTATTTATTAAATTATAATTTATGATTTTGTGTTTCAAATTTTATCATACCCGGGATGTTTACTAGACTCTTGTTCGGACAGATTTCAGTGAGTTTTTCCTAAAAATTACAGCCTACAATAAAAAAAATACATATTTCCATGCAAAAAAATGGTACCGCTTTCAGCACCAAAAATCTGAAATAATCATACCGCCAGGGAGGTTAAATTCAAAATGTGCCCATCAATAAAATCACTACGATAATTAGTATAATATTGATTACACACGCACATATATACACCCCATATCATTCTGTGTATTATATACTGTATCTGACACTGAATATTTTAATCTATACTTGGTTTCAGCAGTGATCACAAGCTACAGACTAAATCTGTCTTCTTTATCACAGCTAAATTCCTTTAAAGTAACATCTGCAAGGCTAGAAGAATCTCATGTCTCACAATAACATTAAAGGTGATCTTTTTAACCTTCATTTATGCTCTAATTTATTAACATATGTTGAGTGTTGAGCTGCAGTGCGATGTTCACGTGCCTCGACATCATTAATGTAGGTAGCCTAAGGATTTAAAGATTATTGTGTGCTGCATTAGAGAAATTGTTGAATTAAGAACTGTCTCTAGGGGATAAAGTGGAACAGCTTCTTCACTTACTAGTAGGCATATGGCTATTTCCATTTTCAGAGGCACAAGTAAATTGTAACACTGAACAGTGCATAAAGAAAGTCACCTGAGCTGATGTTTTTCACAGAAAGATCTTATATATGTATATATTCATTGGCATTATCAGTGAATATTTATGGAATACTCAAAAGTATGAAATATAAAGTAAAAAGTAAAGTTGCAAAATATTCTCAAGCTGCTACAAATTTAGATGATACTTTATTGAATAGGTATGCTTAAGAATCTTTATGAAATAGTTTTATCCTCCAAAAAATGACTTATTGTGACCCAACTGGCCAGGGAAGGTATTCTCCCAGTGATTGCTATATCCTGTCACTCTAGGAAGAAGGCCAAGGACCAGGTTTAATAGGTCTTAACAAAGGAAGGAGGATCAGGTATAGAAATATAATTTTCAATTTTGATTCATTATCCCACACATTTAACATAAATAACAGATTCACATCATCTCAAGATTCTTTGTAACATACCGAGTATATTTTCAGCAAAACAATGGCTGGCTGCAGTAACAGCAGATGCTTCCAAACTTGAAAGTCCTGAAGAAGGAGCTTTTTTTTACCCTTTAAATGTATTGACCATTGGCTAAAAATAAAAAAAAATTATTCAATATACCTGATCATCCTATTGTTCTCTTCTGCCAGTCCTCAAAAAATGGTCTCAGGGGTATCATGAACTGTCTAACACCTTCACTCCTCTTCTTAAAAAAGAGAGAGGAACTGCTATAATTAAGAAGAAATGTTCCCAAAAAGATGAAAAATCCCCTTTACAGATAATGAGTGTTTCTAAAGAAATCTTGTCAGAAGGTGAAAAAATCTTAATCCTCCCCATTCGCACACACACTCTTTTGGTAAATAATTCCCATACTGTTGTGTTTTCAAGAAGAATGCTAAATAACATATATAATAATAATAATGTTTGTATGTATGAATATTACAGGGCTAATTCACTAAAGGACTATTTTTACTTGGTCAGAGGAACCTGTGTTCATATCAATTACCCTATCCCATGCAGGGGAATTGAAATAATATGATCTGGAGGTTTGAAGCATACACAGAATCACTAGACGTAGTAAAAGGTAAATACTCTTTTAGTAAAGAATTCTCAAAATCATTCTATAAAGAAATGTATGGGCCAAAAATAGGTACAGCCCAATAAACCTACAGTATATTTCTTTTTAAACTGAAAAATGTTAGATCATAAGGGGATATTTTTACATTTGTATTTTTTATGCAGCGAATACTAGGATGTACCCTAGTCTAGCAAATATGAGTAAATGACCACCCTCCAAGTCAGCGTATAAGACAAATGAACTTTCAGAAGATGATAAAACTCAGTTGTATAGTAAATTCTGCACTTATTGGAAGTTGGTAATCTTGTGTCATTTTAACTCTGTTAAGTCAGTTGATTCTGGGAACTGCAAATGACTTTCTGGTCTACAAAACAGTTAAGCAGTTTCATCTAAGAAATAATACGAATTGTTACTATTTTGAAAAAGGTCTGGGTTAGGATTTAATGAAGGGAAAAAGGTTTGGGTGTCTGCCTAGATTTTGTTTATTGGAGAATTGAAGTCATTATGTAGTTTGAAGTATAATGCAACAGTAAAGAATACCATTCAAACGAGCCTTAGTAAAATCCAGTGAAACACAGCAGACATAAGGCACGTATAAATGATATACATATGTATCTCATCACTGGAAAGCCAAGTAGGAATTAAAAACAATACTATTAATGAAATACCCTGATTCTTTTAAAAGTGAGGATTTTATTTTAAAATAGAGAAGTATGACAGATTACTAAATACTCCACTAACCCTACTTTTCTTGCAAGGTGAGAAGTACCCTAAAGTGGTTGTAAAACATATACCCAGTGAAGTGACTAGCCTCAGGTGATACTCAGAGGTGAAACATGTCCTCCCACATAAGTTGTACCTGTCTAGCTGAAGTCTTCTCTTTCCTACATCCGTTCAAAGTCCAGAATTTATAAATATTATCTGAGAGTTCTTAAAAAAAGGGGGTGGAGAGCTGAAGTCACACTCTGCAGAGTTCAGTGGGAAGAGCTCTTAGAGCTGATTGGAGGGTAGGGACACACCCCCTCCACACAGCTCACAGAAACAGAGCTGAGGCTGTCAATCTGCTGGAGGTCCCTCCTCTGTCACCATTTTTCTCTTGGTGTCAGGAAAACTTGTCAGAAGTGATTCATGCTGATAGCAGAGGATTAAAGCAGGAGATAGAAATTACACTTTGTGTTCTTAATTGACACAAATACACACTATAGAGGGATATGCTTTGTTCATATTTCATATCTGAGGTTTACAACCACTTTAACTACCTTAAACCCTCACATATGTGTCTATGCCCATTGTCAGCTGACATGGCAGAGCTGCTGTATGCTCTGGAGGGATCCTGACAATATTGTCGGGATCTACCCAGCTGTCTGATTAACAGTCAGCTCCAGCTCTCAGGACATAGCTCTCTGCTCCAAGCTGACCAAGAACTGAGTGATCAATGGCCATGTCCTTGCTTAGTTCTTGGGCTTAGAGCCAACATGGGACAGCTGTAGCATTAGACAAATTCTGCAGCATAAAGGTGAATATGTGTATTTGTTTTTTTATATACTCCAAACTTCTTTTGATACTGTTGATCATCCCCTCCTCCTCAAAAAACTCCACTCTCTTGGCCTCTGAGACTTTGCTCTCTCCTGGTTCTCCTCCTACCTATCGCAAAGTTCCTTCAGCGTTACCTATAACTCTGTCTCCTCCTCTCCACTTCCTCTTTCTGTAGGGGTTCCTCAAGGTTCTGTCCTTGGACCCTTTCTCTTCTCCATCTACACCTCCTCCCTTAGTCACTTGATAAACTCCCATGGCTTTAAGCACCATCTCTACGCTGATGACACACAAATCTATCTTTCTACTCCTCACCTCACCCCTTCAGTCTCCTCTCGCATTACTAACCTACTAAGTGACATATCGGCATGGATGTCACTCCACTTCCTCAAACTCAATCTTTCCAAAACTGAGCTCTTCGTATTCCCTCCAGCCCGTGCCCCCTCCCCTGATTTCTCCATCAAGATCAATAATACAACCATAAGTCCCTCCCCTCATGCCAGGGTACTTGGTGTAATCCTGGACTCCCATCTGTTCTTTCAGCCCCAAATCCAATTGCTGTCCACATCTTGTAGACTTCACCTCCACAACATCTCCAAGATACACCCGTTCTTAACCTCTGAAACCACTAAGCAACTTATTCACTCCCTTGTTATCTCTCGTCTTGACTATTGTAACTCCCTCCTCATTGGCCTACCTAATCGCATGCTATCCGCTCTTCAGTCTATCATGAATGCTGCTGCCAGACCCATGCACCTTACTAAACATTCCATATCTGCCATCCCTCTCTCCCAATCTGCCCACTGGCTTCCCATTGCCCAATGAATACAATTCAAAACATTAACAATAACATATAAAGCCATTTATAACTCTGCCCCAAATTACCTCACCAATCTTGTCTCCAAATTTCATCCAAACCATCCTCTCCGCTCCTCCCATGACCTCCTACTCTCTAGCTCCCTTGTCTCCTCCTCCCATGCCCATCTCCAGGACTTCTCCAGAGCCTCCCCCATCCTCTGGAACTCTCTAACCCAATCTATCCGACTATTGCCTACTCTGCCCACTGTTAGGCAATCTCTGAAAACCTATCTCTTCAGTAAAGCCTATCCCACCTTCACCTAATAACTGAATCTTCTATTTCTCCTGTCAGTTCATCCCCCACAGTTATTACCTTTTGTACCACCAGCTCCTTCCTCTTGTAAGCTGCAAGGAGTAGGGCCCTCCTAACTTTCTTGTATTGAACTGTATCATTGCTGCATTGTCTCCCTTTTTATTGTAAAGCACTGAGCAAACTGTTAGCGCTATATAAATCCTGAATAATAATAATAACATTGTTAGTTGAGATACCTATCAGTTGTCTTTTCTTAAGTGTGAGCTTGTGAAATATAAGCCAAGCATGATTTAATTTTAATGTAATGCAGAGTTGTCTATGCTGTCAGGCACTGGAATCTGAAAGGGGAGCTGTTTATGCAGTTAAAACAAGAAGCAGGGCACAGGGACAACCTTAGCAGTGCTGGGACAAGGTCATCTAGTGCGCAAGGCAAATATGCCAAACAGCCCCCCTCAAATGTATGAGCATTATGTATCAGCAAAAAATCTCCTCACAAAAAAAATGAGCACTAATCTGCATGCTTACCCCTAAGCATAAATTCTCTTTGCAAGCCAAAATTCTCTCCAAACAAAAATTCCCCCTCTTCCAGTACTCCTGGAGGATTGTAGGTAGGCATTGTCTATGCAGCACCCCCCACCTCACATGATACCGCAGAGGCCAAGGCAGTCACCCCTTCTGCCCAACCCTTTGTCCCAGCCCTTAACATTAGCATAGGCTAATGCTTTTGAAAAGTGTATTCAGCAGACAGGTGACATGAGAGGGTTACAGGGGTGAGGATAGTCTGGCCACACTGCTACACATCGTAAAGGGTTTAAAGGCTGTGAAACAAAAATGAAACAAAAATATCTAAATAAATACATGCATATATCTAACTATTTCACATATGTATATTGTTCCTTTTGACCTATGTTTTACTTTAAACACAGATTCATTTCACTTTAGTTAATCACCTCCACTGAGAAATATAAGAGTCTTGGGAGATTCAATTGAACACCAGCCACCCAAAACTGAATTATCAGCTCAGTAAGGAACATTCCTCTGACTCTAATTATAATCTTTACATCTTTTGCCACGTACATTTGCTGTCTTGTTAGCTGAGCTGTACATTGAGAAGATGAAAGCAGTTATTCTTTTGTATCTGTTCTGCAGGCCAAGTCTTTCTGCTGTAAAACAGATGCTAACTGTACTGCATTCTTTGCTGTGTGCTGGTAATTTCACACAAGACTTGTTAATTTTAGAGCGGTCTCTTGCTAAAAAGGGCAAGCTCTGTAACGGATTTAGTACAGAGAGCTCAAAATATCCTGTGGGGGGAAAGAAAGAAAGAAAAAAAGCAAAGAGAAAAAAAAATAAAAACAAGGCCAGCCCAGATCCTGCCATTACTCAGCAGTCCAGTGACGTGCTGAGGTTTGTAGTGGTTAGAGGAGCCAACAGGGACTGGAAACTAAACGTACTCCATCCCTGCAAGATTGCAGTTGAACCTCATCAAAGTAAAAGCTCATAATTTGTCAAAGAAAACAGCCAATTAACAAATGTTAGAAAAGGGCTTTGCGCAGATAATATGTGATTAAATACTGAACACAGCTGCCGAAAATGAAAACGGCAAAGATGAAATTGAAAATCTCTCCAAGTTGGATAATTGTGGCCAGAAAAGCCACTTTTCATTTTAACCCTGTTTTACTGAGAGAGATGGCAATGCTTTTTAGGTTATCATGTGAATGTATATGAGTGATCTGAAATAGGAAAGAGTGAGAACTTATGTTACTAACACAGATCCACAGCAACATTTCTTTATCAAAGTTCATGAAAGAAGAAATAATTTGTTGTTCACTTTAATCATAATCAGCTTGGTATATGGTGATATGGCCGATATCTGATTGCTGTAATCCCTAGCAACAAATTGTTCTTTTTTAATTTAGAAGTTTATTAAACTATTGAGGTTCAATAGATTTCATATGACTCACTTTGTAAAGTATTAGATACTCTGTCAAAGGGGCGGACTGACCATTTGGAAACTCGGGCCCTGCCTGAGGGCCCGGGGTCAGTAGGGGGCCCCGTGAGATGCTCCTGGTACCTTTTTCATAGGCTTTTTTGAGTTTGGGCAAGGACACGGGGGCCCCATGATCCCCTATTGCCCGGGGGCCCCATGAGTTGTCAGTCCACCTCTGCTCTGTCATTGGCTTTTCTTTGCCTTTTTGAGCTCTGGTCTCTAGTTTTGAGCTCTGGATTAATTTCACTCGATAGTATACTTCTCTCCATTTGTCAGTGCTGGGGAAACCATGTTGGGCATAGTAGAAAATGTAGATAATACCTTATCTGTGGCTAACTAAATATATTTTAAGGTGCATGCTTTAGCAAACATTTAAAGATGAATTGGACCAATATAACTATGTATATACCATACCTGGCTGATGCTCCCAGAAGCTGGAAATCACCGAAGACACTGCTACTCCAGTGCTCTCCAATAGCTTCCAAGTCCCCTATTGAGCAATTGCCTTGCTGCATTTTGAACAATGGAGTTTGGACGCTTGGCACAGGAGCCATTCAAACAATGCCTTGCATTCTCTGAATGAATGCAAAGCGTTTTCTGATTGGACAAGGTGGAGAGTGTGATATCACCGTCCCACCTCTACATCTCAACCAAACAGAGAATGCTTTACATTCATTCAGAAAATGCAAAGCATTCTCAAGCCTGTGCTGAGGGGCTGACCTCCTGTGTTCAGAATGCAGCAGGCTAGCTGCTCAGCATTGGACCCAGAACATTGCTGATGTTCACTTCAGTGATTTTCAGCTTCCGGGAGCATCAGCCAGGTATGGTATATACATAGCTACATTGGGCCATGATGGACCAATGTAACTATGTATAAAATATCCATACCTTGAATTCCTCTGTAAGTCCCTCCTTCAGGCATGGTTTCCAGACATGGTTTTCTGTGGGGTACTATATAAGAAGATGGGAGCCAAGTGTTTCTGAAAGTTTGCACCTCAAAATGTATTCAGTTAATCACACAAAATATATCACTAACAGACTTACTAACCTACTCTCCCTATTTATTTAATTTACACAAGTGTTGGCAAAGCTCTCTAACATAACATAATGACTGACATTGTAGCACTGTGCTTCTTAAAGTATATGTTACCCCAAACATTTCATATTTATGATATGTGTCTGTTGTATCATGTACTTGTGTTAAAAATGTATCCTGTTCTCTTTTTATTGCTTTCTTTGTGTGAAATACTTGGTGATCCTGCCAGTCCCCCTGATCTCTTATACTGACCACACTATTCATGAGAACACATCCATCCCAGCATGATCAGTTTTCTGCTTGTGCTTACAGAACAGCCTGTGTGTCCTGCAATGATCAAGACATGTGCTGACACGCACCCCTGCACAGCCATTTACTGGGAAGACCATTTTTCTTCTGTTTCTCCACACCCAGCTCTCAAAGCCCCTTATGCAGTTGAGAACAGAGATTATGTGATCACTTAAAAAAACAGAAAAAAAGGTATTTATAATGTTTTGTGTGTATATATATATATATAATGTGTAAAACCTAGTATTGAACATTTGCTGTGTTTTGTATGTGTTTCTAAGTTTAGGACTTTAGATATGATATTGTGTTATTTGCTATGAGAAAAAAACTGACAAAAGTGAGAATGTTGTTGGAATTTTGTTTTCCTAAGGCTGAGGTAGCGTGACTTCAGTGTGATTACATAGTTACATAGTTAGTCTGGCTGAAGAAAGACAAAAGTCCATCCAGATCAACCATTAAAAGAAAAAAAGTTATAATCCTATACGCACAGTTGATCCAGAGGAAGGCAAAAAACCCAGCAAAGCATGATCCAATTTGCTCCTGCAGGAAAAAAAATCCTTCCTGATCCCCCGAGAGGCAATTGGATATTCCCTGGATCAACTTCACTTATAAATGTTAGTATCCAGTTATATTCTGTGTATCTAAGGAAGAATCCAGGCCTTCTTTAAAGCAATCCACTGAGCTGGCCAGAACTAACTCTTGAGGGAGTCTATTCCACATTTTCACAGCTCTTACTGTGAAGAAACCTTTCCGTGTTTGGAGATTAAATTTCTTTTCCTCCAGATGTAAAGAGTGCCCCCTTGTCCTCTGTGATGACCTCAGGGTGAATATCTCTACACCGAGTTCACTATATGAACCACTGATGTATTTATACATGTTGATCATTTAAATGACTCCCATTCCTTTACTTTGAAATCAATGAGATAGATACTAGTGTTGCAGTATATAACTCCCTCAGAGAAATAAGGAACATCTTTGATTCCATTACTGCATGTATTGATGGACTTAGAGGAAGTGGGCCAGACTTGGCTGCAGTGGCTGTTGTGGTTCGTGGCCACTTTTTTAATGTGGCTAATTGGGTGTCTACCACAGAGGACAAAGGTGTGATAGAGGCAACCTCAAGTTACACACTCTGCCCTTTAATCATTCCACATGCTTAGCTGAGATAATACACAAACTTTACAAATCAATAGGAAATACTTTGAGCATTGGTATGAAATATATGCTTAATGTAAAGCAAGAATACTTATTTGTTCAATAAAAGACTACCTGGGTTGAAAGAACCCGTTTGGCATTGCCCACTAATGCTGGTTGCTGCTTAAGGCTGCCTTTAGAGGGTTGTAGGACATCCCCAAGCAGAAAAACTGGTTGGTGGAAAAATGTACTACTGAAACTGGGTTTTAAAAGGCTTTGGGGAAAGTCTGCCAGTGTCTCTTATCTCAGAATGACAATTGTGTGGGTGTACTAACCCGCTGATCATTGTACCTCACCATAGATATGAAATTGTTAACTGGTAATAACCAGATCAGGAAAGGTTATAAGAATTATAGATAATTTTTGTTTTCATGATGGCATTAAGTAATGTATGGTCAAGCCTTGAAAAATATGAATTGTGCCTTATATATGTGGTTATATCAGGGTAACCCTGAATTTGCATAACTGATTGATCTATGCACCATGTTTTTAATTATATGGATGTTCCTACTGACAAAGGGGTTAACATTACACTCTGGCATGGAATGGCTGTTATTTCGTTCTGACACTACTATCCAATACAGACCTTCATTGTGTATGAAGTGGCCTTGGGGGATTCACTCTGTTGTCAAGCCATCCTTCTAAACAACACAGAGAGTCCTTATCTCTTCACAATTACCATGCTGTGGTACTATTTGTCCCTGTGGCAAACATTAAAGTCAAAGCACATGGGCAACATCATGGAAAAGCTGAACAAAATATCCTCTGTGTGTCTATTGGAGGGAGGTAGCTGAGCATTTTTGGCATAGTCCCTATGCAGTTACTGTCTTTTGGCATTTGTGCTTTTCATATGGGGACTATGAATGACATAGGAAATGTAGTTTGTCAAGCAACTTGTCTCTGGCTCAATGCTTTCAATCTATGTCTTTGCAGTAGGAGGACTATCCAGAATGATTTCTGTAGTAAATTCTATAGTAAATTTCTAAGTAAATTGGTGGGGGAAATGTGTCATGGCGGCACCATTAACTCTTCTACTTATCCTAAAACGTTCTGCCTTTCTTAAAGTTGTTTTAAATTGTCTTGTCATCCTGATAAAGTTATGAAGTGTCGGAGGTCACATGCAAAATAAGTTTGTGGGGCAATTTGAAACACCCTATGCACGTGGCCTTTTTGAGGGTAGAACTGCACATCCACATCTTGCTACACTTTATTCAACCTAAAAGTAGTGTTTCAATTACAGGGGTTCTGGTGAGCTAAATCACTGATTTGTTAGACTTGGGATTTGAGAGGTGGGACCTTGCTGCTGATTTTTCTATACCACAATGCAGATGAAAATAGCTCCTGAAAGCACCAGACCTGGGGACTCTTGTTATCTTGTAAAATAGAAGGAATTGGTCGTTAATTCATACCATTAGCTTAATTGAAAACTAGAAAAATCTATTATTGTGCATACCCAACCCTCTTCCAATTTGGACAATAGAAATACATAAAAGGCATTTCGGACCAAAACCAGATTAAAAAAAAGTCCAAGATAATTCTAATTGTTGGTTAAAAACAGTGAACACATTTCAAGTTGCCCATGAAATGCGTTGGCTGTTTTTCTATTACGTTTTTACAACAATTACAATTATCTTGGACTCTTTTATCCTTTTATCTGATTTTGGTCTGGGATTTCTTTTTGTACTTCTATGGTTTGGGCCACTGTTGGGTGCTCATCAAGTGAAGCCTTGCTGTGTGGGAGCCGCCTTGCCATCACTGTAGAGCTTGTTAGAAGTTTTCCTTCATCTCACTATTCTTCCCACTGCCTCTTTGAGAACGGTGTCCTTTTCCAATTTGGAGCTGTCCAGTTGCCATCAGGTACAATTATCAGCCTATATTTCACTTAGATACAACCTAGCATCCCTAAAGGTTAAGTATGAGTCCTAGAAGGTAAATGTTGAATTTTAGATTTTAAGTAAATAACAAGACTCTGTATTTGCCTATAGTCATTAAAGTGGTTTTAAAGGCTGAAGGTTTTTTTTTTTACCTTCATGCATTCTATGCAGGTAAAAAAACTTTCTGTGTGCAGCCCCCCCCCCCACTAATACTTACCTGAGCCCCATCTTGATTCAGCAATGTGCACGAAAGACTCTTCTCTCTCGGGACTCTCTCTCATTGGCTGTGTGCTTTCTGTGTGCAGCCCCCCCCCCCCCCACTAATACTTACCTGAGCCCCATCTTGATTCAGCAATGTGCACGAAAGACTCTTCTCTCTCGGGACTCTCTCTCATTGGCTGAGACAGCAGTGGGAGCAGTTTGCTCCCACTGGTGTTGATCACAGGCAGTAAGCCAATGAGGAGAGAGAGGGTGTGGGGCTGAGGCATGGCCCTGCTCGTTAGAGCTTATAATATAGGAGGAATCTATTTTCTTGGCAGGCTGCATGAGGTGAGACAAAGATCATCTATCTCTATGAATATGTAACAAGCCAACATACACATGTACTAAACTAGATGTAGTAGATGAAAAAAGAAGGATCCAGAGGAGCCAACATGTTCTACTTTCCTGATGCCAATCCTTCATTATTTGTGCTAACATCTCTATGCAGATATTTTATAGGTAACTGTCTTTATATCCTATTTCCTGTCAGTAGCGGAAAAATGAATAACTAGAAGAATATGCCTAAACCCACAAGTCCAAAAAAGTTTTCAAAATGGCAGCTGAATGGCCAATAAAAAGTGGATTTCGAACAAATCTTTCCCATAATAAAAAGAGCAAGTTTTATTACTTGCAGCAAATGAACTCATTTTGTTAAACAAGCATTTGATTCTTATATCACTTTTTTCTCAAACTTAGGCTTGAAATTATTTTTCTAAAGATGCAGCCTTTTATTTAGAAACACATTTTAGTGTTGGTTGTATAAACCGTAGACGGTTACACAGAAACCGCACATCTATCCATTCATTGTGCTATTTCATATTGTGTTTTAACACGTTTACAGATGCCAGGAAATCTATAATAGTTGGTAAAACAATTTTTAAATGACCAGAGACTCAGCAGTTTAGTGTAATGAGACTTGTTAAGCTAAACATTAATCACATGGATCGGGGTAAAACAAGTAAGGGATATCTTTGTTTGCTGCCCTAATGTAGATTTTCTGTGTATATCCAGTATTTTATTTAAAAGTATACAAAGCCCAAATTAAATTTTCCCATTTTTGTTGTATGATGCTATTCCATATTTGTTAGACCTCTCTTAACCATTTAGATGACAACTATGTTTCTTACAGTTATTTAGAAATTAAAATCTGTGCATTGAAATTCAGTTTCTGCCACAGGGCCTTGGCATTCAAACTGGGGGTTGAACTCCTAATGGGGTGTTACAGTCTGAGGGGATTCAAAGATTGCTAGAATTTATACGTATTTGAAGGTACTCTCTTAAGGATCATGTTGTTCGAGGTGGCAAACAAACCAAATGTCTCAGATACAATCACAACATGAGAACTTCTGTGATAGTGAATCCTTAGATTGTATTTATGACAACAGAAGAGGACACAGTTTTCCGCAAAAACGGAGATGAATTGTTTCAGCAGTGACTGGCCAAAACTCGATCCATCTATGGGCAGGCTGGTTGTACTGAAGTCAATCCATTGATTAATTTATCTTTCATGCAGTCGCTGTTGACAGCTACAGCTACCGGCAGTGATCATTGTGTTCTGCTGGCAGTGAAGGCTCCCTGCTTGCCGAACACAATAGTGCTGTGGGAGGGATTCTGTGTTGATGGGGGAATCTAGCAATTTTTGGTGGAAGGAAAAAATTTGCATGATCTATGGGCTGCTGAACTTATAAGATTCCTACTCTAAAGTTGAACTCCAGTCAGAAAAAAAGTAGATATATTAGTGAAAAATGATGTACTTTTAAATGCAACTAATTTAGGTCACTCAGTCTGTCTCTACTCTGTTTCCTGTAATTTCTTGCACAGCATCACTTAGGCTAGGCTCACACCTATACAAGTTGCGTTTGAGTCGTTTCTGCATTGCATTTTTGCACTTGCGTTTTTTACACATTTTTTATGCTTTTCTGCAGAGTTTCCATTAAAGTCTATAGAACCAAAAACACAACTTTTTGCATTCAAAACAGTCCCTGACCCTTTCCAAAAAACACACCAGGTGAAAACACACAGATGTGAACATGTCCCATAGGAAATCATGGTAAATGGACTGTACTGTGTTTCTGCAAAACACAAAATGCTGCAGAAAATGCTTAGGAGTGAATCTAGGGTTAAATGTGGGGAAGAAACACGCTGACCAGAGGAGAGAATATAAGGAAGACTTTGTTAGCATGCTGCTACTCTTTTATCATATGTGTTATGGGATGCATTCTTTACCAAGCATTGTTGATGCTGAAGTGTAGTTCAAGGCCCTGGCTGTGATGTCTGGTTGGAGTGCATGGATTACAAGATCACCTCAACATAATTACAGATCCTTTGGTGAGTAAATTAGGCATTGTGCTAATTGAGTGGTGGTCGGTTATTTTGTTTCTTGATAAATTTGTTTCCTCACTGATACTTTAGAGTTCAAAGTAATTACTTTTTTGTTTTATTACACAGTAGGTGGCCATGCAAAGACAAATGCACTGGCTATGTAGCACAGCTACACCATGTACTCTTTCTCAGTGAAACCTTTATTGAAACTATAGCACTTGCTTCATATTATTATTACAAAGGGCCATATACTTTCTGTCACTGCCCAGCCTAAAATAAAACAAAGGTTCACAAAAGGGAAATGGCATGCTTAATTTATCTTTGAAGATTTGTTCTAAAGCTATTATACTGAGAATATCACTCTCATTATATAGAATATTTTTATCTTAGTCATCCTCAATATATATTTTTTTTTTTCAAATATTGAATATTCCAAGTTTTATGCATGTTAAAATCCATTTTCAACCCTCAGTTGAAGGATTCAAGAGTAGGTGTCAATGTTTGTTGTTAATTAACAGTTGGTCAAGAACAAGATATTCTTGAGAGTGTAACACTGGGATCTCATTTGTTTATCAGTTTAAATGTGCATTTCATATGAAGAGAATACGTAGATATATATAATACAGGGCCCTCGAACCCCTCGTGTATTGTTTTGTTACTGTATTGTCCCATGTGTTGTCCCCGACTACAATGTACAGCGCTGAGCAAACCTTTTGGCACCATATAAATACTGTATAATATATATATATATATATATATATATACTTGTAAAAAGATAGCTGTATGTTCACTAAAACTGGGTTGTCTGTAACTGGCTGACTTCTACAGGATGATGGCCAATCTAAAGAAGGCCCCATCCAGTTGTCCTTCTGCGTACCCTTCTGCATTTACTTTATTGGAAATTATCAACAAACGTTTTGCTTCTCAGATCAAGTTCTCCCGTGATTAAATGCACTTGAGTTTACAAATGTTTACACATGTTTATGTGGATTTACATGCATTTAGATATGTTCAGAAAATCTAGTCCCCTGGGCGGATTCTATTTTCTCTAAACGCAGCTAAACTCAATGCACCTAAACGTAGGTAAACTCTCACTGTGAATTATACCATTTTAAATCAATACATTACAAATGTACTATGAATGCATATAAATGCATATTTGTCAATGTCATTGTGAATGAGGCCTAAGTGCAGCACATAGGCTATATTACAGATGTAGGTATGCTGCAAAAAGGTACAAAGTTAATGTTCTGAAGGTATTGATCTGTGCCTATGAACATGTGGCTATCGTTATAAGAGAGAAGCTAATACTGGTCACTATGATTTCACTCTGTAATACCTCTTATTGACCCCCTAGGGATATTGTATTCTTTTCCTGAAATACACTGTTCTGGGTTTTCTGTGCATGATGTTACCATTATGTTGGTATGAAATACCGTGCCTTAAATTGGGTCTAAAGGTAGAAGTTTTTTTTTACCTTAATGTATTCTATGCATTGAGTTAAAAAACCTTCTGGCTACAGCTCCCTCTTCAGCCCCCCTTATACTTACCTGAGCTCTCACAATGTGCATGCGAGCTGCGGCTCTCCTAGGTCTCTCTCTCTCTGTCATTGGCTCACACAGCTGTGGGAGCCATTGGCTCCTGTTGCTGTCAGTCACAGCCAGTGAGGAGAGAGAAGGGGGTGGGTCGAGCCATGCAATGTCCATTCACAGGAGCATGGCTTGGGAATGAGCCTGCTTGAGTTCCCCCATAGCAGGAGGCTTGCTATTGGGGGCACTTGGTTGGAGGGAGGAGCCAGAAATGCCGGTGGGGTATCCAAAAAGAAGGGGATCGGGGCTGCTCTGTGTAAAACCATCACACAGAGCAGGTAAGTGTATCGAGTTTGTTATTTTTTTTTTTTTTTTAATCAACTCTTAGAATCCCTTTACTTCATAGTGACCAAGCAGAATTACTATTACAGTGTAGAATGATCTGACTGTAAACTTAACACTAATATGTTAAAAAAAAAGGTTTAAGTTCTAGTATAAACCATACACATTGCATTTCCTTGTATTGAGCATTACACATTCTACTAATCAAACAGCCTGTACATATAAATGCAATGTTTCATAACCTAATTCTTAAGACCTTAAGGGGTAGATTTACTAAAACTGGTGCGCTCAGAATCTGGTGCAGTTCAATTAACCTTTGGCTATAAACCTGGAAGCTGATTGATTTCTATGCAAAGTTGCACCAGATTTTGCAGTCTCAAATGTTAGTAACTAACCCCCTATTAAATTTTATGTAGTAATTTTTAGGCTGCATCCACACTTAAGCAATTTGTAGCTTGAAGCTCGAATTTAAAAAAAATCCTGAAACTTAAAAAAATCAGTTGATCTCTATGGTTCCTGTTCGCGCAATCAGGTGTGAACAAGCACCATAGAGAACAACTGAATTTTTAAGCTAAGCTTTTTTGGAGCTTCGAGCTTCAAGCTACAAAACGCTCAAGTGTGAATGCAGCCTTAAAATTCTTTACACTCTTATTTTTTAGTATCAGATGCTTCTTACTCATTGAAAAGGACCTTTAGGCTAGTGTAATGATATATGTGTGCATGCTGACAAGTAAAGCCTGTCAATCTCTGCAGTGAATGCATGAGTCACGCTGCCTATTATTTGTAAAAGTGCTTTATAAGAAACCTCCCATGCTTTTCAATGCATTATATAGCATAACCTAAGAATCCTGGGAACAGACACCAATAATAATGAATAAAAAAAAGACAATTTATTCAGCAGAAACATGGCTCTAATGTGATTTAATGTTTGAAAAAATAACATTTAAAGATAAGTATTTGGTTTGGAAACATACATCCTTTAGTGGTACTGTCCCTCTTTTGGAACCAAATATCTCAGTCCCTCTACCCTCTTCAGCTGTCCCTCTGTCTGATGTACCTTTGTAAAAAAATGACTATTTACCTATCAGAAGTGTTATACTTGACACTGTGTAAGGATTATTTAATGCTTTATGTTTCAAACATTCCTTGTAATTACAATTATATTACTAAGAACTTGGCCCCATTCCTGTGTATGGGATGTAGTAAGTTTTGATCCCATGGTATAATAAAGATGCAGAAATTTCTGGGGAAAGCAATGCAAAAAGCGAACTACACAGGCAAAAAAAAAAAAACCCTCTATGAAATATGACCTAGGTATTATCAGAACATAGAACGGACACAGATTATTTGACTCCATCCCCTCCTATTTACTCAGCACAATGACGGGTGGTACTACTAAGGCAATTGTGACAAAAGGCACCACGTGAATGATATCGGGTATTTAATAGAGCACAGTAAATTGTGTCCATTGTTTAGGTCACTAAACATAGTCCATTTTACAACAATCCCACACCCTGCCCATAAGAATAAAAAAATGCATACTTGTTACGTACTAAGGAAATAAGGTTTTGTTGATGAAAAGCTGCATATTTTGTTTAGGCTTCAAACTTTAAAGTTTGTATAGTATATAATCATGTATCACTGAAATTGTTTTATTTCACAAAGTATATCTACCCTAAGCCATTTCGCAAAAAAAAAAAAATCTAGCATATAAAAAGTGTAACAAATTCTTTATTTTCAATATGATTTGATATTTTGGTATTGGACTCTAGTTTCATACTACAACTGGCAAGGTTGTACTCACACTAGTGTGTATGAACTGTGCCTAAGCATGTTTGACCCCTAATGTACAATACTTTCGACTAGTGTGATCATCCCGTACTGTGCCCTGACCTGTTAGAAAGAGGTGATCCCAGGCATGGTTCAGCTGGTCTGGTATGGTTTGCTTATGTGTGATTGGTAACTTTGTCCATGAAAAAACTCTCATGAGCACTTATGAAGCACGGAAGTAGGGATCACTGATCAGACTGGTAGAAGTGATGATGTAAACATGCTCGGGTCCAGCACAATGTGAACGTAGACCATCGGGAGAGTGGGGAGAGGGGACAATCATACTCAAGCACCGTGAAAGGCAACAATTCCTGGTTCTAGTACACCCTAAGGCCTTTATCGCACCACACCATGATCTTATTGTAATGTACCCAGAAAAGGCTCATTTCTGTATTATTCACAAGAGAATTACATTTTTTTATTTATTATGTGATTGTAAATGCGTATTCTGTACATATATATATATATATATATATATATATATATATATATATACAGTTTTTTTTTTATTGAAAACATGTCAAACTTACCTGCTTTGTGCAATAGTTTTGCACAGAGCATCCCAGATCATCATATTCTGGAGTCCCTGGCTGGCAGTCCTGGCTCCTCCATTTGTCACTTGCTATGTGGGCACTATTGCAGGCTTGATCCTAAACCACGTTGTGTGTGACACAAACACAAAGCACAGCTCAGCCCTGCCCCTGCTCTCTGCTCACTGGCTGTGATTGACAACATTAGGAGCCAATGGCACCCACTGCTGCCTCCATTGAGCAGAGAGAAAGCAGAGAGTGCAGCTGCTGTTGAACACAGTGCTCAATCGAGATCGGGCTGAAGAAAGTATAAGCATGGGGGGGGTTAGAGGGAGGGGGAGCTGCACACAGAAGGTTTTTGCTCCTTAAGGTAAAAAACCTTCTACCTTTAGAAGTGGTTAGAGTGCTGACCCTTCCTGTCTCAGTTTAGGTGCTACTGAGCAGGGGTTAATATGGGGCTAATATCAAGACAGACATAGAAACTTCTATTCTACTGATGTAATACATCTAATGAGTTTTTAATGAATACATAACTGAATCAAATGGTGTTTTTTTTAAGAATCCTCGGGATACCACCACTGGAGAAATTAAGTGTTTGCAATAGTTTGCCATTTCCCATACTGTGGTTGTTAATGAAAAAAGGTGAAACAATAGGTAAGATACAGTATAATCACTGGCAATCAATTTTCAATACACATGCTGTAAATTGTTCATGTGCCATTACCCAATGCTTTTGAATACAAAGTGGAAGCATATAAGTACATAAAATTACTAAACTCTGGCCTGGGCATTTCCTTCAAAAAGAATATATAAGCAAATAATAAGAGTAATGAGAGATTTATAGAGGAATTCTGTAAACATACCACAACTGGCTATATAATTCAATAAAATGATACATGATCATGCATTTGCAATTTGAAGATAAATTTGATTTGCACTTGTATACTCTACAACTGCTGTGAAATTGATTTCTCCATATGGCTGCTGGTGGCTGCACTCTTGACTAAACCATCCAATGGGCAGCTTAACAAAAGCATTTTTTTAATATGACACCGCAATAATTTTAGTCGAGCCTTATATGGAACAGAAATCAAACAACATTTGTAAATAATATGAATCAGCTTTGAGAAAACAATACATTTCTTTTAACCCCATGCTTCGGCTTTCATTTTTGACATGAGTAGAGTTGGAACTACAAGTACGCTGCTGATTCATTTCTCGCGCTTTAAATATAAAACACATGCCCAGCCACAAGCGTTGGCTTGTCAAACATTTGTTTGGTTATTATTCAACTAGCAACTTACTTTAACCCTTTCAGTGTCTTACAGATAAACGCTATTGGGTGAAATTCACTACTCAACTTAAATACAGACAATTGTAGGAAAGGCAGCTAGCGGCCATAGAAAGCAACTACTAAGGACACAAAGAAGCTGATTTATGCACCTCTGACTCTACACAGTCAGTTATGTGACACACCTATTTCTAGGTTCAGCAATTCAGTTCCTCTGTGGCTTCTGTGCCTCCAGCCTCCTCATTAGACAAAGAATCAGCACTATTACCTCAGGAAGGGTCAGGAAGCTGACCCATAAAATAGCAATGCTGAGACAAGGAGTAGCATACTCTTAGTATTTGCATAGAAATGTATTCAAATTGTATTTGTCATGAGTTACACTTTAAATAATGAATGCGTCAAATGAAAATCCACCTGTTTGAGTTGTCTTTTCTTTTTTTTTCTAGGCCTAAATTGAAAGAAATTGTGCCCCATAATGACAAAAAAAGTTACTTCACATGCAAATTCACAATCCGTGAAGTCCTTTCCCATCAACAAATAGAAATGACCCTTAAAATTCAGAAGTTATCCATGGATGAGTCCACCATTTAAAGTAAAGCAAGTGGAAAGCATGCATCAACTGTCATTATATGAATTTGTTACTGAATTGAACTGAATTCTTGGACATCTGCTGTAACCTGGGTCGTTAAGTGAATTATCTCCGTGTGTGAAGACACTTGTGTGCAGGGATTGTGAGGAGGCACCTTAGATATGCATAGATATGTACACAAATATATTTGAGCCCCAAAAATCAAAGAAACACCATTGTTTATGCACAAAAGAATCCATTTTTTACTTCACTATAAACTGATTATTTCATATTTTGTATTTTTAGATCATGTAATATGTTGTAGTACTGGTACAAAGTACATTTTCACTTTCTTAGCAGAAGAAAAAAAAAAGACTTGTGGGCACTAGCTTCGTCTGGGAAGGCCAAAAATAGCCCCGTACAGTCATTGACTTATTTAGAAACGCTGTAGCACGTCTTCCCAGTCAGAGTTCCGGCTGTTCCTCAGTAATCTCTAGTGTCATGTTAGCTGGTGAAGGTATGGTCTGATATGAATTTACTGCCTATGTCTACAGTGCTTTAGATGCTAGGCCTGCTTTGCTGTAAAAGTGTCTGCCATATTTTTGGCTGTGGTTAAATTTTCATAAAACCAAAGTTAATTACAGTCGCATTACATAATTAAACATATCTAGATACATATTAAGTATAGCTAGATAGGTTAACCCTTTGAGGACCAAGGGACGTATTTGTCCCATGTTTTTATTTCCGTGTATCATCTGATTAAGAACTTAAAACTCTTTTTTTTTTTTGGTTTGAGTCAAAATATTAGTTCTTATCAACAAACAACAAATGGATCTAGCTTTTTGCCAATTATTTCATGAAATGGCTTAGTTACAGCAACTGAAGTGTACGAACTTTAAAAACAAAAAAAATTATTTTTTTGGCGTTCCAAAATCTTACGGTCCTCAAAAGGTTAATGCAATGGCTCTTTTGATGATAGACAAATACTGTGGCAACCAAAACATATTGCATGTTAGAACATGTGCTTTCCTTCAGTTTTTAGTGGTTTTATCAGATATAGCCTTCGTACGTACTGAAAAAAAAGAACCCTGAACCATGCACACTGTATGAGGCAAACTGTATGAGACAGGTAAAAATGAACATTCTACTTTCACTTAGTCAGCTATGTTCTACCATATAATCCAGGACAGTCTTAACCACGTTCTACCATACTGAGAGAGAACAGTGAACATTTCACCAAGTACTCAGGCAATGTGCAAAGGTCCAAAGGTCCAAAGAGCCAACAGAAATATCAGCTCAAACCTAACCAGACTTGAGTTGGGACACACCACTTAATTATAGAATTTATTGGATGCTCAAAAATACAAAGTGAGGACAGTTTAAATCAGCACAGCTACCCAGTGGTCTAGATTCTATCTGAAACATTCCTTAAAAGTGCTAAATAGGCATACTTAAATGCTCTCTCAACCAATGTTATGGTACAAAAAATTTAAACATGCCCTAAGCACTATTTAGCATTTATGTGGTATTTCAACTTGATGAATCAGGGCCATTGTCTTGATTTTTTTTTTTTACAAACACTGGCTACCTGACTGAAAGGATCTGCCTAGCCCTGTGGCAAAATGCACTTATTGAGATGCTGTCACATATCTCTTTTGACCCTCATTATATGTTAAATACATTCATATGTGTACAACTGATTTCCTGCTTAGTATACTTTTAAAAAAAATTATGGCAGCAATCTTAGTCCTTTTTCAAGCTAAATGTAAAATTCTATAAAAATGTATTGCAGTAACATGTTATTTTTTTGGTAGCCAATAAGGCAACTTGAGTTCTCTTGAGTAGAGAATAAGATCTAATTAGGTTATATGTTTTGTTGATTTTCACATTTCCTCCATCTCATTTTGTCTCTGAATGATTGATTAATCTTATTAAATTAATAGGTCACTCCTTACAGAAGTGATATTTGAAAAAATGGTGGAGTTTGATGGGGTGATTTGTTCACTATCTTCTGTTTGAGGGATTCAGTGGGAGGAGCTCATCTTGCCATAGTTAATGGGACTGATCTGGAGCATAAGTTCTTCCATGCACTTAATTATCCTGGTGAATTGTTTATAATATATAAAAAATATATAAGTCCAGCAAGAAGAGCAGGACTTGATCTTAGCGGCCATAGCAGGCACTCAGTCCAAGACTCTTAAGCAGATATCTTGCCTCCAATATCCCCATGAGAAATCATTAGGTGATTAAACCCTTTGGCATTTACCAAAAACTGAAATGTCAGTGTTGAGAAGGCTGATAACAGGGCTTTCCTCATATAATGTTTTGTGGCAGCCATGAAGTGTTTCAGAGGATCAAACTTGTGAAACAAACTGAAAATGAGAGCTAAGCAAGCATATAAACTGTCAAATGTTTAGTCTCTATAATTTTACCAAATTCTAATAAATGCACCCCTTTAAAAGTCCTATGTCTACCACTAATAATGAACTCTTAGATTGTAAGCTCCAAGGAGCAGGGCCCTCCTATCCCTCTTGTATTGAACTGTATTGTTGCTGTATTGTCTCCCGTTATATTGTAAAGCACTGAGCAAACTGTTGGCGCTATATAAATCCTGTATAATAATAATAATAACACCAGACTTGTAGTTTTTTTGGCAATAAGCAATCCGAAGATGGCTCCAACACAGCCAAAGTGGGCACCTTCCCTAATGCATCTCTCTTGCCCCATTGTAAATATAAAATAAAGATACAAATATAAGTAGATCACCTTTAGCTAGTCTTCTTTAAATAAATATCTAACAGCAGAGGAACACTGAAGATAAAAAAAAGAACAAACATCGAGTCACATGTCAGCGAAAGCCCTGAAAAAATGTACACAGTAGATATATTTTTCAAATAGCACTGACAGGTTTTGGAGACATATGAACCTGGAGATGTTAGATGGCATGAAGAAAGAGGCATGCGGTACATCCAGTAGCTAGTATGTAAGCTAGTCCTAAAAATACACCCTTAACACACACTGCCACCAGCTATGTAAAAAGCCTTCATTAGCCCGTAAGAAAGAGAAAGATATTCCCTTACATTAGAAACGGTAGAATCTAGATGAAGAACAATTGAAATATTATACATATAGATGGTCTAATTGACAGAATTTCTTTAACTTAAGAAAGACATTAACTATTGTTCTAATGACAGATATAAAAGTGCCAATTTACTGGCTGTAGAATTCTCACAGAGATTTTATAACAGATTCTGTTCACATCACACTTGACAGAGATGGAAGAGAATTTCTCAACATTGAGTAGCATCAAAAGATGTGTCTCAAGTACATTTTCAGAGGTGGCGGGGTGCTCTAAATGATGTTCAAGCACAGATTAACCTCCGATAATACAGAAAACGGCGTTTAATTTACCTGTGATCCCCGACTGTCCTCAAATGACTGAGTTATTCTTTGCAAAGCATGTTATATTTCAGAAGTACGCCAAAAGAGAATGACCTACATAATGAACACACTAAACAATACTTTACCCAGGCATTCAAAATCCATGCTTACAAAATGACAGGCATTATGCCTGTTTTTAATTTGATTTTATATAAACACCCCCCATGAAACTTAAGAGCAGAATTATTGACCTTATGAATGTATAAAGAGCCACACAGATTTGTTTAATAATAAACAAGGAGAAAATAGCCGTAATGCATAAAATCATTCAGGTTTAGTTTGGTTGCTCTAAGTTTCTGCCCTTCTGCACATTATTATTATTATACTATAATTATACAGGAGGTCCTTGATTGTAAGCGCTTACAATCTACAATGATGATGAACATTATAATTATTTGTACATACAGAATTGGCCCAACAGATTTCTTGGCCAATGTATAAGTCAGCTACAGGTATAGCAGATTCAAATGTCCCCAGATGCATAGAGAAAAAGACTTATGTAGGTAGCTCAAATTATGATAGAAACTCTGCGTGCAATATTTGGAGTATGTTTATAATAGTCCAAATGCAGTTGTATGCTATAAATACTATGCTAAATACAATACAGAAACACAACCTAGTTTCAGAAATAATGTAGCTCCTTGTTTTATGGTCACCTCAAAGGAATGGAGTTCAGGATGTCAATCAGTGTAGAATTCTGAATAATTAGAAGTGATTTATAACCTTGATATGAGTGAAATAATGGTTTGTGGGTGACCTGTTAGTACCTGAAACAGGGCTTCTTAATTGAGATTACCCAAACTCCTTGGGGGTATGGGGACCACATGATGGGAGTGTGGGACTGGATCTCTAAATAATTAAAAATGTGTTGTGAGATTAGAATCCAACTAATAATGTAATAATCTCTGCATGATAGAACTTGAAATCAAGGTGGAGAAAATTGATTTGACACAATGACATGTGAATAACATTGTCAGTAACTCTACCCTTATTCAATTTTCCGACTGCACACAACTACAGCACAAATCTCACCAGCAGTAGCTAGTTTATGATAGCTATCTATATGTAATATAAAATCAAGCTACTCACATATTTTGAAGTCATGTCAGTACCAGAGATGAGTGATGATAATGATTTTAACAGTCAGGCCAAGTGGGTATAGGGACATATTGGGGGTCTGTAATAGTAAAAAGCCTAAGAATCCCTGATGAAAAACAATGAAAATGTAACCCTCATACTGGGGACAACTGTATTTTTTGTTAGGCATCTTTACATATTAGGATAACAAAAGGTTGAAAACTTGTGAATTGATATCTTAGTACATATTTTTTCATATCAATAAAATCATAATAATAATAAAAATAGTTTCCTAAAAGTGTAAGGCAGTTAGATCCTAATATCATACTGAAAAAGTAGTTTATAAAGCATACTTATTACATCTGAAATATACTCCATGGGCAGCCATTAAACTGACAAGCTAAATGTCATGTGATTTATTGCACTAGGTACAGAAAAGGCTCATTCCTAGTTTTCAGAGTCCCACGAGAGAATACCACACATGGTATTATGTATGACAGTCAAGTGCAGTAACATTGCAGCAAAGGTAAGGTAAAATAATAAGAGATGGGAAAGTATTGACTAGTGGATAAACCTTTAGCAACAGCACAGTATAACTTTTTTTGTAAGACTACTAGCATTCTAGTTATTACTTTTATTTTAAATTGCTATTGATATATATTATGTAATACATTTTACTGAGTGGACTCATCATATTGCATTCAAGGATTGCTCTAATTTTCATTTCACTTTTGCTAATTCTGGGGCTCCAATTATGACTACATAGTACAGCTTAGACTTAAGGGACGCTAAGGAGCCCATTTTGTTGTGCAGGAACTGTATTATTTGTTGCCAGTATAGCTGGATAACTGAGAATTCCCAAAGCATATGCCACTGACCCAGGATATATTGGTGTAGGTAGCATGGCCAGGCACAAATATGGATAAACGAACCAGAGTCAGATATGTTCTATGTTATATACAGTGAGGAACAGAAGTATTTGAACACCCTGCGATTTTGCAAGTTCTCCCACTTAGAAATCATGGAGGGGTCTGAAATTCACATTGTAGGTACATTCCCACTCTGAGAGACAGAATTAAAAAAAAAATTCAGGAAATCACATTGTATGATTTTTAAAGAATTTATTTGTCTTGCACTGCTGAACATAAGTATTTGAACACCTAAGAAACAGTAGGAATCTGTCTCTCAAAGACCTGTTATTGTGCCTTTAAAAAGTCCACCTCTACTCCACTCATTAATCTAACTTAGTAGCACCTGTCTGAGCTCTTTAAAGACACCTGTCTACCCCACAGTCGGTCAAACACCAACTACTACCATGGGCAAGACAAAAGAGCTGTCAAAAGACTCCAGAGACAGAATTGTGGACCTCCACAAGGTTGGAAAGGGCTACGGGGCAATTGCCAAGCAGCTTGGTGAAAATAGATCAACTGTTGGAGCAATTGTTAGAAAATGGAAGAGGCTAAAGACGACTGTCAGTCTCCCTCGGACTGGGGCTCTATGAAAGATCTCACCTCTTGGGGTATCACTGATGGTAAGAAAGGTGAGGAATCAGCCCAGAACTACAAGGGAGGAGCTGGTCAATGACATGAAGAGAGCTGGGACAACAGTTTCAAAGGTCACTGTCGGTAGAACACTACCCCGTCATGGTTTCAAATCATGCATTGCACAGAAGGTTCCCCTGCTCAAGTCATCACATGTCCAGGCCCGTCTGAAGTTTGCCAATGACCATCTGAATGATCAAGAGGAGGAATGGGAGAAAGTCATGTGGTCAGATGAGACCAAAGTAGAACTTTTTGGTCTAAACTTCACTTGTCGTGTTTGGAGGAAAAAGAAGGATGAGTTGCATCCCTAGAACACCATCCCTACTGTGAAGCATGGGGGTGGTAACATCATGCTTTGGGGGTGCTTTTCTGCGAAGGGGACAGGACGACTGCACTGTATTAAGGAGAGGATGAATGGGGCCATTTATTGTAAGATTTTGAGCAACAACCTCAGTCAGAGCATTGAAGATGGGTCGTGGCTGGGTCTTCCAACATGACCCGAAGCACACAGTCAGGATAACCAAGGAGTGGCTCCGTAAGAAGCATATCAAGGTTCTGGAGTGGCCTAGCCAGTCTCGAGACCTAAATCCAAAAGAACATCTTTGGAGGGAGCTCAAACTCCATGTTGCTCAGCGACAGCCCCGAAACCTGACAGATCTAGAGGAGATCTGTGTGGAGGAGTGGGCCAAAATCCCTGTTGCAGTGTGTGTAAACCTGGTCAAGAACTACAGGAAACGTTTGACCTCTGTAATTGCAAACAAAGGCTTCTGTACCAAATATTAACACTGATTTTCTCAGGTCTTCAAATACGTATGTTCAGCAGCGCACGACAAATAAATTCTTTAAAAATCATACAATGTGATTTCCTGATTTTTTTTTTTCAAATTCTGTCTCTCAGAGTGGGAATGCACCTACAATGTGAATTTCAGACCCCTCCATGATTTCTAAGTGGGAGAACTTGCAAAATCGCAGGGTGTTCAAATACTTCTGTTACTCACTGTAGTTGTGTGCGATTATCAAAAAGTTGGGGTAATATTTTTCTGAGCACCTCCCTCCTCAGTGATCATTTTTCTTATTGATCTCTCAGTTTAAATCAGCTAAATGCATTCCAGGTGCACCAAAACAAAAAGTGCTCAGCATGCTAAAGCTGGTTTTCTTTTTAAAGCAGCTACAGCCTAAGTAGAAAAGCCTTTCTCCTGCCAGCATGCTGCAAAAAAGAACCTTTGCAATATATGGGGAAGAAGATCTCTCTATGGAGGCCCAACATGCCCCCTACTGAATCAGACCTATAGCTCTGCAATCAGCAATGATTACTGGAGAGTTCTGGCTCTGACTTAACAGGGAGTCTGTGTGTCATCTAAAGAGAGACCACTGTTTCCGCACAAAAGAGCAAGAACCAAACTCTGCAGCCTGTCCTGTCTTTTCTACTCAAGAAGTGGCTGCTTTCTAAAGAAAACCAACTGTAAGACTTATGAGCATAATTTGTTTTGATGTACCTTGAATGTATTTAGATGATCTAAATTGAAGTTCTATTGTGCTTTAAATATTAGATTTTGTCTGCAGTTATAAAGGCCTAGGCATTCACTTTTGGTCTTGTAAACCAAAGTCATACACTACCCAAGACAAATTCCAGATAGAGAAGAAATCATATTTATAGGATAACTTTTATTACTTAGAATGACAATCATGGTCATGTCCGGATGTACATGCTTCTAGATGACAGAGGCACAGAGATAGCTTTTGTCTGCATAATTATTGGCCACATATCATTAGTAGGAATAGTCATCTCATATAAGGCTATTAACACATTATCATAATATTGTAGGCCAAGTTACAAGGAAAAAAAAAGAAAATGTCCTATTTAAAGGAAATGATCTTAGCAAAGCTCTGCTACTTAGGATGCAAAAATAGGGTGACCACAGACTCCAGTGATAAATTTTCATCCCTGACCATGAAGCTGAATTTCCATAAGTGCTCCACCAAGCACACTGCTGTGAGTCTTCTGTAGTGTCAACGGTGACAGTCAGAATGGGCATGGAATGTAGGAAACATTAAGGGGAGCTATATTTCATTAGAATAGAACAGGTAACAATGCCATTTTTTATTAACTTAGGGCAGTAATAAAAATTACTCTGGTAAGTCACCCATTGGCATTCTGAAATACAGCATTACTTAAAAAAACCCAGCGTTATTAGCAGATAATCAGTAAAATTGAAAACAAATGAAAGCCCATCCATGGCAGTCCTATGGCTGTTTTAACTCAAACTCAAAATAGTTTTCTAAGTGTTCGCTGTGGAAAGGAAAAACCTGGACAATCTGCTGAAATGTCTCCAAGTGGATGTCCAGAAACATTTCACTGTAAAATAAAGATTTTTATATGACTTGGCTCATTCGCCTATCAGATTTTGATGATCTGGTCGAATCTGTTTTTCTCCAAATGCATGTCATTTAGCAAAAGAATAAAGCATTTATTTATTTAATAACTACTTTTTTTACTGTTTATGGGCAATTTTGAGCAAGGCACTGCCAAAAAAACATTTCCCTTTCTATTCAGGCATTGCATGTTCTGCTTCTAAGCTGTTCCTGGCACAGTCGTACATAATTAGCTGTGTATGCATATTGATTAGCTCTCTTTACTTAAAGCAGGGTTCAAAATAAAACATCTGTGATCCAGGCTTTGCCATGTAAGCATAAAAATTCAGTTTTTTTTTCTAGTAGAGTAAAACCATTTCCAGAAAATATAATTATTAAAAAAACTTTTCACTTTTTTATGTCAGTATTTGTTTAATGTCTATAGATAGTTAAGTTGTAGTAGAAAATTGATGTCCCTTAAGGAGTGTATTTCTCAAATAAATAGGCCATAGTGAATGAGGACACTTGACCGAGAGGCCACAGAGACCACTAATGACATCAGTATTACACACAAATGCCAGGCTCTGTCTTGTAATGATGTGTGTGAAGGGTATAATGGTCTTCTTTCAAAAGAGGGACTGAGATGATCAACGGCAGCCTTGCCACCAGACAACAACTACAATAATGAATTAAACATGGTCAGTTACAAGGAATTCTATTGGTGAATAGGAAGCACATCAGATGCTTTGTGACAGCAGCTTTTCATAAAATACAAGAAAATCCATGCGTAAGGAGGACGCAATATATACCTTGGTGCACATATGCCCATGGGACATGAAAGTGTGTAGATCCCCCACTTGTTTGTGTGTGTAGATAGATAGATGGATAAATAGATAGATATCACTGCTTTATCACTGAATACATATACAGTATATATAGTATAGAGCGTATATATATATATATATATATATATATATATATGTGTATTTTTGTACAGCTTTTACATACATTTATGTTTAATATATATATGTTATCTATTTCCCTGTTATGTATACTGTATATATATATATATATGTGTGTGTGTTTTTGTACAGCTTTTACATACATTTATGTTATATATTTATATATACAGTATAGATAGTGGAGAAATATATAAAATCATACATTAAAAATACTTCAAATTGTTTTACATCTTTGTGTATGATATAATATCATAGCCATAACCTGTTCTGCCTCCACTGACTCCATATTGGCACTGTAATTCCATAATACTAATGTTCCATGGACACACACATTTTTTTGATCCATGCATACAATTGCACACACTCTTTGAACATGTAATGTTACTTTCACTCCTATTCATATGCGCCATCCTCCTATGCCAGTGTAGTTTGTAATTACTTAACCATTAATTAGAAAGGCTCCTATGACGTGCATTTGAAAAAAAAAAAAGGCCGTATAGAGAACAAATACCATATGGCAAGAAAAACAATATATACATGCTCTAGCTGCTTCTTGGTAAATCTTGCAAAGGATGAGGCTGCTAGCATAAAAAGTAGGGCAAAGCGCTCACTGTGGAAAAAAATCTGTAAAAAGTGACTGAAGCTGCGTGTTCTGACACATCCCTTTCACAAACTCAACCCTGTTAGTGACAGCAGAACAGATTGTGTGCATCTGCTGGGATCGGGCCAGCTGACACACAGAAAAAAAAATGCACATGTATACCTTGGCAGAACACATAACTAATGAAGAATAATTAATACCCTTTACCCAGAGAGTGAGAATCCTTCAAAACTTTAGCAGTTTGCAAACAGTCCTATGGTATGTTCTACTGGCACTCATAATATTCCCTATCTAACCGAAATTAGCACTCTTGTAAAATGTAATATAAGCTGCAAGCCTGCTCCTTGCGTCCGAGTTATTATAAGCTATCCAGTGCAACTATCTGTTATTAATGGCACACGGTTTGTTATGGTGGGGAACCACATAATGCATGGATGCTGTCATTTTGTTATAAAGGGAAGAGCCGTGCAAAGTACAGTAACCTTTAGTAACCAATCAGAAACCATTCTACATAATAACTGACACCTCAATATAGAATTCAATTTGCTAATGAAACTCTAACTCTACAAATTGGGCCATGCCTGTAGGTCATTATATGCTGTTGGGGCAAAGTATCTGGAAAGGTTTTGGTCTACCCCCTCATTTTTTGGTCATTGTTTGCTGTTGCTCACCGCATATTATTGCATAATGTTTCTAAAGGAAGATTTTGATAATGCCTTTCTTCTGTAATTCATGTTGTATTGTTTTTCTTTCATAAAACAGTTTACAAGGTGTATATAACCACGTGAGCTGCTAATATGATAGGGATAACAGTCTCTACAGCTAGAAGAGGTAGATGATATAAGGAGTGCTGAGAGTCCTGGAGGACAAAAGAAATAATGAGCCTATTGGAGAAGGTGAGCAACTACTAAGAAGGATAACGAGAGGCTTCACAACATGGGGGCTTAGGCAGAGAGCAACACCAAGATTAACACGTTCTTAGCTGAAAACCTTCAATGAAGAATCTCCTGCGACCAAAGGCAAACCAGGCAAAAACCAGATTTACCTTTATTTGGAGTAATACCTGATCTACAAGCAGTATAAATATGTAATAGAATCCTTGAAACTGGGCATGTTATACCTAAAGAGCACTATGCTAATACACGTAAACTGATTTACTGGAGAGTTTCAGATGTCTCCCATCTACCTCTGAATCCTAAATGCCACCCTTTAGAACTCCCTGAATAGCAGTAGTATAGTACTAGTAGTCTACTACTACATTGTCCCACTGTTTATTGAAAGGGCAGCTACTCTGATATTGTTCTTTAAGGGCAAGAAGACACAGGTGATTTTAGTAGCTCAAATACATTAATAAATCAGTAGGGATTAGTCACTCAATGTAGTGAAAGGAATGAAACAAATGTAGCAAAAGAAATTGAACAAATGTATTCCTATGGTGTTAGCTACACATTAGCATGTAGTAGAAATTAATCACAGACATTTGGAGCATTGTGAGATCAAGTGTGATCAATTGCTATTACTGCTTCTTGTGTACTTTACACCATAGGGGGGCCATTTGTTCCATCTGGGTAGCAATTGATGGACTACTTGATGACTACATTCTAGGCAGATCTAAAATACACAAAACAGTGTAGTTTGGTATTCCTTAATAGATCCTTAAATGTATTTTCTCAAATACAAGCAATGTAAGTATCTTAATTTATCTTTGTATTAGCCTCTTGCAATCCCTGTACAGCAATGCTCAGACTGGAGGAGGGGGAAGCAACAGAGACGGGGGTGGGGGGTGATTTTCTAAAACGGGAGTATGCAAATCTTTTGCAGTTTTGTTTTGAAACTAATCAGCTTCCAAGTTTAATGATCAAAGTCTAATTGAACAAGTTGAATTTAAAAGCTAATTGGCTACCATGCACAACTGCACCAGATTCTGAGTGCACCAGGTTTAGTAAATCAACCCCAATCTGTTCTGCTGCAGTGTAAGAAACATGCTGATAGGAGGAGAGAGCAATGTGACCTAAAGATGAGATCATCAGTAAGTTGCTCTTCCTTTCACTGTGCAGCTACACGCTGGGTAATGGATAAGTTACTGAACTGCAGCAGAGATAAATATGGAGCTACAATGTGTGGCAGAGTTGTGTCAATCTTGAACTAGATAAACAGAAAAAAAAAATACTTTCCCAGTTTAAAAAAAAACATGTATTTTATCTATGTTGGCCTAAAGTTCAGCTTTAAAGTTGGTGATTTGAGCAGCATGATTGGGCTTTTAAATTCCCCCTACTGTATGTTCTCATACCCTAGGCACAATTCTATCAAAGGATTGTGCAATTTCTCATTTATAACCAGCAGACGGTGCTGCATTAGAATTCTACTGCTCCATGTTACTACAAACATTGGTTGCAAGCTATCTTTTGAAGTAATAATCAACTCATTGTGCTAGAGTTCCAGAACTCCTACTATAACCATCAATCATTCCTTATCATTATTTTTTAAACGACTAATAAATTTGACTTATCTGTAACACTTCGCTACTGAATGGAACCATTCACCTTGGGTAATTCAAGCTGATTTCATGGAATATAATGAATTAAGAATCCAGATTCATTTTTTTCTTTTGCAGCAAGCACCAACACCATCCTGGGAAAACCATGACAGTTGCGAGACCTAATTAGGTTTGTTAGGCTGACTGGCATGAGCTTGCTCAGTTCACAAATACTAATTTAAGTCACATAAATTCCTGCTGGCCTACGGCAGTGCAGCCCGTGTTTGTCTTTTATATTGTCGTATCTTACCTACACTGACCCTTTATGTGATGTACTACATTTCTGTGAATGGTAAATCAAGTCACACATTGCCCAATTACTCAGCTGATGCTTCAAGGTTTTATATGAAGTTTAAACTAATCTTCAAATTTAGAAATGCACGAACAATAAAATACAGGCACTTTAGAGATTGAAAAACCCTTCAAATAAATATTTCAGCATGCTGAGAAATGTGTGAAATGTAAGAATTATTTGGATGAAGGACCTTTTCACTACATAGAAGAGTTCTTTAGTGTACAAAAGGAGATAAAATATAATATATCCGAACAGGAGGGCTGTGCTTACCTGGATAAAAATGAAAAGATGAACTAACACTGTAAACCTGCCCACACCCCTGTTCCCAATGTATTTACCTCCAGGGATGCTGTCAGTGCCGACACAGGTGGTCTAGTGGTCCGGGGATTTGAAATCCCTACTCTTCTCCCTCTTCTCCATGCAGTGCTTCCTGGAGGGACCAAGCATTCTATGCATGAAGGCAAAAAACCCTTCTGTGTGCAAAGTACCCCTATTACTTACCTGAGTTCCATCGCGTTCTAGTGATGTGGACGAGAGCCTTGGGTCTTCCGGTACACTTCCTCCTCATAGGCTGAGACAGCAACGGGAGCCACTGGCAATAAGCCAATGACCAGAGAGAGGTGGTGGGGCCCAAGCCATGGCTCTGTGTGTGAATGAACCTGCAGAGCATTGGCTTGGGAGTGAGCCTGCTTGGGTGCCTCCATATCAAGTTGCTTGCAGTGGGGGAGCTAGGCAAGAGGGAGGTGCCAGGAGTGCTGGGGAGGGACTTGAGAAGAGGAGGATTGGGGCTGCCCTGCGCAAACCTACTGCAGAGAGCAGGTATGACATTTTTTTTAAAAAATATGCCTCTACTATCACTTTAAACATGCACTGTTTGGAAAATATTCACTATTTCTGCAGGTGGTGACATCACCGGCACATGTGTCGTGGCTGTGTCTTCCATGTGCATGCATGGGAGTCACATCATCGTATCTCAGCCATTCAAACATTTGGAGCCTGCAAACCCAGAAGGAAGACCGGGTGAAGATGGGAGCCCTGTTAGCAGTGACAGCACGCCACTGCAGGGCTTCGTTTTAAGGTAAGTCTCTCATAATGTGCTAGTATACAATGCATACTAGCACATTATGCCATTATCTTGCAGTAGAAAGGTTTTTTATTTTATGAAACTTTACTACCGCTTTAAAGTTCATGTTGAGGAAAAAAAAATGCATTGAGCCCAGTGATTTATCCCTTTAAAGGCCCTGCAAATACAGAAAAATACCTGTTGATTTCCCAGATACACGTTTAACTGCTTCCTGACCGTCCTATAGCAGAACCACTGCTACAGGGTGGCAGGGCTGTGCAAAATCACATATAAATATATATATATATATGATTTTGTACTTCCAGGTAGGGGGCGTGCGCGCGTACAGTGTCAGTGCTTTTTATTATCACTGATCACTGTATTAGTGTCACTGGGGATGTCAGTGGCAGTTAATCAGTTCCCCCCCAGTGTCAGAATGCCCGCTGCAATCCCACTATAAGTCGCTGGTCACCGCCATTACTAGTATACAAAAAAATTGCATTATATATACCTACATTGGTAGATGCTATAACTGTCACATAAACCAATTAATTTACACGTATTGAGTTTTTTTTTTTGTAGACGTGTAGCAGAATACATTTTGTTCTAAATCTTTTTATGAAATTTGATTTTTTAAATTTTTTTACTGGATGTTTTATAGCAAAAAAGCCAAAAATATTGGGTTTTTTTTCAAATTTGTCAGTCTATTTTTGTTTATAGCGCAAAAAATAAAAAATGCAGAGGCGATCAAATACCACCGAAAGAAAGCTCAATTCGTGGGAAAAAATTCATTTGGGTGCAGCATTGCATTACCGTGTAATTGTCAGTTAAAGTAATGCAAAAAAATGGCCTGGTCAGGAAGGGGGGTAAATCCTCTGGAGGGCAAGTGGCTAAAGAATTCCCCAAGCCCTATGAGCTAACCAAAAAAACAACACAGCAGAAATAGCTCACTTTATCTATACAATCTTTGTTTTGTAAATATATATATAATAAATACACATATATCTATATCTATATAATCTTAATTTTGTAAACAAACATTTATGATATATTATAGAATCCCCAAAGCCCTGTGAGCTAACCAAAAGAACAACACAGCAGAAGTCGCTCACTTTCATACACAGCTGTCTCTCACGGAGTCTTTCTACTGAGCCTTCTGATAAAGGATGAGTTGGACTTACTCATCCAGTTATGGTGTCCTTTTATCAAGCAGTGGTAAATGACGGCTGCTCGGTTCTCCGGCATTCTCAGAGAAGAGAGTTCTCCTCTGAATGCCTTTTTATGAAATGGCTATGTGTACATTTGATTTCCAACAAGTTATCAATGGAGAGAGCAACAAAAGATGATCAGATCTCCCCCTGCTGACTGGATAAAAGACTGCAGGATTTTCACATGCTTTATTTCATATTTACCTAACTAAAAGAACACATGTGTACAGTATATAACAATAAAGAAAATATACACAAAACAAATATGTATTCCTAGAAGCACCACATTCCTTTTGCCACCCACAGCAGCACTTTAACATCACTTCCATAACTCTGCTGTTTTGTCTTCTGTCACCCTGCCTCTTGTGCTTATGCTCACTCCTGCTCTTTAGACAATAAGACAAGGCAGAAGATTCTAGTGTAAATAGGGAATTGGGGGCAATAATAATTGGGAGCTAAGAGGATTTGAGGCTAGGTGAGAACTTCATATGCTATCTCTTGACACAGCCATCTGAAACAATAGGGTTGATTTACTAACCATGTGTATCACTAGGCAAGAGTACATTGGGATTGAATTACTAAAACAGGAGAGTTCAATATCTGGTTCAGCTTTGCAAATAAACCAATCAGCTTCCTTTTTTTTTTGTCAAAGCTTAACTGAACAAGCTGATCTTAGAAGCTCATTGGCCACCATGTACAGATGCACCAGATTTTGCGCACTCCAGTTTCAATAAATCAGCCCCAATGTTCTTTTGCCTAGTGGCACAAATGGTTTTGGTGTGAGAAAAAGAATAGGCATCAATTCATGGTTCCATCTTAACCACTTACCTTGCACGTTTACCCCCTTCCTGCGCAGGCCAATTCTCAGCTTTCAGCGCTGCCGCATATTGAATGACAACTGAACTGTCATGCAACACCATACCTATTAAATTTCTATAATTTTTTTCACGTATTTAGAGCTTTCTTTTGCTGGTATTTAATCATCCCTCAGTGTTTTATTTTTTGCTAAACATATTAAAAAGGATCTAATATTTTGAAAAATAAAGACATTTTTCTTAGTTGCTATTATAAACGTTTGCAAACAGGTAATTTTTCTCATTCACTGATGTGCGTTGATGAAGCTGCACTGATGGGCACTGATAGGCAACACTGATGGGCACTGAAAGGCTGCATTGATGGGCACTGATGAGGCAGCACTGGTGGGCATTGATGAGTAGGCACTGATGAAGGTGCACTGATATGCAGCACTGCTGGGCATTGATAGGCGGCACTGGTGGGCACTAATAGGCAGCACCGATGGGCACTAATAGGCAGCACTGATGGGCGCTAATAGGCAGCACTGAAGGGCACTAATATGTAGTACTGAAGGGCACTCATAGGTGGCACTGATAAGTGACACTTATAGGTGACACTGATTGGCAGTACTGATTGACACTGATTGGCAGCACTGCTGGGCACTGACTGGAAGCACTGCTGGGCACTGATTGGCAGCACTGATGGGCACAGATTGGCAGCACTGCTGGGCACTGACTGGAAGCACTGCTGGGCACTGATTGGAATTGATGGGCAGTGTTGGGGTTGCACTGATAATCAGGGCACTGGTAATCAGTGCCCTGATTATTAGTATAGATGTCTCCTTTCACTTACAACTGTGTTTACTCGTGATCAGCTGTGATTTGAAACAGCTGATCGCGTTGTAAATGGCCACTGTGATTGGCCCTTCACTGTGACATAGGAACAGCTGTGTATGAAGGACACAGCGATCACAGAGAGTGCTGGGTGTGTGCCGCAGCGAGTGTGAGTGGGGTGCGATTCTGGGAGGACATCATATGATTTGGACCATTGCGCCATCATTTGGCTATAGCACGGTCAGCAAGTGGTTAATATTTTCATGTGTAATCCTAGACAGTTTGGGAATAGGTGGAATGGGGAAAGGTTAAAATCTCTGTCAGGTTTTTGCTGGGAATCTGCCTAGTAATGGGAATATCTCCAATGGGAAGATAGCAATTCAAACTTGACAGAGGATTTAAAGACGGCCATAAGCTGTTCAAAATTCAACCAATTCAGCACGAACCAACCAAATCTATGGGCAGGCTGTTTGTACTGAAGTTGATCCATCAATCGAAGCAAATCATATGATGTCGTCCCAGACATTTTATGTCTTAAGAGAGAGTTCAGCACTTTAATATATGAACACATGTTGATACCTCTGCCATACAGCAAAGGCTTTTCTGCAAGTGGCAATTTTGTCGCTGTTGAGGTCAATGACACAGTAACAGACTTAAGTAGCAGTGCTGTCTTAGCTGCACTATATGATTTTCCATACACACAAAGTTCATAATTTGCTTTTCGGAATGTTTAGTGAAAGGGAGTGTGAAGGAGGGAGAAACCCATGCTTGCAGGAAGTCATGACCTTTTTAACATTTTCCTATACTTCAATAATATTAGCTTTCACCTGAGATTAGGATTTATTTATTTTTGTACAAAGCCAAAGAAAATGTTTGTGTCTGGCATCTTTAAAGTTAGTGGTTTACTGCAAGTGGTATCTGATTACTAATAAAAATAATTATATGAAGTCCTATAATACGTTACCTGTTCGTAAGATATTAATAAGCCAGAGAGGCATAGAGCAGCCCCTATACACGGCACAAGGAGCCTTTTCAAATGTGGACAGACCAAGGAACTGTTTAATTACTTCTGCCTACAGTAATACTACTTAGCCTAAAAGAAGGTAAATAGTATGGATAACAGAACATGTATATATTTAGTATATTTCTATCATGGTAGAGGGATAGACAGAGAGACAGACACGACAGAGAAATAATAGGTAGCTAGATGGATAGATAAATAAATATTGAAATGTACATAATTCCGATAAGAATAATTTAAAGTAATCACACTAGTTATACATGTGCAGAACTTCTGTCCAAGAACTTGGTTATTTAAGTGATTGCCAAGGACCCATGCTGGTCATAATTCCTTTCTTGTTTTTTACAGTATGATTCATACAGTGCGTATGGATTGTACTCAAGAATTTCTTATTAGCTAACCATTTTACATTCCACACAAAGAAACTTTCCATAAAGCTGGAGGATTTCAGAAATGATTGAGAAATGAACAATTATACAAATTTGGAATAGGGACTCTTATAAATTATTTCTTTTTTTTCCCAATAAAGATTCTTGATTAGAACTTCTAAACTATTAGGAAACTATTAGGGATATTCCTCATGTGCTCCAAGTAAGGAGATGTGTGCATGGAAAGGTCAGCCAAATTTACAAGTGAGCCCTGGCCTCTTACTTATCCACCTAGCGGAATTTGTGATTCAAAGGGTTGGTCTCTGAGTCGCACCCAATTTGCACTTAATTATCAATGAGAGGTATACATATGAGGTTACTGGGGATAGACGAAGGATACATGGAAAAATCCAGGAAAACACAGCACCCTCCCATCCAATGAATCCTCTGTACTTATAAAAAGCAACCTCCGTCCAGAGTGAATATGTAATGAAGAGGGATGGAAGTCTAACCTTGTCATTACTGTGATTTCAATTTTTAATGCCTTGAAATGGCAGAAGCTAACTGGCAAAGTTTCACAGAGTAGATTAACTATTAGGACACAATGAACATCAGCTCTGATAAAGCTGTAGAGATCTAGTTCACTATCGTGCTATTTTTTTTTTAATAAAAGTGACTTGTTATTGTGATATGCCTTTTTGTAAAAAATCATAGTAAGGCTTCATAAATCTAATGAAAGGTGTGTTAACAGCATAGGTTTCAGGGCACATTTTTTAATCCCAGAAAGCACTCCCTGACATCTGGTGTAAAAAAGGTTTTGTGCTAAGAAAACTATTTAGCGTTAAAGCCATGGCAAAGCATTTGTGCACAAAGTGTTCACATTCAAGAGCTGATGAAGGGAGTTTTATCTATTTCTTACATGTACTTATAAAGTGCCATCAATTTACACAGCACTTTACATATATATATATATTTTGTACATTCACATCAGTCAAAAACTACCGAAAAACACCATAGTACTACTACAAAAAAAAACACCATATTCATTCATAACATTTTTCTGCAATAGCAGCTAATTAATAATTTAGCTAGGTACAAAGTGCTAGTAATATAAAACCAACAAAACATCTGTCTCTATTGATTTTAAATAGCAGTTACACTTTGAAGGCCTTAGCTTTTAGAATTTTAAACTAGCTTTCACGAAACCAAAGAACTAAGACCTAAATAAATGCATAGCCTTTGGAGGCAAATGGGCATAACAAACCTCATTCACAAAAAGTAATGTGAATCTTGCCATGGTTAGGATTTAGCCAGGCAAAATTTTGTATTGCTCTGCTGGCTACTTTGACAAACACCAAAAAAAAATGAACCCTACTAACCAGAAATGTTCATAATCCAGAGATATTAGATGAGCCACTCAGCAAATGTACACTATGGCATTGCTTTATGGACCATATCTCTATTAAGGACAAGTGTTAGCAAAGTTTTAGGGTAATTTCAGCTGTGTAATCATTGTATCATTTATCAACAATCACTGAAAGCTCAAGATTCGATTCATAGTCCTCATCTGAAAAGTGTATTAGGTGTAGACGAATTTTGAAAGTGTGAGGTCTGAGGTCTTGGAAAGTGTTTTGGCAGACTAGTATCAAGCCTTAAAGGACTAAGGCCATCTATAGTATATTTCAATATTGTAGCTATCTGCAATACATGTTCTACTTAGGAGCTCTGGTTTAGATTGTAATCTTAAAACTGTTCTGCAGACAATACACAATAAAATTTGAAAAAACTGCAAGGAAAAAGAATGTTGCCATTAACCGACAGATGGGCTTTTACTGGGTGGGTGGGTAATACACACATTTTCTTTTCGTATAGCTTTTACAAATCAGTCCCATAATGAACAATACAATACTGCTTATTCTACCTAACACTGCATGATCCAAACATACTGGAAACTATGGAATGAAATCATGTGATCCAGCATGGAAATTATTAATGTGCAGCTGGAATGGGGAAATATGCTTGCTGCTAAGCAAATGCTGCTAGTTTGTGGCATGAACCATTCAATACTAATTGGCCCACCATATACTGTATCATTTCAGATAAACCAGCTCATCATGGACATATACTGGTCTATCTATTTACTTTAAGTGTTTTTCTAATAGAGGCATGCACCTCGGCAGAATAATCCCTTATACCATGTTTTCTTATTAGAATCCTAATGGGTCATCTTCTTAACATATAACTAGAATTAGCTACTCCCCATAGAAAGCATAAGGTTCAGGCATACTGAATATTACTGACAATATTAATGTCTGTAAATTAGTCTGTGTGGGGAAAAGATCAACTATGTGGTAAAGATAAGTAAGTGAAAAGTTGATGTTTTGTGCCTGCATTTTCTGTCTCCTTTCCTATTGTTCTTGGAAAAAAATATAAACATAATTTGCTTTGTATCCTAAAAGCCCACAATTAAATATGCAGTAATAAGTACATACATATATCAGATGCACAAAAGCACTTTTTGAGGTCAGTGTTTTCTTTTCTATCTAATAAAATTTGTTTAGCTAATGCTTCAAAGACAGAAATTGTGGGTCTCTTGCCTGCCATTTTTGACCAGCATTCAAAAGCCCAAAGTTCAAAGTGTTAGCTTGTTGTACAGAAAGGTAGATCATGTGTCAATCACATGTTCATATGATATTCTGAGCAGTATATCCATACACTGCAGATGTTACATGTATTGCCTTTTGCTCACATGTTAGTAAGCAATCTCTTTAGATGTCTTCCACATACACATTTTTGAGACATTTCAGCTTACAGTTGAACATTGTTAGCAGACAGACATCCCCTTACTCTCTCCTGAGCCATGGCTATGCATCAGATACAGCACTTTGGAAACAATCTCAAATAGAACGTCATTATACAAAAACACATTGGTTGAATAGCATATGAATACAATGGTTGTAAGCTTTTGAACAGGCTTTAGAACTTCCCAAGTTGCATGGTCATGTTCTGTAACAACACTATGTTAAATCTCTTTCAGAGAAAACAGTGACATGATAATTTTCAGGTTTACCTATTGTGAAGTGGTTCATTCTTTCTGTATGCTTTTCATTTATTTTACTTTATAGAAGAAAAAGGCAGGGGCATTAAGACTTTAATGAGACTCTCTTGAAAGTAAGGGAGTTGGGATCTCCAAGAAGAAGATCTGGAGTCTCTGAGAAATAACAAGATATATAACACGCCAGTGGGTGATTTAGCTAACACTATGTACCTTTTCTGGCCAGTCTCTCCCTCTGTCTCTAACAATCATTTAAATTGAAGTTTCTAATAGGCCAATCTCCCACTTGATGATCTATCTCCTACAGGACAACATCTCATATGGCAGACTCTCCCCCATAGTTCTATCACAGGTCAGTTTCTGAAAGAGAAGTCTCTCCCATAGTGCTTGCCCTCTATAATAGGGCAGTCTTTCTCTAACAGGGCTATGATAGTAGGTTTAACAATGAAAAACTAATACAAAAATAATAAATTATGGTAGAACTCTTTATGGTTTTCAGGGAACCATAGATAATATTGCAAATTGCAACAAAGTAGCCAGTGTTCAATGGGATGATGTAAAACAGCAAAACTCAAAATGGGGCTTGTAACATGTAAAGGGGATGAGTGCTACTAAATAAAATATATGTAAAAATACAAAAACATTTATCTGAAAAGACTTTTCAATATAGTTAAAAAACTTCTGAGATGGTTCTAATAGGTATAGAAACAGTAAGGCAGTAGGTTGATAAACAGTAGGATGATAGGTTGCCCTTGTTGCACACTTTTTCCAATAATTCTAACTCCCATACAAAAACATGTTTAAAGGACAAACTGTGTGCACATTATACTCTATTACTAAAAAAATGTTTTTTATTTATATGCATACAAGAGTCAACTCTCCCTTGCTGAGAAAAAACCCCACCACAATAAGCTACTATTCAGTTTGACTATTCAAAACAAATATACTAAGCAACAATTTTAACATTATATGTAATATTACTCAAGGCCATATATGGGACAAAATTTGAATCCTGCCATCTTGACTGATATAATATTTTTAAATGTGTTAATTAACTGACAAAGACATGCAGCCTGCGTATGCGTAAAGTCAGAGCAGAATATGTGAATGTCTTCACTAAATTTATTAGCTATTTTCAATGTTGACACCATGCAGAATGAGCACCTCTATGGAACACCATTAAAATACATATTAAAATGTATGTATTACATGACCTAAATAATCAGATTAATAAATTACAGAAAAAGTATAACTGATAGCATGCCTTGTACTTTTAATTAACTCACTGATTTACTAAATACATTAATTTTAACAGGCACCTATATTGTTACATGTAAATAAGGCACACATATTCACTAAAGAAAGAACCTAATATTTTATGGTACTTGTCATTTGTATTCTATTATTGAATTTTGTTTTCTAGGTTTGAAAAATTTCAAAGATCAGCATATGTAAAATATGCTAAACAAACAAGTATAAAAACATGTAAAAAAGGCATTAAAATATTGTTTTTCCAGCTTACAAATGCATGTTTTGAGTAGATCCTAGATATCAATGACTAGCCTAAAGTTTTTAATTTGAAAATCCAAGTGCAGTCATAGATCTTCTTATGGACTGCCAGACTCAAATGGAAGTGTTTCCCAATAGAAAGCATTGAATATCTAAGAATCACAAGAAACCAATAACATTTTCTTTGTACACTTGGTTTTACAAACTAAAGATGGTCCCCTTTTTCCTACTCTAACAATTTCCAAAAGGGCTATAGTAGATATCTAAAATGGGTGGAAGACTGAGCTATAGTATTATAAACTAAAGTAAATTCAAGCAATATTTATGGGCAAGGTTCAGTTCAGCTCGGGTTAGCACATTTTTTACTATTCTCTAAACATTTTAGTTGCTATAACATAGACCGACGTGCAGTTCTATTTCATGATTGTACAGTATTTGATGCACTCTTCCATATGCCTTTAATACTTATACTAAGTATAACTGTTTTAGGAAATATACACAAGGCACCTAAAGAGATATTCACTTAGATTATGGTTTTTGCAGGTGTGACATATCCAATCTATTTGATTACTTTTATAAAATAAAATAAAATAATCTCTTACTTTGCTTTTCTTCACCATCAAACCTCAATGAATTGGAACTAGTGCAAAAGTGAATGCTGTGGTAGTCTTACATCTACTGTAGTTTCTCTAGGTATAATAGATCACTGACAAAGAGAAGGGTACTTATAGGCTTCACCTCTAGCTTTTACAATAGCAAACACAACCATTACCCTTGAGATTAGTTGATGGCAACCTTGATCTTGTTGGAGCAAATTGGGTAACTCAAGGGACTTGTCAGTAACTTTTAAAAGCTCAGTATCTCAGAAGACTTTGTGTACAGCTAAATAATTTAAAAGGAGGATGGGGCAACAACAAGACTTGTTATTTTTCCAATTTTCAAAGCTTAACTAACAATCACGTGTTTTGATCAGATGTGAGAATTGGGATTTGCTCTCAAACAAAGACTGCAAAGAGATACACATGCTTAAGTTACAAAAGAACTACAAGTCTCAATATGGCCTACTAGTAACAGGGAAGCAACATATGTTTCTACTTTAGGTTTGTCAAGTGTTGCTGGCCAAAGCCTACATTCACAATTCATACAAACCAGCAGAACACTAACAGAGCAATGACAATGTGGCTGGCAGCTTGGCACTGCTAGTCTTGAAAAATTCCATGCAAATTAGAGTTGGGAGTGGAGTGGGCTAACACAAACTTTACTACTACTTTATCCAGAATAGTGTCCCTTTGCTGTCTCTGTCTCTCACCACCAGCGCATTGTACACTGCTTCACAAGTGTCCCCTCTACTCCTCTGTCCCCCACCAACTTTACGCTACACTCCTCTCCACAACTGCAACATCAGCTGCCTCTGTCCTCAGATACATGCACACTATATTTCACTCCACTCTATTGACGCTGTCCCCCACTACCTGTAGGCTATATTCTGCTCCACAAGTGCTACCTTTGTTGCCTCTGTCCCCTACCAGTTTCACACTACACTCTTCTCCAAAAGTGTCCTCTCTGTTCCATTTGTCCTCAGCCACTTTCCTATTACATTCCAATGAACAAGTCCCCACTCTATTGACACTGTCCCCTTTACATGTATACTACAGAACACACACTACAAACGTACACCACACAAGCACCACCTTTGGCGTCTCCTACTAATTGCACACTACACTTTTCTCCACAAGAGTAACCTCTGCTGCTCCTGTCCTCAGCCACTTGAATAGCCGACCAACAAATGCCCACTCTGCTAACACTGTCCCCCCAACATCTGCATACTACATTCTGCTCCATAAGTGCCCCCTCTACTGCCTCTGTCCCCCACCAACTTCACTCTACACTCCTCTCAATAAGTGTACCTTCTGCTGCCTCTGTCCTCAACTACCTCTGTACTACATTCCACTTCACAAGTGCCCACTCTGCTGACACTTCCCCCACCACCTGCACACTACTCCATACTACCCAGCTTTCTGTCATCAACTACCTGCACACTACATTCCGCTTCAAGGGTTCCCATTCTGTTGAGGCTGTACGCCAACATTTGTGCACTACATTCTGCTCCGCAAGTGTCCCCATTGCTGCCTCTGCTCTCCACCAACTTCACTGCCCTCCTCTGCATAGGTGTCTACTCTGCTTCCTCTGTCACTACAACCTGTACCCCATACTATATACTTATGCTTAGTATAAGTATTAAAGGCATACTGACGAGTGGATTAAATACAGTCACATAATAAAACTGTAAATTCTATATTATAGCAAATAAATTATATAAACAAATAGTAAAAATGTGTTAACCTGAACTTATCTGACATTTAATTTTGCCCATATTGCTTGTATTTACTTCAGATTATCATACCATAACTCAATTTTACACCCTTTGTAGATCTCTACTATAGTCCTTTTTGAAATTGTTAGAGTAGGAAAAAGTGAACCATCTTTATTCTGCTTTGACATTCAGCTTTGCTCCACAAATGTCCCCACTGCTGTACCCACCACCTGTCAATAAGCTTTACTCCCCAAATGTACCTGTTGTGGAACAGGCACACTTTTCTGTCCCATAATGGCCCTAGAATGTGGTGGTGTGCTCTGTTGGTATGATTCTACAAGTTAACTAGGCAATAAAGTTGATTAGTTAATAAAGTTGCTTTGAACTGTTAAATAATGTTGAATATACACATTACAATGAAAATAACCAAAAATAGATAATATTTGTAAAAAAAAAAGCATTCTTTGGGCATTATGACATTACAAATAGAGGAATCAAAGTAATACAATTACATTGCCTTCCCTTGTTACACAATCTGGGGTAAAGCTGAGTAGCGTATCAAGAAAAAAAAATCACAAAATGCAGAATTAACATCTGGCTACAACAGGGAGTACAATGATTTTAAAATATTTACAAGTTTCCATTTGAGGAAACACACGCGCATGATGCAACCATACATATTGCTCCACTGTAGCAGTACAGACAGTGACAGAGTATATAAAAGAGAGCATTGCAATCAAATAGTAATAAGCAGCAGTTTGTAAAAGTAATAAATAAGTATCTAGGGTACACTGGTCATATTGAAAACACTTGCTAATCAGTTAAATATGTTCTTCGTCTTTAGGCCAAAACCCACGATGAAAATAAAAAGGAATAGTTACTATAGGGTTATAAACTTGCATAAGTTGTGAGTATAAGAAGAACATACAGTACATGGAGCATTAACACAGTTTGTTGTCCTCCATGATGTTCCAAACAGTTCCTGACAATAATTACACTTTATATTTCTATATGTGCTATTGTTACAAAGGGTAAGCTAAACGCATTGAAATATTTAATTTAACAAAGAAAGAAGATCAGCTGACTGTTAGCACCATAAAAGGCCCATCCATGCAATAGCATAAAGCATTGTTGACATTATTAGCCTTTTGCTATGTAATACAATCCAAGCTGTTTGTCACCTTCGGACCTGTGTACAATTAGGACTGTTTAGATTACACGTAGCGTTTTTGTGCATGCAATGAGGTCATGGACATTCCCATGTACCATAAATCATCAGTGTATGCGAACCATATGAAGGGATCAGTCAAACAACGACTGTACACTGACATTTGTGAGTGTATTGTCACTGGCCTTTGAAGACATGCATGACTAGTCATGCTCAAGATGTGCTTAGTTTTAAACTCATTACCAGCAAAGAATGATGCAGAGTTCAACCACTGACACTGAACGTCCTCCAGAATATACTTCCTACTTTATCTTTTCTATCATATATTATTGGTGGGAAAGCTAAAAATCACATCAGCAGTTCATAGAGAAGGTGCTTCCTGATGCGGACTAAAACTACTTCATTTCTGCTGCGAGTCAACAACCAGTAAAACATTATCCCGGAAAGTAGTACACAAGTTACCGTAAATGGGAACTTTGTCTTGCTATACATGTATGTATTCTACAAAAAAACTGAACACCACATATCTTTATGAAACTAGTGGAGAGATCAATAATTACCAATATTAATTTACTGTTTATTCTACGCAGATAAATGACCTGAGATCATGTTTTATATATATATACAAATTAGATATATGAAATTAAAGTTTGCATGTGTTATATTTCATGAAGTAAAAAGCAGTGGTATATGCACAGATCAGTAAACTACAGCAGCTATTCAGATTTCACTGTTCATTTAGAGCCATCCTTGAAAGATGAGCTCTGATTGGTTGTTATAAGTTACTAACTGCATCTTGCTCTTTGGCCATTAAATATGCCTTTTGTAGTGCTACTTCATATAATTTTTCATTATGTTTTGAAGGCAACATTGGGGCTGTAAGGTTAGCTCTATGGCCCTGTAGTGCCAAGTAATGGGTTCAGTCCCTAGGGGTATTATAGACATGGACTTCATACACCCGAGTTTGCATGGGTTTGCACCAGGTGCTCCAGTTTCCCCCACAATCTAAAAATGTCCTGCAAGAAAAATCAGATGCAGTTTAGCTATTGTTTGCACCTTTATGACACATATAAAACAATCATTAGAATGTAAGTTTCTTTGCTGGCAGGGATTCTGTAAAAAAAAAAAATTCAAATGTACCTTACTCAGATTGTACTTTAGAAATCAATTTATTAACAGTAATTGTTTAATAATAGATATTACAGTAATGTGATATATAATGATACTTTTTGAATTGTTATATGAGCCAATATTTTAGTGGTTATGCCAGCAATTCTTGTTTTAGCAGAAACTTGAGCTAATTAACTTTGCAAACCACCCAAGAATCACAATGTATGCTTCACCAGTATGAAAGACCTGGCTATTGGCCCATCTAATACGTATGTGACTTTCATATATCAGTATATATCATCTTTTTCTTATCTATTTAAATCGGTTGTTAATGTTCAAATAAATGATACCTCCAAAAATACTAAAAAGTTTGCACTCATACCCAGGTAAATTTCACTGCTGGTAATGAATTTGAAACATAATCACAGAAGATGGAGTACATAAAAGCAAAGGTCTGCTGTAATAATCTTGAACTGACCAGTACATATGTAGCCAGAGTTAAGAAGGATGCCACGTAGTTATGGGGTTGAGCAGGATTGCCACGTCATAATAATAATAATTATTATAATTATTATTATTATTATTATTATTAATAATAATAATAATACTAATAACACGAATATTAATATACATGTGAGTTTAATTAATAGGGCAGTGTGCAGGGGAATGATGATATGCACAGTTCAGTGACGGACAGCAACCAATCACATTTCAACTTTCATCAGTTTGCGGCATACAGAACAAGATATAGGATTGATAATGTGTTGCTAGGGGTTACTTCCAGAACTTTGAATGTTAATCTTGGCTTATTTAAATAAACCTGACAGCCCTGGTAATCTATGCTCATATTACAAGTTTTACCGTATGATGTTAACAATCTTGAGAGAGGTGCAGAAAAGTTATGGGGAAAAGTAAACTTTGGGCAAAAGCCCTAAAAAACGGCATTCTGCAATGCAATGTGAACTAATAACGATTTAGAAACTTCTCAACAGGTAGAGATCCATGGAGAAGAGACATAAAGCAAAGTAGACTGATTACAAATGTAATAAAAGTGTTCTAATGATTGTATTACAAATATCTATATGTCCTAGAAAATTACATTCATGACTATGCCTAAGCAATGTCATAAAATAGACTTTTAAATGGAATAATCCATTCAACGTTTTCTGCATCTTAAAGAAGATGAAAATACATCATAAATAACCAGACAGGTGATAATGCAGTCTGCTGTTATATCTCCATCAATTAAATGAACCTATCCTTTATAACTCAGACAATATCAAAATTCAGTAAAATCTTAAAACAAAATAAAAAAGATAATCCAAACACTACATGCATGTTTGTTTTTTTCTGTTTCTATAGGACTTTGATGAAATTTAAATGTGGTACATTGTAAAATGACATTACTTTGTCTAATTATTTAATGATCTCTCATACAGTAAATTTTACCAAGAACTATTTAAGAAAGACCATTAAAAAAAAAATCTCCTTTCTTAAATAAAATTCAGAATAAAGCATTATCTCCGGTAACCCAAAATACAGGTGTGCTATGTTGATCAAACTTGTTATAATATACATTTGCTTGCTGGAAAAAAGTTAAAGTCTGACCAGTAAACCAGTATACCCTGAAATATATAAAATCTTTTATCTGTATTAACAATTATTTGTTTTAATAGAGATGATGGCATAGTGACATAATGCCTATTGTACCATATTGTTAATTGCTAAACAAATTCACTTTTGGTAAAACGTGCTTCTTTGATGCCCCTACATCTGTGTAGTGTTTCAATGTAGCCGTTAGAAAATTTTCAATATCTGGATATATAACTTTTTTTTTTCCATTCTTCTTTTTGGCAAGGGTTATGTTAAGCCATGACTAAACAGGGATAAGTCTTCCTTAGGCTATAATCAAATAACCAAGGAGTGTGCCCTGCATGTGCAGATGTTATCTGTGGTCGATCACAGTGACAAGTGAACTGCTTAATCCTTCTTTTATCCGGCACACAACACTGGGTTACCCCTGTTCACTCGACTTGAGGATCAACAAAGCTGATTTGATTTCACAGGGATGACAGATTCAAGTAAAGAGCCAAACTCTGTAGCGCTCCAGCCAATACAGCTGTGAGATGAATGTGCCCTAGAAGAGGCACTAAATATTAATTACCTGACCTTAAGCACTGTTCTGACCCTCTCAGCTGCACACTACACTAAGGCACGTGTGCTCTAAACCTCTAAAGTACCTGCTTTAAGAAGGCAGTGACTGCTAATTGTTGAAAATGCTGTATATGGATGTATCTAGACAAATACATGTATATACAGTATATATGTCTATGGACATAGGACATCATATAAGGAGCATTGATAGCAACCTTACATTAAGTGATATTTTGTATCTGGTGAATTTCTTTGGGGTCACAGTTAAAGGATAAAAGTTTCTTCTATTTACATTTACTATGGAAATACTATATATATTTACTGTGTCCGTACTATAATGGGAATTGAATATTGACAAGCTGAAGCTGTCAATAGATCTTCTTTCTGTATAACAGGATCTTTCAAAGGACATTTTTTATTAAGATTACAAATGTTGCATCTTATTCTGGATTATAAACACATTTCAAATTACAAATATATAATTGTATATAAGTTTATTAATAATAGCGTCATCCTGCATTGAACTCCAGGGAAGACATTGAGTCCAGTCTCCTAATTGGATCAACTTCTTTGTGACTATTGATTTAGATAGAAGCAAATCAATGCATGCAATCTCAAGTAACCGGGAAATGATCATTTGCCCTGATTGGTAATCATTCACTGCATGCCTTACTGAGAAAACATTTTGCTTATTACAAAAGTTTGTTTACATTGGCCAAATGATGTCATGCTATCTCTATGTGTCAGCGTTGGCCTATATTGAAGTACGCCGAGGGCACAACCGTGGCATCGGTTTTGAATCTGATATGTGTTATCTGCTAAATCTTCGGATTGTTACACGCAATTAACAAAAAGTTAAAAAAAATTAACCCGAAGGCCAAAAAAAAAATCTAAAAGAGTTTTTTCCATAGTAAATGCCATACATTCCTGTACTTCTCAGCACTGCAAACAAAACATAAGTGCCAATCTTTTAATGGGAAGGGTGTGCGGTGTGGTGAAGTGCAGGTGTTTTTAGGATCAGGCTCTGCCAAGGTTTATGGAATTATACTTCTTATGATCATATTTATCAACCTCATAAGTCTATTACCACGCTGTGCATCCCATTACAAAAGTTGTTTTGTAAATGTCACAGAAAAGTCACCGGAGCAGCATAACAACAAACATCACCGTTCTACCGGGGGATAAAGTGAACTGCGTACGTCAAGGACAGAACACGTGCCTGCTCTGTACTGATATTGATGATGATGATGATGTCTTTTAATATTAAACTTTTCAGTAAGGATCAGGAAAAACACTGCCTGCACTACTGTGCCAACTCACTTCACCTCTTAACTTTGATCTACACTCGGGCAGCGATTTAAAGCTATACATGAAAACCTAAAATAAAACATGACATGCTCCTTCAAGCATATAAATCATTCAGGCTTCGGTTTCGCTATCATCTTTATTTATTATTAAACACCGGCGGTGTTTTAAGGTTAAGAACGAGGTTAATACTTGCAAAGAAAGCAGGATGTGAGCTCTGGGCTATGCTGATTGCAATTGTGCCGTCTAATTAAAATAGTATAATGTGCTTTGGAAGGATGCTGCCTAATAAATGACATTGCTTCCCCTGACAGTGACAATGTGCTATGGGAAGCTCCGCTCTTCTGAAGAGCTCAAGTGGCAATAAATGACCTTTTAGTGACACCCAACAAGGTACAACACGAATGTCAAGCTATTTGGGACTGTGTGCCTGATACTGAGTGTTGGGGCATGCTTCCTTAGCAATGACAGTGTTCACATCCTGTAGGAAGTGAGTCTTATGGCTACAATATTCTTATGCAACTTGATCTGCTTTGGAAAAAATGATCAACTTGATACAAGTGGAACAAGGTCACGGCTTGCTGGAAAAGTCGAAACTGAGCTCAGAGCAGCACAGCGGCTTAGGGGTTAAAGCGTCTGCCTTGCAGCACTGGGGTTCTCGCTTTAGATCCTGGTCAGGACGCTATCTGCATGGAGTTTGCATTTTCACCCTGTGCTTATAAAGGCTTGAAAGGCATGCTGGTAGGTTAATTGGCCCCTGTCTAAATTGGTCCTAGTGTGTTTCCTCCTAAGCTCCAAAGATGTGTCGGTAGGTTCATTAACCCCTGTCTAAACTGGCCCTGGTGTGTGAGATAGAGATCTTAGATTGCAAGCTCCTCGTTGGCAGGAATTGACGCGCGCGTACAGTACGTAAGTTGTCGGTGACATATAATAAATGAATAAACTGCTACGCTCAGCCGTTGGCACGAGCCCTGGAAGTGCACACACTGTAAACTTTTCAATGTCAGCTAAGCAAAGCATGGCAGCCTGATGTGCAGAGGAGGGTGACCTCCCCACCAAAAGTCTTACTCACATGAGACATCTGCTGAGGCTACCAGTCCTTCAGAGGCTCTCCTCTCATTGGGGTGACCAGGCGACCAGGGCTTTGTATGTAGCACAGCTTCTTCTGAGTCCTGGAGATCTCCACTCTTTCACCAACTCAATCCAACAGTGGGCAGAGGGATGGCTGTGTACAGTCAGCAAAGTGTCTGTGTGCTGGCAGCATGAGAAAGTCAGAGGAGTCGTCCAGGAAGGAAGTGACAGGAGACGAATGGGGGAAAAAAAGCAGCTCCCAGCCTTTGTAACATGGAGAGGAGGAATAGAGGCAGTGGATTTAAAACTCAGTGCCTAGCGAGGTGTCGTTTTCTTACCTCCCCCTCTGCTGCTCTCCCCCCCTTCTGTCTTCTTTCTTCCTCTCCCTCCCTCTCTCTCCCTTCTTTCCTCCCCTGTTCACTCCCCCTCTCTTCTGCACTCCTCTGTTCCTCTTTATCCTCCTCTGGATAGATAGCTTCCTATTTTTATCTCCACGCTACCTTCCCGTTACATTTCCGAGCCCTCTGTGTTTTCTGTGTGTTTAAGCATTGTGCCTGATCATTCCTCTTCTTCCCCTGCCTTCCAGGCTCTAAGGTTCACTACAGATACCAGAATTCAAGGGACTGTCCCTCTTCTGGAACCCAATCCCTCTGTCCCTCTTTCCTCCTCAGCTGTCCCTCTTTTTGGCCAGATGTGTAGACCTCAGTAAAAAAAATAAAAATAAAAATGAAAACCTAGTAACCTAGTAAACCTAGTAAAGGTGACCTCTGGAAATGACAAAAAACATTCCTGCGCTGCAAAGGTTAAAGCATATCTGAACCCAAATCAGAAATGTAATATATTTCAGCTTACCGGTCTTTAAAGTGCCTGCTTTAGTTTTCTGTTTTTCCCTTTATTCTAATCTGGTGATCCGACCGGTAATTTTGTTACTTTTCAACTTACTTTAAAGCTGTCCAGCAAAGGTGACAGTTAAAGGGTTGAGGCAAACTGTTTACCACTGACAAGGGTAAGCTTTTATTTATTTATTTATATAAATCTTTTATTCAAAAAGGAAAAAAAAAATTTGCTGTAACTGCTTATAAAGTATGTGTATGTAAAGTGGAGTTCCGCTTTAATTTGTTAGTCAAGTCCATTTAAATATGCTAGTCTGGAGCTAGCCTCCCACCCCCGGACTGACAATGTTACTGTCCAAAGGTGTCTGTTTTACTACTTCATCCAGAATGCAGACACCCTAGGACAGGAAGTGTGTTGCTGGCAGGATCACCAACTGAAATGAATGCAAGCCGTACATGGTTTCGAATTCTGAACTATTTTTCGTCCAAAAATTGAAACATCGTTCGTTCTGTAATCCGATGGTGCCACCAATGATTTCGAACATAGGTAGTTTTTCACAAATTTTCCAGCGTGCCAGATAAAAAAATGAGGAGGAACCACGAAAATGCCATTGCCCCACTAACAGAGCGAAAATCGGCCGATTATTCGTAGGTCCGATTTTGGTACGAAAATCGTTCAGAATTCAAACCATGTATGGCCTGCATTAGTAAGAACAAACAAAAAGAAAACTAATGCAGCCCCCATATTTAAAGCAGTATTAAAGTGGTTGTAAACTTTGTTTTTTAATTTTACCTACAGGTAAGCTTTATTATAAGTTAAATGAATATCTCCTAAATATGCCCATTTAGGAGATATTCTCTCTTTATTTAATCCATGTGCTCTGAAGGTAAGAGCTGTGTGCCGTGGCCCGGTGACGTCATCGTGGCCTGGCCTGTCAAAATGCCAGAGCTCACGAACCCAGAAGGAAGACCGGGTGAAGATTGAAGCCTCAACAGTGGTGACAGCGTGCCGCTGGAGGGCTTTGTTTTAAGGTAAGTTTTATATAATGTGTTAGTATGTGATGTGTACTAGCACATCATGACATTACCTTGCAGGGGACTTTTTTTTTCTTTTGTGCCTACGGTTTACTACCGCTTTAAACCCAAATAATGTGTGGCCGGTACAATGCACAGCTATTGGTCCTGCATTGCACATGATGACTTCAGCATCTATCCAGCGATCATATGCTGATATCATCATGTGTGAGGCAGAACTGACAACCATGCACTGTACCTGAGGATGGCGAGGGCCATTCACAACTCAGAGCTTTGCAGAGAAAAACCTGCTGGAGCAAGGATTAAGGTAAGTGCTGCACCCAGTTCCTCTAATGAGAGACTTTAAACAGTATTATACCCACAAGCAAATATTTATTATATTGCACTTACCACTTCATAGATATGATGGCTACATTATTATTATTATTGATTTATTTCAGGTACTTATATAGTACCATCAATTTATGTAGCGCTTTACATATATATTGTACATTCACATCAGTCCCTAACCCTCAAGGAGTGTACAATTTAAGGTCCTTAACATACAGTCATACATACACATACTAGGGCCAATTTAGACAGGATCCAATTAACCTACCAGCATGTCTTTGGACTGTGGGAGGAAACTGGAGTAAATACGATTCCTCCTGCGCTCCAGGACCCAGGCCGGTGGCGAGTAGGTGAAATCAAACCCAAACAAAACGACCACCAGAGCATGAAAGGTCGTGCAGCTCCAAAACAAGGCTGGGGATGCCCGAACAATACTGCAAAGTGAAAAAAACAAGAAGCGCACCAACCTTGCGCATTACCTCAGTAACCAAAATTTATTAGTAAAGGAATGGTACTCACAAACAGCGAAGAAAAACAGGCATGTAAGTCCTCCAAGGGACTTCAGAGACAAGAGGCCAGCGCGAATCCCATCATGGGGGTAGACACTCAGTACAGCTGACGCGTTTCGAAGGTCGTACCTTCTTCCTCAGGGCTCGCTGTTTGTGAATACCATTCCTTTACTAATAAATTTTGGTTACTGAGGTAATACGGAAGGTTGGTGTGCTTCTTGTTTTTTACACTTTGCAGGAAACTGGAGTACCCAGAGGAAACCCACACAGGCACAGGAAGAACATACAAAGTCCAGGCAGGAGGTATCATGGCTGGGATTTGAACCAATGACCGTAGGACTGGCAGGCAGAAGTGCTAACCATTTAGCTAGTGTGCTGCACTAGTTTTCTTTTTCAGGTTTTATTTTTATCTGGTGATCTGACCAGAAAGTCTTTTGTTTTTCAAAAGAACAAGCTCTCCTACAAAAGTATTATAGGGATGAGAGAAACCATTAAACACTGACAGGGGTGCTCACAATGATCAGCTTTTATTTATTAGGTAAAACTTTATCCTAAAAGAAAACACTTTGTTGTAACCGGCAATAAATGTGATCTGGAGCTCAGCTTTAATTTGTTATGGGCTTGCTTTCGATCTGCGCTGCCTGCGTCTATAGACAGAGAGAGATGTTGGAGATGGGCACAGTGCTGGATTGAGGGAAGGCTCAGGTAAGTATGGAGGGGGGAGTTAGGGGAGATACTACTATCTAAGCTATTATTACCTTAATGCAAGGAATACATTAGGATAAAAAATGTTTAGGCTTTATAACCATTGTAAAGTGGAACTTCACTCTTTCATTCTGCATTGGCTATTTTGAATCTTTATGATACTAGCCTTAGTATATAGGAAGGTTTAGTACATTATATTTACTTGAATAAACTATTTTTTTTATGTTTCTTTAGTTACTTTCTGGTTTCCATGCCTAGGCAAATGATGTCATACATCCCAGGAGTCTTCAGGAGGGGAGGAGGGGTTTTCTCTAAGCACACCCATCTGCCTGCATGCATGAGTTAAGGGCAGATGGATTCTAGGAAGTAAATGCTACATGAATCATTTGCCCTCACTCAAGATTGCCACAGTCAGAAATGTTAGGGGCTGTTTTACAAAGTGATTTCTCGGCAAAATAAAGCATTGAGACATGGATGGGTGGGTTGGTTTGAATATTAAAAATAAATTAAATAGCGCTTTTGGTTTGTGATGCTCAGATGCTTTGTTTTTCCACCTTTACCACTTGCCCACTGCCCTATAGCAGGTGTACTGCTACAGGGCAGTTTTACTGTGCAAAATCACATAAATATACCTACCAGCGCTGCTATTGGCTCCTGAGGAGGTCAATCACCGGTTCCCGGCTGGCAATTCCCGGCCGGGACCCGCTGATCGACGGCAAAGCTGAGAGGGGAGAGACCTGTGTGTAAACAACACAGATCTCTCTCCTGTCAGCATGGACATGCTACTTTCTATCTCTCTGTACAGCAGAGAGATAGAATGCAGCAGGTCTGCTTAGAGAAACAGCACATAGTACACAATAAAAACACTCCCTAACACACAGTAAACCATTTGATCACCCCAGATGTTAACCCCTTCCTGCCCAGTGTCAATAGTACAGTGTCAGTGCTTTTAATTATCACTGATCACTGTATTAATGTCACTGGAGATGTCAGTGGCAGTTAGTTCCCACCCAGTGTCAGAATGCCTGCCACAGTCCTGCTATAAGTCGCTGATCGCTGCCATTACTAGTATAAAAAAAATACATATAAATTCCAGTATATATACCGCCATTTGTAGATGCTATAACTTTCACGTAAACCAATTAATATACGCATATTGGGATTTTTTTTAGCAAAGACATGTAGCAGAATACAGTTTGGCTTACATTTATTAAGAAATTATATTTTTAAAATTTTTTCATTGGATATGTGTAAAGCAAAAAGTCTAAAATATATGTATAGTTTTTTCAAAATTGTCAGTAATTTTATTGTTTATAGCGCAAAAAATGAAAACGCAGAGATGATCAGATACCAATGAAAGAAAGCTCTATTTGTGGGAAAAAAAGTTACATAAATTTAATTTGGGTGCAGCGTTGCCTGACCACGTAATTGTCAGTTAAAGTGATGCAGTGCCGTATCACAAAAAATGGCCCAGTCAGGAAGGGGGGTAAATCTTATGGAGGGCAAGTGGTTAAGGATTGGCGTGGCCATGAAACTGAACACGGGAGATACAGCACTCTTTAAGCTGACCATACCAGCATGAATCTGCTTCTGTGCTTGACATGATCAGTTTGATAAGGGTACCAAGGAAATAACATATTCAATAAACACTCTATAGGCTGTATTTATTAAATTATAACTAATGTCATATTTTTTTAATTTTTGGACAGAGTGGAGAGGGATAGAACACCTGCTTTCATTGCTGTCTATACCCCCATTAAGGAGATTCACCCTCTCTATTTGCCCTCTTTACCATTATTACTGATAGTGAAAGTTAAAGTGTTATTAAACCCACAGTAAAATCAGTCTGTATATGCAGTAAAGCATGCTTGATACACTCACTGTGGAACCTAAGGGATTAATCCTCCACATTGTGCAAAAAAGAGGTTTGATTCTGTCTTCTCCGATCCTCCCCTTCTTCCAGTGTCCCCCTCTTAGCTCCTGATAAGACACATCGTGTGGAGTCACTCTGCACATGCTTCAGTTTGGTGTATATTGCTAGAGAGGTTTTTTTTTTCTTGGGAGAATGCATGTGATCAGCAAAGGGCCAATCAGTACTGTCCAGAAAGAGATCAGGGGTTCTGAATTCTCCTACAGCAAAATGAAAACTCCTCCTACAAGCTGTAACCAGTGCCCTTCTGGACACTGATAGAAGCCACAAGACTGCTATATACTGCTGATGAAAAAAGGTATTTAGCAGTTAATATTTACAAGACTGCTCTAATTGCTAATGAGAAAAGGTATTTAATATACCTATTTAGTATATTTACTAAAATAATTGCACTTCAATGTTGTGTGTACTGTGAAAGACTTATTATAATGAATGCAGGTTCCTGGGTTTAGTAACACTTTAAGGAAATTTACACTTATTGGGTTGTCACCAGAACAGGATTAGGGAGGAAATCTTCCAATGGGGACACTAGTTCTAGTGACCCTGGTGACAACAAAGGATTTCCTCACTTTGAAGAAATTTTCCTGTTTTGGTCAAGGGGAGAGGAAGTGAAGGGAAATCTCCCCAAAAGGAGACTCTTGGCAAAAGAAATAAAAAGTACAGAGGTTATAACCCTCAAACACTCTATCCAAAATGAAAGAAAGGCTTGACTTTAGTTCTACTTTAATCACTTTAGAACTGCTCACCTGCAAAGTACTGTGGACGGGTGGCCGTTGTACGTTGCTGCCTACTTCCAGGGTTCGGATGCACGCCCCCCTGCCAGCACCCGCTGTGATTGTACATGGTGGGAGCCTGTCAGCAAGTCCCGGCCAATGATTCACGGCCAGGACCTGCTGATCGGCTGTGTACGATCACAGCCAAGAGCTCTGTGTTGACATTCGACACTCTGTACACAGGGAGTGATCTGTCACTTTCTCATCCCTACAAAGCAAACCAGGGATGAGAAACTGATAGACATCTTAGTAAAAGCAGCACACACAGTACACAGAGTACGGCACACATTTAACCCCTGATCGCCCTAGATGTTAACCCCTCCCCAGCCAGTGTCATTAGTACAGTGACAGTGTATAGTTTTATTACTGATCACTGTATTAATGTCACTGGTGATGTCAGTGGCAGTTAGTCAGTGTCAGATTGCCCCCTGCACTCCTGCAGCTCCATTATAAGTCGCTGATTGCCGCCACTAGTAGTATATATGAAACAAATCCAGTATATACCATAGTTTGTAGATGCTATAACTTTTACTCAAAACAATCAATATACACTTATTGAATTTTTTTTATCAAAAACATGTAGCAGAATACATTGTGGCCAAAATTTATGAAGAATTTTTTTTATTGGATATGTTTTATAGCAGAAAGTAATTTTTTTCAAAATGTTCAGGTCTTTTTTCATTTATATTGCAAAAAAAAAAAAAAACAGCGGTGATCAAATACCACCAAAAGAAAGCTCTATTTGAGTGAAAAAAATTATATAATTTTGGTTTCGGTTTAGAAAACTTAGTTGGACCTCGTTTATGTTCTGCACTGCTTATTCTGGACCAGCATCTTCTTTCTTCGACCACTGAGGATGTAACTCCTGCATACAGGGCAGCACAGTGGCTAAATGGTTATCACTTCTGCCTGGCAGTACTAGGGTCGTTGGCTCAAATCCCAGCCACAGCACCACCTGCCTGGAGCTTGCATGTTCTCCCTGTGCCTACGTGGGTTTCCTCCAGGTACTCCGGTTTCTTCTCACACTCCAAAGACATGCTGGTAGGTTAATTGGATCGTGTCTAATTTGGCCCTAGTATGTGTATGTCTGAATGTGAGTTAGGGACCTTAGATTGTACACCCCTTGAGGGTTAGGGACTGATGTGAATGTACAATATATATATGTGTGTAAAAGCGCTGCATAAATTGACAGCGCTATATAAGTACATAAAATAAATATGTTGCTGAAATCTTGTCATCTACACTACTCATGTGCTATAGGGGGTGTATAGTAAAACGTTGCTACCAAATAGGTAAAGAAGTATTTTACAGAAAAGACATACACAGTTTCAGACCTACTAGACGTCTTTTAAGTAGGGGTCTTCAGTTTTGCTTCAGGGATGCATCAATACCAATACCGGTATCGGTACCGATACCAAGTACTCGTACTCATGAAAATACTCCTGATACCTTAACCGGTACTTTGTGGTGTGATTTGCGTTAATGGACGCAAATTGCACCACAAAGATTAGCATGCGATTTGAACAGGAATGCAGTTCATGTCCAAATCACATGCGGTTTTCCCACTGCTCCTGTCCTTGTCATAGCTTGAGTTCACACAGGAGTGGTGCGGGAAACCTTCTTGCAGGCATCACATGCTGAGTCTCACTGGTAGGAGAGGAGAAAAAGCGGCGGGGATTTGAAATCTTTGCCGCTTTCTTTCCTTTCCTTGCAGCGATGACAGTACGGGCTAGATGGCATCTGATTGCTCATCTTCATCCATAATTGGTATCGGTGAGTACTTGACCGAAAGCAACGATACTCATACTTGCCGTTAAAAAACAATATTGGTGCATCCCTAGTTCTAATACACTAAGGGCCCACTCCTACTTCCAGCAGAGAAACTATTGCCATGTGCACAGTGGTACAAGTGCACAAGTGACATGGCCAGGCGTGTACGCTGTACAAATCAATAGCTCGTGCTCCCGCTGTTCACATGTATCCACTCATCAGAGCTATTCCATGCAATTAGGGACTCCAAACTCCATCCAGGACGCAGTTTACATCCAGGGATGGCATTTGCGGCTGCATACAAACTGGCCACAGCCAGTCGCCTAATTTTTATACAGACATAGCAAAGAGTCTTGCTGCGTACAGATGCCAAATCTGCATGCAGCAGCCTATCCACCCTTATTCATCCACCTTAACCACTTCAGCTTTGGAAAAATGTATCCCCTTTCATGACCAGGCCATTTTTTGCTATTCAGCTAACTGGTATTTGCATGGTAAGGCAGCACTGTACCCACGTAAAATGTATATTTTTTTTCTTTTTCTTTTGGTGGTATTTTATCACCACTGTTTTTTTTTGTATTATATAAATGAAAATATCCTGAAAAGTTTGAAAAAAAAACATTTTTTACTTTCTGCTAGAAAATGTATCTAATTATAAAATAAATAGATTTCTTCACAACTTTAGACCAAAATGTATTCTGCTACATGTCTTTGGTAAAAACAAAAATCTCAATAAGTGGATATTGATTTGTTTGCGTGAAAGTTACATTGTCTGCAATATATACTAGAATTTTAATTCATTTATTTATTTTTATACTAGTAATAGCAGTGATCAGAATCTTATAGTGGGATTGTGCGGCGGGCAATCTGACACTAACTGGTGCTGTTGGTAACTGACTAAATGATACTGACATCTCCAGTGATGTTAATACAGTGATCAGTTCTAATACTATACACTGTCACTGTACTAATGACACTGGCAGGGAAGGGGTTGACATCTAGGGGCAATCAACTGTGTGCCTAACAATGGTTACTGTATGCTGTTTTTTACTAAGCAATGTGCCTGTTTTTACTCCCTGTTATGGAGGGAGAAAAAAACCAGCACACTGCTGCTGTCTGTAGAGTGTTGGGGCTCTCTTCTGTCATTCACTCAGCCGATCAGCCGGTACTGGCCATAAATCACTCATCCGATCAGCCGGTAGTGGCCATAAATCATTAGCCTGGCCCGCTGAGCGGTTCATACTGTAACAAATGACAGCACAGTCAGGGCAGTGAGCGAGTGCACCCCCTACCCGGAACAGCCGGATTACGTACATGTAAGTGATCCGGCGCAGTGGGGCTGCTTTTCTGCAGTATATTTGCGGTAGGCAGTTGCCAAGTGGTTAAACTTTTTTATGGTTTTGGATAGAGTAGGGGAAGGTTAAAACCACTGTCATTTTTTCCCTATCCCTGTCTCATTTGTGAGATTTCTCCTCACTTCTTGTCCTGTAGACATATCTTTCCAAATGAGGGAAATCCCCTCTGAGCAGGGGCGGACTGACAACTCATTGGGCCCCCAGGCAATAGGGGATCATGGGGCCCCTGTGTCCTTGCCCAAACTCAAAAAAGCCTATGAAAAAGGTATCAGGGGAATCTCATGGGGCCCCCTACTGACCCCGGGCCCTTGGGTAGTGCCTGAGTTTCCAAAGGGTCAGTCCGCCCCTGCCTCTGAGATATTTTTTTTGAGTCCATGGTGCAGTGTATACACACAAAAAGGTGCATAGGGAGTGTTTCTACTCCCCTCCCAAAAAGGAAAGACCTCCCTGACCCCGAGGACACAAGACACTCTGGTCCACCTAACCAAAAGGTCTGTTGGACTGCTGTCCTCATGGTCAACAGAAGCCAACCATCAAGTACTAGATAGAGGGTTCTCCTGAGAAGAGGGGAGCCGCTGCCCCCCTCTTCCTTATCTTACCCTATCCTACTCTACTCTACCCCTTCCCAGGCAGGGGAGGAAGGAACCTAAGGACCACACATCCTCCCCGTAGACTTCAGGCAAGCCCGCAAATCTGCACCTTACTATTCTTAGTGAGTGAAAAAAGACACATAAAAAGTGCAGTGACAAAACAGGTGGAGAAAAATAACTAAGGGTGCCAGTGTGCAATACAATGAATAGGCCTTGCAGCCTGATAACAAAAATTGCCCCAGTCCTGGCCAAAAGGCCTAGTACATGAGGGGATGTGCAGAAAAAAGAAGTGTGTTGTGGCCTAGTGCCTGTTCTCACAGTGGGGTTCCAGAGTAGACCCATAATGATACTAGGAGCAGCCCTGGGTCACTACTCCCAGAAGGCACTGCAGGTACACTGCAGGCTGTCTTCCATCCCAGCACTTAGCCAAACCAGATAGCACTACTTAACCCCTTCGTGTCTAAGAGTAAAATAAATCTTAAAGCCTAAGCACAATTTTGCAACTTTGACATGTGTTAACTACTTAGTGCATCCAGGTGGATTATATCTTGTTGTTTCAGGACAAATTGGACTTTCATTTGGTGGTAAATGGTTATGAATATCTCCTGATTTTTTTATAACATCAAAGGAAACTGACTGAAAAAAGTTAAAAAAAAAACTATTTTTTTAAAAAATTCAGTTGTATATTTCTTGCTACTACCATAATCAACCACCAAAGAACAACCCAAATAATTTCTCATGCTCCTGATGATACGTAGTATGGCCCAGAAACAATAGTGTGCATTTTGCCTTTTTTTTTTAATCCTACCACTAACTGACACTGATACAAATTTAAATATGAAAAAAAAAAATCCTGACAAAAAAAAAAATAATACTGACCCTGACCTTTGACCTAGGTCAAAGCTTGATTTAGGTATTTTTATTTATATATTTATTTATTTATTTATTATTTTTTATTTTTTTCAATGTTTTCTTTACAAACTTTTTTTTCTCTCTGAAAGGACAGAGAGAGAGAGATACAATGTATCTCTCTCCTCCATTCAGAGAGAGAAAACAAGGGGGGCAGGCTTCATAGTAACTATCACTGTGATATCCAATGAGAGGCTTTCACAGCGATCATGTGACCCGGAATCAGGAATTTCTGGGTCATTAGAACGGGACCTAGGGCTCTCACTGACATCCCCATCTTTGTGCTGGGAGCGTGCCGTTCTTGGGTTCCTCCATATTATGAAAGTACTACCAACCCCCACCTTAGCCAATGGGGCATAGGAAAGGTCCCTCAGAACCTCCATCCTACCACGGATACTACACAGCCAGTCTTTTCTGCCAAAAGGTTAGAATGATGGTTGGCGACAGTAAAACCATGGCTCAGCCACCTAATTTTACTGCCTTCTGGCCGCCTGTGTTAAAGAGACCTGAGGAAAACCTTTACCTTTTCATCCAGCTTCCAGATTATTATGTATTTATTTAAAAAGCCATATAAAGTAAAAGTGTTGAGGAAGAAAGTGGCTGTAGATTTAGCCAATCTTTTTAGGCACATAGGTTTTTTGTGGTCTGCTTCATTGTGGACATTACAACATTGTATCCTTGGCATGTATAATGTCTTCCCACACTTTTATATCTTCCCAAAGCTATTTTGGCTATACTTCTCCTATGGATCACAGGAGTGCAGTTTGTTCTGTACTGTGACACGTTCAGACAACAACAGGCATGACATCACAGAGCCAGTGCAGGCTTAAGAAAGATCTCGAACATATGGATCCACTCAGAAACCTGGATCAGCAACCACCGAGAGCCTGAGCCAGCCCCTCCCACACCCTCCACAGCCCAGCACTCCAGTAAGCACTGGAGAGGCAGAGCAGAGAGACAGAGACTGACAGTCACAGCTCTCTGCTCAGAGTGGAGGGGAAAACTGAGCGATCGGTGGTATTTGATCACTCAGTTCTCGCTGCACAGCTGGTGGAGATCAGATGCAGCATCGATCCCAGTTGAGGTATAAATATTTAAACCTAGGTGAGTTTAAATGTTTTTTTTCCAGAAAGCCATACTTCTCTTTTACAGTGGTTGTAACCCATGGACATTTTAACAAAGCATATCCCTCTACAACATGTACTGTACTTGTCTCTGGCCTTATCACTGGGTGTCATTTCTGTCTGCTGCCTTGTTCCTCTGTTGTCAGGATGAATCACTTCTGACAAGTTTTCAAGAGATAAAAAGGCGATAAGAGAGGGAGTTCCTTCACATAACCTGTGATTGACAGCCTCAGCCCTGTTCCTGTGTGTTGTGTGGATGGGGGTGTGTCCCTTCCCTCCACTCAGCTTCCCTCACTGAGCTCAGCAGTGTGTAACTTCAGCTCCCCTGCCTTCTGAAATCTCAGATAAGCTGTATAAATTATGCACGTTGGCTGTAGAAAAGAGAAGACAGCAGATAAACAGGTACAACTTGTGTAGGAGGTGTCATTTTTTTGTCATCTCTGTGTATCACCTGAGACCAGTCACTTCACTGGGTATATGTAAGGGTTTGCAACCACTTTAAGTTGACCAATCACAAGTAGAATTTTATTCAAACATCTTTGCTTTCAGAATGTTTAGTTGATTTTCTAATGCTTAGTGAGATCAAATCAGCTTTAAAGTGTTCTTAAACCCAGGACCCTGCATTCACTATATCTGGTCTCGCACAGCACACAGAACATGGACATGCAATTATTTTAGTAAATATAAACTGCTAAATACCTTTTCTCATCAGCAGTTAGAGCAGCCTTGTGACTTCAACAGAGAGCTAGTTAAAGCTTGTAGGAGGCATTTTCATTCAGCTCTAGAAGGATGCAAAACCCCTGACCCTCTGTCTGGACAGAGCTAATTGGCTCTGTGCTGATCACATGCACTCTCCCAAGAAAAAAAAACATATCTAGCAATACACACTAAACTGAGCATGTGCATGTGGCTACAGGTTCAGTCTGTCTTATCAGGTGGACATTTGAACAAGAAGAGGGGCAGAAAAGACAGGATCAAACAGCCTGTTTACACAATGGAGGGGATTAACCCCTTAGGTTCCACAGTGAGTATAACAAGCATGCTTACTGCATATACAGACTGATTTCACTGTTGTGGGTTTAGTAACACTTTAATTTTTGACTGCAGTGAGTGAGAAAATTCGGGGAAAAAGAACATTTTTCTCAGACAAACAAATATCAGTGGTTTATGCTCAGGAAATCCTATTCATACAAAAATCAAATGTTAAAAGCAAACAATTTTGAAGTACTTTCGAATGACATTTTGCATGTTTCTGTTGACATTATCGAAACTACTGATGAGATTTGTCGTATGAACCTTCATTCGAAAATCTTCCAGTGTATGGCCAGCAATGACTCGTATAATCATCACTTTCACTTTTGGAAACAGAGGCGTAAAGGGCGGCCTCCAGTGAAGAGCAGCCTGAACATTTTTTATTAAAACAAACATATACAGCTCCTCAACCTCCAGCCTCCAGACTAGATTGATAAATTACTCCGCTCCACTACTTTAATTATGTATATGGTATGCAGAATAAATCACCCAACTGCAGCACCTCAATCAAGCACTTTTAAATGATAATTGCGTCTGGGTGAATCAATCTTTTCATTTCTGACATTTTGCTAATTTTAGTTTTGTGGTGGTAATGCTATGCCAGAGTCCTAATGACAAATCTGCTTCTCACACAATGATTGCACAGGCTGGGGAAGCTGCAGCAGTGATCTCGGTCCTGATAACGCTGGCATCCCTTGGGCCACTGCTGAGGTCACTGCACTGGATCTTCAGCTCTGCAACTCATCCCTTTCTTTCTGTGTTATTTGACCTAAAATGATCTTTTATAGGAACGAATGAAGCGATTTTGGCTAAATTACCCATTTTGCTGTTGGCAGTTTCACTCCCTGGGCTACTTAGGTGAAACTTGCTTTAAAAAAAAAAAACAGCTTTTTTTATTTAGAGGATATATTGTTGGGGGTGCATTTAGGAACCTTCAATTGATTGTATGTATTTGTGTTTTTTTTTGTGTGTATTTGATCATTTATATACTGCTGAGGGCCACAATGAACAGAAATGAATGGGGGACATCTCCCATGTAAATCTTTGTGGTGCCGGGCTACAAAGTGAAGATTGTGATTATAAACCTCAATTTTTTTTTTTAGCAACAAACATGTTATACTTACTTTCTCTGTACAGCGTTTTTGGATACAGCAGCTCCGATCTTCTTCTTCCCTGGACCCTCACTAGAGCTCTTGCCCCCCCTTCCTCCCAAGTGGCCCCATAGCAATCCGCTGTGATGGCTGCATTGGTTTTCTTTTTTTAGGCTTTTTCCTCTTACTTTCACCTGGTGATCCTGTCAGTAAGTCTGTTGTTTTTCAAAAGAACAAGCTGTCCTGAAGATGTAGCAGTTAGAAAGTTGACGCAAACCATTTAACGCTGACAGAGGTGCTTACAGTGACCAGATTTTATTTATGTAAAACCTTCATCCCAAAAGGAAAATCAATTGTTTGTTGTAACTGCTTAAAGTGTAAGCTGGAGTTTGGCTTCAATTTCTAAATCTGTTAATACATCTACCCCCCCCCCCCAGACTGACAATATACTACTGTCAAAAAGTTTCTCTTGCTCCTTCATCCAAAGTGGGGGCACTCTAATACGGGAGGTGTGCTACTGGCCAGATCACCAGATGAAAACAGAGAAGAAAAAAACCTACAAAAAGAAAACTAATGAAGGCACCACATGATGATGATTGGTAAGTTGTACTAAATGACATTTTTGGTTCTGGGTTAAATACCTCTTTAACAGTTACCTACTTTCATGCAGTAAGTACCTAACACCCAACAAAGTTTTGTTTCCCTGTCTGCCCTTCCCATTATGCTAACAGACAGAAGGAAAAAGGCAAAGTTCCTATTACATCTTGGGAATAAATCATTTTACCTGATTCAGGGCTTGTTCACACCATGATGCAGAGATGTCGGTTTTTCTACATGCGTTCTGCAAGGGCACAACAAAATCATAAGTGCCCTGTTTACACCACAGCACTAGTATCATGTGCAGATTTTTTGCATTTTGCATTTAAAATCTGCCCAGCAACAAGAAAAAAAAGGCCAAACGCATCAAAAACACGTATGCATGTGCAAAAACGCAAAATGCACTGCAGAAATGGATCTAACGCAATCTGCATAGGTGTGAACCTAGCCTTACAACTAGTCAGTTTGGAGTTAACTGCAAATGATGACCTGAGAATAATTACTCTCAATCCTGCATGTGCAGGGATACCTCAGATGTGTGGTGCAATTATTGTTTTCAAATCTAAGTACACAAAACATTCCTGTTTGGGCTCTAATATATGTGTATATGGGGACAGGGAGCTTTTACAAATATTTGAAAGTCTTTTTATATATTATATTTTAACGTTGTCTTTTTAATGTGAATGTATGGTAAAATCAAATATTAATTTCAATGGTATATGATTTGTAGCCTATTCTTATTACTACGAACAATTTGAAAGTGTTACTAAACCCAGGACCCTGCATTCCCTATATTTGGTCTCCCACAGTACACACAACAGGGAAATGCAATTATGTTAGTAAATATTAACTGCTAAATACCTTTTCTCATCAGCAGTATATAGCAGTCTTGTGACTTATATCAGTGTCCAGCAGAGCACAGGTTAAAGCTTGTAAGAGGAGTTTTCATTCTCCCCTATGGGGCTGCATACCCCCTGACCCTCTGCCTGGGCAATGCTGATTGACCCTGTGCTGATCACATGCACCCTCCCAAGAACGAAAAAAAATCTCTAGCAATACACACCAAACTGAGCATGTGCAGCTTGCCCCAAAGCTCTGTTCTACCAGCAGCTGGATTGGAGACTGTGGAAGAAGGGGAGGATCAGAGAAGACAGGATCAAACATCCTTTTTGCACAATGCAAAAGATTAACCCCTTAGGTTCCACAGTGAGTATAGCAAGTATGTTTTACTGCATATACGTACTGATTTTACTGTTGTGGTTTTACTTTGTGAAGATCTGCACACATTTACTTCCTTGAACTCTGTGACAACTATTCATTTCACCCTGTGAGTAGGCACTGTCATACATTTCACAGAGCCTGCCCTCTGAATGTAGCGCCACCCCCAAAAGAGCGGCTGATGATTTTGGGCTCGCTGTTCTGCGCCTCAACTCGAACTCCAAGAAAATCTCGGACCCCCCCAACACGCCTAGTTGAATAGGAATACTGCAAATACAAGTGCAAGCGACTCTCAAAAGAATAGCTTTACAATATAATGTTTTACTAGAGATTATTAAGTCAGCAGGAAACAAAAAAAGAGGTTAGTTGTGGGTGCTCCTTAACTTGCAATATGTAGCATCAAACAAAGGTGTCCATTTATGACACAGAGAATAGCTGCGATTCAACGGATCTCAGCTATTCTCTGGTCATTCACAGTTTATGACACTCAGGAGATCATGTCAGCCCTTCTCTGGAGATCTGTGTTCTCCCTCCAGATTCTCCAGCCCAAAGCTGGAGAATCAGAGGGACCGCAAACTAAGCAGAGATAATTTACCTCTGCTTAGTAAACTGATCTTTTACTGTAATCTCAAGAGATTATAGTAAAATGAGCCGATTTCCAGAGTTTGTAGACCGTTCTCCAGCGTTTGGAGACCGTTCTCCCTTCGTTCGGAGAACTGCTTCATAAACTGCATTCACAGGAGAACTGTGTTCTCCGAGAATGCCGGAGAACTGAGCAGCGATCTATTACAGCTGGTCCATAAACGGACACCAAAGTCACAAAAATATACAGTACAAATGACTGTGTCAATAGCCTCTAATGCAGGACCAACAAAACCCAAATAGACCTATGATTCCAGGAGCAAGAGGGGAAGAAGAGATCTTTAGTCAGTCAGCTCCCTCTAAGTCAGTGGTTCTCAACCTGTGGGTCGCGACCCCTTTGGGGGTCGAACGACCCTTTCACAGGGGTCCCCTAAGACCATCAGAAAACACATATTTCCGATGTGTAAAGAGCAGCTACTGTGTAGAAAGCAGCTGCTGTGTTGAAAGCAGCTACTCTGTTAAAAGCAGCTACTGTGTTGAAAGCAGCAGTATTGGAGGTAAAACGACACTCATGAATTATAATTACTGGGTAAATAATTTTATGGTTGGGGGTCACCACAACATGAGGAACTGTATTAAAGGGTCACGGCATTAGGAAGGTTGAGAACCACTGCTCTAAGTCCTGCCAGCACAGGAACCCTTTGAATGGAGAAATCCTGGAGGTAAATGGCAACTAGCAGAGTGAATAAGACAGCAAAAGGTATTCTCCTACAGAAGCCTTCAAGTAGGTAACAAAGGGGGATAGTGATGTCTGCATGCAGTGTCTGTGCTGTGTTAGGGAGAATGTTGGACTTGCACCCATCCACCAGACCCCTGGGGTATTACACAACCAAAATCTGCAGTAGAGGGTCAGGCTCCTGGCAGAGTAGAGTGGCTTCGGTTTACCTCCTGACAACTGATCAAGAGGGTGGGTAGCGATGCCTGCAAAGTGGCCAACCCGATTCCTGGATATGACTGCGGTCCCAGGAGCGTTGAGAGCCAACCCATAGTCCTGGGTAATGCTGGATTGCCAAGCAGTTTACTGTACTGGATAGTGGAGTCGCAGCCTGGTCTTGAAAAGAAAAAAAGAAAATCTCCCATCTGTCAGCCTCGTCCTCATGCCAAGAGAGCAGCGTGGCTGCTGTAGCTGAAAATATCTGCCTCCCCAGGATGCCCTTTGGTTTCCTTTATTCTGGTAATTATAGTCCAGACAATGCTGAAAAATACAGTGTCTCTAGGCGATGGGACTACAGGTCCCAAGATCTTCTGCTTCTCAGACACACTTCATACTCTATCTGCAGGAAATTAAGTGTTTACTCTGTGCTGAACATTGGAGGGGAAGAAAGGGAATCTCAGTCTGTGCAGCAGATGTCCCTGAATTGCAGATTGACCCAGCCTGAAACTGGCTACATGAACGACAGAGTTGCTGAGAGGAGGAGTTCCAGAAAGCACAGTACGTACAAGAATCACTGATTGGGGACAGCAAGATACTATGGGATATGTAGTCTTCAGAAACTGAATGTAGACAGCAGAGGAAAAGCAACAAGCTTGCAGGGAATCCAGGGAGTTGTGGAAAGAGAGGGCCGGGACAGGCAGAACCCACAACATGGTATGCTTATATTTGGTTTGTAGCACTACCCCCTTAGGAGTTGCAAAGATTGCGGGTCCCTCTATAGCCCTACACAGTCAAGCAACACACATTTTAACAAAGACTTGCATCCAGAAGTCAGAGATCAGTCCTTGAGCTTTGTTTTTGTGATTTTATTAAGGGGATTTGAACTGGGATAGGATTAGGGGTGTACAGGATGCCTAATGGAACCAATGACCTGAGGACCAATTTCTGGAACTATTTACAATCCTCCACTGCAACACAATCTCTGTTGGAAAGCTAGGCAGCATCCTATAGTGTACCACCCCAGACTCTAGATAAACTCCTCTTCCTTTACTCAGCTGTCTGGAGGTATCCCTGAGCAGGGCATCCGATGTCTGTCACTTTAAGAGATTAGACAATCCCAGTAGGTGTCAAATCTGGTTTCCCACCAGAGTGTTCTTTCCCCTATCTGGCCCAGTAGCTGCAGGTCTACTCACTCAGTCCTTCACCTGTGCGCCTGGAGGGTTGGTGGCTGCTACCAGGCCCTCTAACTGTGCCTCTTCTTCTCTGCTACACAGATGGTCCTCACTCTGGGGGCCAGTGAAGGTCTACGTTTTCATCCTTCGCAGCTCCACTGCCTGTAGGTGAGCCTCTTTCTCAATCGGGGCCCTCCTCCCAGGCTCCTGCCTTCAGCCTCACATCTTCCTCTCTTTCTTCCACTCAAACTCTCCCTGCAGCTGAGCAGGCTCAATCATTTTTAAGGGTTGTCCTGGCCCTTTGCCAACCCTCCTGTTGGGGATTGTCCAGGCTCCCTCACAAGTGCAGATCAGCCATTCCTCAGATGCAACCACTGCGTCTAGACCTTTCTTCAAAGTTCTAGAGCAGGGGGAAACTCCAGAGAGCTAGTCTTCAGAGCCTCTCAGCTCTGAACAAAGTTTGACCCCTGCTAGCTGTCACACCCATGCTGCTACTCATCCCTCCTAGCTAACAATTGAGGTCTAGCTCCCCCTAGCTGACTAGGAGGGTGCTACAGTTAGCTATTGTTTATTACAGGTGCTTGTATACCACCAACAATTTATGCAGTGCTTTGCATATATCAGCTTACACTTTAAGGTTCCTAACTCACATACACACTAGGGCCAGTTTAGACAGGATCCAATTAACCTACCAGCATGTCTTTAGAGTGTGGGAGGAAACCGGAGTACCTAGAAGAAACCCATGCAGGCACAGGGAGAACATGTGAACTCCATGCAGGTAGTGCCATGGTTGGGATTCAAACTGACAACCCTAGTGCTGCTAGTCACTATGTTGCCCCTATTGTTTTGTATTGTAATTACAATACTGATGTTATCAAATTAAAATGTATGCTGTGACCATAGATTTCCTTTACCCATATCTTTGTTTCTATCACAAGGGGACTGACAAAAGGGGGAGGATAGGGTGCCTGTACTGGGTAAACATCCCCAGAAGTGTAGAACTGATTAGACAGCTGTAAGCCACTTCTACTAGAAAGCCTGCAGCTGAGAGTGAATTGTAAAAAAAACCCTGGCTGCTATAGCGCTGGGTGTTGTCACTGCCCTTGTGTCGGCAGCAGCAAATGGGTTAAAGCTGCAAAATAGTCAGAATTGAAAAAATTAAATGCACACAGGGTGCACAGCTTACCAGTTCATTATTATTATTATACAAGATTTATATAGAGCCAACAGTTTGTGCAGTGCTTTACAATCAAAAGGGAGACAGTACAGCTACAATACAATAAAATCAAAGAAGGTTAAGAGGTCCCTTCTCCTGACAGCTCAGGATCTAATAAAATATTATATTAATGTATGGCTGTGCACCAGTCCCTTTTGTTAATAATTATCTGGTGATCTGAGAACCCCAGCTTGGGATGCTGAAAATGTATTCCTCAACACACCCAGCTCATGCTCATCCATTACAGAAAACCACCTAAAAACATTTTCCCAACAAAGAATTTTCCCCAAAAATCAATAGACCTATCTTGGAAGTGTGGAGGTTACTGATATACAATATATGGAGAGAAAACTACACAGCACAGGTTTCAGAAGGTACACTCCTAGTGACCCGCAGGGGTTCTTGTGCAGGGAATTACAGATAATTCAGATTATGGTAAATTGGATGAACCTGGCACGTTTTAGCGTAGCTGAACTGTTTCCTGGAGAGCATTAGCAGCTTACATATTGCATTCACTTGTTGCCTGTAATTTCTGTAATAATTGATTCTCTGTAGGGGAGATATGACAAGCGCAAATATCCCAAAATGCCAAATGAATTGGCTAAAAGAGCTGCATTAAAGGATAAGTTCACCTTTAATAACGACTGTGCCTGCCCGGCTATGTCATTCACAGAGTTCTGTGAATGAGAAACTACAAACCTCAACAGTCTTTATGGCTGTAGTTCTTAAAGTGGTTCTAAAGGCTCAAGGTTTTTTACCTTTGTGTATTCTATGCATGAAGGTAAAAAAAAGTTCTGTGTGCAGCTGCCTCCCCAGCCCCCCCATCCTTACCTGAGCCCCCTCCGATCCAGCGACAACCTCTGCTAAGGACTCTACCTCCTCATTAGCCCATTGGCTCCCACTCCTGTCAATCACAGCCAGTGAGCCAATGAGGAGACAGCAGTGGTGGGGCAGGCTAAGCCAGGTCTCTATGTGTCTTTTGGACGCATAGAGCAGCGGCTCCGGGATTAGCATGTAGTGGTGCCCCCAGGGCGAGCGGCTTTCCCTGGGGGCATTGCTTGAGGGGGAGGAGCAAGTAGCACTGGCGGGGACCTGAAAAGAAGAGGATCAGGGCTGCTCTGTGCAAAATCACTGCACAGAGCAGGTAAGAGTAGACATGTTTGTTATTTAAAAAAAAAATTAAGATTTGATGTCACTTTAATGAACTACCAGAGTACTGGTGAGCACTCTAGGTACTTCATTGAGCTTCCTGTCAGAGTGTACCTGCCTGCCTGTATTAGAGGTATGGGCAGAGAGATATACAGACAGTCTGCAGGACCATGGCATTGCAACCACTATCTGCTGATCATGGGTGCCATGCTTTACAGGCTCCTAACAATAAACTGTACAGGTATTATTTTTTTTAGGTGAATTTATCCTTTATTCCTACTAAAGGATACATTTATTTATTACAGGCACTTATATAACACTGTCAATTTATGCAGTGCTTTACATGTTGTATATTCACATCAGTCCCTAACCCTCAAGGAGTGCGCAATCTAAGGTCCCTAATACACATTCTATGGCAAATTTAGTCAGGAACCAATTAATCTACCAGCATGTCTTTGGGATGTGGGAGGAAACTGGAGTACCCAGAGGAAACCCACGCAGGCACAGGGAGAACATGCAAATTCCAGGCAGGTGGTGTTGTGGTTGGGATTTGAACCAATGACCCTATTACTGCCAGGTTGAAATGCTAATCATTTAGCCACTGTACTACCGTTTACCTCTTATTCAAAAAATTAGTAAAGCACTAACAATTTTCACTGCAGCTGGGAAGCTGTATTTAGCATATAATATAACATACAAAGTATATTTACAAAAATGATTTACCTATAATTTTTTCTGTTTTTATGTTATACTACAAGTTTCAAATGTCTAACCCTTGTAGAGTTATGGTAAAATACTTTGAATTGTATACAGTTTAAAGTGACACTGCCACTAAAATAAATATTCTAAATAAATTGCAACTTGCAATTGAGATGAAATACTCACCTCTCCTGCTTGCCCTCACCCACTGATCCTGTACTCACTGAAGAGGAACCAAAGGCTTAATATCTTGCAGAATCCAACACCTCCAGGAGGACAGGAATTCAACACTCCTAGAAGTGTTGGATTCTGTAGGATCTTCAGCCAGCTGTGCCTCTTCGCTTCTGCAGAGCTTGATGGCACAGGCAGAATGAGAGGCGAGTATTTCATGCATTTTTTGTAGCAAACCTTTTTTTGTATATTAATACTTATTTTACTAACAGAATCACTTTAAATTAAATTGGCTGTAGGCAAAAAAAAGGACCATGGTGTTAGAGTGTCTCATAATCCCAAAAAAACAGGTTGACATGCTTGCTCTATGGCATCCTGAAAACAGTAAATGGAATCACTCATAGTGGTTATCTGCTATGTTACCGTGTCGTATGGCATAATCAAAAGAGATTTCAGTGGTCCTCACACAATGAGTGATGTTGATAAGACTAGTTTAAGGACACACAAATAATTTGTAAAGATCTGGGTCTCAGTCAGTCAATAGACAGACAAACAAAAGTTCAGAACTACTGCTATTCTCTCTAAAAACTGTGAGTACAGATATAAAAATGTTAGGGCATGATATACATTCTGTACATAAATAGTACATATCTGTAAGAACTACACTAAACAACATGGGTTTCATGGAATGTTATTATGGAGGAAACCAGTGCCTTGTAGGCTGCATGGATATATGGATAGTCACAATACTAATAAAGCAATCTACTGAGCAGATAAGGCTGGTCCATAACATGTCCATAACATTGTTTGTGAAGGAAGAAGACATTGCAATTGAATAGAATCACCAAAAAAAATTCAACAGCATGTTGCAACCCCATGGCATTGAAAAATGAGTAGGGGAAGCTGCTTTGGCCTCGGGTTTTGGACAGTTTGCAATCTCTGAAGGTCCAATGAATTCAAGGGTATATCTAAACACACAATATATTTAAGATCCAGAATAAATCAACAGTAGAATGGCCCAACCACATTTCTGACCTTGATCCTATTGGAATGTTTTGATGTGATCTAAAGCAGGCCATAGCAGCAAAAGATGTAAAAATATAGAAGTTTTTGGTTTTTCACACCTGAATTTCAGCTCAGTTTGCATTTGGTGCTTGGAAATAAGCTTTTCCCACAGGTTGGTCTGACACTTCTGGACCTATGTAGACAGGTGCTCAATTGATGTTTAATTTCATCCTCAATGCCCTAGTTTTGAAAAATTAGAGGTAGAAGGTCCTCCTATAGAATATTAATACCTATAAGGTGGCCCCTTGCTTTCCAGGGTCTCCCTGGAGCCACCCTTACATTCATGTTCCCTGGTTTGCAGTTGTATGCAGAGCTAGCACAGACACAGATAAATTGATTTGTAAACTGCAGATCTGCTCCACCAACCAATTTTTAGATTGTAAGCTGTTTTGCCTATAATTGGATCTTACATGTGTGATGCAAACAGTTTGCATTCTCTAATGGAAGTTCTTGGGGACAACCAGAGACAGCAGTCATCTCTAAAAAGGGGAAAAAGCTGTTTGGAAGGAAAAAACAAACGTAACATGGATCTAGAGAGAAACAAATTACATTTGAGGGTTTAACCTCTTGCTGCCTGTGCCCATGTAACACATATGTGCAACATCAGAGGGGGTGATCTTTATATGCATCACATATGCAACCATGGGTGGCTGTGGTTTGTGTTCTGAGAGCATGTTCACTGCAGGTTCCCAGAACAGAGACTGTGCTGCCAAAAGACAGCTCCCGATCTTGATGGTAATCAAAATCAGACAATCACAGAGGACACGTGATCAGGCAGACCTTCCCATCCCTGGGCACAATAGTCAAGTTAGAGGGATGCTAGGGTTGGATGTGAAGGGTTAATACTACTCTAAGTTTAAGGTTTGCAAAAATATACAGTAGATAAACTGAAAAGGGCAAAATAGCTAATTACTGCAAAATAACTTCACATTTTATCATTAACTACGCAAGGCATTTGACTAAGATGATTACAAAAAATGAAGGCTACATAGGTTACTAAACCAAACACTTCACATGGTTTTTCCATCAGTTCTCTGATTTAAGTCATTTGGCCAAGAAAGGTCCTAAGCTTTTTTTTTTTATTATTATTATAATTGCAATAGAAAGGAATGGAATAGCCCCTTGGTAAACCTGCTCTTAGGGTCGGTTCACACCAGAATGCGGTGCAGGATAGGCGCGTTAGATGCGAGTTTCCCGCACCGCATTCAATGCCTTTGCAATCTGCTGTGGGTGCCAGTACATTGTTTATGCACCCCAAATGCAGATCGCAAATGCAGTGCATTTGTGAGCACCAGATCGTATGATACTGCAGTACCATGCGATCTGGTGTGGCACTTTATTTAAAGACAGCGTATGTACTGATCCAGTGCGATTCCAGCCCATTATGGGCTGAAGATTGCACTACATGGGAATGGACAGGAATTGCACACGACTGTGGATCTCGTTCCTGTATGATTCTGGTGTGAACCGGCTCTCAATGTGTTTATTGTGGTATGTCTTAATACTGGTACTCTCTAGGCTTATAACACCAGGGCTTTTTTTCAGGGGGAACACAGTTGCAGCACCTCAGCACTGTATGTATGTAATGACAAGGGGTGCTTGGGTTGTGCTGGAGGGTCTATTGATCTTGGGTGCTGGAGGATTTATTGTCACTAGAGGTATCTATTGTTGATGGGGGGTTCTAAGGTTGCTAGGAGTCAATTGCTGCTGTGAGGGATCTACTCTTGAGGCAGGGGTCCATTGTTCTTGGCTGCTGGAAGATCTATTGTTGCTGGCGGGGGTATGTTATTCTTGTGAAGGATCTATTGTGGTGGTATTTTCCTATTGGGGATCTATTGTTGCTGGGGGGTATGTTATTCTTGGGAAGGATCTATTGTGGTGGTATTTTCCTATTGGGGATCTATTGTTGCTGGGGGGTAATCATAGCTGGGAGGGATCTACTGTTAATAGATGAATCTATTGTTCCTGGATGCTGGGCAATCTATTGTTTCTGGAGGGGTTCTATTGTTCTGGCATGGATCTGTTTTTGCTGTGGGGGTATTTTATTGCAGGGGATCTATTGTTGCTGCATCTATTTTACTGCTTTTCTTGTTATTAACAAATTCCATACAAATTACTTAGCATTATAGTACTGGGAGCTGGATAGGGGATGGAACCAAAGGAAAGTGCTTAGAGATGAGTAGGCTGCAAAGACTAGGTATTGACTTGGAAGGGGAGAGTACCCGCACCTGTTTTTGGAGAAAAAAAACCCTGTATAACACTCTAGTAATCCTGTCACTGAGGATATTGCACCAGTGAATTGATCACTAAATGTTCCAAATAAACCGCTTACCCATATCCATGGTATCGTCCTCTAACCGGCTAGACCAGCAAGGTGCCACTTCCTTTGCTGACACTGGAGATTCTACATAATTTTGTTTAGCAAGGGAGCAATACCAGGTAAATAGGTACGTGGTTTCTTTGTTCCCTCTAGTGATCCAATCATTGGTAGGTTGCCAGCAGTAACAGGATCATTGTGTGTCTTAGGGCTTTGATTAACAGGACCGCACATAAAGGCGCCTAGATGTGGAGTGAAGCTGTGTAGTTTCCACATGTTTTGCAAATGTAAAAATCTTAATTAGAAACAGGTTTGACATATCCTCTTTGGTGGCTAGTAAGACTAAAAACTGTGGAATTTATATATTATACATTTATATATGGAGTATTTTTCAACCAAGCAGTAGCCTAGCAAATGCCTAGTTTGGATTAAGCAATGTTTTTCTTATTTTAAATTCATCAGAACCTGGTTGGGTATTGAAATAAAGCACAGGCAAGGATGAAAATGACTCCCTTAGTAAATCAGTCATATTGAGTCAAATTAAGCAAACAAAATTTGCATGCAAATGAAGCTGCGCCGTTGTATGTTTCACAGAACATTTATTTTAAGTGCGAGTGGAAAATTGCTGGTAACTGTGATGGACATGGTTGGGTCTATCCCATAGTTTGTAGTTGTATCTTCTATACTAACAAGCTGTTTAAAGGCAGGAAGCAGAAATTGGGGAAGATAAGTCAGAGCTGCAGCAGCAGTTTTGCTCTATGCAAATAAACAACTTCCTTAGAAAAGCATTTCTGGTGTTTAGATAGAGGCTAGCCTCATGTAACTGGTCTAACACAACCATATCATTATCCTACGCAGATCTGATTACAAAGCATTTGTTTGTTCCACATATCTAAAGCATCATTTCCACCACCAACTTTGCGTAAAGATTGTTGTTATTTCCAGTGATAACTACTGTATTCCCCAGAGTTCAGGTTGAATCTAGACAAAGGACAGCCCATATAGCGATCGGGAATTAAGCTGGCCACTTCTGTGCCAACCTGATTATTTGAATAAGCATGCTTTTAATTCCCATGTGTATTTTCTAAATTGAAGATGAGATACTTCTTACTATTCCTACTGTGCACCTGTGCACTGGTATGTATTAAAGTATACTTGAAGTTAAATACCAAAAATATATAAAAATATATAAAATATAATATAAAAAATGTATAGCTTTTTTATCAGGTTTTTATTGCTGCCAGAGGCTCCAATTTGTTAATTGTCTGTTAGAGTGAAAGAAAATCCCAAATTCTGAGTGGTCCCCAGAACAGAAATTCAAAGTAAATCTTCCAGTTCTGGTGACCTTACTGACTACAAGAGATTCCTTTTTTTGAAGGGATTTCTTCTTACTTTCTGTAGCGCCAAAGGGAAATCTCCCCATTCTCCCCAACGATTTTGTCTTTTGTTCTACTTTAAATAAGAACCCAGGGGAAAACCTCTAGCTATAGCAAACAATGCTGCTGATGTGGGCTCCTGCAGTACTGGGTACCCAGTGTATAGTTCATATACAGTATATATGCCAGATTACTATGAAGACTACTACTGCACTGCCTTGCCTTGTTTGGTGTGGTGGATTATCAAAAAAGATTTTGGGCTAGAAGGCACCATAATTGCTATGGGCAAAACCAGCTATAGCCCTGCAGCAAAAGAGCCAGATCTAGCCTGACTAATGTGGGGTGCAGTAAAAAAATGTCAGGAGGGGCAGAGGATGAGAGGTCAACAAGACAGTGTATGTGGGTGAGCCGGGCAGTTTTTAGAGCACTGTATAGAAGCCATTAGTTTGTAGGGCAGTGAGAGTGGGTTATCAAGACAGTGCACAGGGGATATGAGGGGAGAGGGCAGGGGGCAGCTGAGTAGTGTGCAGTAGGACAGCAGGGCAGTGTTCAGGGGGTCAGAAGGGCAGAGGATGGTGGTCAGCAGGGGAGTGTACAACATTCAGTAGGGCAATGTACAGGAGGTCAGTAAGGCAAAGGATAGGAGTCAACAGAGCAGAGGATGGCAAGTCAGCAGGGGAGTGTACAAGAGTCGGTAGGGCAGTGTACAGGGGTCAGTAAGGCAGAAGATGGGGGTGAGTGGGGCAGAGGATGGGGGGTAAGCAGGCCAGTGTGCAGTGGGTCAGTAAGGCAGAGGATAGGGGCCAACAGAGCAGAAGTTGAGAGGTCATCAGGGGAGTGTACACAAGTCAGTAGGACAGTGTAAAAAGTCAGTAAGGCAGAGGAATGGGGTGAGTAGGGCATGGGATGGGACTTAAGCAGGGAGATATACAAGAGTCAGTAGGGCAGTGTGCAATGGGTCAGTAGAGTTCTCTGGATGTAACTGTGGGACCCTGGGGGCTTTAGGTGAGGAGAGCTGAATGGCTTTGAAGGTGGTCGGGTTGGTATGAGGCTCTTTGGGGCTTTGAAGGGTAGAGGGGAGCCAAGAGCTAAGTTCTGCACTCCCCCCACCTTCCTTTTACTCAGAAAGATCACACCTCCTTTTTCGGGCAGCACCCACCTGGGAATGGTCATGTGATATATTAAATGACTAGGGTAAATGGGAAAAGCAATCCACCCTTATACCCTAGTGGATGCCAGTACTGAAAAAAAGAGGTCTGTTCTCAGTAGGTGTCAACTTCTTGCTCTTTTTCACCCACAGCTATTAAAAGGAGGAAAAGCAGAATCCTCCCTCCAGCAGCTAACACGGCCCCTGGTCTACCTGACAAAAATGATGCTGCTATCCTCCCTGTCAGTGAGGTAGTTTGAGAATGGAGCATCAGGGATCTCTCAGTGTGCCATCCTCCACATAACAGCACTGTGCCTGTGGTGGCTGTACATGCTGCCTTTTCCTGTTATCCTGGCCCTGGTCATGGCATAGCTGGTAGTACCAGATCCACCTGATCCCCTTGACAATGCATACTGAGATGAAACCTACGTCAGGGCTGGGCAGAGATTGTGCTGATGTCACCCACGCCTGTCTGGAACTGGCATCAGCATTTTTGACTTACATGCTCATTTGTCCTTGAAGTTTCAGATCAATATAAGGGAGGAAGAGAGGAGGAGAGATACCAGTGTGTGACACCTCTATTCCATCTAGGATGTTACAAGCAAGATATATTCAGCATCATGCTCTGTTAGACCACCAATATTCTGTGGTGTAACTATTTGGTAAGGAGCAGTATGATTTTTGTGGTGGTGGGCACGAGAGTCTCTAGTTCACTGCACACGTGGAGGATTATTGTAGACAAAGCTGTTAATCATAATCGGAAATTTGTCATCAAAAGACTTTTTCATTGTGTGGTGTTTCATGCATTTTGAATTAATAATATTATTGGTATAAGTGACCCACTATTAGTATTTTTTTTATCAACAGTGCGACAACTGGATATCACATAACTGGTAGTGGTTAGTCACATTCAACTGGACTTGCTCTGCAATATTGAAGACATATCATGACTTATCTAAGCTGTTTCTTCAGAGATGGCTGTTCCAGTTTGCCATAGATGACCTCTTTCACACCTCTTGTGAACTAGTTGACCTCTCTATCCAAAAAGTGCGCCTCATTGTCTTAGAGGGGGGGGGGGGGGAGTCCTCTTTTTTTGGTGTGACTTCAACGGCACAATTTACTTGTATGATAAATTTCAACAATTCAAAAGAGATTTTTTATAAAAACAGTATGAAATTTTATTTTTACAATCTCTCTCTATTCATTGTCTTAGAAGGAACATCCATTTGCCTAAAGTGCAGGAAATGCTGAGTCTTGACCTGTAGAATTTGCCAAAACTGTAATAACCATCACTGAACAAAGGGGGTTTGAGCACCAGTTTTCTTTTAGATATAATGCCATTTTAACATCTCTACCATGATGATGTGACAGCAATTCACACCTTCAGTGAAGTAAATCAAAGGATTAAAGCAGGCCATACATAAGCAATTTTTGTTGGTTGCAGGAAAGAAAATGGCTTGATTCTCCCACCAACACATTCAGTGTTGATGGGGGAATCCCTCCTGCGGAGCTTTTGTATTCTGATAGCGGGAGGTTTCCCAGCCATTAGTATAAAATGATCACTGCCATTTGCTATGGCTGCTGGCAGTGATTAAATGAAAAAACCTTGACAGGTTGGTTGTACTGATGTCGATCGATGGATCGATTTCAGTACAACCAGCCTGCTGATAGATAGATTGAAATTTGTACGGTTCTTGTTGAACAGAATTTCATCCTGTCTATGCCCAGCTTAACACATGCGTATGCAGTCTTCCTGATGGATTTACTTAACTAGAACAGGGTAGTTACATAACTTTCACACCTCCCGTCTTGTCCTTTGACAATCAACACATGGCTTGATACATAGAGATTGGGCAAAGGTGTCTATGCTACCTTTGTGGACATAAATGTTGGGGTATATTCTTGAAATTCATTAGAAATGAAGAAGTGGCTTGGATAGGCTGCAAAACATCTTCAGCATTACTAAATAAGCTCAGCTGAATGTGAAGAACTAGTTCTAGTTATTGTCAGGCTGTTATATTTGGATAAAACAAAACAAGCTCTGCAAACCAATAAAAGAATGTGAAGAAATATTGTGCTGGGTGTATAGCTCAGTGGTTTTGAATAGCATTTCAAGTACAATATCAATGTATGTTATAGTAAGATCCAAAAACATTTTAACTATATATATATTATTGGCTAGAAACTAGAATAGAAAAAAATATCAATTTCACTGAAGAAGTTAGAGCGGATATAACTAAACTGTTGCACATAAACTTGAAATAGACACTTCAGGACATAATACATTGTTCAGTGGGAATCAAAGTTTGCAATATAATAATTTATAAACATAAAGCAGTAAAGAGTAAAGCAGATTTTAGATTCTAGAAGAACAGTGCCCCTGCTGGTCACCGTTCTAATGAATATGTTTAAATTCAAATAATTTTTATTCTTATCAGAGCAAGAACAGTTTTCTTTAAATTAACATTATTCTTTTTTTTTTAATAAATTATATCACTGCATAATAGGAATGGCACACTTTAAAAATTATCTGTGTATATGTAATGCATTTAGTTGTAACATTTACATATATATTTATCTTCCAAAACTTTCCAATAGTAATTTTAATTTTGTACCTGAAAGCATTTGACTGCAAGCTAAGCTTTCTACTGACAAACAGACAACATAGACAATTTAATACTTTCTCATTTTTGCACAGGTGCTAAAATGTCATACTGGTTCCTGTGAACCTTCTTAATAGATTCCATATTTTGTTAATTTGGAAGAACTGTTTAAGATCATCCCTGGACATAGGATAGAAGATATTTGAGTACAGCTTGGGTTGGAGAGTATGAAAAGAATATGTGCCCTAATATTTAACCCCCACACACACCCACACACACACATACACACACATAGCTTCTACGATTTTTTGGAATTAGGTTTTAATTTCCTAATAATAATCACATGCATGGGAAAAATATGACAGTTTAGAGTTTTATTTTTCAACCTATCAAACACTTCTGAGCCATTGTTATTCAACCTATCAAACACTTCTGAGCCATTGTTATCAAATATTGTTCACAAAATATAATAACGTACACCAGTGACTTATGTGTCCTGTTTCAAAGTGGTTGTTCAACTTTTTTTTCATTATTTTTAAAATAACAAACATGTTATACTTACCTGCTCTGTGCAATGGTTATGCACAGAGCAGCCCCAATCTTCTTCTTCTTGGGTTCCCGCTGGCACTCCTGATTCTTTCTCCCCACCTAGTGCCCCCAGAAAAGCCATTTGCTATTAGGGCACCTGTGAGTGCTCGGTCCCACGTGTGTCCATAGATGCACAGAACATGGCTCAGCCCACCTTGCTCCCCCCTCACTGGCTGTGATTGACAGCAGCAGGAACAAATGAGTGAGAGAGCCAAGAGAGCTTTTGCTCTCTTGTACATTGCTGGATCTGGATCGGGCTCAGGTAAGTATTAGGGGACAGAGCAGCATACTGAAGGTTTTTACCCTTAAAGCAGAGAATGCATAAAGGTAAAAAAACCTTCAGCCTTTAGAACCACTTCAAGTAGATGACAGAAACATTGGGTGTGCACGGGTACAACAACGGCAATTGTGTTACACATAATAGAAGTCAGCGCACATTCCAAAGTGAGAGTAATAATTCCAGGGCCATCATTTACTGATAACTCTATATGATGGGCTGTAAAGGCCTTTAAATCATTATCTATGGACAATTTTGGATACCATAATTTTTCACTGTTCACAGGCAATACAAATTTTGAGGCTTGACATATTTAGTATCTATTTACTTGAAGTAACTTCATCTTTAATATTTTACTAAAAAAAATGGTATTTTATTGTGTTTGTGTGCACTAAAAGTAGTTTAGGTGTATAATATTATTGAAAAAATGGATTTATAGACATTAAAGAAATTCACCTGCCACCTTTTTATTTTACAGGATCTCTGCTTTCACAAAATGTATGTTTGGGAGATTAGGTCATATTCGGGCTTACATAGGCATTTTAACATGTGCAAAAAACAAAATGAAAAAAATGGCTCTGGCTAGATCTATACCTTGATGTACCTCAGACTCTCAAGCAGCATAACCATATTTATAATCACATGGCTCCCACGCTTATAGCAATAGGAGCTTGAGGGCACATTATGGTGAATATTCCACATGCACATGTGCTGTAATAAGATTTTTACTCCAACAATAATTTCCTATTTACCACAATCGCAAAGTGACTTTTCATTTTGTTGAATAGTACAAGACCTGATATACCTCAATGTCTATGAGAATTATTTTGTGCTTTATTGGCTTTTTCTCATAAAGTAACAAGGAAAGACTCATGGGGAGTTATATCTGGTTGCTAGGCAACCCCCACATATAGCAGAATGCTCATAGGGATGAGCAGTAACATGATCATTTGTGCAACAACACCACAGTGACTTGCCCTATTAAAAGGGTCAGTAACACAAGACGTACAGGCATGGTATGGCAATAACTCAGAGAGCTTCTGTGTTTCATGAACATTTAGGTCATATGTGCAGGGTGCAAGTTCTAAAACACTGGCCAATTATTCTGTGATTGTCCCCTGGGGTTAAATGATATTGTCTAGTCTTCGTGTTCCTCACCAGTTCACAATTGTTTGAGAACCCAAAGGCTGAGCTAGTCCTCAAAATGAGTCTGCTTAACTGAGCTGGTTGACCAGTTAGCACCAGAAGGTGGGATTGTCCTGGTGAAATATGTGCAAAGACTCTTGATATTGTTGATCAGTAAAGGTCACACCTAGTCTCCACTGTTATTACTTTCTTGCTCGATTCATTAGTAAAAGTGATAATTGGAGTGATGAGCTGAGAGAAGAACATATGGGTTGAATGTCAGATGATCGTTGTCATATCAGTGATCACTTGACAAACAGAACTACTCTAGTACTGTTTCATCAATAATATCTGTCACATTATACTTTTTTACAGGTTGGGAAAAGACACAAACACAGTCCCACATCACTGTTTAGAGAAAAAAATATCAAAACTTATCATTAGTGTTTTCCAGGATGTCACAATTTGGATAACTCAACATTAAGAGAAAGTGTAATGTTTAACATGTAATGTTTATGTGCATAACCATCACTCAACAATACTACACTCATAATCAAAATTTGTGCTGCTGGAATTCATCATTTGTTTATAATAATAATGATAAGTTTATAGGAAGTATTTCCAAAATTTATTCATAAAGGTGGTTTGCTGTGATCTATCCAAAAATAACATCTCCCAGTGTATTTGGGCCTGCATAAGGAATTATTAAAGGCACGCTCTATATTGTAATAAAACTGTGTCAAGTACACCTGGACGTAATTAAATGAGATTAAAAAAAATGTAAAGCACAACTATAGTCTGAAAATATTCACCTACTTGCTCCCTCACCAGTGACAAGATCTTCTCCTTGGCTTCTTTTGGGTTTAGGAACCTCAGCCGTCTTGATTTGCCAGGCCAGAATGACTTAATTTCTACACATGCACAACGGCATTCATTTATTCTGGAGCCAAGGTGTGTCAAGAATGTACACTGAGCTACATATGTACAACTCAGTGTAGTTTCAGGAGAAAGTAGGAGACTATAAACAGGCAGGTACGTTCGTTTTATTGCATGCTGTCCCTCTTTTACAATAAAGAGCTTTATATCCAATAAAATTGTTAAAAAACATTAATGAACTGTATATTTTGTGAATCTTTATGGGCATGCACAAAATTCAAACCATTAGTCAGGGTACAAAATTCCATGCTTGGAATACAGTATTTTATAGTACCAGCCAAATTGCTGATAAATCATGGGGGCCTTCACAGTCCTTGGTTCATGGTACTTGGAAACGTTGGGGGCACTCTTTACGTCTGAAGGAAAAGAAATTTAATCTACAAACACGGAAAGGGTTCTTCACAGTGAGAGCTGTGAAAATGTGGAATAGACTCCCTCAAGAGTTGGTTCTGGCCAGCTTAGTGGATTGCTTCAAAAAAAGGCCTGGATTGTTTCTTGGATATACAGAATATAACTGGATACTAACATTTGTAGGTAAAGTTGATCCAGGGAATATCCGATTGCCCCTCGGGAGATCAGGAAGGAATTGTTTTCCCAGCAGGAGCAAATTGGATGGGTTTTCTTTGCCTTCCTCTGGATCAACTGTGGGTATAGGATTATAACTTTTTTTTCTATGGTTGAACTGGATGGACTTTTGTCTTTTTTCAACCAGACTAACTATGTAACTATATGTATAAAATTATCCTGCAGCGTGAAGCCAGATGGATATTCAATCTCAAAGCCACCTCTCCACCGGTCTTGAACGACTCTTTAAGCTTCAAACCTTTCCTAAAGGGGCTATTTACCATAATATAGGCTCATTTATTGTAGTTCTATTGAAATTATAGATCTCTGATATCTCTTTTGCTTAGCCAGAGCTATGTTTGGTATACTTTACCTTGTCCAGTATTGTCCTCCTATGTTTTCTCCTCTTTTTTTCTCCCTTTTCTTTCTTTGTTTTTCCTTTTTCCTTTGTTTCCCTTTTTTTCGTCCTTATATACATATATATACTTTCTGTGCATTTAAATATTTCTATTTAAGGGTGAGAACAGTATATACTGATTTGTATTCTATATTGAAGATACATAGAGTCTAATGATTTATAAATTGTAACATGCTTTCGCCTTGTCTGGTCTCTGGTGGTATAGCCTGGTTTGTGGTTTCATGGCAAGCATATGTGTTCCACACCCCTCTGTTCTGGCACTAAGAAGTGCATTCATGCTTTGTCTCAATTGGCTTGTTCCCCCTGTATTCTTGCGAGGGTTGTCACAGAGATGACATGGCCGTGTTTGTGCGCAATGCACATGCAGGAAGTTGGAAAGCATGTTGCATGATGACGTCATCGACGCTCTTCCCATCCCACTTTGTACATGTGAGTGAGCCAGTTTCCAGAGCTATTCAGTGTTGATGAGGAGTGTTTTTTCCCCCAGAATGTATAGGGAGTGTTTCTGTGGTGTTAACATGTTTTATATAGCTTTGTATAATAAAAATAATTTTTTATGACATTTTGCTATCATCTCTTATGCTGTGCTGGTATAGTCCTACATTGAGATAAGCTGGTTATGGTTTTCCAGCTTTTATCTGTTAAATTCTTGCATTTTTGGATGAAGCACAAGAAAGTCTTCCTTCTAGTATTATATGGTAAATAATTGTACTTTCACTTAAAGTTGAATTCCAATCTTATTGTTAATTATGCTTAAACCTGGTCCTACCCCCCTTTTAAATATTTTTTTTAACAATACTGTGAGAGAAAGACGCTTATACTTATCTATTCTGAGGGTGCTCCAATCTGGTAATGTGATCTCCCCAGCGGCTGGCTTAAGGGGAGAGGAGAAAGTGCCGACAATGGTTGAGATGCCTGGTTGTTGGTGTCACCCATAGGGTTACTATGGGAGCTCTGTTGTCGGCTGTTCCTTCTCTACTCTAAAGCTGCTGCTGAGAACCGATCACTTGACTGGACCAAAGCACCCTCGGAATAGGTAAATATAAGTATCTTTCTTTCAAAGGATAGCTAGAATATGATTTAGAAGAGGGATTAGAGCAGGTTTAAGCAAGGTAGCAATAAGCCTGGAATTCCACTTTAATTTTCCATACAACGGCTTACCAAAAAGGATTTTTACACATTGCCTTTGACTTGGTGAATGTATGTTTTTTTTGCTTTTATTACATTTTAATTTGTTTTTAAAAATTGTTTTGTGTGCACCTTTTTTGATGCACCTCGTAGGAACAGAAGGTATACCAGCAGCATTATTTGGATCTTTAAGCATGCAACTAACCAGATTCATACCCATTGAACATCAGCATTCGGTCAGATAGTGTTTGCAAATAAGAACACTCACTCACATATGGGCACACATGGGCACACATTTCAAATATTCCCTTGCAGTTTATCCCTGCTCTTGTGTTTTTTCCTCTTTAATTCAGCCTCACCGTCCCTGTAAAATTAACTATATTACTCCTAACAACCAATCAGATTCAAGCATTAATTTTTCACAGTACACCTTAGAAAAAAGAGAGAAGCATATTGATTACAAGCTCAACAGAGTTACTTTTTATTAATATAGAAAATTAAGTTAATTGCATATTAGCACTTATGATTATCTAATTTTACAATTAAGGCTGGATAATTTCAAATTTATTTTTTATTTCTGGCCTTGGGAGGGTTAAGAAGTAGCTTACATGTCGATATTTCATAGCAAAATAGAACACTTCACGTAAAGAAGAAATTTTCATTTCCGCTCTTCCACACAGGTAACAATTTTCTGTGTTGCTTTGAAAACTGTGCCCCCACCCTCATCCATCATCCCACTGTAATAATAGCAAAGCAGTGAGCTGAGGTCTTTCTTCCTGCTCCTGCGTGCTCTTAACCTGGGCTCATGCTGGGTATAGCTCTTGAAATGCATTTATAAAAAAAAATATTTTAAAGGGATCAGGGGTGGTTGCCAAAGCAACCCACCCAGGGATGAATCAAGGCTATAGATTAATGTATCTTTTTGATTGTTCACCAACTGGATTTGTTCTTTAGGCAGACCAAGAGAACTCTCTTGTCATTTGACTTAAAGAGAATGTTAAGAAACTAGCATTAAGTAATTAAGATGTCATAAAAATATATAGAGTATTTCAGCACTGACTTCTGCTGTGTAGCATAATCCTCTGTAAATGCTTAGAAAAACAGTCAATATACAATAGATTCCATTGCATAGATTCTCAAGGGACTTTCATATCTGGACAAATAGGTTTATATTCACCAAATAAACACTATTAAAATCAATTGTAGACTTTTTTTTCCTGTGTAGATAAAAAATAGATTATGGATAGCAAAGAAGGAATTTTGGGCTATTGGTGACTGGGCAATATTAAAGCCCATCTCCAACTAAAACTTTTTTATTTTGTTTGGATAAAGTGGAGAACGGTTAGAGTTTTTATTGATGCATGATGCATTATAGTATGATCCTTAGAGGGGAGCTTTCAACAGAGAGACAGACAAAAAGAAAAAAAACATTTTTAGTAGTGTGAAGTACTTCTGTTCCTGTGGTGGTCACACTCCCATTTCCTCAAATGGGGCCACTGGGACAGGAAGTGAGGGAGTGACCCCTCCAAAGTGAGATCACAGATAAAAATTTTAACCCTTCCCTACCCTTTCCATAACGAAAGAAAAAATATTTTTCCTGGAGTTAGTCTTTGATGATGATGGTATATATCTTGTCATACTGCCCTCAGAGGATTCTTCTGCGATCTCAAGGGAACATTCTATTCAAGGATCATGAAGTTTAGTTTGCAATGGTAGATTTTCAGACAATTTACCAATAAAACAACAGTATTTAGGTGAATGTAATGGGGAGATTTACTAAAACTGAAGCCCAGAGAATATGGTGCAGCTGTTCTCAGAAACCAATCAGCTTCTCACTATACACAGCTGTGCCAGATTCTGTGCTCCGGTTTTAGTGAATCTCTCTCTTTGTGTTTTATAACTCAATCCATAGAGGAAGTATTAATGGCATCAAATGTTTGACATTGTAGAAATAGGCAAGGGGATGGTAGCCATTAAAGCAACCTCTGGGTTTGCTATGTAGTTTTTTGTGGATTCAGTGCAGGTAGTATACCAAACTATCCAATAGGTGCATGTATAAGTCAAATATATGCATTTTACTGTGAATCTTGAAGAATATGTGGCTGACCCACCAGACCATAGGATCCACTATTTCTAATATTGGTTTACATGGCACAATGATTTAAGGGTCCATGCACAATGGGCTTAAAAACACTCATATAGAGCATTTTGGTACAGGAGTTTAGGTGAGATTAGGCTCTTTTAGGAGAGTTTAGGAGCATTCAGATATTTTTCTGCCAGAAAGCTGCTCCGGAAAATGCAAAACAGAAGGTTTTTTTCCTGCCTCTAAACTCTGAGCTTAAAATATGCCTCTAAACATTCTTATGTGCATGGACACAAACAATAACATTGAGCTGCTTCTACAGGCAAAATGCTAAACTCCTCTAGAAGCAGTGTTTTTTAGGCCAGTGTGCATGGACCCTAAATGTTTCAGTCATATAGACCTTTCTCAGCTTCAGAAAAGTGTTTGACTGTGGTACTGTGCAATACACTTAAAATGCACAAATCCAGTAGATATGCTGCCTGACATTGGGAGAATAGTGGAACCCACATAGTGGTAAGCACCAGTATTTACATCTAGGAGGGCTGCTGGATTATTTTTATGAAAGCTTGGGCAACCTCAATTAGCCATAAACTGTTATTCACAAGAGAAAACTAGGCTACGTATTATTTCTGATACAGTTAAAGCTCAGTACTTAAAGTGGACCTCCCATATTAAATGTAAGGTCCACTTTTTTGGCAAACCCCCTCCCTCCCCAACACATATAGCTTTTTAAAAATATTTGTAAACAATCAGATTGGCTGCAAAAAGATTGTACACCTTGGCCTTCAATGCTTTTGTGAGGTCCTAGTAATGTCACTGTGCTTTCCCACAGAGCTAGGAGCTAAAAAATCCCTAGGGAAAGCTCTCAAGCCCATTGCAAGCGTGCATTCTCACAGGATCTCTAGCACTAAACTATCCCAGGAGGCAGTGGTGAGGCACAGTGACTAGAGATGAGCGAATTATTCAAAAATTCGATTCGGCTGATTCGCCGAATTTGCGGGAGAAATTCGATTCGATGCGAATTTATTCGCTGCGAATTTAACTTATTAAAAGGGTTTCTAGGCTTCAGAGAGCCTTTATATTAGTGCAGAACACTGTACCTTTAATTTAAATGCCCTTGGAGTCTGCTGGGAAAGAGAAATAATACTGTCAGTCAGTATGACATGCAGATGAGTGCCGTCGATCTTAGAATCACCGCACACTTCACTCATTTGAGCAGTCACGGGGCACGACGAAGAAGAAGAAGAAGAAGAAGAAGAAGAATGAAAAGAAGAAGAAGAAGAATGAAAAGAAGAATGAAAAGAAGAAGAAGAAGAATGAAAAGAAGAAGAAGAAGAATGAAAAGAAGAATGAAAAGAATGAAAAGAAGAATGAAAAGAAGAGGAAGAAGAATGAAAAGAAGAAGAAGAAGAATGAAAAGAAGAATGAAAAGAAGAAGAAGAAGAATGAAAAGAAGAAGAAGAAGAATGAAAAGAAGAATGAGAAGAAGAATGAAAAGAAGAATGAAAAGAAGAATGAGAAGAATGAAAAGAAGAATGAAAAGAAGAAGAAGAAGAATGAAAAGAAGAAGAAGAAGAATGAAAAGAAGAATGAAAAGAAGAAGAAGAAGAAGAAGAATGAAAAGAAGAAGAATGAAAAGAAGAATGAGAAGAAGAATGAAAAGAAGAATAAAAGAATGAAAAGAAGAATGAAAAGAAGAAGAAGAAGAAGAATAAAAAGAAGAAGAAGAAGAATGAAAAGAAGAATGAAAAGAAGAAGAATGAAAAGAAGAAGAAGAAGAATGAAAAGAAGAATGAGAAGAAGAATGAAAAGAAGAATGAAAAGAAGAATGAGAAGAATGAAAAGAAGAATGAAAAGAAGAAGAAGAAGAATGAAAAGAAGAATGAAAAGAAGAAGAAGAAGAATGAAAAGAAGAAGAAGAATGAAAAGAAGAAGAAGAAGAATGAAAAGAAGAATGAGAAGAAGAATGAAAAGAAGAATGAAAAGAAGAATGAGAAGAATGAAAAGAAGAATGAAAAGAAGAAGAAGAAGAATGAAAAGAAGAAGAAGAAGAATGAAAAGAAGAATGAAAAGAAGAAGAAGAATGAAAAGAAGAAGAAGAAGAAGAATGAAAAGAAGAAGAAGAATGAAAAGAAGAAGAATTCCAGTACAGCAAAAAGTGTTTCTGCAGTGAGCTCCGCTATTTCTGACAGTTCTCTGACAGTTCCTTCACATTTACAGCGGTTGAAACATTGTATCTATTTGTTTCCGAATAAAAACATCTGTATCCTAAATGGAAACAGATACAATGTTTCAACCGCTGTAAATGTGAAGGAACTGTCAGAGAACTGTCAGAAATAGCGGAGCTCTCTGCAGGGACACTTTTTGCCGGCTGTAGAAGGGATGAAAATCGGCCGATCGGGAAAAATTTGATTCGCGCATCCGAAGTTTGCTAATATTCGGATTCGGTGCGAATCGAATTTTTCCTAATATTCGAAACGAATTCCACTTCGCCAAGTTCGATTCGCTCATCTCTAACAGTGACATTACACATGGCTTGGGGCCAAGGAAGGTTATTTTTATTAAGGCAATCAGTTTGTCTACATATAGTTTTTTAAAGCCAATAGTGTTGGGTAGGCAGGGGGCAGGTACAAAAATGAACATATTATTTAGTATAGAAGGTCAGTATTTTGGGTGCCACTATGCCTTTTCAACTGGTATACTTTATTGACTTTGTTATTGACCTCTTCCAAAGCCTTCATCGGTAAAAAAAAAATACTTTGTTATTGGATGGTATTTTTTAAAATCTGCAAAGTCGATAACACATGGTTGAGCAAATAATTAAATATAAAAAGAATAAGTAAAACATGAAAGGGAAGTAATGAAAGGGTAACAAAATTTGGTGAATTTCTTATTTGTATTCTTAAATGAAAAAATGTACATGTATTTATTGGGGTAAAATGAAAACCCTTTTTTTTCTTAGATCTTTTTTTCTTAGATCCTACCCTGCAAACCCTACAAGCCTCACCAGTGCAGAAATCTGAGCTATCAGTGTGTTTAGTAATAAAGTACAATGGCAATGGTGTGCAAACTGCATACACTACAGAAGCCAATAAAATGTCAACAATATTGTTGGAAGGTATACCTTCACATCTAGCACTCTAATTACTTAGATAAAATATAAATATTATTTTACAAGAAGATTCAATTTTATGCAATGGTAAATTTGAATCATAATAGTTAAACTCCTCCGGTGGAAATGCATTGGTCTAGCCTGAGAAAACTGGGACATATGGAATATTTGATGCGTGTAATGTGCACAGACAAACTTGGGGAGGAGCAAAGCACCTCTAGTAATTAATGGCAGCTAAGATACATGTGTTCATGTTTTATACATTTGTAATTCCATGTGTCAATTAAGGATATACACATGTATTTAGATTATAATTAGCAGCACATTATAAAATTATATTACAAAATAAATTTTAGCACTTTATTAGAGAATTAGATAAACATTGACATTGCCAATTCAATTTAAATATTAAAAAAAGAATGACATTAAATGTAAAAATGTTCTCATTAATACAAAGCTTAATGTGCACTCAAAACTATTAGTAATGTTGAATGTAAAATTTAAGATCAACATTCACCTTCTGTTTCTAGGGACCTCTGTCAGTGAGATCTCAGCAACTTATAGATCCTACTTAAAGTGGAGTTTCTCTCTCTTGTGGAGATGAACTACACAACACAGAAGGACCAAGCCTTCATGTCAGCACACATTATTGAAATGGCACCTGACACTTAATTTGTTTTAAGAAGTCTAACTCCACCTTTTAACCCTGAATGAGTACTTGTTGTAGGAAACAGCTTTTGTGTACATGTGCCCCCAACAGCCTGTTGTAATAATAATTCAGGTTGAAAGTTATTCTATTATCATACACAAGGGTGATAATTTTCGTGGTTTCCCAAGTTGCACCAGCTGATGTGGCTTTTACTTTCCCTGATGGACTTTATGCTCATCTGACATTATGAAGGCTATTGAGTCCCTCCTTTCAGCAAGACCATGGTTACACCAGTGTGGTTGAACCTGATCTACAACATTTAGACATGCTACTGAAATCCCAGAAGTATAAGATACTGAAAAACTAGATTTGGGAGAAAAGCACCTTTAACATTATGCAAAACATATTTACAGCCTTGGGGGTCAGTGAGGGCATGATGGGACTTAAGCTACCCATATCGGTGATCTAGGCAATCTAAGACTGACCATATATGATTCTTTTTTTTTTTCATTCAACCAGCGGGTTGATCTGAAAAAATTATCTGATTTGCCCCCTTCACACATTCAATGTGGAAGAAGGAATCCTCCTGTGCTATTATATTCTGAGAGCTGAATACAATGATCAGTGTTGTCAGCTATAGCCAGCGGCACTGATTGTTCAGGAAAAGCACAACAAGGTGGTTGTACACAAGTTGATCAATAGAACACGGCCGGATCAAAATTCAGCCGGTCACTACCATCACTTTGATCCATGTATGGCAAGCTTTACAGTTTTTCTTTGAGACTGTTGAATGACATTGCTCAGGAGGAACAGTTGATTATGCAAGTTAGAAAACCTTGTCCTACTTGCTACTGTTTCACCTTCTGATAAGCTGGTGCCAATGTCTGCTGCACCCTGCTCACCATGAGTTCTCTACATTACAAGATAGAATGGTACATGAAAAAAAAATTGGTTAATACACCAAAAACATACATTTGAATCAGTAGAGAGGCACACAATGCCCCATACCCCATACCACCACACAAACATACGGAAACCTAGAATACCATTCATTAGCGAATAATACAGCCCATTGTGCTGATGGGAAATATCTCTTAGCACAGTGAAGGAGGTGAAGTTCTGTTGATTTCCATCATACAATCATCTGCAAGCAAACATACTGCTTATTTTTTAATCATACTTGTATGCTGTTGAGTGTTCATTGCAAAGTGACTTTTCATGACATTCACCAAGCTAAGAGACAATTCTCTTGCAAAGTGAACAGCCAATTTGACTTTAGTAAATCATTCCCATTTTGTCATTAACATGAAAAGGAGACCAGTTATATTAAAATAATCTTAACTATATGTTTTTACTGTTCATTTATGTTCAGTTTGCAATGGAAAATAATTTTCCCTTAGCTTAGTGAATTTAATGAAAATTCACTTTACAAAAAATACCTAATCATGTGCAAGGGAAATAAAAGAAAAACAACTGCATTTTTGATTGGATGATGGAAGTCAGATGAACTTCACTTCATTCCTTTGCAAAAAGAACAGCTTATTTTTCTTTGCAGTGCTACACAATGGTTGTGCTTTACTGCTCCTTCTTATGAGGTACATCTATGAGCCAGTCAATTCAAGAAAAACAACACTCTCCTTATGAGGTGTCTTAGCACAACTTCTGTTAAGAGGGCAAGAACTGTTAATGGAGAGAGCTGTTATGGTAATAATTCCTTTCCAAATCTCTATATTTACTACAAATATATAACACAGGCTTTATAGCAAGAATATGCAAGAGCAGGCTTGTAAAATAGCTGAAGATCACAAAATTTGTTTAATGTAAAAACACCATTAATGATATCAAATATGTATTCACTAAAAATACACTATACTTTTTCTTTAAGTGAATACACTTGCTGAGCTATATGTGATTACAGGGCAACCAATGGAGCGTTGCCCCATTAGGTGAAGTACAACAGACATCATTATATGCAATCATTAAAGCATTGTGTCATTGCATAAAACACCAGCAAGGGACACAAGACAAGCAGAATGATTGAAATCAGCAGAGCATTACTTGAGACCTGTGAGGCAACACATTACACTTAAGCCAGTGATCAGAGAAATGGATATATTTAATTACTTATAAGCTTGTTAGCTTGGGCATGTTCTACCAAATTTGTGCCAAAACTATGATAGTATAACCTACATTGTTACTCTTTAGGATCTATGGTGATTTTTCAGTTCAAGCTGGTTTAGCTGCTAAGATGACTGGTAATATTTGAGAAAGTGTGTATTATTTGGAAGTTGGTTATAACTCTTCTTGATAGACAGAAATAATTGAGCCCTGAAGGCTTAATAAGGGGAAGTGCATTGCTGTCTGTCTTGGCAGTAGGAGCCAAGTTGTCCAGGCAGAATGGCTGATTTATGAAGATTGGTGCAAAAAAAAAAATGAAACTAGACTATGAGCTGTCCTCATGCCCAGGGCTGTATTTACCACAATGGCAGTTGTGGGCCTGTGCCTAGGGCAGCAGATATGGAGGGGGCATTACTAAACTTCAGCATTTACAAAGTGGTAATTTTTCTCTTGCTTTGTTTTATTCTTTTTGTTATCTTGGTTGTATTTGTATGCAGCATGCTGTGATACATCACACCACTTTGCTATGCACTGCAGTGAATAAAGTTGAATGAAATGTAATTTTGTGACATTTCAGTATAGTTAGAAAAATATAGAAAAGGTAAAAAGTTGGATGCATTGTAACAGCTTATTGCATTACCCCTACATAACCAATGGGAGTGCCTTATACAGACCAAATCATGTGTCTGCTGGTGTGAAATGGGTCCTTATTTTAGAATAAGAAACATGAACCTATACCTTCTTTCTCTGGCTTGTTGGTCTGCATATTCAAAAATTATAAGCAGACAGCATGCATTTAGCATTTTTCTAGAAAATAATTGCAAAATACAGAGAGAGGAAGGTATACCTAAATGTGATGTTATTCGGGGCAGCGAGATATTCAAATGAAGCCTTACTTATACCAACCAGGCTTTGTGTTTTATTATCTGCAAAATGAGACAATGTTGTTTGATTGCTATAGATAACAGTTATACTTCAGCACATTTTTTTTTTTTAGCTTCAGCAATCGTAAGTCAACCCCACGAAAGTGTATTTGATAAAATGTAGTAATAGTTACATAGGAGCATTGGATGGTAAATGTATATTTAAAATGTCTCTTTGACAAAAAATATCCATAAATCCAAGTACTAAAAAAGTAGGAATGGTCTAATACCCCTGTTATTTTTTCCTTAAACAATAGGGAGCCTTTCCTTTATTTCCTGTCCCATACCCCTCCTAACTTGTATATCCCCACATGGACCTCACAAGCAGAATGAATCTGTTTCCAATGCCCAGCTCTCCATTGAGTTGGGCAGTATTTAGATTCAATTTTCTACCACTAATTTTTATAGCAGTATGCAGGCCTGACAACAGGTGCCACTAGTGTTCCCACCTCATCCCTTTAAAACCAAACATATATTATTTACAAAGGTTAATAATAAATAAACAATAATACACTCACTTACTGCCTTATCTGCATTAAATTACCCTCAGAATCTGTTTAATTAATATGGGTTTGGATTTAAAAGGATAAGGTGACTACCACGCGCGGACTGACAGCTCATGGGGCCCCCGGGCAATAGGGGATCATGGGGCCCCTGTATCCTTGCCCAAACTCAAAAAAGCCTATGAAAAAGGTACCAGGGGCATCTCATGGGGCCCCCTACTGACCCCGGGCCCTCGGGCAGTGCCTGAGTTTCCAAATGGTCAGTTCGCCCCTGGTGACTACCTTTAGTTCCACAGAAATGAATTCAAGAGGAGGCCAATACTGAGTGGCACTGCTTCATCTAAGGTCTGTGTGTAGGCAAATAAGGTAGCAGGTAGGAGAATGCCCCCAGGGTTTTTCTAGCTCAAACTGGTAATTTAAATACAGTTTTGCTTTTGATCTGATCTTTCCATGTAGTCACAAATTCACAACTCCCATTTTGCCAGGTTTGGGTACAACAATTCAAATTTCCTTTGCAGGGACATCACCAGTCAAGAAATGTGATAACACAGCAATATAATTCAAAAACAATGATGTGTTTTAATTGCAGGCATGTCTTAATGGTTGAAATTCAGTCCACGAATTACACATACACCTATATGGGGTCCTGTTGGTTTCTAGGGTTGAGGCATGTGTCAGAAGCAGGCTTGGAACCTATTTAACCACATGCCGCCCAGCTGTGGGTGCAGCATTGCATGACTGCGCAACTATCAGTTGAATTAGTGCAGCGCCGAGTAGCAAAAACAGGCCTGGTCATTAAGCGGGGTAAATCCTCTGGAGGTCAAGTGGTTAAGCACTTCATCTCTGGAAGATTTTACCCCTTTCATGACTACGGCATTTATTGCTGCACTACTTAAAGTGACAATTGTGCAGTCATGCAACATTGTACCTGCATGAAATTTATATAATTTTTTCACACAAATAGAGCTTTCTTTAAGTGGTATTTGATCACCACTGGGTTTTTAATTTTTTATTATAAAAATGAAAGAAAGACTGAAAATGTTGAAAAAAGTAAAACATTTACAATTTAAAAAAAAAATCTAATTTCTTCATAAATTTACGCCATATTCTGCTACATGTCTTTGGTAAAAAAAAAATCCCAATAAATGTATATTGATTGGTTTATGTAAGTTATATCGTCTACAAATCATGGTATATGTACTGGAATTGTTTTGTTTTTTTTATACTAGTAACGGCAGTGATCAGTGACTTTTAGTGGGACTATGATAGTACAGTGGGCTATCTGACACCAACAGACACTGTGGGAACTGACTAAATGAGACTGACATCTCCAGTGACACTAATACAGTGATCAGTGCTGATACTATACACTGTCACTGTACTTATGACACTGGCTGAAAAGGGGTTAACATCTAGGGGCAATCAAATGGTTAACTGTGTACCTAATAATGTGTAATATGTGCTGCTTTTACATCTAGATGTGACTGTTTTATCTCCCTACTTTGCAGGGTTTAAAAAAGAGCCACATCTCTGCTCTCCATTCATTGTCCTGTGTTGTTGGTAAACACAAGGCTCTATACTGTCATTCATAAAGTCTATCAGCATTTCCCAGCCATAAATCATTGGTTGGGACCAGCTGATTGGCTTGTGCTGTAGCAAATGACAGCATAGAAGGGGTGGTGGTTGCACGTGCCCCCTACCCAGAAATGCCACATCAAGTACATGTACATCATCTGGAGCATTGGGGCCACTCTGCCGCAGTAAAACTGCGGTAGCTTGTCATTAAGAGGTTAATATAGGATGGTTCTATAGATGTAACTTTTCAACTTTTGTCTCATCAGTTCACAAAATATTTGCCCAAAAGTCTTAGGGATAATCAAGATGTTTTTAGCAAATGTGAGATGAGACTTTCTGTTCTTTTTGGTCAGCAGTGGTTTTCGCCTTGGAACTTGAGGCAAGTGAGGTCTACAGTTCTTTAAATGTTGTTCTGGGTTCTTTTATGACCTCCTGGATGAGCCCAACCAAACTGTTCTTTTTGTTCCTCCCAAGACCTCCTGCTTTCTATCTTCCTTGTCACTTCTTCCCATGCTTGCCTCAAGGACTTTTCCCGAGCCTCTCCCATCCTATGGAATTCCCTACCCTAGTCTTTCTGACTGTTTCTTACGATCCCTGAAAACCCATCTCTTCAGAGAAGCCTATCCTGCCCCCACCTAACAGTTGTACTTTGTTTTCTCCATCAGTTCATCCCAAACAGTTATTACCTTTTGTATCACTTGACCCTCCCTTTTAGCTTGTAAGTTCTAAAGAGCAGGGCCCTCTGATTCCTCCTGTATTGAATTGTATTATAACTGTACTGTCTGCCTGTCTGCCCTCATGTTGAAAAGCACTGTGCAAACTGTTGGTGCTAAAAAATCCTGTATAATAATAATGATTCAGACTAGCATGATATGTGTGGGCCATGGGCAGGGGGGTTGAAGTGTCCAGGGGACTGGAATTAGTAAGTATGGACTATACTGTTTTTTATATGGAAACTGTTTTCCACTACCAGTTAGTCAACAATGGCAGTATACTTAAGTGAAAGTGATTTCTGCAGTGTCTTACAGTAGTTTCTGCACTACAATTCTGTAAATGGATCACATTTGTGTCATATGTCTGTGTTTGGAGACTTTGAAAATAGTTTGTAGCACCCCATATTAGGTCATAACCATTCGGTTGAGTACTGGTGATAAAGTTCCGATAAATCTATAGACATCTATGAACCTGGAAAAAAATAAAATATAAGGTACAGAGAAAAACTCTCACCTACCGTTCACACCTCAGTTTCCAAACTCAAGAGTTTACAGCTTGTCATTTGCATTGAAGTTACTTCACAGTTTCTTTTATTCGGCACCTTTAAAGATATATATTTAAAATTTGAGAAGGGAACATGATTAATAATTAGTTCAGTTTAGCTTACAGTAAGGAAAAAGCATAAAATATACAATTACATTTAATAAAGCTTTACTCCAGCTACATTTTTTAAAATTTTAGCATGTTTTTCATGTTTCTATTTCTGTCACTGGAGGGATTTCTCATCACTTCCTGTCCCCGTGTCACATGTATACAAGAGGTGGGGGGAGCTTTTGTCCCTGAAACAGAAAGGCGCAGGCAGGAACAACAACATTGTTTGATGTTCTTTTTTTTTTTTTTTTTTTTAAATAATTGGCTTTTATTCAGAAAGAAAAAGCAGAACATATGAACACGAATGAGTGATGTTCTAACCCTTAAAAATAATGTGTTTTTTGTTTCTCTCTGTGTCCTAACAGGAAGTGAGGGTAAATCTGCCCAAAGGGACACAGAAAGCCATAGAAAGTTGAAAGAGGCTTGATTCCTTATCTTTTTTTTGTCCAAAATGAAAAGAGTTTTTGTTAGAGTTGGGCTTTAAGGATCAATTAGGTTGGACCTCTTTGGGATGCATTGGCCTAAAGTAAGAAAAACAAACATAAGTGTAGTATAATACTTGCGGATGCAACAATCCCCAAAGTGCTAAATATTGATATACAAAACAAGGCTTGAACAGGAGCTTCCGGGTACAAAAAAACCACCATTTTACATATATTAGGCTCTGATAAGTAGCATGTAACATGTGGCAGCCCACGTTATGTGCATTGATGCAGTGCGGATCCATTCAGCCTGAATGACACCCAAAAGCACCTTTGTTGAAACAAATGCCATGCATTGTGGCGTGTTCCCTTGCTAAACAACAGTGGAGGCACTTTTGTGTGCATTTTGGTGTGCTAGGCAGTCAATTCTAATAAGTAGCTGCCTTAAGCACTACATAACTTGTTTTATTGCTCGTTGACATCTATCATTAACTCATGCACAGAGGTAAGTGGGCCCTTAAACCAGAACTCTCATTCTACAACATAGACATGTAATCAAAGTCAGAAGACTGGCATACAAGTGTTAGAGGACTTTGTGAGTCACTATTGAATTCTGACTGTTTTTTGTGAACACACGTTCTGCAAGGAGGCATGTTTGCTGAGAACCAACTGACCAATTAAAGGAAACCTATGGATTGCCAATGCCGACCTTTCTTTGTGAAAATTCTAGTTCCCTGGCTGTCATTCTGATCAATAGACATCTGTACATTCTAAGTCACTGATTTGGAACATGTATGCAGAGTTTGTACTTCACTTTGACTTTCCTGATGTACATAACTGCTCTGGTTTAGTCTCAGACAGTTCTGTAGCCAGGCAACAGAAAAGTCAACAACAGCAGCATTGGTATTTCTTTCACTATGATTTATTTTAATGCAAATCTATCAGCAGTTTTAAATGATTTTAGGGAAAATCCCTGCGTAAGAGCAGACAGCACAGGCTGCATTTTCTAAGTTTACTAAGCTAGCAAGAGAAGACCTCTGTGTTACCTTCTGATGCTGACTTAACTTGGTTTCTAATCAAGGCCATATACTGACCATACACTAGTAGAATTCTGTTCAAAATTTGTAGTTTTCAGTTTAGTGAAAGAGCATGAGGGATTAGTCTTTCTTGCATGAACACATTTCTAGCAGTGTATGTGTGTTAGGGATCCGGGTATGACCAGAAATGTGTGGACTGACACAGGGAAGTAGCAGGCTTCAGGAACACAGGCGTAGTCAGGCTGGAGAGGTGGAATGGTCAGGCAGGCCGTAAGGTACTGTCAGGTGCCGCCTGGCAGTGTCTCTAGCGGCCCACAGAATGGATTTCCTGAGGGCGCGGGGTCTAAGTCCCAACCTGCTATTCACCAGGGCTCCTGATGGTGGGGATGGACTTGGTGCAGACTGGAACCAGGTCGCGACCCCTGAGTGCGTCCGGCTGTGGTAGAGAGTACTGGCAGGGGAGTGCAGGAACGGAGTCTGATGGGAAGAGGCAGGCAGACTTACTAAAGGTGATCCGTGTGGGATGGATGGATCATCGGGTGAAGTAAAAGTAGTCAGACAGGCCGGGTTGGTATCGTGCGGGCAGCGTGGTACAGGAGGAGCAAGCAGAGAATGGTCGGGGTCACAAGCCAGGTTCAGCAGGTAGCGGGCAGCGCGGTACCGAGGATCAGGCAGAAGGATGGTCAGGCAAGCCAGGGGTTCAACAGGAGACGGTCAGCAGAGGTCAGGATCAAAGCAGGGTCAGAAATGAGGATGGAACACAGGATACCAGGTACAGGGGCTCATGGGAAACATACACCAAGGCCCTGATCACAGGCCTGGTCATTCCTTAAATACACCTCCTGCAATCAGCCCCAGGTGTTGGCTGACTGCAGGAATGAGCTTCTGGCTGCTGAGAGCACCCGCTGCTCAGCCCTGGTACTGCAGCCCACACGGCAGGTGAGTCCCACCACCAGTGCTGAGTCCATTCCTGACAATGTGGTTTTTGTTTGGGAAAGTCCATTTATTCAAAAATTAAAGGTTAAACACAAACTATTTTGAAGTATTTTCAAACAGCATTCATCAAGTCACTGAATGTTCTGTGTATACGAAAGTTCATTCAACAATCTACTAGTGTGTGGTCAACTTAAAGGTTTAACCTGCTCAGCATTGGTTTAACCCTGGAACTAAGTTCCATCCTCTATTACCTCCCTTTTCAACGAGAAAATCCTGATTGGCTCCTGGGTCTCTCTTATTTTTGGGGGGTGGAGGTGTCCTGGTAAGTTGTTGGCGAGACATGGTTCAGAGATTGGTGTTCAGCAATAGGTTTGGTAGTTAATTAAATGTGCTTTTTTTATGGTCTCTTCCCTCCTCTCTACTTGGAGTTATGGAAGAACACATGACCTACTTCACATAGCAGCACTGTCACATGGGGATGCCCTTCATAAGCTTCCTTTCATTATTACTGCTGGCTGAATGGAGCAGCAGGGGAGCGAAAGGTGCAGCTAGGCAGTGGGCGTTAAAATGAACCCATTACTTTGCTCTGCTTTTATGCAAACCTTTCCACAGTAGATTGCATAGTAATCAGTAAAAAGGGCCCATTAAGGGCTCATTGAAATGGTGATTATCTTCTCCACCAGCAAGAATGTGCAGTAGAGAAACCTCAACCTTATGCACATATAATGTGCAAACAGTCACTGCCAACAGCCACAAGGCTAGATTTGCACCCTGTACAACTGAATGACCAGCACCACCTCTGCATGTAACTGCTCATATGATTACATGCAATAGGGGCCTCACACCAGCCCTGGATGAAGACAGCTTATGTCCAGGGTTGCTGGCTCTTGACACATACAAACTAGCTGCAGCTAATCAACCAATATGTATGCGGCCATAGAGGGCTGCTATGTCCAGAAGATCATCATCTGAATGCAGCAGCCTAATCATCCATATGAATGAGGCCTTATACTTCTTTATTGCAATAATGCTGTACAGTGGCTGACCTAGCATATTTGACACCAGGGTTGATTATATTTGAGCACTCCTCTCCTGAATATGGCAAAAACTTTTTCAGTAATAATTATTAATTTAAATAGATACTAATAATGGAAACCAAGACAGCAATCCAGAGTGTGGACCAAAATATGGAAACACTACATGATTTGTAGATGATTTGCTATGTTTCGCGTTGAAAGTGTAGCGCTCACCCCCGAAGGAGCCGCTGGAATTAATGGGCACTTCTGTCCTTACTTCAGTGATGAACCATATATATATTGGATCCACAGCACACCTGTACACCTTGTGGGAAGTTTTATAACAGGTTTAATAGGACAGGTAAAAATCTGCAAATAGACTGCAAATTAACTTGGAAAATAGCAGTTAAATGCACTGAATACACAAACCTTCTATAATTGACACAATAACATCAATAAACACAATATTCATGTATATATGTATATACCAGTATAGCTATAGATCAGAATTAACCCCCTGCAACTACAGCAGCAATATGTCCCCAGCTAAACTGACATCTCTTTAGGCTCAGTCCCAAATTCACTTGTATACTGTGGGATTGTAACTCTGTGTGAGTCTATGCGTTGCACAGGCCTGTGTTAGTGAATCGGTGGAGCGCTCTTAAGTACCGACATGTCACTGGTTAGCAGTTGTTCACCACATCCAAGAAGAACAGTCTCCAGGGGTTAACTCCTTGAAGGGATGATGAATGGGGCTCTCTTGTTTTCTGTTGTCAATTGTCAGTGCTGCACAATCTCTGAGGTGCCTCACCTGGGATGGTCACACGCCTCCTCTGCGATTTCCAACACTCTGACCTCTCGCTTTGTGGTGGGAGATGTCGTTGCTGTCGGTAACTGCCGTCACAGGGGACTGGTACCAATGATCACAGTTGCTGCTGACTTCAGCTGCTGTAGATAACCATTGTCCTTAGCAACCTCTGCTGTTCTGGAAACAGTGTCAGTGTACTTCAACAGTAGGGGCTGCAGACTAGCTCCCACATGTCCCCTGCAAAGGCACACGTGGCTCTCCTCTCCCTCCTCCTTGCAAAGCATCCTGGTCCCGTAGTCCTGTGCAGTATAAAGTTACATTGTCTGCCTCTGTGATGAAACTGCAACTCCCACAAACACTCCAGCACTGCTGGGAGCTGAGCCAATCAAACCCTTTCTGACAACGTGCAGTCTTAAAAGGGAAACAGTTCTTTAAAAGGAAAACAGTAATGGCCCTGCTACAAAAGCAAAAGTGATGTAGCATTCTTTTCCTTTCATTGTGTGATAAGACCCCTAGCTAACAGGTAGAAAGCCAAACTTTCATCATTCACTGCGTGCGCTGCTATGAATACAGAGTCGTGCAGAGCCTACTGAGCTTCAAAGAGGGTAAATTGTTGGTGCCCGCTTAGCTGGTGCCTCTGTGACTGAAGTTGCCAATTTATTTGCCATGTCGTGAGGTACAGTATCAAAGATTATGAAGGCATCTACTGTTTCCTGGAAAACATCCTCTGATAAGCATAAGCACAGTAGACACGGTCAACTGACCGAAAGAGACAAAAGTTCATTGTGCAGGATTGTGACCCGCCTGCAAAAGTGACTGCAGAGCTCAGTTTCAGGCTTCCAAAGCCCATGTCCACAAAAACTGTACAGGGGAAACTCCATTAGCAAAACATTCATGAGCAAGCTGCAATTGCTAAATCACTAGTGGCTGATATTAAAGGAGAACACTAGGCAACACTTTTTTTTTCCATTTTCAATAGAGAAAGGGAGGGTTGAAACCCCTGTCAGGTTTTTTTTTGCCATCTGTGTCACATTGCAGAGATTTTCCTTCACTTTCTGTCCCATAGCCAAACAGGAAGTGACAGGAAATCCCTGCAAATTAAGGGAATTCCTTGGGGACCCCCAGGTTACCAAAACTAGTGTTCCCATTGAAAGATTTTACACTCTATTACTTTTCTGGGGGCAACCCAAATTTGAGGTTTTCTCTTTCTTTCACTTTCAATGATAACAGTAAACAGGACAAATAGAGAGGGTGAATCTCCTTATTTGGGGACACAGACAGCAATAAAAACTGACAGATGTTCTAACCTCTCTCCACTCAATCTAAAATGTATAAATAGTTTTGCCTTTAGTTATAGTTTATTGCTCAGAAGAGGAGAGAGTGGTGCAACACCAATAAATTGTGGACTATTGATCAATGGAAGAGTGTAATATGGTCTCATTACTCAAGCTTCACACTGTTCCCAACATGTTTACGTGTGACCCATACTATCCCAAGCTTATGACTAGGACTGTCTTGTGCCAACAGTAAAGCATGGTGGTGGTGCAATCATGGTTTGGGCAGCCATATTTTGGTATTCTGCAGGCCCCATCATCACCTTAAAAGGTAGAGTCACTGTCAGCTACTAGATACACATTTTGGTCGACCATGTGCACCCATGATGCAGACATTGTTTCCTGACAAGAGCGCTGTTTACCAAGACAATAATGCTCTGGTTCACACAGCTGGTGTTGTCTATTTATGGTTTGACAAACATACAGATGATGTCTCAGACCTTCCCTGGGTGCTGCGGTCACTGGACCTCAATATCATAGAGCCACTATGGTGAATTATGGAGAACGCACTTGTTTTCACCTCCAGCATCTCTGCGAGAACTGGAACAATTTTTGCATGAAATGTGGTATCAGATTGCATTATCCACAACTCAAGACTTATATTTGTCAATTTCCAGAAGAATTAAGGTCATCTTGGATGCCAAAGGCGGTCCAAGGCCATATTATGTAATAATTTTGTTCTTTTGCTTGGCGTTTCCATAATTTCGTCCAAGCTCCTCTTTAAGATTAGTTATTCTCCTACTGGGGCCCCTAGTAACTCATGACTCTCTTTAAGATTATTGGATGAATTGTAGCTCCAATTCAAGTACAATTTCAGCATCTACTGAGATAAATGAACTCCAGTGCATGCGCTGAAGTGATGTCATGTCAGCTTGACCAGGATCAGAACCTGAATGAAGGCTGGCAGAAGATGTACTGTAAACGGTCAGTGAGGGTACTTGTGTGAGTATAGTTCCACAGTAAGGACTCCCAGCAGAGAGAGTAGGATTCGCACACTGCAAAGGTATCTTCTTTTTTTTTTACTGGACTATAATAAGGACAGAGAGAGAGAGTGCTTGTAAACCCTTACATATACAAACTGAAGTGACTGGCTTCAGGTAATACATGGAGATTAAACAATCCTGCTACATAAGTTGTACCTGTTTATCTGACCTTCTTTCCTCTACAGTCTTCTAAACCACACATTTTGCACAGCATTCATTAGCTCCAGAAAGCAGGGGTGGGTATCTGACTGCACACTGCACAGCATACAGCATAGACTGTCAGTGTGTCAGCATAGCATACAGTCAGTGTGTAATCTGACCCCTGAGTGAAGAGAATGGACACACACCCCTCTACACAGTTTCATTTGGTTACAAGCACAACTGAGGCTGTCAATCACCTGTTTGGAGGGAAGTGGTTCCCTCTCCGGGGATTTCTAGTTGTTGGCATAGACTGTCATAAGTGATCCTTGCAGACAGCAGAGAAATGACAGAGCAGACAGAAATCACACTTGGTGTTTTGGATTGAGGCAAGTACACACTATAGAAGGATAGGCTATGTTCGTTTTTCATTTCAGAGGTTTAGAACGTTTTTAAGGTCTTTACCCTGACCATACTACTTTATTGAAAACGTTGGCTGTTTTTTATTTCTTATTTATATAATTCAATTTATACAAGAATGCACAATAGAAAGGCTCTGTACTGAGGAGATGTGGCTGACTGATGAGTACCAAGAGTGTGAGACATACAGAACAATCTACCTGCTTCATCTGAGAACAAGAATGGAGCTGCAAATGGGCCTGACTATTGTAGAGAGGAGGAGTGATAAAGAGTAGGCATATACAGAGAAGATACCTGTAGAGATCTATCATACCTTAAAACCCCACTCTAGGAAAACTAGTCTAGGAAACAGCCCCTTGCAATGGGGCTGCACCCATACTGTAAGTGAGTTAACTGCTCTATTCTGTCCAGGGCACCAGAAAAGCACTGTTACTTACATGATCCTCTGCTCCCACAGCAAATGGTGTTCCCCTACATTATGACAATGGACTGTGCCTTGGCATCCTTACATCTATGGGCCCTGCAGTAATGTAGATTAGGGGTGTCAAACTCGATATTATTATGGGCCGAATCAGCATTATGGTTGCTTTTAGAGGGCCAGTAGTATATGTAAGACTATATAAATATACCTACTCTTTATCTTATTACTAGCGTAGGGCTTTATGTTCGATTTGAACATAAGTTTGACTGGAACATTGGGTGTTTGTATGATCAATGAACACACAAATGGTAAAGGTGTTCGGCGGGCTGTTCGCCCTCCACGCCCCACAATTCACTGCTCCCTGACAGTGCACTGCGATTGGCCAAAGCAATGCACCTGACCACAGGTCAGGTGCATTGCTTTGGCCAATCACAGCGCATGATGATGCCACAAGGGAACGGGGTGACCCCACCCCCTTGTGACGTTATCACAGTGTTTAAGAACTGTCATCCCGGAGCCAGCATCAAGAGCGGAGCGGTTTTTTTTATTTTTTGGATGGGTGGTGACGGCAGGCATTGTGATTGACGTTGGATCCACTTCGGGGGACATTTTTCACATTTTTGTTATTAATTAAAGGACTTGCCAGAGACTGTCTTCTGTCATTTTTTACACTACACTTTTTTTTTGTGAATGAGTAGAGGTATCATGTACCCCATACTTATTCACATGGGTGGAGGAGATCAGATTCTGATAAGCCCCCCCACCCGCAGACCCCACAACCACCAGCCACAGTGGTGAAGAGGCCTTTGTCCCCATCATCATGGGGAGAAGGTGCTTTTGGGGAGATGTGGCCTGGTATGGTTCACTATCGGGGGGGGGGGTGGGGGCGCTCGCTTGTTCCTCCCCTTTCCTGACCTGCCAGGCTGCATGCTCAGATAAGGGTCTGGTATGTATTTTGGGGGGACACCATGCCATTTAGAAAAAAAATTGGCATGGGGGTTCCCCTCAAAATCCATACTAGACCGGAAGGGCTTGGTATGGATATATTTTTTAAATATATTCTTCAGATTTTTTTTAACATATAACAAAGTTGTTTTAACATATATTTTTACATATATTTGTAAATGCATTCCAAAAATGTAGATTTGTCTTTTTAAAGACATACAGTATATTTGAAATGTATTTTTCATAATATATGTTTCCTATATTTTGAAATAATAATATATTAATTACGGCCAAAATTGTAGTATTTCAAATATATGGCAATATATTTGGAAATAATATTTTTTAAATATATTTCAAATATATTTTCTTCCATGTGGGTTGTAGCAGATGATGCAAGTCTGAAAAGGAGGGTCACATACCCCTGGTATCATCCACAAGAAACTTTATTGGAGTCTACTCAGACAGAGCATTGTTTTAGCATGGTGTTCTGCCTGAGCAGTCTGCAATAAAGTTTCTTGTGGATGATATCAATAGTGTGTGACCCCCCTTTTCAACTGGCATATAAATGTATTATTCTCATAATAATAATAAGATATCCAGAGCACCCGCCCTCCCCCTTACATCACAGTGCATCCCCCTTTCCTTGTGCTGCTGCTGGGAAGAAGATGGGGGCAGAGCTGGGAAGCAGAAAGTTCTGGTCTGGAGGAGGACCCGAGGAGGGCTGGAGTCAGCTGTCAGAATCTGCTTAATGCTGAGACCAGGAGAGGCAGAGATAAGGGGGTGCTACAGCTGTGCAGAAAGGCGCAGCATCAGGCGGAGGAGTTCTGTCCTCCTCTCTTCTGCCGACTGCTGAGACAGGAGAGGGGGGGGGGGGGCAAGGACAAGCCTCACCCAGTTGCATGGAGAAGTGCAAGATCTGGTGGAGAAGTCCTGCCCTTCTCTCTGCTGCCGACTGCTGAGACAAGGTAGGGGTGGAGACAAGGGAGGTGCCTCAGCAGTAAGAGAGGTGAGAGGCCCACATGAAATGGCCTGGTAGGCTGAATTCATCCCTCAGCCTTCTTTTTGGCACATGTGATCTAGATGATGTCAGAGGACTGTAGACCACTGGAGTGTAGAGAAAAAGAGGCCGCAAGGACCGATCAAGCAGTATGGACGTTAAGATATGAAAAACTGCTGTAACAAAGATTTCTACTGTTCCTGAAGTTCAGTTTTTACGAATGGTGCATATGAATGGTACCCAAAAGCAGACGCAACACCTTCTTTCACAATCATGCCAGTAAAAAAAATGAAAGTGATAGACAAAAAACATAAGAGTTTAATAACGGTGCATGTAGAACTCTGCAGCCACAGATAGGAATGATAGTGACATCGTTAAAAAGGAATTGGTTGCCTTAATCCAGAGTACCACAATTCTTGAAAATGTGTGTGTGCATAGTTTTATTGGGCCTAATATGATTTGTCAGCATCTCAGCCTTCTATATTGTGTTGTATAGTTGTTTCGCACAGGACAGGATCAATGTAACAGTCTCCGTACATATTCACCAACAAACAAAAACACACAAACATAATAGCCCTCACACGAAGTACTGAAAAATAATCCTGTAAAAGCAGAGAGCAGATTTTCATGTCATCCGCAGTTGTTCATTTTCTGCTAGCTTTTTGCAATATTTGAGATGCAGTGATGAAAAGTGCCGCTTCGAAGTCACAGTGACTGTCAAAAAGCCTATGCAGCTGCCTCGTAGATTGTCCCTGCATGACCCGGTCCCACAAGCAGCAGAAAGCTATCAGGTGGTTTAGAAGCTGAGCTATCAAGACACAGAATGCTGCAATATCATTCATGCCAGTGTGTGGCATCACAGGGGCAATGGAAAGTTGCCCAGTTGTCAATCATGATTTTGCACATATGGTTCTGTTGATGCAAAGGATGTTTTTTTCTGCCAAAATCTAATTTATACTATAGTGTTTTCAACTGTCTAAATAGACTAACTGACAAATCACTGGTTATGAACACTTGGTTTAAATGCAAGACAGAAAAGTCAGACAGAAGTGTTCTGTATATTGATTTAAAAATAAAAGAGGGCACCATGGCACAATCTGTACAACATGGATCCACAGTGAAGAGCTGCATGCTGAGAGTTATTAGCCGATCACCACTGGGCAGGAGGACAGCAACACAAATAGTTTGCACAATACATTATTCAATCTATTCTGCACTTAGTCAACATGCTGCTTTTCTGACGCTCGCTAATCTACATTTATCCCACTTTTTTTTTTAATTTTTTTTTCTGAACTGCAGCAATAGAAAAAAACAATCTATGCTAATCTGGGTTCTCTCTGCTGGCCTTAGTTCAAGGACATTGGTTTACTGTTTTAACAGATCTAAGATCTAACTAAATGACATTTTGTTTTCTAAAATACAGTGAATCACAAACAATTGTTACATTTTCCCCTTTTATACATCCTATGTTGTATCTTAGAACTGACGGTCTCCTGCAGATTCTTTACAGCCATTTCCTGGCTACGTGCCCTCCAGTGATGGCTGCATGGCATTTCTCAGTACAGGTTTCCTGATGGTGAGTTTCCATAATGTATGTTGAAAAGACCACTTGTATTCTCCATCAGAATTCCATGTGATATGGGGACAACTGAGGAGCACAACTTGGACAGAGCGTTGTAACCCTAAAATAGGAAGTGGCTAAAAAAAGGACCTTTGTGGCAGGATCAACAGATATTATTTTAATGAAAGCTGAAGGTATAAAAAAAATTATAAAACCTATTTTAAAATGATTATGACATATTAAAGCTTATATGAGATTTTAGAAATGTTGGTTTACATATTCTTTATAAAGCACCAACATTTTCTGTGTTGCAATACAAAGTATATTGAACCATTAATGTCAGGAATATATTAAATCATTACATTTAATGCAGTTATCAATTTAACCAATTAGATACAAGGACAATCTGAATGGATACCAAAAAACATACAAATTCAATGCAAAACATGTCCTTGATAGGAGCTGAATCAATATTTCTAGTGCTGCAAGGCCACCCTGATATTGCTAAATACAAATTTTGCTCAGTCTTGAGTCTTGTGCCAATCTTATGACCTTCAGAGGTAACATTTCTGCTATGCCAGGGTCCTTTTAGAGCCACAGAATATGCAAACCGTATCTTTGTAGGGTCCAAATATTTTTACCTTATAACTGTACAGTCACCATAACATTAACCACTTCAGCTCCAGAAGGTTTTACCCCCTTCACGGCCAGGCCATTTTTTGAGCTACTTTAACTAGTAACTGCACAGTTATGCAATGCTATGCCCCCACAATATAAACGAAAAAAGACCTGAACATTTAAAAAAAATCTGCTTACTGCTATAAAAAATATCCAATAAAAATGTTTCATTTTTTATTATATAAATGAAAAAATACTGAACATTTAGAAAATACAAAACAATATAACTTTCTGTTATAAAACATATCCAAAACAAAATTTAATAAATCGAAATTTTTAATAAATTTAGGCCAAAATGTATTCAGCTACATGTCTTTGGTAAAAAAAAAAATCCCAATAAGTGTATATTGATTGGTTTGCATGAAAGGTATAGCGTCTACAATCTGAATTTGATATTTATTTTTATACTGCTAATAGCGGTGATCAGCGACTATAGAGGGACTAAGAAGCTGCAATGGGCAATCTGACACTAACTGACATTATCAATGGCACTAATACATTGATTAGTAATAATACTATACGCCATCACTGTACTAATGACTCTGGTTGGGAAGTGGTTAGTGTGTGCTTAAAAAGTGCAATGTGTGTATTATTTCCTGTTATTTACTAAATATCTCTGTACAGAACCCTGTATTGACTGTCAACACAGGGCTCTAGTCTGTGATTGGACACAACCAGTCAGCAGGTCCCAGTCATGAACTGGACCTGCTGACAAACTCACACTGTGTACAATCACAGCGGGAATCAGGCGAGGGCCCATGTGCCCTGTACCCAGAAGAGGCCAGCGATGAACAGGTACATTGCTGTGCCTGTACGGGCCAACCGTCCACAGTACATACGGGCGGTCTGCAAGTAGTCAAAATATGAGAATTGGGTTGCGACACCAACATTTCTTTATTCTATCACATATTTATAAAGCAGTAAGGTAATGTTCACTGATGGTGAATCAATCACTGTCATTAAAAGCACATGCATCAGAAAAATTCATGAATTTCAGATTCACTGTTTTAAAAATGTGCTCCAGAGACTATAGATAGACATTAGTGTATGTGGCATATACTATACAGTATATGTGAAAGAATGTCAGCCACACCCCACTTAGCTCCACTTAGCTCCTCTTGCAGTATTTTTTAATAATCAATGAATTGACTACATACAGTGATGTCTCCACCTAAAAATCACCACTCCCGGCTTGCTCACAAGGATAGGGGAAGTGGACTTCAAGTGATTGGGGTGGGTTATTCTATGACATTCAGAAAGAGATGGATTCAGTGGCAAGAGTGCTTAATACCAAGGGATTTCTGAGAGTTAAAAGTAGCCTGTGCCAGGAAACATTGAGGATTTGGATGTTGGGTAATAGGGGAATGAATGAGAGTTTTCTCATACGGAGGGTTCAGTAACAAGGGTGCTGATAGCAAGGGCAGCAACATCAGTGGTGCAGGGATTCTGGGTGGCTGAGAATGTAATGTAAGGCATGCTAGAAGTAGGAGGTAGCATTAGAAGGGGTACTTTGTCAGGGGAATAGATGTCAGGGTGTTATGGCTTCAGTCAGGGAGCATTAGCAGACCTGCACCAGCTATTCCTCCATATTACCTCTATGCCCTTTCTTTTGGTTTCCCTGTCATCCACCTCTCCTGCACCCACAGGGTACCCCATACTCCATTTGTCACTTCATCCCTCCAAACCACTGAAATTCCCTATTTGGGAAGTGGGTGGGGGGTGTTACCTCAAACACATCATAAAGGGCCCTTCTAAAGCAGCTGTTGATCTCAGGACCACACCCTTTTTATTAAGCTCTGTACAAAAATCCACTTCCAATGCTCCACCTGTCATCCAGATCTCCTTATCCAACACAATCTGCCTCTCTTCCATTAGTTCCTCCTCCACCGCTTCTCCCAACCCCAGGCCACTACAGATCCATGATTCACATTTCTACCACGAGTGAGCTCCCCCTGCGCATACTCCCCATGGCACAGAACTCCCCTGTCCCCCAGCGTCTGTCTGAACTCTACATTTTTATCTTATTCCATTCCTACAACCCCCACCCCTGCCATGTCACATTGATCCCTTTAACCAACAACCTTTTGATGCTACTTCCCCTATTAGCCATCTCATCTGCCAATTCTACTGATTGCACCATGTTATATTAGTCTCTCTCACACTGGTTCCTCTATCAGCTGTCCCACCCCAAGCCATTTCGCTAGGCACCCATATTTCTTATTCCTCTGAGCTCCCCTGTTTTAGCTTGCACTTGCTCCCCCTAAAATTCTACTACTCTGTTACTGCACTCAACAATGCTATGCCATTCCCATAGCACCCATGTCTTCCAACAGGGACTCAGTAGCCCGTATTGCTTCCATGGCACCCTGCCTCCTCCTTCCGCCAATACACTACCATCTTATAGTTTTGCTGTGCCAAACCCAGGACCCCTGCCTTCTTAATGCAGCACCAAGTTCAACTGCAATCAATTACCACTTCCTGGATGCCGCAACATGTGTTCTGGGAGGAAGGGATATAGCTGTGTTGAGTACAGAGGTAGGAGATTGGATGCTCTTGAAGTGAAGGGGTGCAAACGCAAGGTAAGATGGATGTTGCTCAACAACAGGGTAAGCTGTGCCATGGGTGGAACAAGGTGGTGGCACTGAGGGAAAGAGTGCAGTATCAGATGTTTGAGAATGCAGGGAAAGCATGCACAGGCAGGCAACTACTGAGGATGTAGGAGAAGCTGCATCATAGGTGCATAGTGACATGGGAGGGGGGCTGATAGGGGAATTATTTTGGCACCCATTTAGTTCATCCACAGTCAATTTCCATTTCAATTTTAACACAATGAATCCAGGATTCAAACTCATATGACACAAAGGATATATTTACTAACTGAGCTATAGCTGGAGCTAACGTCCTTGCAGATTGTTTCAACTTACAAGCTCACCTCAATGCACTGTTTAATTGGGCTACTATGTGGCAAATGAGGTTTAATGTTGATAAATGTAAGGTTATCCACTTGGGGGCTAAGAATATGCATGCATCATACATATTAGGGGGAGTGTGTGCGGCCTCCCGGCGCCTGGGCCTAGACGCTTAGCGGCCTTACATTTGCGTGCAATTGACAAAAAAACATATGTGCTGAGAGCGCACACCCTGCGCGCTCCCAGCACACATGTCCGGTACTCACGGAAAGGTCCCAGTCTGCTCTTTCGATCAGGACCTTTCCCAATCATGTGACCACCGTGACGATGCGTCACAGGGGTCACATGATCCCTAAACCCCGCCCATCCCACCTCCCGGCTTCTGAAACTCTTACAGGGCCGGGAGGCTCCGGCGGGAAGGGGTTAATAATGGCATGCAATGCCAAGCTGCGGTTTCCAAAGTAAGCAAAATCCTCTCTTGTATTAAAAGAGGTCTAGACTCCAGAGAGAGATATCATTTTACCCCTGTACAAATCATTAGTAAGACCTCATCTGGAATATGCAATTCAATTTTGGGCACCAATTCACAAAAAGAACATTGGGGAACTGGAGAAAGTACAGAGAAGGGCAACCAAACTGATAAGAGACATGGAGGAGCTCAGCTATGAGGAAAGATTAGAGGAACTGAATGTATTCTCTCTTGTGAAGAGGAGATTAAGGGGCGATATGATCAACATGTATAGATACATCAGTGGTTCATATAGTGAACTCGTGTATTGCTATTCACCCTGAGGTCATCACAGAGGACAAGGGGGCACTCTTTACGTCTGGAGGAAAATGAATTTAATCTCCAAAAACGGAAAGGTTTCTTCACAGTGAGAG